>NC_079487.1:4850319-6275961 GCF_020520425.1 Spinacia oleracea | reverse complement strand
TAGTTTCTAGACTATTAGCAAAAGGCTTTTTCTTACCTAAGATGTTTTAGGATTAAGTCGACAAACTGTGCTTAGTTCTTCAATGATTTTAGGATCTTGGAATCATTTTTTTCACACCTGCCGGAACAATAAACTCGAATAAAATGCTAATGACTTGTTTAAATTGCATGATTGCTTTAATTTTCAAGTTATTATTCATGATAAATTTTTAGACTTTGCATGCTTCAATGTATGTTTTAATTATTGTTTATAATTAAATATCTTGCACTGCAATAAATCCTTTTAGAAAGGTAACAGTAAATTTCCTCGATTGGTAGTGAATTCAAGAACGATTCACGGAAATGAGAGAAAATGAGCAATTTAAAATGTACGTTTCTTATAGCGACTTTTATGGTTGTTTTCGAGTATCAAAATCGAATGGCAAACCAATTGGTGCTTGTGAATTCAAAATACACTGTAGTTTTGAGATCATAAAGCATTGAGCTTAAACGCTCAGCTTTACCAATGGTTAACAACCTAAACATCTTTGTCCATTTAATTCTCGAATGAGTCTAGTCCCTAGACATTCGAATAGATCGATGCTTAGAGAACTTTAAAAGTTTCTGGTAAGATCATCTAGTTGAAACAAAATATTCAACATAAATTAAAATGGTAAGAACCTTGTTGGAATGACATTGGACATGTCTAACAAAGTATAAAAGTCAACACTAGAGAATTCAATTCTTAAGACTATAAGAAAGAGTACGAGAAATAGGAAAACAAGGAACAAATGAAAGGAATTTACGATTCCGTTTCTACCTATAAGTTTATGTTTAAAGAGAAGTGACCTAGCAATCAAACTTCCTTGGTATCATATACCGCTTGAGGTTCTTACTTCGGTAATAACTCAAACAATGGAAGCTAGGCTACACTAATGACCTACAAGTGGGAAATGAAGCATGGCAATGCTACATTAGTTGTAGGGTCATCTAGTTTGTTTTAAGTCCTTTTAAGGCTGGAACTTAATGGCTATTTTGTTCCATAATCAGCATACCTAAATTTCTGCTTCAAACACAGAAAGACTCACATTCAGAATAACAAAAACAATGCTTGTTTGTTTGTTTATTTGAATAAAATGGTCATTTACGGGTTGAGTCAATATGCTTGATTAAAACAAACAACTCTTTAAAGAACTTTACTAGGTTCAAATCAACCCCTTGATTTGAGTTCCACTAATCTTTGGCATTGTTGCTTAGACCATATCAATAAGTTAACATTCAAAAGCTCTATTTTGATGGAATTTTGAAAGTTCATTGATTTCTAAATCAATTTAAGACAACTAGTCTTACTTGTTGAAAGTAACAAAAGATATGAACTATTGTTAGAACGCCTAGACAATAGAGTTCAAAGCTAAAGAAAGATTTTATGACTTTATTATTTCACATGGATTTGAGTGAATATAGGTTTATTTACTCAAATGTGATATAAGTTGAATGTGTTTGGCTAGTTCAAAGATTCAGAAGTATAAAATCCACTTGGCAAGAAATCATAAAAGATCTAGGTTAGATCATGTTGATGATTACTTGAGACCAAATATGATCATCAATGATTGTGTGTTGTAATTTCACAATCTAGCTCCATAAGATATGGCATATCTACGTTGGAATGATCGAAGTCAATTAGTACTTGATTCGATCAATGATGAATCATAAAGACTTTTTCTATAATTTCTAAAACAAAATGCTCAACTACCACCAAACTAAACCAAATTCGTCAAAGCTATTGAAAAGTAATTTCAGAATAACTTTTCATAAAATATATCTAGAGAGTTGCAAAACTCAGTGGGAGCTTAGTGTTTGTTATTCAACAAACTAAGGCCCAAGTATAGATATACGTTTCATTGTGATTTATTCAAATGAGACACAAGGGTATTGTTTCTACCACGAATTTTTGAGAACATAATGTTTGTTTGCTCGAAATGATGTCCTTTTGGAGATTCGTTTCCAAAATGACAAGTGGGAGAAAATAGACCTCGAAAGTCTTCGAGGCGAACAACAAACATAAACGGACATTCCGGAGGCTTTTCGAAGTGCTTCAGAAAATCCGAACTTATTCTTTAAGGACTTTAGAAGTGGCTTTAAAGAATAGACATCTCTTAGAAGACTTTACAAGTGCTTCAAGGAGAACAGAATATTCAAAGGACTTTCAAGTGGCTATTGATATTCTATTGTTTGATGTTCTATACCCAAGTAGGCATAGAATTCAAATCACTAAAACTATAAGATTCTTCTATTAGATAGTGAAGAAACATGGAGTTCAGGTCACTGAAACTATGCAATTCTTCTATTAGATAGTGAAGAAACCTACAACTTACAGTCAAACTATTATCATGTAGATTAATGAGTTTGTGACCTGTAAGAAAGCTATGACGAAACCCAGATTCCCTAAAATGGTTAGAGGCCATATATAGACTCAAATGTTTTAAATGGTTAGAGGCCATAAAACATACTCAATGTTTTGATGACAAAATTAAAATTTTGTTGATTTGCAAGAATAGTTTCACACCTATTGGTTGCAAGTTTGTGTTAAGGATAAAAACCATCAAACATGAAATTGTGTTCACAACACAAAGCTAGATTAGTTGCTAAAGGTTACAAGCAAATTCATGGTGTGAATTGTGTTGAAACCTCATGCATAATCGTAATGCTCAAGTCTATAATTCAAGCAATGATTGCATATTGGTACATATAGCAATTGGATGACAAAACGTATTCCTCAATCAAATGTTGGAATAAACTATGTACATGGTATGTCATAGGATTTGTGGATCCAAATAAATGCTTGAAAAAGAAAGCTAGCTTATAGAATCTAAGTACAGATTTAAGAAAGCAATTGGGAATTGGAATTGTATTTTAGTGAAGCTAATAAGTATTTTAGTTTCATAAAATGTACATGATTCTTATAGATATATAAGAAATTTAGTGGGAGTACATAAAACTTAATTGGTCCTATGTGTATCACACACATATCTCTCTATTGTGAAATAACATTCAAATGCTAATGACTTAGATTTGAAATTATTCATCAATGATGGACCAAGGCGAAACTTAGTACATACTGGGTTTAAGATCTATTTACAAAGATCTTATATTAATGTTTTAGATTAAGTAATGGCATTTACTAAATCAAACACGAAAGACTCCATTGGAGATATTCGATCCATATGAATAAATCTAAGTAATGAATGTTTGAACTATGTATAAGCATTTACGAAGTTAAACATCAAAGGATCTAAGTGAGATTCTTAACCTATATATCAAAGAATTTAGCTGGATTCAGTATCTACTGAAATTGAATGAGCTAAAGTTACATGAATAGAATTCAATTGGGAATTATTCTACAAAAGAATTTATCATGTATGATATGAGGATCGCCAAAAACGTATCGTATGACTTTAGGCATGACGAACATATACCAATCTCTATTGATCTAAGTGAAGATCAACTAGATTGAGATCAAGAATACTTATGGTACTTGAAAAGGTACATAGGAATAGTTCTTGATTCAAGGAAATAAAGATATGCTAAATATTGATGCTACACGCATAAACACTGGCAAAGGATCAAGCAAGACCCTTTGGAGTTAACCATTGATAAGGACGAGCTATAGAGCATCGTGTTTTGAAATGGCAACATGGATTGGAGACCATGAGTTGTTGCGTGGGAAATTAAAATATTAATTTCTATGTTCTAAGATACAGCTGGAAAGTCTTCCACATGTCTGTGAACTGCTTGGATAAGTAAATCCAAACAAAGCATCACTAGCAACCTAAACAGTTGAAGTAAAAGTACTTATTGCCTAAGAAGCAATAAAACAGAGTTGTTTATATTAAAGAGTTCTTCATTGAACTTGGGTGGATCACATGTCTGCTAACTTGATGGCTCTTCATTGCAAAATGCGTAGAACCACTATCGAAGTAAGAAAGACTAGATCACATAATAAACAAACTCAAAAGATCTTATCATCCTATCTCGAATATCATTCGATGAAAAAGATATTAAGATTGGCAAAGCATGATAGCTAAACCTATGCAACAAGAGAGAAGCAACACTCACATTGTAGCACTGGAAATCAAGCATAGCTTTGAATTCCATGAAATGTTTTAAAGATGGGTTCGAGGCCCATGGTTGTAAAACATTGGGGTTGAACATTTATCATATATGAAATGTATTTTCATATTCCATTTAATCTTGGTTTAGTATTAAATGATGAGTCCCTTCAATTTGACGATATATTCAAGATAGACTGTCAGGACCAGTCCTGTGACTAAGAAATGTCTATCAAGTGAACTTGAATGTCAAAGGTTGAAAATGGTCCCTAGTCGGAGTTTTCTATAAAATTGGACGCATAGAAAACGTTAGACGATTAGAATGCAAGATGACTAGTAGTTCTGTTTCTTGAACTATGTGGACATGGCAATGTCATAATCATTTGCATAGATACTTACTTTGGGAAGACTAGTATCGGACAAGACCTATGAAACTTTACTGTAAGAGATGAAAATCTGTCATAAGTAAATTTCATCAAAATTATTAGACACTAAATCCTCAATACCTGAGTGATTTGAGATTACTTGTTTGAGAACTGGTTGCTTTGACGTTGACCAACCGTCGCACCGTTAAAGGAGGCTATAAAGGCAACGCTCAGGTAATCACCTATCAAACGAAGTCTAATCTCAAGATCGCAAGATTGGGATTGTCCTCCCATAAATTGGGATGAGATGCTTAAAAGTTGTACAAGGCCACTCGGAGAGCTAGAAACTGTGAAATGCATGGCCGTGCTCGGATGAATCATAGGCTATGATTATCTGTTAATTTGATCAGTTGAACTCTGAAACCGAGAAACACCTCTGGACATAATAAGGATGACAACTCTTACCTTATGTTCAAGAGCAAGCATCGAGCGACAAAGGAATTAGGAAATGCACACTTGTCCCTAAGGACAAGTGGGAGACTGAAGGAAATAATGCCCTTGGTCCAAGTATGCATTCTATGTTAAGTCTAATAAATGCGGTTTAGTATTAATTAACAAGTTAATAATTCAGTGAGATCAAGTGAGCTGAATGCCTAGCTAGAGGCCGCTTCAGTTCAAGTGGAATTAATGATATTAATCCACAACTTACTCTTGACTGAACCCGTAGGGTCACACAAATAGTACGTAAACGGATCAAGTATTTAATGGCATTAAATACTCTATCTATGGATATTCGGAATCGACGGATCTTGGTTTCAGTGGGAGCTGAGATCGTCACAGGCAAGAAATGAATACTCCGGAAACGATGATATTGCCGGAAACGGAAATATGGATCGTATCGGAAATATAAATATTATCCAAGTCGTAGATGTTGCCGGAAACGGAAACATGGTACGTATCGGAAAATATTATCGGAAATGGAAATATTGCCGGAATCGGAAATATTGCCGGAAACGGAAATATTGTCAGAATCGGAAATATTATCGGAATCGGAAAATAATTCCGGAAACGGAAATATTAAATATTTGTTCGAAACGGAAATTAATTCCGGAATCGGAAATATTAAATGTTGTTCGTATCGGAAATGAATTCCGGAATCGGGAATTTAATCGGAAGCGTATTGTACGAATTAGCATCGGACGAGGCCCGCTAGACGAAGGCCCAGCACGAAGCCAGGCCATCGCCCAGCAAGCCGCACGCAGCAACGCACGCCTCGACCAGGCCCAGCGCAAGGCCAGGCCCAGCCAAGGGCGCGCGCGCAGCACCGCACATGGGCTGTGCGCTTGTCGTGGGCCGCAAGGTCTGCGCGGGTGCACGGCTTGTACGATGCGTGTGCGGGAAATCCTAATCCTATTAGGATTCGTGCGAAGATTAAAATCCTGATCCTATTAGATTTGCTTTGTTATTTAGAGTCCTAATAAAGTTCTAATTAACAAATCCACATCCTAGTAGGATTACAATTCCTTTTCCATACCTCTATAAATAAGGGCCTAGGGTCATTATTTGTATATACGATTCAAGTATTCAAAGTGATTTTTGAGAGCAAAAATTCAGTCATATAATTGCCTACAATAGCCGAAAATTCTAAGTACCTTAAGGGCGATTCTAGTTGGTCAAGCTTAAGGCGGATCCGGACGTGCTGTGGACTATCTACGGAGGGACGACACTTGGAGTCCTAAAGACTTGTTCTTGTTCGGTTCGGGCGCAGCTAGGGAGGGCACGCAACAAAGTGTATGCATCTAAACTATGCTAAATGATTATGTGTAAATAATATGCTTTCCTGGCTTTATGGTTTTTCCGCATGATTTATGAATTGTCATATGTATCATAACCTAACACTAGCCCCCTACACGCCCCCGAACAATCCCACAGAGGAAACTCGAGGAGCGAAGGTATCAGGGCGAGGCTAGGAAAGAGTATCATGACCCCAACATCTTCCCCGTTCTCAAATGATATTGTTATGAAGGAGATTCCCAAAGTGAGGCTACAAGCACACTTGACATTCAGCGGGATTACGGATCCGAGGGATCACGTCATCTCCTAAGAGCAGCAAATGTTCCTGAGCCCCTACTCCGAGGCTTGTTGGTGCAAATAATTCCCAACCACGCTGACAGGAGTTGCAGGGGAGTGGTTCAGGTCCCTGCCGAAGGGATCGATCAAGAGCTGGAAGAAGATGAAGAAGAGGTTCTGCGTACAATTTGTGAGCAATAATCGCCTCGAACGAACTACCGCAGAACTGACCTCCATACAACAGGAACGAGACTAAAGTCTCCGAGACTTCATGGCCAGGTTCATGAAAGAGTCAACTAACATCCCCAATCTGCAGCCAGACGTAGCAATCTTCGCCTTGAAGCACGCACTTCGGGAAGGGAAGTTCCGGGACAAACTGTCAATGAAAAACCCCTCCAAGATAGCTGACGTACTTCAAATGGCGGATGCGTTCATCAGAACGGAAGAATTCAACAAGGCAGCAGCAAGGCTGAGGAACCCCTCAGATACGAGGGATACCAAGATGAATCAGAGTAAGCCCGAGGGCAACTCAAGAAAGGGGAAAGAGAAGGTGGGTGCGAGAGAAGCAAGCCCAAAGAAAGATGGGAAGAAGGGTGAATTTCAACCCAAATACACCAACTACACTCCACTCACCACATCCCAAAGAGAAATCTTCAGCCTCCACAAGGATGACGAAAAGTGGAAACTACCTGACTAGCTTAGATCAAACCCCTCCGTAGGAACAAGAACAAGTGGTGTGAGTTCCACGATGACTTCGGACATACCACCGAGTAATGCAATTCGCTGAAAGACAACATCGAGGACCTCATCCGCCGAGGCTATTTAAAGCAATACTTGCTCGACCGGAGAACGGAGAGGGAAGAAAAAGAAAAAGCAACGTCGGGAAAACTACAAGAGCAAGCCCAGAGAAGAGTCCATGAGACCGAAGGGCAAAAGAAAAAACCAATTCTAGTGGTGTTCGGAGGCCAAAGATCCGGCCACTCCAGCAAGCAACACTTGAGGGCTCTCTCCCAACGAGTCAACTTCAGCACTATAGGGGAGAACTAGCATACGCCCCCGAACATGACTTTTACTGCTGATGATTGCCTCGGAACCCAGTACAAACACGACGACCCGTTGGTAATTGAAATGGATCTCAACAACCACAACGTTCATAGAGTACTGGTCGATGGAGGGAGCGCCGTCAACATCATCTTCAAAAACTGCTTCGAGCAGCTCATCCTTGAAGGAGAAGAGTCTCTGACTAAGGTCAGTTACCCGCTGATCGGCTTCAACGGATCCGCAGCCATTCCGCGAGGAAAAATCACTCTCCCCGTTACTATTGGCCAAGGCCTGGCGGCAAGGAACGTCCGAGAGGAATTCTTAGTGATGGACTGCGATTCGGTGTATAACGTCATCATGGGACGAACCATGATTCACAAGATACAAGCAGTCCCATCCACGTACCACCAAATGATGATGTACGTCTCGGACGCAGGCTTCGCCGAGCGGATAAAAGGTGACCAGGAGGGTGCAAGGTCAACCTGTCACACTGCTATTCGAAAACCGAAGCTAGGAGACAGTCCTAGGGATGAGGATGAGAAAAGTAGCCCCCCAAAAGAGGAAAACGATGCAAAGAGGAGAAAGGCTGGCCCGAGCAGTCTGGTAAAACCCGCCGAGGTTGATGCTCGACCAGAAACCCTTTCTCCCGAACCAGATCAGGAAATGGAAGACATTCCCCTGTAAGATGATTCGGACAAAAGCGTCCGAATAGGCAGAGGCCTGAGCTCGGGGCTCCGAATCAATCTGATCCAGTTGCTGAGGGATCACAAAGACATTTTCGCATGGTCGGCAGCCGATATGCCAGGGATAGATCCGGAGATGATCTGCCATAAGCTGGATGTCAACGCCGAGGCCTGACCAGTCAAACAGAAGAAAAGAAACTACTCCTCGGAGAAAAACAAAGCCATCGCCGAAGAGGTGAGGAAACTGCAAGAAGCAGGCTTCATTGAGCCATGCATGTACCCCAAGTGGCTGGCCAACGTGGTCATGGTCAAGAAAGCCAACGGCTCGTGGCGCATGTGCGTCGACTTCACGGATCTGAATCGAGCCTGCCCGAAAGACTGTTATCCCCTCCCGAGGATAGATCAGCTAGTGGACTCCACCAGTGGCCATGCATTGCTTAGCTTCATGGACGCCTTTTCAGGGTACCATCAAGTATTCATGCACCCCGACGATAGAGCAAAAACCGCCTTCATCACAAGCGCAGGAGTGTTCAACTATAGAATGATGCCCTTCGGATTGAAAAATGCCGGGGCCACCTACCAAAGGTTAGTTGATCACGTCTTCGCCGATCAAAAAGGAAGGAACGTCGAAGTCTATGTGGACGGTTCCATAGTGAAGAGTGTGAAGGAGGAGGATCACATCAAAGATTTGGCCGAAACTTTCGCCAACCTGAGAGAGTACAAAATTAAGCTGAACCCGAAGAAGTGTGTCTTCGGGGTTAGAGCAGGAAAGTTCCTCGGATTCATGGTGAGCGAAAGGGGAATTGATGCAAACCCGGACAAGGTCCAGGCCGCATTAGACCTACCCGAGCCAAAGACGAAGAGAGACGTGCAAAGGCTAACAGGCAGGTTAGCCGCACTTTCAAGATTCATATCGAAAGCTTCGGACAAGGGGGCACCCTTCTTCAAAGCTCTCAAACCAAAAACTCTCCTAGGAGGAGAAGCAAAGCCTGCCAAAAAGAAAGGCGTCCCGAGGAAAGTGGACCTTGTGCTGACATGGGAACAAGAGCAGAAGGATGCATTTCAACAGCTCAGGGCTCACCTGGCCCAACTGCCGACACTAGATAGGTCGAAGGAGGGGGAAACCCTATACTTGTACGTCGCAGTTAGCCCCGGGACAGTAAGTGCGGTACTCCTGCGGGAAGAAGAGAAAAAGCAACAGCCAATCTACTTCACCAGCCGAACCCTAACAGATGCTGAGACTCGATACCCACTCATTGAAAAAGTAGCATACGTAGTGGTGGTGGCAGCCCGAAAGCTTAGACCCTACTTCGATTCTCATCAAGTAGTGGTGCTAACTGACCAACCACTGGAAAAAGTGCTAGATAAAATAGAGAGGTCGGGAAGATTGGTTGCATGGGCTTTCGAGCTATCTGAGTTCGGCATCAAGTATCAGCCGAGGACCGCCATCAAAGCACAAGCGCTCGCTGACTTCTTGGCCGAATGCTCATATCAGGAAATGTTGGATCACACCAAGAGAACATGGGAAGTATACACTGACGGATCTTCCACAGTGAACGGCTCGGGAGCCGGAGTGGTGTTGATACCTCTAGTAGGGAAAAGCATCGAATATGCCCTGAAGTTCGGTTTCAAAGTAACCAACAATGAGGCCGAATATGAGTCCGCAATCGCAGGGATAGAGCTATTCTTATCTCTGGAGGCCAAACATGTTTGCCTCAAAACTGATTCTCAGCTCGTAGCCAACAAAATCCGAGGGGAGTATGAGGCCAAATGGCCAAGTATGACAGCCTACCTAGCAAAAATTAAATCCTTAACGTCAAAGTTAAGATCCTTCGAAGTCATCCTCATTCCCCGAGGCCAGAACACACAAGCGGATGCACTGTCCAAACTTGCAAGCTCAACGCTCATCGACCTAAACAAGTCGGTCCATGTGGAAGTACACCAAGAAAGGAGCATTGACATGCCACCCCCCACAGTCTGCAACCTACGTCCCGAACCAAGCTGGATGGACGCAGTCATTGCATACAAGTAAAGGGGAGAACTTCCCGAAGACAAGCTACAAGCAAGAAAGTTGAAGAGATTCAACCAAAGGTTCATCATTGACGCCAACGGAGAGCTCATAAGGAGGTCATTCTCAGCCCCACTGCTGAAGTGTGTCGGCCCAACTGAAGCCGATTACATCCTAAGGAAAATACACCTCGGCATATGTGGAAACCACATCGGAGGCAGGGCATTGGCACATAAGGCACTAAGGGCCGGGTTCTGGTGGCCACCATGGTTTCCGAGGCAAAAGCGCTAACAAGAAAGTGCGAGAAATGCTAGAAGTTCGCACCAGCAATCCACCAGCCGGCTCAGGCCTTACAGTCAACACTCTACCCCTTGCCATTTGCACAATGGGGCTTGGACATCATCGGTCCATTCCCCTCGGCTGTGAACCAAAAGAAGTGGTTGATTGTAGAAGTCGATTATTTCAGCAAGTGGATTGAAGCTGAAGCAGTTTCTTCCATCACTGAGCCACAAGTCCGCAAGTTCATCTAGCAAAACATCATCACAAGGTTCGATATACCGAGGTTAATGGTCTTCGACCATGGAAAGCAATTTGACAACACACCACTGCAGACGTGGTGCAAACAGTTCGGTATCCACCTCGCTTACTCGGTGGTATGCCACCCTCAGAGCAACGGCCAGGCCAAAGCTGCGAACAAGCTCATACTCAACGCACTCAAGAAAAGAGTCGAGGAGGAAAAGAGTAAGTGGCTGGAAGAGCTCCCTGGAACACTCTGGTCCCTTCGGACCACCGAGAAAGAAGCCACGGGATAAACGCCCTTCCACTTGGTATACGGTTCCAAAGCTGTCATCCCTGTAGAGATCGGAACAGAAAGCTTGAGAGTCCAAGCATACAACAAGTATGATGGAACCCACGGACAAAGCAATGATCAACTTCTGACCGAAGCCTTGGATCTACTAGATGAAGCTCGGGACGAAGCTAGAACTCTCAATGCAGCTTACCAGCAGAGGGTTAGCAAACACTACAACCGAAGAGTCAATGCCAGACCTTTGAAGGTCGGCGACCTAGTGCTCAGAAATGTCACGGCAGTTCAAAAGGGAAGGGTCCATGGAAAACTCTCGGCAACATGGGAAGGGCCATACATCATCCACTCCGAAAAGAGGACTGGCACCTTTATGCTTAAACAGTTAGACGGAACAATCTTGAAGAACCATTGGAATGCCGATGTTCTCAAGAAATATTTTGTATGACCTTACCCCTTTGTAATCCAAGTAAGTTTAAACGAGTAAGTTTAATGAGAAGAGGAAAGCCACTGGCACCATGTGTTTCATTAAACATATCTCTAATGTCTTTTGTCCTATTACCATCTTTTATATATATATGCCTGCATGCAACTTCGGATCTGATCAATCCGAAGCTAAAAATAATTCGAGGCAGCCACTCCTTGGAAACTAAACCCAAGGAGCAGCTAACTCAACCCAACCCGCAAGGTACCGTCCAGAATCCCCGGATTCGCGATACCCAGGGAAATTCCGTTCGCAACAGGGTCTCTCGAATAGTTATAAAGAGTTCGGCACAGATCCAAGGATCCCCGAAGCTCATAACTAGGAGTCAGACTTGCGACTTCTTGCCCAGGTTTCCGAACCACAAGAAGTCGGAAGAACGGAAACAGCGTTAAAGAGCTCAAAAGCAGACTCTTAAACAGATCCACGGATCCGAAGAGCTCAGAAGCAGACTCTAAACACGTCTACAAGCGTTAAAGAGCTCAAAAGCAGACTCTTAACAGATCCACGGATCTGAAGAGCTCAGAAGCAGACTCTAAATACGTTTACAGGTGTTAAAAAGCTCAAAGTAGCCTCTTAACAGATCCTCGGATCTGAAGAGCTCGGAAGCGAAACTCCAAAGGAATCAAAGACTAAAGTCCAAAGTTACCGAATCCACCAGCAGAGCCTAAGCAAAACTCAAAACGAGTCTTAGAAAATCTACGGATTTGGAGAACTCGCAAACGAGGAAACAACTTAGCAAAACGGTGAATTCGAAAGCAAAAACAGATACTTCGGAAACACAAAAATATACGAAACAGCAAAGTCATTTTTCATTCAATATTTGGGGGGACAAGTACAATTATATCAACTAAAGCTCGGCACAGCCCGAGGAGTCCTCAAAAATTGAAAGCAAAATGACCAAAAGAAAAAGCTAAATTCGGAAGCCATCAACGACAAAACATCGGCCTACCGAAGTACTAAGAGAGCAAAAAAGAAATTAAAGTACAACGCAGCACCGAGACAAAATGGGAGAGAGTCAAGCGCAAGTTCGGAGGTCCTCAACTGGAACCGACCGACTCTGAAGAAGACGACTGCCCGAGTTCCTAAGGGACATCACCAACATGTCCCTGAGGAGCAGATCGCGAAGAGGCGCCAGCAGTAGTATCACCTTCCGAGGCGACCTTCCGAGCTTGCTGCGCCTTAGCAGCTTCTTCACGCTCCTTGGCAGCGTCGTCCCTGTCAGCCTGACATTCCACCAAGTTGTCCTCGGCCTCGAGCCACTGAGGCACATGCTCGGTCCACTTGAAGTCAGGCATATGCTTGGCAAACATCCGACGAGCACCGAGGATCCCCTCCCAATACTGTCTCGACACTGGTCGGCAGTATACAGCGAGGCCTTCTCCGCTTCGAGCTGGCGAACCTTAGTCTTAAGCTCATCAGCTTCGTGCTCAAGCACGGGAATCCGCTCAAGGGCAGCTGTGAACTTCTGAGCACTCTCACGAAGGTTCAGGATAACAGCATCCTTGCTCTTCAGCGCAGCCTCAAAGCTAGCCTTCTCCTCGGCCTTCTCCTTCTTCAGAGCCTCGTGCTCCCGAACATCAGCCTCCATCTTCGACCTCAGATCATTAATCCCCTTGCCGAGCAGCTCAAGTGTGCCCGTCTGTTCCCGAGTAAACTCGGCAACCAAGCCTTTTGTTTCCTCAAGCTCGGCAAGGAGAGTGTTCGCCTTCTCATCCAGAAGAGGAACATCATGATCGTAGCGCTCCTCGAATCTGGCCAGCTTCACCTCGTCAAAATACTGACACTCAGCAGCAAAGGAGGACCAGAAGTGCGCCTACGAGGATGAAAAAGAATAATGAATACTAAAGGAAGATAAAAGCAAAGTTCACAAGAAAGAAATAATGTTGACCTCATTCAAATGAAACTGAGCCATTTGAGTAGGGTGGTTCGCCTCCTTTCCAGGAACATGCCAGTCAGGGATGCCCCGAAGCATGTTCTCCTGGGCAGCACTAGGGCCAATCATGGACTCGGGGTGTGCATCGGGGTCTTCACCCAGAACAGAGGCCCGAGCAAACCGAGCCATGGTGTCCCTCACCTTCCGAGGAACCCTCCTGATCGGCACATCGAAGGAGGGGTAAGTCAGACGCTCCAACACCGAGGTAAATGTAGAGCCCAAAGTCTCACGGAACTTCTTCTTCAGTCCGTGTTGTTGAGCAGGCTCCCCACCTTCGGGAACCGCAAAATCAGCGCCCTTGCTGGCTGAGGGACCACCTTCCTCATTTCCCGAAGAGGTAAGGTCGACTACCACCTTCGGGGGAACTTGCAGATCATCCCCTTATCCGGCCGCAGCGGCGTCCCCGGACCCAGGAACCTCAGTAGAATCAAGAGGGGGGTCAACCTCAAACTTCTCCACCATAGGAGTAATATCAGCGATAGTCCCCCCCACTGGAGTCGAAGGCTTCAGAGGCGAAGGTATAGCAACCTCTTCGGCCAGGGGCTGGTTCACAGGCTCGTCCTGTACCAGAATCGCCACACTTTTCATCTTCTGGCCAGGGAGCGGAAGCTTACTCCGAAGGCTCGGCGGTGGACCCATCTCTTCCTTCTGCCGAGCACGATAGCGTTCACCTGCCTCGGCGAGACTGGGATCTGCGGCAACAACCTGCCGAATTCTTTCCTCAGTCAGATAAGAACGACGGCTCAAAAACTCGAGAACTTCGGGACTAGGAGTTACCTTCGACGAAGAAGTAACTTTCTTCTTCAACTTCGAAGGAGATCTCTCTCTCTTATGCCTCTTGGGAGAAGTCTCTCTTCCCGAAGCCTTCCTCTTCTTCAACTTCTTCGATTCCTACGAAAGAAAGAGCACATGAGAAGAGATTAAAACGCCAAGAAAGAAGGGAAAAGGAGCACGGATGAAAAATCACTTACTTCGGGAGCAGCAAAAGAAGGAGGAGACGAAGTAGAGGAAATGACAGGCGCAGCAGCTGTTACCTCTGGTCCCTAAGAAAAACAAACACCGAAGACAGGGTCAAAACCGAGACCACGAGAGTCCGCAGAACCAAAGTCTAAACAAAATGAACAAACTAATCAGCGTTACCGGATCAGAGGTAGTTACCAATTCAGGAAGCATTGTCCGCCTCGGAACAGCCTCTCCAGGGTTCTGGGAATCCCAAGGGTCGGCTCGAACGTCTCCCAGATGTGCAAGAGCGTGATCCGAGAACTCGTGATCCTCGAGTTTTGGCTGCCGAGGATTCTGCTTCTTGAAATCGTACGGCGGGCAACGAGTAAGGACCCCGTCACCGTTGAGCTGATAACCGAGCACCTCGGGAACGATGGCCTTCTCACCTTGATCTGCGCAAAGAGGATAAAAAGAATGAGATTCAAAGAAATAAAAAGGGAGGTTGACACCTCAACTGAAGCACGATCTCAGCATAAAAAACCTCACCCCTGTCGTAGATCCTACTGAGACCGGCAGCAGCGAGGATGACCTCCCGTGTAATGTAATGCAAATTCGGAAGCCAATACATCGGCTCCCGAGCAGTTTTGGCCTTGAACCACTCCAGCTGCATGGCGTGGTCAGAATTCTCTCTGTCTACGGGGCCAACCCGCGACATCGAAGGATCCGGCTTCACGAACCACTTCGGTGGCGAAAAATAGTGAGGGTGCCTCGGATCCACAGGAACACGAACTAGCAACCATTGATCCTTCCACCCATGGACCGAAGAAACGTACGGAAAGGCAGTCATATAAAGGTCCTCGCCTTTCCGCTTGTTTTTGTTATTTATGGCCCACCAGCCGGCCTCAACATTTGCGTTCCTAACAAGCTCGTGCATCTCTTTGAAAACCTCGATCGACGGCTCATAGCCGAGGTAGTCACACATCCAGCGGTACCCCACAATGTAACGCATAGACTTCGGCGTCAGCTGGCCCAAAGAAACGTTGTATTCTTCCAGCACACGAGCGATAAACGGATCCAAAGGGAACCGAAGCCCGTAGTCGAAATGGTGGAGATACACAGCAATGTACTCCGGAGGAGTACGAGTCACCCTCGCATTCTTCTGCGTCGGAAGCTCGCACCAGTAGCCCAAGGCATGCTGAATGCCATACAAATCTTCGGCGAGCCGATGATACTTTTCGCGCTTGGCCTCCACCAACCACTTCCCACCACCAGCCACACCATCCGGGCCCGCTATCTCGGATTTGTCCTCAAACAGACAAGCAAGCCTCCCCAAGGGGTCAGCCTCCTCCCACCGCCTCGGAAAGAATGGGCGGATGGGAAAGCGACCCGTCGCACCAGCCCCTCGGCTGGATTCAGCACGGTTCTCATTTCCCGAGTCCCCTTCAGCATTAACCTCGGGAGACGTTGATCTAGGCCCTTCGGAAGCTACCTTATTCTCCTCCTCACCACTAGAGGAGGACACCACACCAGATTTCTTCTTCCACCTTCCCCCAGCCATGACAGAGTTGGGAAGCGCCGAGGATACACAGAAAAGGGTAGAAGTAAAAAGAAGTGAAAACAAAAAGCAAATTACCTCTCCGGAAGCGGAAAATGCCGATGAAACAAATGAAATCAGGTCCCGAGGCAGATTCGTAGCAAATATGCAAAGATCTGAAGAAAACACCAAATGGAATCCCCGGAATTCTTAAGAAGAATGGAGAACGTTTGAGCAAATAAAGTTCGAAATGAAGAAGGAAGTGCGGTATTTATAGGCCACGTTCTGAAAACCGCCCAACTTCCACCCCTTAACACTTGTCAACCATTCACGAATTCAAACCACTCTATTTTTCGAAAAAAGAGAGGGAGTCTTTGGACTTCTTACAGCTGGAAACCCACCCATTTAATTCCAAATGGACTGGGTCTGGGGGCATGTTGTTTGGGCTCCCAATTGAATATCAATTGGGCCACTAAGTCCAAAGCCCAATGGCTCAATTCAACAACATCAAACCTGCCTCCACCACCAAGGCTATTCAGCCATCAACCAAGGCCCAAGGCCCAATAGCAATAAATGACCTATGGGCATTTATTATGCAAACACTATAAATAGGCCGCCAAGGCTGAAACCTCAAGGTACGTCCAATTTATTGCCTTAAGACTACTCTCTAGAGAACTTCTCTCTCTAGAATCCGAGCATTGTTCTTACTTAGGCATCGGAGGGGCTTTCCTCGGAAACACCCCCGAGGCTAGTAACATTGTCTTTGTGCAGGTGAATTCGGACAATACTCATTCAAGCTAACAAAATCTTCAACACATTCAAAAGGGCCTTCATTCGAAGCCCATTGTTCCATCCGTTTCAACACCGGAACAACTACTAAACAAATCCATCTTTTCACGAGGTTATCTGTCATTGTAATCTCTTGTTATTGGTTAGTCTTTTCTTGTTATATGCCAAATAGTTTGCCATTGCAAGTTCAAATATACAGCTAACAATTTAAGCAGGGATAAAATGAGTAATTAGTGCCAAAGTAGCAATCATGTTCAATCTAAGAGTGACTAAATTCCTATCTACTACTAATTAATTTTGTCAGACTATTGGTCTAAAAATCAATATAGGGCTTCTGACTATGTTGTTGGAGTGGAACCACTCCAAGAATGAAGTAAGGGTGTAGGGTGTAGAATTCGTTATAGAGCCTTCTACCACAACTTTGAATGAATATTTTTGGTGTGTGTTTGTGAATGATAAGACATCAGGAATGATTTTGATAGACAGACCATTGGGTGATGTCACTTTTGATTTGTAAATTGCAGGTCCATGTCCAACATGGGTTACAGTCCGATGGAACACTTTTGAAATGTGTGTGTCACTAGCGCCAAGCTGAAGGTGCATTGAAGGGTAGTTCAGGCTATCAGCTCCAAGTCCAGGCTTGAATTTCGAGCAGTTGTACTTGTTGTTGTTGTTGTGGACAAGGGCTAGGGTGGTTCCATTGTAGTCTTCGCTGCAAAGGTACCTAATGTAATCGTTTGGTGAGAGGTCATAGACTAAGCCCGGATGTACAGCCGCGACTGGGTTAAGCAACCCAGATCCACTACTCAACGGATCTTCTGTGCCACTGCCATTCACAGGTTTAGCTGGAGGGAAGAAAAAAGAGATTAGAGTGAATGTTTGGAGCCGTTCCGAGTTCTTTCCAATCAAATCACATTTTCGTAATAAACCATAATGTGGGCTCAAGTATAGTCACATGACATCAAATGTGGGCCATATGTATGGTCATTATTGTATTTTTCATAATACATCAACAAGTATGTAATATACAGTCAACAGCTAACATTATAAATAAGTTTCTACTAATAAACAATCTACGAAAATAAATATACTGTCAATCACTTACCAATAAACAACATTTCATTTTAGTAATTCATCAGCAAACATAAAATACATCGCCAACGAAAAATAGTATACAATAAACACCGAGTAATATGTAGTCAATAATTATGTATACATATACAGTCAACACCTAATATTATAGCACCTACATTTTTCAAGCAAAATATTTACAAAAATGTCATTTATGATTCCGGTAACCTACCTGTGGTCATGAGAGCGGACTTGATGGCAGCAGGTGACCAGTCTGGATGGAATGCCTTAACATAGGCAGCAGCACCTGAGACATGAGGACAAGCCATAGAAGTACCTGAGATAATGTTGAAGGAGTTGATTCGTTTGTCATGTACGTCGTTTGTGATGGATACCAGTTTTGTATATCCAGCAAGAATATCTATCCCAGGTGCACTTATATCAGGCTGTCACATATATTCATTTAGTCTATCAAGTACGTATTAATTTATTGATACACAAACAATTAATTTATTAATGATATAATTAATATGTTACCTTGAGGATGTTTTTAGCTATAGTTTGGGGACTGGGACCTCTTGATGAAAACGAAGCAACCACAGGAGTCTTTGTTGTAGTAATACTTAAAGTTTTGTGTATAATAGCTTGTGCTGACCTGCAATATATACCAATAATTCAAATACTATATCAATAATTTGTTCTTGAAATTAATAAAACAAATCTTGGAAAAGTAATACTTTAAGTTGTAATCTTAAACTTACTTGGTGGAGTTAATGTATTGGGCAATCTGATAACCCTGTTTGGCAGAGACAAAAGAAGCAGGGATAAGAGTGGTGGAAGCAGTGTCTTCCGGGTAATCAAGAGCAATGATAGTACCAGCTCCACGGCTCTGTTTCACCGTCCAATCAGCTGATACGTATCCCAAGCATAACACTATCTTTCCCTTCACCTTTTTCTCCATTAGTGTGCCCGATTCACATGTGCTGCCAATCAAGTACGAGAAAGTAAAAATTGCAGTCTGTTATGTTTAATAATAAAGACTATTGTTTATAATTCATTTAACGTATCAAATTCAAACAAGGATTAGCTGATTTTAAGCTCATATTTCCTCCTTCGTGCATTAAACCATATTTTGTGAAATATTCAAGGCATCATTGAATACGGGTTACATTTATACCCTATTGCTTCTTTATAATTGATTAGTTATACTGATGCATATTGGGGTGGATGTCCATACATACACAAGTATACTTCATGTTATATTGTAGTTTTATAAATGAGAATTTTATTTTTTGGTCCTCCATACGCTAGCCTACATAGTACACACCTAGTGCAGAAGCATACATGTTGGGTTAAAGAACCTATTATTTAAGCTACGTTGTCCTCCTCACAAGACCACCATCGTTTATTTTGATAATGCTAGTACAATTTATCTAACTCGCAACCCAGTACAACATCAACGTATCTAAGCATGCACTTCGAGAGGAACATCCATTTTTTCGAGAAAAGGTGGCATTTGTCCTAGTTTGGTTGTTCCATGTTCCCTCTCGATATCAGTTTGCATAAATTTTTACGAAAGACCTTCAGCGACAATTGCTTTTTTGATTTTAGGAATAGTCATTGCTTACCACATCCTCCCGCTATAACTGCGGGAATGTACGTGATAGAGAATAAAACTCTCTTAGGACATGCAAATATAGTAGACTTCTAGTCGCATTAGGTTTAATAAAAAAAATTAAGACTAATATTGTAACCCATGTGTTAGACACAATAATATGTAAATATTATTGTTCCATATTTAGCATTGTAAGGCCCTATTCTTTTTTGCTTAATTGCAGTTTCAGGATTTATTTCGCACTTAATTTCAATTAAGTTAAGTTAAGTTAATTTCAGCTATATTATTTATTATTTAATTAATTTATTTATTTCAGTAATATTTAGTTTAGTTAAGTTAAATTAAGTAAAGTTCAGTTTAATTCAGTTCAGTTTAGTTCAGTTCAGTTTAGTTCAGTTCAGTTTAATTCAGTTCAACTCTAAAGAATAGGGCCAAAATACAGTAACGCGTAAACCCTATATATATGTTGTGAATCAATGCATAACCTCCTGGAGGAGAATTCATCTTAGTTTACATGGTATTAGGCCTAACCCTAGGCTTCATATTCTTCCGCTGCTTCTCTCTTCTTTCTCTTCTTTTTCTTCTCCAATGGTCGGTGATGATCCTCCCAAAACCACAATGATCCATGCTTATCATCCGGCTCTCAGTGCCACAAATTTCAAAGCCCTTATTCCTCTTGTTCTTGACGTAGACAATGTGAAGTATACTCCTTGGGCAACGTTATTTCGTAATATGGCTAAGGTCTACATGGTGTTGGATCATATCAATCCAAAGGTCAATAAATCGAAGGACATAGATGATGATTTGTGTGATCGTCTTGATGCAATTGTTCTCCAATGGCTGTATGGAACAATTTCGAAGGAATTCTTCCTCAAGGTCTTGGACAATAATGCTACTGCATTGGAAATTTGGAATAGGCTCCGCAAAATATTCCAAGACAACAGAGGTACATGAGTGGTCTTGCTGGAGAATAAGTTCGGTAATATTCGGATGTCCAAATTTTCTTCTCTTGATGAATATTGTCAGTCTCTTAAGACCGTCGTTAACCAACTCGCCGCCCTCAACCACCATGTTTCGGCGGAGCGTCTTGCTCTTCAGTTGGTGGGAAACTTGGACGCGGAGTATCGTACTATTGCCACGATTATTCTCCAGACCAATCCTCTGCCCTCCTTGGGCGAGGCTTGCTCCACCCTGGATCTGGAAAGACTCATCTGCATCTCCGAGAAGGATGACAATGTCGCATCGTTAACCCTGCTGGTCGCGGGCAATACCCACAAAGCTCCTCTTCTGTGTCACAACCGCCGACGAACAGTGGTAGTGGTGATGGGGGCCGTGGTGGAGGTGGGAAGTCTGATGGTGGAAAGAACTACAAAGGGAAGAAAATCTTCCCGTGGTTCTGGGAAGAAAATTTTGTATATTCATCAGCTGGATGTGAAAAATGTTTTCTTCATGGTCACTTACAGGAAACAGTTTATATGCACCAGCCACCCGGGTTGTCCATCCTGACAAGCCTAAGCATGTCTTTCTTCTTCATAGGTCTATCTATGGCCTAAAGAAAGCTCCTCGGGCTTGGTACCAGCGGTTTGTGACTTATTTCCTTTCTTTGAGATTTGTTAACAGTAAGAGTGACACCTCATTGTTCATTTTCCGACGAGGTGCGAAAACTGCTTATCTTCTGATGTATGTTGATGATATCATTCTTACTTATTCTTCTAATATTCTCCGGACTCGTATTATCACTCTTCTCAGTTTCGAGTTTGCTATGAAGGATCTTGGTTCTCTCTTGTACTTTTTTGGTATTTCTTTCTCTCGTACCAAGGATAACATGTTTCTTTGCCAACGAAAGTACGCACAAGAAATTCTAGCCCGTGCTGACCTGTCTTCTTGTAAGTCCACTGCCACACCTGTTGACACTAAGTCCAAGCTTAGTGCTACAAGTGGAAAACCGATTGTTGATCCTTCCTTCTATCGTCAGCTTACGGCAGCACTCCAGTATCTTACTTTTACTAGATCGACCTTATATATCTTATGCCGTCCAACATGTGTGTTTATTCATGCACGATCCTCGTCCCCATGCCTTGAAGCATATTCTTCGATATATCAAGGGTATTGTAGATTATGGCATGCACTTCTCTTCGACTCCTACTACTAGTCTTGTGTCATATACCGATGCAGATTGGGGTGGTTGTCCGGATACTTGTCGTTCTACGTCTGGGTATTGTATCATTCTTGGTGATAATCTTATGTCTTGGTCTTCCGAATTCCAGGCTACGTTGTTTCGTTCTAGTGCTGAGGCCTAGTACAGGGGTGTTGCTAACATCGTGGCAGAAACGGCGTGGATTCAGAATTTACTTCTGGAACTTCATTGTCCTTTGAAAAGGGCAACGGTTGTTTATTGTGACAATTTTAATGCAGTGTACATGTTTCATAATCCAGTCCATCATCAACGCACTAAGCATGCAGAGATGTATATTCACTTTGTTAGGGAAAAGGTGGCTCTTGGTCATATTCGGGTTTTCCATGTGCCTTCTTCGTTTCGGTATGCCGACATCTTCACTAAGGGTCTTCCCTCACCCTTGTTTGTTGATTTTTGCACCATTCTAAGCGTTTGTCCTCCTCCCGCTCCGACTGAGGGGGTGTGTTAGACAAAATAATATGTAAATATTATTGTTCCATATTTAGCATTGTAAATATAGTAATGTGTAAATCCTAGTTGACTTTGTAAAACTATGTATATTTTGTGAATCAATGCATATCCTATTGAGGGAGAATTCATCTTAGGTTACACCATGCTATATACTTGATCAATAACATACGCTACAACTCAAAAAGTTTCACAAAATCTAACATTTATAAAAAATCGAGTATTGAAATATACACTAGTATTTAGGCCCGTACAATGTCCAGGATTATTATGTGAACAATTAATTTATTATATTCTTTAATGAAATTACGTCTGGACCAACTTTTTTAATATTATATTAATATTAATTTTGCAAATATAACGTGTAACATGTCTTAATTGGATTATACTCTAATGTTAAAACTTGAGATCACATGTTCAAATCTTATGTAAACCATAAAATATTAAAGATGAAAAGATTATACAATGACAAGCCTAAAAATAAAAAGTATTGTAATTAAAAAGAAGAGGCCGGGGATTACCTTTTATTTAGATAAGGACTATCGGTGCCGTTATACGCAAGAGCAGAGCTTGTTAAAGGATACATGGTTTTCTTGGGTGAAAACGTATTGATTGACATCCCCTAATCCACAAGAAGTTGCAAATATCAATAAATAATCATGTGCTAAAACAATCAAACCGATACCTGTTCTCTCGATTTATTTCAGACAAAATAAGTTCAGATAAGTTCAGTTCAGCAAAAAATAAGTCTTTTCAGACATTTTCACACACAAATAAGTTTATTTCAGACAAAATAAGTTTAATAAGTTCAGTTAAGTTCAGTTAAGTTAAGTTAAGTTAAGTTCAGATAAATCCAGATAATATAAATTCAGTCAAAATAAGTCCAATAAAACGGAGCCTAAAAGTGTCCTTATTAATTAAGACTTACATTGAATTTGACACCATTTGCAAGCTCTACCATAGTATGAAATTCCCGATCCATATTAGTGGCAGCAACAGTTAGAATCCAAGGAGCAATATTATTGACTGTCCCTTGAGATGGTCCTTCATTCCCCCCTGCACAAACAGTTAATATTCCCTTCTTCATCGCGTGAAACGACCCGATAGCTAACACATCGTCCATGAAATCCTTAACAGGGCCACCAATGGATACAGAAATGATGTCTACTCCATCAGAAATTGCATCATCCAATGCAGCTAAAATGTTCATATCTGAGCAACCAAAGGAACCACATACTTTGTACATTGCAATGCGCCCATTAGGCACCCCGCCTCGAGCTGTTCCCTTAGCTAGCCCATATAAGCTCGCCCTTTTTACTGAACTTCCTGCTGCTGTTGATGATGTGTGTGTTCCATGCCCGTCCTGGTCGGTTGGGGATAAATCCATCCCAGTGTCTTCTCCTAGGTTGTAGTACCTTGCTCCTATCACCTTCCTGCATAATTAACTTACTTTACCATCATCTAATGTAATCAACTGACTTTACCTTCACATTCACTCTTCCTATAGTATCAACTAAAACTTTTGTTACGTTTTCATTTAGCAATTAGCAGCCGCTCCAGTCCTGACATTTTGAGGGTCATAGGCGAAATAAGGGATTAGAGCCCTTCCGAAATGATGCGTCTTTAATTGAAATAATATTATTGTTTTTGTTAAATCCATTATGTTGTTGAATTCAAATCACTAAAAACTTACTATATCTCATTTGAAGAATCCTAGAATTTTTTAGATCCTGCTCTAGTCGATCTGTTGAAATATTTCAATAAAATAAATATTCACTTAATTACAAGATAATTTTAATATGCATAAAGAATTTATTATTTTAAATAAAGATTCATTTTAAGCATGTAAAATTACTCCCTCCGTCTCAATTTAGTCGTTACACTTACCTTTGCATAAAGCTTTAGGTGATAAGTGATTGTTTGGTTATCAGTTGTTATTTTATTGAAAAAGTAGATGCGATAGAGGTTAGTGGAATATTTTTTATTGAATGAGAGAGGGTTGGGGACAAAAAAAAATTAGTGGAAAGAGAGACAGTATAATAATTGTGAGATCATTTCTAATTTAAAAGTGTAACAACTAAGCCGGGACGGATGAAAAAGAAAAGTATAACAACTAATCTGGGACGGATGGAGTATCAGTTAATTTTATCTTCATTAAAATTTGACATTATATCTGTGGTAGGTATCAAAGCTTTAGCACTTACTTTCTACCAACGAGCCAAAGAAATAACTTGTATATTTAATGCGTTGTTTATTATTATTACTAAATTGCTGGATATACTATTATTTTGGGCCCCTTTTCGCTTGGATCCTAGGCGGTCGCAGCCCTCGCCTACCCCTAAGGCCGGGCTTGATTAGCAGACCTAATAATTAGAGATTAGATAGGAAAACGTAAAAAGATCGAGAAAGTGACCTGTTACATCCGGTGAAGTTTAAGCCTTTGTCGCATTTTCCTTTCCATTTCGACGGGGGAGGACTGTATCCTTGGTCACTGAAGCTTGGCGCATCAACATAAATTCCTAATAAAACACAAACCAATTAAAACATTGAATTGTTTCAAGTAGCATTATTTATTAAACACGAGTTGAACAAAAATAAAAGAAGCAAGAACCTGTATCCAAAAGGCCAACGATAACATTGCTTTCTCTTTGAAGGTTCCGTTGCTTTAAATTTTCAGGCATTCCCAAGAAATCCCATGATCTTGTTGTTAGAAGTTTTCGTATCGTGTTCGGAAACACTGATACTACACCACTTTTCCCTGCATTTTTTTCATTTCCATGTTTATTTATTTAGACACGTGGATCTAAATCACTATTCTTAATTTTAATTTTAAAGAAAATTACCTGATAATCTCTTTGCTTCTTCAGGCAATAATCTCGCTGCAAAACCGTTAAAACTCTTTCCGTAGCTGTGGATCTTAGCTCCTCTCGCTACACTTTCACTACCATAGTTTCGAATATAACAAAATAAATTTATGTTTTACATTAGGTAAATGTTGTAATATTGAAGGCAAATTTGTCAAAAAATGACATTTTATAACTCAAATTTTGCGAGAAAGGACCTTATATAATTATTTTTTTGTGAAATCACACCTTAATGTAAATTTTTTTGCGAGAAAAGACCTTAGGGAAGTTTCCGGCATTGACTGAGCTTTTTCCGGCCATTGTCTTGCACGTGAGCAGCACGTGTGGCTTAAGTTGGCTAAAGACACTGATTTTCCCGAGTCTTGAATTTCCAAACTTGATTTTGTTTCGATTTTTTTTTTCAACTTTAGGTTTTAAAACTTAGAATTTTGGAGGAAAATTTGGCGTGGTTAGCAAAATAAAGCTACACGTGCAAGTTAATGGCCGAAAAACTCAGTCAATGGCTGAAACTTATTTTTGGTTGTCTTCTGCAAAAAAATTTACATTAAGGTGTGATTTCACAAAAAAAATTATATAAGATCCTTTCTCGCAAAATTTAGGTTATAAAATATCTTTTTTAGCAAATTTGCCAATATTAAATAAATAAGTGAATAATACTCCTTCCGCCTCTTTTCCTTTTTTACTCCGTATCTTTTTGTTCTTAGTATTTTGTATTCTTTACAGAAAGAAATAAAGCCAAAGTACAAAGAACAAAGAACAAATAAAGACGAAGGGATTTTTTTTAGAAATTTATATAGATGAGAATGAAACGAACATACTCTCCGATAGTTTCAGCAAGCAAGTTGTGATGATGCGATTCCACGGCTAGCCCTTGTAGTCCATGTGATAACTCCCCCATGTATACAATGTATGACTATTTTAAAAAGAGAGAAATGGAATCATGTTACTTCTTAAATCTCAAAATTAAGTACTTTTGGTACTCTAAGGTCAAAAAGAGAGAAATTAAACCAAAATGTACCTTAGAGTATTTTACATTGTGCTTTATATTATAGCTGGGCATGAAAATGCACCCTTTTACCTTTTTCACCCCATAAATTTACATATTTTCACTCATTTTTTGTTACTTTATACATTTATTTCTTATACTCATTCACTTTTTTTAATCCTATTTCCCTTACTTAAATCTATATTTTATTATACTTACTCATCTTTTTATACACTATTATCACATTTATTTTAATATTTGTGCAAATAGTAACTGCAAAAATCATTATAAAATGGAGGTAGTACGAGTAATTGCCTAAATCATGGACCAATGTGAACAAAGTGTTGGGATAAAACAACAGAACTTCATGTTAAAAAAATATTACTATAATTTTTGTTTATAGTTTTAATAAAAAAATAATATTTCATGTTTTTTTCCTTTGCACTAGTGTTCTTGAGTGCACCATGCTTTGTACCCTTGTCCATAAGCCACGAATTTTCATTTGCGACGTCTTTCCCGATTTACACATAAAATACTCTAAGGTACATTTTGGTTTGACGAGAAATGTTTTCAGTAAAAAAATATTTTCCATGAAAAATGCAATCTATAAATATACTAAAAGAGATACCCCTAAAAGCAAAACTGACACGTGTCGCTCTCACAATTTAAATATTCCCGCTCTTTTGTAGTGCCCTAATGTAACAGAATCATTATATTTTATATTTGATTTATGACAATATTTTAACTTCCCAAATTAAAAAGAATAATTGTATACTTTACTTGATTTATGATAACACTATATTATTATATATGTTAAGAAAATATAGATTATTAACTAATAAAAATCTTTTAAATGTATTATTTATATTCTGGATATATATGTTAAAATTTTACGATTTTCCCAAAAGATTCTACTATTTTGTACAATACTAAATATGATTTTTTTTTTAACATGTTGGACATAAAATTTTTAAAACGCATTTTTATCATAGACACATTTCGTCAGCTTTGGTAAGAGTATGTCATACAATTATTTTTTGTTACTTTTGTTAGTTTTTAAGAATTCATTATTGTTTCAACTTTATTAGCGAATGGGAGTACTAGAAAATATAAACAAATAATATAGTGCTACACTTTAGAAAAATTATCTCCTAAAAGTTACTACACGTACCTAAATTTGGTATAAAATTAAGTTACCCCCTCATTCCCTAATATATATCTCAATAAATCCTTATTTAGTCTTGTATAAATTATATTTTGTGCAGTATTGTTTTAGCGAAAAATATTATGTTAAAGTGTTTAATTGCAATATACGGCTAATAAGAATGCTAGTTAAGAGTATGAAATTAATTTAAGTAGGGGTGAAAATTTTCTTCAATGTCCGTTAAAAATAAGGGTTTGGATAGGATAATATATTTATGGGATAAAGGTATGAAAATTATCTTCAATGTCCGGAATAGTTCTAAAATAGTTTACCAATTATTCCGTGCTAAAAAAATATATTATTCTATCCAAACCCTAAAAAAAAGGATAATATATTTATGGACGTTTTAGAACTGTTTTTTAGCATGGAATAATTGGTAAACTATTTTAGAACTATCTTAGAACTATTTTTTAGCACGAAATAATTGGTAAACTTTAGGAGGATACTAGTATAAAACCCGTGCGATACACGGTTTATAAAGTTCACATACTAATCTTATACTAATCTAAATATTAAGAGTGATGATATTAACTTCTCAATCTATAGTTACAAAAATATATGAAATAGAGGTGATTGATTTAAAATTTAATGATTTAGTATTGACCTACTAATCAGTCGTCACAATACAAAATTTCACATCATAAATTTACTTTACTCGTTCCGTATAATTTAAACTACGGAATTCATTATTAAAATGTATTTGTTTTCTTGACATATTGTACACCATTAGAAAAATATTATTGTGTATTAAATCATATCTATCACGACTACAACAGATTTATAAACCCCTTGTCAAAGAAGTTAGGTATACATAATATTTGTTCCTAATACCTTGTGTACAAAAGGGATGATGCAAGTTTATAGAGATTCGTTGGAGGGAGTATAAGAGAAGTATGCATATTATTTCCCATCACTCGTGGCGAGAAAAATAATCTTGTTATTTGGTTGAACATGTTGGAATAAAGTTCATTCAAGTCTAATATTTAGTTGGGCCTTTTACGTATGGAATATCATGCCAAGGGGTTTTTAAATCCATTTCAACATACTAAAATCTCATACCACATCCCCTCTTATATTTTAAATTCACCCCCTTTGATTGTACAATCCATTTTATAATTGAACCACTGACATATATAGAGTGGCATATCGTTTTACATACGTAGAATACATACCAAGATCTATAGTATGAAACAGAGAAATCCAGACACTCTACTTTGATTTCAGATGAAGCAAATGTATGCAAATTATACGTGTAAATGTGTAATCTATTAAAAATGAAAGGTTATGAACATCATATTATAAAAAGTTACTTTAGCTTCCATCATACAACGTATTAGAAATTCTTTTAATGATATGATCTGATACACTAAACAGATAAATACCTTAACACATTTATTAACATATAAGATATCTACCCGGTTATAATGTGTCGTACGCACCAAGAAGCTCTTGTCCAGGTTTCTTCAATACCATAAAGTCTAAACATTGTAGAAAAAGTTATATTACAAAGTAAACCTTTTTAAGCTTAATTGTAGACTCGTGTGATATACGGTTTATTCATATTTTTATCATTTCACATCATATAGTTTTGTATGCTAATTAAATGAAAATCACAATATAGCATCTCGATGATGTACTTTTTTTAGAATACCATTGATTATTTTTATTGAAACCTAATTTTTTATATCACGGTAGCAGGTTGTAGTTAGGGAATGTCTATTCTTACCGCCTTAAATGTTGTACCACCCTCTTTACCATAACTAATATTATTATTATTTTTATCCCTAACCCTATCCATCAAGACCATCACCACTAATAATCCCCTTATTGTAAAAGAAAATCTCCAACCATCACCGTAATCCACTCAATTCGAGCTCGTATTACCCAGCCTATGGTCATGCATCTCCAAAGAAATTCATACACGGTGTATCTCTTAGCTAGTTTCTTTTAACATAATTAGTCGAATAGCGCTAGTGGTATATGATTATACGTTTGGCCTAAAACCTTACAAATCGGCTATAATTTTATCTTAACTTTCATCATCAAGTTTCGGATATTTAAAGGAATACTTTATAAAATACATGATCTGGGCTTAGAAATTTAAACTGTAATGTTACTATATCATCAACTTACCGGTGTAGTATAATTTTCTTATGATAAGTAGTGATAACGGTTTTGTATTATACATTAAAAAGTCTCCAAGAAAATGGCCTAATCATATCCAAATAACAGTCTATATGTTAAGAAAAATTCGTTAAGACAACTAACTACAAAGAAGAGATTATATATGACTTCTCAAAATAACAAATCGTATATGTTAAGACAACTAAATATAAAAAAGAGAATATATATAACTTCTCAAAATAACGAATCATATATGTTAAGATTAATTCGTAAGCGTATAATTATGTATACATATGTATATATGTTAATATGTGCATGTGATTCGTTATTGTTCCCATAAATACAGTAAGTTAAGTATAATAATAAAAAAAAATATAATTAATTTATATATTAAAAGAGAGGCAAATCAAATGGTGACATTTGTCATCACCACATTGATTTCCTCTCTTTTAGTATAATATATATAGATAGATAGATTACATAGATAGATAGATTCTAGAGTTTTTGATAATTTGTTTGTCTGATTAGAATAATTAAGTAAATTAAATAAACAAAACTTTATAACATGTAAGTTATTAGTAATTTATTTTATATTCATAACCAATGTAGTAGAAATTTTAGTAAGGGTTAGTTATGAATATTATACTTCATCTGTTTCATAAAAAATGTAACACTTTTAATTTTACTATTATTGATACACCAACTTTAACTATATTTTTTACTAATTTATTAAAAGCAAATGTTATCAAGTAAAATGTCGTTGAATAGATTTCATTATATACATTCATAATGTTAAAATTTTAAGATTTTTTAGAAAAAGATAATTAGGGATAATTATGGTCAAAATTTTTATATTGGCAAACGTGCTAATCAAAGTGTTGCAATTTTTTTGAAACAGAAGAAATATTTGGTAAAAAGCAATAAACCATTTGATATTACGATTCACAACCCTATATTCGGGAATCTATGTACTATTTGCGTGAGATTATAGGGATGTAAAATATTTGATGTTGTAATTTTTAGTTAAATTTAATTATTTATATTAATGGAGAGGTGACTAATGAGTGACATTTGTCATCACCACATTGATTTCCTCTATTTTAGGTAAAAAAAAATTATAGTATAAGATAATCAAATAAAAGAATGACACTTGTCAGCACCATGTAATGAGATTTGTACGTAGTTTGAGGAAATATAACATATAAGAATCTTTAAAAATGAAAATCTTGATAAGTTACATTTTTACGTTATATTTTTAGGATGTTTATATTATCAACAGAATCTAAAGATTTATAATAGCAATCAATAATATTTTCTTTGTGCATCTTTTTCCTTAAATAAAACAAACAAATTTTGACTAATATTTTTAATTTTTTTTATATATATTAAAAGAGAGGCCAATCAATGAGTGACATTTGTCATCACCACATTGATTTCCTCTCTTTTAGCATATTATATAGATTTTCCTCATACATAAGGATACCCACTACCGGGATAAACTCCTAGTAGAGTGATCACATGAGAAATTAATTTAATATTTTATTATTTTAGTGCATTTAAAATGTATAAGATTTTTCAAACATTATGATTATATTATTTTTTATTTCCAAAATAATTTTACAATATTATTAATCATCTATACCATCACAAAATACATAGTATTATTTTGCCCATTTTTAGGTCTTTTCATTGGTATAGTGCTAGGCGCCCTATATAATAATTAGACACTCCTATAGAGGGGGTTTGTGATTGTATGTTTGTCCACTAATTATGAAAGAAAATTGGTTCCAATTTAGAGGTAAGGTTACATTAGAAATGAAAATGCATATTGCGTATAATATAGATTGACCATGTGCATATTTTACTTTTACTTTTATAAAAATGAGTATGCAAATCCTAACAAAAATATCGTAGTTGGTTAATTAACAATAAAGGGTGCAACAATAAGTTTTGTGTTTTAAAGCATACACCAATAATAAAATCATCGCAAGTGTCTAAAACCATTAAAACTAGTAAATAAAGATTGAATAGTTAGCAATATTATTGAAATACTGACATATGTAAATCATAATAATATTTTTAAAACCGTGCAATTGCACTGGTATTATACTAGTTCTAAACTAATTTTTTTTTGTTTGGTTCTTTACAAAAAGAGACTAAAGAAAGATGGAAATAGATGGGTGAAGATTGATAGGAAGTGAAAACGAGGTAAGGAGGAAAAGTGATTTCCCTTCTTTTCAAATGGAATATTTTTTTTCCACCCTTGAGAAAGTTATCAGAAAATTGTTTTACGCCTCTTATTATACCAAACAACGGAAAATTATTGAAAAGGATAAATCATTTTCCAACATTCCCTAAATGAAAACTTTTAAGCTAGGTACATAGGATGATAGGAGTATCTTCCACATTTTATAGGTCACTTAAGAGTAGCTTTGAAAAGTTTCCACAATTAATGATAAATTATACTTCGTAATACAGATTACTAACACCACAAAAAAATATATACAGATTACTATTTGTAGAGATTCAACAGTTAAAGTAGTAATACAACTACTTAACATATTAAAACGACAGTTCAAATTACGCTATCAAAACGACTATTACGTAAGAAAAACACTGTATTGTTTTTATCAATGGAAGTGATTGACAAATTAAATGAATCGTAATAGGGAATGTCCGACTCAAATGCAAAAGATAACTTGTATGTAACATACCTTTCTTTCGGTGTCGTTTGATCCATGGATGAATGTAACACCAACAAGGTTTATGATGAATAAAAGAAGAACAAAAATCTTCATTTTTGTAATGACAATAATATCTGATAATTTCTCTAACATACAAAAACACTACTCACAAAAGGTAGGGGGGTTTATGATTTGATTAAAAAATTAAAAAAGCGAAATGTATTAATAGGTGTTGACGAGGCAACTGATTGAGAGTAGAGTTAAATTTGGCTTTCATTCAGGATCTTGAAATGCTACCATGCACATCGCTACTTCTGTTTACTAATCTATATATCTATACTAATATTTTAAAACACAATGTTTGCATAAAGTGACGTCTATGTCATATCTTTTTTATTATTTTATTTTTTTGTTAAAATCATCAATTATATCTATCCTTTTTACTTCTCCTCTTTAATTAAATATTCACTTTATTTCAAAATTACTTTTATTTATTTCACATTCTAAATATGATTTCATTATACTCCAAATGCTTCACATTTTATCATTTCAAAATTTGCGTATCCTACTTTATATTACATAAACGATGTAACCGAATTTTTAAATTAAAATACTCGTGCATCGCACAGGGTAAAAAATAGTTACATTAAAATGGAGGAAATCAATGTGGAGCTGAAAAATGTCGCTCTCTGATTTGCCTCTCTTTTAATTATAAAAATGCGAAAGATATTATTTTCTTTGGTTTATTTTTGTTAAAAAAGCATTGTAATATATAAATATATGGTATACAAATCATATACCTCTTTTTACTCTTTAAACTGAAATCTTATTAAGGAAGATAAAGAGCTAGAGAATTAATTATAGGAGATATATAAGGAAAATTATATTATAAATACATTGTTATCTTTTATAACTATCAACATTCGTTGTAATAATAATTTATTACTATAGAAAGTGCTATAAAATTCCATTAATATATTTTTTTTGAGGGAAAAGATGAGCTAGTTCATTAATCAAGGGACAAAGTGTCCATAAGTACATACGGAGAAATCTCTGAGGGACAGTGATTCTCACATATTTGTTCGACTAAAAAAGGCACTAGTCTCACAAGGTGACGGGCAACAACATTTCCATCCCTTTTAACATGCGACCAAGAAATATTACGAAAATAGCTACTAAGCGACATAATATCATCTAAAACTGAATAAAAATCTGAGAAATAAATGGCTCCCTTCATTAGGCGAGAGACGATACCTTGAAAGTCTGTCTCCAAAATAACCTCCGTGAACCCATACCGTCTGCCCAGCTTAATTACATTGACCACGGCCTTTGCCTCTGCGATCTCCACTGGCCAACGTGCTCTTACCCTTCTTGTTGCCGCAAACAACACCCTACCAGTCGAGTCTCTTGCTACCGTCCCCATACCCACACAACCATCAACAGCAAGGGAAGCATCAACGTTTATCTTAATGACTCCACTAGGAGGAGCTACCCACTTACTAGGGCTCCTGGTCGTAGCTTGGCCCGGTCTTTTATAGATGTTGCAAGTTTATTTGTCGTGCTCTTCAGCAAGTCGCTGCACCCGTATTGCTAACACACTTCTCAGGGTGGTTTGCTTGTCGAACACTCGCCTATTGCGCTCAGACCATATGGTCCATGCCATGAGGGAAGCTCTTTGCTGTAGCTTGAGGTCGTACCGTTTCCAACCCATAATAAACGAGAGTAATGTACTTGTGTCCTCCCATTTTATCAAAGTCTGGAAGCCACTTTCCGCCCATAGGCTAGCTATGCTCGCACACTCAAAAAGAGCATGAACTGCGCTTTCTTCGACCATACCACAACACGGACACAAAGCATCCTTCGAATATGCCCATATGATGGCATCCCTTGGAGCACGCAAATGTAGGGGTATCGCAGCAATGCAGTGTCTGTCTCTCACATTGAAGGATGCATCCAGGATTTAAAACCTCCTTTCCATTATGTCAATATCTACAAGATCACTAACGACCTCAAGGCCATCTACCATCTCACCTGTAATAAATTTGCCACTTTCGTCCGCCACCCACGAGTCTGCCCATATGTGAATGTTAGCCCCATTTCCAACCCTCCAGATCATGCCCTCCTTTACCAGGGCCTTAGCACTCCAAACACTCTTCCATGAGTAGCTACTATCATGTCCCAACGATGCTTCAAGAAAGGAGCACTTTGGGTAATATTTTGCTTTCATTACTCTCCCTAATAGAGTGTCGTCCCCATTCACCAATCTCCATGCCTGCTTTCCAAGGAGCGCATCATTGAAAACTAGAAGGTCTTTAAATCCCATACCACCCGCAAATTTTGGCTGACACAACGAGGCCCAATTCCGTCAATGAATATTCCTTTTTCCCGCGTCCGAACCCTAGAAAAACTTGGCCATCGCCGATTGAATAACATTAATGAATGACACCGGAAATTTATAGATCCCCATCAGGTATGTCGACATTTCTTGGATTACCGACTTCAATAAAACCTCCTTCCCAGCTCTCGAACGTAACTTCTCTTTCCACCCTTGGAGATTTTTCCATATCCTGTCAAGAAGGGCACCAAAAACTACCTTTTTCGATCTCCCTGTCAATGTAGGTATCCCTAAATATTTCTCGTGACGTTCCACCGGCCGCATTTTCAAAAGCCCCAACAACTCCTCTTTGCGTTCAATACTTACCCCTTTACTAAAAGAGACCTCCGACTTTTCGAAGTTAATTTTCTGTCTGGATGTTGCTTCATATTGGTTGAGTATATCAACGATCATTGAGCATTCCTGTCGAGTGGCTCTAGTAAAGAGAAGACTATCATATGCAAAAAGAAGGTGTGAGATTTCCGGCCCACTACGGCTAGCCTTAACACCATGAATACTCCTATCTCGTACTTTAGTCTGCAACATACGAAAAAAAGAATAAGCAACAAGAATAAACTGGAACGGGGAGAGAGGGTCCCCTTGCCGTAGGCCCCATGAGGGGGACACCGAACCACAGACTCCTCCATTTATAATAAAGGAGTACGACACAGTTGATACACAGTCCATTACCAGATTGACCCATCTTCCATCAAACCCCATAGTGAGCAATAATTTCCGTAGGAAACCCCACTCTACACGATCATAGGCTTTACTCATGTCTAGTTTCATAGCAACGTAGCCTTTACGACTTCATCACCTCTTCTTCATCGTGTGGAAGACCTCTAGGGAAATAAGGGCATTATCTGTTATTAACCTCCTGGGCACAAACGCACTCTAATTCTCAGTCACAATACTAGGTAGAATATCTTTCAATCTCAAAAGAAGGGCCTTTGACACCAGTTTATAAAGCACATTACATAAACTAATAGGCCGAAATTCAGAAATTGATTTTGGGGACTTCACTTTCGGAATAAGAGCAATATTAGTTTTATTATCTAGTTGGGAGAAATCACCCCCATGCAAAATATTACTGACATGCACATAAACATCATCACCAATAATGTGCCAAAACCATTGATAAAATATAACATGCATACCATCCGGACCGGGAGCCTTACATGGGTGCATCTGATGTATGGAATTATGGATTTCCTCTTTTGTAGAAGGCCTTAATAACTCCTCGTTATTCTCAGACTAATGACATGCGGCACATGCTGTAGAACTTCATTTAGATCATGTGTTGATGGAGACGAGGAACTGAATAGCTGCTTGTAATACTCAACCACTATGCTCTCTACTTTATTGTCATCCTCCTGTCATTCCCCTTGACTGTCTACCAAGCCCTTGATGGTGTTACGACTCTTTCTCTATGAAGCTTTATGGTGAAAATACTTTGTGTTTCGGTCACCGTTTTAACCTCAGCTACCCTCGATCTCATGTACCAATACGCCTCATGCTTTCCATGGAGGTCATCCAACATTTTCTCCAACTCAAGACATTGCTCGCAAGAGCTGGGGGTGACTGGTTGCTGTTGTAGCTCGAGCAATGCCTTTTCAGCTACAACAATCTTCTTGCCAAGGTCATCAAACTTACTCCCACTCCAACTCACCAGACCACTTGCCACCGCCTCCAATTTCTGCTCCACTTACCTTCCTCTAGCCCGTTCCCAAGTCTCCTTAACAACTTCCTCACATGACTCATCTAGGAGACAACTTGTTTCGAACTTATATCCCCTCTTTCTCTCTTTTTTTTTTCCTGTCCCGTCGACTCTTTAGCCCTTACCAGCAAGGCCAAATGATCAGATTTATACCGGAGAAGGTGGTCAACTCCCATACTCGGGTACAAGGCGAACCAAGAAGGTGAAGCTAAAACACGGTCTAACCGTTCACGCACCCGGGATTTTGGTGTCAAGCCTCTTTCCCACGTGTACCAACTCCCTTCATAGCTAAGCTTGAAGGAAATAATGTCCTTGGTCCAAGTATGAATTTAATGCTAAGTCTAATAAATGCGGTTCAGTATTAATTAACAAGTTAATAATTCAGTGAGATCAAGTGAACTGAATGCCTAGCTAGAGGCCGCTTTAGTTCAAGTGGAATTAATAATATTAATCCACAACTTACTCTTGACTGAACCCGCAGGGTCACACAAATAGTACGTGAACGGATCAAGTATTTAAGTGAATATATTATTCATTAAGTACTCCATTTATGAACATTCGGAAACGACGGATCTCGGTTCCAGTGGGAGCTGAAATCGTCAAAAGGCAAAATAAAGAATACTCCGGAAATTATGATATTGCCGGAAACGGAAATATGGTTCATATAAATATTATCCAAGTCGTAGATGTTGCCGGAAACAGAAACATGGTTCGTATCGGAAAATATTATCGGAAATAGAAATATTGCCGGAATCAGAAATATTGCCGGAAACGCAAATATTACCGGAATCGGAAATATTGTCGGAAAAGGAAATTATTTCCGGAATTGGAAATATTAACGGAAACGTAAATATTTGTTCGAAACGGAAATGGATTCAGGAATCGGAAAACGAATCGGAAGCTCGGCGAGCGACAAGCCGGCAAGCGAGCCGGCCCATCGCTCGACAAGCAAGCAAGGCAGCAGCGCCAATGGGCCGCGCCAAGCAAGCAAGCAAGGCAGCAGTGCCAATGGGCCGCACCAAGCAAGAAAGCAAGGCAGCAGCGCCAATGGGCCGCGCCAAGCCAGCGAGCAAGGCAGTGCAGGCCAGCCAAGCGAGCGAGCAAGCTAGGCAGCAGCTCCATGGGCCGCGCCAAGCCAGCGAGCAAAGCAGTGCAGGCACGCCAAGGCAAGGCCGCAGCGCGCTGGGCCTTCGGCCAACTGCGGTTGTGGCACGGCCTAGGCAGACACGCGCACCAACGTGGCCCGTTGTGGCTGCGTTGGGTTGTTTCGTCTTGGCTCCAAGAAAGGTCTGATTGCTTAATTCTCAAATAACCTTGGTGATAGTTCAGTAGGAACACTTGACAAGAGGGGGGGGGGGGTGAATTGTTTCTTGGGAACTTGGGTAAGTTTCTTGCGGAATTTAAACAATAAAGAAACTGAGAATAATGAGCGAAGAAAGATATAAAATGGAGGAACCTTCTTGACCCTAATCAAGAAGAACCTCACTACTCTTTTGTATTAATGTAATAACTCTATTACAAATACACTCTCTAACTCGAGTTCCTCTCGAACACGAGTTTCCCACAGCAATCCCCTTTGATTACTGTGCTCCTCTTTCTCTCTCTGACTTAACTCTAAGTCGCTCCTTTTCTCTTTGACTTAACTCTAAGTCGCTCTGTTTCTCTTTGACTTAACTCTAAGTCAATTAAGGATCACTCAACCCTTAAACCCAAAATACAATTTGATATAAAACTCTAGTACGTAATAAAGCTCAAAGCAATAAGGAACTCAAGGGACACTCTTTTGAAAACTGATTCTCTTTTAAAACGTTTAAGCTCTTAAAATATATTTTGCAAAGATCAGTTGTGTGTTTTGAAAAGCTAAAACTCTTCTCCTTTTATAGGAGAGTTTTACTTAGGGTTTGGTACCCATGTTTCCCTCAACCACCCACTAGCAGTTACTGCTCAGTAACATGGGCATAGTTGGAGAGAAACAAGGGAGACCAAATCAAAACACTAAATGTACGTTGAACAGAAATACGTGGGGAGAGTTTCAAGGAACGTGGAAAAACTTTTACTTGAGAAACAAGGAGAGTAAATCAGAATCCTATGTTTCATTTATTAATTAAATACATTTTATTTATTAAAAAGATTTTCCAAGTTAAAACTCTTTTATAATTACAGTTAACATATTTCATTTAAAACGTACCAAAATACTATGTCCCTTTCATACCAAATTACTTATAAACTTTATTAAATACTTACATAAATCCTAAAACATAAACTCATATGTTGTAGTCTTCATGTTGCACCTTTAGAAGCTTCACTCGAAGACTTCCCGATTTGTTCCTTCTCTGGAACGCCGAGGATCCACATAATATATGAGGATCTCGCCTTAGGAACTCGCCTAAGGATCTCGCCTTGCATAATGATTATTTCTTCAATGTAGTGTCTGACATGGATCAATTACTTGCTTATATTCCACGTTGCTTAGTTTATCCAACTCAGGATCTCCTTAACTTAGCATTATCCCTCTAAGGATCTCGGAACCTATTATGCAACATAACTTAACCAATTGTCAGGAGTTTGCTTTGTCATCATCAAAACTTTAGGATCAACAATATTCCCCCTTTTTGGTGATGACAACAAAAGCAAACTTTCACTAAATGCAGCAATAATCAATTAGCATAAATATAAAGCAATAAACTAAATAAACTAAATAAATTATTTTTATAAAAATTAATCTAAACTTCCTAAATGAAATTAAGGAAAATTTAAAATTAATTTTAATAAACGAAAATAAAATTAGAAACGAGAAATAAAATTTTTATAAACTTACATCGAGAAGAGAGTAGTGAGACGGATTCAAGTGATCAATTTAAGTTAAGTTTGCATTCATTTCCCCCTGTTGGCATTAACAAAAAGTAGAAATACACAATACTAATATATACCGATTAGAGCGCCCTCCGATCAACGGTTGGCAAACTAAGTTAGCCTCAAAGTTAAGTTCCAACGTACTAGATTTGAATAGAAAACATAATAAATAACTAGTCATGATTTTAGAGATACGTTTGTTTATGAGTTCCACAGAAATAAAAGAATAAAAATCGTTATGTTTCCCAACAGAGGGTTACATACCAAAAAGAATATAAAAAATAAAATAAAAAGTTCCAAAAAAAATCAAAAGCGTAATGTAACACAAATGGATAGGATCAGGAATGACGGCTTGGGTATGTAGCAAGTTTAGGTTGTTCCTGTTTCAACTGCATATAGATACATATCCTTTCTCAATTTCCATTGCGTCTTTTCATTCTTCCATTTTCTCATCATCATTCTCATTATCATAATATATATCAACAGACAACAGAGAACTGTTCACCTTAGGAACCACGTTGTTAACCCATAATTTTTTTTTTTTTTTTTTTTTGGGTAACAACTGCATCCCTTTAATATAATTCACAACCCAAAAAAAAATTCTCATAAACCAAATTTGCATCATCAACCGAAGGAACACGGAATGAGGTAAGTTCCCCCTTAGAACAATCCGTCTTATTTCTTTTTCGTTTTCCTCTTTTTTTTTTTTTTTTTTTTTTTTTTTTGGAGCCCTTCCTTGCTGTTTTGCGTCGAACAGAAACCCAGAGGTGGGTGGGTGGGTAGGATCGCAATCGGGCCTGGGCGACAGATATGGGTTGCGAACGGCAGGGTGGTTGGTTTGTTGGGTTCGCGAACAGGCTGGGGGCGAGTGGATCTGGGTTTGGGTTGTGGGTCGCGAACAGGTTTTGGGCGATATGGTTGGTGGAGTTGGACGGTGACGGTGGATGTGGGTGGCCGGCGTCGAGGGCAAGCTGGACGGTGGTTCTGGGCTGGGCGGAGATGGGTCGCGAACTGGGTGGTGAAAGGGTGTTCGCGAGCGGGTGTGGGTGGAGGGTTTTGGGGGGTGTTTGTCGGAAGTGGTGGTGTGGGTTTCGGCGACGACGGTGCTGCGATGCTTAGGGTTGAGCCGCTGCCGCCGGTGGTCGAGGCTGCTTGAGTCCGGCCGCCGGTGGTGGTGGTTATTTTCAATTTGGGCATTTTTCATGGCTAGGGTTTGAATTTGGGGATTTTTAATTTTTAGGGTTTCTTGTGTTTTGAATTGGTGAGATTGGTGTGATCCATAGGTGTGAGAGATCCATAGGTGTGATCCATTTGCTTTTAATTTTGGAAAAGATAAAATTTAATGGAATAAATGAAAAGTTGAAGGATATATTTATAAGAGAAAAAAAAACTTAATTTGTGGAAAAATAAAATTTGTGGAAAAATAAAATAAAATGAGTAAATAGAAATTTGTAACAAAAAAAATAACCATGATCCTCCTAGATTAGTGGAACTTTGTGAATTACGTATCTCATATTACTGACTAATTAAATACACATTTTTAATTCGAAATTTTTAGTTGTTCCTCAACGATGGTAAACTTCAGTTATGCTTTACGCACATGTATTTATAATGGTATACAGTAGTAATGCATAAATCTAAAAGAGTCATACCTCATGAGGATCTGTCAGCTTACTTATCTTATTTTGATCATCCCGAGTTCCATTCTCATTTTCTCATGCTTCTCTCTGCTTAAAGGTTTAGTCATAATATCTGCAATTTGATTCTCGGTTTGACAAAAGTCCAACTTGATTAAACCTTTTTCAACATTATCCTTAAGAAAGTGATGCCTAATATGAATATGCTTAACCCGGTAATGATGTACCGGATCCTTAGAAATGCAGATTGCGCTAGTGTTATCACAGTAAATAGGAACACAATCATATATGATCCCAAAATCCCTTAACTGTTGCTTTATCCACAGTATTTGAGAGCAACATGCAGCAGCTGGTACATATTCAGCTTCTGCTGTGGATAAAGCAACGGTATTCTGTTTCTTGGAACCCCAAGAAACCATGCAAGATCCTAGGAATTGAACCATACCTGATGTGCTCTTTCGGTTTACTAAATCACCTGCATAGTCTGCATCTGCATATCCTTTTAAATCGAAAGTTCCACTTCTTGGATAAAACAGACATAGATCGTCTGTTCCTTTGAGGTATCTGAATATCCTCTTCACTGCAGTCATGTGGGACTCCTTTGGGTTTGATTGAAATCTTGCACACAACCCAACACTGAATGATATGTCTGGTCTGCTTGCGGTTAGGTATAGCAGAGATCCAATCATTCCTCTGTACGTCGTTTGATTCACACTTTTTCCTGTGGGATCCTCATCTAGTCTTGTGGCTGTTCCCATGGGAGTGTGATTTGTTTTCACTGAATCTAGCTCGTACTTTTTGAGGAGTTCCTTCACATAATTTTGTTGGTGGATCATAATTCCTTCCTTAGTTTGTTTGATTTGCAAACCAAGAAAGAAATTGAGTTCCCCCATCATACTCATTTCAAACTCACTGCACATTAAATTAGCAAAATCCTTGCACAAATTTTCGTTAGTAGCACCAAATAATATATCATCGACATAAATTTGTACAACTAATAAGTCAGATCCTTTTGATTTTAAAAATAGAGTTTTATCGATTCTTCCACGTTTAAAATCATTTTGTAAAAGAAACTTTGATAATCTCTCGTACCACGATCTAGGAGCTTGCTTTAACCCATAAAGAGCTTTATCAAGCTTATAGATGTGGTTCGGAAATTTGGGATTCTCAAAACCAGGGGGTTGTTCCACATAGACGTCTTCCTCAAGAAAACCATTTAAGAAAGCACATTTGACGTCCATCTGATACAACTTGAATCCCATAAAGGCTGCAAAAGCAATTAGAATACGAATAGCTTCTAATCTAGCAACAGGAGCAAAGGTTTCTTCGAAATCAATACCTTCCTATTGATTGTAGCCCTTGACTACTAACCTTGCCTTGTTCCTGATGATTGTAGTATGTTCATCGAGCTTGTTCCTGAACACCCACTTTAATCCTATGACTTTCTGATTCTTTGGCTTGGGTTCCAGATGCCATACCTTGTTCCTTTGGAACTCATTTAACTCATCTTGCATGGCAGTGATCCAATCAGCATCTTCCAAAGCTTCGGTGTGGTTCCTTGGCTCGATTGTGGAGAGGAACGCATGAAAAGCACAGAAGTTCCTTAGTTGAGACCTTGTTTGAGTTCCTTTCCTAATATTACTGATAATCAGATCCATTGGGTGAGAACTTTGATGTTTCCAGGGCTTAGGTTAAAATTGTGCCACTGGAACATCTAAGGTCTCCTCAGTTCCTTCTGTTTCCTGAGATCCTTGTTCCTCTGCATCAGAGGTCTCTTGATCTTCTTCTGGTTCCTCAGAATTTGCATTTTCTTGTTCCTCATGATCAACATTTTCTGGTTCCTCAGGATCAGGGGTTCTTCTTCCAGGAACTCCTTGGTTAGTAGCAGTTTCTTGTGTTTGTGGATCTGCTATTCCATTTTGCTTTCTTCCAGGAGAGATTTCCTCATCATAATCTGTAAAACGAGTTAATCCAATTTCGAAATCTTCCTGTTCCTGAATCTCATCAACATTGTTAGCTTCATCAAATATTATATGTACACTCTCTTCAATACACATCGACCTTTTATTATAAACTCTATATGCTTTACTGTTTAAGGCGTATCCTAGGAACACGGCCTCATCACTTCTTTCATTGAATTTCCCTAAGTTTCTTTTGCCATTGTTGTGAACAAAGCATTTACACCCAAAGGCTCTAAAGTAAGAGATATTGGGTTTGTTTCCTTTTAATAACTCATAGGGAGTCTTGTTTAAAATGGCCCTGATCATTACTCTATTAACAATATAGCAAGCTGTGTTTACTGCTTCAGCCCAGAAGTTCCTTGGTAAGGAACTGGCAATTAACATGGTTCTAGCCATGTCTTCCAAGGTTCTATTTTTCCTTTCAACGACTCCATTTTGTTGTGGAGTCCTAGGTGCAGAAAAGTTGTGATCCATACCTTGTTCCTTGCAGTATTCATCAAACTTGTGATTCTCGAATTCAGTTCCATGATCTGACCTTATATGTATTAGCTGACGTCCTGTGGATCTTTGTATTCTCTTAGCAAAAGCAACAAATTCATTAAACGTTTCATCTTTACTTGCTAAGAAAATAACCCGGGTAAATCGAGAAAAATCGTCAACAATAACCAAGACATAGCGTTTTCCACTTCTACTTTGAATTCTCATAGGTCCACACAAATCCATATGGATGAGTTCCAATGGTTTAGTTGTGCTGACCATTTTCTTAGGCTTGAAAGAGCTCCTGACATGCTTTCCTTTGGCACATGCTTCACAAACTTTGTCTTTAAGGAACTTGATGGAAGGTAGACCTCTCACTAGTTCCTTTGATCTCAGTTTGTCAAGCAATGAAAAGCTAGCATGTCCGAATCTCTTGTGCCATAGAAGTGGATCCTCCTCAATAACACTAAGACAAGTTAAGTTGTTCCTTGGAACTTTGTTGAGATCCACAGTATACGTGTTCCCTTTGCGAGTTCCTTCCAAAATAACTTCCTTACTGTTATTGTTAATAATTCGACAACTTTCTGAAGTAAAGCTTACCGAGTTTCCTTTGTCACAGAATTGTGAAATACTAAGCAGACTGTGCATTAAACCTTCTACCAGGAACACATTATCAATTGAATGGGAACTTGACCTTCCTACTTTTCCAATGGCGATGATTTCACCTTTCTTGTTGTCTCCAAAGGTCACAGTTCCTCCGTTGTAGGCCTCTAGTGAGAGAAATTTGGTTTTATCTCCTGTCATGTGCTTGGAACACCCGCTATCAAGATACCACGAGTTGTTCCCCCTCACTAGGACCTGCAATATTATCAATTGTTAGATATAGGAACTCGGGTTTCCTCGAGTTCCTTTTCTACTAAAGGATCATCTTTCTTAATCCATATCTTCTTGACAATGTTCTGGTTTTTATTGAACAAATCCTTCTTTTTGGAACACTCAGTCACAACATGATCACCAGTACCACAAAAGGAACAAACTTTGACACTAGGCAGTTCCACATAATTTTTCTTTTTACCATTGTTCCTTTTATAGTAAAAACCTAGGCCTTCAGTTCTCTTAGATTGAGCCTTCTCAATCCACTTAGGCGTGATTCTAGGAGATTGTTTATGTGCATTTGCTAAGGCTAGTTCCTTGGTTAATTTCTCCTTTTTTTCCTTTACTGTGACCAACTCACTGTTTAAGTTTTCCAAATCAACGTTAAAGACCCCCATGCTAATCTCAGTGGACTTGCTAGGATCTAGGCTTAAATTAAACAGTTTATATTGACTGAGTTCCACTTTGAGAAGAATGTTTTCATTTTTGACTCTCTCAAAGGAGTTTTGAAGAGCAGTGTTTCTATCAAGCAAGTCAAAGAACCTACCCTGTACATCAGATCTAACATTATTAAGGTAGGTCATGTGTCCCTTGGTGAGTTCCAAGGCTTTGTCACTTTGAGCCTTTATTACATTGAGCTTTTTAAAGTTATCTAGAGTTTCTATCAATAATTCCACTAACTTATTTTTAGACAGAGATTGAAGAGTTGAGGAACTTACTTCTTTTGATGGATCTTGGGTTGTTCCATCAATCTTTGCCATAAGACAAAGGTTTGCTGTTTCTTCATTTGGTTGATCCTCATCTTCTTCCGAGTCAGTAGCATCTCCCCAAGCTGCGATCATAGCCTTCTTGAAGTTGGGTTTGGCAAAGGTTGATTTGTTGAATCTTTCCTTGGACAGATCCTTTCCCTTGCCTTTCCCTTTTTCATTTTCCCACTGAGGGCAGTCTTTGATTAGATGGTCTGATTCTCCGCACTTGAAACATCCTTGGTCAGGCTTGGAACCGCTTGGTTTTCTCATTGAGTTCCTTCCTCTTAGATTTCCAGGTTTAGAGTTCCTGTAAAATCTTTTCATTCTTCTGACCAACATGGCAGCTTCTTCTTCATCAGGATCCGAGTCCTCCTGTTCCTCAGCCTTAAGAGCAAGGCCTCGATTCTTGGGATTCTCAGGAACAGCTGCTCCTAGATGTAATTCATGCGTCACCAAGGATCCCGCCAATTGTTCAATGTTGAATTTGGTGAAATCCTTTGTTTCGAACAATGCCGTGACCTTGGTTCTCCATCTATCATCCTGTGGCATGCTCCTTAGGATCTTCCTAACCTGTTCATCAGAGGGAATATTTCTTCCAAGAGAAACTAGTTCATTAGTGATATTAGTGAAACGAGTAAACATTTCCTGTATTGTTTCTCTTGGTTGCATTTCAAAACGTTCATACTTAGACATTAATAAATCAATTTTTGAACGTTTGACCTCATTAGTTCCTTCATGAGTTATTTGAAGGAGATCCCAGATTTGCTTTGCGCTCTTGCACCCCATAACTCTGTTATGTTCATGAGGTCCAAGGCCGCAATGCAAGATTTTCACAGCCATTGCGTTGATTTCGAATTTCTCAAAATCTTCCTTAGTAAAATCAGACATAGGTTTAGGAACTACCTCATTTTGAGCATTGGTCATTGTTACCTCGAAATCGCCGACTTCTATGACTCGCCAGACTTGATAATTCTCTGCCTTGATGTAGATCTCCATCCTATTCTTCCAGTAGGTGTAGAATTTTCCGTTGAACATTGGAGGTCTTTGAGTGGAATAACCTTCCTCGAGTTTCTCGTAAGCGTTCATATTTTCCAGGAACTTTTTCTCAACAGGGTTTCCTGTATTTTTGTGAGATCCTGCTCTGATACCAACTGATAGTTCAGTAGGAACACTTGACAAGAGGGGGGGGTGAATTGTTTCTTGGGAACTTGGGTAAGTTTCTTGCGGAATTTAAACAATAAAGAAACTGAGAATAATGAGCGAAGAAAGATATAAAATGGAGGAACCTTCTTGACCCTAATCAAGAAGAACCTCACTACTCTTTTGTATTAATGTAATAACTCTATTACAAATACACTCTCTAACTCGAGTTCCTCTCGAACACGAGTTTCCCACAGCAATCCCCTTTGATTACTGTGCTCCTCTTTCTCTCTCTGACTTAACTCTAAGTCGCTCCTTTTCTCTTTGACTTAACTCTAAGTCGCTCTGTTTCTCTTTGACTTAACTCTAAGTCAATTAAGGATCACTCAACCCTTAAACCCAAAATACAATTTGATATAAAACTCTAGTACGTAATAAAGCTCAAAGCAATAAGGAACTCAAGGGACACTCTTTTGAAAACTGATTCTCTTTTAAAACGTTTAAGCTCTTAAAATATATTTTGCAAAGATCAGTTGTGTGTTTTGAAAAGCTAAAACTCTTCTCCTTTTATAGGAGAGTTTTACTTAGGGTTTGGTACCCATGTTTCCCTCAACCACCCACTAGCAGTTACTGCTCAGTAACATGGGCATAGTTGGAGAGAAACAAGGGAGACCAAATCAAAACACTAAATGTACGTTGAACAGAAATACGTGGGGAGAGTTTCAAGGAACGTGGAAAAACTTTTACTTGAGAAACAAGGAGAGTAAATCAGAATCCTATGTTTCATTTATTAATTAAATACATTTTATTTATTAAAAAGATTTTCCAAGTTAAAACTCTTTTATAATTACAGTTAACATATTTCATTTAAAACGTACCAAAATACTATGTCCCTTTCATACCAAATTACTTATAAACTTTATTAAATACTTACATAAATCCTAAAACATAAACTCATATGTTGTAGTCTTCATGTTGCACCTTTAGAAGCTTCACTCGAAGACTTCCCGATTTGTTCCTTCTCTGGAACGCCGAGGATCCACATAATATATGAGGATCTCGCCTTAGGAACTCGCCTAAGGATCTCGCCTTGCATAATGATTATTTCTTCAATGTAGTGTCTGACATGGATCAATTACTTGCTTATATTCCACGTTGCTTAGTTTATCCAACTCAGGATCTCCTTAACTTAGCATTATCCCTCTAAGGATCTCGGAACCTATTATGCAACATAACTTAACCAATTGTCAGGAGTTTGCTTTGTCATCATCAAAACTTTAGGATCAACACTTGGATGAAGTATTCCTAGTCCTACTGGAATTGATTTAATTAAGAGTTTAATTAATGTTGCAATTCTAATTGAATAAGAATTTTAATCCTAGTAGGGTTGGTAATTCTATTCCTAGTAAGACTCAAATTCCTTATTTCCTACCCTATAAATATGAGGCTAGGACCTCATAATTATACACATCAATTACATTGAAAATCATATTCTTTATTCCCATTGTGTTCAAGGGAGAACATAATACATCCTAACCCGAATACATAAAACCTTAAGTAAAATCCTAGTTGGTTAAACCTAAGGCGGATCCAAACGTGCTGTGGACTTTCTACGGAGGGGCAACGTTTGGGGCTCTAAAGACTTGTTCTTGTTCGGTTTAGGAGCAGCTAGGGAAGGCGCGCATCACATTGTATGTAACCTAAATTATGCGAATTGACTATGTGGAATTTAATTTGGATTCTGGCTTTATGGTTTTTCCGCATGAATTATATTATTGTATTATTCATAACCTAGCAAAGCTCCTTCAAACCACATTCGTCTACAACATCCCTGAATTGAGAAATCTCTCTCCTCTCATTGTCCACTCCACCCTCCTTCTCTTCATACCCCAATATTTCATTAAAATATCCCCCCATAATGATAGGTACCCCAACTTCCTCGCACAAATACCGCATTAAAGACCACGTTCTGTGTTTATTACACCCATCCGGCCAGCCATACAACCCTACAAACCTCCATTGCTTTGCTCCATTACACACATCCCCACATATGTGGTGCTGAGAGTAAGAAGTAAGAGTGAAGGTCACTCTCTCATCCCTCCAAAACAACGCCAGACCACCGGCTTTCCCTCTACTAGTTACCCCAAAACTATTCGAAAAACCCAGTCATCCCTTCAAAGCTTCCACATCATGTTTACTAATCATGGTCTCGGAAAGAAAGACCATATCCATGGCATGACTTGTGCTCCACCTACAGAGTTGGCGAACTGTCCAGGGGTTGCCGATCCCCCGGAAGTTCCAGGATAAGAGATTCATTGGTCATGGCGGGGTTGGTAAAGGCTAACTGCCGCCAAACCTCCAAAGCATTAAACTAGATGGAAGCCAGGTCTGATCTGCTTCCCTTCAGCCTCCTCACTATGGGCAGTATCCACATCCATCATCTCCCTTCCACGTTTCTGGTCTGTTCTAATTACCTCACTAGCTTTGCCTTTCGATCCATCACGAGCAATGCGCTTCTAGCCTTTAGTCCTCTTTTGGGTCTGCTCATCACTTACTCCAATTGAGAAAGTGTTTAGCATAACACTTCGATCCCGAGCACTATCAGTAATGGGATTTGAGACATTGGCTTTGGTAGCGACCACACCCACACTGTCCTCAGCTTCAGCCTCCATGCTAACCTGCACCGCCTCACCTGTGCAAACAACTATCTCCTTCCCTTAAAACAAACCATCTTCATTCGAGTCCCTTCTAGCCTTCTCAGTCCCACTAACTAAGTCAAGGGACACAAACTGTAATTTTTCATCTACCTCCTGTATTACTTTCACTTCTTCCACGGTAGGGGCAGGTTTCTTCCTTGTCACAAACAGGGCTCGAGCACATGAGCCTTTACTAGGTTTCCCAACCTCCCCTTTGTTTATCTTCCGTGGAGAAGCTCTCAATTTGTCACTGTATTGTCGCTCAGCCTCATCGTCCCCTGTATTCGCATCACAATCCTTCTCGCCATGTCCCAACTTGTCACATACGTAACAAAACACTGGTAACTTCACAAGTTTGATCGAGAGCTTTTCCACCACGCCTCCCCTCTGTTTTAGGTTCACCATGCATGGTAAGGTTTTACAGGCATCAATAAGCACCCTTATTCGGAGCGATTTGTTAATCCCCACACTATCCGATTTGTCCATGCTAACGAACTCTCCTAGCTTGTTACCAATTGCCTTCGCATTATTTTCATTATTCCGACCTCGCAAAGGTAAATCATAAACCCTAATCCAAAACGGGACCTTATGTAAAGGAGGAACCGAAGGACGCACATTACCGCCCTGAAGCGTTGAACTGAGCAATATCTTCCTCTGGAGTCCAGTTCGCATGCCTGCCCGCCTTGAAGTCCTCCATCATCTTGGCCCGCATTTTGCAAGTGTAATAACCAGCACACTCAATAATCCTTGCCTTGACTTTGGTACGTCTTCAGCTCGTCCACCTCAACAGCCAGCGCCTCCTTCTCGGCATTCAACGCAACAATCTCAGCAACCCCCTTTGCCTGCTCTGCCTCCAGCATCTCGACCTTGGCCGTCGCCTCCTTGGCCACGCCACTGAGTCGACCAGCCTCCTGCTTAGCTTTCTTCATGTCATTTTTCATTTTTACTAACTGGTCTTCTAGTGTTATAACATGATGGCGAGTAGCCAAAGAAGATTGCAGGGCCTATGGTGGCAGAAAAAAAGAAGAAAAAGGAGAAGGCATTTCAGTCACCATACGACGACATAAAGACGACATATACTAATAAAATCTAAGGCACCAAAACAAAACATCTATGCATCCAAGACGCTCTCAACAGTTGCAGCAACTGGGGACAGGGTCTCTTGACGCTCTCGGCTGGATAGCATCCACAGGCGGTCAACTTCTGGCCAAAGTTGGTGCTGAGGAGAATCTGCCGACCCGTAGTCGTTAGGGAATTCAACAGTGAGCTTCCTCTTCCGGGTTGGAGGTGACAGCTTGAATTCGGCAGACAGAGACGTTCTCGTCTCCCCAGTCACAGCAGCATCGTTGGAAGCCTTTGGCGGCCCCCGAGGTGACACCACAGTGACGGGTGTAGACACCTACTTTTGTCCCCATTCCCGAAAGGGAAGGTTCGATGATGAGAACATAAATCTCCACTTGGCAATGCATCTTCTATAAAATAACGAATCTCGATCACCCTTTTCATTTCACCCGAACCTGCTATTTATAGAAACTTGCTAAAAATAGTAATTGCCATAATAGGTAGTTGCTAAAAGCGGCAAGTCATAAAATATAGAAACCTGTCAGAATTAGGTGTTGCACTCTAACATAAATCCTAAAAGAGATAGAATTTGCAAGAGGAATCCTATTCCTAGTATAATTCGAAAATAAGAGTTACGTATTGATTAAAATCCTAACGAACCTAGAGTTTGTAACGGGCCCAGACACATTCCGTCATAAAGTTAATACGCACTAAAAGACTCGGATAAGTCTCAAAGACTCCGTATTCCATGAGTCCAAATCTGACAAGGAAATACGGCCCAGACCCTATTTTCAACGCCTGGCTCTGGGCGCCGAAATCTTCGGCGCCCAGCCCTGGGCGCTGAAATTACCTGGGTACGTGTTCTCTCCTAATTCTTCTTGGATTAGAGCTCTACAATTCTATCTTTCCACGAACTCTTCCCTATAAATACAGCCCCAAATTCGACGTGAAAAGGACACAACACACAATTCATATTCTGAGTATTGACTCCAACCCCTAAGCCTAAGCCTCACGCTGCAAAATTGATCCCGCGTTCTGTCGCAATCGATCCAAAAATCGAACAGAACATATCCTGTCCCTTGTAGCTGGAGAATTAAGCCTGGAAACTTGAGATTCGTTAAATAAAAGGAGAAATAGCACCTCTCAAGGGTCGTGCGTCGTAATGTGTCCCTTTGCATGATTTAATCGCTTTCCTCGCCCTTTTATAAAACTGTTAAACTATTAAATCTGATTGTTCTATCACGCCTAATAAAGATAATATCTTGGGAAATTGAACTATCATGCTAGGTCCCATAAATCAATCTAAACATCACGATCGATCTAGTATTATGTGTTGCATATTGTTAAAATCAATTCAGATTAGTTTAATAGTTAACGCATGTCCCTTCAATTATTTATGCTGAGCTAGTAAGGATATCCTTCCTCTGGAGTTATCGAAGAGCGAGTACTCCTCTCGGTAGTTACAGTCCCCCGAACCCTCAATCTCTACCTTGCGGGTGTACATTGAGAGATCCCCACACCAGGGATCACAAGGGAACCTATGGCCGTCGTGGTCAAACATAATTGCACTCCCTTTATGTCACAATAACCGGGTTTTGTTAGTTTTTCTCATTGTCGTTAAAAACTGAATGGCGACTCCTATATTACTAGTCAATTGGGTGTAAACTCACAGGAAATCCAATTACACTTGATTTGACAAAAAGAAACGTCACGCCCACGAGGGACGAGGTCACACATTAGCCTCGTGCTTTTTCGACCCCCTCACAGTGGCGACTCCGCTGGGGATGGTGAAGGAAATACTCGTGCTCGTAGGTAATCAAAATAGCCGAAGGGTGAAACGATCCTACCCCGCGTTTATTTCTCCATCAAGTTGGGACGACCTGAAAATCAGCATATTAATGTGAACGGACAGAACCGCATAACGAATCTTGGCTCCCTTGGATGGTTCATCTCGGGAGTTGGGACTAAGGATACCCATCGCCAACCGGGGGTGCATACGCTTCGAATGTTGTTCACTCGGCACTTTCGCTAGTAGTACACCTGTCCCAAACCCAATCGCTCGCCCACTAGGTCCCTCTCATTGGTGCATGCCCCCTTGGCTTACATCGTGATTGACCTCTTGGGCGAAATTCGTCTGTTGAAGGCACTACCTCGACCGGGGCATGTGTTGGATCTGCGATAGAAGCGGTACCAAGCCAGGCGCAAATACTACCCATAGAGGCCTATCATAAACTACATGACATATTATTATCTTGCCTCATGATGTAATGTTAGTTATGTGTAGCGAATTATGTGATTGTGTGTGACAAATAATTCTAGAAAACCAACGACCTTAAAAGTTGCCCAAGCATTCATAAACCAATTGGCCAAAGAGTTATACCAAAATACGTGTTCCGCATACCCGAACGATCGCCACAAAAATAAGCGACGCTCGGGATGGCCCATAACGAATCCCACAAATGCTGCACAACGCGTAAAGGACGTTATTAGGCAAGCACGCAAAATCAAGTCGCATAAACGAAAAGATATACGCAGACGAAAGACGAGGACCAGCCAGGGACGCATTTTCAACGCCCCTGGCTGGGCGCCAATATTTCTGAAGCCCTTCGCTGGGCGCTGAAGTTGCTGCCTGGCCTTTTGGTCAGGCCCAGCGGCCTCGGTGCCCTCGCATAAAAAATACGTAGGAAAAAAAAACTTTTTCGTGAAAATTGCTGCGATGGCGTATGAAAAGGCACTCGATTCTAAAAGCGACTAAAAAAAATATAATAAATAACTCTTTGTGTCGTTGTTAGGCCTCCTACGACGACAATGTTTGGCACAAAAACCGAGCATGCTAATAATTATGAATGTCACACGGGCAAAGATTTTCGAAAATATAAAGAGTTCAAAGTGCACACATAATAGTCCAAATATACTAGTCCGACTTAAGGGTAGTCATAAAATGTCTAAAAAACCGACTCGTGAAATAAACTAATGTGTCTCCTACTCCACAACAATAATGCAGGGCCCCTGAATACCTACCCGTGATAGCCATCAAGGATCGCAATGGAAGTAGCATGTCCCGAACATCTATTCCTAGAGGTCGCACAAACCCAAGAGATGCATGCTCTGGAACACGACCCTATACGTTCTCAAAGGCCACTCGCCTCAAAGAACCACGCTATGCCAACAACGCTCCCCAACTCACATGCTTTCGGGCTATTGTTTGGGTTAGAAAAGAAAAGAGCAAGGAACGAAACAGAAATTATGGCATTGGCCCTTCAAGATGAATTGTTCGATCCCACTAAACTGATCGCTCCATCACCCTTAAAGGTTGACCAAATCCAACGAGGGTGGCGCAAGACCTTCAAATGGACTAATGCTCGTGGAATGAAGTTCAAGATATCTGCGGGAGAGGGCCCAATGTACGAAGAATTAGAGTCTGAATCCGAGTCCGACTCCGAGTCCGAACCTAGAAAAATTGTAACCCCTCCCAAAACTAGTTTAGACCCGGAAATATCCACTCCGGGAGATCTTTTTGATGTAATGCTTCTTGACTTTAATATGATAAACAAAACTTTCGAGTATATGCCGCTTAAAAATCCGAGTAGTAATGCAGAATGCCTCGCCACTAATGAGTACGAAAAAGAGCCAGAAGAGGAATATACCGAATTAATAAAAGCTGTAAATGAACAAGAACTCAAAACTCCTATAATTGAGGACACAGAATCGGTAAATATTGGAACAGAGGAAAATCCTAAATTCATTAAAATCGGCCTCACCTTAACTCCCACTGAAAAAACCGATCTAATCTCCACTTTACGGGAATTCAAGGGTGTCTTTGCTTGGTCCTACAAAGACATGCCCGGAATAGATCGAGAAATCGCTGAGCATAAGATTCCGCTAGATCCCAAAATGACGCCAGTAAAACAAAAGCTACGGCGGCTCAAACCGGAGATAGCCTTGAAAATAAAAGAAGAAATCACTAAACAATTAGACGCCGGCTTCATAAAAGTCTCCAACTACCCAGAATGGGTGGCCAATATTGTCCCCGTAGCTAAAAAAGATGGACGAGTGCGAATGTGTGTAGACTTTCGAGATCTCAACAAAGCCAGTCCCAAAGATGACTTCCCTCTACCTCACATTGACATATTGGTAGACAACACCGCGGAACATGCGCTTCTCTCCTTTATGGATGGGTACGCAGGATTCAACCAAATACTTATGGCAGAAGAAGACATGGAAAAAACAACCTTCATTACCCCTTGGGGTACATATTGCTACACTGTAATGCCTTTTGGTTTGAAAAACGCGGGGGCCACCTATCAAAGAACAGCCACCACGTTACTCCATGACATGATACACAAAGAAATCGAGGTCTATGTAGACGACATGATCGTCAAATCTAAAGACCGGCACGGTCACCTCCCGGCACTTAGAAAGTTCTTCACCCGAATCTTGAAATATAACATGAGACTAAATCCACAAAAATGTGTGTTCAGGGTAACCTCTGGAAAATTACTAGGATATGTAGTTAGTACGCGGGGAATCGAGATTGACCCATCCAAGATTAAAGCCATTACCGAAATGCCCCCACCAAAAACTGAAAAACGGATAAGGGGCTTCCTAGAAAAGTTGCAATACATTAGTAGGTTCATTTCCAAGCTTACTATGACTTGTGAGCCAATATTCAAAAAATTAAGAAAAGAAGAAAAAGCCGAATGGGATGAACAATGCCAAACTGCCTTCGATAAAATTAAAGAATATCTAAGAAAACCACCCGTCCTTTCCCCTCCTTTGCCTGGAATCCCTTTACGCCTATACCTAACCGTCACGGATACTGCAGCGAGAGCTATGCTCTCACAGTGTGTACATGGATCCGAGCGATCCATCTACTACTTGAGCAAGAAGTTCATACAGTACGAGACGAGATATACAGAACTTGAGAAAACCTGCCTCGCCCTCGTCTGGGCGTCCAAAAAACTCAGACATTACCTATTGGCCCACACCGTTCATATAGTGTCACAACTAGACCCCTCGAAATACATGTTCGAAAAACCCGCTCTAAACGGTCGCCTATCTAGATGGCTAGTCATGCTCTCAGAATTCGACCTAAAATTCATGCCAGAAAAAACAATCAAAGGAAGAGCAGTAGCCGAATTCCTGGCCGAGCATGCTACGAACGAGGAAACCACGGAAGCTTACCTCCTCCCTGGCGAGGAACTTCAGATGATACAAGACGACTATTGGACACTATACTTCGACGGTGCGTCCAATCAGAAGGGATGCGGTGTCGGAGTTCTCCTAGTCAGTCCCGAAGGGGCCCATATACCAATTTCCGTCAAACTTGACTTTGAGGCCACGAACAACGCCGCCGAGTATGAAGCCTGCATAGTGGGGCTAGAGGCTGCAGTTAGACTCGGAGTCAAACATCTACAAGTCTTCGGGGATTCTTCCCTAATAATCAACCATATATCCAAAAGATGGAAGGTCCGAAGCACTAGTCTCTCAAAATATCAAGCTCACTTAGACCAAATAGTCGAGCAATTCGAAAAAATCAAGTATACGTACTTACCAAGAGACGACAACCAATTCGCGGATGCACTAACAAAGTTAGCTTCAATGCTCAACATCCCGAATAAATGGGACGAAATGACCCTTCGGGTCGGACGAAGAAAAGAGCCGGCTTATTGCTGTGCCATAGACTCTGAATCTGAAAACACCGAAGAAGAACCATGGTATAAGGACATCCTTCGTTACAAAACAAGTGGGGAATTCCCCCCAAACACCTCCCCGCGAGCACAAAAGGCCCTACGCCTCCTCGCGTCGCAATATAGCATAATCCTGGGAGAATTGTACAAATACACGCCAAATAAAATCAAGTTACTTTGTGTTCACCAAAACCAAGCCCAAAGACTAATGGAAGAATACCATAACGACGTGTCTGGACCTCATATGAACGGCAAAATGCTATCCCGGAAAATATCCCGCTCAGGGTATTATTGGACCACCATGGAAACCGATTGCCATCACTTTGTGAAAACTTGCCCAAAATTCCAAATCTTCAGTAACCTTAACCACTTACCTCAGCTCCCTCAGAACTATACACATTCACTTCCCCATGGCCCTTTTCTACCTGGGGTATAGATATAATCGGCAAAGTAACACCCACAGGCGTAGGGGGACACGAGTATGTTTTAGTCGCAATTGACTACTTCACTAAATGGGTAGAGGCAGTCTCCTACGCAAAATTAACGGCCAAACATGTAGCTCGATTCCTAGAAAAGAACATATTATGTCGATACGGGGTTCCACATGAAATCATAAGCGACCAAGGTTCCCACTTTAGGGCCGAAGTCCAAGACCTGCTCGAAAAATACCATGTCAAACACCATAAATCCTCTCCCTACAGGCCACAAATGAACGGCGCGGTAGAGGCGGCCAACAAAAACATTAAAGTCATAATCGAAAAAATGGCCGAAAATTATAAGGATTGGCCCAACAAATTACACTTTGCATTATGGGGTTATCGAACCTCAATCCGCACCTCCATTGGAGTAACACCCTACTCCTTGGTATACGGAATGGAAGCAGTCCAACCGATCGAGTTGGAAATTCCCTCCCTCCGGATCGTCCAAGAAAGCAAGCTGCCCGAGGCCGATTGGGTTCAAGCTAGGTACGACGAACTCGTTCTTTTAGACGAACGGAGGTTGAGGGCTTTACATCACGTGCAAGTGTATCAAAAGCGTATCGCAAGGCAATTCAACAAAAGAGTCAAACCTCGAAATATCAAAGAAGGTGATTTTGTGTTAAAAGAAGTCCGCGCACCTACTACGGACCCCCGAGGAAAATTCCGGCCTAATTGGACCAGACCATATTTTGTAAAGACCATCATACCTGGCGGAGCGGTCCAACTGGCCGACATAGATGGAGCGGAATTCGCTAACCTCACGAATTTAGACCAATTGAAAAAATACTATGTTTAATAAAATTCAGTCTGGAGTTAAGGCATCTAATAATACACATTAAACTCATAAGCAAGCATTCTGCGCATTACTCTAACCGAACGGCATAAGACTCGCTAAAGTAGAAAGGGCGAAAAACACGCAAAGAACACAGTTTCAACGCCCAGGGCTCGGGCGTCATTCTCTCCTTCCACCAATCCTCCCGCCTCTGCAAGTGTTCGTACTCCTTTTTTCGGATCATCAAAAGAACCACGAACACTTGGGGGGGGTGGCGGACGTGTAATGAACACCCCTTTCACCCCTTTCAAAAAAACACCCCTTTCAAAAAAAACATATAGCTAGAACTACGCGCGACCTGATTCTGACAAGATACGTAGGCAATCCTTACCAAGGATTCGGTCCAATAAAAAATAAATAATAATAAAGTCATGGAACACATCGAGAGGAAAAGATATTACAAAGGGAACTATACCCTAACCCATCCACGAGCAAGGCTAAAAGATCAAATAGAAAGAAAAGCGAAGCCACGAAATAAATTTCAGGAGCAAGCCCAAAAAAGGAGTATGGCACGAGTCGGCAAAAAACGGAAACCCCAAATGTAGACATAAGAAAACATACATATGTAATACCCCCCAAGTAGTCGGCTGGTCTAAATATGTGTGCACTCTTGTATAAACTCATTTTTTCATTTGAAAACAATATATGGAATTCTTTCTTTTTCAAAATTCGTCGTTGGTTTAGAAACCTAGTACTGTCATAATGCTATATGTTGAGGCCTCATTTGATTAAGGCAACCTAGCAAGCCCATGGAAGGCTCAAAACATTCTTGCACCAAAGATTCGCGAAAATAAATAAAACATATATACATGCGAAATACAAGAATGAATAAATACAAAAGAGGAGGCAAGCCTAAGACTCGTCATCGGCTTCATGCCTCCAAGCCTCACCAGTCCATCCGCTCCACCCCCCATAGTGTGAGGACCCCCAGCCAGAATCGCCCCAAAACTGAGGCTGTGGCTGCAACTCGGGGCTGGGCTCTCAAGCCACCGACACGGAACGTCGCCTACGCTCCGGCTCGGACCTCTCCCCAGAAGAACTCACCCCCACATCAGAACGGCGATGCCGTAGGGGCGAGTGTCGTGCCCGCTCTCTCTCCTCAGGGCCGTGTCCCCCGAATCCCGGCGGTCCCGCATCGTCGGCCCCGGCTCGTCCGGTCCCCGTCTGTAGAAACAAAAAAGGAAAATGAGTGACAGAAAGCCAAATAAAAAGGTACAGGTCAAAAAAAAAACCGGCACATTACCTGAGTAGAGCGGGGGCTCCTGCAAGAAAGTGCAGATCGGGCCCGAGCCAACGCGGACTTCAACCGGTTAATCACCCCCACCATCGCATTGGCCGTACGGGCCGGAACCTGAAATGGGAATGTCAGTAACAAAAGAAAACAGAAAAAATAAGAAAGATGCATAAATGAAAGGTGCATACCGCCTGTACTCCCTCAGGGAGCGGAGCATGGAAAACCCGGCCTTCCGGGACAGTCTCCACAACCTCGGATCCACTCTCCCCAATATATGAGATCCGAGCATCGGGAGGCACCCATCCCCCTAACAAAGGGTCAAGATGCTCCTGCACAAAACACGATAAATATAAACACATGGGCACGAACATGAAAACACTGCAAAAAAAGAAGAAGAGCAACTTACAGCGCCGGGCTCTGGGAGACGAAGAGAATCCAGGATGAACTGATGATAGCTAGCTCCCGCTATCACCAACTCCGTCGCCGGCACGCCCGTCCTCGCATGAACCCTCCAGGCCTCGCCTATCGAACGGGTAGACAGCATGGTCGCGGGTGAAGGTTGAGGCACCGAAAACACTCCGACGGTTTGCATACGTACCCGCTCTCCTAGGTACCAGACAGGGTCACGACGACCAATAAATAAAACCTGCATCTGGCTCAGGGCATAACTATCCCTGACCGAAGCGTATGCACCCCTAAAAGAGAGCCATGGGGTCCAGACCACCTATTTTGTGAATACAGACACAATCAGATCTCACACACAGAAACAAGAAAAAAAATGATGAGATACGAGATAAAGGAAAAGGTTCTTCACATACTCGGGGTTCCCGTCCCGGATAATATCCCACATGGTATCGGGCGGCGACCCCAACGACGACCGGCAGGGTACTCCAAAGGCCTTTGCCCCTTTCGGGGAGCCAGCCAAGGCAAATGCTCGAAGGCCCACTGCTATAAAAGAAAAAAAACAAAAAAAATACATCAAAAGGCCCAATAAGCCAAGAAAGAAAAAAGGAGAGCTAGGCACATACCTCAATCAAACGCGGCACTCCCGCCAATGCAATGACAAAGTGATGTTTATGCGGGTCCGAGTCTCGCACCGCCAAGCTCATCTGGCCTACGAGCGTCGCATAGCCCAAATCGCCCCAGCAGTAGTCGCCTAGCGAAGACACGTGCTCCACCAAGCCTATCCACCTCGGGTCAAAGGTGTTAGTAGGACCCGACAGGAAAGTGGAAGTGATAAAATGGAGGTAGAACAGCCGGGCCTGCCTCAAAGGCGACTCCTCCACCCCACGCTCCAGGCCCCACATCAGGTCAGCATAGGGTATCCCACGGGCCTGGTACGAAGGAAATCTCTCACCCAACCACGAGCCCATGAGCCTAGTACCCTCAGCAACAGTCGGCAGCGGGCCATCCGACCTCAGACGAACGGGAATCCATGTAAAGGTCAAGCCCGTCAAAGTAGTGTAGTCCTCGGGAGTAATCGTCATCTCCCCCCAAGGAAAGTGGAAAGTGTTGGTTGTATCCCACCACCATCTCATGAACGACCGCAAGAAAGATAGGGAGATGTTGAGTCGCAACACCTCCCAGAAAGTCTCAACCACCGGGAACAGCGAACTCTCCCTCACCAAAGCCTGGGCGTCCGAACTCAGGTAGTCAAAAACAGTCTCGCTCATCGCTGCACCATAGCCACGAAGACGGGTGGTCACATGATGCTCCAGGTCGTAGTGCAGATCCCGACCATCGTAGTACTCAGGACCCACCCATAGGGGTCCCGCACCGGTGGACTGACGCGTCATGCCACGCTCCGTGTGATCACCAGAGGACGGTGATGACTCGCCAGACATGCTGGTCAAAGACACAACAATAAGGCATTATATCTTTAACAAAATTGGCATTCACACCAATCCCTAAAAGAGTGCATTCTACTCTTGAAATGGAGTCATACAGTTTTTGTTCCCTAAAATAATGGTACTAAGTTCATATTGAGCAAAATTCCCTAAACAAAAATTAACTCCAGCAAAATAGAAATTCTTCCATAATTTGTCACTCATGAATTATGAGAAACGCAAGCAATATACCAAGAACACCTACATTGCAAGAAAATACTAGAATCGTAGGTACACTTGGGGGCTAGTATAAGTATGCCCAAAATCGACAAAAACCAACATACTTGCAAAAATTAACATGCACAAACTAATTAACATGTCATGTAGAACATTTTCAACTATCTAATTGAAAGAAAGGGGCACAAAATCAGAAAACCCCAAATCAATTTCAAGCTCAAGAACACTTGACGAAAATGCTATAAATTGACAAAAAAGCTTAAAATTACTGAAAATTACTTACATTGGGAAGATTAGGAAGTGATTTGGAGTAGAATTCGTGAAGAAAAATGAAGAAAACGAGTGAAAAAATCAGTAAGATTAGAGGAAGTTTGAGCGAAAATGGTGGAAATGGGAAAGGAAGGAGACGGTCGCGTCTTTTAAAGACCAGTCTCCCCTTTGCATTTTCAACGCCCATCCCTGGGCGTTAGAAATTCTCGCGCCCGGAGTTGGGCGCTGAAAATGCTTCCCAGATAGCGAATATTCGCTGTCGGGGCACGCGTGACTCCCCTCTTTGTGTAAGATATCCGTTGTCTTGATATTTCTTTCCCACGAAAAAAAAACGGTATTGTAAAATCTCATTAACAAAAAAAATATATATATACACAGTGTGTGCCCACTTATAGGACATACCTAATCAGGAAATATTGCGACCCACTAACAGGTTGTAATCACAAAAGCCTTTTTTTATATATATAGGCAAAATGAAAAGAAAGTAAGAAATTCAAAATAGGCTCGCCATCTTCAGCCAGCGGGGTCTGCGTCACTAGCCGCGCAGGTCCTCAGTTTTCGAAAAAATCTTCAAAAACAAAAAAACAGGCTCGCCATCTTCAGCCGGCGGGGTCTACGCCACAAACCGCGTAGGTCCTTATTTTCAAAACAACACAAACAAATTTCAAAATAGATTCGTCCACTTCTATCGGACGGGGTGTCCACCCTCGGCGGACAGACTCACCATCTTCAACCGGCGGGGTCTACGTCACAAACCGCGTAGGTCCTTATTTTCAAAAAACCATAAACAGATTTTGAAACAGATTCGTCCACTTCTATCGGACGGGGCGTCCACCCTCAGCGGACAAGCTCGCCATCTTTAGCCGGCGGGGTCTGCGCCACTAACCGCGCAGGTCCTTAGTCGCTGTAGCGATAACTTTTTCCGGTTTTCCCTTTTTCCAAAAATTAAAGGATCGGTTTTCCCTTTTTCCAAAAATTAAAGGATTGGTTTTCCGTTTTTTCCAAAAAAAGAACGATGTGTCGGATTTTCCTTCGTTTTACGTCCCATAAAAACAAGGGGGTTTTCTCGTTTAGCTAACCCTGAAAATGAGAACCTTTAAAAACATTTTACCTCGTTGGGCTTGGCCAGGCCCAATTACACTTTATAGCTTTGATTTCGAAAACATCTGTAGCTACTTCCAATGACAAAGTGAGGGAGTTTCTACACATCTTTAGATACTTCCAATGACAAAGTGAGGGAGTTTCTATACTATCCGTTGACAAATCCCAATGACACGTGAGGGATATGTCGACACTTCAAGTGATGACCCTTAAGTCAAATGTTATCACTCGGGGGCTCGTGAGACCCTCGCAAAACAAGTCACATACACTATGGCTTGTGTGACGCACTCCGTCCAGTACTTTGACCATCGTCTCATCCCGAGACTCAGTCAAAGTGGGGGCTAACTGTAGACACCTACTTTTGTCCCCATTCCCGAAAGGGAAGGTTCGATGATGAGAACATAAATCTCCACTTGGCAACGGATCTCCTATAAAATAACGAATCTCGATCGCCGTTTTCATTTCACCCGAACCTGCTATTTATAGAAACCTGCTTAAAATAGTAATTGCCATAATAGGTAGTTGCTAAAAGTGCCAAGTCATAAAAGATAGAAACTTGTCAGAATTAGGTGTTGCACTCCAACATAAATCCTAAAAGAGATAGAATTTGCAAGAGGAATCCTATTCCTAGTATAATTCGAAAATAAGAGTTACGTATTGATTAAAATCCTAACGAACCTAGAGTTTGTATTGGGCCCAGACGCACTCGTCATAAAGTTAATACGCACTAAAAGACTCGGATAAGTCTCAAAGACTCCGTATTCCACGAGTCCAAATCTGAAAAGGAAATACGGCCCAGACCCTATTTTCAACGCCTGGCTCTGGGAGCCGAAATCTTCGGCGCCCAGCCCTGGGCGCTGAAATTACCTGGGTACGTGTTCTCTCCTAATTCTTCTTGGATTAGAGCTCTACAATTCTATCTTTCCACGAACTCTTCCCTATAAATACAGCCCCAAATTCGACGTGAAAAGGACACAACACACAATTCATATTCTGAGTATTGACTCCAACCTCTAAGCCTAAGCCTCACGCTGCGAAATTCATCCCGCGTCCTGTCGCAATCGATCCAAAAATCAAACAGAACGTATCCTGTCCCTTGTAGCTGGAGAATTAAGCCCAGAAACTTGAGATTCGTTAAATAAAAGGAGAAATAGCAAAGCCAAAGTGGTTAGTTTTCTGAGAACCGTGACGCACCTCTCAAAGGTGCGTCGTAATGTGTCCCTTTGCATGATTTAATCGCTTTCCTCGCCCTTTTATAAAACTGTTAAACTATTAAATCTGATTGTTCTATCACGCCTAATAAAGATAATATCTTGGGAAATTGAACTATCATGCTAGGTCCCTTAAATCAATCTAAACAAGATAATCACGATCGATCTAGTATTATGTGTTGCATATTGTTAAAATCAATTCAGATTAGTTTAATAGTTAATGCATGTCCCTTCAATTATTTATGCTGAGCTAGTAAGGATATCCTGCCTCTGGAGTTATCGAAGAGCGAGTACTCCTCTCGGTAGTTACAGTCCCCCGAACCCTCAATCTCTACCTTGCGGGTGTACGTTGAGAGATCCCCACACCAGGGATCACAAGGGAACCTATGGCCGTTGTGGTCAAACATAATTGCACTCCCGTTATGTCACGATAACCGGGTTTTGTCAGTTTTTCTCATTGTCGTTAAATACTGAATGGCGACTCCTATATTACTAGTCAATTTGGTGTAAACTCACAGGAAATCCAATTACACTTGATTTGGCAAAAAGAAACGTCACGCCCACGAGGGACGAGGTCACGCATTAGCCTCGTGCTTTTTCGACCCCCTCACAACGGGCTTAGGCCGAGACACACTCCCCAGTGTCTCCAACCTCTTCCTCAGCAATGCATCCGTAGAAGGGGCCTTGCCATAGCGTGTCGACGGACCAGTTTCTACATAACGTTAGGGACGACACAGTCTCGTCACAACAATTGTAAATCTATTTTTTGTAAAGGGAAACGAACCCAAGTTGTAAACTAACCCTAACCCATTTTTACCTATTGATGTCGACATATTTGCAGGCTCGGAGTTTTCCTCTTCCTGAGAGAGTTCCTCGCGTTCAAACTTGATGCCGCAAAAAGCTCTGTCCTTTAAAGGAACCCCCAAAAGTACATCAGTCTTTTCCACCGCCTCAGCGCCGACTCCAATAGTATCGAATGATGCCCCTACAAAAACAAACAAGTGAGACAAAGTCAAATCAACAAGCCCAAAAAACACAAAAAACAACAAAATATTGTTAGGTTATGACAAATATAAAACATATATTTCATGCGGAAAAACCATAAAGCCAGGAATCCAAATTAATTGCCACATAACAATTAGCATAATTTAGGATGCATACATTTGTAGCGTGCCCTCCCTCGCTTCTCCCAAACCGAACAAGAACAAGTTTAGGACTCCAAGTGTAGTCCTTCCGTAGATAGTCCACAGTACGTTCGGATCCGCCTTAGATTCAATTACCTAGAATTTAGCCTAAGGTATTATTTTATTCGGTTATAATTTTGTGGCAAATTATTAACTTTAGTTTCTAATTTAAAAATATATGAATACTTGAATTGACGTATTATAAATTGTGATTGCCATCACCTATTTATAGGGTAGGATTATCGGAACTAGAAACCTACTAGGATTCAACTTATTTAATTCTATTAGAATTAGATTCTAATTAAATCTATTAATTTAGTGTTTGACTCAACAACTAATTCTAGTATTTTCAGGAAAATAGTATAATCGGATAAATCCTAGAAGCTTAAGGATTTGTAACATGCACGAACATACCAACATGCACGAACAGCCCAGGAGGGGCATGCCCGCGCGCGTGGTGGGCTGGCTCGGCCTAGCAGCTGCAACGCAGCCCACGAGGGGCGCGCCAGCTTGCTGGCCTTGCCGCATGCTGGGCCTGGCCTTGCGTGCTTGCTTGGCGGGCTGCTGGCTTGCATGCTGTGCGCGGGCTTCGCTAGGCGCAGGCCTGGCTTCGTGCTAGGCCTTGCATCTAGCAAGCTCGTCCGATGTTTATTTCGTACGTTGCGCTTCCGATTAATTTTCCGATTCCGAAATTCATTTCCGATTCGAACAATATTTAATATTTCCGATTCCGGAATTAATTTCCGTTCGAACAAATATTTATTATTTCCGATTCCGGAATTTATTTCTGATTCCGATAATATTTCCGATTCCGGCAATATTTTCCGATACTTACCATGTTTCCGTTTCCGGCAACATCTATGACTTGGATAACATTTATATTTCCGATACGATCCATATTTCCGTTTCCGGCAATATCATCGTTTCAGGAGTATCCATAATTTGCCTTTTGACGATTTCAGCTCCCACTGGAATCGAGATCCGTCGATTCCGAATATCCATAAATGGAGTATTTAATTCACTTAAATACTTGATTCGTTCACGTACTATTTGTATGACCCTACGGGTTCAGTCAAGAGTAAGCTGTGGATTAATATTATTAATTCCACTTGAACTGAAGCGGCCTCTAGCTAGACATACAGTTCACTTGATCTCACTGAATTATTAACTTGTATAATTAATTAATACCGAACCGCATTTATTAGACTTAACATTGAATGCATACTTGGACCAAGGGAATTATTTCCTTCAGTCTCCCACTTGTCCTTAGGGACAAGTGTGCATTGCCTAATTCCTTTGTCGCTTGATGCTTGTTTATGAACATAAGGTAAGAGTTGTCATCCTTATTATGTCGAGAGATATTTCTCGGTTTCAGGGTTCAACTGATCAAATAAACAGTAATCATGGCCTATGATTCATCTGAGCATGGCCATGCATTTTACAGTTTCTAGCTCTCCGAGTGGCCATATACAACTTTCAGCATCTCATCCCAATTTATGGGAGGACAATCCCAATCTTGCGATCTTGAGATTAGACTTTGTTTGATAGGTGATTACCCGAGCGTTGCCGTCATAGCCTCTTTTTACGGTGCGACGGTTGACAACGTCAAAGTAACCAGTTCTCAAACAAGTAATCTCAAATCACTCATGTATTGAGGATTAGTGTCTAATAATTTTAATGAAATACTTATGACAGATTTTCATCTCTTACAATAAAGTTTCATAGGTCTGTCCGATACTAGTTTTCCCAAAGTAAGTATCTATGCAAATGATTGCGACATTGCCATGTCAACATAGTTCAAGAAACAGAACTACTAGTCATCTTGCATTCTAGTCATCTAGCGTTTTCTAAGCGCCCACCTTTATAGAAAACTTCCGATCAGGGACCATTTTCAACTTTTGACATTCAAGTTCACTTGATAGACATTTCTTAGTCACATGACTGGTCCTGACAGTCTATCTGGAATATATCATATATTTGAAGGGACTCATCATTTAATACTAAACCAAGATTAAATGGAATATGAAAATACATTTCATATATGATAAATGTTCAACCCCAATGTTTTACAACCGTGGGCCTCAAACGCATCTTTAAAACAATTAATGGAATTCAAAGCTATGCTTGATTTCCAGTGCCACATTGTGAGTTTTTTTTCACTTGTTGCATAGGTTTAGTTATCATGCTTTTCCAATCTTAATATCCTTTTCATCGAATTTTCTTATAGATAGATGATAAGATCGTTTGAGTATGTTTATTTTGTGATCTAGTCTTTCTTGCTACAATAGCGATTCTACGGATTTTGCAATGAAGAGCCATCAAGTCAGCAAACATGTGATCCACCCAAGTTCAGAGAAGAACTCTTTAATATAAACAACTCTGTTTCATTGCTTCTTAGGCAATAATTACTTTTACTTCAACTGTTTAGGTTGCTAGTGATGATTTGTTTGGATTTACTTATCCAAGCAGTTCATAGATATGTGGAAGACTTTCCATCTGTATCTCAGATCATAGAAATTAATGTTTAATTTCCCACGCAATAACTCATGGTCTCTAATCCATGTTGCCATTTCAAAACACGATGCTCTATAGCTCGTCCTTGCCAATGGTTAACTCCAAAGGGATCTTGCTTGATCCTTTGCCAGTGTTTATGCGTGTAGCATCAATATTTAGCATATCTTTATTTCCTTGAATCAGGAATTATTCTTATGTACCTTTTCAAGTACCATATGTTTTTTCTTGATATCAATCTAGTTGAACTTCACTTAGATCAATAGATATTGGTATATGTTCTTCATGCCTAAAGCCTTATGATACGTTTTTGGCGATCCTCATATTATATCATACATGATAAATTCTTTTGCAGAATAATTCCCAATTGAATTCTATTCATGTACTTGGGCCTTAGTTTGTCGAATAACAAACACTAAGCTCCCACTGAGTTTAGCAACTCTTTAGATATATATTATTGAAAAGATATTTTGAAATTACTATTTCAATTGCTTTGACGAATTTGGTTTAGTTTAGTGGTAGTTGAGCATTTTGTTTAGAATTTATAGAAAAAATCTTTATGATTCATCATTGACCGAATCAAATACCAATTGACTTCGATCATTCCAATTTAGATATACCATGTCTTTATGGAGCTCGATCGTGAAATTACAACACACAATCATGGATGATCAACTTTGGTCTTAAAGTAATCATCGTCATGATCTAACCTAGATCTTTATGATTTCTTGCCAAGTGGATTTATACTTTTGAATCTTTGAACTAGTCAAACAGATTCAAACTTATATCACATTGAGTAAATAAACCAATATTCACTCAAACCTAGGTGAAATAATAAAGTCATAAAATCTTTCTTTAGCTTTGAACTCTATTGTTTAGAGGTTCTAAGAACAGTTCATATCTTTTGTTACTTTCAACAAGACTAGCTTGTCTTGAATGATCTAGAAATAAATCAAATTTCAAAAGTCCATCAAAATAGATCATTTGAATGTTAACTTGTTGATATGGTCTAAGCAACAATGCCAAAGATTAGTGGAACTCAAATCAAGGGGTTGATTTGAACCTAGTAAAGTTTTTATTGTTAAAGAGTTGTTTGTTTTAATCAAGCATATTGACTCAACCCGTAAATGACCATTTCATTCAAATAAACAAACAAACAAACATTGTTTTTGTTTTTCTTGAATGTGAGTCTTCCTGTGTTTGAAAACAGAATTTTAGGTATGCTGATTATGGAACAAAATATCCATGAAGTTCCAGCCTTGAAAGAACTTAAAACAAACCAGATGACCCTACAACTAATGTAGCATTTCCATGCTTCATTTCCCACTTGTAGGCCATTTGTGTAGCCTAGCTTCCATTGTTTGAGTTATTACCGAAGTAAGAACCTCAAGCGGTATATGATACTAAGGAAGTTTTATTTCTAGGTCACTTCTCTTTTAAACATAAACTTATAGGTAGAAACAGAATCGTAAATTCCTTTCATTTGTTCCTTGTTTTCCTATTTCTTGTACCCTTTCTTATAGTCTTAAGAATTGACTTCTCTAGTGTTAACTTTTATACTTTGTTAGACATGTCCAATATCACTCCAACAAGGTTCTTACCATTTTATTTATGTTGAATATTTTGTTTCAACTAGATGATCTTACCAGAATCTTCTAAAGTTCTCTAAGCATCGATCTATTCGAATGTCTAGGGACTAGACTCATTCGAGAATTAAATGGACAAAGATATTAGGTTGTTAACCATTGGTAAAGCTGAGCGTTTAAACTCAATGCTTTATGATCTCAAAACTACATTGTATTTTGAATTCACAAGCACCAATCGGTTTTCCATTCGACTTTGATACTCGAAAACAACCATAAAAGTCGATATAAGAAACGTACATTTAAATTTCTCATTTTCTCTCATTTCCGTGAATCGTTCTTGGATTCACTACCAATCGAGGAAATTTACTGTTACCTTTCTAAAAGGATTTACTGCAGTGCACGATATTTAATTATAAACAATAATTAAAACATACATTGAAGCATGCAAAGTCTAAACATTTATCATGAGTAATAACTTGAAAATTAAAGCAATCATGCAATTTAAACAAGTTATTGGCATTTTATTCAAATTTATTGTTCCTGCAGGTGTGAATAAAATGAATCCAAGATCCTTAAATCATTGAAGAATTAAGCACATTATGTATTTAGACTCAATTCTAAAATCTTTTAGGTAAGCAAATCCTTTGCTAATAGTCTTGAAACTACTCTTGGTTGATAGGTACGTCTAAGAGCTTATTAGGTAAACCTATCTCATTTGCCACGACATAAAAGGATTCCTTACTTATATCGCTGAGCTTCACCAAAACTAACAAGTACTCACAATTATTTGTATACCTTACTGTGAGGGGGTCGAAAAAGCACGAGCCTAATGCGTGACCTTGTCCCTCGTGGGTGTGACGTTTCTTTTTGTCAAATCAAGTGTAATTGGATTTCTTGTGAGTTTACACCCAATTGACTAGTAATATAGGAGTCGCCATTCAGTTTTTAACGACAATGAGAAAACTGACAAAACCCGGTTATCGTGACATAAAGGGAGTGCAATTATGTTTGACCACGACGGCCGTAGGTTCCCTTGTGATCCCTGGTGTGGGGATCTCTCAACATACACCCGCAAGGTAGATATTGAGGGTTCGGGGGACTGTAACTACAGAGAGGAGTACTCGCTCTTCGATAACTCCAGAGGCAGGATATCCTTACTAGCTCAGCATAAATAATTGATGGGACATGCGTTAACTATTAAACTAATCTGAGTTGATTTTAGCAATATGCAACATATAGTACTAGATCGAACGCGATTATCTGATTTAGATTGTTTTAAGGGACCTAGCATGATAATCCAATTTCCCAACATATTATCTTTATTAGGCGTGATAGAACAATCAGATTTAATTAGTTTAACAGTTCATAAAAGGGCGAGGAAAGCAATTAAACCATGGAAAAGGGACACATTACGACGCACCCTTGAGAGGTGCGTCACGGTCCTCAGAAAACTAACCACTTTGACTTTGCTATTTCTCCTTTTATTTAACGAATGTCAAGTTATGGGACAGGATACGTTCTGTTCGATTTATGGATCGATTGCGACAGAACGCGTGATCAGTTTTGCAGCGTGAGGCTTAGGCTTAGGGGTTTAGAGTCAATACTCAGAATAATAATTGTGTGTTGTGTTCTTTTCACGTCGAACTTAGGGCCCTATTTATAGAAAAGAGTTCGTGGAAAGATAGAATTGTAGAACTCTAATCCACGAGGAATTAGGAAAGAACACGTCCCAGGTATTTTCAGCGCCCAGAGCCAGGCGTTGAAAATAGGGTCTGGGCCGTTTATTTGTCAGATTAGGATCCTTAGAATCCGGAGTGTATGAGACTTTAATCGAGTCTTTTAGTGCGTATTAATTTTATGATGGAATGCATCTGGGCCCGTTACGAACTCTAGGCTCGTTAGGATTTTAATTAATACGTAACTCTTATTTTTGAATCGTATTAGGAATAGGATTCTCTCGCAATTTCTATCTCATTTAGGATTTATGTTGGAGTGCAACACCTAATTCTGACAGGTTTCTATCCTTTATGACTTGCCACTTTTAACAACTACCCATTACGGCAGTTACTATTTTTAGCAGGTTTCCATAAATAGCAGGTTTCTATAAATAGCAGGTTTCGGGTGAAATGAAAAGGGGAATTGAGATTCGTTTTTTTATAGGAGATGCGTTGGCAAGTGGGGATTTTATGTTCTCATCATCGAACCTTCCCTTTCGGGAATGGGGACAAAAGTAGGTGTCTACAGTTAGCCCCCACTTTGACTGAGTCTTGGAGTAAGACGATGGTCAAAGTATTAGACGGAGTGCGTCACACAAGTCATGGTGACCTGTTTTGCGAGGGTCTCACGAGCCCCCGAGTGATAACATTTGACTTAAGGGTCATCACTTGAAGTGTCGACATATCCCTCACGTGTCATTGGGATTTGTCAACGGATAGTATAGAAACTACCTCACTTTGTCATTGGAAGTATCTAAAGAGACGTAGAAACTCCCTCACTTTGTCATTGGGAGTAGCTACAGATGTTTTCGAAATCAAAGCTATAAAGTGTAATCGGGCCTGTCCAAGCCCAATCACGAGGTAAAAATGTTTTTAAAGATTCTCATTTTCAGGGCTGGCTAAACGAGAAAACCCCCTTGTTTTTATGGGACGTAAAACGAAGGAAAATCCAGCACATCGTTCTTTTTTGAAAAAAAAGAAAAAACCAATCCTTTTATTTTTTGGAAAAGGGAAAACCAGAAAAAGTTATCGCTGCAGCGACTAAGGACCTGCGCGGTTAGTGACGCAGACCCCGCCCGCTGAAGGTGGGAGAACCTGTCCGTTGAGGGTGGATGCCCCGTCTGATAGAAGTGGACGAATATGTTTTGATGTTTTGAAAATAAGGACCTACGCGGTTTGTGACGTAGACCCCGCCGGCTGAAGATGGTGAACCTGTCCGTTGAGGGTGGACGCCCCGTCCGATAGAAGTGGACGAATCCATTTTGAAATTTGTTTGTGCTTTTTTGAAAATAAGGACCTACGTGGTTTGTGACGTAGACCCCGCCGGCTGAAGATGGAGAGCCTATTTTAAATTTGAAGACTTTATTTTTCGAAAACTGAGGACCTACGCGGCTAGTGACGCAGACCCCGCCCGTTGAAGGTGGGCGAGCCCATTTTGAATTTCTTACTTTCTTTTCATTTTTCCTATGTAGAAGGGCTTTATGATTACAACCTGTTGGTGGGTCGCAATATTTCCTGATTAGGTGTGTCCTATGAGTGGGCCCACACTGTGTATATTTTCGTTTAACGATATTTTTTTTAAAATACCGTTTTTTCTTTATCCAAACACGGGACTGTGTATAGCGTAGTCCGGGAACATGATTTTAACCTTGCACACTCTTTGTTGGAGTATATATTTTTCGCGAGCCCCCAAGCAATCAGGCTCATCGGTCATTTTTCGCCAAGAGAGGTACGTAGCTTATAACGTCTTTTAATCATGTCTGGGGTCATGCTCGTATGTGCGAGTGACCTTTATAGTGGTATGCTATTTTGACGAAGTCGTGGAGTGCGACTTCAGTTTCCGGGCGACAAAGTTTATTTTTCAATAATATTCGGTTTAGGTTGGCCCGGATTAATCTTTTGACAAACAAACAATTTTTTATTTTGAGAAACCAACGACTTAACAATATTTTTTGGTGTTTCGAAGAATGACCTTGATATTTATTTTGCTCATATTTGTTTTGAAAAGTGTACACATATATTCCTTGAGACGAGTCTAAGTTTTGACCAAGTTTTAACATTCATTTTTTTGATAATTGGGTGCTAAAGGTGCTTTTGGGCTTGATCTTAATTGCAATAGGGTCTCGCGTCTAGCGACACGGTTTTAAGTCCTTTCTTGTTCCGCGTTTTGTGAAATCTGAGCCTTGGGCTGCATTTTCAGCGCCCAAGGGAGGGCGTTAATTATTTCGGCGCCCAGCCATGGGCGCTGAAAGTCCTCTCCTGCCGATTTTTGGTTTTCGGATTTCTTAACGCGTTTCCGAATGGGATCAGGATATCACTTGATGTGTTCAGCTATATATAGGGGCTAGATACGTCCCTATTTTTCATCACTCTCAATTTCCTTCTCTCTTGTAATTGCTGCGTTTTTAATTACTCCTTGCTTTTGTTATGTCGATTCCTCCTTTCTCACCCCAACGGGCTGTTAGGCGTTGGCTACGAGCCCTTACTCCTACAGAAAAGGCTTTGCTGAAAGAATACCATTTAGAGGCACTTTTAGGCCTACAACAAATTAATATTGATATTGACTTCCTGCATGCATCCCTAGGCTTTTGGGATTCCGATCATCATGTTTTTGTCTTTCGAGGCAACGAAAAATGTCCTTTGCCAGACGAATTTGCCGCGATCCTTGGTTATCCTACTAATGCTACTCCTGCCACTCCGGGCACCGTTGAAGAGGGTAAAACAACCATAGGGGCTTTCCTAGGACTAGATGCTAACATGCTTGCTGAGATTGTTGTAGGTGATGAGGTTAATTTGGCGAAGCTTGTAAAACACCACTTTAGACCTAGTAAAAATATGACTGAACAAAAATTGAACATTCGAGCCCTTGTATTTTGCTTGTTGAATCATTATTTGCTGTAGAATAACAATGGTGAGTTCGGTGACATAAGGTTGATCCCCTTGATTATCCAGATGGAAAGCTGCTATTCTATCATACCATTGGTTGTTGCCGAGACTTTGCTGAGTGCGGATGAACTGAAGAAGAACGCCAAATCTAAATATTTTAAGGGGAGCCCCGTATTACTGCAGGTAATCGATTTTCCCTTGCGCATCCTTTTTTGCATTCTTTTTTACTCGTCCTGCCTAGAGCTGAGTTTCAGCGCCCAGGGCTGGGCGTTAGAATTTTCGGTGCCTGGTCCTGGGCGTTGAAACTGCGCCCCAGGCTTCGTTTGTTTATTTATTATTTTTTGATCTGATCGTACCCATCTTTTGCAGATTTGGCTCATGGAACGACTAAGGCTCTTAGAAATTCCTGCCGATCCTAAACACTATCGCCCTATAGCCTTGGGTAACCGGAAGTGTTTGCACCGAGGCCAGGACGAGGCCGAGTGGACCTCCTTTTTTACTCATGGTATCTGTTATATTAAGTGGGTGGTACCGTGGTGGGGTTTGACTACTATGACGGGGGGTTCTGATGTATCGGTTTATGTTTCTTTGTTGGGGCTATCCCGGCCCATTTATATCTTTCCTTACCGAGTCATGCGTCAATACGGATTAAGGCAGACCATCCCCTTTTCTGATACGGTACCACCTAAAGTAGCGGCCTTTTCACAAGCACGGGTTCAAGCATGGGCTAAGTATTATGATGGTCTCCCGCGTTGGGCCGTAACTACAAATGGCTTTGTGGGTCTTTCTGAAAACTACAAGTTGTGGATGAGTTCCGATGATAAGGCTGTGAGGACCGAGGCTCGAAATGGGGAACCAGCTGAGCTTTTGATACCTCGTATTCGGGTTAGATATGAGGGCCGTGATTCTGTCAATCCTCACACCCATGGTATTAAGACTGTGAAAGCTCGTCCTGATCGAAAGCGAAAGGAAATTCCTCCCCGTTCCAGTTCTAGGCCTAAGAAGATGCCTAACATGAAGGGGTCTGCCATTGCTAAAAGAAATGCAAGCTGTCGTGGAGATCGTTGCCGGAACAATGTATGGGTTAGGAAGGCTCAACCGCCTGTAGAAATAGTGACTAATCTAGTTGATGTTGATAATCCTTCTCCCGCCATTGTCTGTGCCCTTGAGGCTGAGCAGCCTGTAACCGTTCAAACTGGGAATATTTCTGAAGCCTCGGCATCTTCGGAAGTTAGTATCCAGGAGCCGGTTCTTATGGAGATTGATATAGGGGCAGTGCAGAGACCTGTGGGGGTGGACCCTGCGAACATTGCCCTCTACAAGACTTTATTTGATGAACCGGAAGAACTAGAGTAGTGTAGTTCTTGCTAGGGTGTAGGTGCCCTTTATTTATTTCAGTTGTGTTTGTTTTTTATTCCCAGCACTTTTGTTTTCCTTCTTATTATTTTTTAATAAAGGAGTGTTTTATTTTATTTTCATTTTTTGTTTCTCCCTCTTTTTTTTTATATATGTCCAACACTTTTTTGCACAATTTATATATGTTTTTTTTATCGGACCGAATCCTTGGTAAGGATTGCCTACGTATCTTGTCAGAATCAGGTCGCGCATAGTTCTAGCTAGAATAAATTCTAGGATGCCGGGTCTTAATAGATATGCCCTGAGGTGGAAACATATTATTTTAATCGGTCAAATGAGTGAAGTATCATTATTTTCGTCTGCTGTTTTTTTTTTTGCCGTAAGCCGTGTATAAAAATGAAATTGTTTTTTTTTGTACGGCTATTTTTTTTGGTACGCATATCTAGATAATCATGTTGTACCCCCCAAGTGTTCGTTATTTTTCCGTTATGTGCGGATAGAATGACGAACACTTTCTGGAAAAAGGTTTAGGTAGGCAGAGAGTTTCAACGCCCAGGCTGGGGCGTCAAAGATTTCGGCGCCCAGCTCTGGGCGCTGAAAATGATTTCTGGGCGGTCGTTTTTTGACGCTTTGCTTCACATGTTCTTGCAATTATTTCTTTTCTCTTTATTTTATGCTTTTGCTTTTTCACTAGTATTAAAATCAATTTTGAGGCTATTTCGAAGGCTTCTTTGACTGTTAGCGTGAGACGCATTTTTGTCCGGATTAATTTTTTCTATTCGTGACTCGAAACAGTTTTGAGAACGGGGTTAGTGTATGGAGGATATGAAGATCTTTGTATAGGCTTTTGAATGGGCTGAGCTGCGTGTTGATGCCGGGGGCGGTGTTTATTTTTATGAGTTTTTTCTTGAGCAACATTTGCATGGTTTCTTTTGCTTTCTTTAGGTTGCATGGGTTAGACCCTTATGTTTTGGTAATATGATAATGTGGTTCATTTTGGGGTTTGATGAATTTCGATGTCACGATTCAAGACCGAGTGGGCCTTGTTTATTGGGCCTAGAGTGGGCCGCCTCTTTGCAAGTACGTTTGGCGCTCTTTTTAGTGTTAGAAATTACGCCTTTATTAATTTGGAAAGTAAGGAAAACACAATGAAGTAAAATTAACCTCTATTCTAAGGGGTCTTAGGACCATCTAAAGCCTTTATTTTTTCTACCAATCTAAAGAACTACTAGGCGCTTTTTACTATGGTGCTCTATATGGCTCAAGCCTTGGGTTTAGTCTCGTAAAACTTTGGTCCTTCACCGGTACTCATCTTGAATTCTATTCCTTTTGCGTTGACCCATGATATGTCTTCACCCATCCGTTCTCGATCTCTTCTAGTGTTGATGCAGGAGAGATTAACCGGGTTGGATCGAAACCTTCATCTTGTAAAGCTAGGGTAGTCATCACAGTCTCGTCCTCCATAGGCCTCGATTCGTTAAACAATGTCCATAGAGCCTGGTTGTCCAATATTTCAGCTGGTTTGGCTTTGGTGAGGTGGGGTGCCTCATCCAAAGTGTGGCAGTCATGGAAAATTTCAAATCCGGGTTTTAGCAAGCCATCCTGAACGAAGGGTTCAGGGAAATCACAACATGGGTGTTCTTCTCCTTCCCGAATGAACATCCCGTTAAGGGTCCTTTGATACGGGGGAAGGAGGGTGGTTTGTTTGGCCTTGTTGAGGCGTAGCCTAGACAGGCAGTCAGCAATATCTTCCTCCGTTGGTTCATAGCCTAAGCCAAAGGGAGTAGATTTGTTGGGTAAAGGGTGGAATGTGCATTCCTTCTTCCTTATGCCCAATGGGGTTCTTGGGAAATAACCTTGAGCTAACAGCATTCTAGGGACGACTCGGGATGCGTGTGGGTCTAGGAATGCTGGATCATAATCTTCGACGAACTGGATTGCTTCATCCATTTGAAACCCATAAAGGTCGTCTGCAGTTTCGGCCGTTCCAACCATAGTACAATTGACGTCGAGGGGAGGGGCGCGGATTTTCAGTATTACCCTGTTATGGTTAAGTTTAACCATTTGGTGCAAGGTAGAAGCCACACCTCCCAAGTCATGGAGCCAAGGTTGCCCCAAGAGGAGGTTGAAAGTGGGCTTGATGTCGATTATTTGAAACTCTGTGGTGCGTGCCACAGGCCCGGTTTGTATGGTAAGGTTGATTTTTCCCAACACAGGCCTTCGAGAGTTATCATAGGCTCGTACCCCTTGCGTGGAGGTTTGGAAGTCATCGTTCCCTAGCCCCAAGCAATGGGCGGTTCGCAATGGGCAAACGTTAACCGCTGAACCGTTATCTACGAGTGCTAGGAGGATGTTTTGTCCTTTGCATCCGACCACTAGATAGAGGGCTTTATTATGAGCACCCCCCTCCTTGGGCAAGTCTTTGTCAGTGAAAACTATGGCCTTTTCTCCAGCATCTCTTGTGACGTGGCTAACCAACGAGTCAGGTGTGATATCTGTAGGTGTGAGGGGGTCTAAAAAGCACGAGGCTAATGCGTGACCTCGTCCCTCGTGGGTGTGACGATTCTTTTTATTCAATCAAGTGTAATTGGATTTCCTGTGAGTTTACACCCAATTGACTAGTAATATAGGAGTCGCCATTCAGTTTTTAACGACAATGAGAAAAACTGACAAAACCCGGTTATCGTGACATAAAGGGAGTGCAATTATGTTTGACCACGACGGCCATAGGTTCCCTTGTGATCCCTGGTGTGGGGATCTCTCAACATACACCCGCAAGGTAGAGATTGAGGGTTCGGGGGACTGTAACTACCGAGAGGAGTACTTCGCTCGTCGATAACTCCAGAGGCAGGATATCCTTACTAGCTCAGCATAAATAATTGAAGGGACATGCGTTAACTATTAAACTAATCTTAGTTGATTTTAGCAATATGCAACATATAATACTAATTCGATCGTGATTATCTGATTTAAATAGCATTAAGGGACCTAGCATGATAATCCGATTTCCCAAAAATATCATATTTGTTAGGCGTGATAGAACAATCAGATTAGGTTAGTTTAACAGTTCATAAAAAGGGCGAGGAAAGCAGTTAAATCATCAAAAAGGGACACACTACGACGCACCCTTGAGAGGTGCGTCACGGTTCTCAGAAAACTAACCACTTTGACTTTGCTATTTCTCCTTTTTATTTAACGAATCTCAATTATGGGACAGGATACGTTCTGTTCGATTTATGGATCGATTGCGACAGAACGCGTGAACAATTTCGCAGCGCGAGGCTTAGGCTAAGGGTTGGAGTCAATACTCAGAATATAATTGTGTTGTGTGTTCTTTTCACGTCGAATTTAGGGGTCTATTTATAGGGAAGAGTTCGTGGAAAGATAGAATTGCAGAGTTCTAATCCACAAAGAATTAGGAAAAAACACGTACCCAGGTAATTTCAGCGCCCAGGGCTGGGCGTCAAAGATTTCGGCGCCCAGCTCTGGGCGTTGAAAATATGATCCAGGCAATTTCAGCGCCCAGGGCTGGGCGTTGAAATTGCTGTTTGGGCCGTTTTCTTAGTCAGATTCGAATTCCTGAAATCCGTAGTGTTTGAGACTTAATCGAGTCTTTTAGTGCGTATCAATTTCATGACGGAATGCGTCTGGGCCCGTTACGAACTCTAGGCTCGTTAGGATTTTAATTAATACGTAACTCTTATTTCCGAATCATATTAGGAATAGGATTCTCGCAGTTTTCTATCTCATTTAGGATTTATGTTGGAATGCAACACCTAATTCTGACAGGTTTCTATCTTTTATGATTTGCCACTTTTAGAAGCTACCTTTTACGGCAATTACTATTTTTAGCAGGTTTCCATAAGTAGCAGGTTTCGGGTGAAATGAAAAGGGGAATTGAGATTCGTTTATTTTATAGGAGATGCGTTGTCAAGTGGAGATTTATGCTTTCATCATCGAACCTTTCCCTTTCGGGAATGGGGACAAAAGTAGGTGTCTACAGTTAGCCCCCACTTTGACTGAGTCTTGGAATAAGACGATGGTCAAAGTATTAGACGGAGTGCGTCGCACAAGCCATGGTGACCTGATTTGGCAAGGGTCTCACGAGCCCCCGAGTGATAACATTTGACTTAAGGGTCATCACTTGAAGTGTCGACATATCCCTCACGTGTCATTGGGATTTGTCAACGAATAGTATAGAAACTTCCTCACTTTATCATTGGAAGGATCTAAAGGTGCGTAGAAACTCCCTCACGTTGTCATTGGGAGTAGCTACAGATGTTTTCGAAATCAAAGCTATAAAGTGTAATTGGCCTGGTCAAGCCCAATCACGAGGTAAAAGTGTTTTTAAAGATTCTCATTTTCAGGGCTAGCTAAACGAGAAAACCCCCTTGTTTTTATAGGACGTAAAACGAAGGAAAATCCAGCACCCTTGTTTTTATAGGACGTAAAACGAAGGAAAATCCAGCAAAAGTTATCGCTGCAGCGACTAAGGACCTGCGCGGTTTAATGGCGCAGACCCCGCCGGCTAAAGATGGCGAGCCTGTCCGCTAAGGGTGGACACCCCATCCGATAGAAGTGGACGAATCTGTTTTTGAAATTTGAAAATAAGGACCTACGCGGTTTATGACGTAGACCCCGCCGGCTAAAGATGGCGAGCCTGTCCGCTAAGGGTGGACACCCCGTCCGATAGAAGTGGACGAGTCTGTTTTGAAGTTCGTTTGTTTTTTTTTGAAAATAAGGACCTACGCGGTTTGTGACGTAGACCCCGCCGGCTGAAGATCGCAAGCCTATTTTGAATTTGAAGACTTTATTTTTCGAAAACTGAGGACCTGCGCGGCTAGTGACGCAGACCCCGCCCGCTGAAGGTGGGCGAGCCCTGTCCGCTAAGGGTGGACGCCCCGCTCGCTGGAGGTGAGCGAACCTGAATTCGTCTTTTCGATTTGGGATTCGTGTGCCGCGATCTTGCCCGATTGAGGTGGGCAAGTCCCTATTTCATTTCTTTTCTTGTGATTTCTTTTGAGAATTTCTTTTCATTTATTCTTGCAGGAGCGAATTCTTTCGAGGGATGCTCGGATTTAGTTGCAACCTGAATGTGGGTTGACAACATGCTTAGACGGACCATTGTCTTGTGGTCATCATCCTTTATGGTTTTGACTTAGTCCTTACGGCTCAATTTTGTCACTACCTGGGTCCTTGATTAGGGGACCATGTATAAGTATCAACGGCGACCTTTGTCTTGAGGTCGTAAACCGGTTCTTTTTCTTTTGAGATTATCCAAACACGGGACTTCGTACAGCGTAATCTGGGAATATTGTTTTAACTTTGCATACTTTCTTTTAAGATATATTTTTTTCTTTCGAGCCCCCAAGCACTCGCGCTTGGCGGTCATTTCTTGTCAAAGAGGTTCCTTGGGGATACGCATTTTGTAATGTCCTTGATTGTGTTTGGGATCGTGCTCGTAAGTGCGAGCGATCTTTGTAGTGGTGTGCTACTCTTGACAAAGTCGTGAGGTGCGACTTTCAGTAAGGAAATCGGCGATTTTCGAGTCGAATGGATGCGGCAGGGCCCAATAGAAGTTAGGGGCCTTCTGGGATAATTTTCGGCGCCCAAGCCTGGGCGTTAAAGATTTCGGCGCCCAGCGCTGGGCGCTGAAAATAATTTCTGGCGAGGTTTCTTGATGACATAGTTGGCCTCTTGTTCATTCGCTTATTTCACTTGGAAGTTGTATGTATTCTCTCTTCTTTGTTTTTTTCTTTGTTTATAGAACGTGATGATTTTCTTGAGAAGCCGTAGCCGATTGGTGGACTACGGTGCTTGTTGCTGTTGCTTTTAAGGCGTACAGTTATTGCGATAGTTGGGCGAGTCTATATGGCCCGAGGAACATACCTTGAGGTGTAAGACTTTGATCGCTCTTATATTTTTTTGAACGTGTTCGTGAATGATGATATGTATGTGCGAACGAGCGTTCATAGAATGGCCGTTGTGTGCGGTCCATTAATCAGATTGCTTGAATTGTTTAATTTTTTTTTTTGAGCAACGACTGATTTTGAATAGTTTGCTTGGAAGCTTGATAGGGTTCAGGCCCATTCATGAAGTGGGCTCAAACATCGTACCCTTTTGATTGTTCAAACATTTGCTTCGAGATTTTTTTATTTTGCTATGGTTGTTTCGTAGCTTGGAGCCTCCAAGTATGCATGTTGGGATGCTTCCTTTTGGCGTACGATATTTAGGTTCTTTCGAAAAAGATGCCTTGGGGTTCCGCTCGTGTAGGTGCGAGATATCCCTTTCGTGGTAGGTAATATTTTGCTACCTTTAATCCTTAATGTAGAAGTCGTGTGGCTTGCATTTGAATTTGGGCGATAAGTAATTTTTTTGCCTCTTTTACACATGCTCTTGGTCGTGCCTACATTAGTGCAATATGCCTTACTCTCTTTTTTTAGACTTGTACCGTGGGATGGTTGAACTTATGGTGCGACGTAGGCTTGTGTGGCCTAACCGCATGTATTAGAACATTTCTCCAGGTGTTGGGATATAACATTATTTTTTTTTTTTGCATTGGAGTACTTCATCACGCCTCGTTCAGGTGTTCGAACAAGCGTAGCACCTTCTGCGTGGGTTTGCACGGCTTATTACTTCGTTCGATGCGAGATTTCATAGGTGTTTCTTTCTTATTTTTATATCTGGGCAAAACTTTGTCTAGCAGAAAGATTCAGCGCCCAGGCTGGGGCGTTATAGATATCGGCGCCCAGCTCTGGGCGTTGAAAATGATTCCTGGGAAGAATTTTGACAGTTTTTTTTTTGATATATTTTTTTTCGCTTTTGCTTTGGAACGATGTAGACTGTGTAACGGGCGCTTTATAGGGCGAGCGTTATGTGCAGTGGTTTGATCGGAGTTTTGGTGACTCGCGATTTTCAGTTACCCTTGTTAGTGGGGCGACTTTATATACTCTAAGTAATGCTTAGAATTTGGGAGGGGTTGCAGCCATTCTAAGGTTCGTTTTACATGATTAAAGCTTAGGATTGTGCCCCTATGATGTATGTATAGCATTAGCGTCGAGAATTTGCGATGAAATCGTACTTTCGAGCATTTTTAGAGTGTTTTTCTCAAGCCCCCAATTGTAGCTACGGGATTGGCTTGGTGCTATAATGCTTTGCATACGTCTTTATGCATTCATGGTGACATGGATCATGAATAGTTTGAATCAGACTCGTTTAGTGCGAGGTACGTTCGGGTAGTAATTTGCTACTTTTCTTGTAAATGTCGTATTGTGCGACATTGCCATGGTCAAGGTAATCATACGTTGAAATGTGCCTTGACCAAAATCTAGGTGCCTTTCTTTACCCATAATCATATTTATAGATCTTTTTTGACTCACTTGCAACATCGAGATAAATGCATACTTGGATTAAACCAATGACACTTTATTATGTTCGAAGAAGTCTTTGAAAATTATTTGAAATCCGAGTCCTACTATGTACAATCCTAGGTGTCCTAAGTAGGTTGACTTATAGAAGGGTTCGTACAGGATTACATGAGTGAATCAAAATACTATTACGATTTTTGGAATGCTGTCTAAGGATTTGCTGGAAGCCAGGGTGCAGGCGTCAAGATATTACTTGTGCCCGTTTGGCATATGCTTTAGGATTTTAGGGCCATCTTTTCCAGAGTTGCGGGAATATAAACCTGTTTTCAAATTGACTTAGATTTACTTGGTGTATGTCTGCATAAAAGGTCAAGGTATATTTAGTTCTTTCCCTAGCTCTTCCATTTCAATTTTTTAGCCCCCAGTTGCTGTTATGTTTCCCATTAATGATGCTTTTAGATTTCGATTTTAAATGCCCGTGTCATATGTCTGACTAGGGTGAGCCTTGGTTAAGTCCCAAGTCCTATTGACAATGTCTGTTTTTTTTTTTTTCAAAGGGGATTCGCAAGCGTTTGAATTACCACGAACGGATACCCTGAGTTCGAAGGAACGATGGGGCAATGCCGTAGAACAATCCTCTTTATTGCAAGCTTACTGCCTTTACTACTTGTTGGCGATTATGACTGTGTCTAGTGGTGAAAGAAGGTCTTTAAGCGAACGACTATGTCTAGTGGTGAAAGAAAGTCTTTAAGTGAGTTAGTTCGCTTTAGGGAGGGTCAAGTCGAGTACTTTTAGAGGTCATGGACGCTTGCGCTAGCCCCCATTCAATTGAGGCAAAGCGATCTTTTTGAGTCTTGGCTAAGTGCCTAGGAGTGTGAGTGCTCCTTCTGGCAAGGGTACGTGCCCTTTATTATTTTTCGATGTGTGCTCATTTTGGCATCTTGTTGACTTGGATTCTTTCTTTGACTTAAATTTTTCTTTCGACTTGGATTGCAAGTAATTAAATTTCAATAAGGGACTTCTATTTTTTATTCTTTGTTTTTCTATAGGCTTTAATATTTTTGCAAATTGGTTGGACCGAATCATGGATTGCCTACGTATCCGCCTTAAAAGATTTAATTTGGAATCAGGTCTTGCGTAGTTCTTAGCCTAGAAAATGGTTTCTTAGAATGCCGAATTCGATAAGTATGTTCTGAGGTGGAAACATATTATTTGAAACGGTAGAATAAGTGAAGTTTATTATTATTTTAATCTACTGCTTTGCCGTAAGCCAAAAATTTGTTTTATATATTTTTTGATTACATGTATTTTTTGGTGGTACGTATATCTTAATACGTGCTGTACCCCTCCAAGTGTTCGTTATTTTTCCGTGCATGTGCGGATAAAATGACGAGCACTTCTGGAAAAAATTTAGCAAGCACAGAGAATCAGCGCCCAGGCTAGGGCGCTAAAGATTTCGACGCCCAGCTATGGGCGCTGAAAATGACTTCTGGGAGGATCTTTTTTGGTGCGCTAAATGCTTCTTTTCCTTTTTAGACTAACTTTAGAGGCGCTTTGCAAAGTTTGCTTTTGTATTATTTACATTTTTTGTACTTTTCATTTGTCTTCTTTTTTTCTTTTTTTTTTTTTTTTTTTTTTTATATTCGTGACTCAAGACGGTTTGAAAGATGGGTTGAATGAGATAGGATAATTTGTATAGACTCACAATTTGCTAGGACTCACAATTGGTCAAGCATGAGGATTATATTTGCTAGGGCTCACAATTTGCAGCCTCGAACTAGTGTCACGAGTTTACATCAATCAAGGCCAATGAGTAGTATGGGGACGGCTCAAGGGTATATCGACAGGATGTATCCGCACAAGTTATATGGTCATTATGCTAATGGTGGTGTAAGAATAGGTTTTGGGCTTTGGAAATAATGGGTATGACGCACGTGTCAATGGCCGTGCGTGGTTTGCGGTTGACAACGAGTTCAAGAACAAGAGTCGAGATAATGGTTTCTTGGGTCATGGCAATGAGAACATGGATAGGTTAAAATGAGCTGAACAGGGACCCCAGAGCGAAGGTGTCTAAGAGCATAAGGATTGGAAAGGGTAGACATCGTAGAATTTTATGATTTGGATTGGTTGACTCAATTCTTTTCCTTCGTTTACTTAGGTAAATGTTGCACTACGGGATAAGTATTCCCTGGCTTGCTCTTTTCGCTCTCCCTTTTCTCTTTCTAATTTTTCTTTCTTTTTTCTTGGGATTCCTCCCCAACATAAATTCTTCAATTTTTAATTTGGGATAAAAGGTAGATGGTTGTGGTCTTTGAGTCACGAGGCGAGACTGGGTGAGCCTTGTTTGGTAGGCCTATAGTGGACCTTTAATTTTAGTAGGCCTAGGGTGGACCTTTAAATTGTCTTACTTTGCAAGCGTATTTAGGAGTTTCTTAAAATATGCAAATAGCGTAGATTCAAAATGTTGTTTTTACCTTATTGAATTTTAACGAAAGAATTACATCGAAAGTGATTTTTTGTTTCTTTTCAGATTCCAGTTTCTGGGATTTAATTGGAAGTTGTGATTTAGACTCAAACTTTCATTAATCTTTCTGATTATAACCCGTGTAGGAATACAAGGAGGTGGCTTAGACTCAAAATAATGACGTGGCGTAAGCCTATAATACTTGACCAAGCAACTCTCAGACTTAGGCTAATTGGACCATAACTTTCGTTGGTTGACACTTTAGATTTTAACCCTTGGGTGTTCATTTGTCACGCGCCATTTTGCTTAATGTTGGCAAGGTAGTTAGTTGGGGAGATCGAATTTTTATTTTTGCAAGACTAGAATCATTAGTGCGACTTCTCTCTTAGTGTGTATTGCTTTACCCCAATGGTAGCCTTATGGTATGCCGATTTGGGTATTTTCATGGTTGGTCATGTTGCATTCATGGAAAATCTTTTAGTCCGTACTTAGTAGTATTTCAAGGAGCGAGTGACTCGAGAGGACTATGATAGTCGTGACCCAATGTGATTATAAGGCTTGGGGCCATTAATTTTTTTCTTTGCCAATGGTATTAACACCTTAGGCTCACTTTGGGGGTTGTGCGACTATGGGGGAATGATTTTCAGAATATGACTGTTTCCATTTTGCAAATACTTGAATTAAATAATATGTTCTTTTTATTGGTGAGAGAGAGTATTGAGGCCGTGGATTCTTAGCAAGGGATGACAATTACATATGGGTGCTCATTGATTATGTTAGGAAGGGAGACTCAATATGGTTTAACTTTTTAACTTGCAGAACGACACCAAGCATTAGGACCGATTCTATGGATAAGACAACTAAGACTTAGGATTTGGATTGTATTTTGGCATAGCCTAGTCTAGACTCGGATTTATTTGAACATTTATTTTTTCTTGAAAACTTTATTCGAACATTATTTTTTGAATATTTTGCCCATGTGGCATTCAAGGTCGTTTAATTAGCATGCTCGGTTTTGGTGCCAAGCATTGTCGTCGTAGGAGGCCTAACAACGACACAAAGAGTTATTTATTTTTTATTTTTTAGTTGCCTTTAGAGTCGAGTGCCTTTTCATACGCCCCTGCAGCAATTTTTACGAAAAGTTTTTTTTCTGCTACGTATATTTTTTCATGCGCGGGCACCGAGGCTGCTGTGCCTGACCAAAAGGCCAGGCAGCAACTTCAGCGCCCAGCAGTGGGCGTGAGAAACTTTGGCGCCCAGCCAGGGGCGTTGAAAATGCGTCCCTGGCTGGTTCTCGTTTTCTGTTTGCGTATACTTTTGTTTTTGCGACTTTAGTTTTGCGTGCTTGCCTTATAACGTCCTTTACGCGTTGTGCAGCGTTTGTGGGATTCGTTACAGGCCATCCCGAGCGTCGCTTATTTTTGTGGCGATCGTTCGGGCTTGCGGAACACGTATTTTGGTATAACTCTTTGGCCAATTGGTTTATGAATGTTTGGGCAGCTTTAAGGTCGTTGGTTTTCTAGCATTATTTGTCTAGCATTATTCGTACGCACAATCATAACATAGTCACATAGCTCGCTACACATAACCACATTACAAACATGGATTTGAAAATTAAATATGCCACGTAGTTTATGATAGGCTTCTATGGGTAGTTTATTTGCGCCTGGCTTGGTACCGCTTCTATCGTAGATCCAACACATGCCCCGGTCGAGGTGGTGTCTTCAACAGACGAATTTCGCTCAAGAGGCCAACCCGCAAGTGCAAGCTAAGGGGGCATGCAGGCGAGAGGGACCTAATGGGCAAGCGATTGGGTTCGGGATAGGTGTACTACCTGCACAAGTACCGAGTGGGAAACATGCGCGGCGTATGCACCCCCCTATTGGCGAAAAAAGGTATCCTTAGTCCCAACTCCCGAGGGAGCCGAGATTCGTTATGCGGTTCTGCCCGTTCACATTAATATGCTGATTTTCAGGTCGTCCCAACTTGATGGGGAAATAAACGCGGGGTAGGATCGTTTCACCCTTCGGCTATTTTGATTACCTACAAGCACGAGTATTTCCTTCACTCTCCCCAGTGGAGTCGCCACTGTGAGGGGGTCGAAAAAGCACGAGGCTAATGCGTGACCTCGTCCCTCGTGGGTGTGACGATTCTTTTTATTCAATCAAGTGTAATTGGATTTCCTGTGAGTTTACACCCAATTGACTAGTAATATAGGAGTCGCCATTCAGTTTTTAACGACAATGAGAAAAACTGACAAAACTCGGTTATCGTCACATAAAGGGAGTGCAATTATGTTTGACCACGACGACCGTAGGTTCCCTTGTGATCCCTGGTGTGGGGATCTCTCAACATACACCCGCAAGGTAGAGATTGAGGGTTCGGGGGACTGTAACTACCGAGAGGAGTACTTCGCTCGTCGATAACTCCAGAGGCAGGATATCCTTACGAGCTCAGCATAAATAATTGAAGGGACATGCGTTAACTATTAAACTAATCTGAGTTGATTTTAGCAATATGTAACATATAATACTAATTCGATCGTGATTATCTGATTTAAATAGCATTAAAGGACCTAGCATGATAATCCGATTTCCCAAAAATATTATATTTGTTAGGCGTGATAGAACAATCAGATTAGGTTAGTTTAACAGTTCATAAAAAGGGCGAGGAAAGCAGTTAAATCATCGAAAAAGGACACATTACGACGCACCCTTGAGAGGTGCGTCACGGTTCTCAGAAAACTAACCACTTTGACTTTGCTATTTCTCCTTTTTATTTAACGAATCTCAATTATGGGACAGGATACGTTCTGTTCGATTTATGGATCGATTGCGACAGAACGCGTGAACAATTTCTCAGCGAGAGGCTTAGGCTAAGGGTTAGAGTCAATACTCAGAATATAATTGTGTTCTGTGTTCTTTTCACGTCGAATTTAGGGGTCTATTTATAGGGAAGAGTTCGTGGAAAGATAGAATTGCAGAGTTCTAATCCACAAAGAATTAGGAAAAAACACGTACCCAGGTAATTTCAGCGCCCAGGGCTGGGCGTCAAAGATTTCGGCGCCCAGCTCTGGGCGTTGAAAATATAATCCAGGCAGTTTCAGCGCCCAGGGCTGGGCGTTGAAATTGCTGTTTGGGCCGTTTTCTTAGTCAGATTCGGATTCCTGAAATCCGTAGTGTTTGAGACTTAATCGAGTCTTTTAGTGCGTATCAATTTCATGACGGAATGCGTCTGGGCCCGTTACGAACTCTAGGCTCGTTAGGATTTTAATTAATACGTAACTCTTATTTCTGAATCATATTAGGAATAGGATTCTCGCAGTTTTCTATCTCATTTAGGATTTATGTTGGAATGCAACACCTAATTCTGACAGGTTTCTATCTTTTATGATTTGCCACTTTTAGAAGCTACCTTTTACGGCAGTTACTATTTTTAGCAGGTTTCCATAAGTAGCAGGTTTCGGGTGAAATGAAAAGGGGAATTGAGATTCGTTTATTTTATAGGAGATGCGTTGTCAAGTGGAGATTTATGCTTTCATCATCGAACCTTTCCCTTTCGGGAATGGGGACAAAAGTAGGTGTCTACAGTAGGTACTGGGATGAGGTCAAGTGAGCGGATAAGCTTTTCGCGATGTTCCTTTGAAGTACACATGAGGTCCCAGATGGTAATCTCGGCCTTGGTTCTTTTTAGCTGCTTCAAGAGAGGATTTTAAATGACTTCCGCGACGGTGGTGTGCCGTCCATTCTCAGGAGTTTGTCTGACTGGGATATCGTCCATAGGAGGTGGACGAATATCCGATTGATATATCCTTCCGGATCGGGTGAGATTGTCGACTTCGGGTCCCTGAGGGGTGGTGTCAATGAGAGCATACCCGGGCCAAGTTTCAGTAAAGAGGTCCTGGCCCGAGACTTGAGACAGGTAGATATCTTCAGCATCATCATCCCACACACCGCACACTTCCCTCTCGATTCGATCCATAGGGACCACAGCGAGTGGTGCGCCTTGAGTATACACCGTAGGGTCGAAGTTCTCATTTTCTGGTTGGTCGAGAGAGAGGTGACAAGAGCCGAGTGGGCTTTTGTTGTTGTTGGGTTTGCCAACGTTAGGGAGCGGTATCACTTCATCCTCTATCATGTCCTGGATCGTATGTTTTAGGGCCCAGCTGTTTTCAGTGTCATGCCCATTTCCTTGATGGAATTTGCAGTAAGTACCTTCGACCCAATATTTGTTCTTGACAGGAGGGTCACGGGTGGGTCCTATAGGCCTTAACTTTCCTTGGTTGGTTAGTCTTTCAAAGGCTTGTACCAAAGTCGACCCGAGTGGGGCAAACTTTCGGTCTCGTACCCATCTTCCAGGGCTTCTTCGGGCGGGAGTCTCCTCTACGGCATGGACTTCTTGGGCTTGGGATGTGTTGCCCCTGTTGTAGGCGTTGTTTTTGTATGCGGGTTTACTTTGTATTGTTTTTGCGAGGTCATCCTCGATCTTTATTCCCACATCATAAACTCTTTTGAAAGTGTTAAGTCCCAGGTACCTAAGGTGTTGTCTGTAAGCCGGGTCCAGGTTGTCAATGAATTTTTGGACCAATTCTGTTTCGGGAGGCCTATTGTTTAGCTGGGCCGCCTGGTCCCTCCATCTAGCAAAGTAGGTTGTGAAACCTTCATTTTTCTTTTGGAAGAGAACTTCCAGCTCACGCATGGTGACTTGAACATCCATGTTCGACGAGTATTGCTTGATGAAGACATTGACAAAGTCTTCCCAAGTGGGGAAGAGCTTAGGGTCCTGGTGGTAGTACCATTTGAGCGGCACAGGTTCCAAGGACAAAGGGAAGGCAGGTAAATACATGGACTTATCTACGCCTTTCAAGTTCATAGCATTCACAAAGCTCAATAGATGATCACGGGGATTGTCCGTGGCTTTAAACTTTGGTAAGTCAGATGAACTAAACTTTTCTGGTAGTTTGCCGGGAAAAGGTTCAGGATCAAGGGAGAAGTACTTGCTCCCCATGGTTTGCTGTAGGACCATTTTTTCAATCCTCTTCTCGTTATCGAGGTCATTTTTGGCTTGTGCAGCCTCTAAGGCTTCGTTTTCCATTTTCAGTTGGCCCATGAGTTGGGTCATGTGGGCCATCTGGTCTCGCAATTCTTCGATGGACATGTTTGAGGGTGCGAATCGAGGTTGGGGAAGCGGAGATCCTTGAAATGAGGGATGACGGACGGAGCTTGGAGTCACTAAACCTGGTGTTGGCGATTTATCTTCGAGACGTACTAACCTTTGATTTCCCGATCGGCACCAAGTGGCAGGACCAGTCCTATGCATAAGATAAGCTAAAGTTTAGGCCCCAAAGTTTCAAGCATTACTTAGTCTAGACTTTGACTCTCTCTATTGGTTTTTCGCTCTTTCTTTTGTTGGTACACTTTTAGTTCTTTCTTTTGGTCATTCTTTGGATTTTCGAAACACTTGCCCGTTTTGACATTCATAGTTATTGGCTTGTTCGGTTTTGGTGCCGAGCATTGTCGTCGTAGGGGGCCTAACAACGACTCGAAGAGTTATTTACATATTTTTAGTCGCTTTAAGAATCGAGTGCTTTTCATACGCCCTTGCAGCAGTTTTTTAGGAATAGTTTTTTTTTTTGCTACATATTTTTTGCGCGGGCACCGAGGCTGCTGCGCCTGACAAGAAGGCCAGGCAGCAACTTCAGCACCCATCGTAGGGCGTGAGAAATTATGGCGCCCAGCCAGGGGCGTTGAAAATGCGTCCCTGGCTGGTTCTCGTTTTCTGCTTTCATTTACTTTTGTTTTTGCGACTTTAATTTTGCGTGCTTGCCTTATAACGTCCTTTACGCGTTGTGCAGCGTTTGTGGGATTCGTTACAGGCCATCCCGAGCGTCGCTTATTTTTGTGGTGATCGTTCGGGTTTGCGGAACACGTATCTTGGTATAACTCTTTGGCCAGTTGGTTTATGAATGTTTGGGCAATTTTTAAGGTCGTTGGTTTGCTAACATTGTTTGTCACACACAATCACATATTTCGCTACACATAACTAACATTACATCATGAAGCAATAATAATATGTCATGTAGTTTATGATAGGCTTCTATGGGTAGTTTTTGCGCCTGGCTTGGTACCGCTTCTATCGTAGATCCAACACATGCCCCGGTCGAGGTAGTGCCTTCAACAGATGAATTTCGCCCAAGAGGCCAATCACGATGTAAGCCAAGGGGGCATGCACCAATGAGAGGGACCTAATGGGCGAGCGATTGGGTTTGGGACGGGTGTACTACTAGCGAAAGTGCCGAGTGGACAACATTCGAAGCGTATGCACCCCCCGGTTGGCGATGGGTATCCTTAGTCCCGACTCTCGAGATGAAACATCAAGGGAGCCAAGATTCGTTATGCGGTTCTGTCCGTTCACATTAATATGCTGATTTTAGGGTCGTCCAAGCGCGGGGTAGGATCGTTTCACCCTTCGGCTATTTTGATTACCTAAAAGCACGAGTATTTCCTTCACTATCCCCAGTGGAGTCGCCACTGTGAGGGGGTCGAAAAAGCACGAGGCTAATGCGTGACCTTGTCCCTCGTGGGTGTGACGTTTCTTTTTGTCAAATCAAGTGTAATTGGATTTCCTGTGAGTTTACACCCAATTGACTAGTAATATAGGAGTCGCCATTCAGTTTTTAACGACAATGAGAAAAACTGACAAAACCCGGTTATCGTGACATAAAGGGAGTGCAATTATGTTTGACCACGACGGCCGTAGGTTCCCTTGTGATCCCTGGTGTGGGGATTTCTCAACATACACCCGCAAGGTAGAGATTGAGGGTTCGGGGGACTGTAACTACCGAGAGGAGTACTCGCTCTTCGATAACTCTAGAGGCAGGATATCCTTACTAGCTCAGCATAAATAATTGATGGGACATGTGTTAACTATTAAACTAATATGAGTTGATTTTAACAATATGCAACATATAGTACTAGATCGAACGCAATTATCTGATTTAGATTGTTTTAAGGGACCTAGCATGATAATCCAATTTCCCAACATATTATCTTTATTAGGCGTGATAGAACAATCAGATTTAAATAGTTTAACAGTTCATAAAAGGGCGAGGAAAGCAATTAAACCATGGAAAAGGGACACATTACGACGCACCCTTGAGAGGTGCGTCACGGTTCTCAGAAAACTAACTACTTTTACTTTGCTATTTCTCCTTTTATTTAACGAATCTCAAGTTATGGGACAGGATACGTTCTGTTCAATTTATGGATCGATTGCGATAGAACGCGTGATCAGTTTTGCAGCGTGAGGCTTAGGCTTAGGGGTTTAGAGTCAATACTCAGAATAATAATTGTGTGTTGTGTTCTTTTCACGTCGAACTTAGGGCCCTATTTATAGAAAAGAGTTCGTGGAAAGATAGAATTGTAGAACTCTAATCCACGAGGAATTAGGAAAGAACACGTCCCAGGTATTTTCAGCGCCCAGAGCCAGGCGTTGAAAATAGGGTCTGGGCCGTTTCTTTGTCAGATTAGGATTCTTAGAATCCGGAGTGTATGAGACTTTAATCGAGTCTTTTAGTGCGTATTAATTTTATGATGGAATGCATCTGGGCCCGTTACGAACTCTAGGCTCGTTAGGATTTTAATTAATACGTAACTCTTATTTTCGAATCGTATTAGGAATAGGATTCTCTCGCAATTTCTATCTCATTTAGGATTTATGTTGGAGTGCAACACCTAATTCTGACAGGTTTCTATCCTTTATGACTTGCTATTTTTAACAACTACCCATTATGGCAGTTACTATTTTTAGCAGGTTTCCATAAATAGCAGGTTTCTATAAATTGCAGGTTTCGGGTGAAATGAAAAGGGGAATTGAGATTCGTTATTTTATAGGAGATGCGTTGTCAAGTGGATATTTTATGTTCTCATCATCGAACCTTCCCTTTCGGGAATGGGGACAAAAGTAGGTGTCTACACTTACCCCTTTAGGATCAATAAGTAACACCTCGCTATGGCGGAAAACTATTACTAAGATTGATGTAAAGGTTATCCAAGTAAGTGTTATTTTGGCATGGCAATTTTAACTCAATTTTTAAAGTTTGGAACTTAAGGCTCTTACTATGTTGGTCAGATTTTAAGTGAACTAAAATCCTTAATCATGCAACATAATCAAGCCACAATCTCATGCATAATTAAGACATATTTAAAGCAATAAATAACTTAAAGCATGCATAAGATATAAATGTGATCTAGTATGGCCCGACTTCATCTTGAAGCTTCAACTTCAAACTCCGTCTTGAAAATGGTTTGGAAACTCCGTCTTGAATTTCACCATGGGAGGCGCCATTTTCTTCAAATAGGATAAGCTATAATTGAAACTATTACAACTATTTGATGGTACGCAGACCATATTTAAAGCAATAAAACTTTGGTACTTTAGACCAATTATACATTCAAATTAATGGTACGCAGACCATATTTTCTATCCTATTTGGGTCATACTAGTCACTTTCCATAACCTGCAAAACAGTACATTTACAATATACCATTCATCCATTCATTTATCAATGAATGGCCCACATAGCTGGTTAGTAGAACATATTATGCATCACATAAATATTTGCAGCAATTAATCAAGGCTTCCAATAATCTACAAATTATTCAATCCTTATTAATTCTAATCGAGTTGTTTTAACCTTAAAGGAATGTAGACCTAATCAAGAGTTTATGACTAAAACGCTCACACTAAAACCAAGAAATTTACATGCTTTACTAATTTTAAACATAAAATTGTATTTCCTAGTCCAACCGGAAACATACAAATTTAATTAAAATTTAAAGCTCATATAAATTATTATTTAAATCCTTTAATTTATTTTCAGTTTATTAAATTAATTAATTTAAATTTAATCAAGGTTTTAATTTTAGTAAAATGATTAGTATAAATAAAATTTATAATAATTAAATTATTCAAAATTAAATTCCGAGAAAAAAATTAAATTACGAATTTTAAATTTAATTAAAATCGTTTTCCCAACTGAAAAATTAAAATTAAATTAAAACGAACCAATCGGGTCAAGACGAGGCCATGGGCTCGCGCCCATGCCTCGTCGAGTCCAACAAGCAGCAGCCCATGCCACTCGACTGATCGTACCGTAAGGCCTAGCGACCACACGCAAACGCAGCAGGCCCAGCGAGCTACGCTTGCGCGCAGCCCAAGCCCACTACCAAGGCACGCTGTTGGGCAACGCAGCTGGACGAGCCAGCCATCGCTGCCCCCGTGCACGATGCGTTGTGCTCGTCGCCTATGTAATATCCCGATTTTTAAACATCTCTTAAATTAATTTAATTACCTTTTTAAAAAATTGTATTTGTTAAAAATGGGATAATGATTGATCATTATTTGGTTATATATATATATATATATATATATATATATATATATATATATATATATATATATATATATATATATATATATATATATATATATATATATATATATATATATATTATTCTGGGTAAAAATTTTGATTTTTGATGATATAATTTGATTTTCACTTTTGCCCATATTGTTTAGTCATCTTTTTACTCACTTCTTTGACTCATGTTAATGTGAGAAAATGCCACCTAAGTCATGAATGTTGTCAATTACTTATACACTAACCCATCTCCTCCATTCAATTAATTCAACAACTAAAAATAAAGGATGTAGTTTCCTTCCATTTTCTGTAAGTTGGAACCACCGCCACCTTTAATCAAGAAGAACCCATTTCCTATTCTATCCCCTTTAGCTTGGTTTTTCAGTCGCAATCTTTGTTTTCTCCGATTACACCATCTTCCATTTTATATTTCCTCATGCTTTCTTCATGAAAGTTGAAGATATCAGTTCAGGATCAAAAATCACTCAATTCGGGATTGTATCCTAAGAGTTATGCCCTCTACTAACTCACTGTTGATGCAACTTGTTTATATTGATGCTGCTTCTCTTTCGTGCGATTCCTACAAGATGCGTTCAGATTTTACCAATAGTTTCTTCATGAAAGTTATAGCCTTTGAAAAGTTAACCAATTTAGGCTCAAGAATTACTCAACTCGGAACTTTGAGCTAGGAGATATGGTCTTCCGAAACTCACAGATGTTGCTGCCAACGTGTTGTTGCTATTGCTCTTTTGTCCTTGTTATTCTCACTTCCACCACTTCTTAATTGCGTTGTTTGCTTCTCAATAGAAAGGTATCATTATTGGCCTAAACTTTATTTTGTTAGTTGTGTTAAAAAAAGTTTGAATTTCAGTTTTAATAAGCAACTAAAATAGTATTTAACGATGAGTTTCTTATTCGGTTATTGTGAGTAAAGTCATTGATTTAGTGTTATTGGTTGTGTGATAAATTGTTGGTGATTGATTTATGGAGTTCAAGTTAAAATTGGTGGTCAAGATTATGAGTTATCATTGGAGATTAAAGTATGGGATGTGTTCTGGAATATTGAATTCGGATTAAAGCGATCGATGGTGATCGAGAAATGAGATTCTTGGAGGTTAGGCGTGACGATTGAAGGTACACATTGTCCATCCACTTTGCTAAAACTTATGGCTTGTGTTTCCTGGATTTTAAGAATTGTTTGATTTACATTTAAGAATAAAATTTTGGTTTAAATTCAAGTACTATGTTGTTGTGATTTGGAATTTGAAATTTCGGAAATAGAGTACGAAATTTATATTTATCTTAGCATTTCAATGCACTTCCTATTTTGTTTTCGAATATGAAATACTATGATTGATTTGAATATGTGACTTGTGAAAGCTGGACTGTGAGATTTGTGAAAAGTGATTGTGTCTTGTTATATGATTGGTGTAAGACCTTGTTGAAAATAGTTATGCCTTTGTAAGAATAATATGGGTTGTAAATATATTAGTCTCTCGCATTGTTGCAAGCTATGGGCAAGCCTATGCTAGTGTAATTACATTATTTGTATGTTTGATAAATGGTTTTAGGGAATCTTCCTAAGTATTCAAGCAATGGTGTGAGAAATTTTGAAATAAACTATGGAGTACATGATTAGAAAATTATGAGTAACTCATATATATTGGCCTGCGTTTGGGATTAATAAAGTTTAGCAACAACTATCAGTTGAACCATACATGAGAGATATATTTCTTTTGTACTCTTTGTTTTCTTGAACTTTTATTTGAGCCATACAATTTTATAACAAGATCTATAATTTATCTTTATGAGATTATTATTTTCTTTCTCTATGTTTTGATTAAAGTTATCGCTAAGCGATAATTTCAGCAACATAATAGTTATTTTATTATTTTAATTCAAATATGACGATACAGATTGGCTACAACGTAAAAGGTTTTTTGAATTAAGTTTTATGATTTGGGTAACCAAAAAAAAGAAAAATTAAACTAATTGATCTTCAAGAATCCTTTTTTTTTAACTACTCAATATATCATGTATTTTAATTAATTACTTGATTTTCCGAATTATGAATTATGACCTATATTTACCAAGTTATCCTTTATCGAGTTGGGAAGCTGAATATTTTATTAAATTACTTCGTTTGAGATCTTTATATTGTTTTCTGTAAAGAGTATGTTTGAATTTGAAAGACCAAAACTAATCTTTGACTAAGATGAAATAATATAATTAATTTATATTTCAATATGATTAAATTGTGGATTTATATGTAAGTTATATACTTTATTTCTAATGAGAATTATTTATAAGATTTATGTGATAGAGTTTTGTACGTAACCATGTGCGATTGGGCATGAAGTTAAGTTTGACTAGTAGGGATTGAACTATTAAGCTTGTTGGGTATACTATTTTATTGAGAAGTCATATTTATTTAGGATTTCTTATAAGTGATCAGACTTTATGAAGATTATGCATTGAAAGGATATGAGCTTATTATGCTATTGTGATTATAAGCTAATGGTTTGGAGGTGTGATCTTTGTGTTACGGACCAAATTGAATGTGCAATTGTGTAATTCAGATTAAGGATTTCGAATGATTAATAGTGAGTTGGAAATTTGAGCTGGAGAGTATTATTTGTGATAAGCTTAAGAAATACGATTTGCCTTGAAGTATAATCTGTATTCGAGTGTCGTTAAGAATACAAGACTTTATATATATACTATGTTAAAATTGTTTTTCAAGAATCATGTATACGAAATTTGTGAAAAGCTATGAGTAATACATTATGATCTTTAAGCGAATATTTTCGACAAATTTATCACTTTGTATAAGTATGGTTTGTGCCAAGATTTTCAATTGTGTTTATGATTTCAGATGAGGTTTTGTTGTGATACACGACTTTGAGTAAATATGATTATATATTTCCTAAATTTACTGGATAAGTTTTCAAATGTGTCTCAGTGGGGAAGAAGCCGTTAACAACGGCCATGAACAACATTTGTGTATTTGTGTGTGATCTGTGTAAATGCACATTTGTGCATCTGTGTAAATGTACATATGTACATCTGTGTAGGGACATGTCCTACAAGTTTTGCAAGCATGTGTGAAAAGGTGGGTGACGACCCCTAAAAGTTTGGAAACAGTGGTTATTCAATCCGTCTCTATTCGTGTTCTCTTCCCCTAGTTAGTTTATAAGTTTTAAAGACAAAATATGTTAGTATTTGCTAGAATAAGCAAATATTGTGAAAGAATATGTGTGTTTATGTGTTTTGAAATATCAAACATATACTGTTTGCAAAATTCGAAGTGTAATTTTGATATGTTATTTATCATTTGTAAGAAGTATTTTTGGAAAAATTATAGTTTCGGAGTATCAATAACTTATAGTTACTCTTTTGAAAATTTTATACTAGTCTTATGATACAATTTCAAAAATAAATTATCGAGATCGATACGAATCGAAGTTCCAATGTCTTCGAGAGAATATTAATGTATATTGGTATGAGAGATTCAGTATGAAGAATCATTAGTGGCTATTATGGTTTGAAATGTGTTTGTACTTAGCTTAGGTTCGTAATTAAAGTCATGAGAGACAAATTGTGAATCCATGATGGATACTTATCAAGTATGTGTTAAGGTTTGATTATGTTGAATTGTGGATTTGAAGACTTCTTATACTATGAGCAACTTTTGAACACCTAGTGAATGAGTCTAAAGCCTTTGCTTAATTTATTTAATCAAATATGAATACTACAGTTATGATGAACGATTTTATGTGAAATGATTTATGTTCTTGCAAATTGTTTATTAAGCTTGATTTGAAATATGATTTTGATCGTATCAAATCAGTTTTACCTTACAAATAAATAAATCACGATATCATGTTTTAAGCCACCAAAATGAGTTTCAGGTTGGACAGTGTGTACTAGTTTCCCTGACTTTGTTCTTTGAACCTGTCCTGGTGGGGGCAGTTTCTTATGTAGTGATTTTGCAGGTTTAGTAAATGGCGAAATTAAATCAAGGATCGTGAACGGGGGAAAGAGATGTGCTAGCTGGATTGTATGAATTGAACAAAGTTGTAATAATTTTATTCGTGATTATTCTTAGGTTAATAATGAGATTTGTTGATGAGATTGGTTTAAGTCTTGGTGGATTAAGATTTAAGTTTGATTACTGTTTAATAAGCTACTCTAATTAGCAGCTCATAGAGAGCGGGTTGTTACAGCCTTGCCCACTCGCCCATCCCGCCCACGAGCTTGCAGCACTCGACGCAAGGCAGGGCTGCTGCCTTGCCCTCTCGTGCCACGCCCTTGCTCGTTGCATTCGTACCGCATGGGCGACGAGCTCCCTTGCTCGTCGTCGCATGCCCGCACTATACAACACCCCTTAAGGGTAACACTTAGCTTCCATTGCTTCGTGCGTGCAAGATTCGTGAACGGATTTTATAAATATCGAAACTTTTATTTAAAAATTTATAGACGAATTAATAAATCATATTAATTTCGTAAATTTAAGATAGTGCTGAGAGACTTTCTCCCCAAGTTTTCTCTCGGTGCATGTTAGCCTAACGTGCACCGCAACCATGGCAGGAAAATCTGGCTCGAAATCTCACAGCAACAACCATGGAAATGGCAAAGGAAAACCTCGAGGTCCATCATCTGATTCGCAAGCATTGAAAACGCGCAGTATTGAGGAGGTTTTGGGGGTTGAAGCCCTTGATTTTGGGGTCGAAAATGAAGTTTTTACGCCAAAATCTGGGTTGAAGTGTTAGGTTATGATACATATGACAATTCATAAATCATGCGGAAAAACCATAAAGCTAGGAAAGCATATTATTTACACATAATCATTTAGCATAGTTTAGATGCATACTCTTTGTTGCGTGCCTTCCCTAGCTGCGCCCGAACCGAACAAGAACAAGTCTTTAGGACTCCAAGTGTCGTCCCTCCGTAGATAGTCCACAGCACGTCCGGATCCGCCTTAAGCTTGACCAACTAGGATCGCCCTTAAGGTACTACTTATTTTCGGCACTTATTAGGCAATTGTATGACTGAATTTTTGCTCTCAAAAATCACTTTGAATACTTGAATACTCTATGTAAATATGTGACCCTAGGCACCTATTTATAGAGTTATGGAAAAGGATTTGGAATCCTATTAGGATACTAATTTATTTAATTATAATCCTACTAGGACTCTAATTAAACAAACTAAATCTTTTAGGATTCATATGACAAATCCCGGTAGCCTTAGGACTTGAGTAACACACTTCGAGTGATACGCTAGCACCGCACGCAGGCCTTGCGGCCCACGCACAGCGCCAGCCCACTCGTCGCAGCCCCGCGCGCGCGCCAAGGCCATTGCTGGGCCTGGCCTTGCGCTAGACCGGGCGTGGCTTGGCAACGTGTTTTTGGGCGCTTGGGCTTGCTGAGCGTAGGCCTGGCTTCGTGCTGGGCCCTCGTCTAGCAAGTCTCGTCCGATGCTAATTCGTACGACGCGCTTCCGATTAAATTCCCGATTCCGGAATTTATTTCCGATACGAACAATATTTAATATTTCCGATTCCGGAATTAATTTCCGTTTCGAACAAATATTTAATATTTCCGTTTCCGGAATTATTTTCCGATTCCGATAATATTTCCGATTCTGACAATATTTCCGTTTCCGGCAATATTTTCGATTCCGGCAATATTTCCATTTCCGATAATATTTTCCGATACGTACCATGTTTCCGTTTCCGGCAACATCTACGACTTGGATAATATTTACATTTCCGATACGATCCATATTTCCGTTTCCGGTAATATCATCGTTTCCGGAGCATTCTTTTCTTGCCTGTGACGATCTCAGCTCCCACTGAAACCAAGATCCGTCGATTCCGAATATCCATAGATGGAGTATTTAATGCCATTAAATACTTGATCCGTTTACGTACTATTTGTGTGACCCTACGGGTTCAGTCAAGAGTAAGCTGTGGATTAATATCATTAATTCCACTTGAACTGAAGCGGCCTCTAGCTAAGCATTCAGCTCACTTGATCTCACTGAATTATTAACTTGTTAATTAATACTGAACCGCACTTATTAGACTTAACATAGAATGCATACTTGGACCAAGGGCATTATTTCCTTCAGTCTCCCACTTGTCCTTAGGGACAAGTGTGCATTTCCTAATTCCTTTGTCGCTCGATGCTTGCTCTTGAACATAAGGTAAGAGTTGTCATCCTTATTATGTCCAGAGGTGTTTCTCGGTTTCAGAGTTCAACTGATCAAATAAACAGATAATCATAGCCTATGATTCATCCGAGCACGGCCATGCATTTCACAGTTTCTAGCTCTCCGAGTGGCCTTTGTACAACTTTTAAGCATCTCATCCCGATTTATGGGAGGACAATCCCAATCTTGCGATCTTGAGATTAGACTTCGTTTGATAGGTGATTACCTGAGCGTTGCCTTTATAGCCTCCTTTTACGGTGCGACGGTTGGTCAACGTCAAAGTAACCAGTTCTCAAACAAGTAATCTCAAATCACTCAGGTATTGAGGATTTAGTGTCTAATAATTTTAATGAAATTTACTTATGACAGATTTTCATCTCTTACAGTAAAGTTTCATAGGTCTTGTTCGATACTAGTCTTCCCAAAGTAAGTATCTATGAAAATGATTATGACATTGCCATGTCCACATAGTTCAAGAAACAGAACTACTAGTCATCTTGCATTCTAGTAGTCTAACGTTTTCTATGCGTCCAATTTTATAGAAAACTCCGACTAGGGACCATTTTCAACCTTTGACATTCAAGTTCACTTGATAGACATTTCTTAGTCACAGGACTGGTCCTGACAGTCTATCTTGAATATATCGTCAAATTGAAGGGACTCATCATTTAATAAACCACAAATTAAATGGAAAAATGAATTCTTTTCATTTGTTGTGAATGATTAACCAATAATGTTTTACAAAGATTTAAACTTTTAAACTTTAAAACATTAAACAGGGACATCAAAGCCATTCTCCAATATGCTTGATTCACATAGCTGCAGTGTGCGAGTTGTGCTTCGCCTGCGGCAGAGGTTTAGTTAATGGATCTGATATGTTGTCATCAGTTCCAATCTTGTTTATCTCGACTTCTTTTCTTTCAACGAACTCTCTTAGAAGGTGAAATCTACAAAGTACATGCTTGACTCTCTGGTGGTGTCTAGGCTCCTTTTCCTGTGCAATAGCTCCGTTATTATCACAATACAGGGCTATTGGTCCTTTAATGGAGGGGACTACACCAAGTTCACCTATGAACTTCCTTAGCCATATAGCTTCCTTTGCTGCTTCATGTGCAGCAATGTACTCCGCTTCAGTTGTAGAATCCGCAATGGTGCTTTGCTTAGCACTTTTCCAGCTTACTGCACCTCCGTTGAGGCAGAAGACAAACCCAGACTGTGATCTGAAATCATCTTTGTCGGTTTGGAAACTTGCGTCCGTATAGCCTTTAACAATTAATTCATCATCTCCACCATAGACCAGGAAGTCATCTTTGTGCCTTTTCAGGTACATCAGAATATTCTTGGCAGCAGTCCAATGTGCCTCTCCTGGGTCTGACTGGTATCTGCTCGTAGCACTGAGTGCGTACGCAACATCCGGGCGTGTACATATCATAGCATACATTATTGAACCAATCAATGATGCATATGGAATCCCATTCATTCGTCTACGCTCATCTAGTGTTTTTGGGCACTGAGTCTTGCTTAGAGTTATTCCATGAGACATGGGTAGGTGCTTTGACTAAGTCCAATCATCTTTTTAGATCTATCTCTGTAAATCTTGATGCCCAATATTTACTGTGCTTCTCCTAGATCTTTCATCGAAAAACATTTCCCAAGCCAAATCTTGACAGAGTTCAACATAGGAATGTCATTTCCGATAAGTAATATGTCGTCGACATATAATACTAGGAAAGCAATTTTGCTCCCACTGACCTTCTTGTATACACAAGATTCGTCTGCGTTCTTGATGAAACCAAAGTCACTGACTGCTTCATCAAAACGTATATTCCAGCTCCTGGATGCCTGCTTCAATCCGTAGATTGACTTCTTTAGCTTGCATACCTTTTTAGCATTCTTTGGATCCTCAAAACCTTCACGCTGTGTCATAAACACAGTTTCTATTAAAACGCCGTTTAAGAAAGCAGTTTTGACATCCATCTGCCATATTTCGTAATCGTAATATGCAGCGATTGCTAACATTATCCGAATAGACTTTAGCATTGCAACTGGTGAAAAGGTTTCATCGTAATCCACACCGTGGACTTGTCTGTAACCTTTTGCAACCAATCTAGCTTTGAAAACTTCAAGTTTCCCATCCTTGTCCTTTTTCAGTTTGAAAACCCATTTGCTTCCAATGGCTTGGTAGCCATCTGGCAAATCGACCAAATCCCATACTTGGTTTTCAGACATGGAGTCTAATTCAGATTGCATGGCTTCTTGCCATTGCTTGGAGCTAGGGCTCGTCATAGCTTGTTTGTAAGTCGCAGGTTCATCACTTTCAAGTAATAGAACGTCATAGCTCTCGTTCGTCAAAATACCTAAGTACCTTTCCGGTTGAGATCTATATCTTTGCGATCTACGCGGGGTAACATTTCTAGATTGACCATGATTCTCACCAGATTCTTCTAAAGATCTCTGAGTTTCATCCTGAATGTCATCTTGAGCATTCTCTAGAGTTTGTTGTTCGACTCGAATGTCTTTGAGGTCTACTTTTCTCCCACTTGTCATTTTGGAAATGTGATCTTTCTCCAAAAAGACACCATCTCGAGCAACAAACACCTTGTTCTCAGATGTATTGTAGAAGTAATACCCCTTTGTCTCCTTTGGATAGCCCACAAGGATACATTTGTCAGATTTTGGATGAAGTTTGTCCGAAATTAATCGTTTGACGTATACTTCACATCCCCAAATCTTTAGAAAAGACACATTTGGAGGTTTTCCAAACCATAACTCATATGGAGTCTTTTCGACAGCTTTAGACGGAGCTCTATTTATAGTGAGTGCAGCTGTATTTAGTGCATGTCCCCAAAATTCTAATGGAAGTTTGGCCTGACCCATCATTGACCTGACCATGTCTAGCAAGGTTCTGTTCCTCCGTTCCGACACACCGTTCCATTGTGGTGTTCCAGGAGGAGTCAATTCTGATAGAATTCCACATTCTTTCAAATGGTCATCAAATTCATCGCTCAGATATTCACCGCCTCTATCAGACCGCAGTGCCTTAATCTTCTTGCCTAATTGATTCTCTACTTCACTCTGAAATTCCTTGAATTTGTCAAAGGATTCAGACTTATGCTTCATTAGGTAGACATAACCATATCTACTGAAGTCATCAGTGAAAGTGATAAAGTAGCTGAAACCACCTCTAGCATTTGTACTCATTGGTCCACATACATCTGTATGGATTAAACCCAATAGTTCATTTGATCTTTCTCCAACTTTAGAGAAAGGTTGCTTTATCATTTTGCCAAGTAAACATGATTCGCATTTACCATAATCCTCTAAGTCAAATGGTTCTAGAATTCCTTCCTTTTGAAGTATTTCTAAGCGTTTCAAGTTTATATGGCCTAATCGACAATGCCACAGATAGGTGAGATCTGAATCATCCTTTTTGTCCTTTTTGGTATTTATGTTATATACTTGTTTGTCGTGATCTAATAAATAAAGTCCATTGACTAATCTAGCAGATCCATAAAACATCTCTTTAAAATAAAACGAACAACTATTGTCTTTTATTAAAAAGGAAAATCCCTTAGCATCTAAGCAAGAAACTGAAATGATGTTTTTAGTAAGACTTGGAACATGGAAACATTCTTCCAGTTCCAAAACTAGCCCGGAGGGCAACGACAAATAATAAGTTCCTACAGCTAATGCAGCAATCCGTGCTCCATTTCCCACTCGTAGGTCGACTTCACCCTTGCTTAACTTTATACTTCTTCTTAGTCCCTGTGGATTAGAACATAAGTGTGAGCCACAACCTGTATCTAATAGCCAAGAAGTTGAATTAGCAAGTATATAGTCTATAACGAAAATACCTGAAGATGGAACGACTGTTCCGTTCTTCTGATCTTCCTTTAGCTTCAAGCAATCTCTCTTCCAATGCCCCTTCTTCTTGCAGTAGAAGCATTCGGATTCAGAAGTGGGTTGACTGACCTTCCTCTTTACAGATTTGGCGCCAGTTTGCTTAGTTGGGCTGGCCTTGTTGCCACCTTTCTTAGCATTCCTCTTCTTTCCAGATTTCTTGAACTTACCCCCACGCACCATAAGCACATCCTGGTTATCACTTTTGAGTGTCTTTTCAGCGGTCTTCAGCATACCGTGAAGCTCAGTGAGCGTTTTGTCTAGACTATTTTCATACTGTAGTTCAGTTTGAACTGATCATACCCGCTATGAAGAGAATGGAGGATGGTGTCTATAGCCATTTCCTGAGAAAATTGCTAATCCAGCCGACTCATATTCTCAATGAGTCCAATCATTTTGAGAACATGCATGTGGACTTACGGGCTCGCCTTTCTTAAGCTTGGTCTCAAGAATTTGCCTATGAGTCTCGAATCTTTCGACTCGAGCCAGATCTTGGAACATGTTCTTCAACTCACTGATGATTGTGAAAGCATCTGAGTTGATGAACGTTTTCTGCAGATCCGCACTCATGGTGGCGAGCATTAGACATTTCACATCCTTGTTGGCATCAATCCAACGATTGAGGGCTGCCTGAGTGACCCCGTCGCCTGCGGCTTCGGGCATCGCCTCTTCTAGGACATACTCCTTTTCTTCCTGCATAAGAACTATTTGCAAGTTCCTTTGCCAGTCAAGGAAGTTTTTCCCGTTCAACTTCTCTTTTTCGAGAATTGATCGAATGTTGAATTAATTGTTGTTTGCCATATTAAAAACTACAATTGAAAAGAATAAACAAATAAATAACCATTCACAGTTTCTCTTAATAAACTTAAATTCTAGCATACATGCATAATTCAATGTTTATTAAGCATTTTATTCAAGTTATGTGTTCCGGCAGGTGTGAATAAAATGATTCCAAGATCCTAAAATCATTGAAGAACTAAGCACAGTTTGTCGACTTAATCCTAAAACATCTTAGGTAAGCAAAAGCCTTTTGCTAATAGTCTAGAAACTATTCTTGGTTGATAGGTACGTCTAAGAGCTTATTAGGTAAACCTATCGATTTTGCCACGACATAAAAGGACTCCTTACTTATATCGTTGAGTTTCACCAAAACTAACATGTACTCACAATTATTTGTGTACCTTGCCCCTTTAGGACCAATAAGTAACACCTCGCTGAGCGAAAACTATTACTAGATTGATGTAAAGGATATCCAAGCAAGTGTATATTTTGGCATGGCACCTTTTAACTCAATTTTTAAGTTTGGAACTTAAGGCTCTTACTATGTTGGTTAGATTTTAAGTGAACTAAAATCCTTAATCATGCAACATAATCAAGCTTTTGATCTCATGCATTTTAAGACATATTTAAAACAATAAATAACTTAAAGCATGCATAAGATAAATGTGATCTAGTATGGCCCGACTTCATCTTGAAGCTTTAACTTCAAAGTCCGTCTTGAAAATCTCCGTGGGAGGCACCATTTTCTTCAAATAGGATAAGCTATAATTAAAACTAATTACAACTATTTGATGGTACGCAGACCATATTTGAATTGAAAAACAACTTTGGTACTTTAGACCAATTACATTCAAATTATTGGTACGCAGACCATATTTTCTATCCTATTTGGGCCATACTAGTCACTTCATAACCTGCAAAACAGTACATATACAATATATACCATTCACCCATTCATTATCATGAATGGCCCACATAGCTGGTTAGTAAAACACATTATGCATCACGTAAACATTTGCAGCAATTAATCAAGGGCACCAATAATCTACCAATTATTCAGTCCTTATTAATTCTAATCAAGTTGTTTTAACCTTAAGGATTTGTAAACCTAATCAAGAGTTTATGACTAAAAGGGCTCCCACTTAAACCAATAAATTCATATGCTTTACTAATTTTAAACATAAAAATGTATTTCTAGTCTAACCGGAAACATACAAATTTAATTAAAATTTAAAGCTCATATAAATTTATAATTGAATCCAAAAAGTTTAATTTAATTTCAGTCGTATTTAAATTAATTCATGATTTTAATTTTAGTAAAATAATTAGAATAAATAAAATTTATTATAATTACAATATTCAAAATTAAAATCCAAGAAAATAATTTAAATTATTAATTTAAAAATTAATTAAAATTACGTAAACTGAAAATTTCAAATTAAAATTTCAAAACGATCTAATCGTAACGCAACAACCCCACGCAACGTACGCCCATGGGCCACACGCACACAGCCATCGCTGGCCATGTGCGCGCAGCCCATGCGCTGCGTCGCATAGCTGCTGCTGCTATCCTTCGCAAGGCTCCACGCGAGCTTGTGCTCACTGCGCGCGCGCCAGCGCTAGATGCACGCGAGCCATCGCTCGCTGCGTTCGCTCGCCAGCGCTCGCTGCATGCAAGCCAGCACTCGCTGCGCGCGCTTGCCAGCGCTTGCTGTGCGCGCTCGCCAGCGCTCGCTTGATGCGAGCCAGCGCTCGCTGCGCGCGCTCGCCAGCGCTTGCTTTGTGCGAGCCAGCGCTCACTGCGCGAGGCATCGACGCTGTGCGCAGCACTCGTGGCACGCGAGCTTGCGCTCGCTGCGCGCGAGGCTGCGCGCGCTTGCGCGAGGCAGTGCGCGTTGTGGCGCAGCTCGCTTGCTGCCCACACGCGACTGTCGTGCCTTGCCTTCGCCCATGCCCATTCGTCCATTGCTCATAGCCCACGACACAAGGCAGGGCTGCTGCCTTGTGCTCGTGCACCATGGCCTTGCTCATTGCATTCGTGCCGCATGGGCGACGAGCTCCCTTGCTCGTCGTCACATGCCCGCACTATACAACACCCCTTAAGGGTAACACGTAGCGTCCATTGCTTTGTGCGTGCAAGTTATATGAACGAATCGCATAAAATTTTAAAAATTTATATTTAAAATTAATGACAAATTAATAAATAATATTAATTTCATAATTTTAGGGCGAAAAAATCGAAAATTTATTATTCAATTGATTTCCGATTAACATGGATTCAAGCCTAGGTCATAAAAATTTAACATTTATCATAAATTTACAATTTTTATGGTGGTTTTTAATCATAGGTATCTAATTAAATTATAATTAATTATGAAAATCAAATTAATTCTAAATTATTCTAATTTTCAACAAATTAATCACAATTACAAATTAGATTGCATAATTAACAAGGCTAGGCATTCAAACTTGTTAAACATATACAGTAGGTCAATCAAAAATTCAAGATTTATCAACAAGAATCGCAAATATTTAATTTAACATCTTAAATTTACGAAATTTTACATTCGAAAAACTAAAACCTTCGAAAAGTCATAGTTAGGCTTCGAATTTGAGAATTCTGGGTTCGGCGGAAAATTTTAGAATGCCTTTTACATGCGGAATTGACACAAAAATCACTGGATTTGGATGAGTAACGAAGAAACTGCCGAAAAACTGCGTACGTATAATTAAATAAACGCAATTTGCAATTAATTAACAATTACGAAAATTAATCACCCCTTTTAATTCTTGCAAATTTGTAATATTTAACCATGTTCATGCAATTTAGATTATGAAAATAATAAGAGGCTCGTGATACCACTGTTAGGTTATGATACATATGACAATTCATAAATCATGCGGAAACAACCATTAAGCCAGGAATACATATTATTTACACATAATCATTTAGCATAGTTTAGATGCATACTCTTTGTTGCGTGCCTTCCCTAGCTGCGCCCGAACCGAACAAGAACAAGTCTTTAGGACTCCAAGTGTCGTCCCTCCGTAGATAGTCCACAGCACGTCCGGATCCGCCTTAAGATTGACCAACTAGAATCGCCCTTAAGGTACTATTATTTTCGGCACTTTTAGGCAAATGTGTGACTGAATTTTTCTCTCAAAAACTCACTTTGAATACTTAAAAACTCGTTGTAAATATGTGACCCTAGGCACTTATTTATAGAGTTTATGGAAAAGGAATTATAATCCTATTAGAATACAAATCTATTTAATTATAACCCTACTAGGATTCTAATTAAACAAAGTTTATCTATTAGGATTAGATTTAATCATATTACGAATCCCGGTAGCCTTAGGATTCCGAGTAACACACACGAGTGGCGCAGCCTTGTCCGCGCGCGCAAGGCCCACTGTCGCAGCCTTGTCCGCGCGCGCGCCCAAGCTTCGGCTGGGCCTGGCTTTTGCGCTGGGCCTGGCCGTATGCTTGGCGTGTGGTCGTTGCGCTTGGCTTGCTGGGCGATGGCCCGGCTTCGTGCTGGGCCTTCGTCTGGCAGGCCTCGTCCGATGCTAATTCGTACGATACGCTTCCGATTAAATTCTCGATTCCGGAATTCATTTCCGATACGAACAATATTTAATATTTCCGATTCCGGAATTAATTTCCGTTTCGAACAAATATTTAATATTTCCGTTTCCGGAATTATTTTCCGATACCGATAATATTTCTGATTCTGACAATATTTCCGTTTCCGGCAATATTTCCGATTCCGGCAATATTTCCATTTCCGATAATATTTTCCGATACGTACCATGTTTCCGTTTCCGGCAACATCTACGACTTGGATAATATTTATATTTCCGATACGATCCATATTTCCGTTTCCGGCAATATCATCGTTTCCGGAGTATTCTTTGCTTGCCTGTGACGATCTCAGCTCCCACTGAAACCAAGATCCGTCGATTCCGAATATCCATAGATGGAGTATTTAATGCCATTAAATACTTGATCCGTTTACGTACTATTTGTGTGACCCTACGGGTTCAGTCAAGAGTAAGCTGTGGATTAATATCATTAATTCCACTTGAACTGAAGCGGCCTCTAGCTAGGCATTCAGCTCACTTGATCTCACTGAATTATTAACTTGTTAATTAATACTAAACCGCATTTATTAGACTTAACATTGAATGCATACTTGGACCAAGGGCATTATTTCCTTCAGATGTATCATCGAGTCAAGTCGAGTATTTCCTGGTCCGTTTTGTAGCGTAAGTTTGAATGTTGAAATGTTGAATAGTATTTTGCATAGCATGATGTTAGACTAGATTTCACGATGTGTCGTGTAGCACACTGATTGTTTGGCACTTGTGTTGTATTCGTTGGTCTGAAAACTCTTGGTCATGCTTTATCGACGGTCTTATGGAAGCCTGCCTAATACTCCGTAACTAACTATATATTAAGTAATTTTAACCAATAGAAGCAGTTGATTATTTAGGTGGAATTATCATATCGGATTTTGTTTATCCAGATAAACATGTCAAATGAAAGTAGTTGAGTATTTGGATGGAACTATCACTAGATTTCTTTGCTGAATAGATATACAAATTCAGAATATAATACTATGAGTACTCTGTATTTGACAATGCAAGAGTATATTCTTATCCACCTCAATATCCATAATCTAAAAACAGGACAGTCAATATCAGTTAATTTATTTTTAACCTCTCTTGTTTTTATATTTATTTATTTATGTGATTACTCTGACCTGGTGGAGCGTGCAAAATGCTTCCACGAACTCTTAAAGAGCCTGCGCAAGAAACTGGAATGGCTGTTTCTTTCAAGAACCTTAAACCTAAAGGTTTCCAGGGTGACAAGGAGTATTGGTTGGTAATGTTTTGCTATCTTTCTATATTCGTTCATTTGTCATTGACTCTTTCTAGCTGGTCTGTTTCAATTCCTTATAGCACGTACGCTTATTTGATGCAGTCAGAGTTAAACTATATTGGCCAACTGCATCATCTTAATAACTAAGTATTGATTAGATATTGCCTGGATTAGGGTAGTTGATTGGGTATTCACAAGGAGACCTGTTTATGGGGCACATTTTATATAATTTCATATGTTTCGGTATGTAGTCCTCTTAGTAATAGTCTTTGTTCTTATAGCTGCAAAACCTGAAAAGATTCTGGAAGGGGAAATGTATTCAATGACTTTTGTGAAACCAAAGAATGGTAATGCTTGATCGTCAGCGCGTCGCATCTATTCCTTTGAGCTTTGGCTTTCAGACTTTCAGTTAGTATTACTGAAAGAACTCTATGGAATGAACTATTTATATTATGTTCTTGTGAATTGGGACTCAGTTGCAGTTGATGTTGAGGGATTAAGGATCACATTGAGTACTAAATGTGTTTGAAATCTCAGATTGATGCTTGCTAGCCACTACTGCTGTAATTCTGCTGCTATGCTTTGCTGCTATACTGCTGATATTGTTGTTAATTTTTCTGTAATGCTGAAACATATTATGTTGTTACTGGTGTATAGTCATGAACACAATATTACTAAAGACAGAATATTTAATCATGATTAAAAGTTGACCTTCCTAGTAATATTGTGATTGAGGATGATGATGCCTTAGACTCATAAAGGGTACTGAATATTGTAGCATCGAGGCGATATGAGGCTGAATTTACTGAATTTATGCAGTTGGTGGACAACTTAAATTGGAGGGTGTGCAAAATGAGATCGACAATATATTAACAGTAAGTTCTACTAATGATATTTTTGCTTTGGTTACATGCCATGAGAAATGTCATGCAACTCACGGGTCTTGATGAATATCACCAGTCTTTGCATGCATCAATTGATAGAATTTACTTGCGACCAATATGTTACATAAAGAATAGAAATTAAGGGAATTCTTGGGACATGTCTGAACACAAAATTTCATAAAGAATCGAAATTAAGGGAATTCTTGGGACATTATGTTACATGTAAATCACTTTATATATCTCAGTTACGCTTTGAGTAATGTTTTTTTTCCAAATATCCACCATTTTAATTCACATAATAATGTAGTAATGGGCGGCTAATTTTTCAAGCTTCCTAACTGTATGCTTTATTTCTACTTTTTACAGAGTACAGGGATCAAATAGTACGCTCTTGCATTCAAGTTCTCGCTCTCTTATCAACGCCTTCAGGCAAAGGCTTTCCCTTGGCTTCTTTACTTTGGTCTCCGTTCTGCCTCACGTAGCAGAAATACCTTTTTATCCTGTTCAATCCCAGATGTTAAAGCTCATATTGGTTGGCATCTCAAGTTCCCCTGGAGTAGTATCTAACAAACTTGTTGAAGCAATAAGTGGTTCCTTGAAGCTAATGCTAAAGAGATACAATGCTGGAGATATGGGTATGCTTCCTGAAACATTCATTAACATATGTTAATTATCTTGATACACCTGATGATTCATGACTGCCGCTACCTCCTTCGTTATATACATTATACAGGAGGAGGAAACAAGCAGCCGCATGCTAATTATCTTGAAACACCTGATGATTGGTCTATGTTTAGTTCTATGCCTTTGTTAACCCACTTGAATTTTGGTCTTAATGAGTTAACTGGGGATTTCCTGGGTTCATATTTAGGATCGGGAACTTGACTTACCTTGATTTGTCAATTAATCATTTTACTGGGTTGATCCCAGAATCCCTTTTCAACAATCTTCCAAATCTTCAATACCTTGATCTTAGTTCTAATTTGTTCAGTGGATCAGTATTAGACAACGTTTCAGAGCTTTCAAGTCTAACTGAGCTTCGTTTGAGCACCAAGTCTTTAATAGCTTCATCAGACCACCAAGTTTCTATTTCCCCGTGAAAATAGGAATCTCGCTACTCATCTCAAACCTTCTCTAACCAGAATATACATCACCCTCTTTAATGTTTTCGCTACTGGAACCCCCATGGAAGAATGCCTTCTCTTACAAATAATATCATCTTTACTTGAACCACTTTGAAATTATAACCCACTACCATTATTCATCCCTGGTATCGCCCTTATAAACCTTTTATCCTCTCCCCCAATACTTTGGTCATGAGAATTAATGCCTCATTCTCATCATTTCAGCTTCACTTAAATCATCATACTCATCAAAGTCTCCTCATAAAAATTGAAGCAAATAGTCGAATCACTACTTTTAATAAAACTGAAACAACCCATCAAGTAAATTCGAAGCAATTACAACTAAAAAACAAAATTTCAATAAAGGGGCTATTTTATGATGAAACTACACTTGAATTTTATACCCAATTAATCAAGAACACCCTAATTCAAACAACCCATCAAACCAATTCACACGCAAGCAATTACAACAAAACAAACAGAACTTTCAATTAAAAAAGGGTTATTATGAAAGAAACTGCACTTGAATTATACACCCAATTAATCAAGAAAATCATTAATACCCTAATTCAAACAAACCATCAAATCAATTAGCACGCAATTAGGACTAAACAAAAACAAAGTTTCAATAAAAAGGGACAATGGAATAGAATAAAAATAACTTACGTTGAGAATTATGAAAATTATTTGAGACTTAAGAAGTTCAGACCTAGAAGTGTTATCATAACTACCAAGATAGAGAAAATCAGGCAAGAGATCAGAAGGGAAAACACCTGATTGAACATAAGTTTTTTCAGAAGTTTCAGGCATTCGATGGCCGCAAATCCCACAAACCTCAACTTCTTCAAAGTTGTGGTACTAATGGCCACAAAACAACCATGGGTTTTCTCTCTCCCTATTTCTCATACTGGCTATTATCAACCCAGATTAGGAAAACCTAGAATGTGCCCGTGACAAGCCGTACAAATTAAGTTGCAATTCGAAGTCGTTATAGGTCATATTTAGGCTAAAATGAGGCATTTGCGCTCCCAACTTTGAACTAAAGAACTTAAAGACTCATTTTAAACTTATTAGATGATTAGTTTAAAGTTTATAAGACTTATTCTAATGTACCCATACACATTTAAGGCATGTTTGGTTGTTATAGGATATCTTTAGGCTAAAATGACATTTTCGCTCCCAATTATGAACTAAAGAACCCAAGGACTCATTTTAAACTTACTAAATGTTTTATATGCTTAGTTTTAACTTTCTAGGACTCGTTCCAATCCATTTATGCACATTTAAGGCTCATTGTGTCGTTATAAGTCATATTTAGGGTAAAATGACATTTTCGCTCCCAACTTTGAACTTAAGAACCTAAGGACTCATTTTAAACTTATTATATTATTAATATGCTTAGTTTTAAGTTTATAAGACTTATTCTAATCTATTTATGCACATTTAATGCTTATTTGATCGTTATAGGTCATATTTAGGCTAAAATGAGACATTTTTGCTCCCAACTTTGAAATAAAGAACCTAAGGACTCATTTTAAACTTATTAAATGTTTAATATGCATAATTTTAACTTTCTAAGACTCGTTCCAATCTATTTATGCACCTTTAAGGCCCATTGGGTCGTTATAGGTCATATTTAGGCTAAAATGACATTTTCGCTCCCAACTTTGAACTAAAGAACCTAAGGACTCATTGTAAACCTTTTACTTGATTAATGTGCTTAGTTTTAACTTTCTAAGACTTATTCCAATATATTTATGCACATTTAAGGCTTGTTTGGTAATTATAGGACATAATTAGGCTAAAATGACATTTTCGCTCACACTTATGAACTAAAGAACCTACGGACTTATTTTAAACCTTTTACATGATTAATATGCTTAGTTTTAACTTTCTAAGACTCATTCCAATCTATTTATGCACATTTAAGGCTCATTGGGTCGTTATAGGTCGTATTTAGGCTAAAATGAGGCATTTTCGCTCCCAACTTTGATCTAAAGAACCTAATGACTCATTTTAAGCTTATTACATGTTTAATATGCATAACCTAAAGCTAGATGAGGTATTTAATTAATTTTCGTTACTCTTGAGTCGTATTCTAGAGTATTAGGACATTGTCATTAGTTGCTTGAATGTTAAAATGTGACATTTAATATGCATTTAATCTAATGCTTAATTGAAATTTTTGTTTTTGTAAAGGTCTATACTCCGAGGAATGCGCCTTATGCTAGTGAGGAAATCGATGTGGTTCGTGAGCAATGGGCTAAGGTTTTTACCAGCAAGTACTTATTATTGGCTTGAGCGTGCTTGATCGAGTTGGTTTAGATGTTATAGAACAATCTTTTATATTAAAATGTGTATGTTGAAATTGGAACATATGTTTAAATGTATTAAGTGCATTTTGGTTTTGGGATATATATATGTATACAAAACACCAATTATTGTTTTTATATTTATTCTACAGGTTGTGGTATTCTATTATTGTTGTTGAAAGGTTCATATATTTGGTGCAAGGCACGTATAGATAAATAGAATTAAACTTTTCCCTCCAAAAGGACGACTCTGTTGCAGGGGGCATATACTTGTTCGCTGCAACAAGTATGTGAAAATAGGCAAAAATGAAGACTTGTTGCAGGGGACATATTGTTGTTCGCTGCAACAGGGTAGGTCTGTTGCAGCGTACAAATTGTTGTTCGCTGCAACAAACCTACCCTGTTGCAGCGTACACCAATTTGTACGCTGCAACAGGTCATGAATTTTGCCTAATTTTACACACTTGTTGCAGCGTACATATATATGTACGCTGAAAAAAAGCACTTTTTGCAGCGAACATTGTACGCTGCAACAAGTCTGGACTTGTTGCAGGCCCCTCAATTGCAGCATACGATGTACGCTGCAACAGAGATCTAAAAGCCCGCTGCAACAAGCGTTTTTTCTACTAGTGTGGGGTATTTTCAAGGTGACTTTAGGCAAGGTAGGAAAAGAGTTTGGGTTAGGAAGGTCACTCAATCTGTGGCAGCTTCAGTACCTATCCAAACAGCACAGGTGACTAGTCCTATTGTTGATCAGGAAGGTTTCCAAAGATCACTAAGGCCCATAAGGGTGAGAGTTGAGTCAGGACTACCAGTTAGGACTTCTAATGCTTTTCAGGTGTTGGATGTCTCCTTGATTGAGAATGATGTTCTGATGGGAGAGCAAGTGCAATGAGTTGTACAAGGGGGTGATCCAACTGGAAGAGGGGACTCTTCTGAACCTAATGGATAGAGTGTTAGCATGGAATGTTAGGGGTCTGAACTCAACACAGAAACGGGATGAGGTCAAGCATTTCATTCAGAAGTATGATGTGGGCTTAGTTGGGCTCCTAGAACATAAGGTAAAGCTCTCAAATCTTGGGAGACTTTATCAAAGAGTGTTTGCAAATTGGTGTTTTACTAGCAATTCTAGCTTTCATGATGGTGGAAGAATTGTGATAGCTTGGAAATCTGGTTGTTTTAATGTGAATATAGTGGATGCTTCTAGTCAGTTTGTGCATTGCCATGTTACTCCAGTTAGTGGCATGCATAGCTTTTACTGCACTTTTGTTTATGCTTTTAATAATGCTAATTTGAAACAGGAGTTGTGGAAGGATTTAGGATTACTTAACACTCAGGATCCATGGATTCTGTGTGGTGATTTTAATAGTGTGATGGCAGTTGATGAAAGAATTGGGGCCCCTGTAAGACAGAGTGACATTGTTGATATAAGTAATTGCTTTCACAATTGTGGAATGGAGGATATCAAAAGTGTGGGAAATTTCTTCACCTGGAATAACAAACAGTAAGGCATTAATAGGGTCTTCTCAAAAATAGACAGATTTATGGCTAATCAAGCATGGAAAGGAATTTTTCCAGCTGCTGAAGTTTGTTTCATGCCTGAGGGTCACTTTGATCATTCACCTGGTCTTTTGACAGTGTATCTTAGGAGTGATGGAGGGAGGAAACCATTCAAGTACTTTACAATGTGGAAGAGTTCTCCTGTGTTTTCAGAAACTGTCAAGAAGGCTTGGAATGGTCACATAGTTGGAAATAAAATGTTCAGCTTGGTTTGTAAACTTAAGAAAGTTAAGCAAGACTTGAGAGAACTGAATAAAGTTGGGTTTACTGATGTCCAAGCTGCTGATCTAAAGGCTTATCAAGAAATGGTGAATGCTCAAAGTGCATTGTATAGCAATCCTACTGATGCAAGTGTAGCTGATGCAGAGCTGAAAGCTATACAAGAATATAAAGATAAACATAAGGCATACCTTGCATTTTTTAAGTCAAAAAGCTAAAGTTAATTGGCTTAAAGAAGGAGATGAAAATACTGCCCTATTTCATCAAAGCATCAAAGCTAGAAGAGTTCAAAATCAAGTATACAGTATCTGTGATATGAATGGGAATTGGAAAGACACAGGTGATGAGGTTTCTGAAGCCTTTTTAGCTTATTACAAAATGCTATTAGGTAGCACTCATGATCACAGAACTCCTGTTATTAAACAAATAGTTCAGCAGGGGCCTGTGTGTCAGGATCATCACAAAAGTATTCTCAATGCCCCTTATACTGCTGATGAGGTTAAGTCTGCTCTATTCTCTATTCCAGGAGTTAAAGCTCCAGGTCCAGATGGGTTTGGGTCTTATTTCTACAAAGATGCTTGGCATATTGTTGGAGATGAGGTTATAGCAGCTATCCTGGATATGTTACAGAATGAGAAGCTTTTGAAGGAGGTGAATCATATTGTCATCACTCTTATTCCCAAGACTAAATGTCCAAAAGATGTGAGTGAATTCAGATCAATTTCATGTTGTAACACCATTTATAAATGCATTACAAAGGTCCTTTGTGGGAGATTAAGACAAGTATTGCCTGACCTGATCCTGGAAAACCAAGGTGGTTTTGTTCATGGTAGGTTCATTGTTCACAACATTATGGTTTTTCAAGATTTAGTCAAGCATTATGGCAGGAAGGGAGTCAAACCTAGATGTCTCATGAAGATTGATCTTCAGAAGGCTTATGACACAGTTGATTGGCAGTTCTTGCATGAAATGCTCACTTATCTGGAGTTCCCATGCTCTTTTGTGAAAATAATGCAGTGTGTTACTACTCCCATGTTCTCTTTGATGTTGAATGGAAGTATGCATGGATTTTTTAAATCCAAAAAAGGTTTGAGGCAGGGGGATCCCATATCTCCATTGTTGTTTGTCATATGTATGGAATACCTGTCTAGGGTCTTGAGCAGAATGTGTGATCTATCTCATTTCCAGTTTCATCCAAGATGTAAGGATATCAAGCTCACTCATCTTTGCTTTGCTGATGACTTGATCCTTTGCAGTAAGGGTGATTATCAATCTATTCTTCTCCTGTTACAAGCTTTCAAGCTCTTTTCAAACTCAGCTGGTTTAAAGGCTAACCAGCAGAAGTCTTCTGTGTACTGTGATGGTATGCCAGAGAGTGAAGTTCAAAGAGTAGTTGATGTTTCTGGTTTCTCCAGAAGTTCTTTGCCTTTCAAATACCTGGGTGTTCCCATTTGTTCTAAGAAGATTACTGTGGCTCAATGTGGACATCTAGTGGATAAAATGATCACCAGGATTAAGATCTGGAGCTCAAGGAATCTCTCTTACACAGCCAGAATGCAACTAATCAATTCTGTTCTGCTTAGTTTGCATATGTATTGGGCTCAGATATATGTCATTCCCAAATCTGTTCTGCAGGACATTGTGAGGATATGTAGAGCCTTTCTATGGAGTGGACAAGCATTCAGCCAGAAACCAAGTAATATAGCTTGGGATAAGGTTTGTTGTGACAAGCAGCATGGTGGCTTGGGGTTTAGGGATGTTGTTTTGTGGAACATGGCTTTCATTGGTAAATATGTTTGGGCTCTTGTTAAGAAGCAGGACAATATATGGATCAAGTGGATTACTTCAGTTTACCTCAAAAATGGGGAATGGTGGGATTACCAACCTAGCTCTTCTGCTAGTTGGTATTGGAGGCAAATTTGTGTCACTAAGGAGAAGCTTAAGCAGTATTTTACTCTGTCTGATCTGGAAGGCATGGCTCATTATTCAGTGAAGCAAGTTTATGAGAAAATGTTGGATTTGAAACCTAGAGTGCATTGGGATAGATTGGTTTGGAATAGATTGCTCACCCCTAAGCACAGATTCATCTGTTGGCTTGCTGTTCAATGTAGGCTACAGACCACAGCTAAATTACCTAGAATTGGCATTAGCCAAACTGCTTTATGCTTGATTTGTGGGTTGCAGGATGAAGATCACAACCATCTCTTCTTTTAGTGTCAGTTCAGCTATCAGATTATACAGGCAATGCAGCACTGGTTGGGTGTTCCTATGTCTGGTACCTTGCATCAGCTGGTAAGAAAGATTGGTCATAGCAGAGTTTCTAAGTTCAGAAAACAAGTTATTTTTGCTGCTATTGGTACTGCTGTGTACCTGATTTGGAAGAGCAGGAATGCAAGCTTCTGGGATAATCAAATCCCCACTATTAATCACACTGTGAGCAGCTTAAAGCAACTGGTTAAGGGTAGAATCCAAGTGGTTTTGCCAAAAACTGTGAGCAAGAGAGATTATGACTGGTTTATAACCTTGTAATGGGCCTGGTGCCTTGTTTGTTTTGTTTGTGTTGCCTTGTATAGCTGTGAGTTGCTAATTCCTTGTTGATAGAGTCCAACCTAGTTGGTTTGTATCACTTGGTTTAGCCTAAGTTGTAATGTTTTGCTTAATTAATATATTCTCTCTTGCTTAGCAAAAAAAAAAAATCATAAATTTAGGGCGAAAATTTATTATTCAAATTAATTTCCGATCAAGTTTATTTTCATGGATTCAAATCTAGGTCATAAAATTTTAAAACTTTTCAATTTTAACAAATTTTATGGTGGTTTTTAATCATGTATTCCTAATTAAATTGCTAATTAATTATGAAAATCAAATCAAATTCTAAATGTTTCGAATTTAAACAAATTAATTACAATTACAAATTAGGTTGTATAATTAACAAGCTTAGCCATTAAAATTGTTAAACATATACAGTAGGTCAATCATAGATTCAAGATTTACAAACAAGAATCGCAAATATTTAATTTAACATCTTAAAAATTACAAATTTTGCTTTCGAAAAACTAAAACCCCCGAAAAGTCATAGTTAGGCTTCGAATTTGGGAATTCTGGGTTCGACATCAAATCTTTTATTTTAGTCAAAATTTTAAAACGTCGTTTACATGCGAAATTCACTATAAAATTATACGATTCCGACCATTATTGACTAAATTGCCGAAAATCCTGCGAACATATAATTAAATAATCGCACAAATTTGCAATTAATTACAAAAATCGAAATTAATCACCCCTTTAATTCATTGAAAATTTATAAAATTTAACCATGTTTAACTATAACTGATTATGGAATTAATTAGAGGCTCGTGATACCACTATTAGGTTATGAGAAATATAAAACATATATTTCATGCGGAAAAACCATAAAGCCAGGAATCCAAATTAATTGCCACATAACAATTAGCATAATTTAGGATGCATACATTTGTAGCGTGCCCTCCCTAGCTGCTCCCGAACCGAACAAGAACAAGTTTAGGACTCCAAGTGTAGTCCCTCCGTAGATAGTCCACAGTACGTTCGGATCCGCCTTAGATTCAATTAACTAGAATTTAGCCTAAGGTATTATTTTATTCGGTTATAATTTTGTGGCAAATTATTAACTTTAGTTTTTAACTTAAAACTATATGAATACTTGAATTGATGTATTATAAATTGTGATTTCCATCACCTATTTATAGGGTAGGATTATCGGAACTAGAAACCTACTATGATTCAACTTATCTAATTCTATTAGAATTAGATTCTAATAAAATCTATTAATTTAGTGTTTGACTCAACAACTAATTCTAGTAGTTTCAGGAAAATAGTATAATCGGATAAATCCTAGAAGCTTAAGGATCCGTAATATGCACGAACATACCAACACGCACGAACAGCCCACGAGGGGCATGCCCGCGCGCGCGGTTGGCTGGCTCGGCCCAGCAGCTTCAACGCAGCCCACGAGGGTGAAGGAAATAATGCCCTTGGTCCAAATATGCATTCAATGCTAAGTCTAATAAATGCGGTTCAGTATTAATTATACAAGTTAATAATTCAGTGAGATCAAGTGAACTGTATGCCTAGCTAGAGGCCGCTTCAGTTCAAGTGGAATTAATAAATCCACAACTTACTCTTGACTGAACCCGTAGGGTCACAGAAATAGTACGTGAAAGGATCAAGTATTTAAAGGAATTAAATACTCCATTTATGGATATTCGGAATCGACGAATCTCGGTTCCAGTGGGAGCTGAAATCGTCAAAGGCAAATAATGAATACTCCGGAAACGATGATATTGCCGGAAACGGAAATATGGATCATATCGGAAATATAAATATTATCCAAGTTGTAGATGTTGCCGGAAACGGAAAACATGGTACGTATCGGAAAATATTATCGGAAATGGAAATATTGCCGGAATCGGAAATATTGCCGGAAACGGAAATATTGTCAGAATCGGGAATATTATCGAAATCAGAAAATAATTCCGGAATCGGAAATATTAAATATTGTACGAATCGGAAATGAATTCTGGAATCGGAATATAAATCGGAAGCGCGTCGTACGAAATAAACATCGGACGAGCTTGCTAGACGCAAGGCCCAGCACAAGGCCAGGCCCACGCCTAGCAAGCCCAGCGCGCAAGGCATCGCAGCAGCAGCCAAGGCACGCAGGCCCAGCCAAGCAGCACGCAAGGCCATGACATGCCTGTTAATATGCGGGTTGTGTACTAGGCACGAATGGTTCCTAATTCAATTCACCTTGACTCCAAAGGTATACCCTGCATATGCGGTTTAAGAAAGAATTTGTATACCCTCCATATGCGGTTTACTAAACATTCATACCTTACACATACAACCCATGTGGTTTGCTACATAGTGCAACATGACACGAATGACTTGGCTCATAAAATGTCAGACCTTACGTACAATAGCATAAATAACTTTCTTGCATACAAATAAACCTTACATGCATAAAAACATATTTGGACAACATGCTTGCTATTTAACTCAACAAACATAACCAATAATAATATGTTTGTTCACATACTCAAACATGAATCCAAAATAATCCAAGTAACATGAATCACAACATATAAGCATAACATGTATTAACATGATTAATTGGGTCGCCCTAGACTTGTACGTACCTTGAATACCTAAGTAGAGGGGTATAGACACCTACTTTTGTCCCCATTCCTGCAAGGGAAAGGTTCGATGATGAAAGCATAAAAACTCCACTTGACAACGCATCTCCTATAAAATAAACGAATCTCGATTCCCCATTTCATTTCACCCGAAACCTGCTATTTATTGAAACCTGCTAAAAATAATAACTGCCGTAAAAGGTAGCTTCTAAAAGTGGCAAATCATAAAAGATAGAAACCTGTCAGAATTAGGTGTTGCATTCCAACATAAATCCTAAATGAGATAGAAAACTGCGAGAATCCTATTCCTAATATGATTCGGAAATAAGAGTTACGTATTAATTGAAATCCTAACGAGCCTAGAGTTCGTAACGGGCCCAGACGCATTCCGTCACAAAATTGATACGCGCTAAAAGACTCAAATTAATCTCAAACTCTACGGATTTCAGGAATCCGAATCTGACAAAGAATTCGGCCCAGACATCACTTTCAACGCCCAGAGCTGGGCGCCGAAATCTTTGACGCCCAGCCCTGGGCGCTGAAATTACATGGATCTCTATTTTCAACGCCCAGCCCTGGGCGCCGAAATCTTTGACGCCCAGAGCTGAGCGCTGAAAGTACCTGGGTACGTGTTATTTTCCTAACTCTTTGCGGATTAGAACTCTGCAATTCTATCTTTCCACGAACTCTTCCCTATAAATAGGCCCCTAGTTTCGACGTGAAACAACACACAACAACACATAATATATTCTGAGTATTGACTCTAAACCCCTTAGCCTAAGCGTCTCGCTGCGAAACTGTTCACGCGTTCTGTCGCAATCGATCCATAAATCGAACAGAACGTATCCTGTCCCATAAATGATATTCGTTAAATAAAAAGGAGAAATAGCAAAGTCAAAGTGGTTGGTTTTCTGAGAACCGTGACGCACCTCTCAAGGGTGCGTCGTAATGTGTCCTTTTTCGATGATTTAACTGCTTTCCTCGCCCTTTTTATGAACTGTTAAACTAACCTAATCTGATTGTTCTATCACGACTAACAAATATAATATTTTTGGGAAATCGGATTATCATGCTAGTGAAGGAAATAATGCCCTTGGTCCAAGTATGCATTCAAATGTTAAGTCTAATAAATGCGGTTCAGTATTAATTAACAAGTTAATAATTCAGTGAGATCAAGTGAGCTGAATGCCTAGCTAGAGGCCGCTTCAGTTCAAGTGGAATTAATGATATTAATCCACAGCTTAATCTTGACTGAACCCGTAGGGTCACACAAATAGTACGTAAACGGATCAAGTATTTAATGGCATTAAATACTCCATCTATGGATGTTCGGAATCGACGGATCTTGGTTTCAGTGGGAGCTGAGATCGTCACAGGCAAGAAATGAATACTCCGGAAACGATGATATTGCCGGAAACGGAAATATGGATCGTATCGGAAATATAAATATTATCCAAGTCGTAGATGTTGCCGGAAACGGAAACATGGTACGTATCGGAAAATATTATCGGAAATGGAAATATTGCCGGAATCGGAAATATTGCCGGAAACGGAAATATTGTCAGAATCGGAAATATTATCGGAATCGGAAAATAGTTCCGGAAACGGAAATATTAAATATTTGTTCGAAACGGAAATTAATTCCGGAATCGGAAATATTAAATATTGTTCGTATCGGAAATGAATTCCGGAACCGGGAATTTAATCGGAAGCGTATCGTACGAATAAGCATCGGACGAGGCCTGCCGGACGAAGGCCCAGCACGAAGCCAGGCCATCGCCCAGCAAGCCAAGCGCAACAACCACACGCCAAGCATACGACCAGGCACAGCACAAAAGCCAGGCCCAGCCGAAGCTTGGGCGCGCGCGCTGACAAGGCTGCGACAGTGGGCATTACGCTGTGCGCTCGGCGTGGGCCGCAAGGCCTGCGTGCGGGTGTGCGGTGCTTGTGCGCCACTCGTGTGTGTTACTCGGAATCCTAAGGCTACCGGGATTCGTAATATGATTAAATCTAATCCTAATAGATAAAGTTTGTTTAATTAGAGTCCTAGTAGGATTATAATTAAATAGATTTGTATTCTAATAGGATTATAATTCCTTTTCCATAACTCTATAAATAGGTGCCTAGGGTCACATATTTACATAGAGTATTCAAGTATTCAAAGTGATTTTTGAGAGCAAAAAATCAGTCATACAATTGCCTAATAAGTGCCGAAAATAAGTAGTACCTTAAGGGCGATCCTAGTTGGTCAAGCTTAAGGCGGATCCGGACGTGCTGTGGACTATCTACGGAGGGACGACACTTGGAATCCTAAAGACTTGTTCTTGTTCGGTTCGGGCGCAGCTAGGGAAGGCACGCGACAAAGAGTATGCATCTAAACTATGCTAAATGATTATGTGTAAATAATATGTTTTCCTGGCTTTATGGTTTTTCCGCATGATTTATGAATTGTCATATGTACCATAACCTAACAGCTAGGTCCCTTAATGCTATTTAAATCAGATAATCACGATCGAATTAGTATTATATGTTGCATATTTCTAAAATCAACTCAGATTAGTTTAATAGTTAACGCATGTCCCTTCGATTATTTATGCTGAGCTAGTAAGGATATCCTGCCTCTGGAGTTATCGACGAGCGAATTACTCCTCTCGGTAGTTACAGTCCCCCGAACCCTCAATCTCTACCTTGCGAGTGTATATTGAGAGATCCCCACACCAGGGATCACAAGGGAACCTACGGCCGTCGTGGTCAAACATAATTGCACTCCCTTTATGTCACGATAACCGGGTTTTGTCAGTTTTTCTCATTGTTGTTAAAAAACTGAATGGCGACTCCTATATTACTAGACAATTGGGTGTATACTCACAGGAAATCCAATTACACTTGATTGAATGAAAATAATCTTCACACCCACGAGGGACAAGGTCACGCATTAGCCTCGCGCTTTTTCGACCCCCTCACAGTGGCGAATCTGCTGGGGATAGTGAAGGAAATACTCGTGCTTGTAGGTAATCAAAATAGCCGAAGGGTGAAACGATCCTACCCCGCGTTTATTTCCCCATCAAGTTGGGACTACCTGAAAATCAGCATATTAATGTGAACGGGCAGAACCGCATAACGAATCTCGGCTCCCTCGAGAGTTGGGACTAAGGATACCTTTTTTCGCCCATAGGGAGGTGCATACGACGCGCATGTTTCCCACTCGGTACTTGTGCAGGTAGTACACCTATCCCAAACCCAATCGCTCGCCCATTAGGTCCCTCTCGCCTGCATGCCCCCTTGGCTTGCACTTGCGGGTTGGCCTCTTGAGCGAAATTCGTCTGTTGAAGACACTACCTCGACCGGGGCATGTGTTGGATCTACGATAGAAGCGGTACCAAGCCAGGCGCAAATAAACTACCCATAGAAGCCTATCATAAACTACGTGGCATATATAATTTTCAAATCCATGTTTGTAATGTAGTTATGTGTAGCGAAATATGTGATTGTGTGTGACAAACTATCCTAGAAAACCAATGACCTTAAAAATTGCCCAAACATTCATAAACCAATTGGCCAAAGAGTTCTACCACAATATGTGTTCCGCAAACTCGAACGATCGCCACAAAAATAAGCGACGCTCGGGATGGCCTTTAACGGATCCCACAACGCCGCACAACGCGTAAAGGACGTTATTAGGCAAGCACGCAAAATTAAGTCGCACAAAACAAAAGAATATACGCGAACAGAAAACGAGTACCAGTCAGGGACGCATTTTCAGCGCCCCTGGCTGGGCGCCAATATTTCTCACGCCCTCTGCTGGGCGCTGAAGTTGCTGCCTGGCCTTTTGGTCAGGCACAGCAGCCTCGGTGCCCACGCATGAAGAAAATACGTAGCAAAAAAAAAAACTTTTCGTAAAAACAATTGCTACGAGGGCGTATGAAAAGGCACTCGATTTCAAAAGCGACTTGTAAAAAAATAAAATAACTCTTTGTATCGTTGTTAGGCCTCCTACGACGACAATGCTCGGTACCAAAAACCGAACATGCTAATTAAATGACCTTGAATGTCACATGGGAAAAGTATTCAAAAAATAATGTTCGAATAAAGTCTTCAAGAAAAAAATAAATGTTCAAATAAATCTGTCTACACTAGGCTATGCCAAAGTACAGTCTAAATCCTAAGTCTTAGTTGTCTTATCCATAGAATCGGTCCTAATACTTGGTGTCGTTCTGCGAGTTAAAAGTTTAAACCATATTGAGTCTCCCTTCCGAACATTTAAATCAACAAGCACCCCTATGTAATTGTCATCCCTTGCTAAGAGTCTACGGCCTCAATACTCTCTCACCAATAAAAAGAATATATTATAATATTTGCAAAATGGAAACGGTCACGTTCTGAAAATCGTTCCCCCATAGTCGCACAACCCCCAAAGTGAACCTAAGGTGTCAACACCATTAGCAAAGAAAAAATTAATGGCCTCAAGGCTTATAATCACATTGGGTCACGACTATCATAGTCCTCTCGAGTCACTCACTCCTTGAAATACTATTAAGTACGGACTAAAAGATTTTCCATGAATGCAACATGACCAACCATGAAAGTACCCAAATCGACATACCATAAGGCTACCATTGGGGTAAAGCAATACACACTAAGAGAGAAGCCGCACTAATGATTCTAGTCTTGCAAAAATAAAATTCGATCTCCCCGATTAACTACCTTGCCAACATTAAGCAAAATGGCGCATGACGAATAAACACCCAAGGGTTAAAATCTAAAGTGTCAACCAACGAAAGTTATGGTCCAATTAGCCTAAGTCTGAAAGTTTGTTTGGTCAAGTATTATAGGCTTACGCCACGTCATTATTTTGAGTCTAGGCCACCTCCTTATATTCATACACGGGTTATAATCAGAAAGATTAATGAAAGTTCAAGTCTAAATCACAACTTCCAATTAAATCCCGAAAATTAGAATCTGAAAAGAAGCAAAAATTATTTTCGATGTAATTCTTTCGTTAAAATTCAATAAGGTAAAAACAACATTTTGAATCTACGCTATTTGCACATTTTAAGAAACGACTAAATACGCTTGCAAAGTAAGACAATTTAAAAGTCCACCCTAGGCCTACTAAAATTAAAGGTCCACTATAGGCCTACCAAACGAGGCTCACTCAGTCTCGCCTCGTGACCCAAAGACCACAACCATCTACCTTTTAGCCCAAACGAAAAAATTGATTGAAGGATTTATGTTGGGGAGAAATCCCAAGCAAAAAGAAAAAAAGAGAAAGAGAAAAGGGAGAGCGAAAAGAGCCATGAAATACTTAGCCCGTACCTCCCAAAGTACGAAATCTACCCAAGTAAACGAAGGAAAAGAATTGAGTCAACCAATCCAAATCATAAAATTCTACGATGTCTACCCTTTCCAATCCTTATGCTCTTAGACGCCTTCGCTCTGGGGTCCCTGTTCAGCTCATTGAATCCATCCATGTCCTCATTGCCATAACCCAAGAAACCATTACCTCGACTCTAGTTCCTGAACTTGTTGTCAACCGCAAACCACGCACTACCATTGACACGTGCGTCATGCCCATCATTTCCAAAACTCAAACCTGCTCTTACACCACCATTAGCATAAGGACCATGTAACTTGTTTTGATACGTCCTGTTGATATACCCTTGAGCCATCCCCATACTACTCATTAGCCTTGATTGATGCAAACTCGTGACACTAGCACGAAGATGCAAATTGTGAGCCCTAGCAGATATAATCCTCATGCTTGACCAACACCTATACAAATTCTCCTATCTCATTCAACCCATCTTTCAAGCCGTCTTGAGTCACAAACAAAAAAAAGAAGACAAATGAAAAGTACAAAAAGATAATAAATAATAAAAAAGAAACTTTTCAAAGCGCCTCTAAAGTTAGTCTAAAAAGAAAAGAAGCATTTAGCGCACCAAAAATAAAAGATCCGCCCAGAAATAGTTTTCAGCGCCCAGAGCTGGGCGCCGGAATCTTTAGCGCCCCAGCCTGGGCGCTGAATCTCTCTGATTGCTAAAATTTTGTCCAGAAGTGCTCGTCATTTTATCCGCACATGCACGGAAAAATAACGAACACTTGGAGGGGTACAGCACGTATACGTACCACCAAAAAATACATGTACTCAAAAAATATAAAACAAATTTTTGGCTTACGGCAAAGCGGCAGATTAATATAATAATAAAATTCACTTATTCTACCGTTTCAAATAATATGTTTCCACCTCAGAACATACTTGTTTAAAATCGGCATTCTATGAAACCATTTTCTAGGCTAAGAACTACGCAAGACCTGATTCCAAATTAAATCTATTTAAGGCGGATACGTAGGCAATCCATGACTCGGTCCAACCAATTTGACAAAAATATTAAAGCCTATAGAAAAACAAGAATAAAAAATAGAAGTCCCTTATTGAAATTTAATTACTTGCAATCCAAGTCGAAAGAAAAACTTAAGTCAAAAGAAGAATCCGAGTCATCAAGATGCCAAAATTAATGAGCACACATCGAAAAATAATAAGGGCACGTACCCTTGCCAGAAGGAGCACTCACACTCCTAGGCACTTAGCCAAGACTCAAAAGATCACTCTGCCTCAATTGAATGGGGGCTAACGCAAGCGTCCATGACCTCTAAAGTACTCGACTTGACCCTCTCTAAAACGAACTAACTCACTTAAAGACTTTCTTTCACCACTAGACATAGTCGTTCGCTTAAAGACCTTCTTTCACCACTAGACACAGTCATGATCGCCAACAAGTAGCAAAGGCAGTAAGCTTGCAATAAAGAGGATTGTTCTACGGCATCGCCCCATCGTTCATTCGAACTCAGGGCACCCGTTCATGGTAATTCGAATGCTTGCGAATCCCCTTTTAAAAAAAACAAAATAGACATTGTCAATAGGACTTGGCACTTAACCAAGGCTCACCCTACTCAGACATATGACACGGGCATCTAAAATCGAAATCTGAAAACATTATTAATGGGAAGACATAACAGTAACTGGGGGCTAAAAATTGAAATGAAAGAGCTAGGGAAAGAACTAAATATACCTTGACCTTTTGTACAGACATACACCAAGTAAATCTAAGTCAATTTGACAACGGTTTATATTCCCGCAATTCTGGAAAAGATGGCCCTAAAAGCCTAAAGCATATGCCAAACGGGCACAAGTATATCTTGACGCCTGCACCCTGGCTTCCAGCAAATCCTTAGACAGCATTCCAAAAATCGTAACAGTATTTTGATTCATGTAATCCTGTACGAACCCTTCTATGAGTCAACTTACTTAGGACACCTCAGACTGTACACAGTAGGACTCGGATTTTAAATAATTTTCAAATGATTTTTAAAGACTTCTTCGAACATAATAAAGTGTCGTTGGTTTAAGCTAAGTATGCGTTTATCTCAATTTTGCATGTGAGTCAAAAGATTTCCAAATATGATTATGGGTAAAGAAAGGCACCTAGCTTTTGGTCAAGGCACACTTCGACATGTGACTACCTTGACCATGGCAATGTCGCACAATACGACATTTACAAAAAAGTAGCAGATCACTACTCGAACGTACCTCGCACTTTACGAGTCTGGTTCAAACTATTCATGATCCATGTCACCATGAACGCATAAAGACGTATGCAAAGCATTATAGCACCAAGCCAATCCCGTAGCTACAATTGGGGGCTTGAGAAAAACACTCTAAAAATGCTCGAAATGACGATTTTATCGCAAATTCTCGACGCTAATACTATACATACATCATAGGGGCACAACCCTAAGCTTTAATCATGTAAAACGAACCTTAGAATGGCTACAACCCCTCCCAAATTCTAAAGCACTACTTAGAATATATAAAGTCACCCCACTAACAAGGGTAACTGAAAATCGCGAGTCACCAAAACTCCGATCAAGCTACTGCACATAACGCTCGCCCTACAAGCGCCCGTTACATAGTCTACCTCGTTCCAAGGCAAAAGCGAAAGAAAAAAAATCAAGAATAAGAACTGTCAAAATATACCCAGAAATCAATTTCAACGCCCAGAGCTGGGCGCCGATATCTTTGACGCCCCAGCCTGGGCGCTGAATCTTTCTGCTAGCCAAGTTTTGCCTAGATATAAAAATAAGGGAAGAAACACCTATGAATCCTCGCATCGAACGAAGTAATAAGCCGTGCAAACCCAGGCAGAAGGTGATACACTTGTTCGAGCACCTGAACGAGGCATGATGAAGTACTCCAATGCAAAAAATAACGATATCCCAACGCCTGGAGGAATACTCTAAGACACGCCGTTAGGCCACACACGCCTACGTTGCACCATGAGTTCAACCATCCCACAGTACAAGTAAAAAAGAGTAAGGCATATTGTACTAATGTAGTCACGACCAAAGAGCATGTGTAAAAGAGGCAAAGACTACTTATCGCCCAAATTCAAAATGCAAGCTACACGACTTCTACATTAAGGATTGAAAGTAGCAAAATATTACCTACCACGAAAGGGATAGCTCGCACCTACACGAGCGGAACCCCAAGGCATCTTTCTCGAAAGAACCTACAAAATCGTACGCCAAAAGGAAGCATCCCAACATGCATACTTGGGGGCTCCAAGCTACAAAACAACCATGGGAAAATAAAAAATCTCGAAGAAAATGTTTGAACAATCAAAACGGCACGATGTTTGAGACCACTTCATGAATGGACCTAACCCCTATCAAGCTTCTAAGCAAACTATTCAAAATCAGTCATTGCTCAAAAAAAAATGATTCAAGCAAACTGATTAATGGACCGCACACAACGGCCATTCTATGAACGCTCGTTCGCACATACATATCATCATTCACGAACACGTTCAAAAAATATAAGAGCGATCAAATTCTTACACCTCAAGGTATGTTCCTCGGGCCATATAGACTCGCCCGACTATTGCAATAACTGTACACCTTAAGAGCAACAGTTCCTTAAAATAATCGCCCCAAAGCGACAAGCACCGTAGTCCACCAATCGGCTACGGCTTCTCAAGAAAATCATCACGTTCTAAAAACAAAGAAAAAAACAAAAGAAAAGAGAATACATAGAACTTCCAAGTGAAATAAACGAATGAACAAGAGGCCAACTGTGTCATCAAAAGACCAGCACGAACAACACTTTCGCCCCACCTGGGCGTGAATTATTTCAACGCCCAGGCCTGGGCGCCAAAAATGTACCCATGTTCAAAAAAGGCCCTAACTTCTAGTGGGCCCTGCCATACTCATTCGACTTGAAAATTGCTGAAAGTCGCACCTCACGACTTTGTTAAGAGTAGCACACCACTACAAAGGTCGCTCGCACATACGAGCATGACCCCAAACATGATTACAAGATGCGAAAAACAACCGACGAGCCCCAGTGCTTGGGGGCTCGCGAAAAAAATAGACTCCAACGAGGAGCGCGCGATCAAAATCACATTCCCGGACTGCGCCATGCACCATGTCATGTTTGGATATCTCAAAAAATATATTGTTAAACAAAAATATACACAGTGTGGACCCACTTATAGGACACATCTAAAAATATTACGACCCACCAACAGGTTGTAATCACAAAAGCCCTTCTACATAGACAAAATAAGAAATTCAAAATGGGCTCGCCCACCCTCAGCGGGCGGGGTCTGCGTCTCTAAGCCGCGCAGGTCCTCAGTTTTCGAAAAATAAAGTCTTCAAATTTAAAATAGGCTCGCCATCTTCAGCCGGCGGGGTCTACGTCACAAACCGCGTATGTCCTTATTTTCAAAAAACATCAAAACAGATTCGTCCACTTCTATCGGACGGGGGGTCCACCCTCAGCGGACAGGCTCGCCCACCTTCAGCGGGCGGGGTCTGCGTCACTAACAGCGCAGGTCCTTAGTCGCTGCAGCGATAACTTTTATCGGTTTTCCCTTTTTCCGAAAATTAAAGGATCGGTTTTCCATTTTTCCGAAAATTAAAGGATCGGTTTTCCCTTTTTTCGAAAATTAAAGGATCGGTTTTCCATTTTTCCGAAAATTAAAGGATCGGTTTTCCCTTTTTCCGAAAATTAAAGGATCGGTTTTCCCTTTTTCCGAAAATTAAAGGATCGGTTTTCCCTTTTTCCGAAAATTAAAGGATCGATTTTCCCTTTTACCAAAAATTAAAGGATCGGTTTTCCGTTTTTCCGAAAATTAAAGGATCGGTTTTCCCTTTTTCCGAAAATTAAAGGATCGGTTTTTCCTTTTTCCAAAAATTAAAGGATCGGTTTTCCCTTTTTCCAAAAATTAAAGGATTGGTTTTCCCTTTTTCCAAAAATTAAAGGATTGGTTTTCCGTTTTTCCAAAAAAGAACGATTTGCTGGATTTTCCTTCGTTTTACGTCCTATAAAAACAAGGGGGTTTTCTCGTTTAGCTAGCCCTGAAAATGAGAATCTTTAAAAACGTTTTACCTCGTGATTGGGCTTGGCCAGGCCCAATTACACTTTACAGCTTTAATTTCGAAAACATCTGTAGCTACTCCCAATGACAAAGTGAGGGAGTTTCTACGCACCTTTAGATCCTTCCAATGACAAAGTGAGGAAGTTTCTATACTATCAGTTCACAAATCCCAATGACACGTGAGGGATATGTCGACACTTCAAGTGATGACCCTTAAGTCAAATGTTATCACTCGGGGGCTCGTGAGACCCTCGCAAAACAGGTCACATACACCATGGCTTGTGTGACGCACTCCGTCTAATACTTTGACCATCGTCTTACTCCAAGACTCAGTCAAAGTGGGGGCTAACTGTAGACACCTACTTTTGTCCCCATTCCCGCAAGGGAAAGGTTCGATAATGAAAGCATAAAAACTCCACTTGACAACGCATCTCCTATAAAATAAACGAATCTCGATTCCCCATTTTATTTCACCCGAAACCTGCTATTTATGGAAACCTGCTAAAAATAGTAACTGCCGTAAAAGGTAGCTTCTAAAAGTGGCAAATCATAAAAGATAGAAACCTGTCAGAATTAGGTGTTGCATTCCAACATAAATCCTAAATGAGATAGAAAACTGCGAGAATCCTATTCCTAATATGATTCGGAAATAAGAGTTACGTATTAATTGAAATCCTAACGAGCCTAGAGTTCGTAACGGGCCCAGACGCATTCCGTCACAAAATTGATACGCGCTAAAAGACTCAAATTAATCTCAAACTCTACGGATTTCAGGAATCCGAATCTGACAAAGAATTCGGCCCAGACATCACTTCCAACGCCCAGAGCTAGGCGCCGAAATCTTTGACGCCCAGCCCTGGGCGCTGAAATTACATGGATCTCTATTTTCAACGCCCAGCCCTGGGCGCCGAAATCTTTGACGCCCAGAGCTGGGCGCTGAAAGTACTTGGGTACGTGTTTTTTTCCTAACTCTTTGCGGATTAGAACTCTGCAATTCTATCTTTCCACGAACTCTTCCCTAAAAATAGGCCCCTAGTTTCGACGTGAAACAACACACAACAACACATAATATATTCTGAGTATTGACTCTAAACCCCTTAGCCTAAGCCTCTCGCTGCGAAACTGTTCACGCGTTCTGTCGCAATTGATCCATAAATCGAACAGAACGTATCCTGTCCCATAATTTAGATTCGTTAAATAAAAAGGAGAAATAGCAAAGTCAAAGTGGTTAGTTTTCTGAGAACCGTGACGCACCTCTCAAGGGTGCGTCGTAATGTGTCCCTTTTCGATGATTTAACTGCTTTCCTCGCCCTTTTTATGAACAACACCTAATCTGATTGTTCTATCACGACTAACAAATATAATATTTTTGGGAAATCGGATTATCATGCTAGGTCCCTTAATGCTATTTAAATCAGATAATCACGATCGAATTAGTATTATATGTTGCATATTGCTAAAATCAACTCAGATTAGTTTAATAGTTAAAGCATGTCCCTTCAATTATTTATGCTGAGCTAGTAAGGATATCCTGCCTCTGGAGTTATCGACGAGCGAATTACTCCTCTCGGTAGTTACAGTCCCCCGAACCCTCAATCTCTACCTTGCGGGTGTATATTGAGAGATCCCCACACCAGGGATCACAAGGGAACCTACGGCCATCGTGGTCAAACATAATTGCACTCCCTTTATGTCACGATAACCGGGTTTTGTCAGTTTTTCTCATTGTTGTTAAAAACTGAATGGCGACTCCTATATTACTAGTCAATTGGGTGTATACACTCATTGGAAATCCAATTACACTTGAGTGAATGAAAATAATCGTCACACCCACTAGGGACAAGGTCACGCATTAGCCTCACGCTTTTTCGACCCCCTCACAAGGGGCCACTTTGTGACCCACTTTCAACTAGACTAGAAATCACCTCCTATATAAAAATAAGTGAAACTTAATTATTATTATTCATTTTCATTAAATTTCCAGCAACTTTATTTAATTGAATTAATTAGAAATTAATCGTTAATAATGGAAGTAATAATTTCAATTAATCCTTCAAAATCGTAGCATGAAATTTAATTAATTTCATGCATAAATTAAAACTCGGCGCTTTAATGTTTAAAACGAATCTGAAAGTTTCTATTGATTATCATAATTAAAATTGCCTATTGATTAACATTATTTATATATTTGCGAGAATTAGCCGCAACACCTGCAAGAGCTTTATAAATTGTGGGAGGGGTAATTGAATATGTATTTTGTATTATGTAGAGTAGGGGTGAATGTTCACCGGTCCAAACCCAAACTGGGTTGACTCAGATCAGACCAAAGCTCGGAATTTTGATAATTCAAGATACGAGACCATGCCGGTTATGCTTAGATCAAACCTTAAAAAATGGTCAAAAGACGAACTAGTCGTTGTGAGGGGGTCGAAAAAGCGCGAGGCTAATGCGTGACCTCGTCCCTCGTGGGTGTGACGTTTCTTTTTGTCAAATCAAGTGTAATTGGATTTCCTGTGAGTTTACACCCAATTGACTAGTAATATAGGAGTCGCCATTCAGTTTTTAACGACAATGAGAAAAACTGACAAAACCCGGTTAACGTGACATAAAGGGAGTGCAATTATGTTTGACCACGACGGCCGTAGGTTCCCTTGTGATCCCTGGTGTGGGGATCTCTCAACATACACCCGTAAGGTAGAGATTGAGGGTTCGGGGGACTGTAACTACCGAGAGGAGTATTCGCTCGTCGATAACTCCAGAGGCAAGATATCCTTACTAGCTCAGCATAAATAATTGAAGGGATATGCGTTAACTATTAAACTAATCTGAGTTGATTTTAACAATATGCAACATATAATACTAGATCGAGCGCGATTATCTGATTTAGATTGTATTAAGGGACCTAGCATGATAATCCAATTTCCCGAAAATGTTATCTTTATTAGGCGTGATAGAACAGTCAGATTTAATTAGTTTAACAGTTCATAAAAAGGGCGAGGAAAGCAATTAAACCATGGAAAAGGGACACATTACGACGCACCCTTGAGAGGTGCGTCACGGTTCTCAGAAAACTAACCACTTTGAATTTTCTATTTCTCCTTTTATTTAACGAATCTCAAATTACGGGACAGGATACGTTCTGTTCGATTTTTGGATCGATTGCGACAGAACGCGTGATCAATTTCGTATCGTGAGGCTTAGGCTTAGGGGTTTAGAGTCAATACTCAGAATATGAATTGTGTGTTGTGTTCACGTCGAACTTGGGGCCCTATTTATAGAAAAGAGTTCGTGGAAAGATAGAATCGTAGAACTCTAATCCACGAGGAATTAGGAAATAACACGTCCCAGGTAATTTCAGCGCCCAGGGCTGGGCGCCGAAGATTTCGGCGCCCAGAGCCAGGCGTTGAAAATAGGGTCTGGACCGTTTCTTTGCCAGATTCGGACTCTTAGAATCCGGAGTGTATGAGACTTAATCAAGTCTTTTAGTGCGTATTAATTTTATGATGGAATGCATCTGGGCCCGTTACGAACTCTAGGCTCGTTAGGATTTTAATTAATACGTAACTCTTATTTTCGAATCATATTAGGAACAGGATTCTCTCGCAATTTCTATCTCATTTAGGATTTATGTTGGAGTGCAACACCTAATTCTGACAGGTTTCTATCTTTTATGACTTGCCACTTTTAACAACTACCCATTACGGCAGTTACTATTTTTAGCAGGTTTCCATAAACGGCAGATTTCTATAAATAGCATATTTCGGGTGAAATGAAAAGGGGATTGAGATTCGTTATTTTAAAGGAGATGCGTTGTCAAGTGGAGATTTATGTTCTCATCATCGAACCTTCCCTTTCGGGAATGGGGACAAAAGTAGGTGTCTACAGTTAGCCCCCACTTTGACTGAGTTTTGGAGTAAGACGATGGTCAAAGTATTAGACGGAGTGCGTCACACAAGCCATGGTGACCTGCTTTTGCGAGGGTCTCACAAGCCCCCGAGTGATAACATTTGACTTAAGGGTCATCACTTGAAGTGTCGACATATCCCTCACGTGTCATTGGGATTTGTCAACGGATAGTATAGAAACTCCCTCACTTTGTCATTGGAAGTATCTAAAGAGGCGTAGAAACTCCCTCACTTTGTCATTGGGAGTAGCTACATATGTTTTCGAAATCAAAGCTATAAAGTGTAATTGGGCCTGGCCAAGCCCAACCACGAGGTAAAAATGTTTTTAAAGATTCTCATTTTCAGGGCTAGCTAAACGAGAAAACCCCCTTGTTTTTATGGGACGTAAAACGAAGGAAAATCCAGCACATCGCTCTTTTTTGGAAAAACGGAAAACCAATCCTTTAATTTTGGAAAAAGGGAAAACCGATCCTTTAATTTTTGGAAAAAGGGAAAACCGATCCTTTAATTTTTGGAAAAAGGGAAAACCGATCCTTTAATTTTTGGAAAAAGGGAAAACCGATCACATCGTTCTTTTTTGGAAAAACGGAAAACCAATCCTTTAATTTTTGGAAAAAGGGAAAACCGATCACATCGTTTTTTTTTGGAAAAACGGAAAACCAATCCTTTAATTTTTGGAAAAAGGGAAAATCGATCCTTTAATTTTTGGAAAAAGGGAAAATCGATCCTTTAATTTTTGGAAAAAGGGAAAGCCAATCACATCGCTCTTTTTTGGAAAAACGGAAAACCAATCCTTTAATTTTTTGGAAAAAGGAAAAACCAGAAAAAGTTATCACTGCAGCGACTAAGGACCTGCGCGGTTAGTGGCGCAGACCCCGCCGGCTAAAGATGGCGAGCCTGTCCGCTAAGGGTGGACACCCCGTCTGATAGAAGTGGACGAATCTGTTTTGAAGTTTGTTTGTTTTTTTTTTGAAAATAAGGACCTACGCGGCTAGTGACGCAGACCCCACCCGCTGAAAGTGGGCGAGCCCTGTCCGCTGAGGGTGGACGTCCCTGAATTCGTTTTTTTCGATTTGGAACTCGCGTGGTTCGTGACGCGATCTTTGCCCGATTGAGGTGGGCAAGTCCCTATTTCTTTTGTTCATCGTGATTTCTTTTGAGAATTTATTTTTATTCATTCTTGTAGGAGCGAATTCTCCCGAGGGATGCTCGGATTTAGTTGCAACCTGAATGTGGGTTGACAATGTGTTTAGATGGACCATAGTCTCGTGGTCGTCATCTTTTCATGGTTTTGAGCTAGTCTTTTTGGCTCAATTTTGCCACTTCCTGGGTCCTTGATTAGGGGACTATGTATAAGTATCAACGGCGACCTTTGTCTTGAGGTCGTTATCCGGTTTCATCTTTTGAGATTATCCAAACACGGGACTTCGTACAGCATAGTCTGGGAATATTGTTTTAACTTTGCATACTCTCTTTTGAAATATATATTTTCTTTCGAGCCCCAAGCACTCGTGCTTGACGGTCAGTTCTTGTCAAAGAGGTTCCTTGGGGATAAGCATTTTGTAATGTCCTTGATCGTGTTTGGGATCGTGCTCGTAAGTGCGAGCGATCTTTGTAGTGGTGTGCTACTCCTAACAAAGCCGTGAGGTGCGACTTTCAGTAAAGAACTCGGCAATTTTCGAGTCGAATGGATACGGCAGGGCCCTATAGAAGTCAGGGGCCTTTTTGGGTCTGGGATCATTTTCAGCGCCCATGCCTGGGCGTTAAAGATTTCGGCGCCCAGCGCTGGGCGCTGAGAATTATTTCTGGCGAGGTTTCTTGATGACACAGTTGGCCTCTTGTTCGTTCGTTTTCTTTTTTTCTTTTCGTCTAGAGATTCTTTTTTGGAACGAACCGTTCATTTGAGATCACCGTTGATTGGTGAATAATTATTTCTCGAGAAACCGTAGCCTAATAGTGGACCAACGGTGTTTATTATTTCCTTATTCGTTCGCCATTTCTTAGCTTAGAACGATTGTGGGATTAATCTTCAACGCCCAAAGTCAGGCGTGGGACTTGGCGTCGGAGTTGATTATTAGGTAGATCTGCCTCTTTTCCGTTCGCTTATTTCACTTGGAGATTCTACGTATTCTCTTCTCTTTTGTTTTTCTTTATTTTTTGGAACGTAGAATTTTATCAGAGATCACAATGAGCTGAGTGATCGTGATGATTTCTCGAGAAGCCGTAGCCGATTGGTGGACTACGGTGTTTGTCGCTTTGGGGCGCTTATTTAAAGGAACTGTCGCTCTTAAGGCGTGCAGTTATTGCAATAGTTGGGCGAGTCTATATGGCCCGAGGAACATACCTTGAGGCGTATATTTTTGATCGCTCGTATGTATTTTTTCTTTTGAACGCGTTCGTGAATGTTCGATACTTAGAATGATGATATGTATGTGCGAACGAGCGTTCATAGAATGGCCGTTGTGTGCGGTCCATTAATCAGTTTGCTTGGATCATTTTTTTTTTGAGCAATGGCTGATTTTGAATAGTTCGCTTAGAAGGTTGATAGGGTTCGGGCCCATTCATGAGGTGGGCTCAAGCATCGTGCCCTTTCGATCGTTTTAAACATTTTCTTCGAGATTTTTTTATTTTTCTATGGTTGTTACGTAGCTTGGAGCCCCCAAGTATGCATGTTGGGATGTTTCCTTTTGGCGTACGATTTTTGTAGGTTCTTTCGAGAAAGATTCCTTGGGGTTCCGCTCGTGTAGGTGCGAGCTATCCCTTCCGTGGTAGGTAATATTTCGCTACCTTCAATCCTTAATGTAGGAGTCGTGGGGCTTGCATTTTGAATTTGGGCGATAAGTAGTCTTTGCCTCTTACCCTTGGTCGTGCCCGCATTAGTGCAATATGCCTTACTCTCTTTTTTTTTAGACTCGTACAGTGGGATGTTTGAACTTATGGTGCGACGTAGGCTTGTGTGGCCCAGCATCGTGTCTTAGGACATTCCTCCAGGTGTTGGGATATCATTATTATTTTCTTGCGTTGGAGTATTTCATCACGCCTCGTTCAGGTGTTCGAACAAGTGTAGCACCTTTTGCGTGGGTTTGCACGGCTTATTACTTCGTTCGACGCGAGGATTCATAGGTGTTTCTTTCTTATTTTTATATCTGGGCAAAACTTGGCTAGCAGAAAGATTCAGCGCCCAGGCTGGGGCGTTAAAGATATAGGCGCCCAGCTCTGGGCGTTGACAATGATTTTTGGGTATATTTTGACAATTCTTATCCTCGATTTCGCTTTTGCTTTGGAACGACGTAGACTGTGTAACGGACGCTTTGTAGGGCGAGCGTTATGTGCAGTAGTTTGATCGGAGTTTTGGTGACTCGCGATTTTCAGTTACCCTTGTTAGTGGGGTGACTTCATGTATTCTAAGTAGCGCTTAGAATTTGGGAGGGGTTGTAGCCATTCTAAGGTTCGTTTTACACGATTAAAGCTTAGGATTGTGCCCCTATGACGTGTTTATAGCATTAGCGTCGAGAATTTGCGATAAAATCGTCATTTCGAGCATTTTTAGAGTGTTTTTCTCAAGCCCCCAATTGTAGCTACGGGATTGTCTTGGTGCTATAATGCTTGGCATACGTTTTTATGCATTCATGGTGACATGGATCATGAATAGTTTGAACAAGACTCGTTTAGTGCGAGGTACGTTCGAGTAGTGATTTGCTACTTCTCTTGTAAATGTCGTATTGTACGACATTGCCTATGGTCAAGGTAGTCACATGTTGAAGTGTGCCTTGACCAAAAGCTAGGTGCCTTTTTTACCCATAATCATATTTAGAAATCTTTTGACTCACTTGCAACATCGAGATATACTTAGCTTAAACCAACGATACTTTATTATGTTCGAAGAAGTCTTTGAAAATTATTTGAAATCCGAGTCCTACTGTGTACAATCCGAGGTGTCCTAAGTAAGTTGACTTATAGAAGGGTTCGTACAGGATTATATGAGTGAATCAAAATACTGTTACGATTTTTGGAATGTTGTCTAAGGATTTGCTGGAAGTCAGGGTGCAGGCGTCAAGATATTACTTGTGCCCGTGTGGCACATGCTTTGGGCTTTTAGGGCCATCTTTTCCAGAATGGCGGGGATATAAACCGTTTTCAAATTGACTTAGATTTATTTGGTGTATGTCTGCACAAAAGGTCAAGGTATACTTAGTTCTTTCCCTAGCTCTTTCATTTTAATTTTTTTTTAGCCCCCAGTTGTTGTTATGTCTTCCCATTAATGATGTTTTCAGAGTTCGATTTTAGATTCCCGTGTCATATGTCTGAGTAGGGTGAGCCTTGGTTAAGTGCCAAGTCCTATTGACAATGTCTGATTTTTTTTTCAAAGGAGATTCGCAAGCATTTGGATTACCATGAACGGGTGCCCTGAGTTCGAAGGAACGATGGGGCGACGTCGTAGAACAATCCTCTTTATTGCAAGCTTACTGCCTTTACTACTTGTTGGCGATTATGACTGTGTCTAGTGGTGAAAGAAGGTCTTTAAGCGAACGACTATGTCTAGTGGTGAAAGAAGGTCTTTAAGTGAGCGACTATGTCTAATGGTGAAAGAAGGTCTTTAAGTGAGTTAGTTCGCTTTACGGAGGGTCAAGTCGAGTACTTTAGAGGTCATGGAAGCTTGCGCTAGCCCCCATTCAATTGAGGCAAAGCGATCTTTTGAGTCTTGGCTAAGTGCCTAGGAGTGTGAGTGCTCCTTCTGGCAAGGGTACGTGCCCTTATTATTTTTCGATGTGTGCTCATTAATTTTGGCATCTTGATGACTTGGATTCTTCCTTTGACTTAAATTTTTCTTTCGACTTGGATTGCAGGTAATTAAATTTCAATAAAGGACTCTATTTTTTTATTCTCGTTATTCTATAGGCTCTAACATTTTTGCAAATTGGTTGGACCGAATCATGGATTGCCTACGTATCCGCCTTAAATAGATTTGATTTGGAATCAGGTCTTGCGTAGTTCTTAGCCAGAAAATGGTTTCTTAGAATGCCGATTTTAAATAAGTACGTTCTGAGGTGGAAACATATTATTTGAAACGGTAGAATAAGTGAAGTTTATTATTATTTTAATCTGCTGCCTTGCCGTAAGCCAAAAATTTGTTTTATATTTTTTTTTTTTTGAGTACATGTATTTTTTGGTGGTACGTATATCTGAATACGTGTTGTACCCCCCCAAGTGTTCGTTATTGTTCCGTGTATGTGCGGATAAAATGACGAGCACTTCTGGACAAATTTTAGCAAGCAGAGAGATTCAGCGCCCAGGCTGGGGCGCTAAAGATTTCGGCGCCCAGCTCTGGGCGCTGAAAATGACTTCTAGGCGGATTTTTTTTTGGTGCGCTAAATGCTTCTTTTCCTTTTTTAAATGCTTCTTTTCTCTTCTTTTTTTTGTGCGCTTTGCAAAGTTTCTTTTTTATTATTCACATTTTTTTTTTGTTTTTTTTTTACATTGAGCGTATAATGTACTTTTCATTTGTCTTTTTTTTTATTTGTGACTCAAGACGGCTTGAAAGATGGGTTGAATGAGATAGGGTAATTTGTATAGGTATTGGTCAAGCATAAGGATTACATCTTCTAGGACTCACAATTTGCAGCCTCAAGCTAGTGTCATGAGTTTACATCAACCAAGGCCAATGAGTAGCATGGGGACGGCTCAAGGGTATATCAACAGGATGTATTCAAACAAGTTATATGGTCATTATACTAATGGTGATGTAAGAGCAGGTTTTGGAAATAATGGGTATGACGCACGTGTCAATGGTCGTACGTGGTTTGCAGTTGATAACAAGAGTCGGGGTAATGGTTTCTTGGGTTATGGCAATGAGAACATGGATGGGTTAAATGAACCGAACAGGGGCCCCAGAGTGAAGGCGTCTAAGAACATAAGGATTGGAAAGGGTAGACATCGTAGAACTTTATGTAGTTTTTGTGGCATGGATTGGTTGACTCAATTCTTTTCCTTCATTTACTTGGGTAACTTTCGTACTTTGCGAGGTACGGGCTAAGTATTTCATGGCTCGCTCTTTTCGCTCTCCCTTTTCTCTTTCTTTTTAAGTATTTCATGGCTTGCTCTTTTCGCTCTCCCTTTTCTCTTCCTTTTTAAGTATTTCATGGCTTTCTCTTTTCGCTCTCCCTTTTCTCTTCCTATTTTTTCTTTTTGCTTGGGATTTCTCCCCAACATAAATCCTTAAAAAAATTTATTTGGGCTAAAAGGTAGATGGTTGTGGTCTTTGAGTCACGAGGCGAGACTGAGTGAGCCTCGTTTGGTAGGCCTATAGTGGACCTTTAATTTTAGTAGGCCTAGGGTAGACCTTTAGCTTTAATAGGCCTAGGGTGGACCTTTTAATTGTCTTACTTTGCAAGCGTATTTAGTCGTTTCTTAAAATGTGCAAATAGCGTAGATTTAAAATGTTGTTTTTACTTTATTGAAATTTAACGAAAGAATTACATCGAAAATATTTTTTTTTGCTTTTCTTCAGATTCCAGTTTTCGGGATTTAATTGGAAGTTGTGATTTAGACTCGAACTTTCATTAATCTTTCTGATTATAACCCGTGTATGAATACAAGGAGGTGGCCTAGACTCAAAATAATGACGTGGCGTAAGTCTATAATACTTGACCAAGCAACTCTCAGACTTAGGCTAATTGGACCATAACTTTTGTTGGTTGACACTTTAGATTTTAACCCTTGGGTGTTCATTTAATTTGTCATGCGCCATTTTGCTTAATGTTGGCAAGGTAGTTAGCTGGGGAGATCGAATTTTTATTTTTGCAAGACTAGAATCATTAGTGCGGCTTCCCTCTTAGTGTGTATTGCTTTATCCCAATGGTAGCCTTATGGTATGCCGATTTGGGTATTTTCATGGTTCGTCATGTTGCATTCACGGAAAATCTTTTAGTCCGTACTTTAGGAGTATTTCAAGGAGCGAGTGGCTCGAGAGGACTATGATGGTCGTGACCCAATGTGATCATAAGCTTTGAGGCCATTAATTTTTGCTAATGGTATTGACACCTTAGGCTCAGTTTGGGGGTTGTGCGACTATGGGGGAATGATTTTCAGAATGTGACTGTTTTCATTTTGCAAATACTATAATATATTCTTTTTATTGGTGAGAGAGAGTATTAAGGCCGTAGATTCTTAGCAAGGGATGACAATTACATATGGGTGCTTATTGATTTAAATGTTAGGAAGGGAGACTTAGTATGGTTTAACCTTTTAACTTGCAGAACGACATCAAGCATTAGGACCGATTCTATGGATAAGACAACTAAGACTTAGGATTTAGATTGTACTTTGGCATAGCCTAGTCTAGACTCGGATTTATTTTTTATTCGAACATTATTTTTCCTTGAAGACTCTATTTGAACATTATTTTTGGAATACTTTGCCCATGTGACATTCAAGGTCATTTAATTAGCATGCTCAGTTTTGGTGCCAAACATTGTCGTCATAGGGGGCCTAACAACGACACAAAGAGTTATTTTATTTTTTACAAGTCGCTTTTAGAATCGAGTGCCTTTTCATACGCCCTTGCAGCAATTTTCACGAATTTTCTTTTACTGCTACGTATACTTTATGCGCGGGCACCGAGGCTGCCGTGCCTGGCCAAAAGGCCAGGCAGCAACTTCAGCGCCCAGCGGTGGGCGTGAGAAATATTGGCGCCCAGCCAGGGGTGCTGAAAATGCGTCCCTGACTGGTGCTCGTTTTCTGTTTGCGTATATTTTTGTTTATGCGACTTGATTTTGCGTGCTTGCCTAATAACGTCCTTTACGCGTTGTGCAGCGTTTGTGGGATTCGTTACAGGCCATCCCGATCGTCGCTTATTTTTGTGGCGATCGTTCGGGTTTGCGGAACACGTTCTTTGGTATAACTCTTTGGCCAATTGGTTTATGAATGTTTGGGCAATTTTTTAAGGTCGTTGGTTTTCTAGGATTGTTTATCACACACAATCATATATTTCGCTACACATATAACATTGCATCATGAGGCAATAATAACATGTCATGTAATTTTATGATAGGCTTCTATGGGTAGTATTTGCGCCTGGATTGATACCGTTTCTATCGCAGATCCAACACATGCCCCGGTCGAGGTAGTGCCTTCAACAGACGAATTTCGCCCAAGAGGCCAATCACGATGTAAGCCAAGGGGGCATGCACCGATGAGAGGGACCTAATGGGCGAGCGATTGGGTTTGGGACGGGTGTACTACTAGCGAAAGTGCCGAGTGGAAAACATTCGAAGCGTATGCACCCCCCGGTTGGCGATGGGTATCCTTAGTCCCAACTCCCGAGATGAAACATCTAAGGGAGCCAAGATTCGTTATGCGGTTCTGTCCGTTCACATTAATATGCTGATTTTCAGGTCGTCCCAACTTGATGGGGAAATAAACGCGGGGTAGGATCGTTTCACCCTTCGGCTATTTTGATTACCTACGAGCACGAGTATTTCCTTCACTATCCCCAGTGGAGTCGCCACTGTGAGGGGGTCGAAAAAGCGCGAGGCTAATGCGTGACCTCGTCCCTCGTGGGTGTGACGTTTCTTTTTGTCAAATCAAGTGTAATTGGATTTCCTGTGAGTTTACACCCAACTGACTAGTAATATAGGAGTCGCCATTCAGTTTTTAACGACAATGAGAAAAACTGACAAAACCCGGTTATCGTGACATAAAGGGAGTGCAATTATGTTTGACCACGACGGCCGTAGGTTCCCTTGTGATCCCTGGTGTGGGGATCTCTCAACATACACCCGCAAGGTAGAGATTAAGGGTTCGGGGGACTGTAACTACCGAGAGGAGTACTCGCTCGTCGATAACTCCAGAGGCAGGATATCCTTACTAGCTCAGCATAAATAATTGAAGGGACATGCGTTAACTATTAAACTAATCTGAGTTGATTTTAACAATATGCAACATATAATACTAGATCGAGCGCGATTATCTTATTTAGATTGTATTAAGGGACCTAGCGTGATAATCCAATTTCCCAAAAATGTTATCTTTATTAGGCGTGATAGAATAATCAGATTTAATTAGTTTAACCGTTCATAAAAAGGGCGAGGAAAGCAATTAAACCATGGAAAAGGGACACATTACGACGCACCCTTGAGAGGTGCGTCACGGTTCTCAGAAAACTAACAACTTTGACTTTGCTATTTCTCCTTTTATTTAACGAATCTCAAATTACGGGACAGGATACGTTCTGTTCGATTTTTGGATCGATTGCGACAGAACGCGTGATCAATTTTGTAGCGTGAGGCTTAGGCTTAGGGGTTTAGAGTCAATACTCAGAATATGAATTGTGTGTTGTGTTCACGTCGAACTTGGGGCCCTATTTATAGAAAAGAGTTCGTGGAAAGATAGAATCGTAGAACTCTAATCCACGAGGAATTAGGAAAGAACACGTCCCAGGTAATTAATCGAGTCTATGAGACTTAATCGAGTCTTTTAGTGCGTATTAATTTTATGATGGAATGCATCTGGGCCCGTTACGAACTCTAGGCTCGTTAGGATTTTAATTAATACGTAACTCTTATTTTCGAATCATATTAGGAACAGGATTCTCTCGCGATTTCTATCTCATTTAGGATTTATGTTGGAGTGCAACACCTAATTCTGACAGGTTTCTATCTTTTATGACTTGCCACTTTTAACAACTACCCATTACGGCAGTTACTATTTTTAGCAGGTTTCCATAAACGTCAGATTTCTATAAATAGCAGGTTTCGGGTGAAATGAAAAGGGGATTGAGATTCGTTATTTTATAGGAGATGCGTTGTCAAGTGGAGATTTATGTTCTCATCATCGAACCTTCCCTTTCGGAAATGGGGACAAAAGTAGGTGTCTACAGTCGTAGACTTATTTCAATATATATTTTTAACTTTTTGTAAAAAATATGGTTAAATAATAAATAAACAAATATATAAAACTAATTGTTTATGTTTTTTGCAAAATAAAAAAATATCCCATACTATAGTGATATTTCCAACATATTAAAGGTGGATATTAACTTTTTAAATAGCTTATATTATACTGTATTTTTAAGGAAACTGGTCAGGTCCAAAATCGGTTTTAAAAGCGGTTTTGGACCAGACCAGACCAGACTAGAGACTGAAAATAATGTTTCTCGATCCGGAGATTCCGTTTCGGTCCATTTTTCCGATCCAATTTTTTTTTAGAACATCCGTAGTATAAAGACTCAGAGAGGCAGTATAGAGAGCCTCGGTAATTGTCACTAGGCTAATGCCCTGTTCTTTTGGACTTTGTTGCAGTTCCATTCAGTTCAGTTCAGTTTAGTTCAACTCAGTTCAGTTCAGTCCAGTGCAGTTCAGTTTACTCAGTTCAGTTCAGTTCAGTTCAATTGAATTCAATTGAATTCAATTGAATTCAGTTCACTTCAAAAGAACAGATTCATCTTTCTTTGTAATTATTTTTATTCTTGATATTGCAATTAAAATTGACAATTATTACTTAATTCCTCCAATTTTTAATACTTACAACGTTTAGACTTTTTACACTATTCACATATTCTACTTTGACTATTATTAGTTATTTATACGTACGATAAAATATAATCATGTAAGATCTTGTTAGATTCGTCTCAATGTGTATTTCCAAAATATCAATTTTTGGTAATTTTTACTTAAAGAGAATTAAAGATATTAATGATCAAAGTTGTGCATTGACATGCGTGAAAGTGACAAACGTTGCGAGTATTAAAAATCGGAGGAAGTATATATATATATATATATATATATATATATATATATATATATATATATATATATATATACTTCATTATCATTATCATCGTTATTATTACTTAAATATTAATATTATATGTAATTATTGTTATTAATAAATAATTATGATTATTGTAGTTATTATTTATTATTATGAGTATTGTTATAAATATTAACATTGAAGTATTTATTATTTATTATTTATTATTTATTCAGTTCAATTAAGTTCAGCCAAACAAAAATTCAGAAGAACAGGGCCTGAGACCTCGTTGGACCCGATCCATTTACACGAGAAGAGAGTACGTGGACTTGTGGGTTAGTGAAGTCCACAAACGCACTAATTAAGGGCCCGAGAAGAGGAGAGTGTGGTAAAAAGCGGATGTGTCGACATTTGACATCACTCATTCAGTCATTTTGAAGAAACCAACCCCCCTTCTTTCTCTCTCCTCCCACCTCACTCTCTCCACCAAACACAACCATTTTAAATAAAAATAAATTATAAAAAATGATGCACCAAATCTCAACACTACACCCCATCAAGGACATAACAGTCCTTTCACCACCCTCCATTTCCCTCTTTAAATCTCCTCCGCATTTCATCAAACACCTTGCCTGCACTCCCTCCTCTCTCACCTCTTCTTCTGCAACAATCCCCTTTTCTCTCTCCTCTTCTTCTTCCTCCTCCACCGCTATCTCCGCCATGGATCCCGTCAACGTCTGGGGAAACACTTCCCTGGAGGAAGTCGACCCTGAGATCTACGACCTTATCGAGAAGGAGAAGCGTCGTCAATGCAGAGGCATTGAACTCATCGCCTCCGAGAATTTCACCTCGTTTGCCGTTATTGAAGCTCTAGGATCCGCCCTTACCAACAAATACTCTGAGGGTATGCCCGGAAACCGCTACTATGGTGGTAACGAGCATATCGATGTCATTGAAAACCTTTGCCGATCACGTGCACTTGAATGTTACCGCCTTAACCCGGAGAAATGGGGTGTTAATGTTCAGCCCTATTCCGGTAGCCCTGCTAACTTTGCCGCCTACACGGCCGTGTTGAACCCGCATGACAGGATCATGGGGCTTGATCTTCCGTCGGGTGGGCATTTGACACACGGGTATTATACCGCTGGTGGGAAGAAGATTTCAGCCACGTCGATTTACTTTGAGAGTTTGCCTTACAAGGTGAATTTCCAAACTGGGTATATTGATTATGATAAATTGGAGGAGAAAGCCTTGGATTTCAGGCCTAAGTTGATCATTTGTGGTGGAAGTGCTTATCCCAGGGATTGGGATTATGCTCGTTTTAGGTCGATTGCCGATAAGTGTGGCGCTCTTTTGCTCTGTGATATGGCTCACATTAGTGGCCTTGTTGCTGCTGAGGTATAATATTGATTTCGTCAATTATTGCTTTTTTGGAATTTATTTTGTGTTGATTTGATTTGGGTTGTTGAAATTATTCGATTATTAGATCTGGCTTTGTGTCGGTTTTGGCATGATTTTTGTTGTTTATTGTGGGATGTGAGATCTAAGTTGGTGAAATGATCCATTATTGGATCTGGAATTTCTTTGTGTTTTTTTAATCATGATTTAATTGTAGAAAGTATTGTCTTTTATATTCCTAACGGCCGGTTTGGTAGGTAGTAATAAAACGAATGTCGGTAATGAGAACAAATTACAGTGTGATATTGCAATCATGTAAGTGATTTTGAGGAATGACAGTAATTATGGTTGTATGGTTGGCTGCTTAAGAGTGTTTAGTTTGATTACAATGTAATACTCTGTAGTCTGTATTGTATTAGCGTTTTGTTCTTTAATTATCATCGAGATAGAGGGAGTTAGGATTGACAGTGTGGTTGTGTAATATGTTAATGAACTGATTGCGGTGCGGAGAATGAATCAGAATGTAATTCTGCAATCGTGGTAGTGATTTTGAGGAATGACAGTGATTATGGTTGGGTGGTTGGCTGCTTAGGACGTGTTTAGTTTGTTTACAGTGTAATACTCTGTGTAGTGTTAGTGTTTTGTTCTTTGATTATCTCTTTCAATGGCTGTAGTAAGGCGATTATCATCGGTTTAAAGGGAGTTATGATTGACGTTGTAGTTGTATAACTGTATAACATTGTGATAAATATGGTCATTAGAGATTCAGAATACTCTCCTTGAAGCTAGTTTAGGTGATATGATGGTCTAGTAGCTGATCTTTAATTTTGTTGATGTTACGATTACAGGAAGCTGCAAGTCCCTTTGATTACTGTGACATAGTCACCACCACTACTCACAAGAGTCTTAGGGGTCCAAGGGCTGGTATGATTTTCTACCGTAAAGGCCCCAAACCACCAAAGAAGGGCCAACCTGAAGATGCTGTGTACGACTTTGAAGACAAGATCAACTTTGCTGTTTTCCCTTCTCTGCAAGGTGGTCCTCACAATCACCAAATTGGTGCTTTGGCTGTTGCTCTTAAGCAAGCCATGTCTCCCGGGTTTAAGGCTTACGCCAAGCAAGTGAGGGCAAATGCTGTTGCTATCGGAAACTATCTGATGAGCAAGGGATACAGCATTGTTACCGGTGGAACTGAAAACCATCTTGTTCTCTGGGATCTTCGCCCACTTGGATTGACAGGTAACTTCAAAACGAGCCGTTTTGCATCCCTTTCGCTGCATTCCTTACAACAATGTGTATCAAAAAGTAGTCATTTAACTCTTGTAGATGTTTAAAAGCATTGAATTTGTGTGAACATTTTGGCAGGAAACAAGGTGGAGAAGCTGTGCGATCTTTGCAACATCACCGTTAACAAGAATGCTGTATTTGGTGACAGCAGTGCTTTGGCTCCTGGAGGTGTACGAGTTGGTATGTTATATTCCATTCCATTTATTCCATATATTAACTGTCCGTTTACAGTTATGCACAAAGTTTTAGTTATAAATTTAAAACTGACTAGCAATAGCGCATTGGTAAATTTATTTAACATATTATAGCGTATTGGCATTTTCCCTATTAAGTGACCAAGTGATGGATATTATGGAATGAGAAAAAATTGGTAAGTGCTTGGATAAAATGAAACGGAGTACTCTTTCCTTCTACTACATATGAGTAATATGTCTTTAAACTGAAAGGGTTATGTTGGACTTATTGATGCTGTGCATTTAGTCTCGAACTCGTGGAAGTTTTTGCCAATTACAATGTCCGGCTTCAATTAATTAGCCCTCCCTCTTTTTGTCCGTGGTGATGGGATGACAGCTTTGATTTTCCTAAAGCATGGTTTATAAATATACCTAGTAGTACAAGATTATGGATTTGGGAGCAATGTTTCAACCTTACAGCATTTGTTGACTGAAACCAATACATATTCGTAGTTTTTATATCAGAAAGTTCCTCATCTTGACTTGTAATCGACAAAATCGGCAGCATCTCAAAGTTCAGGAATCGTTTATGTAATCCCTTATTAGTCTTATTATTCTGTTACCCTTGGTCTTGCTATGTATATGATCGATGTATAATATAAATATTGTGTGTTTTTGGCAGGTGCTCCTGCCATGACATCAAGAGGATTGTTGGAGAAGGATTTCGAGCAGATAGGTGAGTTCCTACACAGGGCAGTGACCTTGACATTGAGCATCCAAAAGGAGTATGGTAAACTCCTTAAGGACTTCAACAAAGGTTTAGTGAACAACAAGGATCTTGAACAACTCAAGGCTGATGTTGAGAAGTTTTCATCTTCATATGATATGCCTGGCTTTTTGAAGTCTGAGTTGAAGTACAAGGACTAAGTAAGTAGTTTCATACTCTTTTGCGTATGTAATCACGAAGCCTCCAACGTTGTTTTATTGTCTCAGTGGAAAAAAAGCTAATCGTGCTTTTTTAGTTTATTAGGGGATTTGATTCGAAGAAAAAAGCTCTGGAAATTATTATACATTCAAGTGAGTTCAACTAGTTTACTACGTGTATTTTCTCTTTTTTTTTCTTAATGGAAATTAATTAAGCAGTTTTCAATTGGAGGTCAAATTTATATGAAGAAATAAACATTGTAAAATTCCTTTTCTTCTCTCATTTGCAGTCATCTTCTTTTTCTTTATCAAATTTATAAAATGGTGGCTGTTGGGCTCCTCTAAGTTCCATATTATTGTCATGCGGGCCGATATGGTCGTTCTTGTTGTTGGATGGACTTTGATGCTTTTAGGGATGTCAATATGCGGAAGCGGATTTATGTCTCTCCATTCCCCCCGAATATTTCCATCTCTATCTTATACCCATCACCCATGGCACGTACAAAATTCATTTACATCTCCACTCCATTGTATACGAATTAAAATCTATCTCCGTTCTATCGGATACAAACTAAAATTCATTCCAGTATCATCGCACGTTCGAATATCCATCCCAGTCCTAAAATTCATTCCAGTATCATCGCACGTTCGAATATCCATCCCAGTCCTATACCCGCCTCGTTTTAACTCTAAACAAAAAAAAAAATTGTTCAACTTTTACATCTTTTTAAAATTCACATAGAAAATGATATCTTGGTCGTGTTGACGGGCATGAAGCGGATTGTTGATGTGTATCATGTTTGGTTGTAAATATTCGGATGGCTCGTAATTACATTCATAATTTTGGATTTGGGTTGCAGTTCGTATGGGCCCGCAGGACACGCCACACGAGTCAGTTTTTTTTCTTTTTTTTGGGTTTTAGCAAATCAAGAAGGAAACAGAAATCCACTAACATAGTTCAAGTGAGGTTCCATCCTAAAACCAATTGACAATAGGAGGAGTAGCCCACTTAAACTATAAACTAAAAGCTCTTTGCTTCATCTTCCGATGTAGGACACAATTACTCACACTTACTTTCAAACACATAAGTTGAATAGAACAGACCCTGAACTAATGATGCTCATGCACGTTAGCTTCTAACGTGAAATAATCTAATGCTTCGTACTTACTATCAATTTATCATATTACTCCAACTGTTTTCAATATGATAAGTAACAAACAAACGGTAAAACTGGAGAAAGTTAACTGCAATAGCCAAATGCAGGATACAAGTTCATGGTTAAAGCCACATTATCTTGTTTACTGCAATAGCTTGCCATATTATGAAGAACACATTATCTGTTACAGCCAGGCGAATTCACGGTTGTAATGTAACGTAACACACTTCCAAATGAAACTTTAGCAACATATTACAGTTACAGTTACATGACTGGAATTTTTTTCCCCAGAAAATGGCTCAGTTAAGACTTAAGACTTAGGAGTAACAAGCTTGAATGTGTGAAACGATGGACAAAATGATTAGCCAGCTGAAATAAACTTCCCATGCCGAGGCTTCAAAGTAATCAGACATTTTAGGTAAGAAGAATGGTCAACCAAATAATGGAACAGCTCGACGATTGTATACATTTAAAACCAAACCGGGCAGATCTTACAAGACAACGTTCTGTGTTAATGTAACAAACTCTGTACAAATGAAGCCTAGTGATATACTGGTATTCAACAACATAAGCTTATCAAAGTATCATTCACGCGCCATATATTCTGTTATGCTCTCAGAATGATAGTACAAAAGTCAAACATGATCCAAACTGAGCGATATGGATGGTCAACTGAGGACGGAGACCAGTAGAGCACCTGAGGAACTTCAATCAAAGATTTCCTGAGCAGAAATTATGCTATGCTGACTGCAAAAATAGAAGCAATTTTGGACATAGAACATAATTAATTTCCCATTGAAAAAGTTAGGGAACAAACATACAACAAAACCAAAGCCTAATTCCCAAAAGGATGCTGTCAGCTACATGAACCAATAATTTATCTACAAAGATCCTCTTCAGGGCCGTGATAATCAATAGCCTACCACAAGCACTCCCAAGCCCAAAGCACACACTAGCCCAACTAGTAGGCCCACTTCTATTCAAACATAAGAGGTGGTCTACTAATATAAACAACTCTTTACATCTCCATTCTATCAATGTGGGACAATTCCCAACAACAAAAACTCACCATTCTTAAAGACTAACACTTATTCATGTCATTTTCTCTTACAACCCCAATGTAAACAAACAACATGCATCTAAATTTTTAAAAAAAAATAGATATATGATAAATAAACTACACCAATTTTGCAATACAATCACACTGAAGAAACTATGCCAGTAAATCAAACTCCGGTGCATTTTGAGCAAAATGAATAGGCTTTATGACAACATTCCAGGAACATTCCACCTAAAATCTTTAAACTAAAAGAAAATGGAAATCACTTGGTGTATCCCTGTATCTTCGAATTGAACCTGATGTAGCGAAATATCTCTGGAATAAACTGTAATTTTGACAGTAATAATTCCCCTTACTGTAATGGAGCAAGATATCAACGACATTAACTACAACTAAAACCAAACATGCAAACTCAAACATCATTTTCGATTTAAAGTAATTTAATAATTTTAAGCAGAACAGGGTTAATTTAGGAGTTTTGAGAAACGTCCTAAGTATAGGGTCACCGTAACTTTTTCCTAAAGAAAATCAAAAATCTTATTTCCTTGAAGTACAAGATTAAAAATAAAATCCCGCATCCTAGCCCAGCCAGCCGCCACCAATGGCCCTGCCCCCTGGCCACCTTGTACTGATCATTAGAGGGACCCAAGACGGACGGCATACCACCATAGGGTTATAGGGTAAATAGCATAAAGTAGCAAGAAAATAAGCAGCCACTTACTGTTCATCTTTGTAAACACGGTAATATTTCTCTGCATGCTGCCGTTGACCAATAAGTTGAGCAAACCGTTCATCGTGAGTGATGACAATTAGCTGAAAATTTTCCTGGCCTTTTCTGTCCTCCATGATTCTGAAGACGACGATCCAAAGGTAAGATGTTTAGAATCTAACGCACTAGTACTTGAATTTTGCAAATACCATGTTTAGAATCTAATGCAGCAGTATTTGAATTTTGCAAATACCGTGTCTACATACCTAAGGAGAGCAGCAGCCAAACTCTCGGAATTTGGGCCATCTAAGTTTGTTGTCGGCTCATCAAGTGCTAAGATTCCACAGTGGAGGCAAAAGGTTTCTGCCAAAGCCAACCTTATAATAAGTGAAGCAAGAACCTAAAGATGCAGATGCCATTGAAGGAGAATGTCAGACATAACATATAAGTTTAAAGGAAAAACAAAATAGAAAATAGAAAATAGATGATATCTCTATGGACGTGCAGGCTTTATTAGACTGCCTCACCTTCTGGCCAGCACTGCACCTTCCTCGCATTTCCAGTTCTGCATCACCTGTCTGCATGAGCACCTGACCAGAAACCAATACAATTTTAAGATATACGCAGTTGTTATGGACTTCACTGAAGCATCACAAATAATGACAAACTATTAAATAGTACAAGAATATGCTATTACCTTATAACTGTAAGATCTAGTTCCAGCACCTTCAGAATCGGAATGTATGTATATGTAATCAATGTCCTGACCTCTGTATGTCTGCTGCCAGAGTTCACGAATAATTCTATTTATTTCTTCCATTTTCATAGTGTGAAAACGCATAAGTGCCCTGGAGGAAGGTAAACCCAAAATATTCGACATTAGCAACGAGCACAGTAAGCCAGTAGATATCACCAAAATGCATGTCTTGAGAGGAAGAAACAAAATTTGTGCCTAAAAGGTGGACCAAGTGTTTCGAAGGTGAAAACAATATCAATTCAGATGATGCTTTCCTTGTTGGCACAATAGGAAATTTGAGGTTGAAACAATATAGACTTATGTTAAAATACAAATCATCAGCAAAAGAAAACATCACAATGACATACAGCAACAATGTCAGACAAAGAAGATGCTAAAAGAAAGAGCAAAAGATACCGGAAGTACATACATAGTTTTCGAAAAAGGAGACAAAAGCACACTGCCAGATAAAATGTACTGTACTTTAGTTTACGAGGGAACGCTTACTTGTCTAGAGCACTGTAGTATCTGTCAAGGTCTTTGTTTGCCATTTCTGTAGTCTGTCAGAACGAGAACCCAGTCAAAATTTAAGGAAAATAGCTTTAAGTAAGGATGTAAAAGCTGTGTGAAAGGTACCTTGAGCTGGATTAGTTGGTCAAAGTAGCGTTTGTCTATATCCTTGTATTGTGGTTGTTTGAGATCCTTTTCATTTTTTGATATGTTGCTCTCATACACAGACTTTGTTCCACCAAACCTATTCAACTATAGAAATTACAAAAGTTAAAATTTTACAGCTACCTATGGAAATCCAAATAACCAAGTAGGAATATTGATCAAGCATAGAGGATGAGATATATCACATTTTCTGAGAGATTTCAAGCATTAAAAACAATTCCGAGAAAGATATGAAAGATGGCTTCATGAGCAGACAAAGGAAGTGCTACACAAAGGTAGAAATGTACACAGAAGAATGAATGAGAAACATGTTAAGTGGTCATATGCATGGAGGCAGTTACTTTCCCCGAAAGCAGCGAAGTAAATTAGAATAGAAGGTCCCATAATGGTTGGCTGTCATAATACATTTGTGTACTTCAAACTCAGTCGATACAAGTTAGGTTTGCACCCAGCATAGATGCTTTAGTAAAAGGCCACCTAGCCAATTGAAATGATTGCAGCCTGCCATCTGTTAAGGGTATGTGATATCAAATATGAATAGTAGCTGATAGTACAACATAACAACACAAAAAGGTCACAAACTCACAATCACATACACAGATCCATAACTGTCAAGACAAATCCAAACAAATCCCACCACTATAAGAACTAAGATAGCATCCACGTATATCAAGATTATAACTGGAAAAGCGATAAAGTTATAAAAAAGAATCAAGAGAGACACTGATCCATCATTGCAGTAAAACTGATAGCGAGATTAAGAATACCTCAGACAGAAGCCTGTCTCTTTCTTTGTTTAACTTAAATAGCTCAGACTCAATTATCTCAGAACTACCCATCTCTACTAGTCTCTGCTCCAGCAACTCAAGGTCACGAGTCAGATCAGCTACTCTAGCTTTTGCCTCCCTATATATTATGTTGTCATCAATATTATGTCTCAGTAACTCTTGGTTCTTCTTGATTTCCCGTGCACTTTCCAATTCATCAGATATTTTCTTCTTCCTCTGACCATAGTTCTCACGCTGAGATTCTAACTGTGACTTTCTGACTTGTAGCTCTTTTAAGCGCTCTTCTTTCTTAGTCTCATCATACCTGCCAGCAGAATATTATGAAAACTTCACATGGAAAGAAATCAAAGAACACAAGGACGAAAAAGATCAAAGACATGATTGAGTTGCATACTCGTTTATCTTGGAGTTAAGTTTGAGAAGGTCGTCAACTTCCTGCTGTTGCCTTCTCCATATCTCAGCATGCTTCTCAAGTTCACCATTAAGTTTTTCTTTAAGATCGCTATGATAACGAAACAGTTTCTGTGTTTCCTTAGTCAAAGGACTAATAGCCTCTGTAAGTTGCTGCAATTATCAAAAGAAATTAATCTCAACTCATCAAAATTATATACAAAATTCAAAGATAAATACATAATACTCTGCTTTATATGGCTGAATCAATAAAAATAAGTCGCACAAAAACAATATCAACTGCAGTAGATACAACAATAGACTCAACTACAAGATTGTAGAATACATCAATAGACCTGACTTGAAAATGTTTAATATAAATGGAACTAGATAATGATGTCAACATATCGGTCAAATTCTTTATGATGTGTCCCAAACAATTCACATAAACTGAACAAAACCTAACATTCACCAGCTACCAAAAATAGATCAAATCTTCTGCCATAACAATTAATCTTGTAAATTTCCTTGCTATTTTATTCTTAACTTTGGACATAGAACAAAATTAATTTGTAAATATCTGACGAATATTAATTTGTAAATATCTGACGAATATTAATTTGTAAATATCTGATGAATATCAATTTGCAAATATCTTAATTTTGGACATAGAACAAAATTAAAATAAAACTTGTAAACATCTGATGAATAACAACAATAAGGTGATTCAGAACTGGTTATGAGCTACAGCTATCCTGAGGGTAACTTCGGAGGGAACCAGCTACTAGACGGTTCGATTAGTCTTTCGCCCCTATACCCAAGTCAGACGAGCAATTTATGGTAAATTCAGAGAAAATAGAGTCTTCATCAACATCAAGTTAATTTGATCTATTATTGAGACTGAATACAAATGCATAGATATAATTTGTTAGGTAAACAATATCAATTAGATGACTGCTATAGGGGACCATCCAGATTTTCAGTATCATCAAAGGTGTAGACACATGAAACTGAACCACCTTTGCTTCGCTGACGATTGCTCATGTCTTGCAAAGGTGACACTAAAGTGATATAATTGTGGGTTTAATATTTTTTCAGAAACTACAGGGCTAGAAGTTAATGCAGGGAAATCTTAAGTTTACAGTTGTGGTATGGATGAGCCATGAATAATATTGCTGCCTTCTCCGGTTTTAATTTTGGTTCCCTCCCTAGAAGTATCTAGGGTGCCAATGAGTGCAAATAAGCTAAAAGCTGGCGATTGTTAGATTCTTATAGAGAAAATGGTTACTAGAATTAAGATTTGGAGCTCAAGGAATCTTTTCTATGCAGGGGAATACAACTCATCGATTCTGTTTTAATGAGTGTTTGTGTCTATTGGCCACAAATCTTCTTTTTCCCTTCATCTATTCTGAAGAAAATAAATGCTAATTGTAGGGCATTTCTGTGGCATGGTACCTGCAATGACTCAAGGCCTGGTGTGATAGCTTGGGAAAGACTTTGTTTTCCAAAGAGTGGCGGGGGACTAGGGTTCCGGAATCTTACTCTATGGAACCAGGCTGCTGTAGGAAAACAGGTTTGGGCTATAGCAAAGAAGCAAGACAATATGTGGGTCAAGTGGATCCATACAATGTACATAAAGGGAGCTAATTGGGAGCATTACGATGCTCCAGCTGCTGCTAGTTGGCCTGTAAAGCATATTGGCAGAGTGAAACATATGACGTGTGTCAAAATGCAGGGTTGTTTATGGATGAGTTTTCCCAAGTACTCAATCAGGGAAGCTTACAAAAAGTTGTGTGGTGAGACTGAAAAAGTCAAATGGCATACAGGAGAGTGGAATAGGCTTTCTGTGCCTAAACACAGAATTATCATGTGGATGGCAATTCAGAACAGACTGAAGACAAAAGAAAGACTCCTACAATATGGCATAGGAGATAATAATAAATGTGCCATATGTGGGACTGGAGTTGAAAGTATCAACCATCTGCTTTTCGAGTGCTCTTACAGCACACCCTGCAAGCAGATTATCCTACAGTGGGTTGATGTTAAATGTAGGTGGTCCACTCTTCCTCCATTAGTGGAATGGATAAAAAAGAAGCAGAATGGGGCATTTAGGAAGAAGGTTGTAAATGCAGTGGTAGCAGGGCTAGTTTATCACTTAGGGAGAGTAAGAAATTCCGCACTTTGGTATTTGAAAGTCACCCAGATTGCTGCAACTGTTAAAAGCATTCAAGATGTAGTTAGAAATAAAGTTCAGAGCCTTATATGGGGAAGTGTAAGTACAATAGATAGAAATTGGTTTCACAATTTGTAACTAGTTTTGAATAGTTGTTTTAGGCTTAGTTTAGCCTGCTTACTCTCTTTTCGGGTTAGTAAGCCGGGAGGATCCTTCCTAGAAGGTACATCTCACTTTTAGGCCTGATTTAAGTTGTAAATTGTTCAAGTTTTGAAATATACGTACTTTTGCTTGCTTGCCAAAAAAAAAATCAAATAGATGAAGGATTTGCAAGGGACATGGAGAATTAGTCTATCTTTTCCCTTTTGTTATGGAATATTGAAATCTCAAATTAAGAAAAAAAATCAGTCCAATAGATATTATCGTTTCTGAAAGAAAAAAATGGCAAACCTTCAGTTCCACTAATCCTCTGTAAGACAGAAACACTATGATGTTGATCTATTCTTAGTATTTTATGCCCTCCGGTCTTCAATGATCTCCCTATTTACTATTCACATGGTTAAACTTTGATAACATTATGCGATTTATATATAAGAAAAAAAACAAATATTGTGATATCTTGTTAGATTTGTCTCAATGTGTATTTTCATCAAATAACTATTTCTTATAATGAGAAGAACTTTTAGAAACTTTGAGTTTAGCAAGTTTATCTTCTTGTTACTATTCAACTATATCTACAGGTATACGGTATACCACAGAAAAAGGGAAAAGTGTCTATACACAATCAGGGCAGACTCTCAGAAAGTCAAGAACCTTTTTGCATAATTTAAAGACTCTCAGAAAGCCACTTTAACTACAGACATAGACACACAAACATAACCGCAACTACTTTGTTAACAAAATAGCATCGAAGGAGGCCGGTTGTGGGATCTCCGGAAAAATTACTATAAACTAAAGCCTCAAAAGACTGTTGGTTTATTTTGCAATACAAATACTCCGTAATCAACTTCAGAATTTTTATGTTTTTCTGGTTCATCCCGGTCTTCCGCTCCTTTCTGTTGTGTTATTCTCACCAAAAATTATCCTGTCAGTCTCATTTAACACACATGTTTAAAATTTTGTCAACAAAATAATAGTTGAGATTAGTTTTGTACAATATTTTAATTGGTTAGTTTTTGTTGGTACAAAAATCGTTACATTGGAGGATCCATGAATTTTTGCTTATAATAGTTGGGTTCATCCGCATTAAATATATCCACGCAATGACCTAATTAAAACAGAGCCATCAATTCCATGTGTTACCTTCTCCTCAAGCTCAACTTGACTTTTATCCTCCATGTCACGTTCAAGATCCTCCTCCACTTTCTTAAGATTTTCCAGTACAGCAGCAGCTTTTATTTTCTCCTCCCTGACCGTGAACAACCGTACGTTAGTGCTATTTACATCTGCCTTCATGTAATTCTCTTCTTCTCTCAAATTCGCAGTAGCAGTTTCCAAATTATCCCTACATAGCAAAAAAATATGTGCCATATTAAAATTAGTAACGAATTGAAGGGAAATGATGTTAGATGAGTGATATTAAAATGCTGTCTACAATTTCAGTAAGAGTGCATATTGCGAGTTCATATAATCTGCTTGACATTTCCCTATCTAATTAAGAAAGATAAAAAGGAGAAAGTAAAAGGGAAAAGAGGACACTTGTCAACGAGGCATGTGAAAGAGCTTAGTTTTGTTCTCTCAACTGAGACTGCACACAGCATCCTCATTTACAATAAACATGTAAGTTTTGCGAGCAATAAGCTAGCACAAAGTACATGACTTCAATCATTAGTATGAAGTTAGAAGCTAAAGCCATCTTCTATCTCTTTATAATGCTCAAAGATAAAAGCAGAATGTGATGAGGAATTCAGTGATGTAAGCTACACATCTGAGTCCGCAATAACTCATAGGATATCTTGTCTCAGAAGAGAAGAGAAACATATCATGCTCAACCATATAAAAAACAGAAAAAAATCAGAAAGCTATATACATAGTGTTCTGCAGATCATTGAGCTCTGACTTAATGTCATCCATTGAACGCACACCCAGCCCTCCATAATCAAGCATGTCCTCCAACTCATTCACTTGATGTTGTATAGTCTGGATCTCTAGGAAATGTCTGTCCGCTGTCTCCACATGCGATACCAAGGCCTCAATTGAATTCTTGTCAGCCTGAACTTGGGCAACTACACCTAAAATCTACATGAAAAAATATAATGTGGTGTTAAACTAAAGAGCCACGGATTATCAGAACTAGCATCATAACACTATCTTAATTTTATTATGGAGCAACCTCCATCCCCTGAAGCAACTATACCTGAAAACAGGCAGAGATGGACCTTTAGAACTTAATTTCCACATTGAACAGAACTTATGCCAACACTCTAACCGAGCAGGAGATATCAAGGATACATCAAGATTCAAACAAAAGAAAGTCTGTAAAATTGTGCAACAAGCCTATATAATGATCTACCTCTAAACTCTATGACCCCAATATGCAAACATATAATAAAAAAATCCAGGTGAATAAGAATGACCTCGTTATAGTCCTTTCAGTAGACAAGCATTGTGGTTAAACTAGAAGATACACACAAAACTAGTGTAATTGCTAGAAGATAGACAGTACAAGCCAAGAATATTACATCATCAAGTGCCTGCGTCTTCTGATCCAACTCTTTATTTAATTTATCCAACTCCGTCTGTGCTTGAGGTATGTCTTTCCCCATTTTAGAATACTCTTCATACATTATTCGAAGGCTGTCCAACTGCTGAAATATGGAATCAGCACTCGCGGAATCTGCTTCCACCTCTTTCATACGGTCTGCCGTAGTGGCCATACTGTCTTTTTGCTGAGCATAAACCAAAAGAAGTGCATCTTGTAAAAATACAAAAAGACATTGAGAGATAACAAGGCTTACAAGATCAAGCAAAAAAATCGAAAAAAGAAAATCCAGTGAAGTAGGCCTCTGACAATATCATCAAATACCATTACCCATAATCCATGAACAAAGTCCCCTCTCATAAGGCTCCTGCCTACGGCGAGGGAGGGTCAAATGTACGCAATCATAACCAAGTGATTGAAGAGCTAACTCTTAGACCCTTGGTCAAAAGCTTCAGTTAAGTAGACAGCTAGACACAACTAGTAAATTTTTTACCTTCTTCACAAATTCATCCTCCTCTTCAGCTGAAAAGGGACGTTTACAACAAGGACAAGCATGACTGGTTCGAGCAGAATATTCAAACGGAACGAACATTTTGCGCATACCCACTTCCATATCGCATTTACTGCATCGAGTTAAACAGAACATTTAGTACATAAACGGAAGGACACACCTGCCTCGACAGATATATTAGAACCAGAACCTTTTCAAAACATCTCTTTTCTCTTTGGCCTTATTCAAGGCTTGAAGATAAGATTCAATACCAAAAGGCAGCTGATCCAGTGATTGGAGTTTTGTTTCAATGAACCTCTTCCTAGCTGAAAATTATACAGGGAGGGATATTGAGATGTAGAGTTAGATAAAATAAACAGTGAAAATGGTGCAAATATCTATAAGACAAAAAGTATTGTCAAATACCGAGGGGGGGAGGGGGCCTACCATTTGTACAAAACAGATGCAAATCGCACTTTGAAACATAGTAGTAAATGAAATGGAGTTTACAACAAAAGCTGCTCATTTACACACCATACTTGGAGCATTCTTATCTCAGTGAACAAAGAGGATTTATTATACAAATGATGATGCAAACAACTAGTGACATATCATGAAGTAAGAACCAGCATTGAAACAGTCAGCCTAGAAACCACGAGTTTGATGCATATGAAAGGAAACAACTATTGTAGAGGTTACTCCCTTTGCTCATTATACATCGTATGTTCCGTTTTGGGATGTTCCTGCTTGATGACGGAAGGCAAAGATAACAACTAAGAAAATGGATGTTCCCACGGTCCACTTTCAGGATGTGAACTTCAAATTAACAATATACTCTCTGTTATCCAGAAGAAAAAAAAGTCGTTTTAGCCAAATTCTTTTGATCCCAGAAATGTCATTCCACACCAACAACACAACACTAATAGCAACTTTGTGAAACAAATATAACACAATTAGTTTTTTCATAGCATCACTCATTACTATAATTATCATTACTCATTATCATTACCCCATTGTCTCAAAGAGGCTCCCGCAACAAGCGGGGTAAGGGGGTGGTTTTAAGAGCCATTTTGATTTAGTCCATTACATCCCAAAGCCAAAAGAACAAATGAATCTTTGGCTCCATCAGAAATGGACAATATTTCATAGCATCACTACAAGATTTAAATGGCTCTTAAAAGTATCAATGCAAATTTAATTAAGTTAATCAAATTGTTACAATGTGTAACTGTGAGGATGGCCAAACAAGTTATGTTTTAGATTAGAGACAGTTTTCTTTAAAAAAAAGTAGAACAAATGATATAAGGCATTTCATGAAAGCTTGTCTATGAAAATGAGGTGGCATTACTATTTGATCTTGATCTTTGTGCAAAAGTGATGTCAAATAAACGGTGGAGGGAGTAAAACCCCAAGCATTTACAACATTTAGCTACTCAATGAGATTGAAAACCAAACTTACAATTCATGTCTTTTTGAAATTTATTTAAGTTTCTGTTGACTTCTTGAATCTTCAACAGCAACATGCTAACTTCCTTATCAGCGGCACGGGACTTTGGGGTAAGGTCTTCAAGCTCGCTAGTTGTAGAGCTGCACAGATTATGTAAAATCAAAGGGCAACTTATAAGCTATGGGCAGAAGAAAATTTCATTGCCAATGAAGCCATAGGAGAGTCCTCTACTCTTCAACCACTAGCCCAAAAAAAAAGAGTAAAAAATTAAAAAACGCGTCAATCGACTAATACCATTTACATCATCCAAAGATTACCACAAGAAAACTTCCACAGGAAAGTACCAAAGAAGCTAGAATAGTATACTCCGTCCCACAAAAACTCACACGGCCATTTCAAACTGTCCTATCATTTCTCACCAGGCACCATATGCAAAACCAAAAGGATGTCAAGTATGCACACTCTAATTGGTTCCATTGTCACTTTGGTGGTGCACTTGTAATTTTTTTCGGAGGATATGGCTTCCCCTTGTTAGATTCAAGTTCCTTATGTTCACTCCTGTGCATGGTTGGAGACCTCAGAGTCATGTTTCAGCCTCTATATGATACACGACTTATTCTTTTTTCAAAGACAAAATGCTTCATGATAGCTCAAGGGAACGCTTTGTTGCCCCCAGCCCTCATTTTGTATATGGGTCCTTTTGGTGTCTTTCGAATATAATTTTTCATTACTTATTAAAAAAGAGGGAGAAGTACACCCTAATTAGAATATGTATTAATATACCACAATTTTTAGTTGATTTCCAAATACTACATAGATCATGATTTAGGAAGCTCTTTATTTGCAAGAACGCAAGTCAATCTTTTACCTTAGAATTATAAACTCAATGTTAATGTTCCTCAACTATGTGTCAAGACTGCAATACGTCTCTGATATCTCTCAATCAATCATGCAGGCATGCAGCACCTCACTTAAATCGATGACTTGGTGTATAGCAAAATGAAAATACAAAACAAGCAAAAGACAAATGCCAAACTTCAAAATCTTGAAAACAACCTTAAAGCCTTAACAATTTCACTTTTCAAATCCTTCTCTGGTGGGAGTCTTCCTTTCAGCACTCCTCTGATCTTATCCTTGTGCTCATCCATTCTAGAAACAACGCCATAATATGTCAATTAGAAGAAATATCAGGCAGCACAGGAGTTAAAGTGAAAAAAAAATCCCACAGTACACACAAAAATCAAACAACTCCAGAGCATGTAACTGACATTTTTTTTAACTTTTTCCTGTGATTTTCTAGCTCTAATTTCTTCATAGCCAACTTTGTTCTATTCTCAGAATCATCAGCCAAGATATCTCTTTCTCGATTCAGAGATTTGATCTTATTTTTCATGTTGAAGACTTCTTTTGTGTTTTCTGCTAAAACTTCCTCAAATTTCCTTTCAGCTAATTGGGTTGTCTTCCTCTCCAATTCAAGACGCTGCAGCAAACAAATTATGAAGCATAATGGTAAAAGAAGTAAAGTCAAGCAGGGGGTGACATTAAAGAAGAAAGCCGCTAAGTTGATATAATACCATGCCCCTTTCTTTTTCATCCAAGCGAGGAAGATCAACTCCAGAAAGCTGAGTTTCATATAACTCACGTTCACTCTCTTCCTTCTGAATGCGTTTCAAAATACCTTTCTGTAAACAAGATTGCCAAAGACATTAAATGCAACATTCTTTAGACAAGATTGAAATAGAGTAGATTTCAAAATCATTTTGTAACAACCTTAACGTCCGCGTTGGCCCGCTTTCTAGCTTCAAGATCCTTCTGGTGGTTATCTGATATTGTATAGGATACCCATGCTGCGTTAATTTCAGTTTCATTTGATTTCTGAAATAAAGTAAAATAAGTTTAATATTTTATAAGCCATGAAAAATGGTATTGTAATGGGTTTACGAGTAAGAAAGTACAAACATAATAGAATAATGCAGATGCTGATTCTCCTACATTCAGGAGAGGAGGAGGAGGTTTGAAGAGGGAGGTAAAAGTACAGAGTATTATTCACTCCACTAGTACTACCAGGGGAAAAAACAACCCCCCTTCCCCAAGAAATCATTCCATCCTTAACCCTCTCCTTCATTTCCATATCCATCCTCCTACCGGCTACCAGCATAACCATTAAGGTTTTTGCCGCGTCTCTCCCTCCTTTTAAATCTTTCTCTGGCGATGGTGTAAAATCTGACCATTTTTTCCTCCTTGCTCAGTTCTACACCAACGCCACAAGGGGTTAAAATGGCTGGCGAGATTTGTAATGGCCATGGCTGCCGTGAAACTTGCTTTAGCAGGCTTGCCACCACCAATGAGAGCACATATCAATTAGTTTAAACTAAATGGAAAGCAAAATTTAGGGATATATGCTTTTGTACATCCAAAGCATCAGAAAGCCCAAGGACTGATTACAAAATCATAGAAAAGTTAGAATTGACCTTCTGCTCCTGTAAATTTTTCTCCAATTCAAGTACCCTCTGCTTTAAAGAACTTGTACAACTCAAGGCTGTTTCATCACTGAAAGGACCATTTGTAAGGGATCCCAAATTATGCAGAGAATAGAGCTCTTGGATCATGGAGTCCCTGTCATTCTTCAATGAAGCATGAGCCTGAAGCCAAAAAGACGAAAAGATCCAAAAACTGTAAATGATAAAGACAAAGCAAAATGCAACAAATAAATTTTACAAAGGGAAATCACAAAAGGTTACTAGTGTTTTGATAAAATGCACAAGACTATAGTTTTTTAATAGTGTAACCCAAAGGTTTCAGGATGTTCATTTGTCTCTTTTTAATTTTCCATCTAGTTCCGAGACTTTAACTATCACAACCCTTAACCATACACGTCTCTAACAGGTGCTCCAACATTAACTGCTGACACCCTCACAAAAAAAAAACAGTTCTCATTCATCTACCCCTCAGCCTCCTTTGATTGATAGTGTTAGAATCCAACCTTCCTTCACTTGTATTTTTCTTATCTAAGGCTTTCTAGGACATTTCGAATAGTTTTCTACGCTTTGGATAGAATTATTATGTTCATGTCAACCCAGTGTTCACCGGAAATTTTTAGCTAAGTCAAAATAAGCCTCTATGAGGGGTATGGACCAATACCCCTCATCAGAAGTTGCCTTGCTTAGTTACTAGCGGTTGTTGTGTTTGTAGATATTGCGATTTCGCTCGTACTTAAGCTTTCCCGACCAAACAAAGTCTCCCAAAACAGATACATTCTCGTTGTCGGCCTCGCTAAGCGCCCGATCGACCATCGAGTCTCGCTCCTGTCCCCATCCTTTCTGAATCAAGCACCCGCTCGTGCCCCATGAGCCTTGAGATATACTTTCCGCACAAGGCTTTGCCGCCCCTTAGGCAAGAGCGCAACGCACGATCCGGTGTCAAAGCACTCGGACCGTGACACAATCACGAGAATCATAGCATTGAAACTTAAAACAAAAATGAGGGTTCCCTACATCTCCAATTTTAAATATCTAGAAAATTAACAAAGCAATTTTGACAAGAATATAAACGTGAAGATTTTTTTCCGAGAGGTATTATGCCTTCTATGGCCCGATCTCAAGTAAAAGACCAAAAAGTTATAACCTTCTCCCCCACCCCCCGCTAAAAATAAATGCATACTTAAGCACCATGGGACTTGATCCAACTTGGGTGATGGAGGTGGGTAGCTTACTAAACTACCCTCACCTACGCCACAATAAATTATAAAATGAATGTATTTACATGCAAGTTTGCTAAAACAATGAATTAGAAAAGGTATCAACTTAATCATTTAATAGGTAGTCGGAATTCAGAAAGCTCCATCATGTCAGCAACTATTTGTCAATGCAGTGAAGGAAATTTATAGATTGCACATAATCTGAGGTCTACCCCATACACAAACTTTAGATCAGAGGTTTCTGCTGGCATCTTGTTAGAAACAAGGTTCCCTTGTGAAATATTCTTTTTTTTTATAAAAGGGTAGACTTACATCTGCTGCACTCTGAAGTTTGCTAATCTCTATGACATAATCGGTGCTTTTTTTGTCAAGGGTACTACATGTTTTCTCCAAGTCATCTGCATCTCTGGCCAGTCTGCTGATTAGTTTGTCTTGCTGAGAAATTTTTTCATCAAACTTTTCCTTCCACTCCTTCAATTCTTCATCAGTCTCTGAAATACAGTCTATGTTAATTACAATATCCACAAACACTGACTGTTAAGGAAAGGATAAGCAACTCTTATTCCACTTTTTTTATGGAGTGACAAACCTTCAATATCTTCGTTGAGAGCTAGATACCTTTGTTCCTGCTCTTTGAACGAAGCACTTCTTGTGGCATTCTTTTCAGTTATCTGGTCCTGTAACTTTCGCACATCTTTTAGCTTAGTTTCAGTATGATGTATCTTAGCATTAACCTCTTCAATTTCCTTATCCAAATTCTGCATTTGAACTTTCAAGGATTTTGTTCTTTCCTGATCTTGAGCAATACTTTCTCGGAGCTGTCACGTAACAATCAAGGCCGCAGACCATCAGAACATTCCAAGGAAATCAAACATTAGTATTTCCAGCTACAACAATAAAATCTCTAGATCTCCAAACCTACAACAGAGGGATCAGACCCATATTGCTAGAAGAAATCGCAGTATGAAAGAAGGAAAACGATATACACAAACGTAAGGCCTATCTATAAAAACCAAAAGTAGAAACATCGAGCACTAACTAGACATTAATAACATCGATCGACATGTAATTTTGTGATATATTCCTAGATTAATACCATCTTAGGAAATAAATTTGATGATTATAATTATCCCTTAGGGCTGCAGATATCATAATCGTAAAACAAAACTAATATAAACAGACTAGAAGAATGGAATCGATGGAACAAGGAGATCCGGTATAAACAGGAACTGTTGAACCACCTCCATGGTATAAACTCGTCAAAGACACATTTAACAAAGCCAATAAACATGAAAAAACGAATTTAGGTTCAGCACAAGTTGTGGGAACTGCTTAGATATTTTCAGGAAAAAATAATCTCTATCGTCATACGATTCATACTCATCCCCTAAGCCTGCCCATGACTGGTGGCCACTGGTGCTTGACACTGCACCATTTCCCCGCCATTTTCTGTGGTGGGGGGAGAGGGCCAGGCAAGGGAGTTTCTCTCTTTTATAAATATTGATCTCAGCCTTCTTTCCCCGTCTCCTACCCGCAGCAATCAGAACCTGTACAATCTTTCTTTTAACCATAGGTGACAACCAGCTACCACGTCTGATAGTAGTGGGAAGTTTCAAAAGTCAGGAAAATGTCTAGAACAGAGAATAAGTTGTGAAAATGCCTATTACAATGGGGACCTAACCAATATAGAAAGTGAGTGGCTTGATTGCCTTAGAACTTAGCGAGTAGGTTAAGGAGGTAAACATCATGACCTTGAACACCTCTAGGGAAACGGAGACACCTCGAAGATTTATAAGATATGGGATTCAACATTTTACGCTCTACAGGCCACAAGGGGTAATTGCAAACAACACTCTACAGTTATGTGTGAATTATTAACATAACTGGACAGAAAATTTAAAGGAAGATCAAAGAAATTTTGTTGATGACCATGGAAAACGGAACAATCGATTGTACACTTACCAAAGTTGGGAATTTCTTCCTTCCTGTGGATCCTCGGGTAGTTCACTTATCATTCCAGTTACTAACTGTGATTCTGAGGTTGATTCTCTCCTAGACACTGTTTAATGAACAAGTTGCAGTTTTTGAAATAAAAGCTTAAAAACTCAGGAAAAGTCCTAGGGGGATTGGTGGACTGGGTCAATTCCAACCTAAAAAGTGTGGTGTGTTGTCCGACGCTTAATGGTTAAATATAATTAAACTAGAGAGATCTTGTTATGAGTTACTGATTAAGGAGGCAGCACACTGATAGTTTCAATGAGAACCAAGTCTAAAATGAAAACTGATAAGTGATAACCAAATTCGGCTGACAGGTAAAAACTCAATGGCCACAACACCGTCTAACCCTCATTTCTCCCAAAACCACATAGGATATTCGTAAATCTAAACGAAGCAGGTCAGGCTCAGAGAACCCCTACTGTACATTTAGAAGCCACCTTGCAATGCAGAAACAACTCAACAAGTGACATCATATGACTACCCAGTTTCCACCAGCTAAGCACTGGACAAACACAATCGGTGACATAGCCTTGTTGTCTCTGTATAACTGCAGTGTAGGTATTGAGTTTCTCAAAAGATGTTGCTCACATAAAAGCTTTAACAGTTTAACAAACACATTTTACGACCTTATTCTTCAAATGACAGTGGAATTTAGAAAAGACTCCAAGTTGCTTAATGTTGAACAATTGTATTTTTACAGTTTAGAGCTGCACCGCTGCTGGTTTTTGACATTTCTTGCATGGTTCTTGGCTGGATTTATATAACTATGATAATTTAAAGGTTTTTACCATTGAGGTGGCACGATGGTGAAGATACGTTGCAAGGTCGCATGAGAATTGAGTGACATAACTTCAAAGGGAAGCTGTTTATATTTCCAACATTATGCTAATTGCCCAGCATATTTCCAGAATTCTAGCCTGTTACCTTGTCCTTTTTCGTCAGATGTAATCAAAGATTTCATGCATAGTCAAAGATGTTAAATATTTATTTGGGAATTGCTTCAAGTAAATATACATTACCCACTTTTTTAGACAACAAAGAAATTCTCTTTTAACTGTTACTTTTTCAAGTTAATTAAATGATTTTTTAAAATTGTATGGGGAATAAAATATACCCAGAATTGGGTATTTAAAGATGAACTAAAAAAAAAGAAAAACATATAAAATCAATAAGGAAGTACTCATATGGTATCCAGTGCCTAATAGCTGGAAGCTTCCAGAGTTTCATCTAACTGTTTCAGAGCTAATTATCACTAAAAGGCGATTGGTTGACGTCGGTGTATGAAAAGGCTCAAGGAACACCTCGGCGATTAGGAGTACCCAGCACCTAAGAAACAGTAAAAAAGAATTTGAAAAAATGGTGTGCACATCAGGGGGTGCACCTCACCGAATTCGCCTAGCCCAGACCACGAAAAGGCGTTGGCTTCAAACACCTTGCCCCTCGGCGCTTAGGCGCACCTTTCTATATACTGGTTGACGTAAGCCCTTTTCCAATGGAATTGGATTTTATTTCGATGTTGCTTAAACGGTTTCTCACATGGAAGCCTTGGGTTTTTACGTTTATGCCATAGTGTTGTTTCCTAGCTATTTTAAGATTATAACGTCATATTGGATTGTTCTAACTTCTAATTTTGGTCACCAATCTATAAACATATACTTCCTCCGGGTTTTTATGTTTTATAATTGCACCATTTGAGGTTTCACCCTTGCCAATGTACAAATTTAAACAGTAATATCTCTCATTATATTTTAGTAAAAATTATAAAAAAAATTGACACTGTGAAAGTATATTTCGAGACCCTTTTCCTACCATCTAACTTCTTAATGACTTCTCAACCACCAGCTTCCAAGAAACAGTAATCCGAGGATCAGCTCCACTGAAGGAACCCCAAAGAAAGTCAAGGATGATTCCGGATGACACAAAGAACCACAAAAAAAAAGTGAAAGACTCCATTGTCCATATTGATCACGAACACTGGACTTAGACAAGTTAATTTAGCCCAAAAAATAAGTTAAGGAGAAAACCCAGAATGTTCTGGACTTCTCTAAGTCACTAGAGAGAAATAGGTAAACACAAACTGCACGTAAAAGATACAGAGCCCATTCCCTCCTCTCCACGCCCAAAATATAGATTATTTATCCATGAACATGTCCCTTAGAGATCGACCTATTTAACAGTTTAGACATCAACCACCAAAGTAAACGAAAACAGAGAAAAGAATCCCAAGTCTTAAACAATAAGGTTCAAAAACACCGCCTAGAGAGCGTATATTAAGGAGACCATTATCTATAACCAGGGAGCAGAAAGTAGAAAGGCAACCAGGAATTCACCTCTTTTCACCTAGACCTAAACCTTTCCTCTCCATAACATTATCCAAGAAGCCCCATCCCATCCTATGATAAGCTTTCTCAAGTCCAACTTCAGAAAACCTTAACCTCCCCCATCCCCTTCCTCAATCATCAACTTAGGAACACAAACTCCAACAAGATAAACCTCTCCCTAACAAAGACACTAGACAGAATAGTGCTCAATAGTACAACACTCAACCTATTACAAAGACCTCATTAATCAAACTAATTGGTTGAAACCCTTAACATGATGATACTTCTTCGAAACTAGGGTGATAGCAGTATAATTTCTACTCAGTATATAATACCCTAGTCAAAAGCTCTATGTTGACCCTTAGTTTTGGTTGATGACAAAACAAACTTCCTGATGTTGGTTTAGTGTGGTTGTTGTTTAGCCCCCGAGTTCCTATGATGGATAATACGAAGCTGGGGAGTTCCAGAGCTGGACAAGCTAGGTATGGAGGCAGGTGTGCAAAGCCATTCAATCAATATATGAGCTACTGTGAAGAACTAGCCATTCTACAATGTTGTGAAGTCCTCATATTCTATGAGGAACTTCGAAGTTCTAGAGAAGGAACAATGTATGAACTTTCAGAGTGAAGCTTCCAAGAGGTGCTACATGAAAGCTACAACATATGAGTTTATGTTTAGGTTTTATGTAAGTCTTTAATATTGTTTGTAAGTATTTTGGAATGAAAAGAACACGAGGAACTTGATGCGTTTTTATGAAAATGTTGGCAGTAAATAAAACGGAAATGTTATTTGAAAAATGAACAAAAAATATTTAAAATAAAATTACTATTGGATTCTGTTTCTAGAAATCCTTGTTTACCAAGTAAAAGATATTCTTGTTACTAAAAATTCTCTCGCATTTTCTACAATTAAACGTGCTGAAGGTGGTTTGATTTAGTCCTCCTTGTTTCTCGTGGCTGCAATTACTGGAAGCAGTTGAGGGAAACAAGGGAATTAACCTAATGAAGCTCCTTTACAAAAGGACAAGTAGTTTCATTCATAAAATCACAACTAACTGCGCATTAAATTTACAAGAAGAGCTTAAGAGATTTCAAAGTGTCAGTTTACAAAAGAGCGTGTTCCCAAGTTCCTGCTTACTTATAAGCTTTGTTAAATACTAGAGTTTTATACAATTGAGTTGTGATTTTGGGGTATAAAGGGTTACGTGATCCTTGTGAGACTTAGAGTTAAGCCTGGGAGAAAGAGTGAAAAGAGTAGCTCAGTAATCGAAGGGGATTGATGTGGGGAACTCGTCTTTGAGAGAAACTCGTGTTTGAGAGGAACTCGAGTTTCTGAGTGTGTTGTAATCGAGGTATTGCAACATATAAAAGAGTTTGAGGTTTTTCCTTCTTGATTAGGGTCAAGAAGTTTCCTCAATTTCATATATTTATGTTACGTTGATCATTGTTCCTTTTATTGTTTAAATTCTGCAAGAAATTTACACAAAGTTCCTCATACAATTCACAACCCCCCCCCCCCCCCTCCCATTTACGTGTTCCTACTGAAATATCACTCTCCAAGCACTTCAAGATGATCGTCCTTAATCACATCCAACAATACAGAGAAAAAAAAACTTGAGTTAATTTAAGCATTTAGGAAATTGGGCAATCAACTATGTCCGGAAATTATTACTTTAATCTCGTCGATCCCAAAAGGCCGCTCAGACCAAGCATAATCCATAAAAAGAACCAGACTTGAATCCAAGCATCAAACAAAAATGAAACACCGACATGAAAAGCAAAAAAATTACACATTTGATCTCCAAGAATCAAACCATCCAGGGACTCCAACTCCTCAATGTAACTTCCCCTCCTCCCAGTGAAAACCTTAAAGGACAAACTACACCATGTATCCTGTTACTTAGCCCACCTAGATGAAAATACAACTATTACTTGCATAGTCATATGAATGTCCGTAGACATCCCACTCCCTCATCCTTACCAAGAAGAAAATTCGATATTACCCAGAAGCAAAGCACAATCCAGGATGAGTGCCAGCAAACTCCAAATGCATTTGTTATGCTCCCCCAATTTGTTACAAATAGATTGTACGCAGACTACTTTTAGTAATCGGGAATCGAATACAAAATCAAATCCGCATTGCATAGGAGAGCTACACATAAAGCAAGTGATCATGAAAGATGCACAAGGGAAGCATAAAATCGTCCATGACTCTAAGAGAACAAACAGGAAAACCTTATAAGCAGAATCTTTCAACGTTTGAAGATGCTCTAACTTCAGCTTGTATGTCTTGATTTCTTGGGCCTGCTCTTTATGGAGCTTCTTAATGACCTCCAATGCCTTTGTGTATCTGGTAAAATGACATAGAAAAACTCATTCCAACTTTCAACTCAAGATGTACTGCATAATGGAATCAAGTGAAGGTGTCAATAAGTAACATACAAAGTTACCTCACAGAGCCACATCACTATGTTCTCTATGTTTATGGTTGCATTTGCAATAAATTCAAACCCACTATGACATATTAGTAGGTCTTTGTTATCCATCGCCTCATAATGTTCACTAATACTATGCGTCCACCCTTTCTAGACAGGCTCAAGTTTAGAGATTAGACCTAGTTTAAGGCCTTAACCAATTGAGGCCACAGGCACATCAGGTACTGCCCAATCTTACTAAAAAAGATGTTGTTATAAGTCTTATAACTCCAAGTCGAAACAAATACAGATATTGTTAGTGACAAGGACAATGTGTAAATAACAGTAGCATAGAGCTCACTCAACCTTGCTGAAGCATGAGTGTCTTGGATAATCATAAAGAAGATCAAAAATACAATCTTCATACTCCATAACCCAAGTCACATCAATACACATAAACCACTATATGTCTAGCGGCTTTAGCCTTACCGGGTTGCAGAAAAAATATCATCAAATTTTTTCTTCAGAGTGGAGGAGTCTTGTAATGGCCAATTAGCCTCATCTTGGTGCACAAATATCACATTTTCCAGAATAGCCTTAGAAACGCCCATCAGTGCAGGAATTTCTCGATCCATATCAGCACATCTGTAACTGAGACAAACTTTCTGAAAGAAAATAAGAGGATAATGTGTGAGGGGAAGACCTGATTTCCTTTTCTGCATAGCATATATCGGATTACAGATTATACACAGGCAACCACCGGCCATAAGAACTATAACTATTGAAATGTATGCTTTTGAGGGACAAATTGTAGGACTGAGGAAGATTGAGGTCACGCCGAAAAGAGGCTAAAGTAAAACCAGTTAGGTAAAGAATTTTTCTAGCATCTCCAGAAAATTCTCAACCCAGTTTTTTAAACACTAAATTGAAACCCAACTGCAACCCACTTCATATAAAATCAGCGAAAATGGAAGAACTGTGATGTGAAAGAAACCCAAGGACAGAGAAAAAAGCAATCAGCAATAGATATAGGGGGGAAATCGAAGCATCATATAGGAAGTTGGATATGATCGTCAAGGGATGGTCTCTAAAAGATTGTATTTTCAGAGTATCCATTATAGAGCAAGACAATTACAAGAAAATAAATAAAAGAGGACATGTCACCAACCCTGCCTCATCAAATAAGGGCTGGACTTTAACCTGGTTATGCCTTCTGAAGTTGATATCATTTCCTCTTTTCTCATACATAATGAAACATTTGGATAGAGAACACCAAAATATAATCCAGTACGATATCATCTTTTTTTAGCAATGTTCACATTGGTCAGACAAATACACTATAGTACTACCTCCGCTTTTCTTTGTTCGACTCACTTCCCATTTATGGTTGTTTTAGCATACCCAATAACCCATTTACCATCTTACCCCTCTTATCCCACAATATTACACCTTTACGCACACTCTTACTTTTTCTTACCGCCGCCCAGTTGTTCTTACATTTACCCACCTTTTTACGGTCTCTCATACTTTAACCAATTTTATCTTAGACCAAATCACCTTTTCCACAATTTTCTTAAACTATGTATCTACAGTAAACAAGTAGAACAAAAAAAACAGAGGTAGTATATAAAGTGAAGATCATGTTTTCAAGTAGTAACAAGCACCACATACCATTAGCAGAAGAGAAGATAAATTCACAAGCAAAAAGATACAGTGATTTGACAGGAAGTACACTACCATCCTTATTAGTCAGGTCAACAGAAGCAACAATAACCAAGAATTTCATCATCCTTCACACTATATAAGTCAAAGGAAGGAGACTGAAACATAACAAAAAAAAAAGGAACTAGCACCTATATAGTTTACTCGTAATATCATTTACAACGGAAATTCAATAGCACATTTATAATGCCTAAAAAATGCATTGCACGAAAAAAGTTCAAAGGTCGGTACTTGTAGTTGGGTCTGCTAGGCAATATATCACGTTGAAGTAATTAAACAATGGATCTTCACTGAACATCCTGATAAAAACACATGCAAGAGAGCATTTCATACAAGTTATAACACATAGAAATGCAAAGATTACAAAAGGGTTTTCTAATAGAACATATTAAACACCCTTAACTTATAATTCTAACCAATAATCATGTTGCACAATAGCAACAGAAAGCAAAGGGAAGCACAAAGGGAATATTAATTAAATAATTAGCATGAGTACAGTGCACCACCTCCCCGGTATTTGGATTAATAGTCTGAAGCACGCTCTCAATAGCTTTATACTCCATCTTAGACGCCTTTTGGGTTAACTGAAACGACCTTATACACACAACATCTTTCCCCGCGGCTGTCTTAAACCGGAGCTTTATTTGTGCTTTTGTCTCGGTCTCCCCAGCTACCTACCAAACAAAACCAGCAAAACCCTCTTATTAGCACCAATCCCCAACAAAACAAAACATAGCATAACAGAAAACAAAAACACTGTTAATTCTTTCAGAAAAAAGAGAATTAGAAACCTTGGGGTCGTGAATGAAGCTCTGACCCGACCTAGCATTCGGAGGCAACTCCCCGGTGCATGCAACCTTCAAGCACTCAATTACAGTCTACACCCAAACAAAACCAATCAGCAAAACAATATAGAGTAATCCTACATATCCAAATACATTAATCATCATTGTATATTTCCATTTAATTCCAACCATTACCAAAATTACACACTGTTTGAATCCCTAAATGTTACACATTTTGCAACAAGCCAACATATCAAAAACTGCAAATGGGGGAAATGGGCAACTCAATCTAATTAACCAAACATTATAAAAGACAATATAAAAACTTCCCATTTTAATATAATCTACAAATACCAAACAATATACTTCGTATTAAATTCCAACCCCAGAAAAATAAAATTAACATTATGGGTAACTAAAAAAAGAAAGAAAAAAAAGTAAAATAAAAAGAAGTATACAGTTTTTCCTGCACCATTGGAACCCACAATCAAGGTTAAGGGTTTGAAGAAAGTGATGACGAGCTTGTTTTCCGGGTCGAAGCTCCGAATTCCTTTAATCAGCATTTTATCAACAGTGCTCATATTTGCTGCTTCGTATTTAATTTGCTGCAAATTTGAAAGGGTTTTTCTCTGATTTGGGTGTTTGCGAATTATGTGACGCAAATGTTATGGATTTTTCGCCGGACTTATTTCCCGGCGAAAGTACGAGAAATGAAGAAAAGGGGTTTTGTGGGGGTTTTGGTGTGTGTAATGGCCTAATAATAATGGGCGCGGGAAGGGTAATTCACTGACAGAACGTTCCATGTGTGACCCGTTGTACCGTCAACTTAATGGTGTGACGCGTGCACGCAACTCTTTTGCGCGTAGCTATTTCGAAGAAGATTATTGACTGGTGTTACTTGACTTTCATGTTGGTGTTACTTATATATATTGTACTAGTTTTAAGCCTGTGCGATGCACGGGTTAATTTAATTGTTTTTTTTAATGTTTCATACTCCCTCCTTCCCAGATTAGTTGTTACACTTACCTTTGCACAAAGTTTTAGGTGATAAGTGGTTGTTTGGTTATCAATTGTTATTTTATTAAAAAAGTAGATGTGATAGGAGTTAGTGGGGTATTTTTTTAATTGAATGAGAGAGGGTGTGGGACCAAAAAAGTTTTAGTAGGAAGAGAGAGACAATATAATAATTGTGGGGTCATTCCTAATTTAGAAGTGTAACAACTAATCTGGGACGGACGAAAAAGGAAAGTGTAACAACTAATCTGGGACGGAGGGAGTATATATTATTGCAGTCCAAATTTTTTATTGGCTGATTTGAAGCCCAATATTACAGGATAAGGTTAATTTATGTTATGTTGTATTATTTGATTCTTCATCCTTTTCTCAATCATCAACTTAATTTATATCTGATTTTATCTTTTCAGCAAAAAATAAAAAAGATATTTATCATATTAAATCTTATACATATTCGTTTAATCTTATCTTTTCATCCTAAAAGTATTCAAAAGGTATTGCGCGCATAAGGTGTACAATAAATTTATTGTACAGCAAGATAACTTTTATGCAGTTTTTTTGTAACTTTAACCTATTTTTCTGTAACTTTTATATTATAAAATTAAAAAGTTGATAGATAAACATTTTAAAGGGTTAAATGATTAATTTACTCATAATTAGTGAATTTGAAGAATAATTTTTATTCAAATGAAAAAATTTATCATTAAAAAATAGATAACTTTTACATATATAAATGTAACTTTTAAGCATTTTGAGTCAACTTTTACTCCGGTGTACAATATTTATTGTACACCCATTATAAATAAGAATTTGTGAAAAGTATTTACTTTGTTTTTACAATTGCTTAAACTATGTAGTTATCAGATTCCGTCTTTACACAAGGCTATTGTACCAAATATGCATTAAGAGGGTGTTTGTACCAAATATGCATTAAAAGGGTGTTTGTACCACTTTAAAAAGTAATAATAATTAAGATAAAAAGTAAATAGATTAGAGCTGAGTTTGAGATAAATAAAATACTGATTTATCAATTTATATAACTCAACTTAGTTTAGTAGCTACGTGGCTTTTCTCCTTGAGTTGCATGATACTCCGTATGCATCAGTACATAGTTGATAGCTTAGATACAATCACCACTCGGTAGATTTTCAGCGCGTGTATATTTAATTTCCAACATCCAAAAGAAGGATCAAACTGACAACTTGGCAAAAGTGCATTAGTGAACAGCAACTTACCAGCTAACATTCACATAGATTACAACAGAACTTGTCCCAAGTCCACAAATCCGCATAAATATACAAGTTGCAACAGAACCAGGAGAATGCGACTGGCAATAGTAAGCAACAAAAGATCAGTCGAAATCCACATAATAATAGTACTAACAACCCAAATTGAATAAGAATTTACCCAACTTCAATGGCATAATAACCCGCCTCAATGGTATATAAAGTAAGCAGAATTATGTAATTGAAAAAGGAACGTAAAGTTTAGATGTATATATATACAAAAAGGTTAAGAGAAATAGGATAAATTTTTATTGAAATCTATCTTTATCCTATTATCTACCAATTTAATTATGGCAAGACTCTAATTTTTTAAAAAAAAATAAACCTAAAATATTTTATATGTGACATGGATTTCCTACATGGACGCTCTAAATGCTCTCCAAAAAACTCCCCTTATATATATATATATATATATATATATATATATATATATATATATATATATATATATATATATATATATATATATTAGATTCGTTATTACTTTCTTATTTTACTGCAGTTTCTTAAATTTCATGTTAGAGGTTTGGTGTTACTTGACTTTTTATGCTGGTATTACTTATAAATTGTATTCGCGGTTACTTTTCTTGTTTTATTGAATTTTTTCAATTTCATGTTATAAGATCCTAGTATAGACTGGTGTTGTTTGACTTTCTATGCAAGTGTTACTTATACATTGTAGTCACTATTATTTTTCTTGTTTTATTGCAGTTTCATGTTAGAGGTTCCTTGTATAGACTGGTGTTACTTGACTTTCTATGATGGTGTTACGTATATGTTGTATTGTATTCACTGTTGTTTTATTTTATTTTGTTTTATTGTAGTTTCATGTTAGAGGTTCCTTGTATAGAATGGTGTTACTTCATTTTCTATGCTGGTGTTACTTATACATTGTATTCGCTGTTATTTTTCTTGTTTTATTGCAGTTTCTTCAATTTCCTGTTAGAGGTTCTTTTTATAGACAAATGTTACTTTATTTTCTACGCTGGTGTACGTTATTTTTAGGTTTTATTAACCAACGCGGCGGGCATTAATCGCACCGAGATTATTTATAAGTGTGAACACGTCACACCATCAATTTGATTGTGTGGTTGGTCACATAAAAGACTTGAGATTAACTAATTTGACTAGTTATGTGCTCCTTGTGTTCACGATTTATGAAGTATGTGCTCGTTAAATATTTTCCACTTTTCTTGGTACATGTAACATGTTGATCATTTTATATTACTTTCTCCGTCTCTTTTTATTCTTTATTATTCTTATATGCACGCGAAGATAAATAGGAAACAAAATTGTGATACGACATGCATCTTATACCATCAAACAATATGTAAGGGAAAAAATATTTCGCAAAGTTCTTCTAGAGAAAACGTAGACATTATCTATGTACCTAACATCGAAATAGTTTAACAATGTAATACCAAATAAATAAAATAAAACTAAAAAAAAGTGTTTCACTTGCTTTTATTATATTTCTCGCAACATGTTCGGCTAACCGCATTCACTTCTTATAAGCAAATAAAACAATTAGAACAACTTATTTGAATGTTGAGAATTACGATCTGAACTATTGTCGCGCCATGGCAGAACCACTACTCTAAAAGACAATTATGAGCTATCCCGGTGCAGTAGAACGCTTGCGGCTGCCCTTCAGGGTTAACACGACACCAAGGATTGTGTGCACTCGATCACAAGACTCGATTGGAGACCAGAATATTTGCCCAGAACATGAGAGTTTGAGAGAATATGATTTTTCAGTTTATGTAGTATTGTGCGTAGGAAAAACGGAAGGAGAAAATATATATGTAGAGTGTTTGGAATGGAACAGTTAAAACAACTAGAAATTAAAACGGGCGTAACAGATTCCATAATCAAGGCCATTAGTGCGTTGATTAATTCTTCTGACCGTTACAACAAGAATTAACCAAACCGATGGCAACCAAAAAAAATATATGGGACTACAAACCCACCCCACGCCCGCGCATTCCCAAGGACCAAGCCCGACCCGGACGGTCGGCGCTCACATGTGTTATGTGTCCACCCAAATCACTCTCACACTTTGTCAAACAAATATTACACTCAAGCCCCCAAATATAAACAAGGAAGAAAGTTTGTATTTTATCAATGTGGGACTTTTCCCCCCCTTCACTTTTTCCACTATTTTCTTTTGCATTTTCAACAAGAACTTCCAACACTTATGGGTCGAATCGATTTACAACATATAACCAACAATATAATAATGTTATAGATAAAGATGTAACACGCACGAAAAAGTTTTGTATACAAATTGAGAATATTTTTTCAATGACCCATTTGCGTCACTTAGGCTACAAAAATGTAAACACTTATCTTTTATTTGAAATACAATTTGAGCTAATTAAAAATAAAATATTATTTTTAGTAAATGGTAAGCCTTCTATGCTTTTAGTTTTTTTAATATTGGTTGTTTCTTGATTTTGTGTGTTTATTATTTTACATAATCTATTAATATTGTGAGTGGATACTTAATATGGCATTAATTTTAATTTTAATTTTTTTGAGTGTGAGTAATATTGTTTTAATTGACTTTCTAAAAATTTGTCATGTATAATGGGGATGTTCTCATGCATACCACTGAAGTTCATGGAAATTATTTGAATTACTAATTGATTGAGCGTTATGGTGACATTTATGATTTGTACAATTGTAATTTCCTTAAATTAAGGTATTTTTCTTTGATACGATTTGCATCTTCTTTGTTTATTCCTCTCATAATTCCACCTTGGTTTACTGAAGTTTCCGTATTTTGCTGTTTAGTTGATGTCACAATTTAATCGTGATTGAGATATGTGATTATGATGATATGGGAAAGTTGAGGTATTTTTGGGATACTATTTTAATTTTTTGTTTTCTTTCCTAATCACTTATCATTTGATTGGAATATTGGAGTATTTTGCTACTTGAATATTTTATAGGAAAAAAGACAATATAACATTTATAGCATGCTATGTTTTAGCATGATTGGAATAATTAATTAAATTAGTTTTATGTTCTTTTAATTTAAATTATCATAAAGGGTATTATTGTCTAATCCATAGAGGGACACCAAAAGTGCAATTACTAAATTGACCTCGGGAGTTTTCTCGTAGAATAGAGATACATTTTGTTTTGGTGTTCCATTTTAATCTTTACGTTTAGGGGGCGTTTGGTTGGGGTATTCTACGAAGGGAAAGGGAATGGGCTGCTATGATACCTTTTCTTGTTGTTTGTTTGGCCATTTTCATCATTCCCTCTCCCTTCTTTTGGTTTTGGGTTCACCCCATATTGCTCTAAGCTGATTCCCCACCCCCCAAGTTTTTCCATTCCTTTCCCCACTTCACTTCCCCACCCTCCTCTCTCTCCTCTGACCCCTAGAACTTAAACAACAACAAGGCGTCATACCACTCACTTAAATCTGGCTGCCGCTTAACTCCGACCGCAGTCATAATATATCTCTTTTTTCTTTCGTTTTTATATAGAGAGAGGGGGAGGAGTGTTAGGTTATGACAAATATAAAACATATATTTCATGCAGAAAAACCATAAAGCCAGGAATCCAAATTATTTTCCACATAGTCAATTAGCATAATTTAGGATACATACATGTGATGCGTGCCTTCCCTAGCTGCTCCCGAACCGAACAAGAACAAGTTTAGGACTCCAAATGTCGCCCCTCCGTAGATAGTCCACAGCACGCTCGGATCCACCTTAGATTCAACCAACACTAGAGGAAAAAACCTTATAAGTTGCTCTTAAAAGTGGCTTATAAGGTGCCCTTCGTAAGTGCCACCAATGGGGGGGTCACTTATGTAAAATTATCAAAAGTTGCCCTTAATAAGGGCAACTTATAATCTTATAAGGTGCCCTTGTTGCAAACAAGGGCACCTTATGTGAAACTTATAAGGTGCCCTTGTCGCAACAAGGGCACCTTATGTGAAACTTATAAGGTGCCCTTGCTGCAACAAGGGCACCTTATAAGCTGCACATAAGGTGCCCTTGTTGCAAACAAGGGCACCTTATAAGCTGCACATAAGTTGCTCTTGTTGCAAACAAGGGCAACTTTTGAGTTTTTTTTTTTTTTTTAAAAAAAAAAATACAAAAATCTGCAATATAATTCCTAATATTCTGCAATATAATTTCTGTTTCATCAAACACCAGCTTGACATTCTCAAAAATGATATAAATTTCAAATTTCCAATAATATTACCGAATTAATTCAAATGTAATTAATTAAATCGATAAATAACAAAATAATGTAAGAGTCACGAATAACTACAAATCTACTCTATTTATTACACTGAGGGTAGTTCACAATCGTTGAAGTAAATAGCCCACTTGTCTCGAACCTCATCCAACTCCTTTTTGGTAAAGGGATCCTCCCTTGGAGTTTTGAAAATCTTTAAAAGAACACCGTACATGCAAACCAATAAATTAAATTAAGTTTCATATGCAAAAACAAAAATTAGATTGGTTGCGAAAACAATTATATTGGACAAAAATGACATTTTTGAACCCAACTACCAACAAACGAACCTATTTCCATATTCTAAACGTTTTTCATGATACATATGATTAGTTATATGATTATCAGACTCATTTCAAGTTCGTTATGCACGTCTATGGTTCATTTGGGTCGATATAGGTCATTTATGGTAAAAAATGGCATTTTCGATCCTAATTACCAACAAACAAACCTATATCCATATTCTAAATGTTTTTCATGATTCTTATGATTAATTATATTATTATAAGACTCATTTCAAGTTCTTTATGCACACATAAGGCTCATTTGGGACGATATAGTTCATTTATGGCCAAAAATGGCATTTTCGATCCCAAATACACACAAACGAACCTATTTCCATATTCTAAACGTTTTTCATGATTCATATGATTAGTTATATGATTATAAGGCTCATTTCAACTTCGTAATGCATGCCTAAGGGTCATTTGGGTCGATATATGTAATTTTTGGCCAAAAATGACATTTTCGATCCCAACTACCAACAAACGAACCTATTTCGATATTCTAAACGTTTTTCATTATTCATATGATTAGTTATATTATTATAAGACTCATTTCATGATATTTATGAACGTCTATGGGTCATTTGGGTCGATATAGGTCATTTTTGGTTAAAAATGGCATTTTCGATCCTAACAACTAACAAATGAACCTAAGGACACTTTCTAAATCTTTTTCATGATTCATATGATTAGTTATATGTTTATAAGACTCATTTCAAGTTCTTTATGCACACATAAGGCTCATTTGGGACGATATAGGTCATTTATGGCCAAAAATGACATTTTTGATCCCAAATACCAACAAACGAACCTATTTCCATATTCTAATCGTTTTTCATGATTCATATGATTAGTTATATGATTTTAAGACTCATTTCAAGTTCGTTATGCACGTCTATGGTTCATTTAGGTCGATATATGTAATTTTTGGCCAAAAATGACATTTTCGATCCCAACTACCAACAAACGAACCTATTTCGATATTCTAAACGTTTTTCATTATTCATATGAATAGTTATATTATTATAAGACTCATTTCATGATATTTATGAACGTCTATGGGTCATTTGTGTCGATATAGGTAATTTTTGGTTAAAAATGACATTTTCGATCCTAACAACTAACAAATGAACCTAAGGACACTTTCTAAATCTTTTTCATGATTCATATGATTAGTTATATGTTTATAAGACTCATTTCAAGTTCTTTATGCACACATAAGGCTCATTTGGGACGATATAGGTCATTTATGGCCAAAAATGGCATTTTCGAACCCAAATACCAACAAACGAACCTATTTCCATATTCTAAACGTTTTTCATGATTCATATGATTAGTTATATGATTATAAGACTCATTTCAAGTTCGTTATGCACGTCTATGGTTCATTTAGGTCGATATATGTAATTTTTGGCCAAAAATGACATTTTCGATCCCAACTACCAACAAACGAACCTATTTCGATATTCTAAACGTTTTTCATGATTCATATGATTAGTTATATGATTATAAGACTCATTTCAAGTTCGTTATGCACGTCTATGGTTCATTTAGGTCGATATATGTAATTTTTGGCCAAAAATGACATTTTCGATCCCAACTACCAACAAACGAACCTATTTCGATATTCTAAACGTTTTTCATTATTCATATGATTAGTTATATTATTATAAGACTCATTTCATGATATTTATGAACGTCTATGGGTCATTTGGGTCGATATAGGTCATTTTTGGTTAAAAATGGCATTTTCGATCCTAACAACTAACAAATGAACCTAAGGACACTTTCTAAATCTTTTCCATGATTCATATGATTAGTTATATGTTTATAAGACTCATTTCAAGTTCTTTATGCACACATAAGGCTCATTTGCGACGATATAGGTCATTTATGGCCAAAAATGGCATTTTCGATCCCAAATACCAACAAACGAACCTATTTCCATATTCTAAACGTTTTTCATGATTCATATGATTAGTTATATGATTATAAGACTCATTTCAAGTTCTTTATGCACGTCTATGGTTCATTTAGGTCGATATAGGTCATTTATGGCCAAAAATGGCATTTTCGATCCCAAATACCAACAAACGAACCTATTTCCATATTCTAAACGTTTTTCATGATTCATATGATTAGTTATATGAGTATAAGACTCATTTCAAGTTCGTTATGCACGTCTATGGTTCATTTAGGTCGATATAGGTCATATTTGGTCCAAAATGGCATTTTCGACGGTTCATGCCAATTATAGGCGAATAGTTTTTTTAACTAATTTCTAGCCTAATAATACATCATAAATAAGCTATTTTATGTACCTTTTCCAGATCTTGAACTTCCTTGCAACTTTTGAATATGTCATGCATTAATTTCATCACGTAATAGCCACACTCGACCCCACCCTCTTGTTGGGCGCACTAGATTAAAGACAACATAAATTAGATAATAGGAAATGTAATTGTTTTGGCCGTACAATAACTAGTGAACAAGTTATTAGTTACCTTAACTGATTTCCATTGAGGAAGTGCGCTTTTTTTGACATTCATTTTCATCAACACTCTGCAATTCCACAATTCATTGGAAGTTAATTAACATTAAATGCTTGAATGTAAAATATGATTGCAAGTTTTATTTGATATGTACAAAAAAAACTAAATACGGAATGTACTTATTCAATAGTGACTTGTGTTAGGTTATGATACATATGACAATTCATAAATCATGCGGAAAAACCATAAACCCAGGAATACATATTATTTACACATAATCATTTAGCATAGAATAGATGCATACTCTTTGTTGCGTGCCTTCCCTAGCTGCGCCCGAACCGAACAAGAACAAGTCTTTAGGACTCCAAGTGTCGTCCCTCCGTAGATAGTCCAGAGCACGTCCGGATCCGCCTTAAGATTGACCAACTAGAATCGCCCTTAAGGTACTAGAAAATTTCGGCAATTTGAGCAAGATGTGTGTTTGAATTTTCTCTCAAAAACTCACTTTGAATACTTTGAAACTTGTGTTATAAATTGTGAGCCCTAGCCTCATATTTATAGCGGTATGGAAAGGGAATCGAAATCCTATTCAGATACAAATTAATCAAACCTAGAATCCTACAAGAACTCTAATTTTAATTAATTTATCAATTAGAATTAGGAATTTAATCATTAACCGAACTCTGCATGTTTTAGGAAACGTGCACGAACACAAACACTTGCACACACACGCACGACAGCCACGATGGGCCTCATGCGTGCGCGCGAGCAGCAGCCCACTCAGCGCCCGCGCGCGCTGCGCGCTGCGCGCGCTGTGCGCGCTGTGCGCTGCGCGTGCTGTGCGCGCTGTGCGCGCTGCGCGCTGTGCGCAGCCTGCTGGGCCTGGCCTTGCTGTTTGTGCGGTGCGCTTGGCTTGCTGGGCGATGGCCTGGCTTCGTGCTGGGCCTCGTCCGGCAGGCCTCGTCCGATGCTTATTCGTACGATGCGCTTCCGATTAAATTTTCCGTTTCCGGAATTCATTTCCGATACGAACAATATTTAATATTTCCGATTCCGGAATTAATTTCCGTTTCGAACAAATATTTAATATTTCCGTTTCTGGAATTATTTTCCGATTCCGGTAATATTTCCGATTCTGACAATATTTCCGTTTCCGGCAATATTTCCGATTCTGGCAATATTTCCATTTCCGATAATATTTTCCGACACGTACCATGTTTCCGTTTCCGGCAACATCTACGACTTGGATAATATTTATATTTCCGATACGATCCATATTTCCGTTTCCGGCAATATCATCGTTTCCGGAGTATTCATTTCTTGCCTGTGACGATCTTAGCTCCCACTGAAACCAAGATCCGTCGATTCCGAATATTCATAGATGGAGTATTTAATGCCATTAAATACTTGATCCGTTTACGTACTATTTGTGTGACCCTACGGGTTCAGTCAAGAGTAAGCTGTGGATTAATATCATTAATTCCACTTGAACTGAAGCGGCCTCTAGCTAGGCATTCAGCTCACTTGATCTCACTGAATTATTAACTTGTCAATTAATACTGAACCGCATTTATTAGACTTAACATAGAATGCATACTTGGACCAAGGGCATTATTTCCTTCAGTCTCCCACTTGTCCTTAGGGACAAGTGTGCATTTCCTAATTCCTTTGTCGCTCGATGCTTGCTCTTGAACATAAGGTAAGAGTTGTCATCCTTATTATGTCCAGAGGCGTTCCTCGGTTTTAGAGTTCAACTGATCAAATAAACAGATAATCATAGCCTATGATTCATCCGAGCACGGCCATGCATTTCACAGTTTCTAGCTCTCCGAGTGGCCTTGTACAACTTTTAAGCATCTCATCCCGATTTATGGGAGGACAATCCCAATCTTGCGATCTTGAGATTAGACTTCGTTTGATAGGTGATTACCTGAGCGTTGCCTTTATAGCCTCCTTTTACGGTGCGACGGTTGGTCAACGTCAAAGCAACCAGTTCTCAAACAAGTAATCTCAAATCACTCAGGTATTGAGGATTTAGTGTCTAATAATTTAATGAAATTTACTTATGACAGACTTTCATCTCTTACAGTAAAGTTTCATAGGTCTTGTCCGATACTAGTCTTCCCAAAGTAAGTATCTATGCAAATGATTATGACATTGCCATGTCCACATAGTTCAAGAAACAGAACTACTAGTCATCTTGCATTCTAATCGTCTAACGTTTTCTATGCGTCCAATTTTATAGAAAACTCCGATTAGGGACCATTTTCAACCTTTGACATTCAAGTTCACTTGATAGACATTTCTTAGTCACAGGACTGGTCCTGACAGTCTATCTTGAATATATCGTCAAGTTGAAGGGACTCATCATTTAATAAACCACAAATTAAATGGAAAAATGAATTCTTTTCATTTATTGTGAATGATTAACCAATAATGTTTTACAAAGATTTAAACTCTAAAACTTTAAAACATTAAACAGAGACATCAAAGCCATTCTCCAATATGCTTGATTCCCATAGCTGCAGTGTGCGAGTTGTGCTTCGCTTGCGGCAGAGGTTTAGTTAATGGATCTGATATGTTGTCATCAGTTCCAATTTTGCTTATCTCGACTTCTTTTCTTTCAACGAACTCTCGTAGAAGGTGAAATCTACGAAGTACATGCTTGACTCTCTGGTGGTGTCTAGGCTCTTTTTCCTGTGCAATAGCTCCGTTATTATCACAATACAGGGCTATTGGTCCTTTAATGGAGGGGACTACACCAAGTTCTCCTATGAACTTCCTTAGCCATATAGCTTCCTTTGCTGCTTCATGTGCAGCAATGTACTCCGCTTCAGTTGTAGAATCCGCAATGGTGCTTTGCTTAGCACTTTTCCAGCTTACTGCTCCTCCGTTGAGGCAGAAGACAAACCCAGACTGTGATCTGAAATCATCTTTGTCGGTTTGGAAACTTGCGTCCGTATAGCCTTTAACAATTAATTCATCATCTCCACCATAGACCAGGAAGTCATCTTTGTGCCTTTTCAGGTACTTCAGAATATTCTTGGCAGCAGTCCAATGCGCCTCTCCTGGGTCTGACTGGTATCTGCTCGTAGCACTGAGTGCGTACGCAACATCCGGGCGTGTACATATCATAGCATACATTATTGAACCAATCAATGATGCATATGGAATCCCATTCATTCGTCTACGCTCATCAAGTGTTTTTGGGCACTGAGTCTTGCTTAGAGTCATTCCATGAGACATGGGTAGGTAGCCTCGCTTGGAGTCCGCCATCTTGAACCTATCAAGCACCTTATTGATATAAGTGCTTTGACTAAGTCCAATCATCTTTTTAGATCTATCTCTGTAAATCTTGATGCCCAATATGTACTGTGCTTCTCCTAGATCCTTCATCGAAAAACATTTCCCAAGCCAAATCTTGACAGAGTTCAACATAGGAATGTCATTTCCGATAAGCAATATGTCGTCGACATATAATACTAGGAAAGCAATTTTGCTCCCACTGACCTTCTTGTATACACAAGATTCGTCCGCGTTTTTGATGAAACCAAAGTCACTGACTGCTTCATCAAAACGTATATTCCAGCTCCTGGATGCCTGCTTCAATCCGTAGATTGATTTCTTTAGCTTGCATACCTTTTTAGCATTCTTTGGATCCTCAAAACCTTCAGGCTGTGTCATAAACACAGTTTCTGTTAAAACGCCGTTTAAGAAAGCAGTTTTGACATCCATCTGCCATATTTCGTAATCGTAATATGCAGCGATTGCTAACATTATTCGAATAGACTTTAGCATTGCAACTGGTGAAAAGGTTTCATCGTAATCCACACCGTGGACTTGCCTGTAACCTTTTGCAACCAATCTAGCTTTGAAAACTTCAAGTTTCCCATCCTTGTCCTTTTTCAGTTTGAAAACCCATTTGCTTCCAATGGCTTGGTAGCCATCTGGCAAATCGACCAAATCCCATACTTGGTTTTCAGACATGGAGTCTAATTCAGATTGCATGGCTTCTTGCCATTGCTTGGAGCTAGGGCTCGTCATAGCTTGCTTGTAAGTCGCAGGTTCATCACTTTCAAGTAATAGAACGTCATAGCTCTCGTTCGTCAAAATACCCAAGTACCTTTCCGGTTGAGATCTATATCTTTGCGATCTACGCGGGGTAACATTTCTAGATTGACCATGATTCTCACCAGATTCTTCTAAAGATCTCTGAGTTTCATCTTGAATGTCATCTTGAGCATTCTCTAGAGTTTGTTGTTCGACTCGAATTTCTTCGAGGTCTACTTTTCTCCCACTTGTCATTTTGGAAATGTGATCCTTCTCCAAAAAGACACCATCTCGAGCAACAAACACTTTGTTCTCAGATGTATTGTAGAAGTAATACCCCTTTGTTTCCTTTGGATAGCCCACAAGGATACATTTGTCAGATTTTGGATGAAGTTTGTCTGAAATTAATCGTTTGACGTATACTTCACATCCCCAAATCTTAAGAAAAGACACATTTGGAGGCTTTCCAAACCATAATTCGTATGGAGTCTTTTCGACAGCTTTAGACGGAGCTCTATTTATAGTGAGTGCAGCTGTATTTAGTGCATGTCCCCAAAATTCTAATGGAAGTTCGGCCTGACCCATCATTGACCTGACCATGTCTAGCAAGGTTCTGTTCCTCCGTTCTGACACACCGTTCCATTGTGGTGTTCCAGGAGGAGTCAATTCTGATAGAATTCCACATTCTTTCAGATGGTCATCAAATTCATAGCTCAGATATTCACCGCCTCTATCAGACCGCAGTGCCTTGATCTTCTTGCCTAATTGATTCTCTACTTTACTCTGAAATTCCTTGAATTTGTCAAAGGATTCAGACTTATGCTTCATTAGGTAGACATAACCATACCTACTGAAGTCATCAGTGAAAGTGATAAAGTAGCTGAAACCACCTCTAGCATTTGTACTCATTGGTCCACATACATCTGTATGGATTAAACCCAATAGTTCATTTGCTCTTTCTCCAACTTTAGAGAAAGGTTGCTTTGTCATTTTGCCAAGTAAACATGATTCGCATTTACCATAATCCTCTAAGTTAAATGGTTCTAGAATTCCTTCCCTTTGAAGTCTTTCTAAGCGTTTCAAGTTTACATGGCCTAATCGACAATGCCACAGATAGGTGAGATCTGAATCATCCTTTTTGGCCTTTTTGGTATTTATGTTATATACTTGTTTGTCGTGATCTAATAAATAAAGTCCATTGACTAATCTAGCAGATCCATAAAACATCTCTTTAAAATAAAACGAACAACTATTGTCTTTTATTATAAAGGAAAATCCCTTAGCATCTAAGCAAGAAACTGAAATGATGTTTTTAGTAAGACTTGGAACATGGAAACATTCTTCCAGTTCCAAAACTAGCCCGGAGGGCAACGACAAATAGTAAGTTCCTACAGCTAATGCAGCAATCCGTGCTCCATTTCCCACTCGTAGGTCGACTTCACCCTTGCTTAACTTTCTACTTCTTCTTAGTCCCTGTGGATTGGAACATAAGTGTGAGCCACAACCTGTATCTAATACCCAAGAAGTTGAATTAGCAAGTATACAGTCTATAACGAAAATACCCGAAGATGGAACGACTGTTCCGTTCTTCTGATCTTCCTTTAGCTTCAAGCAATCTCTCTTCCAATGCCCCTTCTTCTTGCAGTAGAAGCATTCGGATCCAGAAGTGGGTTGACTGACCTTCCTCTTTGCAGATTTGGCGCCAGTTTGCTTAGTTGGGCTGGCCTTGTTGCCACCTTTCTTAGCATTCCTCTTCTTTCCAGATTTCTTGAACTTGCCCCCACGCACCATAAGCACATCCTGCTTATCACTTTTGAGCGTCTTTTCAGCGGTCTTCAGCATACCGTGAAGCTCAGTGAGCGTTTTGTCCAGACTATTCATACTGTAGTTCAGTTTGAACTGATCATACCCGCTATGAAGAGAATGGAGGATGGTGTCTATAGCCATTTCCTGAGAAAATTGCTGATCCAGCCGACTCATATTCTCAATGAGTCCAATCATTTTGAGAACATGTGGACTTACGGGCTCGCCTTTCTTAAGCTTGGTCTCAAGAATTTGCCTATGAGTCTCGAATCTTTCGACTCGAGCCAGATCTTGGAACATGTTCTTCAACTCACTGATGATTGTGAAAGCATCTGAGTTGATGAACGTTTTCTGCAGATCCGCACTCATGGTGGCGAGCATTAGACATTTCACATCCTTGTTGGCATCAATCCAACGATTGAGGGCTGCCTGAGTGACCCCGTCGCCTGCAGCTTCGGGCATCGCCTCATCTAGGACATACTCCTTTTCTTCCTGCATAAGAACTATTTGCAAGTTCCTTTGCCAGTCAAGGAAGTTTTTCCCGTTCAACTTCTCTTTTTCGAGAATTGATCGAATGTTGAATGAATTGTTGTTTGCCATATTAAAAACTACAATTGAAAAGAATAAACAAATAAATAACCATTCACAGTTTCTCTTAATAAACTTAAATTCTAGCATACATGCATAATTCAATGTTTATTAAGCATTTTATTCAAGTTATGTGTTCCGGCAGGTGTGAATAAAATGATTCCAAGATCCTAAAATCATTGAAGAACTAAGCACAGTTTGTCGACTTAATCCTAGAACATCTTAGGTAAGCAAAAGCCTTTTGCTAATAGTCTAGAAACTATTCTTGGTTGATAGGTACGTCTAAGAACTTATTAGGTAAACCTATCGAATTTGCCACGACATAAAAGGACTCCTTACTTATATCGTTGAGTTTCACCAAAACTAACATGTACTCACAATTATTTGTGTACCTTGCCCCTTTAGGACCAATAAGTAACACCTCGCTGAGCGAAAACTATTACTAGATTGATGTAAAGGATATCCAAGCAAGTGTATATTTTGGCATGGCACCTTTTAACTCAATTTTTAAGTTTGGAACTTAAGGCTCTTACTATGTTGGTTAGATTTTAAGTGAACTAAAATCCTTAATCATGCAACATAATCAAGCTTTTGATCTCATGCATTTTAAGACATATTTAAAACAATAAATAACTTAAAACATGCATAAGATATTTGTGATCTAGTATGGCCCGACTTCATCTTGAAGCTTTGACTTCAAAGTCCGTCTTGAAAATCTCCGTGGGAGGCACCATTTTCTTCAAATAGGATAAGCTATAACTAATTACAACTATTTGATGGTTCGCAGACCATATTTGAATTGAAAAATAACTTTGGTACTTTAGACCAATTACATTCAAATTAATGGTACGCAGACCATATTTTCTATCCTATTTGGGCCATACTAGTCACTTCATAACCTGCAAAACAGTACATATACAATATATACCATTCACCCATTCATTATCATGAATGGCCCACATTGCTGGTTAGTAAAACACATTATGCATCACGTAAACATTTGCAGCAATTAATCAAGGGCACCAATAATCTACCAATTATTCAGTCCTTATTAATTCTAATCAAGTTGTTTTAACCTTAAGGATTTGTAGACCTAATCAAGAGTTTATGACTAAAAAGCGCTCCCACTTAAACCAATAAATTCATATGCTTTACCAATTTTAAACATAAAAATGTATTTCTAGTCTAACCGGAAACATACAAATTTAATTAAAATTTAAAGCTCATATAAATTTATAATTGAATCCAAAAATTTAATTTAATTTCAGTCGTATTTAAATTAATTCATGATTTTAATTTTAGTAAAATAATTAGAATAAATAACATTTATTATAATTATAATATTCAAAATTAAAATCCAAGAAAATAATTCAAATTATTAATTTTAAAATTAATTAAAATTACGTGAACTGAAATTTTCAAATTAAACATTCAAAACGATCTAATCGTAACGCAAACACCCTACGCGTTGCACGCCCATGGGCCGTACGTGTTAGGTTATGATACATATGACATTACATAGATCATGCGGAAACAACCATTAACCCAGGAAACATATTATTTACACATAATCATTTAGCATAGTTTAGATGCATACTCTTTGTTGCGTGCCTTCCCTAGCTGCGCCCGAACCGAACAAGAACAAGTCTTTTAGGACTCCAAGTGTCGTCCCTCCGTAGAAAGTCCACAGCACGTCCGGATCCGCCTTAAGATTGACCAACTAGAATCGCCCTTAAGGTACTCAGAAAATTCGGCACTTTTGGGGCAAGATGGGTGTTTGAATTTTCTCTCAAAAAACTCACTTTTGAATACTTTGAAACTTGTATGTAAATTATGACCCCTAGGCCTTTATTTATAGAGTTATGGAAAAGGAATCGTAATCCTAGTAGGATGCGAATTAATTGGAATTAGAATTCTACATGAATTCTACTTAATCAATTTATCCAATAGGAATAGACATTTAATCATACACTGACTCTTGCAGATTCAGGAATCTCGCATGAGCTCAAACTCACACACACACGGCAGCCACAAGGACTGCCCATGCGTGCGAGCTGCAGCCCACGCAGCAAGGCCCACGCATCCGTGGCCTTGGCGCGCGCTGGGCTTGTGGCGTGCGTGCTTGCTGGGCGACGGCCTGGCTTCGTGCTGGGCCTTCGTCCGGCAGGCCTCGTCCGATGCTAATTCGTACGATACGCTTCCGATTAAATTTCCATTTCCGGAATCTATTTCCGATACGAACAATATTTAATATTTCCGATTCCGGAATTAATTTCCGTTTCGAACAAATATTTAATATTTCCGTTTCCGGAATTATTTTCCGATTCCGGCAATATTTCCGATTCTGACAATATTTCCGTTTCCGGCAATATTTCCAATTCTGGTAATATTTCCATTTCCAACAATATTTTCCGATACGTACCATGTTTCCGTTTCCGGCAACATCTACGACTTGGATAATATTCATATTTCCGATACGATCCATATTTCCGTTTCCGGCAATATCATCGTTTCCGGAGTATTCATTTCTTGCCTGTGACGATCTTAGCTCCCACTGAAACCAAGATCCGTCGGTTCCGAATATTCATAGATGGAGTATTTAATGCCATTAAATACTTGATCCGTTTACGTACTATTTGTGTGACCCTACGGGTTCAGTCAAGAGTAAGCTGTGGATTAATATCATTAATTCCACTTGAACTGAAGCGGCCTCTAGCTAGGCATTCAGCTCACTTGATCTCACTGAATTATTAACTTGTTAATTAATACTGAACCGCATTTATTAGACTTAACATAGAATGCATACTTGGACCAAGGGCATTATTTCCTTCAGTCTCCCACTTGTCCTTAGGGACAAGTGTGCATTTCCTAATTCCTTTGTCGCTCGATGCTTGCTCTTGAACATAAGGTAAGAGTTGTCATCCTTATTATGTCCAGAGGTGTTCCTCGGTTTCAGAGTTCAACTGATCAAATAAACAGATAATCATAGCCTATGATTCATCCGAGCACGGCCATGCATTTCACAGTTTCTAGCTCTCCGAGTGGCCTTGTACAACTTTTAAGCATCTCATCCCGATTTATGGGAGGACAATCCCAATCTTGCGATCTTGAGATTAGACTTCGTTTGATAGGTGATTACCTGAGCGTTGCCTTTATAGCCTCCTTTTACGGTGCGACGGTTGGTCAACGTCAAAGCAACCAGTTCTCAAACAAGTAATCTCAAATCACTCAGGTATTGAGGATTTAGTGTCTAATAATTTAATGAAATTTACTTATGACAGACTTTCATCTCTTACAGTAAAGTTTCATAGGTCTTGTCCGATACTAGTCTTCCCAAAGTAAGTATCTATGCAAATGATTATGACATTGCCATGTCCACATAGTTCAAGAAACAGAACTACTAGTCATCTTGCATTCTAATCGTCTAACGTTTTCTATGCGTCCAATTTTATAGAAAACTCCGACTAGGGACCATTTTCAACCTTTGACATTCAAGTTCACTTGATAGACATTTCTTAGTCACAGGACTGGTCCTGACAGTCTATCTTGAATATATCGTCAAGTTGAAGGGACTCATCATTTAATAAACCACAAATTAAATGGAAAAATGAATTCCTTTCATTTATTGTGAATGATTAACCAATAATGTTTTACAAAGATTTAAACTCTAAAACTTTAAAACATTAAATAGAGACATCAAAGCCATTCTCCAATATGCTTGATTCCCATAGCTGCAGTGTGCGAGTTGTGCTTCGCTTGCGGCAGAGGTTTAGTTAATGGATCTGATATGTTGTCATCAGTTCCAATTTTGCTTATCTCGACTTCTTTTCTTTCAACGAACTCTCGTAGAAGGTGAAATCTACGAAGTACATGCTTGACTCTCTGGTGGTGTCTAGGCTCTTTTGCCTGTGCAATAGCTCCGTTATTATCACAATACAGGGCTATTGGTCCTTTAATGGAGGGGACTACACCAAGTTCTCCTATGAACTTCCTTAGCCATATAGCTTCCTTTGCTGCTTCATGTGCAGCAATGTACTCCGCTTCAGTTGTAGAATCCGCAATGGTGCTTTGCTTAGCACTTTTCCAGCTTACTGCTCCTCCGTTGAGGCAGAAGACAAACCCAGACTGTGATCTGAAATCATCTTTGTCGGTTTGGAAACTTGCGTCCGTATAGCCTTTAACAATTAATTCATCATCTCCACCATAGACCAGGAAGTCATCTTTGTGCCTTTTCAGGTACTTCAGAATGTTCTTGGCAGCAGTCCAATGCGCCTCTCCTGGGTCTGACTGGTATCTGCTCGTAGCACTGAGTGCGTACGCAACATCCGGGCGTGTACATATCATAGCATACATTATTGAACCAATCAATGATGCATATGGAATCTCATTCATTCGTCTACGCTCATCAAGTGTTTTTGGGCACTGAGTCTTGCTTAGAGTCATTCCATGAGACATGGGTAGGTAGCCTCGCTTGGAGTCCGCCATCTTGAACCTATCAAGCACCTTATTGATATAAGTGCTTTGACTAAGTCCAATCATCCTTTTAGATCTATCTCTGTAAATCTTGATGCCCAATATGTACTGTGCTTCTCCTAGATCCTTCATCGAAAAACATTTCCCAAGCCAAATCTTGACAGAGTTCAACATAGGAATGTCATTTCCGATAAGCAATATGTCGTCGACATATAATACTAGGAAAGCAATTTTGCTCCCACTGACCTTCTTGTATACACAAGATTCGTCTGCGTTCTTGATGAAACCAAAGTCACTGACCGCTTCATCAAAACGTATATTCCAGCTCCTGGATGCCTGCTTCAATCCGTAGATTGATTTCTTTAGCTTGAATACCTTTTTAGCATTCTTTGGATCCTCAAAACCTTCAGGCTGTGTCATAAACACAGTTTCTGTTAAAACGCCGTTTAAGAAAGCAGTTTTGACATCCATCTGCCATATTTCGTAATCGTAATATGCAGCGATTGCTAACATTATTCGAATAGACTTTAGCATTGCAACTGGTGAAAAGGTTTCATCGTAATCCACACCGTGGACTTGCCTGTAACCTTTTGCAACCAATCTAGCTTTGAAAACTTCAAGTTTCCCATCCTTGTCCTTTTTCAGTTTGAAAACCCATTTGCTTCCAATGGCTTGGTAGCCATCTGGCAAATCGACCAAATCCCATACTTGGTTTTCAGACATGGAGTCTAATTCAGATTGCATGGCTTCTTGCCATTGCTTGGAGCTAGGGCTCGTCATAGCTTGCTTGTAAGTCGCAGGTTCATCACTTTCAAGTAATAGAACGTCATAGCTCTCGTTCGTCAAAATACCTAAGTACCTTTCCGGTTGAGATCTATATCTTTGCGATCTACGCGGGGTAACATTTCTAGATTGACCATGATTCTCACCAGATTCTTCTAAAGGTCTCTGAGTTTCATCCTGAATGTCATCTTGAGCATTCTCTAGAGTTTGTTGTTCGACTCGAATTTCTTCGAGGTCTACTTTTCTCCCACTTGTCATTTTGGAAATATGATCCTTCTCCAAAAAGACACCATCTCGAGCAACAAACACTTTGTTCTCAGATGTATTGTAGAAGTAATACCCCTTTGTTTCCTTTGGATAGCCCACAAGGATACATTTGTCAGATTTTGGATGAAGTTTGTCTGAAATTAATCGTTTGACGTATACTTCACATCCCCAAATCTTAAGAAAAGACACATTTGGAGGCTTTCCAAACCATAATTCGTATGGAGTCTTTTCGACAGCTTTAGACGGAGCTCTATTTATAGTGAGTGCAGCTGTATTTAGTGCATGTCCCCAAAATTCTAATGGAAGTTCGGCCTGACCCATCATTGACCTGACCATGTCTAGCAAGGTTCTGTTCCTCCGTTCTGACACACCGTTCCATTGTGGTGTTCCAGGAGGAGTCAATTCTGATAGAATTCCACATTCTTTCAGATGGTCATCAAATTCATAGCTCAGATATTCACCGCCTCTATCAGACCGCAGTGCCTTAATCTTCTTGCCTAATTGATTCTCTACTTCACTCTGAAATTCCTTGAACTTGTCAAAGGATTCAGACTTATGCTTCATTAGGTAGACATAACCATACCTACTGAAGTCATCAGTGAAAGTGATAAAGTAGCTGAAACCACCTCTAGCATTTGTACTCATTGGTCCACATACATCTGTATGGATTAAACCCAATAGTTCATTTGCTCTTTCTCCAACTTTAGAGAAAGGTTGCTTTGTCATTTTGCCAAGTAAACATGATTCGCATTTACCATAATCCTCTAAGTCAAATGGTTCTAGAATTCCTTCTCTTTGAAGTCTTTCTAAGCGTTTCAAGTTTATATGGCCTAATCGACAATGCCACAGATAGGTGAGATCTGAATCATCCTTTTTGGCCTTTTTGGTATTTATGTTATATACTTGTTTGTCGTGATCTAATAAATAAAGTCCATTGACTAATCTAGCAGATCCATAAAACATCTCTTTAAAATAAAACGAACAACTATTGTCTTTTATTATAAAGGAAAATCCCTTAGCATCTAAGCAAGAAACTGAAATGATGTTTTTAGTAAGACTTGGAACATGGAAACATTCTTCCAGTTCCAAAACTAGCCCGGAGGGCAACGACAAATAGTAAGTTCCTACGGCTAATGCAGCAATCCGTGCTCCATTTCCCACTCGTAGGTCGACTTCACCCTTGCTTAACTTTCTACTTCTTCTTAGTCCCTGTGGATTGGAACATAAGTGTGAGCCACAACCTGTATCTAATACCCAAGAAGTTGAATTAGCAAGTATACAGTCTATAACGAAAATACCTGAAGATGGAACGACTGTTCCGTTCTTCTGATCTTCCTTTAGCTTTGGACATTCTCTTTTGTAATGGCCTATTCCATCACAATAAAGACAGCTTGATGTGGACTTGTCCTGCTTTGATTTAGCATTGCCCTTGGACTTTCCACCTTTCTTGAATGGTCTCTTTCTAGCCTTGAGTAAATCTTTGGCTTCACAGTCCAGTACTATTTCAGCCTTTCTGACAAGGTGAATAAATTCTGCAACTGTTTCTTCTCTTGGTTCACTTAGGTATTGTTGCTTGAAGCGACCAAACCCACTGTGTAGTGAATTGAGCAAGACAGAGACTGCCATCCTTTCGCTTATTGGTGTTCCTAGTAGACTTAGGCGATCAAAATATGAACACATAAGATCCACATGGAACCTCAGTGGGACGCCTACCCTCTGTTTAGTGCGAAGGAGCTGAACATGTGTTTCTTGGACCTCCATCCTATAACACCTGTTGGGAGAACTAACCTTTAGCCCAGACATTGATTCAATCAACTCATGGACGTTCAGGTCCCTGTCCTCCGTACTTCCACGACAGATATCCCTCAGATTCTTGATGAGCGTAAAAGGTTCATAGGCTACAAACCTTCTAGCCCAATCATCAGGGATATTGTTCAGCATGAGACTCATAACCTTTTTGAGATCCGCATCCCAGGCGTAAAATCTCTCAGGGGTCATGTCTCTGGCATAGTAGCTTGGCATGGGATGTGATAGTACATACTCAAGTCCATTGAGTTTGACTATTTCAACTAGCTTAGCTTCCCATTCAAGAAAATTTGTCAGGTTCAGCTTGACCATAAGCTCAGAACCCATGATGATGTTTTGATTGTTGTTTGCCATATTAAAACTACAATTGAAAAGAATAAACAAATAAATAACCATTCACAGTTTCTCTTAATAAACTTAAATTCTAGCATTCATGCATAATTCAATGTTTATTAAGCATTTTATTCAAGTTATGTGTTCCGGCAGGTGTGAATAAAATGATTCCAAGATCCTAAAATCATTGAAGAACTAAGCACAGTTTGTCGACTTAATCCTAGAACATCTTAGGTAAGCAAAAGCCTTTTGCTAATAGTCTAGAAACTATTCTTGGTTGATAGGTACGTCTAAGAACTTATTAGGTAAACCTATCGAATTTGCCACGACATAAAAGGACTCCTTACTTATATCGTTGAGTTTCACCAAAACTAACATGTACTCACAATTATTTGTGTACCTTGCCCCTTTAGGACCAATAAGTAACACCTCGCTGAGCGAAAACTATTACTAGATTGATGTAAAGGATATCCAAGCAAGTGTATATTTTGGCATGGCACCTTTTAACTCAATTTTTAAGTTTGGAACTTAAGGCTCTTACTATGTTGGTTAGATTTTAAGTGAACTAAAATCCTTAATCATGCAACATAATCAAGCTTTTGATCTCATGCATTTTAAGACATATTTAAAGCAATAAATAACTTAAAACATGCATAAGATATTTGTGATCTAGTATGGCCCGACTTCATCTTGAAGCTTTGACTTCAAAGTCCGTCTTGAAAATCTCCGTGGGAGGCACCATTTTCTTCAAATAGGATAAGCTATAACTAATTACAACTATTTGATGGTTCGCAGACCATATTTGAATTGAAAAATAACTTTGGTACTTTAGACCAATTACATTCAAATTAATGGTACGCAGACCATATTTTCTATCCTATTTGGGCCATACTAGTCACTTCATAACCTGCAAAACAGTACATATACAATATATACCATTCACCCATTCATTATCATGAATGGCCCACATAGCTGGTTAGTTAAACACATTATGCATCACGTAAACATTTGCAGCAATTAATCAAGGGCACCAATAATCTACCAATTATTCAGTCCTTATTAATTCTAATCGAGTTGTTTTAACCTTAAGGATTTGTAGACCTAATCAAGAGTTTATGACTAAAAGCACTCCCACTCAAACCAATAAATTCATATGCTTTACTAATTTTAAACATAAAATTGTATTTCTAGTCTAACCGGAAACATACAAATTTAATTAAAATTTAAAGCTCATATAAATTTATAATTGAATCCAAAAATTTAATTTTAATTTCAGTCACATTTAAATTAATTTATGATTAGAATAAATGCCATTTATTAAAATCCAAGAAATTAATTCAAATTATTAATTTTAAAATCAATTAAAAATTACGTGAACTGAAATTTTCAAATTAAACATTCAAAACGATCTAATCGTAACGCAAACACCCTACGCGTTGCACGCCCATGGGCTGTACGCACACAGCCATTGCTGGCCATGTGCGCGCAGCCCATGCGCTCGTTGCATAGCTGCTGCTGTCCCATACGCAAGCCTCCGCACAGCGCCCACCGCACGCGAGCTATCGCTCGCAGCGCGCGCGCGTTACCGCGCTCGCTGGTGCGCGAGATCGCTCGCTGGTGCGCGCGAGCCATCGCTCGCTGGGGCGCTGCATCGCTCGCTGGCGCGCGAGATCGCGCGCTGGCGCGCGAGATCGCTCGCTGGTTCGCGCGAGCCATCGCTCGCTGGGGCGCTGCATCGCTCGCTGGCGCGCGAGATCGCGCGCTGGCGCGCGAGATCGCTCGCTGGTGCGCGCGAGTGATGCTGGGCGCAGCGCTCGTGGCACGCGAGCTTGCGCTCGCTGCGCACGAGGCTGCGCGCTGTTGTGCGAGGCAGCGCGCGCTGTGGCGCAGCTCGCTTGCTGCCCACACGCGACTGCCTTGGCTCGCCCCTCGCCCATGCCCATACGTTCATTGCTCGTGGCACACGACACAAGGCAGGGCTGCTGCCTTGTGCTCGTGCACTACGGCCTTGCTCATTGCATTCGTGCCGCACGGGCGACGAGCTCCCTTGCTCGTCGTCGCATGCCCGCATTATACAACACCCCTTAAGGGTAACACGAAGCGTCCATTGCTTCGTGCGTGCAAGTTATTTGAACGAATCGCATAAAATTTTAAAATTTATATTTAAAATTAATGACAAATTAATAAATATTATTAATTTCATAATTTTAGGGCGAAAAAATCGAAAATTTATTATCCAATTGATTTCCGATTGATATGGATTCAAGTCTAGGTCATAAAAATTTAAAATTTATCGTAAATTTACAATTTTTATGGTGGTTTTTAATCATAGGTTTCTAATTAAATTACAATTAATTATGAAAATCAAATTAATTCTAAATTATTCTAATTTTCAACAAATTAATCATAATTACAAATTAGATTGCATAATTAACAAGACTAGGCATTCAAACTTGTTAAACATATGCAGTAGGTCAATCAAAAATTCAAGATTTATCAACAGGAATCGCAAATATTTAATTTAACATCTTAAATTTACGAAATTTTGCATCCGAAAAACTAAAACCTTCGAAAAGTCATAGTTAGGCTTCGAATTTGAGAATTCTGGGTTCGGCAGAAAAATACAATTTTTGTCAAAATTTTAGAATGCCTTTTACATGCGGAATTGACACAAAAGTCACTCAATTCGGATGAGTAATGAAGAAACTGCCGAAAAACTGCGTACATATAATTAAATAAACGCAATTTGCAATTAATTAACAATTACGAAAATTAATCACCCCTTTTAATTCTTGCAAATTTGTAATATTTAACCATGTTCATGCAATTTAGATTATGAAAATAATAAGGGGCTCGTGATACCACTGTTAGGTTATGATACATATGACATTACATAGATCATGCGGAAACAACCATTAACCCAGGAAACATATTATTTACACATAATCATTTAGCATAGTTTAGATGCATACTCTTTGTTGCGTGCCTTCCCTAGCTGCGCCCGAACCGAACAAGAACAAGTCTTTTAGGACTCCAAGTGTCGTCCCTCCGTAGAAAGTCCACAGCACGTCCGGATCCGCCTTAAGATTGACCAACTAGAATCGCCCTTAAGGTACTCAGAAAATTCGGCACTTTTGGGGCAAGATGGGTGTTTGAATTTTCTCTCAAAAAACTCACTTTTGAATACTTTGAAACTTGTATGTAAATTATGACCCCTAGGCCTTTATTTATAGAGTTATGGAAAAGGAATCGTAATCCTAGTAGGATGCGAATTAATTGGAATTAGAATTCTACATGAATTCTACTTAATCAATTTATCCAATAGGAATAGACATTTAATCATACACTGACTCTTGCAGATTCAGGAATCTCGCATGAGCTCAAACTCACACACACACGGCAGCCACAAGGACTGCCCATGCGTGCGAGCTGCAGCCCACGCAGCAAGGCCCACGCATCCGTGGCCTTGGCGCGCGCTGGGCTTGTGGCGTGCGTGCTTGCTGGGCGACGGCCTGGCTTCGTGCTGGGCCTTCGTCCGGCAGGCCTCGTCCGATGCTAATTCGTACGATACGCTTCCGATTAAATTTCCATTTCCGGAATCTATTTCCGATACGAACAATATTTAATATTTCCGATTCCGGAATTAATTTCCGTTTCGAACAAATATTTAATATTTCCGTTTCCGGAATTATTTTCCGATTCCGGCAATATTTCCGATTCTGACAATATTTCCGTTTCCGGCAATATTTCCAATTCTGGTAATATTTCCATTTCCAACAATATTTTCCGATACGTACCATGTTTCCGTTTCCGGCAACATCTACGACTTGGATAATATTCATATTTCCGATACGATCCATATTTCCGTTTCCGGCAATATCATCGTTTCCGGAGTATTCATTTCTTGCCTGTGACGATCTTAGCTCCCACTGAAACCAAGATCCGTCGGTTCCGAATATTCATAGATGGAGTATTTAATGCCATTAAATACTTGATCCGTTTACGTACTATTTGTGTGACCCTACGGGTTCAGTCAAGAGTAAGCTGTGGATTAATATCATTAATTCCACTTGAACTGAAGCGGCCTCTAGCTAGGCATTCAGCTCACTTGATCTCACTGAATTATTAACTTGTTAATTAATACTGAACCGCATTTATTAGACTTAACATAGAATGCATACTTGGACCAAGGGCATTATTTCCTTCAGTACGCACACAGCCATTGCTGGCCATGTGCGCGCAGCCCATGCGCTCGTCGCATAGCTGCTGCTTCCCTATCGCAAGCCTCCGCACGCATTGGTGCTCGCTGCGCGCGCCAGCGCTCATCGCACGCGAGCTATCGCTCGCAGTGCGCGCGCGCGACATCGCTCGCTGGGCGCGCGAGCCATCGCTCGCTGGGCGCGCGACATCGCTCGCTGGGCGCGCGACATCGCTCGCTGTGCGCGCGAGCCATCGCTCGCTGGGGCGCGACATCGCTCGCTGGGCGGGCGACATCGCTCGCTGTGCGCGCGAGTAATGCTGGGCGCAGCGCTCGTGGCACGCGAGCTTGCGCTCGCTGCGCGCGAGGCTGCGCGCTCTTGTGCGAGGCAGCGCGCGTTGTGGTGCAGCTCGCTTGCTGCCCACACGCGACTGCCTTGGCTCGCTCTTCGCCCATGCCCATTCGTTCATTGCTCGTGGCACACGACACAAGGCAGGGCTGCTGCCTTGTGCTCGTGCACTACGCCCTTGCTCATTGCATTCGTGCCGCACGGGCGACGAGCTCCCTTGCTCGTCGTCGCATGCCCGCATTATACAACACCCCTTAAGGGTAACACGAAGCGTCCATTGCTTCGTGCGTGCAAGTTTTATGAACGAATTGCATAAAAATTTAAAATTTATATTTAAAATTAATGACAAATTAATAAATAATATTAATTTCATAATTTTAGGGCGAAAAATCGAAAATTTATTATCCAATTGATTTCCGATTGTTATGGATTCAAGTCTAGGTCATAAAAATTTAAAATTTATCGTAAATTTACAATTTTTTTATGGTGGTTTTTAATCATAGGTTTCTAATTAAATTACAATTAATTATGAAAATCAAATTAATTCTAAATTATTCTAATTTTCAACAAATTAATCATAATTACAAATTAGATTGCATAATTAACAAGACTAGGCATTCAAACTTGTTAAACATATGCAGTAGGTCAATCAAAAATTCAAGATTTATCAACAAGAATCGCAAATATTTAATTTAACATCTTAAATTTACGAAATTTTGCATTCGAAAAACTAAAACCTTCGAAAAGTCATAGTTAGGCTTCGAATTTGAGAATTCTGGGTTCGGCAGAAAAATACTATTTTTGTCAAAATTTTAGAATGCCTTTTACATGCGGAATTGACACAAAAATCACTCAATTCAGATGAGTAACGAAGAAACTGCCGAAAAACTGCGTACGTATAATTAAATAAACGCAATTTGCAATTAATTAACAATTACGAAAATTAATCACCCCTTTTAATTCTTGCAAATTTGTAATATTTAACCATGTTCATGCAATTTAGATTATGAAAATAATAAGGGGCTCGTGATACCACTGTTAGGTTATGATACATATGACAATTCATAAATCATGCGGAAAAACCATAAACCCAGGAATACATATTATTTACACATAATCATTTAGCATAGAATAGATGCATACTCTTTGTTGCGTGCCTTCCCTAGCTGCGCCCGAACCGAACAAGAACAAGTCTTTAGGACTCCAAGTGTCGTCCCTCCGTAGATAGTCCACAGCACGTCCGGATCCGCCTTAAGATTGACCAACTAGAATCGCCCTTAAGGTACTAGAAAATTTCGGCAATTTGAGCAAGATGTGTGTTTGAATTTTCTCTCAAAAACTCACTTTGAATACTTTGAAACTTGTGTTATAAATTGTGAGCCCTAGCCTCATATTTATAGCGGTATGGAAAGGGAATCGAAATCCTATTCAGATACAAATTAATCAAACCTAGAATCCTACAAGAACTCTAATTTTAATTAATTTATCAATTAGAATTAGGAATTTAATCATTAACCGAACTCTGCATGTTTTAGGAAACGTGCACGAACACAAACACTTGCACACACACGCACGACAGCCACGATGGGCCTCATGCGTGCGCGCGAGCAGCAGCCCACTCAGCGCCCGCGCGCGCTGTGCGCGCTGCGCGCTGTGCGCAGCCTGCTGGGCCTGGCCTTGCTGTTTGTGCGGTGCGCTTGGCTTGCTGGGCGATGGCCTGGCTTCGTGCTGGGCCTCGTCCGGCAGGCCTCGTCCGATGCTTATTCGTACGATGCGCTTCCGATTAAATTTTCCGTTTCCGGAATTCATTTCCGATACGAACAATATTTAATATTTCCGATTCCGGAATTAATTTCCGTTTCGAACAAATATTTAATATTTCCGTTTCTGGAATTATTTTCCGATTCCGGTAATATTTCCGATTCTGACAATATTTCCGTTTCCGGCAATATTTCCGATTCTGGCAATATTTCCATTTCCGATAATATTTTCCGACACGTACCATGTTTCCGTTTCCGGCAACATCTACGACTTGGATAATATTTATATTTCCGATACGATCCATATTTCCGTTTCCGGCAATATCATCGTTTCCGGAGTATTCATTTCTTGCCTGTGACGATCTTAGCTCCCACTGAAACCAAGATCCGTCGATTCCGAATATTCATAGATGGAGTATTTAATGCCATTAAATACTTGATCCGTTTACGTACTATTTGTGTGACCCTACGGGTTCAGTCAAGAGTAAGTTGTGGATTAATATCATTAATTCCACTTGAACTGAAGCGGCCTCTAGCTAGGCATTCAGCTCACTTGATCTCACTGAATTATTAACTTGTCAATTAATACTGAACCGCATTTATTAGACTTAACATAGAATGCATACTTGGACCAAGGGCATTATTTCCTTCAACTTGACCAACACGGATCGTAATGGATCTCGACGACAAGAATCAAATTGATAAATTGTGTGGCTTGAAACACATATCACAAGGAGCATCCAATGGAGGCTGTAATCACAAAAGAGTGGTTTAATAATCCATAATATGCCACAAAAATCACAAAATATCATTATAATCGACACTAATGTAGGACAATAAAGATATTAAAGCAAAGGCATACTCTTCAAAGTACGGGGCTAATATGAACTTGTTTTTCGCTTTTGTGCATTGACGGATACCGTCATCGAGATATTGACTGACTTCGGCTCGATTGTTCATACAACTGGCACCACTTATTGATTGTGGATCCAACCACCCAATATGACTATCCGAACTAAAATCATCGAACTGAAGAGACCTAAAGAACAAGCAAACATAAGAATAATCGAAACTTGGCAAACCATTTACCTTAATAAATACATTACCATAACTAACTATATTAATTACCTCATGAAGACTTGTATCATTGAAATATTAAGCATATCAACTTTGAGGAATTCACATATATCGTCTTTAGTTACCCATGCTGTGCCATGCTCGAAAAAGTGGAATAATGACATGTCCATCTGAACTCCAATAGCATTACCATCCGGTAACTCACTAACAAGACTATGCGACCATTTGCACGGCTTACTAAGAGAGTAAAAAACATCTGATTCCACAAGTAAATTTGCATGAGAAACTGGACCTTTCGATGATTTAAGTTTGGAGTTTTGACTCTTGCCTTGTGAACTTCCTTTTGCAATCAACTCCATTGATCGTTGACCATCTTTGCTAGCTTGAGTTGGTGGTTTCTTTTGTTTAGCTTTCATTGGTGGCGCTTTTAGTTTCTTGATGATCTGTAAGGTTAATTTACAAAAACCAAGAGATTATTAAAAAACTTTTTTATTGAAACATATAGGAAATGTTATGCAAAATAGAAAGGCGTGGAATTAGAAACACAAAACACCTCGTCTGAAAACTTCACCCATGCAAATGGCCATAGTACATAAGAATCTGAGGCATCGGCCAAAGTATGGAGGAAATTGTTGGGCACCGGAAGTATCCAATCCAAATAGTCTTCATGAACATTGTATGGGCTGACCGCATAATAACCACTCGGGACTTGCTTGAAGTGGACTAGTGGTCGGTCACTTTGTGGTTGTGCATTCGCATCGGCCACCACATACAATTTATCACCATTTGATTGTCCCGGGTGTAGTAGTTCGCAAGGCGTCTCCTCCTAACATTCAACCATCAGGATATGCAATAAGTAAAAATTTAGCCATCACGTTATTGAATGAATTAAAACTCCAAAATTTATTTAAGAACATTACGGAATTAAACTCCAGAATTCAGCTCACCTTTAATTCAAGCATTGGTTGAACTCCAAGCATTGGTTGAACTTCAAGCATTGGTTGAACTCCAGTAGACGGCTGAACTCTAGCAGGTGGTTGAAATCCAGTAGGTTCTTGACCTTCATTACGTGGTTGAAGGTCAAGAATTGGTTGGCTTGATGAATCCAAAGGGCTACGGTGGGGCAACTCCAAGCTTTGTAAGCCCATCTGTTGTAGGATTGCCTCAGTTATCTCCTTCTTCAGTTCTTCTCTCATCGAAGCTATATCTGAAGCTGTTGAAGATGCACTGAAGTTTGAGTTGGTGGGCTTGCGATATTCTTCACCATACGCCTTTTTCAAGCCAACACGTACCCCTCAGAAACCTCTTGGATGCCCGAAAGGGTCAGGTCCAAGAGTCATGTACAAGGGATCCTTGTTTAAAACTGAAGAAACCTTGCCTTCGGCACATGCTTGTTGATATTCAACCTATTTTATGAAAACAATATAGAAAGTGATTGTTACATTAATACAAAGGTAGACAAAATGTATAATATATATATATATATATATATATATATATATATATATATATATATATATATATATATATATATATATATATATATATATATATATATATATATATATATATATATATATATATATATATATATATTAATTCAAATTATTGAATATCACTCCATTTACTTACTAGTTTATCACAAGCCTCTTTTGTTTCGGGATTAACAATTACATATTTTCCATTTTTGTCGAGACTATGCATCGAACACCACCAATCATTGGCACGGGTGTTGCCACCGTTGGGGTATAATCCTTTTTCTTTCCATCTCTTCCTCTTTTCTTCATAAGTCTCGGGACCTAGCCGATGAGTATGTTTTTTCTTCTTTGCATAATTTGAACACTTTTGGCGCTTTGCCTACAAAGTATACATGTCAACTTCAATGCAAAATGTAAACAATAATTTTATAAAGTACGTAGGTAGATTGTTTGAAAATTTACCACTGCATCTGGAGTTGTTTTTTGTGCAACAAAAGCCTCCCATTCCTCTGGTGTGATGTGCTTCCAAATGTCAAAAGGGAGCTTTATCGGTGGCGCTTTTTCACCTTCTTTTTCACCATCATTTTCTCCTTCATTTTCTCCTTCATTTTCACCTTTCTCTACCTTACTTATCTCTCTCGTCTTAGAAATCCAGCCACTCACCAACTTGGCTTTGAAGTTTTTGAATCTCAAACGTAGATTAGATTAAAAAACGTCCTTCTTAGCTTGGGAAGGTTCAATATGGAATTGATTCTACTCAAACAAATAAACATGGAAATGTAAGTTAACATGTATAGTCCCTAGCATAAATTCCCGAGCGCAAGACATATGATTAACAGCTGAACAGATCAGAAACTGACCTGTTCAGCTGCTGCTGATCTGCAGCTGAACAGATCAGAATCTGATCAGTTCAGGTGCAGATCAGTAGCAGCAGATCAGCAGCTGAACAGATTAGAAGCTGATCAGTTCAGCTGCTGATCTGCTGCTGCTGATCTGCACCTGAACTGATCAGATTCTGATCTGTTCAGCAGCTGATCTGCTGCTGCTGATCTGCAGCTGAACCGACCAGTTTCTAATCTGTTGTTAGCATGTTTTGGTGATATTTTCAGTCTTCTGGAATAAGGAAAGATTCTAATTCAGACTTTTTATATGTCTAGTCTTGCGAGGAACACATTCTCATGAAATTTCGGGCAGATTCAAACTTAAAATGCATTTTATTTGCGACTCAACAATCTTAGTCTATTTTCAGGCATTGACGGGCCTTTCACAACATTTGGTCGCGTGCGTCTTTTTCACTTGTAAAATTTCCCAAAATACACCTTCTATAGTTTGACTGATTTTATATTTCTTTTCCAACTCCAGACCTTAAAAAAAACTTTGCGGAAAACAACCTTTATAACATTTTTTGTGTTAGCGTCATTTCAAGATTCACAAGGAAGTCAAAAGGGAACTTCATTTATTATTTTGTTCTGTTTGACTCTCTTGTCTTTCCTTTTATTCAATTCCTTTGTCTTTTTTTTTTGCAAGTGCTACGGCTACCAACCATTTTCTTATGAGTATGAGGAATTGGTTCCGGATAAGGTGCAACTTCCCACTAGCTATATTCCGACACGCCTTTAAAGGCATAAGTGTAAGATTTGGCATATGTTTTGACATGGTTATACATGGTGAATGAAGTTCTCATGCATTGTTATATTCTACTTTCTCTCTTGGATGCATGCCATGGCATTCCAAAATACTCACGAGAATCTACATGAAGGCATGCAATAGCCACTGAACCATGTACTCCCCCAGTCTCTCCCCAAACTGATCAGTTCAGCTGCAGATCAGCAGCAGCAAATCAGGTTATTTATGCACAGCTAAGGCTCATATGGCTCGATATAGGTCATATATGGCCAAAAATGGCATTTTCGATCCCAAATCTAAACAAATGAACCTAAGTCCAAATTCTAAACCTTTTTTTATGTGCCATATGCTTAGTTAGATGTTTCTAAGATTCATTTCAAGTTATTTATGCACAGCTAAGGCTCATATGGCTCGATATAGGTCATATATGGCCAAAAATGGCATTTTCGATCCCAAATCTAAACAAATGAACCTAAGTCCAAATTCTAAACCTTTTTTTATGTGTCATATGCTTAGTTAGATGTTTCTAAGATTCATTTCAAGTTATTTATGCACAGCTAAGGCTCATATGGCTCGATATAGGTTATATATGGCCCAAAATGGCATTTTCGATCCCAAATCTAAACAAATGAACCTAAGTCCAAATTCTAAAACTTTTTTTATGTGTCATATGCTTAGTTAGATGTTTCTAAGATTCATTTCAAGTTATTTATGCACAGCTAAGGCTTATATGGCTCGATATAGGTCATATATGGCCCAAAATGGCATTTTCGATCCCAAATCTAAACAAATGAACCTAAGTCCAAATTCTAAACCTTTTTTTATGTGTCATATGCTTAGTTAGATGTTTCTAAGATTCATTTCAAGTTATTTATGCACAGCTAAGGCTCATATGGCTCGATATAGGTCATATATGGCCCAAAATGGCATATATAGTCCAAATTCTAAACAATTCATCCAATAGCACACAGAGAAAATAGTCAAACTTATATTAAAAGAAATGAACCTAAAAACAAAGCAAGACTACGAGGCCGAAGCCCAAATAGTCAGGCTCAAAATATGTCCAATACAAAATACCAAAATACCAAATACGTACAATACAAACTACCAATAGCTAAAATGTGACTATTTGCCCAATATAGTAGCTTTAGGTTACAAATTTCAACACAACACAATACACAAGTACATTGCATCAATATGGTTTTCTTCAGTACACAATATACAAGTCTTGCACCACCAACACAATACACAAGTCTTGCACCACCAACTGCTCCTTGTTGGTTGTTTCTTCATGCTAGTCTGAAGTCGCCTCTTGTGTTTTCTTGATTCATGTACTGTAGACCAATTGAACATGTGGCCTGTTAGTACGGTCCAACACACAGTGACAAGACCTAAATTAAAAAGCTAGATGTTGTGCCAATTTAACTTGTTTAGTTCATACCTCTAACCATTGCTAGATTTCGTCATCAACAAGTATTCCTTCCGTGTGATCTGAACGCATGTAATTTGTGTCATTATCCACATTGTTTGTCACTTCAGTTTCGGGATTGGTGAATAGAGGTGTATCATCAAAAGCATCATACTCGTCCTCATCCTCAACATCACCGACACCGAGGATGTTTCTCTTTCCCGGTACAACAGTAGACCACTTCTTATCGGCAGGGTCGGTTATATAAAATATTTGCTTAGCTTGTGATACAAGTATAAATGGCTCTTCAGTCTCACGCAAACGACCCAGGTCTACAAGAGTGAACCCACAAGGATCATCCCTTTTTACACACCTCTTATTATTATCAGCCCACTTGCACCAAAACAGACCAACAGTCAATTTTGTTCCGTACTTAAGCTCCCATATATATTGGACTCGCCCGTAGTAAGACAACTTGGCATCAACCGGAGATCCATCCTTAGCACTAGCATACTCTCTTGATGACGCCACAAGGGAGACACCACTATTTTGCACTGACAAGGACTTCTGATCTTGGCGCTCGGTCCAAAATGTGTATCCATTGACATCATAACCCTGATATGACTGCACGGCTTCCCGAGGACCAAGAGCTAGATATTGAACAGTTTCACAAACAGTATTACCAGCTACCTCTAGTTCACCCATCACCTTATCTTGGAACCATTTAATGAACTCTCTATTATGCAATTGCGTCAATTCTCTTTCCCCTTTGGAAGGGTATTCATTAGCCAATTCCTCCTTATGCATCACCAAATATGGGTGGACGGCTAGAATATGATGCAACACATATAAGTGAGCTTGTAATAGCTTATGAGTAGGAGGTGAGATCAATTTTGACCCAATTGTACCCTTGCCTTCTAGTCTTCCCTCACGCCGAGATGTAGGAAGTCCAATCGGTTCAGGTTTTGCTAAATACTCGGCCACAAAATTTCCAACTTCTTCACCCACGTTGCCTTGAATCATACTACCTTGTGGTTGTGCAGGATTCCTCACTTTATCTTGTAAAACACCCATGTGTCTCTCAAAAGGATAACACCACCTCATGAACACTGGACCGCACAACTTAATTTCTCGAACAAGATGGCAAATTAAATGAACCATTATGTCAAAGAACGAAGGTGGAAAATACATCTCAAATTCGCATAAAGTTTGGATTACTTTGTTCTGAAGTTCATCGAGTGTTGACGGATCAAGCACTTTGCTACATATCGTATTGAAAAATGAACAAAGACTAGTAATACTATGTCTCACATGCTTTGGCAATATCCCACGAATTGCTATGGGTAAGAAAGTTTGCATCATGACATGACAATCGTGAGATTTCATACTTGTCAACTTCAACTCGCCATTTAAAGACACAAATCTTTTCATGTTCGATGAGTACCCCGAGGGAGCCTTAATGCCATACAAGCACTCACAAAATAACCGCTTTTCTAATTTGGACAATGTGTAACAAGCCGGAGGCAAGTAATGGGTTTTCTTCTTTCCTTTGTCGTTGCCCTTTTCTTTGCCTTTGCCTTTGCCTTTGCCTTTTGTCTTGGCACTCCCTGTTTCCATTTCCTTCGTTCTATTATTTCCCGAAGTCTGAGGCCACAGCTCTGGACGAAGCCCCTTACTTTTAAAGTATTCTCGCACTCCCTTGGTATCCTTTGTCTTGCCCGGAATATTCATAAGTGTCCCAAGAATTGCTTCACAAACATTTTTCTCGATATGCATGACGTCAAGACAATGCCTAACCGGTAGATCTTTCCAATATGGAAGTTTCCAGAACACAGACTCTTTTTTCCATAATCCAGTTGTACCCTTGTCTTTCACTGACTTTCCGAAGATCGTTTCAACACCCTTGACCCGCTCATAAACTTCCTTACCAGTCAACGCTCTACGGGCGACATCCATCTCAACATTCCCATCGAATGCTGTCTTCATCTTACGATAGGGATGATCACGTCTAAGAAGCCTTCGCGTTCGCAAGAACACATATTTGTGACATTCAGAAATATATTTGGATTGTGTATCCTCTTCACAAGTCGGGCATGCTTTCATTCCTTTGTTCTTATAGCCGGATAAGTTACCATAAGCAGGGAAGTCATTGATGGTGCAGAAAAGCATTGCACGCAATCTAAACGTCTCATTTGCATGTGCATCAAACACGGAAACCCCTTCATCCCACATCTTTCTCAAATCATCAACGAGAGGTTCAAGGTAGACATCTATGTCGTTTCCCGGTTGTTTAGGCCCCGATATAAGAAGCGACAACATGATGTACTTGCGTTTCATACACAACCAAGGAGGTAAATTATGTATGACTAAAAGTACTGGCCATGTACTATGTTGGGAGCTAAGAGTGCCAAATGGATTCATCCCATCCGTACATAACCCAAGCCTCAAATTCCGAGGTTCCTTACCAAAAGTGTCATGAAGCTTGTCAATAGTCTTCCACTGGGGAGAATCAGCAGGATGCCTAAGCAAACCATCTCTCTTCCTTCGATCAGGATCTGCATGCCACCTCAAATTCCTTGCATCTTTTTTTTATCGAAAACAAGCGCTTGAATCTCGGTATTATGGGAAGATACCACAACACCTTAGCTGGGTAAACATTCTTACCCTCGCTTACCCCTTTGCGTTTGTAACGCGACACTCCGCACCGTGGACACTTATCCAAATTCTCATACTGCTTATGATATAGCAGACAATCATTTGGACAAGCATGTATCTTCTTGTACTCTAAACCAAAGGGACACATGAGCTTCTTGGCATAATAGTTCGACCTGGGAAGTTCATTGCCAGCCGGTAACATATCACTTAGCGCCACCAACAACTCAGTGAAACTAATGTCAGTCCAGCCTCCGCTTGTCTTGATATTGTAGAGTGTGCAAACAGCGGAAAGCTTGCTATACTTTGTACAACCAGGATACAATGGCGTTTCAGCCGCCTTAGACAAGCACTCAAAAACACGATCGCGAACTTCATCCTCGACCTCGTGCAACATGTCCTCGACACGATCATTATCATCATCAATATTATTTTCAACGTCATCGTCATCGTCATCCTCAAAACAATCGGCTTCCCCTTCCGCATAAATAGCTTCTTCTTGTTCATGCACAACATTCTTACTAGAATTACCTACGTACACTCCACTCTCACCATGATAAACCCATACATGGTAATTAGGTCTAAACCCACGCATAAATACATGATCTCTAATCACCAAAACATTATTGACCGTGTTCACATTCTCACAATCGGCACAAGGACAATAAAACTCTTTGACCCCCGTACTAGCTTGATGTTGTAAAGAACTCATACAGAACTCCGAAACCCCATGCATGAAATCCTTTGTGTCACGTCTACCATACATCCAACTACGATCCATCTCCGGGAACTTCTAAACAAACCAAAACCCCCGTTTAATTGGCATAGAAAAGCAAAAACTCTACCACTTTAGCATATGCATACAGAAGTTGATTTATCGAATGAATGCATGCTTCCAAAGGTCCTTATCACTCCAACCTAACCCATCCTTGAACGTCTAACCCCACTAGTGAATGCATGTCAACTATTCAATTCTAAGGAAAATCCGGCAGCATTTCCCTACTGTTCACCAAGTACACGATGTAGGTAAGTTATTACCTACATATGTACCCAGAGAACAAAATAGGGAAACGACGAGCCAGTATATTCCTTAGAATAAAAAAGAAGACATACATTCACTTCCTAAGTGAGATTAGACATCCAAGAACAGTCCCAAACCGGGGACTATTCAAGACTTACTCCTAACGAGTAAGTCTTGAACGGGTATCTAGGCATATGATGATGATGCATTTACTTCTAGACAATAATGTAAACAGTAAACATATATACATAAATGCTCGAAAATAAAGTGTAAAGGGGGAAAACTCACCTAAAAACCAATCGACAATTTAATTTTCTACTGAACAAGGTGGGGAAGCATCTAGCCTGCACATAAGAGCAAGAAGCTATTAGATTACAAAAAAGTGAATTGCATGTGTTCTACTGATAATAAAAAGATTTTAGGCCGCATACAGATGAGATCAACAAATTAAAAATATGGAATTGTGTTCTTGTTAATAACAAGATTTAGGCCTTATTTTCATAACTCGTTTGTTTTCTTTGTTTTTATAAAATTTTAAAGTTTAATTGGTTTTATTAGTTTTTAGTTTTCATTATTTATTTCTAATTGTAATTGTACTTCTATTATTATTATTATTATTATTATTATTATTATTTTTATTATTATTACTATTATTATTATTATTATTATTATTAATTTTTATTATTATTATTATTATATATAATTTTGATTTGTATTATTATTAGTATTATTATTATTATTATTATTATTATTATTTTTATGCAATACTCCCTCCCACGTACCACCACCACTGACCTCTTCCCTCCCACACTGCCCACCACCACCTCCCACCACCACCAATACAACTCCCTCCCACTGACCACCTCCCCCCACTCCCACCACCACCGAATCAACCAACGCACTACCACCACAAGAACAAAACCGATCGACAAAGCAATTTCATATTAAATAAGGGTGTAATGTAACTGAATTATGTAATTAAATCATACCTAGGAACATCAACCACCTAATATGGAGAGAATTGAGTGGTGAGTGAAGAGAATTGCCGCCGGTACGTGAGAAGGAGCAGATCGAGGAGGCGCCGCGTAGGGCTTTGTCGCCGGTGAACATGAAAGCCTCAGAGGAGGCCGGTGAAGAGGAGGCCGGTGAAGAGGAGGCGCCGGTGAAGAGCCTTGTCGCTAGGCCGTGAGAAGAACGTACGTGTAACAGAATTGCAGGCCAGCTGCGCGCGAAGAACGACGGTGAGGATGGTGCACGGTGATGGTGGCCGGAGTTTGAGTGGCGGTAAAGAAGAATGGCCGAACGTCGGTGGTGATGGTGCGCGGTGATGGTGGCCTGAGTTTGAGTGAGTTTGAGTGTGGACGAGAGCAAACTTGAGTTGTACGGAACTCAAGTTCGCTGCTGTAGTGTTGTTGCGTGAAATAAGAATCACTTAGGTTTAAGGTGCCCTGGTTTCAAATTGGAGGGAAAATAATTTTTTTTTTTTAAACCATTATAAGTTGCTCTTGTTGTATGAGGGCACCTTATGTTGAGCAACTTATAAGCTTTTTTCCTCTAGTGCAACTAGGATATTCTCTAAGGTATTATGTTTATTCGAAAGCTTAATTATATATTTTAGGCGATTTAATAAATCCGTACTTGAACTTAAACTATATGAACACTTATTGAACTGTTGTGTATAAATTGTAATATCCCGAATTATCGGGTATTTCCTTATAATTCATTTTAGGAATTTAAACGATTTTACAATCTGTTTTAATTATTTTTACTACAAAAAATTATAAAAATAGATTTTTAAATTTATTTACTTCTGGAACTTTCCTAAACTAATTAAAACCCTAAACCTAGACTTAAATATAAATATGCCTTCAAACTCCAATTTTCCGTATGTATACTAATTGATCCTCAAAGAACCTAACTCTCCTATTTGCTTTCCTTCCATCATGCATCATCATCACTGCAAGTCGACATTAGCCATGTATTGGCGATCCTACCTCACCTAGACCTTCGATCGTCGTGTATGTTCGGTCACCATTGCAACCATTACCTCTATACAGTGAGACCCTTGAACTTCATCCCCTCTATTCCTTGTCATTCTTTATCTTTTCGATTCTTTTTGTTTTGGAAACAATGATATTTTTGGTTCTTAAAAATAACAATTACATTATTTTGGTAAAAGATGACTATAATTTCGTACGTTTAAACCCTATTAGTTATGTTTAGATTGTCATATTATGTACCTTAAGGTTTTATTACTATCTTTAAATTATCATATTGATTTAGCTTTTACTAATCTTGTCTGCTTTTGACCAAAAAAAAAATTAATCTTTAAATTTTGTTGGAAGTTACAATCAAGTAGGAGAATTAGTTCTTGGCAAAAGTATATTATGATTTCCAGTAATTTGTTTTAATTGTTCGGGTGTTATAATTAGACTAACATAGGATACTTATTTCCTTGCTTGTAGATGGAGGTTGTTAGTTGATTACACAAATATTACTTATTAGTTATTTGCGCGTTCAAGGTAATTTCCGATTTCCATCATCTTTAGGTCCCGTTAGGAAGAATATTTTGGATATGCTTATACATTATTGTGTGATAGGAGAATAAGGTGATTGGTAAATAAGCTATATGATTCGATTTTATGGATATATATTAAATTAGCAGTAATACGATGAGGGTATTGTTGAAGTCTACATATATACTACTTTTGAAAGTGGGCCTAGCTAATTACTTTGAGAATACAGTGTTCTTAAGTATGCATGTAGACACATGTTCTTGTTGATAATGATATTGGTGGTTAATATAGGCTTGCACTTGATGATTCTCTTGACATGAGATTGTCAGGGGACTGAATGAATTTCATAAGTTTATATAAGTTATGTTAGTAGCGGTTAATCGGTGAATAAGTGGCGAGGTTGGACTACGATTCGTTAATGGATTCTTATACCTACTTGTACTACATGTTTGGGCCTTATTAAAATACTAATTACGTAAAGTGTAATCTTAGAGGGAAAAACCCGTAAGGGTTAGGAACATGTTGCCCTTCTAGATGTTGTTCTATCGGTGCACTTTAGTGGAGACCCGATAGGCTTCTAGTAGGTTTCTATTATTCTGTATTAAACTTTCTGCTTAGTCTTCCTCCTAATTCTATTGGTGCGTGATCGCGGAGACCCATAGTTAATTAGTGAGGGGTGTGCACACTAGGGACATTATGTACTCATCTTACTTTGGCCATTTTCAAGGGTTACGCGTGTTAGGTTATGATACATATGAAAAATATAAACCATGCGGAAAAACCTAGATGCCAGGATACATATTAATTGCACATAATCATATAGCATAATTTAGATGCATACACTTTGTAGCGTGCCCTCCCTAGCTGCGCCCGAACCGAACAAGAACAAGTCTTTAGGACTCCAAGTGTCGTCCCTTCGTAGATAGTCCACAGCACGTCCGGATCCGCCTTATACTACAAAAAAACAGTACACATAATGACGCTTTTTCAGTCGAAAAGTGGCGCCAAAAAGCGTCACAATTTTCTAAAATGACGCTTCAATAAAGCGTCATTTTATTTTGGGCCACTATATAATGATGCTTTTAGTAGCCACAATTTTAGCCTTTTGTGATGCTTTTTTAAGCCACTTCTTTAATATAAAGACGCTTTTTGTGGTGGGTATTTGTCTAGCTAAATCTGGCACGAAATCACACCAAATCGATTTCCCACCAAAACGCTTTTGATGAATAAAAGCGTCACAATATACCTGCCCATTATTTTCCCCCCAAAACACTTTTGATGCAAAAAGCGTCACAATTCACCTCCCAATCATATTTTTTTAATGCTTGAATTAATAATTATGTTTAAACCAAGAATCAAATATATGAATTGAAATTAAATAATACAATATCTGATCATAATCACACCTGTAATCAATTAAAATTACAAGTCGATCTATATAATTGATATTATATATATAACGTCAACGTCCAGGTACGCGTGCATATTTGCAATATCCAACAATCAAACTGAAGGAAGTAATGCCCTTGGTCCAAGTATGCATTCAATGATAAGTCTAATAAATGCGGTTCAGTATTAATTAACAAGTTAATAATTCAGTGAGATCAAGTGAGCTGAATGCCTAGCTAGAGGCCGCTTCAGTTCAAGTGGAATTAATGATATTAATCCACAGCTTACTCTTGACTGAACCCGTAGGGTCACACAAATAGTACGTAAACGGATCAAGTATTTAATGGCATTAAATACTCCATCTATGGATATTCGGAATCGACGGATGTTGGTTTCAGTGGGAGCTGAGATCGTCACAGGCAAGAAATGAATACTCCGGAAACGATGATATTGCCGGAAACGGAAATATGGATCGTATCGGAAATATTAATATTATCCAAGTCGTAGATGTTGCCGGAAACGGAAACATGGTACGTATCGGAAAATATTATCGGAAATGGAAATATTGCCGGAATCGGAAATATTGCCGGAAACGGAAATATTGTCTGAATCGGAAATATTATCGGAATCGGAAAATAATTCCGGAAACGGAAATATTAAATATTTGTTCGAAACGGAAATTAATTCCGGAATCGGAAATGTTAAATATTGTTCGTATCGGAAATGAATTCCGGAATCGGAAAATTAATCGGAAGCGCGTCGTACGAATTAGCATCGGACGAGCTTGCTAGACGAAGGCCCAGCACGAAGCCAGGCCCACGTCCAGCAAGGGAAACGCGCGCCACAACACGCCAGCCCAAGGCTGCGCCAGGCCCACCGCAAGGCAGGCCCAGCGCGCGCCCAAGGTTGCGGCAGTCGTGGGCTGCGATGCTCGGGCTGTGCGCGCGCGCGCATGGCGCCCCTCGTGGGCTGCTGTGCGTGCGTGGGTGTTTGTGTTCACATACGAAACCTAAAACGTACAGGATTCGTTTAATGATTAAATTCCTAATTCTATTTGATAAATTAATTAAATAAGAGTTTTATTGTGATTCTAATTTAATTAATTCGTATCCTAATTCGATTCCAATTCTCTTTCCATACCCCTATAAATATGTGGCCTGGGTTCACAATTTATAACAAGTTTTTCAAGTATTCAAAATGAGTTCTTGAGAGAAAAATTCAGACACATTCCTTGCTCAAAAGTGTCGAAATTTTTAGTACCTTAAGGGCGATTCTAGTTGGTCAATCTTAAGGCGGATCCGGACGTACTGTGGACTATCTACGGAGGGACGACACTTGGAGTCCTAAAGGCTTGTTCTTGTTCTGTTCGGGCGCAGCTAGGGAAGGCACGCAGCAAAGAGTATGCATCTAAACTATGCTATATGATTATGTGTAAATAATATGTATTCCTGGCTAAATGGTTTTTCCGCATGATTTATGAATTGTCATATGTATCATAACCTAACAATGGTATCAGAGCCTCTTATTATTTTCATAATCTAAATTGCATGAACATGGTTAAATATTACAAATTTGCAAGAATTAAAAGGGGTGATTAATTTTCGTAATTGTTAATTAATTGCAAATTGCGTTTATTTAAATATACGTACGCAGTTTTTCGGCAGTTTCTTCGTTACTCATCCAAATCGAGTGATTTTTGTGTCAATTCCGCATGTAAAAGGCATTCTAAAATTTTGACAAAAAAAGTATTTTTCGGCCGAACCCAGAATTCTCAAATTCGAAGCCTAACTATGACTTTTCGAAGGTTTTAGTTTTTCGAATGCAAAATTTCGTAAATTTAAGATGTTAAATTAAATATTTGCGATTCTTGTTGATAAATCTTGAATTTTTGATTGACCTACTGTATATGTTTAACAAGTTTGAATGCCTAGCCTTGTTAATTATGCAATCTAATTTGTAATTATGATTAATTTGTTGAAAATTAGAATAATTTAGAATTAATTTGATTTTCATAATTAATTATAATTTAATTAGATACCTATGATTAAAAACCACCATAAAAATTGTAAATTTATGATAAATTTTGAATTTTTATGACCTAGACTTGAATCCATGTTAATCGGAAATCAATTGAATAATAAATTTTCGATTTTTTCGCCCTAAAATTATGAAATTAATATTAATTTATTAATTTGTCATTAATTTTAAATATAAATTTTTAAATTTTATGCGATTCGTTCATATAACTTGCACGCACAAAGCAATGGACGCTACGTGTTACCCTTAAGGGGTGTTGTATAGTGCGGGCATGCGACGACGAGCAAGGGAGCTCGTCGCCCGTGCGGCACGAATGCAATGAGCAAGGGCATGGTGCACGAGCACAAGGCAGCAGCCCTGCCTTGTGTCGTGGGCTACGAGCACTGGACGAATGGGCATGGGCGAAGGCAAGGCACGGCAGTCGCGTGTGGGCAGCAAGCGAGCTGCGCCACAACGCGCACTGCCTCGCGCAAGCACGCGCAGCCTCGCGCGCAGCGAGCGCAAGCTCGCGTGCCACGAGTGCTGCGCCCAGCGTCGATGCCTCGCGCAGCGAGCGCTGGCTCGCATCAAGCGAGCGCTGGCGAGCTCGCACAAGCGAGCGCTGGCGAGCGCGCGCAGCGAGCGCTGGCGAGCGCACACAGCGAGCGATGGCTCGCGTGCATCGAGCGCTGGCGAGCGCGCACAACGAGCGATGGCTCGCGTGCATCGAGCGCTGGCGCGCGCGCAGCGAGCACCAACTCGCGCGATTGCTTGCGAAGGGTAGAAGCAGCAGCTATGCGACACAGCGCATGGGCTGCGCGCACATGGCCAGCGATGGCTGTGTGCGTGTGGCCCATGGGCGTGCGATGCGTAGGGTGTTTGCGTTGCGATTAGATCGTTTTGAATGTTTAATTTGAAATTTTCAGTTTACGTAATTTTAATTAATTTTAAAATTAATAATTTAAATTATTTTCTTGGATTTTAATTTTGAATATTGTAATTATAATAAATGTTATTTATTCTAATTATTTTACTAAAATTAAAATCATGAATTAATTTAAATACGACTGAAATTAAATTAAACTTTTTGGATTCAATTATAAATTTATATGAGCTTTAAATTTTAATTAAATTTGTATGTTTCCGGTTAGACTAGAAATACATTTTTATGTTTAAAATTAGTAAAGCATATGAATTTATTGGTTTGAGTGGGAGCCCTTTTTAGTCATAAACTCTTGATTAGGTCTACAAATCCTTAAGGTTAAAACAACTTGATTAGAATTAATAAGGACTGAATAATTGGTAGATTATTGGTGCCCTTGATTAATTGCTGCAAATGTTTACGTGATGCATAATGTGTTTTACTAACCAGCTATGTGGGCCATTCATGATAATGAATGGGTGAATGGTATATATATATATTGTATATGTACTATTTTGCAGGTTATGAAGTGACTAGTATGGCCCAAATAGGATAGAAAATATGGTCTGCGTACCATTAATTTGAATGTAATTGGTCTAAAGTACCAAAGTTGTTTTTCAATTCAAATATGGTCTGCGTACCATCAAATAGTTGTAATTAGTTTTAATTATAGCTTATCCTATTTGAAGAAAATGGTGCCTCCCACGGAGATTTTCAAGACGGACTTTGAAGTTAAAGCTTCAAGATGAAGTCGGGCCATACTAGATCACATTTATCTTATGCATGTTTTAAGTTATTTATTGCTTTTAAATATGTCTTAAAATGCATGAGATCAAAAGCTTGATTATGTTGCATGATTAAGGATTTTAGTTCACTTAAAATCTAACCAACATAGTAAGAGCCTTAAGTTCCAAACTTAAAAATTGAGTTAAAAGGTGCCATGCCAAAATATACACTTGCTTGAATATCCTTTACATCAATCTAGTAATAGTTTTCGCTCAGCGAGGTGTTACTTATTGGTCCTAAAGGGGCAAGGTACACAAATAATTGTGAGTACATGTTAGTTTTGGTGAAACTCAACGATATAAGTAAGGAGTCCTTTTATGTCGTGGCAAAATCGATAGGTTTACCTAATAAGTTCTTAGACGTACCTATCAACCAAGAATAGTTTCTAGACTATTAGCAAAAGGCTTTTGCTTACCTAAGATGTTTTAGGATTAAGTCGACAAACTGTGCTTAGTTCTTCAATGATTTTAGGATCTTGGAATCATTTTATTCACACCTGCCGGAACACATAACTTGAATAAAATGCTTAATAAACATTGAATTATGCGTGTATGCTAGAATTTAAGTTTATTAAGAGAAACTGTGAATGGTTATTTATTTGTTTATTCTTTTCAATTGTAGTTTTTTAATATGGCAAACAACAATCAAAACATCATCGAAGGTTATGAGCTTATGGTCAAGCTGAACCTGGAAAATTTTCTTGAATGGGAAGCTAAGCTAGTTGAAATAGTCAAACTCAATGGACTTGAGTATGTACTGTCACATCCCATGCCAAGCTACTATGCCAGAGACATGACCCCTGAGAGATTTTACACCTGGGATGCGGATCTCAAAAAGGTTATGAGTCTCATGCTGAACAATATCCCTGATGATTGGGCTAGAAGGTTTGTAGCCTATGAACCTTTTACGCTCATCAAGAATCTGAGGGATATCTGTCGTGGAAGCACGGAGGACAGGGACCTGAACGTCCATGAGTTGATTGAATCAATGTCTGGTCTAAAGGTTAGTTCTCCCAACAGGTGTTATAGGATGGAGGTCCAAGAAACACATGTTCAGCTCCTTCGCATTAAATAGAGGGTAGGCGTCCCACTGAGGTTCCATGTGGATCTTATGCGTTCATACTTTGATCGCCTAAGTCTACTAGGAACACCAATAAGCGAAAGGATGGCAGTCTCTATCTTACTCAATTCACTACACAGTGGGTTTGGTCGCTTCAAGCAACTATACCTAAGTGAACCAAAAGAAGAAACAGTTGCAGAATTTGTTCACCTTGTCAGAAAGGCTGAAATAATACTGGACTGTGAAGCCAAAGATTTACTCAAGGCTAGAAGGAAACCGTTCAAGAAAGGTGGAAAGTCCAAGGGCAATGCTAAATCAAAGCAGGACAAGTCCACATCAAGCTGTCTTTATTGTGATGGAATAGGCCATTACAAAAGAGAATGTCCAAAGCTAAAGGAAGATCAGAAGAACGGAACAGTCGTTCCATCTTCAGGTATTTTCGTTATAGACTGTATACTTGCTAATTCAACTTCTTGGGTATTAGATACAGGTTGTGGCTCACACTTATGTTCCAATCCACAGGGACTAAGAAGAAGTAGAAAGTTAAGCAAGGGTGAAGTCGACCTACGAGTGGGAAATGGAGCACGGATTGCTGCATTAGCTGTAGGAACTTACTATTTGTCGTTGCCCTCCGGGCTAGTTTTGGAACTGGAAGAATGTTTCCATGTTCCAAGTCTCACTAAAAACATCATTTCAGTTTCTTGCTTAGATGCTAAGGGATTTTCCTTTTTAATAAAGGACAATAGTTGTTCGTTTTATTTTAAAGAGATGTTTTATGGATCTGCTAGATTAGTCAATGGACTTTATTTATTAGATCACGACAAACAAGTATATAACATAAATACCAAAAAGGCCAAAAAGGATGATTCAGATCTCACCTATCTGTGGCATTGTCGATTAGGCCATATAAACTTGAAACGCTTAGAAAGACTTCAAAAGGAAGGAATTCTAGAACCATTTGACTTAGAGGATTATGGTAAATGCGAATCATGTTTACTTGGCAAAATGACAAAGCAACCTTTCTCTAAAGTTGGAGAAAGAGCAAATGAACTATTGGGTTTCAGCTACGGTGTGGACCAATGAGTACAAATGCTAGAGGTGGTTTCAGCTACTTTATCACTTTCACTGATGACTTCAGTAGATATGGTTATGTCTACCTAATGAAGCATAAGTCTGAATCCTTTGACAAATTCAAGGAATTTCAGAGTGAAGTAGAGAATCAATTAGGCAAGAAGATTAAGGCACTGCGGTCTGATAGAGGCGGTGAATATCTGAGCTATGAATTTGATGACCATCTGAAAGAATGTGGAATTCTATCAGAATTGACTCCTCCTTGAACACCACAATGGAACGGTGTGTCGGAACGGAGGAACAGAACCTTGCTAGACATGGTCAGGTCAATGATGGGTCAGGCCAAACTTCCATTAGAATTTTGGGGACATGCACTAAATACAGCTGCACTCACTATAAATAGAGCTCCGTCTAAAGCTGTCGAAAAGACTCCATACGAATTATGGTTTGGAAAGCCTCCAAATGTGTCTTTTCTTAAGATTTGGGGATGTGAAGTATACGTCAAACGATTAATTTCAGACAAACTTCATCCAAAATCTGACAAATGTATCCTTGTGGGCTATCCAAAGGAAACAAAGGGGTATTACTTCTACAATACATCTGAGAACAAGGTGTTTGTTGCTCGAGATGGTGTCTTTTTGGAGAAAGATCACATTTCCAAAATGACAAGTGGGAGAAAAGTAGACCTCGAAGAAATTCGAGTCGAACAATAAACTCTAGAGAATGCTCAAGATGACATTCAGGATGAAACTCAGAGATCTTTAGAAGAATCTGGTGAGAATCATGGTCAATCTAGAAATGTTACCCCGCGTAGATCGCAAAGATATAGATCTCAACCGGAAAGGTACTGAGGTATTTTGACGAACGAGAGCTATGACGTTCTATTACTTGAAAGTGATGAACCTGCGACTTACAAACAAGCTATGACGAGCCCTAGCTCCAAGCAATGGCAAGAAGCCATGCAATCTGAATTAGACTCCATGTCTGAAAACCAAGTATGGGATTTGGTCGATTTGCCAGATGGCTACCAAGCCATTGGAAGCAAATGGCTTTTCAAACTGAAAAAGGACAAGGATGGGAAACTTGAAGTTTTCAAAGCTAGATTGGTTGCAAAAGGATACAGGCAAGTCCACGGTGTGGATTACGATGAAACCTTTTCACCAGTTGCAATGCTAAAGTCTATTCGGATAATGTTAGCAATCGCTGCATATTACGATTACGAAATATGGCAGATGGATGTCAAAACTGCTTTCTTAAACGGCGTTTTAACAGAAACTGTGTTTATGACACAGCCTGAAGGTTTTGAGGATCCAAAGAATGCTAAAAAGGTATGCAAGCTAAAGAAGTCAATCTACGGATTGAAGCAGGCATCCAGGAGCTGGAATATACGTTTTGATGAAGCAGTCAGTGACTTTGGTTTCATCAAGAACGTAGACGAATCTTGTGTATACAAGAAGGTCAGTGGGAGCAAAATTGCTTTCCTAGTATTATATGTCGACGACATATTACTTATCGGAAATGACATTCCTATGTTGAACTCTGTCAAGATTTGGCTTGGGAAATGTTTTTCGATGAAAGATCTAGGAGAAGCACAGTACATATTGGGCATCAAGATTTACAGAGATAGATCTAAAAGGATGATTGGAATTAGTCAAAGCACTTATATCAATAAGGTGCTTGATAGGTTCAAGATGGCGGACTCCAAGCGAGACTACCTACCCATGTCTCATGGAATGACTCTAAGCAAGACTCAGTGCCCAAAAACACTTGATGAGCGTAGACGAATGAATGGGATTCCATATGCATCATTGATTGGTTCAATAATGTATGCTATGATATGTACACGCCCGGATGTTGCGTACGCACTCAGTGCTACAAGCAGATACCAGTCAGACCCAGGAGAGGCGCATTGGACTGCTGCCAAGAATATTCTGAAGTACCTGAAAAGGCACAAAGATGACTTCCTGGTCTATGGTGGAGATGATGAATTAATTGTTAAAGGCTATACGGACGCAAGTTTCCAAACCGACAAAGATGATTTCAGATCACAGTCTGGGTTTGTCTTCTGTCTCAACGGAGGAGCAGTAAGCTGGAAAAGTGCTAAGCAAAGCACCATTGCGGATTCTACAACTGAAGCGGAGTACATTGCTGCACATGAAGCAGCAAAGGAAGCTATATGGCTAAGGAAGTTCATAGGTGAACTTGGTGTAGTCCCCTCCATTAAAGGACCAATAGCCCTGTATTGTGATAATAACGGAGCTATTGCACAGGCAAAGGAGCCTAGACACCACCAGAGAGTCAAGCATGTACTTCGTAGATTTCACCTTCTACGAGAGTTCGTTGAAAGAAAAGAAGTCGAGATAAGCAAAATTGGAACTGATGACAACATATCAGATCCATTGACTAAACCTCTGCCGCAGGCGAAGCACAACTCGCATACTGCAGCTATGGGAATCAAGCATATTGGAGAATGGCTTTGATGTCTCTGTTTAATGTTTTAAAGTTTTAGAGTTTAAATCTTTGTAAAACATTATTGGTTAATCATTCACAATAAATGAAAAGAATTCATTTTTCCATTTAATTTGTGGTTTATTAAATGATGAGTCCCTTCAATTTGACGATATATTCAAGATAGACTGTCAGGACCAGTCCTATGACTAAGAAATGTCTATCAAGTGAACTTGAATGTCAAAGGTTGAAAATGGTCCCTAGTCGGAGTTTTCTATAAAATTGGACGCATAGAAAACGTTAGACGATTAGAATGCAAGATGACTAGTAGTTCTGTTTCTTGAACTATGTGGACATGGCAATGTCATAATCATTTGCATAGATACTTACTTTGGGAAGACTAGTATCGGACAAGACCTATGAAACTTTACTGTAAGAGATGAAAATCTGTCATAAGTAAATTTCATTAAAATTATTAGACACTAAATCCTCAATACCTGAGTGATTTGAGATTACTTGTTTGAGAACTGGTTACTTTGACGTTGAACAACCGTCGCACCGTAAAAGGAGGCTATAAAGGCAACGCTCAGGTAATCACCTATCAAACGAAGTCTAATCTCAAGATCGCAAGATTGGGATTGTCCTCCCATAAATCGGGATGAGATACTTAAAAGTTGTACAAGGCCACTCGGAGAGCTAGAAACTGTGAAATGCATGGCCGTGCTCGGATGAATCATAGGCTATGATTATCTGTTTATTTGATCAGTTGAACTCTGAAACCGAGGAACACCTCTGGACATAATAAGGATGACAACTCTTACCTTATGTTCAAGAGCAAGCATCAAGCGACAAAGGAATTAGGAAATGCACACTTGTCCCTAAGGACAAGTGGGAGACTGAAGGAAATAATGCCCTTGGTCCAAGTATGCATTCAATGATAAGTCTAATAAATGCGGTTCAGTATTAATTAACAAGTTAATAATTCAGTGAGATCAAGTGAGCTGAATGCCTAGCTAGAGGCCGCTTCAGTTCAAGTGGAATTAATGATATTAATCCACGGCTTACTCTTGACTGAACCCGTAGGGTCACACAAATAGTACGTAAACGGATCAAGTATTTAATGGCATTAAATACTCCATCTATGGATATTCGGAATCGACGGATGTTGGTTTCAGTGGGAGCTGAGATCGTCACAGGCAAGAAATGAATACTCCGGAAACGATGATATTGCCGGAAACGGAAATATGGATCGTATCGGAAATATTAATATTATCCAAGTCGTAGATGTTGCCGGAAACGGAAACATGGTACGTATCGGAAAATATTATCGGAAATGGAAATATTTCCGGAATCGGAAATATTGCCGGAAACGGAAATATTGTCTGAATCGGAAATATTATCGGAATCGGAAAATAATTCCGGAAACGGAAATATTAAATATTTGTTCGAAACGGAAATTAATTCCGGAATCGGAAATGTTAAATATTGTTCGTATCGGAAATGAATTCCGGAATCGGAAAATTAATCGGAAGCGCGTCGTACGAATTAGCATTGGACGAGCTTGCTAGACGAAGGCCCAGCACGAAGCCAGGCCCACGTCCAGCAAGGGAAACGCGCGCCACAACACGCCAGCCCAAGGCTGCGCCATGCCCACCGCAAGGCAGGCCCAGCGCGCGCCCAAGGCTGCGGCAGTCGTGGGCTGCGATGCTCGGGCTGTGCGCGCGCGCGCATGGCGCCCCTCGTGGGCTGCTGTGCGTGCGTGGGTGTTTGTGTTCACATACGAAACCTAAAACGTACAGGATTCGTTTAATGATTAAATTCCTAATTCTATTTGATAAATTAATTAAATAAGAGTTTTATTGTGATTCTAATTTAATTAATTCGTATCCTAATTCGATTCCAATTCTCTTTCCATACCCCTATAAATATGTGGCCTGGGTTCACAATTTATAACAAGTTTTTCAAGTATTCAAAGTGAGTTTTTGAGAGAAAAATTCAGACACATTCCTTGCTCAAAAGTGCCGAAATTTTTAGTACCTTAAGGGCGATTCTAGTTGGTCAATCTTAAGGCGGATCCGGACGTACTGTGGACTATCTACGGAGGGACGACACTTGGAGTCCTAAAGGCTTGTTCTTGTTCGGTTCGGGCGCAGCTAGGGAAGGCACGCAGCAAAGAGTATGCATCTAAACTATGCTATATGATTATGTGTAAATAATATGTATTCCTGGCTAAATGGTTTTTCCGCATGATTTATGAATTGTCATATGTATCATAACCTAACACAAACTAGTTAAAAACATACCAAAATAACAATAGGATCCTATGTTATATTCATACATCAAATTTTTGCCTTATCAAATTACACTAGAAATAAAAATAACTCCCTAGGACTATCCAACAAATTACATAGAGTTTGTTCCGATCCGTTAACAAAAAACAATGTTTGTTCCTAAATCCCCGTGATTGAGATCGGAGCTTCAATATCTTGATCGAATTGTTACCTTCGCCACCTGAATCATCATTAATCTACACAAAATAAAATTATGTCATATATATGAAATGTAAAAAGCATTATAACAATATTTTATTGGAGGAAATACTTCCATAAAAAAAACAGACATATAAGAAAAGTATAGATCATCTGGGAAAATGTAAATATTTAAAATCGGAAGATGCCTGAAGCTGAAGGAAAGTGTTGCAGCAACAACATATTACAGAGTTAGGAATTACAGATGAATGTTTCTTTTTCACCACTTTCCTTGTATGATTCTTTGCTGTAACTGATCAAATATACGTAGGAGAAAAGGAAAGTTACAAGTGACAAAATGTAGAGATTCTTCATGAAAATTCGGCTAATCACATAAATTCCAAAGTTGCTGACTAGTTTTTTTAATCACATCTTACTCTTCCAAGTGTTCATCTGTAATTACTAACTCAGTAATTCATCAAGAACATGAAGAATTTTTTTTGTTACTGACCACTGTAGGAAGTGGTTATCGCGATCACAGTTAAAAGACGAGTAAATATAATGTTAACCATTCTGTTATTTTGTGAATTTTAACTTACTTTGGGGATATATTGTGTTTTCTAGGTAAAACTTTATCAAATTTTATAGGTTTGGTAAAAGAAACTGTAAAATCAATAGAAATACTAAAAATCATGTTGTTTCTGAAGTTGGATTTGTGTGTGCAGAATGAGTCAGCTAATGTATACACTAACTTTACTCTTCCAAGTATTCATCTTGTGTGCATAGAAATGAAATAACGTTCAAGAAGGTGGATCTCAACCCAATAGGTATCATGCATTCAGCAAGAAAGCATATTAAACAAGCAATGGAAGCTACCAGAATGATGCAAATTCTCAAAGGAGACAGAATGATTAACGGTGCTGATCAGAGGCAAAGGCATAATCACCAAGTTGTTCCTAAGAACAGCTATACTACCTCTTCTATTGATCTTATTATTGCAGGTTCATGGAAAAGTTTCAAGCAGAAAGGTTATGCTATTGCAATAGCGAGTTGGATAATTATGGAGAACAATAGAGAAGTTGCTAATGAAGTTCAAAGAGTGGAAGCCTTAGATGCCTGCCAAGCGGAGATGAAGACTGCTTTACTATCCTTACAGCATGCTGATTCTCTTCGTATAAGATGTGTCAAAGTGTTAACAAGCTACATAGGGGTTGTGACTGCCATTAGGAGTTACCTTCTTGCAGGTTTGAGCTGATTACTTTGTGTGGGGAAATAAGACGCATATCAGATAACCTTGAAGGTTGTGTTGTGGAAAAATGCAGCAAGTTACTGTTAGTTTTTTAAGCTTGTTTGTTTATTTTTGTTGTTTGTTTTCTCTTTTGTGTGTAGTTTCTGCCAAAAAAAAGTATTCATCTGTAATTCTTAACTCAGTAATTCATCAAGAACAGGAAGAAACTATGCCTAGCTACATACAAGCCATGTCAAGATTGAAACTTTTGTAACTCTCATCTTCGTGATTTCCATTTCAAATTTGCAGGGGTTTCTTTTAGGTAAACCTTTATGTTAGCTGTTTTTTAGAAGCTTATATATAGGCTTCGGATCAACTCGCAGACTCTGATCAGACTCTGATCCAACTAGCAGTTAAAATTTCAACCTGACTCCGATTTACACAATCCTACTCCGATCTGCCTTGGATTCTCCAACTCTGTTCTTAGTCCCAACCAAATCTATTTATGTGCGCGTGTGTGTGTGCTTGTGATATAACTCAAGCACTAAAGAAATCCCTATTTAGCTCCTACCCCAAAACAGTGTAGAGCAACACAGTGTTGGATAGTCTGACAAAACTAGCACACACACATTCTAATTCTCTGATTTTGTCAGCACACACAAATTCTACTTAGAGAACACCAACAAAACTAGAACATTTCCACCACGCATTATATTCCACCAATAAGTAATAACTGTAAATTGAGGACAGCAGAAGACAGTCATATTTACATTGACTTCATTCTCCCTAGTTATTGTTTAAACTTACATTTGACGGGTTGTAATAGGCTGAATTTTAGTTTATGAAATGTTTCCGTTTTCACCAAAAAAAAGAAGAAGACAGTCATATACAAAAGTGAAGCAGAAGGGCATTTTTAGACAGGAAGCAGTAACCTGTGTGCCATAATCAACCTAAGTGCAAGGTTTATGCGACTTGTTATATGGTATTGCCGGCAAAATACAACTTGATAAAATCCCAGTTAGCCACAGACTTGATAGGACCATACTATATACTTGTATATACATTTGGCATCTAAGATTCAATATCATGTCTCTTTGAAACAGGTAAGAAAGGGATGCGAATTGCTAAACAAACATATATTAACAGTTAAACTCAAGCAAAGATGAGCAAAAAGACATGCAAGAGACGGAACAACTAGAATAGAGCAACTCATACCCAATGAACAAGTTTCATATGCAGAAGTATAGAGCAACTCATACCCAGTGAATTGTTATATAGGTTTCAGTCTTTATAAATGTGTTAGGAGCTGGAGAGTAGCAAAGAAACTAATTGCAGAGTTAACATGCAGAGTATCAAAGTCCAACTTATCAAGAGAACTGTAAGCCACTGTAAATTTTAAGCAAGCCTCTTGAATCTGCTGTATGTTTGAACATATTTAGAAATTTTAGTAAAACTAGCTAGCTAGTTTGCTGATAATATTGAACATGATTTGTTCTTAGCCTTATGACCCTTAAGTGTCAAATAAGATTGCACTATTTGCAACATACTCAACCAGACCACCTATGATCCGTACATACACAAGAAGACACAAGAGACAGCAAGGTACAAAAGAGAAAGCTGCAGCAACAGCACCCGGAGAGGAACCACCCACCTAAGTGGTGGCAACGGACATGTTCATTAAGACAATTTGTCTTGTGCAAGCTGTCAATTTGTCTGAGTATTTCCTTCTTAATTACTTTTGTCTGTATTCAATGTTTTGTAAATAAAAAGGAAGAGGGAAGTAGGAAAAGGGCATCTGGAGAGTATTGAGCTAAGTGGGAGAGAAGAGACCTCTCGAAAGTCTCTAAGTTATTCTGTTGTTTTGTAAACCCAAACATATAATTATTAATCTATCAAATCATTCCTTCTTCCTGTTGTGTGTTTTCCTTTAAATTTCTGTTTGCAAGTGCAGTGACTATCTGAGTTCGTAGCACTATTCCTCGAAAGAGTATCAGTGTTAAGGCCACAAATGATTTCACCGGGTTGCGGTTCTTACTTGACTATTCTATTTAGTTCTAGTTGATTGGATTATTCTCTAAGTAATGTTCTTTAGTAAAAGTCAACATTCTAATTGTTAAGTTTTTTTTATCCTCGGGTCATTTGTATTTAAGTGAGATAATGGTTGGCTGGCAGGGATGCGGAACATAAGAGATTGATAAAAAAACAGATGAAGCTAAATAAAAAAGAAAAGGTATAAGGAATAGAACTGACCATCAGTATTGCTGATTCTGCACCATCTAAAAGGTCTGATGACACATTTCCTTTACGTATTTCCTTCAAAACTTGTCTAAAGTACGAAGCAATCATCTTAAATGTCTTTGTTGTTTCATCAAACTTGTTGTCCAGCACTTTATTGTGTTGTGCAAGGTCTTCATTTTGCTTCTTTACAACTGATAATTCAACTTTTAAGTTCTCCATTTCAATATCACTATTGTCAAGATAGCTAGACCCTTCTTTCCTCAACAAACCTTCCACTCCAAATATGTCACTTTGCTTCACTCCAAAGCCATAATTTAGAGGACGTTTAGGCACTTCACCTCCGTACATAAGCTCATTAAAGACCTCATTCTCAATTTTGACCTTAGACTTGGAAGTAGAGGAACTCGCAAGGTTTTCTTGGACTTTATTGTTTGCATCCTCCTGGTACATAATAAGAAATGCGTAAGGTTTAGATGAAAAAAATATGAATTATTGAATGAACTCAACGCAATGGATACCATAAATTGACGAGATATTGTGCCCTCTTTAAAGCTTCCATCTTCTTTTGCATAAACTGATTTGTAAAACGTCAATTCGCTATACTCTCCCTTCTTCTCTTTCTGCAATATTAGGAGAAAAAAAAAATTCAACAAACTTATGGAGTAGATCGAGGCTGATTAGAGCATATATGATTAGCACCTATAGCAATTGAAATGCAACAAATCAAATAATGTAAAAAATCATACAAGATCTTCTCTTCGATTAGCAAAGCTTGTAGGACCACTGTTGTGAATATGACCTCGTACTGCTCGAGCATCTTTTCCAAGTTGAGATAATTTCTAAGTTCATAAATCAATGTTATCATTAATCGAAGATAAAAAAGTAGCTTACTCAAATCAGGATTTTTTGGGGTTACATACCGTGCCCTTTAGTGAAAACCAATAATCGACCAAATCATTCCAACTGCTACTAGATACTCCATCAGGAATACTATCATAATTTTGATCTAGAGTTTTATTCACTGGATCAAAGTACCGCTTCTTCAATATATACCTGTGATTCTTCCATGATTTACCAGCACGCCTCACAATTGCCTTGTCAACTACCAGCCCATCAGGTATCACAAAATGTTCCTTCAAAGACAAAAAAAAAATTCAAGTTACATCACATGTTACATCACATCAGTGGGATAGACACAATTCAAGTTTGAATGTTGGGGGAATTATAAATTTTAAAATTAATAAAATAGCTATGTCCAGTGTCCTAGTTATAACATAACTCTAATATTGATGGATAAGAGGGAAATAGAAATCAGGTACTAGGGGCACTTGTTAATGTTATGATCACAGGACTAGGACAGGAGAAGCTGGAAATTGTTTGTCAAACTTTGGCTTTCATGCTCACTGGAGAAATCCCTTTAGGGACGGATGTACTAGTTATGTTATGACTAGTTCTGTAACTCCCTACACTATGATGCCCCTGGTTCCTCCTCGTTTACTTCAAAAGAGCTACGGTCTTCTTGAGATTTGACCAGCTTTGTTTGCTTGATGTATAGCATTCTTATATAGAAATTGTTCTTTATTGTTGTTTGTGAACTTGGTCTAGGAAGAAGCTACTGTTTTAAATTTTAATTGAATAATATTGAGTTTCAGTATATTACCGTGGGGTGTTTGAGATTGAGAAATGGTGCTGAATTGCACATATTGTTAGCTGATTATAGGTTAACTTAGATGGAAGTGTTTTGATGTTTGTTAACTATTCGAGAATGGAAACTTTAAGTCAAATATTTCTGGAGGAAAATATTGTTAGACCGGAAGGCTGTATGTTGTGATTAGTAGTTGTCTCATTGCTCCTACTCTCCATGGTTATGTGCCTGAAATCCTGGATATTAATACTGTTAAGGACCTTTTCAGTCTGTTCAGGGGAAATGGAAAGGAACTAAGAAAGTGTAAAGAGGGTAAAGGAATCCTAAATGGGAGTTCGATCATTTTTCTTTGATAGTAGTAAGGAATAAATTCTCATTCCCATTCTAATGTTCTGTTACGCAAAGTAATACTGAAAGTAAAAGAAAATAAGCTTCCATGGTAAAACCAGTTTTTTCCTACGGAAGGAATATCTTTGCAACCAGTCAGAGCAACTAAGCTATCTTAGATTTGTATATGATGTAATGAAAACCTTGTTCTTATTGTTGTTGACTAGCGTAACCTAGTGAATATCTTGTTCTTATTGACAGAAGCCCGGCAGATACAACCTCTCATGTCTCAGAGTGTCTCACTGGTGAACAAGGATTCAGACCTGTCGGTGATCTCAGTGTGTGCAGACCTGTTTAGCTTAGGTGTCTCCCTGATGAACAAAGATTCGGACCTGGTCAGTGATCTAAGTGTGTGCAGAGCTGTTAAGCTTAGGTGTCTCATTTAAGTTCCGAACCTTATTTGCCTCCTATTAAATTCTGAGCTACAAGAGCATCACATGCTTATACTTACCATGCATAGTATATGTAAAAATATAATCTCATTGGTTGACAAATGCGCAACTAGTTGATCATGAATGAAAGGGTTAAGAACGATAATCTACATACTCGAACCATTGTAACAATATTAGATTTTAACTTCTTGTTCACAGCACGCCAGGTTTTGATTCCCACTGGACACAATGAATCTTTTTTTGCAATATCACTGAGGAAACTCACAAGGATGGAACCACCTTTTCGGAGAGGTTGACAGAATTCATTGAGCTTGACATAGTATCTGAATCCTTTTTCATCAGTCCAAACGTCTCGAGGCTGGACTGAACCCTTCACGAGATGGCGTTTTCTATTAGCATCTGCCAGATTTAAAGATATAGAGTTACGTGTAATAATTAAAAAAACAACTCGATTACATAGAATCACCAATATATAAAAAAAAAGGTGCATCTTTTATGTAGAGATATGTTTTTACCTATAGCTAGAACCTCTTCCTTGTCATCAAACTTTACGCGTTTCGGCCAATTTGCAACTACAATCCGGTGTCGAGGTTTTGATGCTTTCACACTAGTCTCTCCCCCATCTCCTTCGTTCAATTCTTCTTCACTTTCAGAAACTGATTCGACTGGTTCATCAGAACTGTAATTTGGTTCTGTCTCAACCTGAATGGATGGAGTAGATCGCTCAACATGAAAGGATGGAGTAGATCGCTCCATGGGAGATGTATTTGCACTAACATCCATGTATGTTGGAGGCCTCTGAACAGAAACCCGATCACCATATCCATTTTTATTCCGTGTCATGGAGTCTGATGGTGATGGTGTAGGAGGAGGTCGTGACAGCACATGTTTTTTTAATCCCATGGGTGGAACAAATGATTTTTTCTCTGAATATGGTTTGGCACCTGTGAAAGAAGACATAATTGGCTGTTGTACAGCTTTGTGAGGCAGACTTGTAGCTTTGACAGAATTTTGTGAAACTTTCTGAGGTTGATGAGTAGCTTTATGAGGCTGTTGGGTAGCGTTATGAGGCTTGGCATGCTGTGCTTCTTTTTCTGCTTCTTTTTGTGCTTCTATTTGAATGAGATTTGGAAATAAAGGGCCACGCGACCATCTACTTTCAGCCGTTTTTCTTTGTGGTTGTGGTGCTCCTGTGAGAGTGGATGAAATTGAGTGTTGCGATGGTTTAGAGGATGGTTGTGATAGGCTAAAAGATGGTTTTGATGATGTTTGAAGTTGGGGCTTTGAAGGTATGGAAGTAGATTGAGGAGGTATGTATGATTTTGGAGCAACCATGGACGGAGATGATGTAGAAGACGTAGGCTTTTTTTACAGTTGTGGATTGCTTGATGGGTTCTGATATATATCCAAATGTTTGTGACACTCCAAGTGTTGAAGGGCAGAATGGCCCCCATTTTTGGGTGGATTTATCAGAAGATTTGGCTGACTTTGGTGAAGCAAGGCTCGAGTCTTCACTAGCAGTAGCTATGAAGGTTCTTTTACTCCTGTAACTCATTTTTTCAGTTCCTGTTGAGCAAGTGAGAAACACAATTATTCTATCAGAAATTCAGAACTAGAATGTGAGCTGAGAAATTAAACTATCACTCAAAATAATAAGCGAAAAAGCACACAAATAGAATCATGTACGTAGATTTTAGATAAATTTCACAGGAGGAGTACACTAAGCGTAGAAAAGCTTCTGAAAAAATGATGTTGGCTACACAAAGAAAATCCCTTGTGAGTGAGAGTGACCAGGCAACAAAAGGCATATATCCACCATCTCCAAAATCACCTAACTCTGTATTCAAGACCTTACAATGTAGCAGGAGTCCTAGGTTTTCCCCTCAAGCCAGTCATAACATTAACATTGCACCTAAGGTACAAGACACTAACCCAACAGTGTTTGCTATATAATGCATTTTACTTTATTCAAGGAAATCAAATGTTAAATTTTTACTGATTTATTATATGCATTTACATTATTGTTTCATATCTTATTAATTTTGGATTTTATCTGAAAATTACAGGAACTAAAACCTGAAACAAGCATAGATTTTGAAATTAGCTGGCTCACCAAGCTTTTTAGAAGCCTTTGCTTTTAATGAGGTAATAGTTTCTTCTGCCTCCACGTTGATTTTGTTCCCTTTGCCACCCAGACTCTTAAGTATAACCCTCATAGGCCCTTGCATTGGAAGATTTTCTAGCTGTTTAGCAGCTAACTCACTGAAATCAGGATACCATGTTGCTTTTGGTCGATGAAAATTAGAAATTACCATCAATCAAGCCACCCAGAATGAAAAGGGGAGTTGGAAGACCTAGCAGAAACAGAAGGAGAGAAGAAGAAGAAGAGCAACCAGGGAAAAGATCAAAAACTGTGAAATGTCAGAAGTGTGGTTGTTTTGGGCACAATTCTAAGACTTGTAAGGGAGGTCTGATCGGAAAGGAAATTAGAGAAACACATGAGCCAATTGTGACAAAAAAACCTAGAGTTAGAGATCAATCAAATGCAGCAAAGGCGGCAAAAGCTGCTGAAAAGGCGGCTAAAGCTGCTGAAAAGGCATAGAAAGCAGCAAAAATTGCTGAAGTTGCAGCATCAATAGCCAGAGCAACAGACATTGCATCAAGAACATCATCTACTGGTTCTAGGAGGTGGAAGACACCAACAAGAGAATCACGACAACCCAACTCTCAGTCGAGCACTCAACCTTCACTACCCCAACCACAAAACTGATTTTGACAATTTTATGAGACAATTATTTTTACAAGTAGTTATACAGAGTAATGACTAATGACTAACACATATTTGTAGTTTTTTTTTGTTATATTTTTCCATTGTCAACCGTAGTATCTCTCAAACTACTAGTATCATACTATGCACTACATCCCTGGATATAGTTGCAGCTGAAGAAACATTCACCTTTATTCGTGCAGCAAGCTCTATCCATAAATCCTGCAGTTTATGATAGGATACTGGTTACTTGGTTTCAGAAGAACCTCTGATTTTATGCATAATTACGCCATATCCTATACATGCTATTATACTTATTGATCTGATGCTCGTTTTGATCTCTGGTATATTAAGTCAAGTGGGCAAATGTAAACTTGTATCTCAAGCAAAGAAAAGATGTTTGAAGGTTCAATGGAGCAAAGCTCCTCTTTATATTTTTAGATTCCATCACTTCAATTATCGTACAATTTTTATTGCTGGTTGTAACTGCTTGTTCAAGAATTATAAATCTTGGATGACAACAGAGCTGGAATCAGATTACCTAAGTCTGAGATTGCAGTAGCAAGTAATGATAAAGAGGAAGTAAAAGAGTGTTAGTCATTTTAGCAATAAGGTACATTTTAGTTGTGATTCCCAGGATGTTGTATGGGTTGGGTTTTATCCTGATAGGAGAACTGTTGCATTTCCCAAAGCTAAGAGAGAGAATTCTATGTGACAATAGTTGTTCAATCACCCCCTGCCAGAAAAGGGAACAAAGATGGAATATGCTCGTAGTTTTTTTTACTGTCTCAGTTTCTATGCTACATTTTTTTCTTAGTTGTTTAGCTCAATATGACTAGTTTGGTTTAGCTTCTAGGTTGTATCTTCTCTGTTTTCGACATAATTACCTTTTAAAACTTGGTGTTCTTTTCCCTTGTTTTACCAGGTTATGGAGAGGCAAGGAACAGAGTTTCAGTCTGACTGTAATCTCAACCGTTTTGCATTGATTTGATACACCATGGAAGTAGATAAATTAAGCAGACAATTTCAACTACTTAAAAAAGAAGCTAAATATTTTCTGGAACAGGAAAAAAATCATGTTTTTAGGAAAGAGTGCACAGAAATTTGCATAAAAACTAAACAAAGAAATAATTAATGGTAAAACCAAAGAGAACTAGCATAGTTCCGCAAGTAAAAAAGAGGATCACACAATATAACAAATGTTTTCATTTATATCTTCATGAGAATGGCAGCTACTGTAGATTAAATGAGACATTCTAATGGTACGGAGACACTGTAAAGCACTTAATCTAGTCGTCTAGTCTATATTTCTGAACACTCAATCAGCTGCTGATATCTTACACAAAACAGTCACAGAACACAGGGAATAATCATCACTAACCTGTATCCTACGACGTAGTAATTCCTTGATAAAAAGGATAAATTTCGCAGAATCGCCAACAGCCTGTCATACACAAGTAAAGAATAATGGTTAGAGCAAGAATTAGGAGATAGTATAAATCTTGAATGCTACATAGTCATCTAATTCAGAACTCGCCTTTCTCCAACACTTCTTACTCCAGTCCAGTTTGAAAGTATCAAGTATAGCTACCACAAGCATATCAACCGCAAGAAAAATATACAATATTCAATTTACAAGACACGAGAGAAAATAAATGATATTACTAAACACAATGCAATATGCATCATAGGATAGAACACATATAACGTAATTACTAGATTGAAAGTAAAATAAAATATTCAATAGATGGAATCAATAGAATACAAATACAAATACAAATACAAAGAGAAATAAAAAAATAAATAAACATGATCAATCTAACCCACCCACTCCCTCTACTTCTACTGGTAAAGAATCACCTAAATCAAACAAGTCCCTAGGCTTATTCTTAACAACATGCAACCATCCTTTTTGAATCTCATCTATGTAAAAAACTTGTTTTGCTTGAGATGAGAATGTAAATGGATCATCTTGCAACAATCGGCCAGTATGCATCAATTTCGAGAAATTGACACATACGTCGCCATTTGGATATGTTCTTACACCCCTATGAATGTCTACCCAATCACAACAAAACAATACAACTTTGTAAGCTCCATAGTAATTTAATTCATAGATATCCATCACTTTTCCAAAATATGCCTCTCCATCTGCTTCAACCATAATTCCAGAATTTTGTGTCAGCAGACGACAATCGCGATCCATGGAAAGGAATTTAAATCCATTGATGATGAATCCTTTTCATTTTCTACCATAACAATACAAACCACCCGCTAAAGCTTTTCTTAGTTTCTCATCTTCGGTGGTGGCATCTATGCAATGTATCTACGATGATACATAGTAAAATCAAATACATTGTTTTTTTTTAAAAAAAACTAAGTATTTATTTCACATTAAAAGAACTTATTTTAAAAGTAACCTTATTTTGCAACCACCCTCCGAATTCATTGATGATCCAGTTGCTTTCATCACTCTCCGTGGCGGAACTTTGTGAGTTCATTTGACGCTTCTCCATTAAAAATTCACTTCATGTAAGAAGAAATAACTTAGAATGATCTATTTCAACAACAGATAATTCATAGGAAAACTAACATAATACTTACTCCATATCCCCTTTGATCGCATCAGAGTGAAGTAAAACGTAGCGATGAGCTTGTTTTAAGCTTTTGTCATCAAGGCGAATGGTGACCTCCTTCCCAACAACTCGACCACCAGTGTTAAACAAGTAATCATTGGAATTTGAAATCTCATCATCCATCCTCGTAGGTATGTTAAAGATGGTCTTAACACCTTCAAGATATCTCGAACAAAACCTAATTGTCTCCTCTAAAAGGAAGCCTTCCCCAATAGATCCTTCAGGTTGGGCTTTATTGGTTACATGTGATTTCAAATGGGACAAGTACCTTTCAAATAAAATATTTTTACTTTTAATATAATAAATGTGAAATATTTAATAAAATAATATAATTAAGACATGGAAGACAATTAACCTTTCAATGGGATACATCCATCTGTATTGCACTGGTCCACCAAGTTTAACCTCATCCACTAAGTGAATCAACAAATGGACCATGATTGTGAAAAATGAAGGCGGGAACTCTATTTCCAACTTACAAAGAGTTAAAATAATTCCATCTTGAAGATCATCTAAATCATCTGGATCAATAGTAGTAGAGCACAACCTCTTGAAAAAAGAAGACAATCCAGCCAACAAGTCAATCACTTTTGTAGCGTTAGAAGCTCTTAAGGCAACAGGAAGGATATCTTGCATTAGAACATGGTTGTCATGACTTTTGAGGTTAATCTACTTTCTTTGCTTCATATTCACACAACTAGAGAGGTTGGATCCATATCCATCCGGAACTTTAAGTTTCTGCAGAACATTTAAGAACCTCTCTTTCTCCTCCGTAGACATAGAATAGGAAGCTGGAGGCATGTATTCACTTCCATTAGGATTAGTACTAAGCCAAAGGTGAGGCTTTATTCTCCATTTTTCAAGAGCTTTTCGATCATCCCTACTATCTCTACTCTTATCCATACTAAGAAGAGTTCCCAAAATATTCTCAGACACATTTTTCTCAATGTGCATTACATCTAAATTATGCCTTAAAAGATTATGCTCCCAATACACCAAATCAAAGAATATGCTTCTCTTGGTACCAAAAGCACTTTCATGTTGGACATCATTGTTATCATTATCTCCTCTTTGTCTCTTTTTCTGTGGTGCCTTCGACTTTCCATTAACATACTCGACTTTTTCTTGTTCACTCAATATATCAGTCCCGCTAGGACGAGATGGAGCTTTACCCCTGTAACGCCCCGACCTCTAATTCAATTATTAAAGCATAATTAGCAGCGGAATTAACCTAATTTGGTCGGGACATTACCTGCCGTAACTCCCTATTGGGAATTACAAGGCAACCATCAATCATAAGCTATTAAATCCCAAAAAATATTATAATAATCCTTTATATTACCGAAATAAAAGTACATAACTTACTAAGAGTCTTTAATTAAACTATTAAAACATTAAGCATAAACTAAGTGAATATTATTCAAGTGAAATTCCTCGCCACTACTCGTCTCCATTGATCCCCGCAGTACCTAAAACAGAAAACAAAACGGTGAGCCGAAGACTCAGTAACGAACTATTCTAGCAACGTAAATTCATTTCAATTCATTTTATTTAATAACACAGGGAGAATAGAATACTTTAAAACATTTTATAAAGTCCTTTATTTAATTCATTCATAACTTTTGGGTGCACATGCTAGCCGTGGCAAGTATGGCATGGTGGAACGTCTTCCACGATGGACCGCTGTCCATAAAACATGGGGCCTTGGCCCGAAAACATGAGAGCCTTGGCTCAATGGGCGGATGCCCCATGGGTACATGCATGACCGAGAATCGTAACCTGTGAACATATACTGCCAAACGGACTAGGTATTTCACTTTCATTTATCATGTTTCGTTTAATTTTACATTTTAGCCTTTTTACTTCAGTTGAAGTAACATAAATCCTTTAGATCATGAGATCATGATAAAACATCATTTAGACCCTGGGATCAAAAATATATCAATTCTTTCATGGCATTGCATAAACATCATTTCATTCATGGTTTCTTATAAAGATCGTTTGATAAGAATTTCAATCAATCATATTATAATAAATAATGCAATCAAATCACATTTCATTTCCCGCAATTCATAAAACATGTCAAAATATTCAATTCATAAATAAATCATAACATTGTAATTTCATAAACGCATTTATAAGGGAATTGCGGGTACTAGTAATAGTCGTTACCTTAATTCCGCGTTACGTTAAGCTTTGTCCTTGGTTCGTTCTTTCTGAGCTCCGAGTCCGATTCTTCTTCTTTTTATATTAAAGTGGATATAGCAAGGTAAATGAGTAAAATTAATAATGGTAAATGCATATATTTTAGTTTTCGAGAAAATAACTATACTTTTTAAGAAATATTAATTTCCAAAACAAGGAGATATGTCTACCAGCTTAAATCTTACAAAGTGTATGGAGTAGTATTATAACTAAGTACGGTAATGTTTAAAGAAGAATGAAAGTCATTATTTAACTAAACATTAAGGCTTGTAAAACAAATTGATAAAAATAAAAACAATTTGATTAAACACTTACCCAAATAAATCAAGCTTGGCCCAACATCTAGTAGTGGGCTGACTTATAGCACAAAAGAAACCAAGTTCAAATAGAACTTGCTCCCTGTAATGTTGGAACGCAGGTTAGCAGAGGAACAGCAAGGGACGCACGAAGAACGGAGGAAATAAAAAGAGTGGTGGCTGTTGGTGGGGATTTTGGCCAGATTACTGGACGAAGGTGGGAGGTCGGAGCATGCCTGCAAGCGACACTGGTGGTGTTCGCTGCTGGGATCGGAGGAGAGAGGAAGGCAGGGGAGGGGACCGCGGAGAGAGAGGAGGAAGGCGAGCAAAGGTTGCGGTGATGGTGGTCGGAGGCTGAGGGTAATTTGGGTGATCAATGGTGGTGGTTTTCGGTGGAACGGTGCGGCAGCAGTAAGTGGTGGTGGTGGTGGAAATTTCTTGAATTAATTTTAAGGAATTTTAATGGAGAATTAGGAATTAGTGGTTAATCTGATTTGTGTTTCATTTGGGATGGTTGAGCAGCTATTTATAGTTGTTATGGTGCTCCATAGATGCAACAACTCAGCTTGATTGTATTGACAAGTGGAAGAGATTGAATCAAAGAAATTGATGAATAAGATGAGCTATTCTAGTTCTAGATTTCCAGATATTCAAGTAGGTTTGATGAGTAAGGTTTGAATTGCAATATGGTGGTGACAAGTAGATTGAGTTGCCTTGAGGTGGTGACAAGTAGAAAGTGGAGCTTTTGATTTCCATGGCCAAAGTGACGTGAGGAAGAAGAAGAGAAAAGAGAAGCTGACTTTGTTTCATTTAGGTGCTAATAAGGGTAGTTTAGTAATTTTTGGGCTAATTTTAAGAATTAAATTACTAATAACTAAAATTAAAATAACGATCTTGACTAAATTAATTTCCGAAAATAATATTTATAACGTGCAAGTAATTGAATTTATTTTCCGAATAAGTCGTTAACGAAAACGTACGAAATATTTAAAACGTAATTATTCTCGAAAATACGAGATTAATATAATCTGAAAAAAATAAATCGTGAAATAAAACTTTTGTAAAATAAGTTTAGTTTTCGAATAAAGATAAGAACGTTTCGAAATTATTTAAAATCCGAAAATATTAAGATTAAGCTTTTAAATATGAAATTAAATTATAAAATCTAAAAATAGTAATTCGTGTAACAATATTAAAAATTCAAGCGAAATAAAACTTCGTTAATTACAATAAAGTTCGAATTTAGGATTGAAAACGATTTTAAACTAAATAAAAATACTTAAGCATAATTAATCGAGTTTTAAAAATTCGGGGTATTACAACCCCACTCATTAGTTCCATACTTCTCACAAAATTTGTCACCCTGAATTCGATATGGGTGATCTGAAGGTAACCATTTTCTATAGCTACAATAACAAATCTTGTTCCCAAATCTATCAGAAGGCGTGGAATCTATGCATATAGGACATGCATTGTAACCTTTTGTGCTCAAACCAGAGAGCATTGCATAGCCAGGAAAGTCATTAATAGTCCAAAGCAAAGCCGCGCGCAAATTAAATTTCTTTCCTTCAAAAGCATCAAAAGCTTCAACCCCAGTCCACAACAATTTCAATTCATGCACTAATGGCTGCAAATACACATCAATATCATTTCCAGGACTTGCTTTTCCGGGAATAAGTGTGGACAAAATGAAAGAAGATGGTTTCATACATAACCATGGTGGAAGATTATAAGGAATCAACATCACTGGCCACGTACTATAAGTGGTGTTCATTAAACGATAAGGATTAAACCCATCACTCGCAAGACCTAATCGAACACTACGAGGGTCTAATGCAAAATCTCTATGACGCTCATCAAATGCCTTCCATGCTAAGGCATCTGAAGGATGCCTCAAAATCTTCTTATCATCTTCACCCAATCGCTCTGTATCATGCCATCTCATATCTTCTGCTGTTTCTGGTGACATGTAGATTCTTTTTAGCCTCGGGATAAGAGGGAAATATCGCATTACCTTAGATGGCACACCCTTCTTATGAGTATCCGTACCTTGATCACTTGTAATGCCACCCTTACCCTTAGTTTTCGCCCACCTCGATGTACCACAAACATGACACTTGTCTTTCTCTAAAAATTCACCCCAATACAATATACAATTATTCGGACAAGCATCAATCTTTTCATACCCAAGACCCAAGTCTTTTATCATTTTCTTACTGTAATAAAAGGATGAGGGAAAATCAAGTATTTGGGGAAACGCATTTAGAATTAGCTTCAACAGCATATTGAAAGATTCAATGGACCAATGATTCATACACTTCAAGTGAAACAAGTGTAAAAGAAAAGATAACTTTGAAAAGTTGGTACACCCTTCATATAATTTCTCCTCAGAAGCTTCAAGTAACTTCTTATACTTCGCCTCTTCCTCTTTCGTAGAATCATCATATTTAGCATCACTTTCATAGGTCACTCGCTCCTCAATCCACTCATCATCCTCTCGTGTTTCAAAAGTTGGGAAATTGGGAAACGTATTAACACTAAAAGCTGATCTTAGTAGTCCTCCCATATTATCTCGACTAACAAACCCACTTTCATTATTTAGGGATCCTTCACTAGTATTCCCTCCATCACTACCAACCACACGATGAATCATATCCTCTTTACCATGAAAGATCCATTTCTTATACGACTTATAAAACCCCTTAAACAAAATATGTCCCTCTACTACATTTACCGGGAACCATTTCTCCACCTTACAATTCTTACAAGGGCATCTAATTTTTCCATGGACTAGATCTTCTTTAGCAAACTCAATGGATTGCATACAACCCTCGACATACTTAGGGTGGACAATAGGTAGATCGATCCAACTTGTATCCATATCTATATGGAATTAATATAGTAATAAGATATATAATTATCATACGTCGTATAATAGGAATTGCTTATAAATAAACGTTATGATCATTCTTAGAACCTTGATATTACATATAATTCAAATAGGAACTAGTTAAAAATAATTATTTACTTAGGAGATTAATTCAAGTGAATATAAAATCAAAACACCTCCATACACAACTCTACCAATATTCAGTATCTATGTTCATCTTCTTGCTAGAAACTACTTTCATTCAATTCCATATCATTTCTTTTTTAGCAAACAAGGTGATATTTTCAACTTCACATGAATTCAACAAGGAAAATAAAGCATGTGAGTTTAGCAGACAAGATGATACTTTCAACTTCTCATGAATTCAACAAGGAAAATAAAGCATGCGAGTTTCACAAATTTATGAACACCAAAGTTTCAATAAAATAAATAAGATGGTAAAAGCTAAAAGAAAATAATAAGTCATAAGTCTAATCATTGCACTCAAATTTTAGTTTGATTATACGTATTAATTGATCATTTTATAATTTACACAACCACAAGTCGAGTAGGAAAATAAAGGCAAATTTTATATAATTTTAAGAATGTCAAATTTAACAATAAGCACCTGTAAAACGCTTGGGAAGGAGATGTCGGGACAAAGTAGATCCTAAACTCCAGGAAAACTCTTAAAACCGGTGGCCACTTGAATTGAAGTCCAAAAACTTCCGCTGCTTCTGCAAAAAGATACTTCAAACAAAATTTCACGAATTAAAAATAACACCAGGAACGACTTAGTGTCCAGGATATCATAAATTTTGTCTCTAACCAAGTACGTACACATGAACATAGAATGCCGCATACTCTAGGCATTTAATTTAATTTCTAGTTTCCTATATCTCGATCTACATTTGCCACACCAAATTCATTTCACCTTGAGAATTTATTAATCAAATTAAGAGCTCCTTAATTTTATATTAATTTTGATGGAAGAGCTCTTTAACAAACTCTAAACCTAAGTGTTCAAGAACTCTAAACAATCAACCAACAACTGCACCAACTAACCAACAACCTAAACATCAAAAACAAAATACAACAAAAGAACTACAATTAACAAAGGCAAACAATGAATAAAACACGAACAGCATATTGACAGTAGATTAGGCAGAAAATCACGATACAGAATATCAGATCGAAGAAAAAGCATATCATTAGCAGATCAGATTCACAGCAGCAAGCAATAGCAGTTCACACTACTACAAAACCCAGTTATTCTCGACATTATGGCCTCGACGCCAAAGGGAAACCGCTGCGTGAAATTCAGGTTTCCGATTTTACATGATTCTTATTCCATTGACCTGATTAAAGTTTTTTTTAGCAGATAAATTGTGATATCAAGAAGCCACTAGGACACTGATTAAAGCCTGGACAGTATAGATTCAATGCACAACCCTTTATTGTGGCTTTGGCAGAGTAGAATAATTATGTTGTAGCTCTACGGAAAATCAAACCCTATTCTGGAAATATTTTTTAAGACCAAGGCATTTATATTTTTTTGGTAAATAAGGTATATTTTATTACCAAAAGGTAAAAGCCAAATAGAATTGAAACAAACAAACAACAAAACAAAAACAGCTAAGGGAGCACAAACCCGCATCGCAAGCTAAAAACACAAAAGCAACCACAAAGAGAGAAACCAAACGCAGAAGAGAACAACACAAAAGAACATCAAAACAAAACAGCAGCTGCATCAGAAAGCAACCAACAATGCAGCAAGCAACTGGTACACTACAACTACACTACAACTACAGTAAGCACACAACACGTAGCTGCACACACTGACCACACACCAGGCTGAGCAGAACAGCAACCCTTCAAACAACAGGCCAAACAACTGCACAAACGCAGACAGACAACCAGAAGCGGAGGCACAAAGCAGAACTGCAACAGGATACAGACTGAAAACCAGACTGCAAATTGAACACCCTGAAAAACTAACACCCTAGGGCCTACACTAAACATCTTAACCACTCAACTCCAATCTGTCAACTAACTATATCAATAAATAGAACAAACTGTTGCTATAAGAGCTTCACCAGAAGTTTCAGGTGGAATTTGGATATGAATAAAGGTCTCTCCTTAGCATAGGCTGATGAGATTTTAGGTATAAGATTATCCACATTTTCCAGAAGTACAATCTTTTAAAAACCAGGTTGATTATGAATTACTGGGGTATTGAGAAAAGGGTCACACGATTCAATCTCGTTGAACAGGTAAGCTATATTGTTCACAGAAAAAAAACCCAAACCATACAATACATCCAATTCCTAATTCTAAAAGAACCAAATAATCTACCATAATAACCATCATGTATGTAACAGCTTCAACCAAAATTTTGGTATCAATGAAATTTTCTAAATGTGTTAGACACTCAAGAAAAAAGCAAATTCCAGCTTACTCCCTACATTGTTACTCCCTACATTGTTACCTGCTTAATTGAACAGAAACCTATCCAAGTTCCTTTTACCAGCTATAGCTCGAAGGCTAGTGTTGATGAGTTGATGAATAAATTGTAGGTTCAGGAAGAGTGTTGTTTCATAGTAGCTCGAAGTCTGGTGTTAGATGAATAAATTGTATATTCAGGAAGAGTGATGTTTGATTTCACTCTGTAGTTTTTTTTTGTTTTTTTTGTTTTTTTTTCCATTTCCTAGTATGTGAATGTAAAGACTAAGGAGTGTGTTTTACCACTCTTGAAATATAAATAAAGTAGTGCTACGAAAATGTGATTTTCAAAATTACAATGCTGCCATCATCAACTAGGATTAATGCTGAAAAAATTACCATAATATTTCATCAAGAAACATAATTTTTTACTGACCCTTTTCTTTTACCATGGATTGTTGACACCACTTTGAAACATCTAGGTACACAAACACCTAAAAGGTTCTCAATTAGCATACAAATCCTAAAAATGATCTTTCAGAAATTGATCATTCAGGTTAACATTTAGACCCTACTTTGTGATACAATTTGTGATACACTGCATTGACTCAATATGCTCATTCAACAATAAGTAATTAAATTTCCATTTCTTAATCAAAATCAAGTGTCTTAGACAACGAATTCATAACCAATCCGTATAACTAAAAGAATTGAAATTCACTCAATTCAGTATGGAAGTTCACATAAAAACACAAACTAATTGCAGAATTTTTAATTAGAATATGCTGCCCCTTAAAATTCGAAGGTCCAAAAAAATGTAGAATTCTTGTGTCCCTGGTTCTCATAAAAATATCCCCTTCGTCCTTAACCCCATACTTTCATGGACACCTCTCCCCTAAAATTCAATTGCAAAAAGTAATTTACAATTAACTTGACATAAAATACGGGTATAACATCAAGAACTTAACGGTGAAATCTGCGATGGCTCTGCAATGGCTCTGCGATGGCTCTGCGATGGCTCTGTTACGGCTCTACGATTGGGTTCGAATGAATTCTTGCAATTACGAAATCAAGTCGTGAAAATCCAAAGAAACTTGAAATTAAAGATGAATTTAGGGTGGAGTGAGAATTAGCTTGCAATTGTAGGCTTCTCCAGATTTCCCATTTATACTGGAATGGAATGAGAGAAATTTGAGTTGAGGATCGGAGATCGTTAATTTGGTGAGAATATCTGGGGAATTTTTGAGAATTTTCTGGGATTTTTTGCTGAAGAATAGAGGAGGGAGCAGCGAGTCGGTTGTTAGAGTGGAGGAGGTTGAGAATTTCGTGGGTGTCGTGTAGTGTATACGTGAGGTTTCTGAAATCTCCAAATAAGCGGGAGTTAAACACGTGGTCACGTGCAATGGTTATTTTTGTAACATTGTGACTCTTTTTGTGGCCAATATTTATTTAGACACCTAAAATCGTCATTATATACATATTTAGTTTTCGTGACCAAAAAAATATTGTGACCCTTTATAAAAGCGTCATAGAAAAAGCGTCAATATATACTCTATTTTCTTAAGATTGACAAACTAGAATCGCCCTTAAGGTACTATTATTTTCGGCTAAATAGGGCAAGAGTTTTGACTGATTTTTCTGCTTAAAAATCCTAGCTTGGAATACTTGAAATCTCGTGTATAAATTTTTGACCCTAGGCACATATTTATAGAGTATGGAAAAGGATTTAGAATCCTATTAGAATACCAATTAGTTTAATTAGAATCACTTTATGACTCTATTAAATAAATTCTATCTACTAGGATTAGGATTTAATCATAGAACGAATTGCAATACCTTTAGGATTCGTATCGAACACAACCGCACACTAGTACGAGCACCACACAGCCCGCGCAAGCCTCGCAGCCCACGCGAGCTACACAGCTTGCAACCCATGAGCGCAGCCCATGATGCGGGCGCGCCATGCCTTGCTGGGCCTGGCCTTACGCTGGGCCTGACGAGGCTTTGGCAGCGTGTGTTGGTGCGCATGGCTTACTGGACGCAGGCCTGGCTTCGTGCTGGGCCTTTGTCTAGCAAGTCTCGTCCGATGCTAATTCGTACGATGCGCTTCCGATTAAATTCTCGAATCCGGAATTCATTTCCGATACGAACAATATTAACATTTCCGATTCCGGAATTAATTTCCGTTTCGAACAAATATTTAATATTTCCGTTTCCGGAATTATTTTCCGATTCCGATAATATTTCCGATTCTGACAATATTTCCGTTTCCGGCAATATTTCCGATTCCGGCCATATTTCCGTTTCCGATAATATTTTCTGATACGTACCATGTTTCCGTTTCCTGCAACATCTACGACTTGGATAATATTTATATTTCCGATACGATCCATATTTCCGTTTCCGGCAATATCATAGTTTCCGGAGTATTCATTTACTTGCCTTTGACGATCTTAGCTCCCACTGAAACCAAGATCAGTCGATTCCGAATATCCATAGATGGAGTATTTAATGCCATTAAATACTTGATCCGTTTACGTACTATTTGTGTGACCCTACGGGTTCAGTCAAGAGTAAGCTGTGGATTAATATCATTAATTCCACTTGAACTGAAGCGGCCTCTAGCTAGGCATTCAGCTCACTTGATCTCCTTGAATTATTAACTTGTTAATTAATACTGTACCGCATTTATTAGACTTAACATTAAATGAATACTTGGACTAAGGGCATTATTTCCTTCAGTCTCCCACTTGTCCTCAGGGACAAGTGTGCATTTCCTAATTCCTTTGTCGCTCGATGCTTGCTCTTGATCATAAGGTGAGAGTTGTCATCCTTATTATGTCCAGAGGTGTTTCTCGGTTTCAGAGTTCAACTGATCAAATAAACAGATAATCATAGCCTATGATTCATCTGAGCACGGCCATGCATTTTACAGTTTCTAGCTCTCCGAGTGGCCTTGTACAACTTTCAGCATCTCATCCCGATTTATGGGAGGACAATCCCAATCTTGCGATCTTGAGATTAGACTTCGTTTGATAGGTGATTACCTGAGCGTTGCCTTTATAGCCTCCTTTTACGGTGCGACGGTTGACAACGTCAAAGTAAGCAGTTCTCAAACAAGTAATCTCAAATCACTCAGGTATTGAGGATTAGTGTCTAATAATTTTAATGAAATTTATGTATGACAGATTTTCATCTCTTACAGTAAAGTTTCATAGGTCTGTCCGATACTAGTCTTCCCAAAGTAAGTATCTATGCAAATGATTATGACATTGCCATGTCCACATAGATCAAGAAACAGAACTACTAGTCATCTTGCATTCTAGTCGTCTAACGTTTTCTATGCGTCTATCTTTATAGAAAACTCTGACCAGGGACCATTTTCAATCTTTTGACATTCAAGTTCACTTGATAGACATTTCTTAGTCACAGGACTGGTCCTGACAGTCTATCTTGAATATTTCGTCAAATTGAAGGGACTCATCATTTAATACTAAACCAAGATTAAATGGAATATGAAAATACATTTCATATATGATAAATGTTCAACCCCAATGTTTTACAACCATGGGCCTCAAACCCATGTTTAAAACAGTTCATGGAATTCAAAGCTATGCTTGATTTCCAGTGCTATAATGTGAGTGTTGTTTCTCACTTGTTGCATAGGTTTAGTTATCATGCTTTGCCAATCTTAATATCCCTTTCATCGAATGTTCTTCGAGATATGATGATAAGATCTTTTGAGTTTGTTTATTATGTGATCTAGTCTTTCTTACTTCAATAGTGGTTCTATGCATTTTTGCAATGAAGAACCATTAAGTCAGCAGACATGTGATCTACCCAAGTTCAGAGAAGAACTCTTTAACGTAAACAACCATGTTTCATTGCTTCTTAGGCAATAAGTACTTTTACTTCAACTGTATAGGTTGCTTGTGATGCTTTGTTTGGATTTTCTTATCCAAGCAGTTCACAGATATGTGGAAGACTTTCCAGCTATATCTTAGAACATAGAAATTAATATTTAATTTCTCACGCAACAACTCATGGTCTCCAATCCATGTTGCCATTTCAAAACACGATGCTCTATAGCTCGTCCTTGCCAATGGTTAACTCCAAAGGGATCTTGCTTGATCCTTTGCCAGTGTTTATGCGTGTAGCATCAATATTTAGCATATCTTTATTTCCTTGAATCAAGAACTAGTCCTATGTACCTTTTCAAGTACCACAAGTATTCTTGATCTCAATCTAGTTGATCTTCACTTAGATCAATAGAGATTGGTGTATGTTCGTCATGCCTAAAGCCATACGATACATTTTTGCCGATCCTTATATTATATCATACATGATAAATTATTTTGCAGAATAATTCCCAATTGAATTCTATTCATGTAACTTTAGCTTATCTAGTTTCAGTAGATACTAAATCCAGCTAAATTCTTTGACATATAATATAGGTTAAGAATCTCACTTAGATCCTTTGATGTTTAAGTTAGTAAATGCTTATACATAGTTCAAACATTCTTTACTTAGATTTATTCACATGGGTCGAATATCTCCAATGGAGTATTTCGTGTTTGATTTAGTAAATGCCATTACTTAATCAAAACAATATTATAAGATCTTTGTAAATAGATCTTAATACCCAGTATGTACTAAGTTTCGCCATGGTCCATCATTGATGAATAATTTCAAACCTAAGTCATTTAGTATTTGAATGTTATTTCACAATAGAGAGATATGTGTGTGATACACATAGGACCAATTAAATTTTATGTACTCCCACTAAACTTCTTATACATCTATAAGATTTATGTATATTTTATGAAACAAAAATACTTATTAGCTTCACTAAAATACAGTTCCAATTCCCAATTGCTTGCTTAAATCTGTACTTAGATTTCATAAGCTAGCACTCATTTCAAGCATTATTTGGATCCACAAATCCTATGACATGCCATGTACATAGTTTCTTCCAACATTTGATTGAGGAATACGTTTTGTCATCCAATTGCCATATGTACCAATATGCAATCACTGCTTGATTTATAGACTTGAGCATTACGATTATGCATGAGGTTTCAACACAATCCACGCTGTGAATTTGCTTGTAACCTTTAGCAACTAATCTAGCCTTGTGTGTGAACACAATTTCATGTTTGATGGTTTTTATCCTTAAAACCAATTTGCAACCAATAGATGTAAATCATTCTTGCAAATCAACAAAATTTTAATTTTGTCATCAAAACATTGAGTATGTTTTTATGGCCTTTAACCAATTAAACATTGAGTCTATATATGGCCTCTAACCATTTTAGGGAATCTGGGTTTCGTCATAGCTTTCTTACAGGTCACAAACTCATTAATCTACATGATAATAGTTTGACTGCAAGTTGTAGGTTTCTTTACTATCTAATAGAAGAATCGCATAGCTTCAGTGACCTGAACTCAATGTTTCTTCACTATCTAATAGAAGAATCTCATAGTTTCAGTGACTTGAACTCTATGCCTACTTGGGTATAGAACATCAAACAATAGAATATAAATAGCCACTTGAAAGTCCTTTGAATATTCCGTTCTCCTTGAAGCACTTGTAAAGTCTTCTAAGAGATGTCAATTCTTAAAAGCCACTTCTAAAGTCCTTAAAGAATACGTGTTCGGATTTTCTAAAGAACTTCGAAAAGCCTCCGGAATGTCCGTTTATGTTTGTTGTTTGCCTCGAAGACTTTCGAGGTCTATTTTATCCCACTTGTCATTTTGGAAACGAATCTCAAAAAGGACATCATTTCGAGCAAACAAACATTATGTTCTCAAAATTCGTGGTAGAAACAATACCCTTGTGTCTCATTTGAATAAATCACAATTAAACATATATCTATAATTGGGCCTTAGTTTGTTGAATAACAAACACTAAGCTCCCACTGAGTTTAGCGCTCAACTCTTTAGATATATAATTATGAAAAGATATTCTGAAATTACTTTTCAATAGCTTTGACGAATTTGGTTTAGTTTGGTGGTAGTTGAGCATTTTGTTTTAGAAATTATAGGAAAATTCTTTATGATTCATCATTGATCGAATCAAGTACTAATTGACTTTGATCATTCCAAAGTAGATATTTCATATCTTATGGAGCTCGATCGTGAAATTACAACATCGTCATGATCTAACCTAGATCTTTATGATTTCTTGCCAAGTGGATTTATACTTCTGAATCTTTGAACTAGCCAAACAGATTCAAACTTATATCACATTTGAGTAAATAAAGCTATATTCACTCAAGTCCATGTGAACTAATAAAGTCATAAAATCTTTCTTTAGCTTTGAACTCTATTGTCTAGGCGTTCTAACAATAGTTCATATCTTTTGTTACTTTCAACAAGTAAGACTAGCTTGTCTTGAATGATCTAGAAATCAATCAACTTTCAAAAGTCCATCGAAATATAGCTTGTGAATGTTAACTTGTTGATATGGTCTAAGCAACAATGCCAAAGATTAGTGGAACTCAAATCAAGAGAATGATTTGAACCCAGTAAAGTTTTTATTGTTAAAGAGTTGTTTGTTTTAATCAAGCATATTGACTTAACCCGTAATTGACCATTTCATTCAAATAAACAAACAAACATTATTTGAAAACAGAAATTTAGGTATGCTGATTGTGGAACAAAATAGCCATTAAGTTCCAGCCTTGAAAGGTCTTAAAACAAACTAGATGACCCTACAACTAATGTAGCATTGCCATGCTTCATTTCCCACTTGTAGGCCATTAGTGTAGCCTAGCTTCCATTGTTTGAGTTATTACCGAAGTAAGAACCTCAAGCGGTATATGATACTAAGGAAGTTTGATGGATAGGTCACTTCTCTTTAAACATAAACTTATAGGTAGAAACGGAATCGTAAATTCCTTTCATTTGTTCCTTGTTTTCCTATTTCTTGTACCCTTTCTTATAGTCTTAAGAATTGAATTATCTAGTGTTGACTTTTATACTTTGTTAGACATGTCCAATGTCACTCTATCAAAGTTCTTACCATTTTATTTATGTTGAATATTTTGTTTCAACTAGATGATCTTACCAGAAGCTTCTAAAGTTCTCTAAGCATCGATCTATTCGAATGTCTAGGGACTAGACTCATTCGAGAATTAAATGGAAAAAAGATTTTAGGTTGTTAACCATTGGTAAAGCTGAGCGTTTAAACTCAATGCTTTATGATCTCAAAACTACATTGTATTTTGAATTCACAAGCACCAATCGCTTTGCCATTCGACTTTGATATTCGAAAACAACCATAAAAGTCGCTATAAGAAACGTTCATTTTAAATTGCTCACTTTCTCTCATTTCCGTGAATCGTTCTTGGATTCACTACCGATCGAGGAAATTTACTGTTACCTTTCTAAAAGGATTTACTGCAGTGCAAGATACTCAATTATAAACAATAATTAAAACATACATTGAAGCATGCAAAGTCTAAACATTTATCATGAGTAATAACTTGAAAATTAAAGCATTCATGCAATTTAAACAAGTCATTAACATTTTATTCGAATTTATTGTTCCGGAAGGTGTGAATAAAATGATTCCAAGATCCTTAAATCATTGAAGAATTAAGCACATTATGTATTTTGACTCAATTCTAAAATCTTTTAGGTAAGAAAAAGCCTTTTGCTAATAGTCTAGAAACTACTGTTGGTTGATAGGTACGTCTAAGAACTTATTAGGTAAACCTATCGATTTTCCACGACATAAAAGGACTCCTTACTTATATCGTTGAGTTTCACCAAAACTAACATGTACTCACAATTGTTTGTGTACCTTACCCCTTTAGGATCACTAAGTAACACCTCGCTGAGAGTAAAACTATTACTAGATTGATGTAAAGGTTATCCAAGTAAGTGTTATTTTGGCATGACACCTTTTAACTCAATTTTTAAAGCTTTGGAACTTAAGGCTCTTACTATGTTGGTTAGATTTTAAGTGAACTAAAATCCTTAATCATGCAACATAATCAAGCCAAAATCTCATGCATATTTAAGACATATTTAAAAGCAATAAATAACTTAAAGCATGCATAAGATAAGTGTGATCTAGTATGGCCCGACTTCATCTTGAAGCTTCAACTTCAAAGTCCGTCTTGAAAATGGTTGGAAACTTCGTCTTGAATTTCACCGTGGGAGGCACCATTTTCTTCAAACAGGATAAGTTATAATTAAACTAATTACAACTATTTGATGGTACGCAGACCATATTTGAATTGAAAAACAAATTTTGGTGCATTAGACCAATTACATTCAAATTAATGGTACGCAGACCATATTTTCTATCCTATTTGGGCCATACTAGTCACTTCATAACCTGCAAAACAGTACATATACAATATATACCATTCACCCATTCATTATCATGAATGGCCCACATAGCTGGTTAGTAAAACACATTGTATGCATCACATAAATATTTGCAGCAATTAATCAAGGACACCAATAATCTACCAATTATTCAGTCCTTATTAATTCTAATCAAGTTGTTTAACCTTAAAGGATTTGTAGACCTAATCAAGAGTTTATGACTAAAATTTCTCCCACTTAAACCAATAAATTCATATGCTTAACTAATTTTAAACATAAAAATGTATTTCTAGTCTAACCGGAAACATACAAATTTAATTAAAATTTAAAGCTCATATAAATTTATAATTGAATCCACTTATTTAATTTATTTTCAGTCGAATTTAAATTAATTCAAGGTTTTTAATTTTAGTAAAATAATTAGAATAAATTAAAATTTATAATAATTATAATATTCAAAATTAAAATCCAAGAAAACAATTTAAATTATTAATTTTAAAATTAATTAAAATTACTTGAACTGAAAACCTCAAATTAAAATTTAAAACGCGACAATCGTAACACGACGAGCACTTGGGCTTGCGCCCAAGCCCCATCGTGTGCACGACCGATCGCATGGCCATGGCACAATTTCAGCAGCAGCCACACGCAAACGCAGCAAGCCAAGCCACGCTTGCGCACAGCCTGCTCGCAGCCTGCTCGCCCGCATGCATCGCAGCAGCTCTCGAAGGGATGCATCGCGCGCTAGGCGCGAGCAGTCCCTCGTGGCGAGGCAACGCTCGTTGGTGCGCGGAGTAGTGCTCGCTGGGCGACCCAGCTTGCGCTCTCCCGCGCGCGCGCCTCGACCTTGTGCTACGCCCCTTCGCCCACCGCCCATCAACACATCACACACGCCCAAGCTCCTCACCTCGCGCACGCACCATGACTTGGTTGCTCGCTGCATTCGTACCGCACGGGCGACGAGCTCCCTTGCTCGTCGTCGCGTGCCCGCACTATACAACACCCCTTAAGGGTAACACGTAGCTTCCATTGCTTTGTGCGTGCAACATTCATGAGCGTTTTTCATAAAAAAAATTTAAGATTTTTAATTTAAAATTTATGACAAATTAATAAAACATATTAATTTCATAATTTTAGGGCAAAAAATCGAAAATTTATTAATCAATTAATTTCCGATTAACATGAATTCAAATCTAGGTCATAAAAATTTAAAATTTATCATAAATTAACAATTTTTATGATGGTTTTTAATCATGGGTACCTAATTAAATTATTAATTAATTATGAAAAACAAATCAATTCTAAATTATTCGAATTTCAACAAATTAATCATAATTACAAATTAGGTTGTATAATTAACAAGTCTAGGCATTCAAAGTTGTTAAACATATACCGTAGGTCAATCAAAAACTCAAGATTTATCAACAAGAATCGCAAATATTCAATTTAACATCTTAAATTTACAAACTTTTGCGTTCGAAAAACTAAAACCTCCGAAAAGTCATAGTTAGGCTTCGAATTTGGGAATTCTGGGTTCGGCTAAAATATAATAATTTTGTCAAAGTTTTAGAATGCCTTTTACATGCGGAACTGACACAAAAATCACTCGATTTGGATGAGTAACGAATAAACTGCCGAAAAACTGCGTACATATAATTAAATAAACGCAATTTGCAATTAATTAACAATTATGAAAATTAATCACCCCTTTTAATTCTTTGCAAATTTGTAAAATTTAACCATGTCATGCAATTTAGATTATGAAAATAATAAGAGGCTCTGATACCACTGTTAAGTTATCATACATATGAAAAACATAAATCATTCGGAAAAACCTAGATGCCAGGATACATATTAATTGCACATAATCATATAGCATAATTTAGATGCATACACTTTGTAGCGTGCCCTCCCTAGCTGCGCCCGAACCGAACAAGAACAAGTCTTTAGGACTCCAAGTGTCATCCCTCCGTAGATAGTCCACAGCATGTCCGGATCTGCCTTAAGATTGACCAACTAGAATCTCCCTTAACGTACTATTATTTTCGGCTAAATAGGGCAAGAGTTTTGACTGATTTTTCTGCTTAAAAATCCTAGTTTTGAATACTTGAAATCTCGTGTATAAATTTGTAACCCTAGGCACATATTTATAGAGTATGGAAAAGGATTTAGAATCCTATTAGAATACCAATTAGTTTAATTAGAATCCCTTTAGGACTCTATTAAATAAATTCTATCTACTAGGATTAAGATTTAATCATAGAACGAATTCCAATACATTTAGGATACGTATCGCACACAACCGCACACGAGCATGAGCATCGCACAGCCCGCGCAAGCCTCGCGGCCCACGCGAGCTGCACAGCTTGCAGCCCATGAGCGCAGCCCATGATGCGCGCGCTATGCCTTGCTGGGCCTAGCGAGGCTTTGGCAGCGTGTGTTGGTGCGCATGGCTTGCTGGACGCAGGCCTGGCTTCATGCTGGTCCTTCGTCTAGCAAGTCTCGTCCGATGCTAATTCGTACGATGCGCTTCCGATGAAATTCCCGAATCCGGAATTCATTTCCGATATGAACAATATTTAACATTTCCGATTCCGTAATTAATTTCCGTTTCGAACAAATATTTAATATTTCCGTTTCCGGAATTATTTTACGATTCCGATAATATTTCTGATTCTGACAATATTTCCGTTTCCGAAAATATTTCCGATTCCTGCAATATTTCCATTTCCGATAATATTTTCCGATACGTACCATGTTTCCGCTTCCGGCAACATCTACGACTTGGATAATATTTATATTTCCGATACGATCCATATTTCCGTTTTCGGCAATATCATCGTTTCCGGAGTATTCATTTACTTGCCTTTGACGATCTTAGCTCCCACTGAAACCAAGATCCGTCGATTCTGAATATCCATAGATGGAGTATTTAATGCCATTAAGTACTTGATCCGTTTACGTACTATTTGTGTGACCCTACGGGTTCAGTCAAGAGTAAGTTGTGGATTAATATTATTATCCACTTGAACTGAAGCGGCCACTAGCTAGGCATTCAGCTCACTTGATCTCACTGAATTATTAACTTGTTAATTAATACTGAACTGCATTTATTAGACTTAACATTAAATGCATACTTGGACCAAGGGCATTATTTCCTTCAACGCGTAACCTTAGCGTTCTCTTTCCCTCACTTAATTAATAATGATCTTATTTGATAAGTTTAATAATGGAATTATTAAATTGGTACTTGTTGTTTAAATTACCTATTTTATATACTCAAAATGTTTTCAAACTAAAATTATTTATTTTACGGGATGAAGTTCGAATTACTCAATTTATCTGATTTTTGGGAGTTCGTCTCTCTTGTGTGTTCCTATTTATTTTTGCAGGTTGGTAAAGGTACTTGGCTACGAGTGAGGAGACGCTTAGAATAACCACCTAGTCAAGAGACAATTTCTATTTCAGTCTAAGCTGGATTTGTTATTTATTTTTATGGGATTTGGTTGTAATATTTTATTGGCCACCTTTAGACCACTTAGTTAATTTTGACTTTAATGGTTTTAAATTGTTTTGTAGCTTTGCATTTATTTTCTACGGAGAATAAATGTAGCAGTGACACTCCCAAGGTTTGGACGATTGTTTTATGAAATAAAAACAAGGTTTTTGATTATATAAAAGGTCCTAATTTTGGGGTGTTACATAAATTGTGATTATGAACCACGTATTTATAGGGTGGAAATCACGGACTTAGATTTCTACTAGGATTCAAATAACTAAATCTATTAGAATTCTAGTTAAATTAATTCTTTAGAATTTAATGTTTAATCAAACACAAAAACATTTAATTCGTGTAGAATTAAGAAAACGATTTAATCAAGTAATCCTAAGTGACCAAGGAATTGGTCGTACGTAGTATTGCACACACACGCAGCCCACATGGGCGTTGGTGCACGGCTCGGCCCAAGGCAGGCGCTGGCAGCCGCGGCCCATCATGGGCGCTGCTGCTGAAGGAAATATGTCCTTCACCCAAGGTGCATTAAGTCTAATACCAAGGTTCAGATTAATTGCGAACAATTAATTCAGTGAGATCAAGTGATCGGAACAGCTAGCTGGAGCAATGCTTCCGATCAGTGAGTTCTAATGGATATTGAACTCACAACTTACTCTTGACTGAACCTACAAGGTCACACCAATGACACGTAACAGATCACTGGATTAAATGAATCGGAAATTCATTTAATAGCTTTTCGGGAATTAGTTGGAAACGTATTATACGATACGACCTTTGTCGGAATCGTATATCGTATTGTGAATATTCGTAAGCTGGGCGACACGAATAAATCGTATCGTACGACAGTGATTCGTCGTATACGAAACGATAAATAATATATCGGAAATATATTAAATCGCGAATACGAAGGGCATCGGAGTTGCCGGCCCGTCGAGCCAAGCACGTAAGCGTGCAAGGCCCAACGAGCCAGCAAGCTCGCGAGCCAAGGAAAGCAAGGCAAGCCCATTGGGCGCGAGCACGCAACAACAAGCAATAGCGCACAGCAGCGACGAGCGAGCAAGGCCCACGACCCAACTGCTCGGCGCGCGCGCTGTGGGCTTCGGCCTGCAGTGTGTCGCTGGGCACGGGCGTGCGGTCCGTGTTGCTTGGCTCGCACGGCTTGCTAGCCGGCCTTGCTTCTTGCTTGGTCGGTTAGTAAGGTTAATAATATAACCTTACAACCTTATTTCCAACACACACACAATTCATATTGCTCAAACCCAGAGACACAGAGAACCCTTATTCTCTATGTGCCTCCAAAGTGAGTTCTTCCCAAAAGCAAAGTATCTTGATCAATTGTCTAAGCTACGATAATCAAGACGGATCTGATCGTGTCGGTGAACCAAGTAGAGGAACGACAAGTGGAGTTCTTTGTTCGTGTTCGTTGACAGATTTTGGTGGAAAACACGCTTCGAATGTAAGTTTGCTTAATCTGTGCTTTATACATGTTTCCTGGCTTTGGGGATTGTTCCGCACATGTTATTATGTTTAACTGTATTCCCCTACAGTGGTATCATGAGCCTTATATATTCAAAGCATGAATTAGCATGATTATTATTGTTTTTGCATCTGTCGAAATTTTGGATTTTTTGTTGATTTTTCGGAATTTTGTACGAATTATTGGTTGAATTGCGTATAATCAGGTCCGAAATAAAAAATCTTCGCTTTTTCGATTTTTAAAACCCTAATCTGATGGAAAACGATTTTCTAAGATCAACTCATGAGAATAGAATTGCGAAAACAGGCCTCGAAATATCGTTTTGTGGGCGTTTTTGTTAATTTTTCATTAAAAATTAAAAGTGTCGGACAGTAATTCAATTAAAAGGTCGACCTAAACTACTCGGAATTGCTTGAAATTTTGACACAATGTTTCTAGATATATTCTTGATCTTTGGTAAACGTTTCAGATTTTTCCGATAAGTATAAACCCTAATTTTGCCTTTCCCCAATTCGTAAAATTTGCAATCCTAATTGAATTTTAATTAATATTGGTTTAATAATTCGGTTAATTGGGGAAGGGGGTATACTTTCATGGGTCAGTGGCTAATTTTAAAAATTATTGGATTAAAATTTTGAATGGTTTCGTTAATTTTAATCGCACTTAAACCAAATTATTAATAATCTGAAATTTAATTGTTTATGAACGATATAAAGTTTCGGATTTTATTAATTAAAAGTTCAAACATTAAAGTTGATTCGATCGTTCTTGAAAGTTTGAATATTGTTAGCCCTTGATTTATTAATTTTACGAAATTGGATTGTCGTTAAAGTTTATTAAATCGTTAAAAATCGTTGTTTTTCGAAAATAAAAATCGTAACTTTTTTTTTTGAAAAATAAAATTAATGCAAGTTCGTGAATTAAATTTAATTTTAATTAAGTTGGTCCGTATTACGAACCAAAGGCACGAACATGAGCATGGTGGAAGTATGGCTCGTCGAGCCATACGAGGCCATTGTGCTCGACCGAGCCATGCGACACGGGCAGCAGCAGCTATGCTGCGTGCCTCGTGCGCGCTAGGCGAGGAAGGGGAAGGCGAGGTAGCTTGCGGGGCTGCGACGAAGCGAGGCGCAAGCCATGCAACGTCTAGCACACACACGATGCACAACACGCAGCGCAGGGACAACATGGCTGCGGGGACGCGGTGCGCGCGCGCGCGATGGGGCTAGGGGTGCGCGAGCTTTGCTCGTGTGCTCTTGGGCCTCACGCAAGGCGGGGCTGGGCGCAAGCCTAGCCCGATTTAGTAATTGGACTTTTTTTTTAAAAAAAATCGTTTAATTCGTTGGGCTTCGTATATTTGCATTAATTTGGGCTAACGGGATATTTAATTTAATATTTTATTTGCTTGGGCCGGGCCGCGAGTTTTAATTTAATATTTCATAATTAATTATCCGGAATAATTATTGGTTTGAGTGGGAGCCACTAAATGAAATTAAAATGAAATAATTATTTTAATTATTTCGTAGGTCGCATTATTTTAATAAAAATTCAATTTTAATTAGAATAAAGTCTAAGGATTAATAATTTGGAAATTGATTAATCTTTTAGGACGCTTTTATGTGAACGTGAATTTCAATTAATTCACGTAAATACTTGCATATTAACATGGGCCATTCGTTTTAGCATACGAATGGGTGAATGCATAGAATATATATTTTATGCAATGCAGGTACTCCAAGTGACTAGTATGGCCAATTTAGGATAGTTAAATACGATCTGCGTACCGTTCTATCTTTGAATGTAAAGTTTTAAATATGGTCTGCGTACCATGGAAATTTTGATGTAATTTTATTATTTTCAAGTATTTCTAAGTTTAGAACTTTAAGTTAGCATTTGAACGAAGATTCAAGACGATGCCAAGCTAACAAGGAGGTGATGAAGATTGGATGCTTCAAGACAAGATGTTTTGGGCCATACTAGATCACCATTTATTTATGAAATTTAATATATATATATATATATATATATATATATATATATATATATATATATATATATATATATATATATATATATATATATATATATATATATATATATATTATGCGTGAATGTATGAATGTATGTATGCTTTGCATGAACAGGTTGTCTCCTATGAATCGATTAGTTTTAAGTTCACTAAATAATCGAACCAACATAGAAACAACTAGGTCCAAGTAATACTGAGTTTAAAAATTGACTTCCAAATCAACACTTACAAAAATCTAGGGATCTAAGATAGTAGGTTTACGCTAAAGCGAGGTGCTATTTTAGTTGACCTAGGTGGTAAGGCGTCCTAAAGGAGCACGTTGATTGTGGTTACAACTCAAACAACAATGGCATTATGTTGTGGCAATGGGATAAATTATGGTATTAATTTATTAACCAAGAGTAATTTGGAGATTACTAGCAATAGGTTTTGCTTACCTAAAATCTTAAAATACTTAAGACATGCTAAAGCTGCTTAAGGATTTAGGACTTTTGGGGTCTTGGAATCGTTTCATTCATTTTGGACCATGTTTTTGCTTTTTGCATAAATGAAATGTTTTAATAGCTTTGATGATTGCGTGAATGCATTTATTTCAAGTTATTAAAGTATGATAAATGTTTTCTTTGCTAGTTCATTCTGTAGAATAGTACATCTTCAACCTTATTGCGTTTGGACGATAGAACTGCGATATTTCCTCGGTCGATTGGTAACTATTTTTGAGAGCGATTCTCAAAGAAAAGGAGAGTGAGAGCGTATCTTGAATGCTATTTTCTTATAGTGCTCTTCATGGTTGTTTTCAAACTTAAATTTGAACGGTAGACCAATTGGACCTCATATATTCAGAATACTGGGTAATTTTGAAATAATGAAGTATTGAGTTAAAGACTCATGTATAACCAATGGTTAACAACCAATTTTCTTTTGATTCGATGATGAATTTGACTCATTGGATGTTGTCATTCAAAGTGAACAAAAGAAAGGGACTTTGTAAGCTTAACAAAGTAAGAAGATCAAGCAAAGAGTAAAATCTTTAGGACTATAAGAAAACGTGCTAGAAAGGATAGGAAAGGGGAACAAAAGAAATGAATTCAAGATTCAATTTCTACCTTGAAGTTTATGTTAAAGAGAAAACGACTTAGAAAATAAACTCCTATGGTATTAGATTACCGCTTGAGGTTCTAACTCTTGTTAGGAACTCAAATTCCGGGAGCTAAGTCTGGTTACTTGACCTACAAGTGGGAAATGAAGCAAAGTTTTGCTACATTAATTGTAGGGTCATCATGTTTGTTTTAAAGTCCTTCTAAAGGCTGGAACTTAATGGTATTATGTTCCATTAATCATCATAATCAATTTCTGTTTGGACAACGGAAAGACTCACATTCAAAGTAAACAAAAACATTCGTTGAGTGTTTATTTGAATGAAATGGTCATTTAAGGGTTGAGTCATATGATTAATTAATAAACAAACGAATCTTTTCACACTCAAACTTCAGAAGGTTCAAATCAAACATTTTGATTTGTGTTCCACATATCTTTGGCCATGTCATACGATCATATCAACAAGTCAACATTCTAAGATTCCATGGCATGGATTTTTGAAAGTTGGTTGATTTAAGACACGTGGGTCTTGCTTGTTTAACATGACATCGAAATGGACTATTGTTAGAAGAGTCTAGACAACTATGTTCATGGGCCAAAGATGGATTTTATGACTTACCTATTTCACAAGAATTTGAGAAAATATGGCTATATTTACTCAAAGTGAAATGTGAGAAATGCTTCAATGTAATTCACAAAAGGGTATAAAATCAACTTGGCAAGAATTTTGGAACATCTAGGCTGGGTCAAGGTGATGTTTTCATAAGCCAAGAAAGATTATCTAGATTGTTTATATGGCAATATGACAATTGAAGCTCCATAAGAATATGGTATGTCCAAATGGAGAAATCGGAATCTATTTCGATTAACGATAATCACGACTATTTTCCTACATAGTTTCTAAATGATACTCTCAAGTGACTATCACACTAAACAAAGTTGTCAAAGCTAAGGATAAGATGTCATAAGGATTGAACTTCGGTTCAGTACATCTTTTCAGTACATATATATCTAGGGTTGTCAAACCCAGTGGGAGTTAGTGTTTACATCAAACAAACTCAAGGATAGATATATGTTTCTTTATGAGCGAATCATAGAAACAAAAGGTATTGATTCTACCACAAATCTGTGAACATATGGTTGTTGCTCTTGATAATGTCTTTTAGGAAACCATCATATTTCCAAAAAGGCAAGTGGGAGAAAAATGACCTCGAATGGACTTCGAGTCAAGCAACAAACAAATGTAGGATACTTAGGAGTCTTTGGAAAAGCTCCGTACTTAGAAGCCTTTGGAAGTGCTTCAGGAAGACTTTAGAAGTGCTTCAAGAGAATCCTAATACTCAAAGGACTTGAGTAATGTTTTTATAGACATTAATGTTTGATGTTCAATACCTAGGTAAATCGTATAAGGAATAGAATTCAACCAAGAAAGATACATAGATATCTTGAGGAATGAAAACTATGAAGACTTTGGAAATTGCTTCAAAACATACGACTTACAGGTTAGCTACGACGAAATTCCCAAGTATGGTTTGAGGCCATCAAAAACATAAGTATGGTTCGAGGCCATACAAAATGGTTTGAGGCCATTTTATCCGAAATACCTTCATCTTAAAGAATCAAGACTATGATTTGGTTGATTTTCATAAAGGGTTCACTCCCATTAGTTGCAAACATGTTTTCTAAACATAGAACATTGATTTGCATAAAGGGTTCACTCCCATTAGTTGCAAACATGTTTTCTAAACATAGAACGTTGATTTGCATAAAGGGTTCACTCCCATTGGTTGCAAACATGTTTTCTAAACATACAACGTTGATTTGCATAAAGGGTTTACTCCCATTGGTTGCAAACATGTTTTCAAAACATACGAAGATGATATTGTATACACATACAAAAGAGAAGCTACATTGGTGGTTAAAGATTGTAAACAACTTCACGGCGTTGATAATGTTGAAATCTTTTTCACCAAGTCGGAATGCTTGAACTATTTTGGATAAATCTAGCAATCATTGCATATGGCAATATGGCAATTGGAAAACGAAACACCTTACTCAATTGGAATTGTAGAAAGGAATTGTGTTCATCACACAATGTAAAAGTTTTGGATGCTAGATAAAAGAGTAAGCTTAAGAAATCTATTCGTAGATTAAAGCATGCAAGTGGGAATTGGACCATATTTGTCTAAAAGGCTATTGAGCAATCATAGCTTTATGAAAATATGGATCATCTTATAGATGAGGAGTTTAGTGGGAGCTAGGTCAAGTTTATTGGTTCTATATATGAGATACATATCTCTCTATTGAAAATGGCATTCAAATAGTTAGATTTGAAAGTATTTGTCAATATTAGAACCATGGCGAAACTTAGAACATACTGGGTTAAAGATCTATTGGATAGGATCTAAAGTGTTGTTTGGATTCTGTAAAATTAATTACTAAATCAAACACAATGGAGAGACTCAAAAGAGACTCTCAACCCCATATGAGTAAGTCTAAGTTATGAATGCTTTAACTAAGTATAAAGCTAGGATGTTATCACTAGAGTTAAGCATGAAGGACCTTGAAGAGGTGCCTTCACCTTATATCACATGGCAATGCCAAGATTTTAGCAAGATTCAGTGTCTCTTGAAACAGAATGAAGCTAAAAGTTACATGGATGGGTTTTAAAATGTGAATGGTTTTTGCATTATAATCAATAATGTATAATGTGATATATAGATCGCCAAGATAACTCGTGAACATTGGATCGTGACGAGCTATACCAATCTCTATTGATCTGGATCAAAGATCATTGGAACAGTATCATGAACATCCAATACATTTGGATATGTAGGATGAGCACTTGATAAGAGGAAGTGAATATAACTAAAGTTTTGATGTTACATGCATTTGCCTAAGCAAAAGCTGAATCTTGTTGGTAGGCAAACCACAAACAAACACGGGCAATTAGGCATCGTGATTAAAAGGTGGTTACATAGGTTCTAAACCATATGTGATGCATGGGAAACTGAATCAATGATTAGTTTCCAAGTTCTCAGTTGAAAGATGTATCTCCCACATCTATGTGAACTGGTTGGAGTATTCATTTGAAATTCTACATAATTGAAATGAATTCATTATTGCCTAAGAAGCAATAAAAGGGAATTGTTTTTAGTGGGAGTTCTTCAATGAACTCAGGTTGATCACAAGTCTGCTACCTGGATGATTTTCTATTTTAGATATGATTATCATTCTGAACAGCAACGAAAGACTAGATCATTCTAGAAACATATTAAAAGATCTTTTCATCTTACATCGAAAGGCTTTTGATAGAAAAGATGCTAAGGATAGCAAAGTATGATAAACTAAACCTCTGCATTGAATGATACACAACATTCATATGCAGATATGGAATCAAGTTTGAGTTCGATGAATTTTTTAAGTATTGGGTGAAAGGCCTATATCTGTAAAACATTAAATGCTTGATTTTGGGTTAGAGGCCCACAAATTGGTAAGCATTTGGTTTAAAAATTTATCATTTATGAAATTATATTTCATAGTTCATTTAATCTTGGTTTAGTATTAAATGATAAGTCCATGTGATTCAAATCATTCAAATGGGATGTCAAGATGGATTCTTCGACAAAGAAACACCCATAAGTGAACTTGAATATTGAAGTCACAAAGGATCCCTAATCCAGGTCATTGAAAGGTGGACGACCAATGACTAATGAAGATTAGATTGCAAGTAGATTACTTAGTTCTGTTTCTTGAACTAGAGTGACTAGATGTCAGAATCTTTTGCATATATACTTATTGGATCTTGTATCGGATTGACCATGAGAACACTTTAAGAGATTAAAGTCATGTCATAGGTAGTTCTCATTAATGGTGATTAGAAACCGTTCCTCAGAACATGAGCGATTATGTTTGCTCGTTTGAGAATTAGTTTGCTTTGATACTAGCTAAACGTCGCACCGTAAAAGGAGGCTATAAAAGCAGTTATTGGGCGTACTATGAATCAAAGTGAGTGTTCATAGATTGCAAGAATGGATTTTCCTCCTATCTTTGATAGGATATGGTGTTTTTGTGTAACAAGGCCTCTCGGAGAGTTAGATACTGTAAAATGCATGGCCGTGCTCAGAATGGTTAGGCTTAACCTTCTGCAAAAGTTTAACAGTTGAACTCTGTAATCCGAGAAACACTTCTGGACCTAATAAGGATGGCTTGGATCTTACCTTATGTTCAGTAAGTAACACTAAGTGACAAAGTAATGTGGATGCACACTTGTCTGAATGACAAGTGGGAGATTGAAGGAAATATGTCCTTCACCCAAGGTGCATTAAGTATAATACCAAGGTTCAGATTCATTGCGAAAAATTAATTCAGTGAGATCAAGTGATCGGAACAGCTAGCTGGAGCAATGCTTCCGATCAGTGAGTTCTAATGGATATTGAACTCACAACTTACTCTTGACTGAACCTACAAGGTCACACCAATGACACGTAACAGATCACCGGATTAAATGAATCGGAAATTCATTTAATAGATTTTCGGGAATTAGTTGGAAACGTATTATACGATACGACCTTTGTCGGAATCGTATATCGTATTGCGAATATTCGTAAGCTAGGCGACACAAATAAATCGTATCGTACGACGGTGATTCGTCGTATACGAAACGATAAATAATATATCAGAAATATATTAAATCGCGAATACGAAGGGCATCGGAGTTGCCGGCCCGCCGAGCCAAGCACGTAAGCGTGCAAGGCCCAACGAGCCAGCAAGCTCGCGAGCCAAGGCAAGCAAGGCAAGCCCATTGGGCGCGAGCACGCAATAGCAAGCAATAGCGCACAGCAGCGACGAGCGAGCAAGGCCCACGGCCCAACTGCTCGGCGCGCGCGCTGTGGGCTTCGGCCTGCAGTGTGTCGCTGGGCGCGGGCGTGCGGTCCGTGTTGCTTGGCTCGCACGGCTTGCTAGCCGGCCTTGCTTCTTGCTTGGTCGGTTAGTAAGGTTAATAATATAACCTTACAACCTTATTTCCAACACACACACAATTCATATTGCTCAAACCCTAGAGACATAGAGAACCCTAATTCTCTTTGTGCCTCCAAAGTGAGTTCTTCCCAAAAGCAAAGTATCTTGATCAATTGTCTAAGCTACGTTAATCAAGACGGATCTGATCGTGTCGGTGAACCAAGTAGAGGAACGACAAGTGGAGTTCTTTGTTCGTGTTCGTTGACAGATTATGGTGGAAAACACGCTTCGAACGTAAGTTTGCTTAATCTGTGCTTTATACATGTTTCCTGGCTTTGGGGATTGTTCCGCACATGTTATTATGTTTAACTGTATTCCCCTATAGCTGCTGGGCCTAGCCTTGCTCGCTTGCGGCTGGCTAGGCTTTGCCTTGCTCGCTGCTCGCGGGCTTTGCTGGCCTTGCTGCTCGCGGGCTTCGCTAGGCGCGGGCCTGGCTTCGTGCCGGGCCTTGCGTCTAGCAAGCTCGTCCGACTATCGTTTCGTACGTCGCGCTTCCGATTCGTTTTCCGATTCCAGAATTCATTTCCGATTCGAACAATATTTGATATTTCCGATTTCGGAATTTATTTCCGTTTCGAACAAATATTTAATATTTCCGATTCCTGAATTTATTTCCGATTCCGACAATATTTCCAATTCCGGCAATATTTCTATTTCCGATAATATTTTCCGATACGTACCATGTTTCCGTTTCCGGCAACATCTACTACTTGGATAATATTTATATTTCCGTTATGATCCATATTTCCGTTTTCGGCAATATCATCATTTCCGGAGTATTCATATTTTGCCTGTTGACGATTTCAGCTCTCACTGGAACCGAGATTCGTCGATTCCTAATATTCATAAATGGATTATTTAATTTACTTAAATACTTGATTCGTTCACGTGCTATTTGTGTGACCCTACGGGTTCAGTCAAAAGTAAGCTGTGGATTAATATTATTAATTCCGCTTGAACTCAAGCAGCCTCTAGCTAGGCAATTAGCTCACTTGATCTCACTGAATTATTAACTTGTTTAATTATTTAATACTGAACCGAATTTATTTGACTTAGCATTGAATGCATACTTGGACCAAGGGAATTATTTACTTCAATCTCCCACTTGTCCTTAGGGACAAGTGTGCATTGCCTAATTCCTTTGTCGCTTGATGCTTGCTCATGAACATAAGGTAAGAGTAGTCATCCTTATTATGTCCAGTGGTATTTCTCAGTTTCAGAGTTCAACTGATCAAATAAACAGATAATCATAGCCTATGATTCATCTGAGCACGGCCATGAATTTTACAGTTTCTAGCTCTCCGAGTGGCCTTGTACAACTTTCAGCATCTCATCCGATTTATGGGAGGACAATCCCAATCTTGTGATCTTGAGGTTAGAATTCGTTTGATAGGTGATTACCTGAGCGTTGCCGTTATGGTCTCCTTTTACGGTGCGACGGTTGACAACGTCAAAGTAACCAGTTCTCAAACAAGTAATCTCAAATCACTCAGGTATTGAGGATTAGTGTATAATAATGTAATGAAATTTACTTATGACAGATTTTCATCTCTTACAGTAAAGTTTTATAGGTCTGTCCGATACTAGTCTTCTCAAAGTAAGTACCTATGCAAATGATTGCGACATTGCCATGTCCACATAGTTCAAGATACAGAACTACTAGTCATCTTGCATTCTAGTCGTCTAGCGTTTTCTATGCGTCCACCTTTATAGAAAACTTCCGACCAGGGACCATTTTCAACTTTTGACATTCAAGTTCACTTGATAGACATTTCTTAGTCACAGGACTGGTCCTGACAGTCTATCTTGAATATATCGTCAAATTGAAAGGACTCATCATTTAATAAACCACAAATTAAATGGAATAATGAATTTTATTCATTTATATGAATGGTTAACCAAAACGTTTTACAAAGTATTAAACTCTAAAACTTTAAAACATTAATTAAGAACATCAAAGTCATTCTCCAACATGCTTGATTCCCATAGCTGTAGTGTGCAAGTTGTGCTTCTCTTGCGGCAGATGTTTAGTTAATGGATCTGAGATATTGTCGTCAGTTCCAATCTTGCTTATCTCGACTTCTTTTCTTTCAACGAACTCTCGTAGAAGGTGAAATCTACGAAGTACATGCTTGACTCTCTGGTGGTGTCTAGGCTCCTTTGCCTGTGCAATAGCTCCGTTATTGTCACAATATAGAGCCATTGGTCCCTTAATGGAGGGGACTACACCAAGTTCACCTATGAACTTCCTTAGCCAAATAGATTCCTTTGCTGCTTCATCTGCAGCAATGTACTCCGCTTCTGTTGTAGAATCTGCAATGGTGCTCTGTTTAACACTTTTCCAGCTTACTGCACCTCCGTTGAGGCAGAAGACAAACCCTGACTGTGATCTGAAATCATCCTTGTCGATTTGGAAACTTGCGTCCGTATAAACTTTAACAATTAATTCATTATCTCCACCATAGACCAGGAAATCATCTTTGTGCCTTTTCAGGTACTTCAGAATATTCTTGGCGGCAGTCCAATGCGCCTCTCCTAGGTCTGACTGGTATCTTCTCGTAGCACTGAGTGCGTACGCAACATCCGGGCATGTACATAACATAACATACATTATTGAACCAATCAATGATGCATATGGAATCCTACTCATTCGTCTACGCTCATCAAGTGTTTTTGGGCACTGAGTCTTGCTTAGAGTCATTCCATGAGACATGGGTAGGTAGCCTCGCTTGGAGTCTGCCATCTTGAACCTTTCAAGCACCTTATTGATATAAGTGCTTTGACTAAGTCCAATCATCCTTTTAGATCTATCTCTGTAAATCTTGATGCCCAGTATGTATTGTGCTTCTCCTAGATCCTTCATCGAAAAACATTTCCCAAGCCAAATCTTGACAGAGTTCAACATAGGAATGTCATTTCCGATAAGTAATATGTCGTCGACATATAGTACTAGGAAAGCAGTTTTGCTCCCACTGACCTTCTTGTTCACAAGATTCGTCTGCGTTCTTGACGAAGCCAAAGTAACTGACTGCTTCATCAAAACGTATATTCCAGTTCCTTGATGCTTGCTTCAATCCGTAAATGGATTTCTTAAGCTTGCATACCTTTTTAGAATTCTTTGGATCAAACCCTCAGGCTGTGTCATAAACACAGTTTCTGTTAATACGCCGTTTAAGAAAGCTGTTTTGACATCCATTTTCCATATTTTGTAATCGTAATATGCATCGATTGCGAACATTATCCGAATAGACTTTAGCATTGCAACTGGTGAAAAGGTTTCATCGTAATCAACACCGTGGACTTGCCTGTAACCTTTTGCAACCAATCTAGCTTTGAAAACTTCTAGTTTTCCATCCTTGTCCTTTTTCAGTTTGAAAACCCATTTCCTTCCTATGGCTTGGTAGCCATCTGGAAAATCGACCAAATCCCAAACTTGGTTTTTAGACATGGAGTCTAATTCAGATTGCATGGCTTCTTGCCATTGCTTGGAGCTAGGGCTCGTCATAGACAAAACAATACAATTATATTATTTACTAATTTTTTTTATAGAAAATGTATTTCTATATCTATATTAAATATATATTTCATAATTATTATATATAATATATATAAAATAGAAATATACAAAGAAAACCCTATTTTGGCTGGACCTAAAAAAAAATTAGAAATTAGAATTAAGAAATAGGATTTTTGGTATAAGGAATAAACTAAACAAACTATGGTGGGTTAAGAGTCAAATGTTTGGGTAATTCCTCGCGGGGGGATAAATAAAGAGAATTTTGAATTAGAGCTATGGATTTTTGTTCATCCCTCGCCATAATAGTATCTTGGGGGCTTGGTTGTAAGTCGCAGGTTCATCACTTTCCAGCAATAGAACTTCATGGCTCTCGTTTGTCAAAATACCTAAGTACCTTTTCGGTTGAGACCTATATCTCTGCGATCTACGCGGGGTTACATTTCTAGTTGGTTCTTGATTCTCACCAGATACTTCTAAAGATCTCTAAGTTTCAACCTGAATGTCATCTTGAGAATTCTCTAGAGTTTGTTGTTCGACTCGAATTTCTTCGAGGTCTACTTTTCTCCCACTTGTCATTTTGGAAATGTGATCTCTTTCCAAAAAGATACCATCTCGAGCAACAAACACCTTGTTCTCAGATGTATTCCCTTTGTTTCCTTTGGGTAGCTAACAAGGATACATTTGTCAGATTTTGGTTGAAGTTTGTCTGAAATTAATCGTTTGACGTATACTTCACAACCCCAAATCTTTAGAAAAGACACATTTGGAGGCTTTCCAAACCATAATTCATACAGAGTCGTTTCGACAGCTTTAGACGGAGCTCTATTTAGTGTGAATGTAGCTGTGTTTAGTGCATGTCCCCAAAATTCTATTGGAAGTTTGGCCTGACCCATCACTGATCTAACCATGACTAGCAAGGTTCTATTCCTCCGTTCTGACACACCGTTCCATTGAGGTGTTCCGGGAGAAGTCAATTCTGTTAGAATTCCACATTCTTTCAGATGGTCATCAAATTCATAACTCAGATGTTCACCGCCTCTATCAGACCGCAGTGCCTTAATCTTCTTGCCTAACCGATTCTCTACTTCACTCTGAAATTCCTTGAATTTGTCAAAGGATTCAGACTTATGCTTCATTAGGTAGACATAAAAATATCTACTAAAGTCATCAGTGAAAGTGATAAAGTAGCTGAAACCACCTCTAGCATTTGTACTCATTGGTCCACATACATCTGCATGGATCAAACCCAATAGTTCAGTTTCTCTTTCTCCAACTTTAGAGAAAGGTTGCTTTGTCATTTTGCCAAGTAAGCATGATTCGCACTTACCATAATCCTCTAAGTCAAATGGTTCTAGAATTCCTTCCTTTTGAAGTCTTTCTATGCGCTTCATGTTAATATGGCCTAATCGACAATGCCACAGATAAGTGAGATCTGAATCATTCTTTTTGGCCCTTTTGGTATTTATGTTATAAACTTGTTTGACGTGATCTAGTAAATAAAGTCCATTGACTAATCTAGCAGATCCATAAAACATCTCTTTAAAATAAAACGAGCAACTATTGTCTTTTATTAAAAAGGAAAATCCCTTAGCGTCTAAGCAAGAAACAGAAATGATGTTTTTAGTAAGACTTGGAACATGGAAACACTCTTCCAGTTCCAAAACTAGCCCAGAGGGCAACGACAAATAATAAGTTCCTACAGTATAATGTAGCAATCCGTGCTCCATTTCCCACTCGTAGGTCGACTTCACCCTTGCTTAATCTTCTACTTAATCTTAGTCCTTGTGAATTGGAACATAAGTGTGAGCCACAACCTGTATCTAATAACCAAGAAGTTGAATTTGCAAGTATACAGTCTATAACAAAAGTACCTGAAGATGGAACGACCGTTCCGTTCTTCTGATCTTCCTTAAGCTTCAAGAAATCTCTCTTCCAATGCCCCTTCTTCTTGAAGTAGAAGCATTCAGATTTCATAAGTGGGTTGGCTCACCTTCTTCTTTTCAGACTTGGTGCCGCCAGCTTGCTTAGTTAGGCTGGCCTTCTTGCCACCTTTCTTAGCATTCCTCTTCTTTCCAGATTTCTTGAACTTGCCCCCACGCACTATAAGCACATCTTGCTTATCACTTTTGAGCGTCTTTTCAGCGGTCTTCAGCATACCGTGAAGCTCAGTGATCGTTTTGTCCAGACTATTCATAATGTAGTTCAGCTTGAACTGATCATACCCGTTATGAAGAGAATGGAGGATGGTGTCTACAGCCATTTCCTGAGAGAACTTTTGATCCAGCTGTAAACACAAATTTCAGAGTCTGCAAAATAAGAGAATCAAAATAATGTGAACAAAATATTTTATTGATTTTTGAAGTTTCTGGGTACAATCTCTAATATTTGCTTCTCTGATTCGATCTCCACTTTGAATTTGACTTAGTTCACGGACTGATTTGATTTGTACTTGAATGAGGGCCTTCGGGCTTGATCTCGTTCAAGAATGTTGATGTAGAAATAGAACGGCACGTCAGTTTTGTATGCTTGTTGTTCTTCTTCCACCGGGATTATTTGATGTTGATTTGATGTTGCTCACGAACTGGCTTGATCTTCTTGAATAAGGGCCTCCGGGCTTGATCTAGTCCAAGGTTGATCTTCTAGAATGGAATGGCACGTCGATTTGATTGCTTGATGTTCTTCTTCTAGGGAGAGAGTTGTGACTTGACTGGCAGGGAGAGATTTTAGAGTTTTAGGTTTTGCCGTCTGTTTCTCCTCTCCTCAAGAATGAGGTAAAGTACTCTATTTATAGAATGAGCAAGCTTTTAGGGTTTTGCTGAATATTGGGCTTTTTGTTTGGACTTGGTTGCCATGACCCGTTATAACAATTTAACCCTTTTTATTAGGTTTAACCGTGAAAAATATTCGGGTTTGAATAAAATAACTAAAATGGGCCAAATTAATTTATGGACCAAACTTAATTAATTTTGTCGATCGTCAAATAATTGTTGAGTCAATACTTTGACTTTTGACTCAAATAATATCCGACGTGGCACGTATTACACGTATTATGAATTTTCCGTGCCTACAAATTGCCCCCTCGAGACTAAGTCACGTACACAATTTGAAGTGTTTTCTCGTGATTGAGTCTCGACTTTTTTTTAACCGGCTTTCCTACGGCCCAAACTTAATGGGTCACTTTATTGAATAATCTACCCATGAGTTGTATGCACTTGTCAGTTGTCATGTATATACAAGAATGATACCTTGACAGCATCAATTTGTGAAGGAACTCCACATCTAATACAATTATGCTCCAACGTCATACATATTTTTGTTATAAAAGATAATACTTATCTTTGTTTGATTTATTTGCAGGTTTGTGATTTTCCTTCCAGGCATGGAGAAGAAGTCATCATCCCATCACTATACCGCTTTGGAGTGTAGTAGGAGGTGTCCGCGCTATTTATTGTCTTTGAGTCCGAGCTGCTTGATCTTCCGAAGACCCGAGACGGAGTTGTCGTCCTTGATCGAGTCCGAGATGGAGTTGTCCTTTACTTGTTAACCCGAGAAGGAGCTGGTACCATCATGATTCATGGAGATGAAGGAGAAGCCATGGAGGGAGACCGCCTCAATGTCCTTGGACCGAAGAAGTCCCGAAAAGAGAACCCCTGTCCTTGCACCTATTTATTGTACTTGAGTAGCACCGAAAAGAAGAGGCCATCATCTTTAGCAACTTTGAGCTTCAAACTATGTCGTCTGAAACTTTGGTGCCTTTCTCGTATTTCGTATGGTTGAACTATGACCAATAAGGAAAAGCTCAAACATTCTTTGTTACCTTATTCACGTGCTTTGATGCCAAAATCTTTTTTTTTTCTTTTCTCTTTATCTTTTTGCTTTTTTTTCAAAAAAATAAAAAATAAAGTATAATAATATGATTGATAGTGGTGATTGTCATGTTTGATGCCAAAGGACTACGAGCCAATTTTTTCCCAATGCCATAGAGGAGCTAAAATGCAACTTTTTTGTATGACCTTTACAACATAAAGACTCCTCATCAATATATCTCATCTTCACTAATGGCGGAGTAATTGACGCGTCATGGCTTTTATACGACTCTAATTTCAATAAAGTTGGTGTCGATTATCGAGCATCCCTACCGTGAAGCCGATCAAACAACAATTTTGCTATCGTAATCAGCCAAGCATTGCTACCATGAAGCCAAGCACGCAACACCCGGACAAAATTGACTTATATAACTTGAAGTCGAGCCGCGAGCCATATTTGTGGCGCATGAAGCACTTGGAGTTAGAGTACGTAGTTGAAGCCATGATATGACGACATTAGAGACCAAATCCATTTACATGAAGCTAGCTAACACGTATGACAACACTTTCGATGATGTTACAGTGAACTTTGTGACCTGAGTTGTACCTTGACATTTGACTTCACACTTGTAGCTTCCTCTAGATCTTCAAGAAATTTTGATAGTGCATTGGAGCTTCAAACCTTTCTCCAATCTTCACGTTCAACATTTGGCCTCTGTGGTGCTTGACGGCTTCTCTTCAAGAAAATATTTTGATCCTTTTGAATTTTGATTGTGATGGTGCTTGGAAGCTTTCTCCATCCTTCAATTTATCCCTTTTGCAAATTTCTGGTGCTTGGAAGCTTTCTCCAAATCTTTGGTCCGAGGTGTTTGGTGTTTTGATGGTGCTTGAAAGCTTTCTCCATTCTTCAGTCGGTCACGTTACAAATTCCTGGTGCTTAGAAGCTATCTCCGGAACTCAATGTAGTTTTCGCGAACTCCTGGTGCTTGGATGCTTTCTTCAGATTTCTGGTTCGATGTATTTGGTGCTTTTGAGCTTTCTCCAAACATTGAGTAAATGACGACAAACTTAATATTTTTGAAGAAAGAGTAAAACAATTTGGTTTTTTTTGTTACTCATGCCCCCGTCATACTTCGTTTTAAAAAACATTTTGTGTGTTTCCAAAACATACGTAATCCTCTAATTTTTTTTTATGGAATACAATTTCAAATTTTACTCCAAAATTATTTTCATTTTTTTTTGATGTGGCTCCCCTTGAACTTTTTTATTATCCAAGATAGGCACGTACCAAAATAAGTGATTTTTTTCACTTTTTTTTTTTTGGATCAAGCCGAACGTAGTTCCAAATTTTTTTGCAATTTTTTTTTGTTATGCAGTTTAGGCTCGTGCTTAGGAGCTTTTGAGGAAGATATTTTTCACCTTTGCTCCCAGGATCATTGTTGAAACTTCTTGCAGACTTGTGTCCTCGAATCGTCGAAGTCTCAACAAATGCCCGACTAATCGGATTTTTCTTCATGATTGGCTAACGAATTCTCCATTTCATGAGCTCGAGTTGCCAAATCCTAGAAATTTTTGGGCTTGATTCCTTGCAAGATGTAAACCAAGTCCCACTGCATGCCTTGGGTGCACATCTCAACTGCAGAAGTTTCGGGAAAATGATCCCTGTATTGAAGACTTAGTATCCTCCAGCTATCGATGTATTCCACGACCGGTTCATCCTCCAACTGGTTTGTTCGTGTTAACTCCATCATGCTGACGATGCGACGAGTGCTTATGAAGCGATTCAGGAACAATTCTTCCATCTGGTCCCAGCTATCAATCGATCCAGATTCTAATTCGTCGGCATACTAATCAAAGGCAACTTCTTTTAGCGATCGAACAAACTACTTCACGACCAAGTCTCCTTCAGTCCCTGCATTGTTACACGTTTCAATAAAATGTGCAACATGTTGTTTCGGATTGCCTTTTCCATCAAACTGCAAGAATTTTGGAGGTTGATAAGCCTTGGACATCTCCAAGGCATCAATCCTTTTTGTGTACGGTTTGATGTAATGGCCACTTTTGTCAGGATCTACGCGAAGTTGCTGCTGTTTAATAGTTTTGGCTATCGTATCTTGAATCTGACGGAAGCAGAACGAATCACCATGGGGATTTCTTCTCCTTCTTGGCTTGGACTTCACTGTCGATTTAGGATCACCGCTTTTTCCTTCACATTCGTTTTCACCGTTTTTGTATGATTTGCCAATGGGACGTTTTTCCAGCTTCTTGGTCAAATTGGCAATTTTTTCTTCTTGCCGTTTGATTTGGGCTCCTTTTTCTTCGCCGTCCTTGACAAGTTTTTCAAGGTGTTTCTTCATGCTCGCCAATTCTTCCTCAATGGTGTTTTCTTCAATTACCCTGACATTTACAACGATGACGTCCATTGCTCCATTGCTAGTCTCATGTGACGGACCTCGGACCGCTCCATTGCTTGCCTTCTGTGACAGACGTTTGCTTGATTTTGGAGGGAAGAACATGTTTTTGTAGCCACCGTCAAGGTTTGTTAGCGACGACAAAGTTGCATCAAAATGAACAGCTATTTTCTTGGCCGCCATGATCGGATCTTGTTTCTTCATCATCATGCTTTTACGGCTCGAAAGTGCGTCAGTACTTTGATTGTGGAGAAAGAGATGAGAGGTAGAAATTGTTCCACCGAGCGTGCCAAATTTGTAAACACAAATTTCAGAGTCTGCAAAATAAGAGAATCAAAATAATGTGAACAAAATATTTTATTGATTTTTGAAGTTTCTGGGTACAATCTCTAATATTTGCTCCTCTGATTCGATCTCCACTTTGAATTTTACTTAGTTCACAGACTGATTTGATTTGTACTTGAATGAGGGCCTTCGGGCTTGATCTCGTTCAAGAATGTTGATGTAGAAATAGAACGGCACGTCAGTTTTGTATGCTTGTTGTTCTTCTTCCACCGGGATTATTTGATGTTGATTTGATGTTGCTCACGAACTGGCTTGATCTTCTTGAATAAGGGCCTCCGGGCTTGATCTCGTCCAAGGTTGATCTTCTAGAATGGAACGGCACGTCGATTTGATTGCTTGATGTTCTTCTTCTAGGGAGAGAGTTGTGACTTGACTGGCAGGGAGAGATTTGAGATTTTTAGGTTTTGCCGTCTGTTTCTCCTCTCCTTAAGAATGAGGTAAAGTACTCTATTTATAGAATGAGGAAGCTTTTAGGGTTTTGCTGAATATTGGGCTTTTTGTTTGGACTTGGTTGTCATGACCCGTTATAACAATTTACCTTTTTTTATTAGGTTTAACCGTTAAAAATATTCGGGTTTGAATAAAATAACTAAAATGGGCCAAATTAATTTATGGACCAAACTTAATTAATTTTGTCGACCGTCAAATAATTATTGAGTCAATACTTTGACTTTTGACTCAAATAATATCCGACGTGGCACGTATTACACGTATTATGAATTTTCCGTGCCTACACCAGCCGACTCTTATTCTCAATGAGTCCAATCATTTTGAGAACATGTGGACTTACGGGCTCGCCTTTCTTAAGCTTGGTCTCAAGAATTTGCCTATGAGTCTCGAATCTTTCGACTCGAGCCAGATCTTGGAACATGTTCTTTAACTCACTAATGATCGTGAAAGCATCTGAGTTGATGAACGTTTTCTGTAGATCTGCACTCATGGTTGCAAGCATTAGACATTTTACATCCTTGTTGGCATCAATCCAACGATTGAGGGCTGCCTAAGTGACCCCGTCGCCTACGCTTCGGGCATCGCCTTTTCCAGGACATACTCCTTTTCTTCCTGCATAAGAACTATTTTCAAGTTCCTTTGCCAGTCAAGGAAGTTTTTCCCGCTCAACTTCTCCTTTTCGAGAATTGAACGGATGTTGAATTATTTGTTGTTTGCCATAGTTAAAACTACAATTGAAAAGAATAAACAAGTAAATAACCATTCACAGTTTCTCTTAATATACTTAAATTCTAGCATTCATGCATAATTCAATATTTGTTAAGCATTTTATTCAAGTTATGTGTTCCGGCAGGTGTGAATAAAATGATTCCAAGATCCTAAAATCATCGAAGAATTAAGAACATTATAGACTCAATTCTAAAATATTTTAGGTAAGCAAATCCTTTGCTAATAGTCTAGAAACTACTCTTGGTTGATAGGTACGTCTAAGAACTTATTAGGTAAACCTATCTGTTTTTCCACGACATAAAAGGACTCCTTACTTATATCGTTGAGTTTCACCAAAACTAACATGTACTCACAATTATTTGTGTACCTTACCCCTTTAGGATCAATAAGTAACACCTCGCTATGGCGGAAAACTATTACTAAGATTGATGTAAAGGTTATCCAAGTAAGTGTTATTTTGGCATGACATCTTTTAACTCAATTTTTAAAGTTTGAAACTTAAGGCTCTTACTATGTTGGTTAGATTTTAAGTGAACTAGAATCCTTAAACAAATCAAGCCACAATCTCATGCATAATTAAGACATATTTAAAGCAATAAATAACTTAAAGCATGCATAAGATATAAATGTGATCTAGTATGGCCCGACTTCATCTTGAAGCTTCAACTTCAAACTCCGTCTTGAAAATGGACTGGAAACTCCGTCTTGAATTTCACCATGGGAGGCGCCATTTTCTTCAAATAGGATATGCTATAATTGAAACTAATTACAACTATTTGATGGTACGCAGACCATAGTTAAAATTAAAAACTTTGGTGCATTAGACCAATTTTACATTCAAATTAATGGTACGCAGACCATATTTTCTATCCTATTTGGGCCATACTAGTCACTTTCCATAACCTGCAAAACAGTATATTTACAATATACCATTCACCTATTCATTTATCAATGAATGACCCACATAGCAAGTTAGTAGAACATATTATGCATCACATAAATATTTGCAACAATTAATCAAGGCTTCCAATAATCTACAAATTATTCAATCCTTATTAATTCTAATCGAGTTGTTTTAACCTTAAAGGAATGTAGACCTAATCAAGAGTTTAATGACTAAGGGCTCCTACTAAAACCAAGAAATTTACATGCTTTACAAATTTTAAACATAAAATTGTATTTCCTAGTCCAACCGGAAACTTACAAATTTAACTAAAATTTAAAGCTCATATAAAATAATATTTTAAATCCTTTATTTTATTTCCAGTTGATTAAAATTAATATATTAATTTAAATTTTATCAAGGTTTTAATTTTAGTAAAATAATTAGTATAAATAAATTTATAATAATTAAATTAATCAAAATTAAATTCCGAGAAAAAGTTAAATTACAAAATTAAACTTAATTAAAATCGTTTTCAACCGAAAAAAAAAACGAACCAACGGGCTAAGATAAAGCCACAGGCTTGCGCCCATGCCTCGTCGAAGCGTTGTAGTAGCAGCGCCCATGGGTCGCGTGCACGAGTGCAGTGCCCACGGCCTCCCACTGCGATGGTCGTAGAACAAGCATCGAGCAGGCCACGCATATCACGCAGCAAGCCGAGCCAGCCACGCACTAAGCGCAACAAGCATCGCTCGCTGGGACGAGCCAGCGCGCACTGGGCGAACCAGTGCTTGCTGGCGCGTACCAGCGCTCGTCGCTTGCGCGCGCGGCCTGTGTGCTCATTGCCTTCGTCTCGCCTCTCGATCACGTGCACACAACACACAACGCACAGGAGCCTAGCCCCCGCGCGCGTGCACCGTGCCTTGCTCGCTGCCTAGTACCGCATGGGCGACGAGCTCCCTTGCTCGTCGTCGCATGCGTGCACTATGCAACACCCCTTAAGGGTGACACTTAGCTTCCATTGCTTCGTGCGTGCAAGATTTGTGAACGATTTTCATAAAAATTAAAACTTTTATAATTTAAATTTATTGACAAATTAATAGCTCATATTAATTTCATAAATTTAGGCAAAATATCAAAAATTTATTATTCAAATTAATTTCCGATTATATTAATTTTCATGGATTCAAATATAGGTCATAAAATTTTAAAAATTTTTCAATTTTAACAAATTTTATTGTGGTTTTTAATTATAGGATTCTAATTAAATTGTTAATTAATTATGAAAACCAAAACAAATTCTAAATTATTCGAATTTCAACAAATTAATTACAATTACAAATTAGGTTGTATAACTAACAAGATTAGGCTTTAAAATTGTTATACATATACAGTAGGTCAATCATAGATTCAAGATTTACGTACAAGATTCGCAAATATTTAATTTAACATCATAAAAATTATAAATTTTGCGTTCGAAAAACTAAAACCTCCGAAAAGTCATAGTTAGAATTCGAATTTGCAACAAATCTTTGATTTTTGTTAAAATTTTAAAACGTCGTTTACATGCGAAATTCACAATAAAATTATACGCTTTCGACCATTATTGAGAAAACTGCCGAAAAACCCTGCGAACATATATACAAATAATCGCACAAATTTGCAATTAATTACATACAAGAAATTAATCACCCCTTTAATTCATTGCAAATTTATAAAATTTAACCATGTTAACTATAATTGATTATGGAATTAATTAAAGTCTCATGATACCACTGTTAGGTAATGACAAATATAAAACATATATCTCATGCGGAAAAACCATAAAGCCAGGAATCCAAATTAATTGTCACATAGTCAATTAGCATAATTTAGGATACATACATGTGATGCGTGCCTTCCCTAGCTGCCCCCGAACCGAACAAGAACAAGTTTAGGACTCCAAATGTCGCCCCTCCGTAGATAGTCCACAACACGTTCGGATCCGTCTTAGATTCAACCAACTAGGATATTCTCTAAGGTATTATGTTTATTTGAAAGCTTAATTATATATTTTAGGCGATTTATTAAATTCGTACTTGAACTTAAACTATATGAATACTTATTGAATTGTTGTGTATAAATTGTGATTATGAACCACGTATTTATAGGGTGGAAATAACGGACTTAGATTTCTACTAGGATTCAAATAACTAAATCTATTAGCATTCTAGTTAAATTAATTCTTTAGAATTTAATGTTTAATCAAACATAAAAACATTTAAATTCGTGTAGAATTAGGAAAACGATTTAATCAAGCAATCCTAAACGACCAAGGAATTGGTCGTACGTAGCATTGCACACACACGCAGCCCACATGGGCGTTGGTGCGCGGCTCGGCCCAAGGCAGGCGATGGCAGCACGCGGCCCATCGTGGGCGCTGCTGCTGGGCCTAGCCTTGCTCGCTGCTCGCGGGCTTTGTAGGCCTTGCTGCTTGCGGGATTCGCTAGGCGCGGGCCTGGCTTCGTGCTGGGCCTTGCGTCTAGCAAGCTCGTCCGACGATCGTTTCGTATGTCGCGCTTCCGATTCGTTTTCCGATTCCGGAATTCATTTCTGATTTGAACAATATTTAATATTTCCGATTCCGGAATTTATTTCCGTTTCGAACAAATATTTAATATTTTCGATTCCGGAATTTATTTCCGATTCCGGCAATATTTCTATTTCCGATAATATTTTCTGATACGTACCATGTTTCCGTTTCCGGCAACATCTACGACTTGGATAATATTTATATTTCCGTTATGATCCATATTTCCGTTTCCGGCAATATCATCATTTCCAGAGTATTCATATTTTGCCTTTTGACGATTTCAGCTCCCACTGGAACCGAGATCCGTCGATTCCGAATATTCATAAATGGAGTATTTAATTTACTTAAATACTTGATCCGTTCACGTACTATTTGTGTGACCCTACGGGTTCAGTCAAGAGTAAGCGGTGGATTAATATTATTAATTCCACTTGAACTGAAGTGGCCTCTAGCTAGGTATTCAACTCACTTGATCTCACTGAATTATTAACTTGTTTAATTAATTAATACTTAACTGCATTTATTAGACTTAGCTTTGAATGCATATTTGGACCAAGGGCATTATTTCCTTCAAGGGGATTAGGGCGATGACAGAGGGAGGGGGGGAGGGGGCGGCGACAGAAGGAGAGGGAGGCGAGAGAGCAATGGTGGAGCAGGCCAGGGCGACGAGCGCGACAACATGGATGACTGTTGTTGCTCGCTGGTCGGAAGAGGAGATGGAGAAAGAAAGAGGGAGGGGCTAGCTAGGTTACCAAACAATATTCTATATCTAATGCTTTTCATTCCATTCTCCTTGATTCTCTTTCTCATACTCTTTCCCTTTCCCTTCTCCGACCAAACGACCCGTTATAAAATTTCGTTCTATATTATCACATAGATGCCCTTAATATTCTGTAAAAATTTGTGCCAAGTGATTATTTTAACTGATTAAATTCTTTGGGCATTTAATCTCTCACACTTTTCCATTTGGGCATTATTTCACATTTTCCCAATGTCAGATTTTGGATAAAAGTAAAAACATTATAAATAAACGTAATTTTCGTTTAAATAAAAAATAGAAGGAATAGCGTTTGTAAGAGAGTATACCATGTCATGTGGCGCTCTTATCTTGCATTCGACACATGTCATTCCATGTCATCCATATGTTATTCAAAAATTAGAAATATAAAATTCGAACCCATGACCTCGTGATTTGAACACTAATGACGTATTCACTTGGCCAAGCAATATTACATGTTATATTTTGTAATGAATACTCCTATAGAAATAAATTTTGTTTTAATAAAAATAGGAGAGAATCATAATTGTTTATTTTATTTTTTGCGGAAAATGCTTAGTTAGCGTTATCCAATAAATAACTCGGGGCATCGCCTGAATTCAAAAACTAGTGTAAAGAACAAAAAGGGACGAAGAGAACATTTATACATATTACCTTTGACTGTAATTTTAACTATTACATAAAAAGTTTAAGTTTTTTTTAGTTTTTTGGACATAAGCTCAAACATACGTATACATAATTGAATATGTTCACATATTACAAGTTTACAACATACTACTAGAGCTTTACTAACTCTTACAAACAAAATAAATACGGAGTATTAAACTTTAAAAACCACAAAGGTAGTGAACACTTTGATCGTCAACCCTTGACTGTTGATGAAGCCTCATAACAGTTCTACATTCCCATTTTCACTTGGCTTGAAGCAAGCTTGTAGTCGAAAGGAATCCCTTCAAACCATGTGACACTTGAACGACAAAGAGAGACACGAAAGGATAGATAATGCTCACAAACAAACTGAGACACTGACTGGATACCTTATTGAAAAGATACATTGAGTCTTTCCTTAGAACGGGAGAGACTCAACCTAGTTGACAAGCTACGAACCCCCAAACATTGGGGAGTTGTCTTCGGATAAGAAATTTTGAATGCAATGAGATCCCCTCTCATCGCAAACCTAAACCGGAAAACCCAACTTTGTGGACACCAACACCCCCTTCCATAATCACCCACATCTTCCCCCTTCATCTTATAACCTGACATACCCCCACTAGAAGTAGTATGAACACACAGGACAAGGCCACTAACAAGGTTAACTGACTCTTATGTAATTAGAATTGAGTAAACATTTAAACTCAATCGAACAACTCCTACTTGCCTCAAAGTTGAACATACCCACATAAGACATCCAACAATAAAACAATTTTGGGGAATACTTAAAGGGCTACAAATCTACAATAACTAACAATTCCAACAGGGAAACTTCCAACACCAAAGCATAAAACCATACTACCCAACAATAATAACATAAAACCTGACATTAAAACTATCCAACTAAACCAATCAACTTAACACAACAGGGATGAAAACAAGGATCACATCACTCACATAAATGACATAATCCTCCAAAATTCGGCCAAAAATAAATACCAAACACCACACTCTAACCTAGTCTTTACTTTTACCGTCAAGATCGACGTATTTTCTGACACTACTATACGGCGAAGACAATGAACTTAGGTCTTAATTGGTTTCTGAAAACCTAGCAAAAACATAGCAAACATCCTAATTAACTAGCACCCCTAATCCGAATTAGAAACCCTTACCCCAAATTTCACCTTTACCGGAGAGATTATCCACGGCGGCGTCTAGGGAAGCTTCGGAGATGGACACCAAGGTTTCTTAACCAGGTCTGATGGAGATCCCTTGTGTCAAAGATCGGCAAAGTCGACTGAATCTAAGTCGCCGACGAGGAGATCGAGAGAAGCAAAAGCCTTCTATGTTAACATTTTATTCCTACTATGTAATACCTCTATAATTAATGTTATAATATAAAAATGTTGTAAGATTATTGTCAATGTATATTTTCAAATTTTCAAATTCATATAATTTTACAAAAACGTGAATACTCAAAGTTGAGCATTGATAAACGTAAAAGCAAATATCCATGTATATAAAACGGTGGGAGTTATTTATATTGAAATCGAAATAGTTTTATTATCGAGGAAAAATTCATGGGATGGAGTACACATTTTGTAACATTTCTCATACTATCCACTCAATTCACTTTTCTGTGATTATGAAGATCTTGTGATATAATCATCAAAATACGACTAAGGTGGTTTATTTAAAATTTATAAGGAGTAGTAACGAATTTCCATAAAATAAAATTTCTAGGTTAAACTGGTTGGTAGTTGTTCAATTTGAGTTGTTTCATTCATCAACTACTAGATACTATATTAAAATGGACACATGGCCTGCTCAAACTTTAAAAAACAACGGCTTGGATTAGCAAAAACCAAGTTAGAGGTTGTTGATAGAAAACAGATGAAGTCTACAATAAATATATACTGATAAACCATAATGATGCAGAAGCTGCAAGTTCCTCCAAATGTTATCGATCGTAGCTTATTCCTTGTACTCAAATGCTACTTACTTGTCATATCTAGCTCTTCCACTTCCACCCACTTAAGCACTTACTAGTTCGTATTTACTATTTAGTAATCAGCTCTTCCACACACTTAGTAGTACACTTGCTGCAAATCCATTAAAATATTGTTTCCCCAATTTGGTCATGGATCAACTTATCAACTACAATACCTCAAGATACCGACTTCCATTTTAACAGTCAAAAAATGTTTTCTCTCTAGAATTTTCTCTCTAGCTTCTTTTTCAACCTAAGTTAGATAACTGGAGATCTTCCTTCTCGCTTCTGGCGAGAGGGCCTCCAGGAGTCTTCTTAGGAAGATTAGGAAGTCTTCCATTCTCAAATTTTATTTAGTTCTGTTTAGTTTTTTCTTGTTTTTGCAGGTGTTCTTCTAAGCGTTCATTAAGTCTCAACAAGCCGCTAGGGATATTAGTCCAAGTAACCTCCATGAGGTCATGATCACGAATGATGTTGGCAACTAGCAACATCAACCAATAATAGATGAAAATATGGAAGATTAGAAGGATAGGGGACATGACATCCCACTGTCTACGCAAACCCAAAAAGCCCTTCCATTCTCTTTCAAAGATGCAGTTGAAGGGTCTTCTCAATGGTTTGATGAAGCCAAACGAATCCAAATAAGTTCTCTCAAATGGGAAGATCAGGAAGTTGATCCTCCGAATGAATCCAGAGCAGTCCAGTTCACGAAACCAACTTTGGAAAGGTTGAGACAACCATGAAAACTCACCCTAATGGGGAAATGTTTGGGTCTCTCCATTCGACCATCGTTTATGACCCAACGTGTTAGAATAATGTGGAAGCCTAAGGGTACTCTGGAGGTCATGATTGATCTAGGTTCAAATATTTATCTATTTAGGTTTTCTCTAATGGATGATTACGAAAGAGCTTTACTTGGAGGACCATGGTTCATTTTGGATCACTATCTATTGATCTCAAAATGGAAACCAAACTTTCGTCCTTCAGCGAACCCATTTGATTCGATGACAGTGTGGATCGGATTTCCAGAGCTACCCGTGGAATACGATAAGGAAACCCTCTTTGAAATTGCAAAAATAGTTGGAACCCCATTACGTGTAGATTATGCAACAGACCACCTAACTCGTGCACGTTACGCTAGGGTTTTCTTAGTTATCAACCTTAACGCTCCCTAGCTTGGTTACATCAATATGGGTCGGTATTCAATGGCAATTGATTGAATATGAAAATATTCATTCCCTTTGTTTCTCTTGTGGGAAAATTGGTCTCAACAAAGAAAAATGTCCTACTAACCCCAAACCACCACTCAAACCACCCTCCCCATGGCTACCCATCCCCTAACCATTATTGCCTCAACTCCAGGTGACACTAATACCCATGATCCACTATCTAGTCCCACTAACACTGAATTATTGCCCACTCAATTTTCCCACTACCCATAGTAATAGCACCAACCTTAGCCCATTGACCCAATCCTTCTCTGAAAATCTTGAGGCTGACCCAAACGCGTATGGGCCATGGACCATGGTGGTGAAAAAAAGTAATACAAGGCCCAATAATCCAACCCACTGGAAAAATACCCCACATAAAAAGAATAATAATACCCACTCCCCTCAACCAACAAACCGAAATAAACAACCCAACAAAACGAAACTTCCATGGAAAGGAAATAATTGGCAAGTTTTGGAAAAAGACAATGATAAGAATGCAATTAACTTTTCAACAATTGGAGAAAGGTGCATTGGGAATGATAGAGAAATCTCCCAAAATGTTTCAGACATAAAGAAGGAAATCACTTCACCTTCCTTACCCGCAAGCAACCACTCAGTCCAGAGTTTCCACGTGTCCCCTCCTATACTGGTCAATCCCGGCGGTGTCCCTTCGTCTTCCTCCACTTCCCCACAACCCGAGCTTTTGAAAACCACCATAAAAACCCAAATCAAAGACACTATATATCTTCCCTTTCGAAAACAATAACCATGGAAAGAAAACCTCAATTTCCTCGTCAATCAGAAGAGAGCTACTCGCTGTTCAGCAAGAATCCGACACTTAGAGAGCTCTCTTCAGATCAACATCCGCCCTCCATCTCCTATATCCCCACCAGCTTTACCACCTCCAATGTCCCCTCAACCTTTGAATGCAGCAACTCCACCTCCGCAATCAAACCCCCCAACATCTCACGACAGGAACCACCTCCTACACCACCGTGTGCGGTCCTCCCTGGCGTTTTGTCTTCCATTCACCCTTTACCCTACCCAGAAACCTCTAACTGCTCGCCCACCACCCTTAGACCCTTCGATCGATCCCTTCATCCACCCTATGCCATCGAGGCCGATGGGGAACCCTCCCCTATGGGCACCAATAAGACTCCGCCAACCCCTGGGAAAAATGCAATGATGCACAATTCGCTCCTCCAACTTCAGGCCTTCCAAACAAACATCTTGAATCTTTATCAACCGAACTCCAATCTTCCTCTTCTATCACCACCCTTCAACCCACTACTCCCTCTCACCCCTCTCCTACCACCTCCAAAGAGTCCAATAAGCTTTTCTTTGGGGTCAAAACAGTAGAGCTTGACTTTGAGCTAATATCAAACCATACAACAACCTACATAGTTCTGAAAGGGGTTATGGGTTTACAGATAGAGTTCATGTATTGGGGAGTGGAGCAGTGAAGGAAATTCAGGCTCTCAACAAACCTCTCATGATGACAGATATTGCTTTGCTGGATGAAATGGACAAGTGGAAGGATTGGGAGAAATTCTTTCCATGGATCCCAGTGGAGGATCTTAAGCTTTCAGGTTTTTCTCCAACCTCTTTACCTGATCTTAACGTGAAATTAGTTATCTGGAATGTTAGAGGAGCAAGTAAGAACAATTATATTCCTTACGCTTGGGATATGATCAGTAACCATAAACCTTCTATTTTTATTATCTTAGAAACTATGAATGATGAGGTTAGAGCTAAGGTTGTAGAGAAATATTTGGGTTTTGATAAATGTCTGGTGGTTCCGGCTGACGGTAGAAGGGGGGAAATTTGGATGTTCTACAATCCAAATGTAGTTTCTTTGACCACTCATTATAAGAAAACACCGCACTACTTCCATGCTCTCTTCAAACTTAATCCTACTCAACCAGAGATCATAATTACTAGAATATATGCACCTAGTACTAGCAGGAAAAGGCACGAACTTTGGGCGGAACTTCGTTCTAATCTCCCTCCCCCTTCCACTCCCTGGTTGGTGTTAGGAGATCTAAATGAAGTGACAAACCAAACTGAAAAATCTGGAGGTAGGGCTTTCAATAATAGTCAGTGTATGGACTTGAATTTATTGGCTGATGCTGCTTCCCTTGTGGACTTGGGCTTTCATGGCAATCCTTTCACTTGGACTAATGCTAGAGAGGGTTTGGAGCTGATATGTGAACGCTTGGACAGAGCACTAGCAAATCCAAGTTGGCTAAACCCCTATCCAAATACTGAGGTACTCCACCTTCCCAGCACTTATAGTGATCATTATCCTTTACTTGTTAATATTTATTCTGAAAAACTCAATGGCCCTTTTCCATTTCGTTGTAAGGAAGTATGGTTGCCACATCCTGATTTTAGTGATTTTTTTGGGGGAAATTGGTAGTATAATGATATTGTAGGGTAATACAGTTAAACATAATAACATGTGCGGAAACAATCCCCAAAGCCAGGAAACATGTATAAAGAACAGATCAAGCATACTTACGTTTGTAGCGTGTTTTCCCTAGTAATCTGTCAACGAACACAAACTTAGAACTCCACTTGTCGTTCCTCTACTTGGTTCACCGACACGATCAGATCCGTCTTGATAATCGTAGCTTAGACAATCGATCAAGAGTGTTTGCTTTTGGGAAGAACTCAGTTTGGAGGTACAGAGAGAATTATGGTTCTCTGAGTGTCTAGGGTTAGAGTAGTATCGAATTGTGTTAGGAAAACTTAGGTATGTAGGTTATTAGAATAACCTACTAACCGACCAAGCAAATAAGGCCATGACCGGCCAGCAAGCCCACGCGACACACACACGCCACAAGCGAGCACGCAGCCAGCTGGGCCATGGGCCGCACGCTGCTGCTGCTGCGTTGTCGTCTTGGCCCGCGCGCGCACACGCAGCCGCTCGGCTTTGGGCCAGCGCTGATGTGCTTGTGTTGCTTGCGTACCATGCGCCCATGGGCCTCGAATGCTTCGTGCATTCGGCTCGTGGGCTTCTCTTCGTATTCGAGACATAATATCGTTCCGGATAATACTTATCGTTTCGTATACTACGAATCACCGTCGTACTATACGATTTATTCGTTTCGCCCAGCTTACGAATATTCGCGATACGATATACAATTCCGATGCAAGGTCGTATCGTATAATACGTTTTCCAAAACTAATTCCCGAAAAGCTATTAAATGAATTTCCGATTCTTTTAATCCGGTGATCTGTTACGTGCCATTGGTGTGACCTTGTAGGTTCAGTCAAGAGTAAGTTGTGAGCTTAATATTCATTGGAACTCACTGATCGGAAGCATTGCTCCAACTAGCTGTTCCGATCACTTGATCTCACTGAATTAATTGTTCACAATTAATCTGAACCTTGGTATTAGACTTAATGCACCTTGGGTGAAGGACATATTTCCTTCAGTCTCCCACTTGTCATTCAGACAAGTGTGCATTCACATTCCTTTGTCACTTAGTGTTACTTACTGAACATAAGGTAAGATCCAAGCCATCCTTATTAGGTCCAGATGTGTTTCTCGGATTACATAGTTCAACTGTTAAACTTTTACAGATGGTTAAGCCTTAACCATTCTGAGCACGGCCATGCATTTTACAGTGTCTAACTCTCCGAGAGGCCTTGTTACACAACAGCACCATATCCTATCAAAGATAGGACAATCCATTCTTGCAATCTATGAACACTCACTTTGATTCATAGTACGCCCAATAACTGCTTTTACCTTTTACGGTGCGACGTTTAGCTGGCATCAAAGCGAACTAATTCTCAAACGAGCAGACATAATCGCTCATGTTCTGAGGAACGGTTTCTAATCACCATTAATGAGAACTACCTATGACATGACTTTAATCTCTTAAAGTGTTCTCATGGTCAATCCGATACAAGATCCAATAAGTATCTATGAAAAATATCCTGACATCCAGTCACTCTAGTTCAAGAAACAGAACTAAAAAGTCTACTTGCAATCTAATCTTCATTAGTCATTGGTCGTCCACCTTTCAATGACCTGGATTAGGGATCCTTTGTGACTTCAATATTCAAGTGAAGGAAATATGTCCTTCACCCAAGGTGCATTAAGTCTAATACCAAGGTTCAGATTAATTGGGAACAATTAATTCAGTGAGATCAAGTGATTGGAACAGCTAGCTGGAGTAATGCTTCCGATCAGTGAGTTCTAATGAATATTAATCTCACAGCTTACTCTTGACTGCACCTGCAAGGTCACACCAATGACACGTAACAGATCAGCGGATTAAATGAATCGGAAATTCATTCAATAGCTTTTCGGGAATTAGTTGGAAAACGTATTATACGATACGACCTTGCATCGGAATCGTATATCGTATCGCGAATATTCGTAAGCTAGGCGAAACGAATAAATCGTATCGTACGACAATGATTCGTCGTATACGAAACGATAAATAATATATCGGAAATATATTAAACCCGAATACGAAGAGCGGCCCACGAGCCGAGTGCACGAAGCACTCAAGGCCCATGGGCGCGCTGGGCAAGCAAGCAAGGCCACGGCAACACGGCAGCGCAGGCCTATGGCCAAGCGAACTGCGCGTGTGCGCGCGGGCCGAAGCAGCGACACAACCACAGCAGCGAGGCCCATGGCCCAGCTCGCTGTGCTCGTCTTGCGCGGGGCTTGTTGGCCGACCTTGCCTTATGGCTTGGTCGGTTAGTAAGGTTATGTTAATAACCTTCTAACCCTTTTTCCGGCCAACACAACACAATTCAGTCACACTAAAACCCTAGAGTCACAGAGAACCCTAATTCTCTATGTGCCTCCAAAGTGTGTTCATCCCAAAAGGCAAGAACTCTTGATCGATTGTCTAAGCTACGATAATCAAGACGGATCTGATCGTGTCGGTGAACCAAGTAAAGGAACGACAAGTGGAGTTCTAAGTTCGTGTTCTTTGAAAATTTGTGGAAACCACGCTTCAAACGTAAGTATGCTTAATATGTGCTTTATACATGCTTCCTGACTTTGGGGATTGTTTCCGCACATGTTATTATGTTTAACTGTATTCCCCTACAGTGGTATCATGAGCCTTATGTATTCAAAGCATATTTTAGCATGATTTATTTGTTTTTGCATCTGTCGAAAATTTTGAATTTTTTGTTGAATTTTCGGAATTTTTACGAATTATTGGATGAATTGCGTAATAAGCTGTTCCGAAATCAAAAATATTTGTTTTTTCGAATTTTAAAACCCTAATCTGATTGAAAACGATTTTCTAAGATCATTTAATGGGAACGGAATTGGAAACACAGGCCTCGAAGTGTCGTTTTTGGGGCGTTTTTGTTAATTTTTTAATAAAAATTAAAAGTGTCGGAAAGTAATTCAATTAAAAGGTCGACCTAAACTACTCGGAATTTCTTGAAATTTTGACACAATGTTTCTGGGTATATTCTTGATCTATGGTAAAAATTTTATAATTTTCCGTTAAGTATAAACCCTAATTTTGCCTTTCCCCAATTCGTAAAATTTGGAACCCTAATTCAATTTTAATTAATTTTGTTTTGATAATTCGGTTAATTGGGAAAGGGGATATAATTTCATGGGTCAGTGGCTAATTTAAAAAATTATTGGATTAAAATTTTGAATGGTTTCATTAATTTTAATCACACTTAAACCTAATTATTAAAATCTGAAATTTAAATGTTAATGAACGATTTAAAGTTTTGGATTTTATTATTTAAAAAGTTCAAATTTTTAATGTTGATTCGTTCGTTCTTAAAAATTTGAATAATGTTAGCCTTTGATTTAATATTTTACGAAATTGGATTGTCGTTAAAGTTTATTAAATCGTTAAAAATCTTTGTTTTTCCAAAATAAAAATCGTAACTTTTTGAAAAATAATATTAATGCAAGTTCGTGAAATTAAATTTATTTTAATTGAGTTGGTCCGTAGGCACGAACCAAAGGCACAAAAACGATTTGTGGTGGACGTATGGCTCGACGAGCCATACGGGCTGCAGCCGAGCCGCAGCGACACGGGCAGCAGCAAGCGTGCTGCGTGCCTCGTGCGCGCTGGGCGAGGAAAGGGAAAGCATTGGCTTACGGGTGCTGCGAAGAAGCAAGGCGCAATGCACGACGACGAGCGCGCAGGGCAGCGACGAGCTGTGGGCACGCGCGCGCGCCAGGCTGCGAGGTGTGCGAGCTTGCTCGTGCGCCTCGTAGGCCACACGCAAGGGCAATGGGCTGGGCGCAAGCCTAGCCCAACTATGAACTTGAACCTTTTTTGTTGACAAATTGTTTAATTCGTTGGGCTTCGCATGTTTGCATTAATTTGGGCTAACGGGATATTTAATTTAATATTTTATTTGCTTGGGCCGGGATGCGAGTTTTAATTTAATTTTTCATAATTAATTATCCGGAATAATTATAGGTTTGAGTGGGAGCCACTAAATGAAATTGAAATGAAATAATTATTTTTAATTATTTTCGTAGGTCGCATTATTTTAATTAAATTCAATTTTAATTAGAATAAAGTCTAAGGATTAATAATTTGGAAATTGATTAATCTTTTAGGACGCGTTTATGTGAACGTGAATTTTAATTAATTCACGTAAATACTTGCATATTTATATGGGCCATTCGTTTTAGCATACGAATGGATGAATGCATAGAATATATATATTTTATGTAATGCAGGTACTCCAAGTGACTAGTATGGCCATTTAGGATAGTTAAATACGGTCTGCGTACTGTTCTATCTTTGAATGTAAAGTTTTAAATATGGTCTGCGTACCATGGAAATTTTGATGTAATTTTATTATTTTCTAGTATTTCTAAGTTTAGAACTTTAAGTTAGCATTTGAACGAAAATTCAAGACGATGCCAAGCTAACAAGAAGGTGATGAAGATTGGATGCTTCAAGACAAGATGTTTTGGGCCATACTAGATCACCATTTATTTATGCAATTTAATATATATATAGTATGCGTGAATGTATGAATGTATGTATGCTTTGCATGAATAGGTTGTTTCGTATGACTCGATTAGATTAAGTTCACTAAATAATCGAACCAACATAGAAACAACTAGGTCCAAAGTAATATTGAGTTTAAAAATTACCTTCCAAATACAAAAATCTAAGGATCTAAGGTAGTAGGTTTACGCTAAAGCGAGGTGCTATTTTAGTTGACTTAGGTGGCAAGGCGTCCAAAGGAGCACGTTGATTGTGGTTTCAACTCAAACAACAATGGCATTATGTTGTGGCAATGGGATAAATTATGGTATTAATTTATTAACCAAGAGTAATTTGGAGATTACTAGCAATAGGTTTTGCTTACCTAAAATCTTAAAATACTTAAGACATGCTAAAGCTGCTTAAGGATTTATGACTTTGGGGGTCTTGGAATCGTTTCATTCATTTTGGACCATGTTTTTGCTTTTTGCATGAATGAAATGTTTTAATATCTTTAATGATTGCATGCTTGATTTTATTTCAAAGTTATTATTGCAAATCCTTTTCGATTGTAGTAATCAAAATGGCCGCAATCAAAACACAACTCAAAGTAACTGAAATTCTGGATGTAAAATTGAACATATCAAACTTTCTTGATTGGGAGAGGAAGCTTCGGCAAGTCCTCAAGTGGAACAACATTGAATATGTAGTTGACCATCCCATCCCCAGCTACTACTCAAAGGATATGACTCCAGAAAAGCACTATGCGTGGGCGAACCACATGTCGCTAGTGATTGATCTTATTCTTGGCTCTATCCCCAATGATTGGAGTGTAAGGTTCGTTGCATACGAGCCATGGGCACTCCTAAGGCATCTTAGGGATATATGTCGTGGTAGATTCCAACATGGTGGTCAACATGTCGACCAAAATGTTTTTGAATTGGTAAATTCATTTGAGGATCTAAAGCTTAATGCTCCACTGGGTTGTTGCTTTAACTTCGAAAGACAAAAAGCAAGGGAAAGGGTCATTGATCTTGAAATGACAGAGCGGACGCCAATCAGAACTCATACAAAGAAAATGGTTGGGCTTCTCAACCGGCTTGAGTTACTTGGTGATCCATTCCCAGATTCTGCAGCTGCGGGAATACTTTTGAATTCTCTTCACCCTGGTTATAAGAAATTCAAACTACTCTATTTTTCCAAGAAAAGGTAAAACACTCTTAGTGAACTAATCTACTTGCTTCATCAGTATGAATTGGACTTTGTAAGTGATAAGCAAGCATCACTAAAAGTAAAGAGTAAGAAATTCAAGAAAAAGGTTCCTGGGAAGATCCAAAGCAAGGGTGCATCTCCATCTACTTCAGGAAGGCAAGTGGCGCCATCCAAGAAGAAGATGAAGAAGGATCGTTCTCCATCTACATCGCAATGCTTCAAATGTAATGAAATTGGTCATTACAAGCGAGATTGCCCCAAACTAAAGGAAAAGAAGAAGGACGGAAATGTTGCTTCTCCTTCAGGTATGTATGTTATACATTGTAATCTTGCTAATTCTACTTCTTGGGTATTAGACACTGGTTGTGGCTCACACTTATGTTCCGATTCGCAGGGACTAAGGAGAAGTAGAAAGCTTGATAAAGGCGAGATGGATCTACGCGTGGGAAATGGAGCACGGATTGCTGCATTAGCCGTAGGATCTTATTTTATTTCTTTGCCTAGTGGTTTTGTTTTGGAACTAGAAAATTGTTACTACGTTCCTAGTATCACCAGAAACATCATTTCCGTTTCAAGTTTGGATTCTAAAGGTTTTAGTTTTCAATTTAAAGACAATAGTTGTTCTTTTTCTTTGAATGGAATGTTTTATGGTTCAGCACAACAAGAAAACGGTCTTTATGTGATAGATACGAGCAAACACATTTATAACATAAATACCAAAAAGGCTAAAACTGGTGATTCGGATCTCACATTTCTGTGGCATTGTCGATTAGGCCATATAAACACAAAGCGTATGGAATTACTTCAACGGAAAGGAATTCTAGAATCATTCGACTTAGAGAAGATTGATCAATGCGAATCTTGTTTACTGGGCAAAATGACAAAGCAACCTTTCTCAAAGGTGGGAGAAAGAGCAAGTGAACTACTAGGGCTAATACATACGGACGTATGTGAGCCTATGAGTACGAAAGCTAGAGGTGAGTTCAGCTATTTCATAACGTTTCCGGATGACTTCAGTAGATATGGCTATATTTACTTAATGAAGCACAAGTCTGAATCATTTGAGAAATTTCGAGAATTTTAAAATGAAGTAGAGAATCAACATGGAAAGAAAATCAAAGCTCTAAGATCGGATCGAGGAGGTGAATATCTTAGCCACGAGTTTCACGACCATCTAAAAGAATGCGGTATTCTTTCTGAATTGACTGCTCCAGGGACACCTCAATGGAATGGAGTGTCGGAACGGAGAAACAGGACCTTACTCGATATGGTCAGGTCAATGATGGGTCAGGCCGAACTTCCTTTACAGTTCTGGGGACATGCGTTGCAAACTGTAGCACTCACACTGAATCGTGCTCCGTCAAAAGCTGTTGAAAAGACTCCATACGAATTATGGACTTGGAAACTTCCAAAGTTGTCTTTTCTGAAGATTTGGGGTTGCGAAGCATATGTCAAGCAATTAATTTCGGACAAGCTACAACCAAAATCTGACAAATGTTTCTTTGTTGGGTATCCAAAAGAAACTATGGGGTATTATTTCTACAACAAGCTAGTCAGACAACAAGGTTTTCGTTGCTCGTGACGGTGTCTTTTTGGAAAGAAATCATATTTCCAAATTGACAAGTGGGAGAATAATATACCTCGAAGAGATTCGAGACGAACAACGAACTCAGAACTCTTTAGAAGCAGTTCAGGTTGATGAACCTCCAAGGTCTTTATAAGAGCCAGTGGGAGTAGTTCCTCAAAATGTTGTTGCCCCTCGTAAGTCAAGTAGAACTATTTTTCAGCCGGACAGATGGACAGCCGTCCTCTTGACTGAAAACTTAGACGTTCTCATATTGGATAGTGATGAACCTATGACTTACAAGCAAGCTATGGCGAGCCCAAGCTCCGTTAAATGGTTAGAGGCCATGCAATCTGAAATAGACTCCATGTCTGAAAATCAAGTCTGGGATTTGGTTGATTTGCCGGATGGGTTTACACTTATAGGATGCAAATGGGTCTTCAAGTTGAAGAAAGACAAAGATGGAATTGTAAACATACACAAAGCTAGATTGGTAGCAAAAGGTTACAGGCAAGTTCACGGCGTTGACTACGATGAAACCTTTTCTCCAGTCGCGATGCTTAAGTCTATTCGGATAATCCTTGCGATTGCCTCTTTTCATGACTATGAAATATGGCAAATGGATGTCAAAATTGCCTTCTTGAATGGTGTTCTTGAAGAGACTGTGTTTATGACGCAGCCGGAGGGTTTTGTCGATCAAAAGAACCAAGGAAAGGTATGCAAGCTTAAGAAGTCCATCTACGGACTAAAGCAGGCATCAAGGAGTTGGAATAAGCGATTTGATGAAGCAGTCAATAAGTTTGGCTTCATCAAGAATCAGGACGAATCTTGTGTATACAAGAAGGTCAGTGGGAGTAAAATTGCATTCCTAGTCTTGTATGTTGATAACATACTGCTTATTAGAAACGACATTCCTATGTTGGAGTCTGTAAAGACTTGGCTTGGAAAGTGTTTCTCAATGAAGGACTTAGGAGAGGCACAATACATATTGGGCATCAAGATCTATAGGGATAGATATAAGAGGATGATTGGACTAAGCCAAAGCACTTACATTGACAAAGTGCTAGCTAGGTTCAATATGATGGAAGCCAAGAGAGGCCATCTACCCATGTCACATGGCACATATCTAAGCAAGAATCAGTGTCCCAAAACATCTGATGAGCGTAGAAAGATGAGTGGAATTCTATACGCTTCGGCTATTGGATCCATCATGTATGCTATGATTTGTACAAGGCCGGATCTTTCGTTCGCACTCAGTGCAACGAGCAGGTACCAGTCAGAACCAGGTGAGGCACATTGGACTGCTGCCAAGAATATCCTAAAGTACCTGAAAAGGACTAAGGATCAGTTTCTAGTTTATGGTGGTACAGATGAGTTGATTGTTAAGGGCTATACGGACGCAAGCTTTCAAACCGACATAGATGATTTCAGACCACAGTCTGGGTTTGTAATCTGCCTCAACGGCGGAGCAGTAAGATGGAAAAGTGCTAAGCAAAGCACTATTGCGGATTCTACAACTGAAGCCGAGTACATTGCTGCCTCAGAAGCAGCAAAGGAAGCTGTTTGGATTCGGAAGTTCATCGAAGAACTTGGGGTTGTCCCCTCCATTAAAGGACCAGTGGCTTTGTATTGCGACAATAGTGGAGCCATTGCCCAGGCAAAGGAGCCTAGGAGCCACCAGAAGTCCAAGCACGTACTGCGGCCATTTCATATACTTCGAGAGATCGTTGAAAGAAAAGAAATCGAGATTTACAAGGTTGGAACTGACGACAACGTCGCGGATCCATTGACTAAACCGTTGCCACAAGTAAACACAACGCACATGTAGCAACCATGGGAATCAAGCATGTTGGAGAATGGCTTTGATTTTCTAAGTATTGTTTTAGAACATCTGTTCGATCTATGTTTAAAACAATTGGTTTAACCATTTCATATTTATGAAATTTATTATTTCATATTCATTTAATTTTGGTTTAGTATTAAATGATAAGTCCATGTGATTCAAATCATTCAAATGGGATGTCAAGATGGATTCTTCGACAAAGAAACACCCATAAGTGAACTTGAATATTGAAGTCACAAAAGGATCCCTAATCCAGGTCATTGAAAGGTGGACGACCAATGACTAATGAAGATTAGATTGCAAGTAGATTACTTAGTTCTGTTTCTTGAACTAGAGTGACTTGATTGAACTAGAGTGAACTTAGACCATTTTCTTGTTGTGCTGAACCATAAAATATTCCATTCAAAGCAAAAGAACAACTATTGTCTTTAAATTGAAAACTGAAACCTTTAGAATCCAAACTTGAAACGGAAATAATGTTTCTGGTGATACTAGGAACATAGTAACAATTTTCTAGTTCCAAAACAAAACCACTAGGCAAAGAAATAAAATAAGATCCTACGGCTAATGCAGCAATCCGTGCTCCATTTCCCACGCGTAGATCTATCTCGCCTTTATCAAGCCTTCTACTTCTCCTTAGTCCCTGCGGATTGGAACATAAGTGTGAGCCACAACCAGTATCTAATACCCAAGAAGTAGAATTTGCAAGATTACAATGTATAACATATATACCTGAAGTAGAAGCAACATTCCTGTTCTTCTCATCTTCCTTTCTCTTCAAGCAATCCCTCTTCCAATGCCCCTTCTTCTTGCAGTAGAAGCATTCAGAGTCGGCAGGAGAATGAGTCACCCTCTTCCATTTACCAGAACTGGTGCCGTTGGACTTAGATGAGGGCGTAGCCTTGCCCTTACCCTTCTTGCCCTTATTCTTGCCTGATTTCTTGAAGTTCTTACCCTTACGCACCATAAGCACATCGTGCTTATTTTCTTGCTTGAGCGTCTTTTCAGTGGTTTTCAGCATACCGTGAAGCTCAGTAAGAGTTTTCTCCATGTTGTTCATGTTGTAATTCAACTTGAACTGATCATGTCCACTATAAAGCGAATGGAGAATGATGTCAATAGCCATTTCATTTGATACGTCAGAATCTAAAGCTCTCATGTTCTCAAAGAGTCCAATAATTTTAAGAACATGTGGGCTCACTGGTTCTCCTTTCTTGAGCTTAGTCTCAAGGATCAAACTCTGAGCCTCGAATCTTTCGATTCTGGCTTGGTCCTGAAACATGTTCTTCAACTCCGAGATGATTTGGTAAGCATCCGAGTTAATGAACGTTTTCTGAAGTTCAGGACTCATGGATGCAAGCATCACACATTTGACATCCCTGTTGGCCTGGATCCAACGGTTAAGCCCAGCCTCTTCCGGTAACTCTTCCTCAAGGACATATTCCTCTTTCTCATGCATAAGAACTATTTGCAAGTTCCTTTGCCAGTCGAGGAAATTGTTGCCATTCAACTTCTGTTTGTCGAGAATTGAACGCAGGTTGAAAGTGTTGTTATTGTTTGCGGCCATTTGATTACTACATTTGAAATGAATTTGCAATAAATAACCATTCATAAACCTTAATAACTTTAAAATAAAAGCTAACATGCAATCATTAAAGCTATTAAACATTTCATTCATGGAAAAAGCAAAACATGGTCCAAAAAGAATGAAACGATTCCAAGACCCTAAAAGTCCTAAATCCTTAAGCAGCTTTGGCATGTCTTAAGTAGTTTAAGATTCTAGGTAAGCAAAACCTATTGCTAATAGTCTCCAATTTACTCTTGGTTAATAAATTAATACCATAATTTATCTCATTGCCACAACATAATGCCATTGTTGTTTGAGTTGAAACCACAATCAACGTGCTCCTTTGGACGCCTTACCACCTAAGTCAACTAAAATAGCACCTCGCTTTGGCGTAAACCTACTACCTTAGATCCTTAGATTTTTGTAAGTGCTTGATTTGGAAGACAATTTTTAAACTCAATATTACTTTGGACCTAGTTGTTTCTATGTTGGTTCGATTATTTAGTGAACTTAATCTAATCGAGTCATATGAAACAACCTATTCATGCAAAGTATACATACATACATTCAAGCATAATATATATATATCAAAATGCATAAATAAATGGTGAACTAGTATGGCCCAAAACATCTTGTCTTGAAGCATCCAATCTTCATCACCATCTTGTTAGCTTGGCATCGTCTTGAATCTTCGTTCAATTGCTAACTTAAAGTTCTAAACTTAGAAATACTTGAAAATAATAAAATTACATCAAAATTTCCATGGTACGCAGACCATATTTAAAACTTTACATTCAAAGATTGGCCATACTAGTCACTTGGAGTACCTGCATTACATAAAATATACATTCTATGCATTCACCCATTCGTATGCTAAAACGAATGGCCCATATAATTATGCAAGTATTTACGTGAATTAATTAAAATTCACGTTCACATAAACGAGTCCTAAAAGATTAATCAATTTCCAAATTATTAATCCTTAGACTTTATTCTAATTAAAATTGAATTTAATTAAAATAATGCGACCAACAAAAATAATTAAAAATAATTATTTCATTTTAATTTCATTTAGTGGCTCCCACTCAAACCAATAATTATTCCGAATAATTAATTATAAAATATTAAATTAAAACTCGTGGCCTGACCCAAGTAAATAAAATATTAAATTAAATATCCCGTTAGCCCAAATTAATGCAAACATGTCAAGCCCAACGAAATAAACAATTTTTAAGAAAAATGTCCAAGTGCATGCTTGGGCTAGGCTTGCGCCCAACCCATCGCAGCATTGTGTGTGGCCTACGAGGTACACGAGCAAGCTCGTACACCCTGCAGCCTGGCGCGCGCGCGCGTCCCCACAGCTTCGTGCTGCCCTGCGCGCTTCGTCGTGCTCGTCGCTGCGCTGCGCGTCGCAAGGCTCGTGCCTCGCTTCGCTCGCAGCACCCGCAAGCCAAGGTGCCTGCCTTGCTTGCCCTTTCCTCGCCCATCGCGCGCGCGGCACGCAGCTCGCTTGCTGCTGCCCACGTCGCTGCGGCTCGGTACAGGCATGGCAGCCCGCATGGCTTGTCGAGCCATACGTCCACCCTGCCTTTGTGTTCGTGCCTTTGTTTCGTACTACGGACCAACTTAATTACAAAAAATAAAAATAAAATTAATTTCACGAACTTTGCATTAATGTTATTTTTCATAAAAAAGTTACGATTTTTATTTTCGAAAAACAACGGTTTTTACGATTTAATAAACTTAACGACAATCCAATTTCGTAAAATATTAAATCAAGGCTAACATTATTCAAATTTTAAGAACGAACGAATCAACTAAAAATTTGAACTTTTAAATAATAAAATCCAAAATTTTTAAATCGTTCTTTAACATTTAAATTTCAGATTTTAATAATTCGGTTTAAGTGCGATTAAAATTAACCAACTCGGAAAAATTTGAAATGTTTACCATAGATCAAGAATTTACTCAGTTTGGAGGCACGGAGAGAATTAGGGTTCTCTGAGTGTCTAAGGTTAGAGTAGTATTGAATTGTGTTAGGAAAACTCAGGTGTGTAGGTTATTAGAATAACCTACTAACCGGCCAAGCCAATAAGGCCATGAACGGCCAGCAAGCCCACGCGACACACACACACGACAAGCGAGCACGCAGCCAGCTGGGCCATGGGCCGTGCACTACTGCTGCATTGTCGTCTTGGCCCGCGCGCGCACACGCAGCCGCTCGGCTTTGGGCCAGCGCTACTGTGCTTGTGTTGCTTGCGTACCATGCCCCCATGGGCCTCGAATGCTTCGTGCATTCGACTCGTGGGCTTCTCTTTGTTTTCGCGACTTAATATCGTTCCGGATATTATTTATCGTTTCGTATACGACGAATCACCGTCGTACGATACGATTTATTCGTTTCGCCCAGCTTACGAATATTCGCGATACGATATACGATTCCGATGCAAGGTCGTATCGTATAATACGTTTTCCAAAACTAATTCCCGAAAAGCTATTAAATGAATTTCCGATTCATTTAATCCGGTGATCTGTTACGTGCCATTGGTGTGACCTTGTAGGTTCAGTCAAGAGTAAGTTGTGAGCTTAATATTCATTAGAACTCACTGATCGGAAGTATTGCTCCAGCTAGCTGTTCCGATCACTTGATCTCACTGAATTAATTGCTCGCAATTAATCTGAACCTTGGTATTAGACTTAATGCACCTTGGGTGAAGGACATATTTCCTTCAGATATGCATTTTCTTAATGGAATAAAATCTGTTTTATCTTCTTTCCATGATTGGAATAGGAATGTTTTTGGAAACATTACTTTGCAAAAAAAAATGTGTTAAAACGTATAAATGGTATACAAATTAGTTTAGCAAAAAAGAAAAATTATCCTTTTTTGTTTAACTTGGAGAAGAAATTACTTGTTGAGCTCAATAGCATTTACCATAAAGAAAGAGTGATTTGGGCTCAAAAAGAAGGCCTAAATTGGAGAAAATTTGCTGACTGGAATACAAAATATTTTCACACTCTTGCAAAAATTAAGAAATTTAGAAGCAAAATTTTTTGTTTACAGAATGAAGATGGAACTTGGATTCATGACCAGGAGATCCTTAAGAATATGGCAAGGTTGTACTTTATAAAAGTCTTCACTACTACTCATTGTTCTAGTGCTAGGATCTTCTCCTTTTTGAGCCCTGATATTATCCAGGAGAGAGATAGATAGTTCTTAATTTCTTCCCCCTCCCCTGAGGAGATTAAGAACAACCTTTTCCAAATGAATCCTATCAAAAGTCCAGGTCCAGATGGGTTGCAACCTCTTTTTCTTCAAAATTTTTGGAAACATCTTGATAAAGCCATATGTCCTTTCATTCAAAACTATTTTATTTTAGGATCAATACCAAATGATATTAATTATTCTTATTTTTTTTGAACCCTAAAACTGAAATTCCTTCTTGTATGAAGGAATTCAGACCCATTGGTCTTTGTAATTCTATCTATAAGCTCATCACCAAAATCATTTCTAATCGTTTAAAACCCCTTGTACCAGATCATATAAGCCCCTTACAATCTAGCTTCATCACGAATCGTACTATTGATGAAAATGTTATCATCATTAAAGCGATTGCTCATATGTTTAACAAGACTAGTAAAAAAGTAAAATGTATGGCTCTTAAGATTGACCTAAGCAAAGCCTTTGATAGTCTCGAGTGCATTTTTATTAGAGATATTCTAACTTGGTTTAATTTCACAGAAAATCTTACCAAATTAATCATGAGTTGTATTACTAAGTCCTCCATTTCTGTCCTTTGGAATGGTCAAATATCAGACCAACTCCATCCTTCTAGGGGAATTCGACAAGGTGACCCTTTGTCTCCTTACATTTTTGTATTATGCCTCGAAAGGCTTTCTCAAATTATTGAAGCTAGAGTTAACCAAAAACATTGGAAACCTCTAAGAATCTCTAAGGAAGTTTCAAATTTTCACCTACTTTATGCTGATGATGTCTTCCTTTTCGGAGCAGCCACCACCTCTAATATTGATATAATGCTTCAAACCCTAGAAGAGTTCAAAACTATCTCTGGTCTTAGTGTAAACTTTGGGAAATCTTCTCTTATTTTTCTAAAAAAATGGATTACAATGTGAGAAACTCTATTAAGAACGTGTGCACTTTCCAAGACACCACTTCCTTTGGGAAATACTTATGTTGCACTATCTCTCCAAATAGGTTAAAGAAGTCAGATTTTTTTTAGTCTCCTGGATAAAACCACTTCCAAAATAAGAGGATGGCAAGCAAGCTTCTAAATATGGCAGGTAAAAACACCCTCATAAAATCAGTTCTTAATGCTTATCCTCTTTATGCAATGCAAACTTCCATTCTCCCAGCCACTATGATTCTAGAACTGGAAAGTAAATGTAAAAGATTTCTTTGGAATAGAGTGGATGATCCAAGTACATTCCCATAATTAGTTGGAGTAGAGTTTGTGAACCTATTGATCTGGGTGGTTTAGGCATTAGGAATATTAAAAGATGGAACTTGGCTTTTATGGCTAAATTAGGCTGGAAAATATTAACTCAACCTAATAAATTATGGGTTAAAATCCTCACTTCCAGATATCTGAAACAAAGCAATTTCCTTGACTGTTTCCCTAAAAATACTAGCTCCCCTATTTGGAAAGACATTCTGAAAGGAAGGGATATAGTTAGAAAAGGGACTATCATTAACATTGGGAACGGTAAAGATACTTCTCTGTGGTTTCATCATAAGGTAGGTGATGTCCCTTTTTACAAACTCCCTAATCTAACTATTCCTGATTCCATTGCTCACCTTAGGGTTTCCTCTATTATTAAAAATAATCATTGGGACCTTTCTAGGGTTGATCATTTATTGCCCCCTCATATATGCAGTCTTATTAAAGTTACCCCTCTGCCCACCCTCAGTGAGAAAAGTGATTCTTTGAGGTGGATTCTTGATAGTAAAGGAAGCTTTACAATCAAATCAGCCTATAACTGCACTGCTCTTGTTCCTCGTAGCCCTTGTGTAATAAAAGTTAGTTGGAAAAAAACTTTGGAAAATTCCAGTACCCTACAAATATAAAATGCTTCTTTGGAATATTTTCCATTCTATTCTTACGGTGGCTCAAACTCTCTCTCTCTTAAATTTCCTAATTTTTATCCCATCTGTATTCGTTGTAACAACAATTCTGAAGATAATCTTCACCTGTTTAGGGATTCCCGTAGTACTTCAGGTTTCTGGTCAATGATTTTCCCATTCCATGTATCATCTTTTGATCTTGATTTCACTTCTTTCTATTCGCTTAATTGGCATGAATGGGTTACCTACAATTTGAAAGGGTCTACTACTTGGCAAACTATTTTTTCTATTGGCCTATGACATATTTGGTCATACAGAAACAATGCAGTCTTTAACCTAAAAATGGGAATTATTGCAAGCTTTTATAATAAGTTTTGGGCAGATTACACCTTCTCTAACAACATGGTGCAGTGTGTAGACTCCGACACAGGTTCAAGCTCTTCCCAACCTGCACGAGTTTGGGCTCCTCCTCAAAAAACTTTCTATAAGCTGAACACTGATGGTTCGTGGATTGACATTGACAATGCTGGAGGTGGAGGGGTGCTAAGGTGCGAGAAAGGTCTCTGGCACATTGACTTTTCTATCCATCTTAAGAGTCTTGGTCCTCTTTCTGCAGAGCTTACTGCAATCAAAGAAGGGTTACTTATATCTTGGGAAAGGAAGATCACTCGTCTGGACCTAGAGATTGATGCCAGCACTTTGGAATACATGCTTGAAAATCGAGGAAGCTATCAGGACCACCTGTTAGCTCCTTTGATAAATGATGTGGTTACTTTACTCAAAAGAAACTAGTCTGTCACGATTTTCCATGTAAAGAGAGATGTGAACAAAGTTGCTTATGGTCTGGCTGAGATTGGGCTCAAGATGTCTATTGTCAAGACTTATCATTTTCAACCTCCTCCTAATGTTCTTGATGATTATATGAAGGAGTCGGGGCCAAGGGATGTTGTCTGGATTTGTTGCTTGGTCGTAGATGAAGGATGAAGTACAGTGAACAGAATGCTAACATGTCTAACTTCACCTATTTTGCTTTGTAATATACTCTCAAGGCTAATTAGTTTGTTTTGCGATGGCCTTTACTGGTTTTTGCGGGTAGCCATGGGCAGCTTTAACAAGTCTAGTTGTATGAATACAATTATTAAGGCCTTCATCGTCTCCTTTTAATATAATTCCTATCTTTGCGTAAAAAGACTTCCATTTCAACAATCACCTGATGCTCAGCCTCAACCGTAATATATAAAAGTGACTTTTTTTTGACAAGAAGACTAGGAAACAAAAAAGCAAAACGAACAAGACAAGCCAACTAAAACCTATGACGAATGATATGACGTCGACGAGCAGACGTAGCCAACACATGAGCCGGGGTAACGCAATCGCGAGACACTTTCCTGATGGAAAAAGAATCCAAGGACCTCAGAAGAGACCTAAGATCATGTAAAGACCAAGTAATCGAGACAGGACCCGTGTGAGAACCAGACAACAAGCGAACAAGTAAAGCAGAATCAGTAAACACACGAACTCTTGAAAACCCCCCGTCTTATAACCATCCTAAGGCCCCAGAGGCAAGCAGATAACTCAGCCTGAAGGGCAGACCCAAGAACGCAAGCCTCAGCCTCAGCCCCACCCCCAATGTGATGAAGATCCCAAGGATCCTGAATAATCCAACCTAGGTCAACCTCATTAGTGTTAGGTTATGATACATATGACAAAACATAAATCATGCGGAAAACCTTAATCCCAGGAAACATATTATTTACACATAATCATTTAGCATAATTTAGGTGCATACACTTTGTAGCGTGCCCTCCCTAGCTGCGCCCGAACCGAACAAGAACAAGTCTTTAAGACTCCAAGTGTCGTTCCTCCGTAGATAGTCCACAGCACGTCCGGATCCGCCTTAAGCTTGACCAACTAGAATCGCCCTTAAGGTTCTAAGAATTTCGGCTAAATAGGTTGCAAGTGTTTGGCTGATTTTTGCTTCAAAATCTTACCTTTGAATACTTCAATGTTGTATATAAATTTGTGACCCTAGGCCCCTATTTATAGAGTTATGGAAAAGGACTTATAATCCTATTAGAATACTAATTTAGTTTAATTAGAATCCTGCTAGGACTCTATTAAATAAACTTTATCTATTAGGATTAGAATTTAATCATATGTCGAATCCCGATAGCTTTAGGATTCGTATAGCACGCACATGAGCATCCCACGAGCACCGTACACCCGCGCGCAGGCCTTGCGGCCCACGCAGAGCGCACAGCGCCTCGACCCAGCTTGCTGCCTGTGATCCGCGCGCCCAAGGCCTTGGCTGGGCCTGGTCGAGGCTTGGCGTGTGGTTTGTTGCGTGTAGCTTGCTGGGCGACGGCCTGGCTTCGTGCTGGGCCTTCGTCTAGCGAGCCTCGTCCGATGCTAATTCGTACGATACGCTTCCGATTAAATTCCCGATTCCGGAATTCATTTCCGATACGAACAATATTTAATATTTCCGATTCCTGAATTAATTTCCGTTTCGAACAAATATTTAATATTTCCGTTTCCGGAATTATTTTCCGATTTTGATAATATTTCCGATTCTGACAATATTTCCGTTTCCGGCAATATTTTCGATTCCGGCAATATTTCCATTTCCAATAATATTTTCCGATACGTACCATGTTTCCGTTTCCGGCAACATCTACGGCTTGGATAATATTTATATTTCCGATACGATCCATATTTCCGTTTCCGGCAACATCATCGTTTCTGGAGTATTCATTTCTTGCTTTTGACGATCTCAGCTTCCACTGAAACCAAGATCCGTCGATTCCGAATATCCATAGATGGAGTATTTAATGCCATTAAATACTTAATCCGTTTACGTACTATTTGTGTGACCCTACGGGTTCAGTCAAGAGTAAGCTGTGGATTAATATCATTAATTCCACTTGAACTGAAGCGGCCTCTAGCTAGGCATTCAGCTCACTTGATCTCACTAAATTATTAACTTGTTTAATTGAATACTGAACCGCATTTATTAGACTTAACATTAAATGCATACTTGGACCAAGGGCATTATTTCCTTCAGTCTCCCACTTGTCCTTAGGGACAAGTGTGCATTTCCTAATTCCTTTGTCGCTCGATGCTGGCTCTTGAACATAAGGTAAGGGTTGTCATCCTTATTACGTCCAGAGGTGTTTATCGGTTTCAGAGTTCAACTGATCAAATAAACAGATAATCATAGCCTATGATTCATCTGAGCACGGCCATGCATTTTACAGTTTCTAGCTCTCCGAGTGGCCTTGTACAACTTTTAGCATCTCATCCCGATTTATGGGAGGACAATCCCAATCTTGCGATCTTGAGATTAGACTTCGTTTGATAGGTGATTACCTGAGCGTTGCCTTTATAGCCTCCTTTTACAGTGCGACGGTTGACAACGTCAAAGTAAGCAGTTCTCAAACAAGTAATCTCAAATCACTCAGGTATTGAGGATTAGTGTCTAATAATTTTAATGAAATTTACTTATGACAGATTTTCATCTCTTACAGTAAAGTTTCATAGGTCTGTCCGATACTAGTCTTCCCAAAGTAAGTATCTAAGCAAATGATTATGACATTGCCATGTCCACATAGTTCAAGAAACAGAACTACTAGTCATCTTGCATTCTAGTCGTCTAATGTTTTCTATGCGTCCATCTTTATAGAAAACTCCGACCAGGGACCATTTTCAACTTTTGACATTCAAGTTCACTTGATAGACATTTCTTAGTCACGGAACTGGTCCTGACAGTCTATCTTGAATATTTCGTCAAATTGAAGGGACTCATCATTTAATACTAAACCAAGATTAAATGGAATATGAAAATACATTTCATATATGATAAATGTTCAACCCCAATGTTTTACGACCATGGGCCTCAAACCCATTTTTAAAACAGTTCATGGAATTCAAAGCTACGCTTGATTTCCAGTGCTACAATGTGAGTGTTGCCTCTCACTTGTTGCATAGGTTTAGTTATCATGCTTTGCCAATCTTAATATCCTTGAATATTCTGTTCTCCTTGAAGCACTTGTAAAGTCTTCTAAGAGATGTCTATTCTCTAAAGCCACTTCTAAAGTCCTTAAAGAATAAGTGTTCGGATTTTCTAAAGAACTTCGAAAAGCCTCCAGAATGTCCATTTATGTTTGTTGTTCGCCTCGAAGACTTTCGAGGTCTATTTTCTCCCACTTGTCATTTTGGAAATGAATCTCCAAAAGGACATTATTTCGAGCAAACAAACATTATGTTCTCAAAAATTTGTGGTAGAAAAAAAATACCCTTGTGTCTCATTTGAATAAATCACAATGAAACATATATCTACACTTGGGCCTTAGTTTTTCGAATAACAAACACTAAGCTCCCACTGAGTTTTGCAACTCTTTAGATATATAATATATTGTTGAAAAGATATTCAGAAATTACTTTTCAAATAGCTTTGACGAATTTGGTTTAGTTTGGTGGTAGTAGAGCATTTTGTTTTAGAAATTATAGGAAAAGTCTTTATGATCCATCATTGATCGAATCAAGTACTAATCGACTTCGATCATTCCAACTTAGATATGCCATATCTTATGGAGCTAGATTGTGAATTTTACTACACACAATCATTGATGATCATTCTTGACTTAAGTAATCATCAACATGATCTAACCTAGATCTTTATGATTTCTTGCCAAATGGGATTTATACTTCTGAATCTTTGAACTAGCCAAACAGATTCAAACATATATCACATTGAGTAAATAAACCTATATTCACTCAAATCTGTGTAAAATAATAAAGTCATAAAACCTTTCTTTAGCTTTGAACTCTATTGTCTAGGCGTCCTAACAATAGTTCATATCTTTTGTTACTTTCAACAAGTAAGACTAGCTTGTCTTGAATTGATCTAGAAATCAATCAACTTTCAAAAGTTCATCGAAATAGAGCTTATGAATGTTAACTTGTTGATATGGTCTAAGCAACAATGCCAAAGATTAGTGGAACTCAAATCAAGGGGTTGATTTGAACCTAGTAAAGTTCTTATTGTTAAAGAGTTGTTTGTTTTGATCAAGCATATTGACTCAACCCGTAAATGACCATTTCATTCAAACTACAAACAAACATTGTTTTTGTCTTTCTTGAATGTGAGTCTTTCTGTGTTTGAAGCAGAAATTTAGGTATGCTGATTATGGAACAAAATAGCCATTAAGTTCCAGCCTTTGAAAGGACTTAAAACAAACCAAATGACCCTACAACTAATGTAGCATTTCCATGCTTCATTTCCCACTTGTAGGTCATTAGTGTAGCCTAGCTTCCATTGTTTGAGTTATTACCGAAGTAAGAACCTCAAGCGGTATATGATACCAAGGAAGTTTGATTGCTAGGTCACTTCTCTTTAAACATAAACTTTTAGGTAGAAACGGAATTGTAAGTTCCTTTCATTTGTTCCTTTGTTTTCCTATTTCTTGTACCCTTTCTTATAGTCTTAAGAATTGAATTTTATAGTGTTGAGTTTTATACTTTGTTAGACATGTCCGATGTCATTCCAACAGATTTCTTACCATTTTATTTATGTTGAATATTCTGTTTCAACTAGATGATCATACCAGAAGCTTCTAAAGTTCTCTAAGCATCGATCAATTCGAATGTCTAGGGACTAGACTCATTCGAGAATTAAATGGAAAAAGATATTAGGTTGTTAACCATTGGTAAAGCTGAGCGTTTTAAACTCAATGCTTTATGATCTCAAAACTACATTGTATTTTGAATTCACAAACACCAATCGGTTTGCCATTCGACTTTGATACTCGAAAACAACCATAAAAGTCGCTATAAGAAACGTACATTTAAATTGCTCATTTTCTCTCATTTCCGTGAATCGTTCGTGGATTCACTACCAATCGAGGAAATTTACTGTTACCTTTCTAAAAGGATTTATTGCATTGCAAGATATTTAATTATAAACAATAATTAAAACATACATTGAAGCATGCAAAGTCTAAACATTTATCATGAGTAATAACTTTAAAATTAAAGCAATCATGCAATTTAAACAAGTTATTAGCATTTTATTCGATTTTATTGTTCCGGCAGGTGTGAATAAAATGATTCCAAGACCCTAAAAACCATTGAAGAATTAAGCACATTATGTATTTAGACTCAATTCTAAAATCTTTTAGGTAAGCAAAAGACTTTTGCTAATAGTCTAGAAACTACTCTTGGTTAATAGGTACGTCTAAGAGCTTTATTAGGTAAACCTATCAAACTTTCCACGACATAAAAGGACTCCTTACTTATATCGTTGAGTTTCACCAAAACTAACATGTACTCACAATTATTTGTGTACCTTACCCCTTTAGGATCAATAAGTAACACCTCGCTGAGCGTAAAACTATTACTAGATTGATGTAAAGGTTATCCAAGTAAGTGTTATTTTGGCATGACACCTTTTAACTCAATTTTTAAGTTTGGAACTTAAGGCTCTTACTATGTTGGTTAGATTTTAAGTGAACTAAAATCCTTAATCATGCAACATAATCAAGCCACAATCTCATGCATATTTAAGACATATTTAAAAGCAATAAATAACTTAAAGCATGCATAAGATAAATGTGATCTAGTATGGCCCGACTTCATCTTGAAGCTTCAACTTCAAAGTCCGTCTTGAAAATGGATTGGAAACTCCGTCTTGAATTTCACCGTGGGAGGCGCCATTTTCTCCAAATAGGATCAGCTATAATTAAACTAATTACAACTATTTGATGGTACGCAGACCATATTTGAATTGAAAAACAAATTTGGTGCATTAGACCAATTACATTCAAATTAATGGTACGCAGACCATATTTTCTATCCTATTTGGGCCATACTAGTCACTTCATAACCTGCAAAACAGTACATATACAATATATACCATTCACCCATTCATTATCATGAATGGCCCACATAGCTGGTTAGTAAAACACGTTGTATGCATCACATAAATATTTGCAGCAATTAATCAAGGGCACCAATAATCTAACAATTATTCAGTCCTTATTAATTCTAATCAAGTTGTTTAACCTTAAAGGATTTGTAGACCTAATCAAGAGTTTATGACTAAAAATGCTCCCACTTAAACCAATTACTTTATATGCTTTACTAATTTTAAACATAAAATTGTATTTCTAGTCTAACCGGAAACATACAAGTTTAATTAAAATTTAAAGCTCATATAAAATTATAATCGAATCCATTTAATTTAATTTATTTTTCAGTTGATTTAAATGAATTTAAATTAATTCAAGGTTTTTAATTTTTGGTAAAATAATTAATATAAATTAAAATTTATAATAATTATAATATTCAAAATTAAAATCCAAGAAAACAATTTAAATTATTAATTTTAAAATTAATTAAAATTATTTCCGAACTGAAAATCTAAAATTAAAATTCAAAATGACTCAATCGTAACACGACGAGCACTTGGGCTTGCGCCCAAGCCCCATCGAGTGCACGACCGACCGCACGCCCATGGCACAATGCAGCTGCAGCCACGTGCAAACGCAGCAAGCCAAGCCACGCTTGCGCGCAGCCTGCTCGCCCGCATGCATCGCAACAGCTACCAAAGGAGTGCTTGCTCGCTAGGCGCAAGCAAGCTCTCGTGGCGAGGCAGCGCTCGTTGGTGCGCGGAGCAGCGATCGCTGGGCGATCCAGCTCTCGCCCTCGCACGCGCGCCTCGTCTTATGGCATGCCCATCGCCCTTCGCCCATAGCACACAGCACACACGCCCAGGCTCCCTTGCCTCGTGCGCGCGCCATGCCTTGGTTGCTCGCTGCATTCGTACCGCACGGGCGACGAGCTCCCTTGCTCGTCGTCGCGTGCCCGCACTATACAACACGGGCGACGGGCCTGGTCGAGGCTTGGCGTGTGGTTTGTTGCGTGTGGCTTGCTGGGCGACGGCTTGGCTTCGTGCTGGGCCTTCGTCTAGCGAGCCTCGTCCGATGTTAATTCGTACGATACGCTTCCGATTAAATTCCCGATTCCGGAATTCATTTCCGATACGAAAAATATTTAATATTTCCGATTCCGGAATTAATTTCCGTTTCGAACAAATATTTAATATTTCCGTTTACGGAATTATTTTCCGATTTCGATAATATTTCCGATTCTGACAATATTTCCGTTTCCGGCAATATTTCCATTTCCAATCATATTTTCCGATACGTACCATGTTTCCGTTTCCGGCAACATCTACGGCTTGGATAATATTTATATTTACGATACGATCCATATTTCCGTTTCCGGCAACATCATCGTTTCTGGAGTATTCATTTCTTGCTTTTGACGATCTCAGCTCCCACTGAAACCAAGATCCGTCGATTCCGAATATCCATAGATGGAGTATTTAATGTCATTAAATACTTGATCCGTTTACGTACTATTTGTGTGACCCTACGGGTTCAGTCAAGAGTAAGCTGTGGATTAATATCATTAATTCCACTTGAACTGAAGCGGCCTCTAGCTAGGCATTCAGCTCACTTGATCTCACTGAATTATTAACTTGTTTAATTTAATACTGAACCGCATTTATTAGACTTAACATTAAATGCATACTTGGACCAAGGGAATTATTTCCTTCAATTAGAAGTAGGCAACCAAGCCCCATCAGAAATAAGGGAGACGATTTTGGGATTTACGGAACCCAAGTTGCGCGTCGGGACCTGCAAATTAACAGGCAAAGGAAAAGGAAAAACAAAACCCTGACCAACATGATACACCGACCTCCAACGACCCGAGCGGACCTCAGAACATCTTAAATGCCAGGTGTCCTGCAACACCCTCAAAGCCCCAGGATCCCACACCGCGTGACGGAACCTAATATTATTCCGCAAAATCCAAACAGACCATAACAAGGAAATAAAATGATCCAAAAGATCTGCACGAGCAGACGAACAAGAACAGTTGGCCATAAAACCAAGACACAAACTCTCAATCGAACCCAACAAAGCAGGCAAGAAAGGCCTAAGCGGAGAGGAAGACCAAACCTGACTTATCAAAGGACAATCCCAGAATAAATTTTCATTATCCTCTAGTAGATGATGGAAAAAAGAACAAGAAGGATCCACCGGCATACCTCGGTAATGGAGAATCGAGGCCACTGGAAGGCCATGACGAAGCAGTTTCCAAAAGAAGACTTTGAGTTTATGGAAAATGTGTAAGCCCCATAAATGTTTCCACCAAGAGGCCGAGGGCACTGAAACTGAAGAAGCGACGAGGTGTGATTGCCTGTGAGCATTGCATACGCAGAACAAACCGAAAAAAAACCATCTGGAGCGAACTTCCAGTAAACAAAGTCATCCATAGGAACACAAGGTCGTTCCAAAGACAAAATATGACTAGCCGTACAGTCATCAAAAAGCTGATGAATATACTCAACGTTCCACGCGTACGAACGCGGATTAAGCAAAGAGGAAACATGAGTCGGTTTGACGGACTCAATAACTGAAGGACGAAACGACACTAGTTTATCAGAGACCCAATGATCTTGAACAATCAGAATTCTATTTCCCGCTCCAGGTTTCCAGGCTATTCCCCAATCCAGCACCTGAAAACCCTGCTGGAGGCTCCTGAAACCCCATGATGGCCTCGAAACCAGCGAAGCAGAACTCCCCAAAGACAAAGACGGATAACGAGCGCGAATAAAGCGGGAAATCAAAAGTTGGGGATGGTGAACAATTCTCCAAGCATTTTTCCCTAGAAGAGCCTGGTTGAAACAACTTATCTTCCGAATCCCTAAACCTCCCATACCTTTAGGAAGATTCAGAATGGAAGCCAGAATTAAAGCAAGTCCCCGCGATTCCGGAGTCGAACTCCACCAGAACCGGAGACACATACGGTCAATCCTGTCACAAATAGATTGAGGGATCTTAAATACCGAAAGAACATGGGTAATAGAAGCCACCAGGACAGAGTTAATGACAACCAGCTTCGCTGCAGACGACAAGGTCAAGGGCGAGAAATTCGCAATGCGACGAGCAATACAGTCGTGCACACCATAGAAAGCAGAACATTTAGAGCGACCCAAGTCCAGTGGCACTCCCAGATAAATGACCTAAAGAGCTACGCTGACCTAAGCGTAAGGAGGAAGCCCGAAAATCACGATAGTCTTGAGGGGTATTCATACTGAACTTGACAAAAGATTTTTGATAATTAATTACCTGCCCCGAAATTGAACTAAACCCCGAGAGGACCGAGATCACCTCATTACAGGCTTCCGGAGAAACCCGAAAGAACAACAACGAGTCATCAGCAAAGAACAAGTGGGAAACCGAAGGTGCACCCTGAGAAATAGAAATTCCCTCAATAAGCTTTAAACTTTCAGATCTCCTTAAAAGAGTCGAGAGAACTTCCATGCACAAAACAAAGAGATACGGAGACAAGGGATCCCCCTGCCTCAACCCACACCGAGGCTGAAAGGACCTAGAAGGCTCCCCATTAACCAAAACCTGGTACGAAACTGTAGACACACACTGACGAATAATATTGACCCAGTAAGGAGGAAAACCGAAAGCCTGTAAAACCTGAAACAAGAAATCCCAACTAACCCGATCATAGGCTTTGTTCATATCAAGCTTCACCACTGCATAGAACTTTTTCCTAGCTGAAGCTCGGTTAACCAAGGATAATAACTCATGAGCTATAAGGCATTCATCTGACATTAACCGGCCTAGAACAAACGCATTATGTGAATCAGAAATTAAGGCTGAAAGAATAGGACGCAAGCGATGAGTAAGACATTTAGCAATGCACTTGTAAATGACGTTACATAAACCAATAGGACGAAACTGAGACACGTGCTCCGGATTTTGAACTTTCTGAAGAAGAACCAGGAAGGATCTATTCTAGTCTTTCAGCATGTAACCATGGGCGAAGAAAAACTGAACAGCCGAAATAACATGAGACCCAACAATTCCCCAGTGAGCTTTAACAAAACCCGACGGAAAGCCATCCGGCCTAGGGGATTTGTTGTTGGAAATATTAAACATGGCGTTCCTAATTTCACAATCTGAGAAAGGGACCATGAGACCGTCTCTATGCTCCTGAGATAAAGTAGGAAGCTGGAGATAATCCCAGTCGAAACCAGGAAGATCCAAGACTGACTTGTTGGCTCCGAAAAGATCCAAATAGTACTCCGAGATTAGAAGGCAAAGAGCAGGGGGCGAAGAAATCCACACCCCTGAATCATTTTGCAAGCAAGAAATGCGGTTTTTCCTCCGTCGGGCCTGAACCAAGGCAAACAAGAGTTTTGAATGACAATCTCCCAGAGCATCCCATAACCCATTTGACCTTAGAACACTGGCGCCAGTATAAGAAAGTGGCATGGGCCCTTGCCACGCACTCCTCTTAAGTCGAAATAAAGAGTGTCGCTCCAGGACCAGGAGAAATGGCATTCGCAGCAGTAGCCATAATGGAATAAATATCTCTCCAATTAATACCCCAAGCTCGTCTGTTATGAACACACCAGTTCAACAAGAAATGACGAATAACCGCCAACTTGGACCTGAAGGTATACATCAGAGAACCCAAATAGTGCCGTCCAAAAACACTACTAATAAATTCCACAACTGGTTTTGCATGCAGACACCAGTTTTCAATACGATAAGGCCGAGACGACTGATGACAGGAGTCCTGTCGGAATATAATTGCTGCATGATCTGACAAGAAAATAGGTTGATGCAAAACCGAAGCATCAGGATGATCAGAAATCCAATCTTGAGAAGAATAGGCTTTATCTAGCCTTTGAAAGGAAAGAGATGATTTCTGTGGTTATTTGTCCAAGTATAAGGACAACCAGAAAACGGAATATCCACTAAACCGTTATCCAGACGCCGTTGCACAAACGCATGACGACCTGGAATATGCGAAGAGCCCCCAAGTTTGTCATCAAGAAACTCAACTTGGTTAAAATCCCCAATGAGAACAATGTGGGGAAATTTCAACAGAATTGCAGAAATTTTATCCCAAACCAAGTCCTATGTTCTAAGTGAGGCGCTCCTTACACAAAAAACCTGTAGCTTATTTCACTATTAACATTAGAAATTTTACAAAGCATAAATTTGCTACAAACAGAAACGGGTACAATATTTACATCTGAACCCCACAAAAGTACTAAACCCCCACTAAGACCCTCCGCATCGACCCTGCAACAACTTGAAAACGGCAGGGAAGACAACTTTTGACGAGCACTATGTACAGGAACCATAGTTTCCATGACAAAGACAACATCTAACCCAAAAGAGCGGACTAAGGAAGCCAAATAAGGAACTTTAGGGGAGTCCGCCGCACCCAAACCCCTACAATTCTAGGAGCATATTTTCACTTATCCTTTGGTGGTCCATCTGGAGGGACCACACCACCGGAACCTGGGCCCACAGAAGGCGAAGTAGCTGCCAAACCAGAACCAGACGATCACTGCCTTTTCTTAAGGGGCACTAAAAAGGGACAGCAAGGAGGAGAACCTGCAATCTTACCATCACCCTCCCCTCCATCCAAAGACTTGCGTTTCACTGGGCAAATGTTTTTAACCCATTTCCAAACCCAATCTCCCTTTCAAGATAAAGCAAGCTTCAATGGTGATTTCCCCTTGGGTGCGGACAATGGCGATTCATAAGAACATGTGGAATCCACCTCTGAAACTGAAGAAACTTCCGGCGATGAAACGGGCTAAAAGTCCATCGGAACCGGGCCATCGTCGTTGTTGATAACATTATTCACTACTTGGAGAACCTCCGACTCCCCGGACGACTGTTACTCACTCATAGATTGATAAAATTGGAAGTCCGCCGACGGAGAGTCAACCTGGTAGCCGGAGTTGGAGGCGACGGCCGTCGGGAAAGAGTCACCCAATGACGGAGTAGGAGACCCGATAACCCAGGGGAGGAGATCCGGTGAATTCGGCGGTGTGGGAGTCGACTCCCCCTGATGGCTACTTGACCCAGACCCGGATCCTAAAGCTTGAGGGAAGAAGGGATGATGAGATAGTGTACCCGACCCATTGACACAGAAATTGGGTTGAGGGAAAACCCGTGGGCCATTTAACCGAGAGAACGGATCCTGAGCATTTGGATGATCTGAAGACAATGTTGGCAGGCCCAGAACCAAGTTAGGCCCAGTTGAGGTTGAAGGGGAAAAAAACGGGTACATCTTGGTCCATAGAGTTATGTGGAGTAGGCGAAACCCGGCCATGCCAATTACTTGGGCCTGCCCCGAAGGGGTCATGGAAATATGGCCCATAGGTTGCAACACCTGCTGATGAAACATAAAAGCCAGGCTCAGAAGCCCCATGACCATTGGGCTGGCCCAAAGGAGAAATTGGAATACCCATAGCAGGAGGAGAGTTGGATAACAACAAAGCTGCTCTAAAGTCCACCGAGTCAGACTGATCATGACCAAGTGAATTAGTAACGTGGGCCTCAGTTGAAGAGAGACGTGGCCGTTTTCGATGGTCAACAAAGGGGTCTACATCAGAAGAATGGATAGGAACCTCAGAAGCAGATAAAACAGGAAACATACCTTCATCAGGTAAGGGCTGCCCCAAGACCCCACGTATGACTGAATGAGCAGGAGAGGGAGCTGCATGGGTCTGCCAGCTGTCATTGTTGAAAGAGGGGTTGGTTCCTGATGATGATGCTTGTGACTTGTGGGTGGGACCTCAAATTGTTCACTGACGTGTATCATGGGCCCAAGACCGGTTCGAGTGACGAGATTCGATTGCCCCCGGAAACCAGCTCATGCAGCTGCCGGAAACAACCCTGGAAAAGGATGATCAGGCGGAGGTGGTGGCGGTGGCTGACCAGCCCCATCTGAAAAATCATCATCAACTCCCCATTATTTTCTTCTTGATGATTATGATACCAAACTGTAATAGTCCAAATTGAAGGAGATGGAAAAATACCTCGTAGAGCATTCGAATAAATTGGAACATTAGTGGGCCCATAAAGAACACGAAAACCACGTCCCTCAAATTTGCGAAAGCGGCGCTCCAATAAAGCACTCCCCGCCAATGGTGGCATACGGCACGTGGTTGGACCATGCCCGACAAAACCACACTTTTTACAGAATCTGAATATTCCTTCGTACTTGAACTGGACCCAAGTGACATGGTTGTCGTATGTGGGAAAGTAACACACTGGAATTAAGGGCAGTAACATATTCACCAAAACCTTAACCCTCGGACAAGTAACAGGTGATCCTGGAGCCGTTGCGGTGTCAACGCCCATGACATCTCCAACATGGGACATAATAGAAGTGGCCACCTCCACCGACGAGTGTTGAAGGGGAAGTCCCTCCACCTTAACCCATAATTCTCCTAAGTTAAGGCTTAACTCTTTCAGCACTGAATAACCACGAACACGCTGCAAAACTACCAGACTTCCTTTGAGGTGCACCCACCCCTTCAAATCCAAGTCAAGAGCATCATCCTCATTGGAACACTGAAATAAGAAGTCATCGTCAATCGGTCGAACTCTAACTGGTTGTCGGAGATGCCAGAATCTGTCCACAAGCTGTTGCACAAGGTTAACATCAAAAGCTCTCATATCCCATACCCTCCCAACTACACAACAATCCCAATCGATATGGTCAGATGTGGTTGAAATAGGAGGGGGGGTCAGCCATAATACCAATACGATGAAGGTACACAAGGTTGAAGGGTGATTGTCAGACATGGTGGAACAGAGAAAAGAAAGAAACCTGTAAAGTTTAGAAGGAGTGGGGATGGTAACTAAGAACACAGTGAAACCGAGCTTGAAATTTATCTTTGGTATTCGGTGTTCTGATGGTGTGTAATTCGGTGGGTTTCGATGGTGTTTGGAATGGTTTTTTTTTTTTTTTTGGATCTTTTTTTGAAGGAATGCAAACTGGACGTGTAAAACGAAAGGGTAATTTAAGATTGAAAGTGTAACTATTTAGGTGTACTAGGTTTTGAAAATGACTTACTAAGGATAAGGTCAAGGTTTAGGGTGACCCCTGGAAGAACAGATAGAACTTAAAGGCAAAAAAACAGAGAATTTTCTCTCTCTAAAAATTACCTCTCTCTAGAGTTTTATGATAAGAACTGAACAGATACAAAAGTGATTGATATTGTGGTTAACAAATTCCTACAATGTTCTCTCTCTAAAAATTACCTCTCTCTAGAGTTTTTTGATAAGAACTGAACAGATACAAAAGTGATTGATATTGTGGTTAACAAATTCCTACACCAACCTTTGACATACAATACAAAGTGATGGTGTTATTATATGTTCATACTTGAGATAGTAAACAGTCGAACCCTTAACTTGTTTAATGATCATGTATTCACGTGTTTTGAGCTTCTACATATGAAACTATGGATACTATGCCTATTTTGAAATCTAATATTACAATATCAATAATCAATGAGAGAATTCTCATGATACACAGATAATACAGACCAGTAGACCAAATATGCTGATCACACTGCCGAATATATGAAATAACATTCAGCAAAAGGGGAACAATATACAGCACCATGTCAATAGCCAACACAATGTAATGGTAGACTGGTAGTAGTAATAACAGACGGTTATTAACATCTGGTTGCAAAGTTAACACATAAGAGCTTCAACGAACAAAGCCAAACTAGACCAATCTCAAAGTGCCCCAGTAAACCCAGTATCATGAGCTAGCTAAACCAGCAGCCAGAATATATAATGTAGAATCCTTCCACCATATTAAATTTATGCTACAAAACAAAACCTATGTCAAAATCCTCTTTTGATGCTTATTGCCAATGCAATTCCAAGTTCCTGGGAATAACTGGTGATCGATCACCTATGATGAAACCTGAACCATCAAAACACGAAACCATAATCAAAATTTTAAGATCCTATAGAATCCTGACTTTAAATTTCCAGAGAATATTACAGAGCACAGGCTGGGGAGGGAGGAGGGTTGTTAAGATAAACAGCACGAAAACAGAGTTTTCTCTCCTGAAGGCCAATTAAATAGACCAACACAGCTAAATCAGACCAGCATATAAGACAATTACAGTTATAGCCCACAACATATGAACATCCATGATCGCAGACAACAAAAACTAGCCAAAATGATCTTAACCTCAGTCAGCAGTCAGTAACGATTATTTTTTTCCCTAACCAATGAAACTACATATAGAAACTGTTATAACGATCACAAAAACACCATAATTGTAATCACTTACTCAATCTATGGAGGCGGGAAATTTCTAGATTTGTAGACAAGACGAAGTCTCGAGGACTTTAGAAGCTTATAAATAGAGCAATACAAAGCGTTCCTTAAACGTAATAAACACTTGTGACTTAGCATTTTCCACACTTAGCTCGTAGCAACAATTAGCATTGGCTACAAGAAAAGTAGCCCCATAATGTCTCCTAACAAAAAATTAGCCCAATTGATCTCAAACAATCCTCCCTCTCTTACTCAACCAAAAATTTCTATCTAGAATATGAAAACTCCACGTTGACATAATTCCTACTCTATGGTACGATCAACAAAACACTAAAACATCCCCATCCCAAACTCCATCAACAAGTGTAAGGATTGAAAATATCTTCATAAATATAAGGCAAATTTGCCAAAAAGGACCTTTTATAACACAAATTTTGCGAGAAAGGACCTTATATAATTTTTTTTGTGAAAACACACCTTAAAGTAATTTTTTTTGCGAGAAAGGACCCAAGGGAATTTTCCGGCATTGACTGAGCTTTTCCGGCAATTGACTTGCACGTGAGCAGCACGCGTGGCTTACGTTGGCTAAAGACACTGATTTTCCCGAGTCTTGAATTTTCAAACTTGATTTTATTTCGATTTTTTTTTTCAACTTTAGGTTTTAAAGCTTAGAATTTTGGAGGAAAATTGGGTGTGATTAGCAAAATAAAGCCACACGTGCTTCTCACGTGCAAGTAAATGGACGGAAAAGCTCAGTCAATGCCGGAAACTTACTTTTGGTTGTCTTTCGCAAAAAAAAATTATATTAAGGTGTGATTTCACAAAAAATATATATATAAGGTCATTTCTTGCAAAAAAAATTTACATTAAGGTGTGATTTCACAAAAAAATTATATAAGGTCCTTTCTCGCAAAATTTGGGTTATAAAATGTCCTTTTTAGCAAATTTGCCTAAATATAATTTGCAACTATAAACTAAAAGCTAACCTATGAAAACTATAAATGAAAAATCATTCTTAAACAAAGCAGATTTCATAAGTGCGAATTTGGTAACTCATCCTCTAGCCCCTCCATCTGTAGCAAAATAAAACATTTTTTAAATGCCGAGACTCTCAACAAAAGTTGCAGGGGAAAAGAGATATATATATATATATCACACCAAATAAATAGATTCTCAACAAAAGTTGCAGGGGAAAAGATGTATATATATATATGGATTCTCACACCAAATAAATGGATTCCGAAGAGATCATTTTTTTCTATACCCATTGTAGCTTTAATCAAGCAAGCAAATCAAAATCTTAACAAGGATACTTGAGTGATAACAAAGTTTAATTCTGCTATTCTATTGACTATTGTTAAGTATTTAGCATCAAGGGCAAGGATATAACATAAGAACTTTATCATAAGCATTCCAAAGTTAAGCAATTACATAGCTTTAAATCAGAATTAGATGTATTTTTAAAGATAAACAGAAGTTAAAAATGCAATAACAAAGAAATGCGAATAACAAAGAAATGCGAATACTCTTTAAGCACCCAAACAGATATCAAATACTAATACCACCCTCCCCTCACACTTCTCAATTAACACAAACATAACAACATATACCATTTCATCAATTATACATATTCAGACAATTGAATTTTACTTGAATTCTTTTAAAAAAACCTGGAAAACAATTAAAATATGATCTTTTCTTTCTCCTTACCCTGAAAAGGAACCACCATCCCATTTGTAATCAAAATCAGGCTCATTTGTAATCAAAATTAGGCATAGGAGTAGGCGTATCAAAGCTCTCCAAAACTGTCGCTTCGCTCCCACCGCTACTTGAACTACTCCCTTCTTTCTTCCCATCACCACCAAACCACCCACCAAAAAACCCACCACCACCACTACCACCTTGATTCACCTCCTCGGACCCACCACCACCAACGTTCGCAGGTGCCCTCGCCTGACCCGGAAACCCAAACCCATAACCCCCCATCTGCGGGGCCCCAGCACCCATACTCGGATCCTCATACATAATCTGTGCAGGCGGCGACACAACCCGATTAAGCATGATCCCAGCACCTTCAATCAAAGCAAGAAGGATCCCACCAAATACGGCAGAACGACCGGAGGCGCGTAGACCCTGACGCACCTGAAGGAACCCACCGGTAGCCGCGCCGGCGAAAATAGAATTCCAAGGATCCTCCTTTTGGCGGATGTAGACCATAGTACAGTCAAAAGTGGAGAACAAACCACCCCATACGGCGAACCCACCACCAGTACGCGGTGCACTCATTCGCACAGTTTCGAGCGCTCGAAGGATGCGTTCACCTTTAGGGGCGTTGATTGAACCCCTGACGTAGTGGAAGACAGAACCTCCGATAGCTCCCATGGCAAAGGCGCCGCCTAAGTCGTCGAGGATACGGTCAGGACACGGTTCTCGAGATGTTTCTGGTGTTCCCATGGTGGTTGCGGCGGCGAGTTGGGGAGGAGATAGAAAATGTTAGTTTGGGAGAGAACAGGGGTATGTGCCTGTTTGAGAAGGGTTTGCGATTTGTAGGCCACCTTTCTACTTCTTTTGTTTTTATTTTGTGTGCGACTTTGTCGACTATTTTCCCCTTCGTCACGTTTCTCTCTCTTCTTTTCATTTCTTTTTTCCGTGCTTTATTTTTCGTGTATTTTTTTAAACTATTTATTTTTGAGTTTCCTATTCTATTATACCTCGTCTGTCTTTTTTTTTTTAACGACGTTAGCGATTTTCACATATTTCAATGAATAACTAGTGTGTGGCTCGGGCGATATCCCGATTGCTACATCGAATAGTTAAAATTTTAGATTTTTTTGAGCAAAATATTTGATAAGATACATGTATAGGATTAAGTGAAAACATTCATCAAGTTCGTCAACTACACAAACACACTAAGTCATTTATCATGAGAAATAATTTTTCAATTGCATCATCTTACAATTTGTATAATTTGTTTTCTAGTGGAAATAAGTGATTCAAAATTAACAAACACCAAATTAGACATATGTTGTCATGCAAGGCATTTTTGTAGTTGATGCTTATGAGACTTATGACATCATGTTTATTCATGGTTGTCCTAGAAAATAAAAAGTCACATAAAAGTTTAGTTGTTGTAAACTTCATGTTAACATTCATTTATAAATTAGTGTGAAGAGATAAATCACAAACGGTTGTTGGTTAAGATGGTAATGAGATTTATCCTCCACATTTGAGGTCTAGAGTTCGAATCTCATTGTACGTATTGATTTTTGGTTGTCCATGATATGACATATCATTTGGTGAGTGGATGATGTGGCGCAAAAGGAAGAGTACTACGTGCCACATAGACATTTTTCTCAACGCCTTTTAATATATTAGTATAGATTTTGATCATTAATATCTTTAATTTTCTATAACCAAATATTATAAAAAGTTGATACAAAATTTTAGGCAAGGCGGTCGAAATGACACCAATAATGACACGCAGTTGCTGACATAATGTTGCATCAACAGTATATATAGTATGAGGTCATAATTAACAATACTATATACAACTAAGAATGGTTGGTAGAATAAGGATGGTTTACTGGTATGCAGCTACAAGTATCTTGAGATTGTAAGAGCATGTACATTGGGGATTTCGGGGTGACTCTCCAAGTAGTTCTCCAACAAAAACTATCTCTTGACCAACATTGGGGCTCTTAAGTAGCTCTTCAGGGAGAGATACTTCAAGATAGCTCTTGGGCAAGACACCTCCAAAATTGATTCTTGTTGAAAAGTGGAGAATAACTTTGGTTGTGAAAGACAATTAATTATGACATATGGACCACCAAATAGTAAAAAAGATATTGGAGATCTCTTTTGAAGAACCAACGTGAATGAAATATGTCCTTCACCCAAGGTGCATTAGTCTAATACCAAGGTTCTGACTAATTACGAACAATTAATTCAGTGAGATCAAGTGATCGGAACAGCTAGCTGGAGCAATGCTTTCGATCAATGAGTTCTAATCTATATTAGGCTCACAACTTACTCTTGACTGAACCTATAAGGTCACACAAATGGCATGTAACAGATCATCGGATTAAATGAATCGGAAATTCACTTAATAAGCTTTTCGGGAATTAGTTCGGAAAAACATAAATATACGATATGACATTGGATCGGAATCGTATATCGTATCGCTAATATTCGTAAGATAGGCGAAACAAATAATCCTATCGTATGACAGTGATTCGTCAAGTACTATACCATAAACAATAGTCGTAAGCCGTTGGTCGCGGATACGAGCGAGACGAGGCGGCCGGCCCATCGAGCCAAGCGCGCAAGGCCCAACGAGCTAGCAGCTCGCCAGCAGCGAGAGCAAGCCCGCAAGGCCACGGCTGGGCGCGCGCGGACAGCAGCGATGACAGCAAGCAAGCATTGACGCCCAAGACCCACGGCTGTGTTTCCTTGTGCGCGCTGCTTCGTGGGCTTGTGCGTGTAGCTGGCCGGTTGAGGCCTTGTGTCTTGGCCGGTCATGTTATAACCTTAGGGTTATAACACACCACCTCTCCTTAATGTTTTTCAACCACAACACAATTCTAATTCTACGTAGTTCAGTAAAACCTAATCAAAGAGAAACCCTAATTCTCTCTTTGCCTCCGTTCATACTGTACTTCCCTAAAAGCTAAAAACTCTTGAGTGACGTCTAAACTACGAATCTCAAGACGGATCTGAACGTGTCGGTGAACCAAGTAGAGGAACGACATTTGGAGTTCTTTGTTCATGTTCGTGATTCGTTGAACTAGGGAAAACACGCTTCGAATATAAGTTTGTTTAATCTGTACTTTATACATGCTTCCTGGCTTTGGGGATTATTCCGCTGCGTTAATATGTATTTAACTGTATTCCCCTACAGTGGTATCATGAGCAACATGTATTTAAGTATTTTTTAGCATGTTAATATGTTTTTGGTGTTGTCGAATTTTTCTGAATCTTTTCATGAATTTACGAAATATTTCTGGATTAATGGATAGATCGTAGAATATGTGCTGAATTCAAAAATTGTCAGAAATCTGATTTTTCTGACCCTAATATGATTGAAAATGGCGTTTTAAAATCAACTCATGAGAACAGAATCACAAAAGCAGGCCCCAAAGTTTGAGTTTTTGGGAGTTTTTGTTAATTAATGAATTAAATTAACGATTTTGGAAAGTTTTTCGATTAATTTCTCAACCTAAACTACTCGGAATTAATTGGAAATTTTCCCTACTGTTCTTGGGTATATTTTCAAATTATGGTAAAATTTTTGGCCAAAAATGTTAAGTATAAACCCTAATTTTATTTTCCCCTAAATTGGTGATTTTTAGACCGTAAATTGATTTTTTAAATAATTCAGATCTGAGAATTTGTTTAATTGGGAAAGGGAATATAATTTCATATTAAGTGATAGTTTCAAAAATTTATTGGATTAAAATTTTGATTAGATTCGTAAATTTGAATCAACACTTAAACCAAATTGATAAAAATCTGAAATTTAAATGTTTAGAACGATTTGAAATTTTGGATTGGATTATCTAATATGTTCAAATTTTTTTTGATAATGATCGTTCGTTAAATTTGAATATTGTTAGCCAAGATTTAACAAATTTCTCAAAATTGGATTGTTGAAAAATTAATTAAATCACCCACTTTGTTATTTTCCGAAAATAAAACGATTAATTTTGTTAATTTCAAGAAAAATAACTCATGCAAATAAAGTTCCGTGAAATTAATTTTTTTTAATTAATTGGCTTGTATGGCACGAGCCAAAGGCGCGGAACATGGGTGTGCGCCTACTGTGCGGTGCGTGTGGCTGGGCGTATCCCATGTGCGCTGCCTCCCCGTAGCTTGGCGCAGCAACGCGAGGCATCCAACAAGCGAGCTGGGCGTGCCAGCGTGCACTGGCCGAAGCAGCGAGCAAGTCAACAGCTGTGCCTTGGCTCAACGACGAAGCATCGAGCAAGCAAGGCACAACGCTGGCCTTGGCTTGCGAGCAGCGACGGGCAAAGCAGCAGCAGCAGCGAGCCTTGGCTTGCGGGGATGTGTGCTGTGCTTTGCGAGGCAGGGGCGATGCTCCTCGAGGCCTCGTATGGCACGCAATGCACTAGGCGATGTTGGGATGGGCGCAAAGCCCGTGTTGCACAAATTGGCTATTTTGTTCGTTTGGGCTTTAAATTTAATTTTTGCATGAAATGGCTAACAGTGGATTTTTTATTTATTTATTTTATTTAAAATTGGGCCGGGCTGTGAGTTTAATTAAATATTTAATTTTAAATTATCCAAATTAAAATATCGGTTTAAGTGGGAGCCATTTAATGAAATTAAATGAAATAATTATTTTCGTAGGGCACCATTATTTTAATTAAATTAAATTTTGATTAAAATAAATTCTAAGGATTACTAATTCGGAATTGATTGATCTTTTAGGACGCGTTTTATGTGAACGTGATTTTTAAATAAATCATGTAAATACTTGCATATTTATTTGGGCCATTCGTTTTAGGATACGAATGGATGAATGCATAGAATGTATATTTTATGTATTGCAGGTACTCAAAGTGACTAGTATGGCCAATCTAGGATAGTTAAATACGGTCTGCGTACCGTTTTATCTTTGAATGTAAAGTTTTAAATATGGACTGCAAACCATTGAAAATTTGATGTAATTATTTAATTATTTCAAGTATTTCTAGGAAGTTTAGAACTTTAAGTTAGCCTATTGAATGAAGTTCAAGACGATGCCAAGCTAACAAGGTGAAGAAGATTGGATGCTTCAAGACAAAGTTTTGGGTCATACTAGTTCACCAAAATTAATTTATGCACTATATATATTGTGAATGAATGTATATTATGCATGAATGTTGTTTGTATTCTCGATTAGATTTAGTTCCCTAAATAATCGAACCAACATAGAAACAACTAGGTCCAAGTAATATTGAGTTTAAAATTGCCTTCCAAATTAAGCACTTACAAAAATCTAGGGATCTAAGGTAGTAGGTTTCAGCCAAAGCGAGGTGCTATTTTAGTTGACTTAGATGGTAAGGTATCCCAAAGGAAAACGTTGATTGTGGTTTTAACTCAAACAACAATGGCATATGTTGTGGCAAAGGGATAAATTATGGTATTAATTTATTAACCAAGAGTAATTTGGAGATTACTAGCAATAGGTTTTGCTTACCTAGAATCTTAAAAGACTTAAGACATGCCCAAGCTTCTTAAGGATTTAGGAATTTAGGGTCTTGGAATCGTTTCATTCATTTATGGACCATGTTTTACTTTTGCATGAATGAAATGCTTAATAGCTTTAATGATTGCATGATCGCATTTATTTCAAAGTTATTAAAGGTTATGAATGGTTATTTATTGAGAATTCTTTTCAAATGTAGTAATCAAATGGCCGCAAACAATAACAACTCGTTCAACTTACGTTAAATTCTCGACAAAGAGAAGTTGAATGGCAACAATTTCCTCGACTGGCAAAGGAACTTGCAAATTGTTCTAATGCATGAGGAAAAAGAATATGTCCTTGAGGAAGAGTTACCACAGGCCGCCGGGCCGGAGGTGACTCAAGCTGCCTTTAACCGTTGGATTCAGGCCAACAGGGATGTCAAATGTGTGATGCTTGCATCCATGAATCCTGAACTTCAGAAAACGTTCATTAACTCGGATGCTTACCAAATCATCTCGGAGTTGAAGAACATGTTTCAGGATCAGACCAGAATTGAAAGATTCGAGACTCAAATGTTGATCCTTGAGACTAAGCTCAAGAAAGGAGAACTAGTGAGCCCACATGTTCTTAAGATGATTGGATTGTTTGAGAACATGATAGCTCTAGATTCCGACGTTTCAAATGAAATGGCCATTCACATCATTCTCCATTCATTTCATAGTGGATATGATCAGTTTAAGTTGAATTACAATATGAACAGTATGGAGAAAACTCTTACTGAGCTTCACGGTATGATGAAAACCGCTGAAAAGACGCTCAAGCAAGAGAATAAGCATGACATGCTTATGGTGCGTAAGGGCAAGGGCATCAAGAAATTTGGCAAGGGAAAGGGCAAGAAGGGTAAGGGCAAGGTTGCGCCCACACCTAAGTCCAACGGCACCAGTTCTGGTAAACAGAAAAGGGTGACTCGTTCTCCTGTCAACTCTGGATGCTTCTACTGCAAGAAGAAGGGGCATTGGAAGAGGGATTGCTTGAAGAGAAAGGAAGAACGGGAATGATGCTTCTACTTCAGGTATGTATGTTATACATTGTAATCTTGCAAATTCTACTTCTTGGTTATTAGATACTGGTTGTGGCTCACACTTATGTTCCAATTCGCAGGGACTAAGGAGAAGTAGAAAGCTTGATAAAGGCGAGATGGACCTACGCGTGGGAAATGGAGCACGGATTACTGCATTAGCCGTAGGATCTTATTTTATATCTTTGCCTAGTGGTTTTGTTTTGGAACTAGAAAACTGTTACTATGTTCCTAGTATCACCAGAAATATTATTTCCGTTTCAAGTTTGGATTCTAAAGGTTTTAGTTTTCAATTTAAAGACAATAGTTGTTCTTTTTCTTTGAATGGAATGTTTTATGGTTCAGCGCAATAAGAAAATGGTCAGTACAACAAGAAAATGGTCTATATGTGCTAGATACAAGCAAACACATTTATAACATAAATACCAAAAGGCTAAAACTGGTGATTCCGATCTCACATATATGTGGCATTGTCGATTAGTCCATATAAACACAAAGAGCATGGAAAGACTTCAAAGGAAGGGCACTCTAGAATCATTTGACTTAGAGAAGATTGATAAATGCGAATCTTGTTTACTTGGCAAAATGACAAAGCGACCTTTCTCAAAGTTGGGAGAAAGAGCAAGCGAACTACTAGGGCTAATACATACGGACGTATGTGGGCCTATGAGTACGAAAGCTAGAGGTGATTTCAGCTATTTCATAATGTTTACGGACGATTTCAGTAGATATGGCTATATTTACTTCATGAAACACAAGTCTGAATCGTTTGAGAAATTCCGAGAATTTCAAAATGAAGTAGAGAATCAAAATGGCAAGAAAATCAAAGCTCTAAGATCAGATCGAGGAGGTGAATATCTTAGCCACGAGCTTGATGACCATCTAAAAGAATGCGGTATTCTTTCTGAATTGACTACTCCGGAGACACCTCAATGGAATGGAGTGTCAGAACGGAGAAACATGACCTTACTCGATATGGTCAGGTCAATGATGGGTCAAGCCAAACTTCCTTTACAATTTTGGGGACATGCGTTGTAAACAGCAGTACTCACACTGAATCGTTCTCCGTCAAAAGCCGTTGAAAAGACTCCATACGAATTATGGACTAAAAAACTTCCAAAGTTGTATTTTCTAAAGATTTGGGGTTGCGAAGCATATGTCAAGCGATTAATTTCGGACAAGATCGAACCAAAATCTGACAAATATGTCTCCGTTGGGTATCCAAAAGAAACTAAGGGGTATTAATTACTTCTACAATAAGTCAGAGAACAAGGTATTCGTTGCTCGCGACGGTGTCTTTTTGGAAAGAACTCACATTTCCAAAATGACAAGTGGGAGAATAATAGACCTCGAAGAGATTCAAGACGAACAAGGAACCAAGAACTCTTTAGAAACAGCTCAAGGTGAAAAACCTCCAAGGCCTTTAGAAGAGCCAGTGGGAGTAGTTCCTCAAGACGTTGTTGCCCCTCGTAGGTCACATAGAACTAAGGTTCAGCCGGACAGATGGACAGGCGTCCTCTTGACTGAAAAATTAGAAGTTCTTATATTAGATAGTGATTAACCTATGAACTACAAGCAAGCTATGACTAGCCAAGCTCCACTAAATGGTTAGAGGCCATGAAATCTGAGATAGACTCCAGTATGAAAGTCAAGTCTGGGATTTGGTAGATTTGCCGGATGGGTTTACACCTATCGGATGCAAATGGGTCTTCAAATTGAAGAAATACAAGGATGGAATTGTATACATGTACAAGGATAGATTGGTAGCAAAAGGTTACAGACAAGTTCACATCGTTGAGTACGATGAAACATTTTCTCCAGTCGCTATGCTTAAGTCTATTCGGATAATCCTTGCGATTGTCGCGTTTCATGACTATGAAATATGGCAAATGGATGTCAAAACTGCCTTCTTGAATGGTGTTCTTGAAGAGACTGTGTTTATGACACAGTCGGAGGGTTTTGTCGATCAAAAGAATCAAGGAAAGGTATGACAGCTAAAGAAATCCATCTATGGATGAAAGCAGGCATCAAGGAGCTGGAATATACGATTTGATGAAGCAGTCAATAAGTTTGGTTTCATCAAGAATCAGGACGAATCTTGTGTATAAAAGAAAGTCAGTGGGAGTAAAATTGCATTCCTAGTCTTGTATGTAGACGACATACTGCTTATTGGAAACGACATTCCTATGGTGGAGTCTGTAAAGAGTTGGCTTGTAAAGTGTTTCTCAATGAAAGACTTAGGAGAGGCACAATACATATTGGGCATCAAGATCTATAGGGATAGATGTAAGAAGATGATTGGACTAAGCCAAAGCACTTACATTGACAAAGTGCTAGCTAGGTTCAATATGATGGGAGCCAAGAGAGGTCATCTACCCATGTCACATGACACATATCTAAGAAAGACTCAGTGTCCCAAGGCATCTGATGAGCGTAGAAGGATGAGTGAGACTCCACACGCTTTGGATATTGGATCCATCATGTATGCAATGATTTGTACAAGGCCGGATGTTTCGTTTGCACTTAGTGCAACGAGCAGGTACTAGTCAGACTCAGGTGAGGCGCATTGGACTGATGCAAAGAATATCCTAAAGCATCTGAAAAGGACAAAGGATCAGTTTCTGGTCAATGGTGGTACAAATGAGTTGATAGTTAGAGGCTATACGGAAACAAGCTTTCAAACCGACAGAGATGATTTCAGATCACAATCTGGTTTTGTGTTCTGCCTTAATGGCGGAGCAGTAAGCTAGAAAAGTGCTAAGCAAAGCACTATTGCGGATTCTACAACTGAAGCCGAGTACATTGCTGCCTCAGAAGCAGCACGGAAGCTATTTGGATTCGAAGGTGCATCGAAGAACTTGGGGTTGTCCCCTCCATTAAAGGACCAATGGCTTTGTATTGCAACAATAACGGAGCCATTGCCCAGGCAAAGGAGCCTAGGAGCCACCAGAAGTCCAAGCACGTACTACGACGATTTCACATACTTCGAGAAATCGTTGAAAGGAAAGAAATCGAGATTTACAAGGTTGGAACTGACGACAAAGTCGCAGATCCATTGACTAAATCGTTGTCACAAGTGAAGCACAACGCACATGTAGAAACCATGGGAATCAAGCATGTTAGAGAATGGCTTTGATTTTCTTACTTTTGTTTTGGAACATCTGTTAGATCTGTGTTCAAAACAATTGGTTTAACCATTTCATATTTATGAAATTCTTTATTTCATATTCATTTAATTTGGTTTAGTATTAAATGAAAAGTCCAAGTGATTCAAAACATTCAAATGGGATGTCAAGATGGATTCTTCGACAAAGAAACACCCATAAGTGAACTTGAACATTGAAGTCACAAGGGATCCCTAATCCAGGTCATTGAAAGGTGGATGGCCAATGACTAATGAAGATTAAATTGCAAGTAGATTTGTAGTTCGGTTTCTTGAACTAGATTGACTGGATCTCAAAATCTTTTGCATAGATACTTATTGGATCTTGTATCGGATTGACCATGAGAACACTTTAAGAGATTAAATTCATGTCATAAGAAATTCTCATTAATGGTGATTAGAACCATTCCTCAGGACATGAGTAATTATGATTGCTCGTTTTAAGATTAAATCGCTCTAATGCTCGCAAAACGTCGCACCGTAAAAGGAGGCTATAAAAGCAGTTATTGGGCGTACTATGAATCAAAGTGAGTGTTCATAGATTGCAAGAATGGATTGCCCTCATATCCTTGATAGGATATGGGGTTGTTGTGTAACAAGGCCTCTCAGAGAGTTAGATATATACTGTGAAAATGAATGGTCGTGCTCATAATGGTTAAGGCTTAACCTTCTGTAAAAGTTTAATAGTTGCACTCAGTAATCCGAGAAACACTTCTGGACCTAATAAGGATGGCTTGGATCTTACCTTATGTTCAGCAAGTAACACTAAGTGACAAAGGAATGTGAATGCACACTTGTCTGAATAACAAGTGGGAGAATGAAGGAAATATTTCCTTCACCCAAGGTGCATTATTCTAATACCAAGGTTCAGATTAATTACGAACCATTAATTCAGTGGAGATCAAGTGATCGGAAAAGCTAGCTGGAGCAATGCTTTCGATCAGTGAGTTCTAATCTATATTAGGCTCACAGCTTACTCTTGACTGAACCTATAAGGTCACACCAATGGCATGTAACAGATCATCGGATTAAATGAATCAAAAATTCATTTAATAAGCTTTTCGGGAATTAGTTCGGAAAAACATAAATATACAATATGACGTTGGATCGGAATTGTATATCATATCGCAAATATTCGTAAGCTAGGCAAAACGAATAATCGTATCGTACGATGGTGATTCTTCAAGTACTATAAGATAAACAATAGCCGTAAGGCGTTGGTCGCGGATACGAGCGAGACAAGGCTGCCGGCCCATGGAGCCAAGCGCGCAAGGCCCAATGAGCCAGCAGCTCGCCAACAGCGAGAGCAAGCCCGCAAGGCCACAACTGGTCGCGCGCGGACAACAGCGATGGAAGCAAGCAAGCAGCGAAGCCCAAGGCCCACAACTGTGTTGCCTTGTGGGCACTGCTTTGTGGGCTTGTGCGTGTAGCTGGCCGGTTGAGGCCTTGTGCCTTGGCCGGTCATGTTATAACCTTAGGGTTATAACACACCACCTCTACTTAATGTTTTTCCAACACAACACAATTCTAACTCTACGTAGTCAGTAAAACCTAATCAAAGAGAAATCCTAATTCTCTCTTTGCCTCCGTTCATACTATTCTTCCTAAAAGCTAAAAACTCTTGAGTGACGTCTAAGCTACGAATCTCAAGACGGATCTGAATGTGTCGGTGAACCAAGTAGATGAACGACATTTGGAGTTCTTTGTTCGTGTTCGTGATTTGTTTAACTAGGGAAAACACGCTTCGAATGTAAGTTTGCTTAATCTGTACTTTATACACTAGTAGAAAAATCCTTATAAGTGGCTCATCAAAAGTTGCCCTTGTCAAACAAGGGCAACCTTTAAGAAATAAAAAATAAAAAACAATAAAAAAAATTCTGAAATATTTTCCCTCCTAAACGTTAAGCGCAGCTTTTGCCCTAACATTTTGCTCCCCTTCATTCTTTTCTCTCTCGCAGTACACTCCTCCATACTTCTCCTCCAGAATTCATCACCGGCCAGCTTCACCACCGGCCAGCATCAACACCGGCTTATCAGTCACTCTTCGTCGGCCGTTCTTCGCAGTCAATCTTCGTCGGCCATTCGTCGCAGCAGCAGCCCGAGTCTAGCTACGTCTTCCTCTGCGTCATCTTCACCGGCGACGAGGTTATCCTCTTCAATTTCCTGGGCTTTGCTCAATTTGTTGTTTTTGGGTCAATTTGCAATGACTTTATTTTGTTAATTTGATGTGGGTGTGTTTGATTTATGTCTGGTGTTAATTGGGGCTTTAGAAAATTCAGCAGTTCTATAATTTTTGTTTTTTTTTTCCGACTTTTTGTTGGTTTCTGCTAAATTGATTGATTCTGGGATACTGGGAATGCTGCATAATAAATCAAACTCCGTAACATCGAGATGAAACACTATGTTGTACATATAAACTACAGAAACACAAGAATTGAAAACCTGTCAACAAACTAAACTACAGATGAAAACCTGTCAACAAGTGGTATCAGCAGCATCAAGCCCTCACTGGAACAGATGAAACCAGTATTGACAAACTAAACAAACTAAACTTGCTCACTCTTAGTGCTTAACTAACTGAACAGAATACTGGAGGGTTAGGGGTTGATGGGTTTGAAGGCGGGGTTGCAGGGCTGATGGGTCAGATATAGGCTGCAGGATCAGGTTCAAACATGGATTATAACGTCAGGTTCAGGTTTGGGCTGCAGGGTTGATTGTTACTTCTTTAGGAGAATACTGGTGGTCTAGGGAAACCCTACAGAAGTAAGGGTTTCTAGTGCAACAAGAATAGAAATTAAGGAGAGGAGTGTACTGTTCCAAAAAGGCACAAACAGGGAGAAATTACACTAAGTAATTCTGATTTCAGAAGGCTGAATAGGAGGTGTCTAATATGGCTTGTCAGTTGCAACTGGCTTTATTTTTGTGTCTAAATGGTTGGTATAAGTTGTGTTGTTCAAGAATATTACCTTTGTTTAACAAGTTAATTAAGTTTGTCTTTTCACTCTGGATTCTTTGATAGTTTCATTTAATAAATAACTTGTTTTCCTTAACTTGGGTGGAATATAAAATATAAGGCTGGTTGATAAAATAAAAGGGAAGATGTGAACAACATAGGCACCGCGCTAGCTGGTCAGTGTGTGCGATTCTAATAATGATCTCGTTTTTGGTTTTCTTGAATGGTTGGGCAGCTCATTTAGTTTGATTTTATTCTATAATTCAAGTTGCAACAACCCCTTTGACTTGAGATGTCTGATGCAGCTATCCATGCAGTTCTATATCAAGTGAAAAAATGGGTGGAAACCAATGATGTCTAAGTGGAAAATTGAATATAGTGGTTCTAGCTTACAGTGGGGGCTGGGGTATATTCAAACTCCTATTTGTGTTAATGTGGATTATTTAGGATTTTTTTGTATAGTTAACATGCTTACTGCTTCTAGATACTCGATAAATGTCTTTATTCTACTAAAATAATAGTTTTAAATAAAGCAATACAATAATTAACATAGTAGTTTAACTTGAGACAATTAGTATAGGTTTAAAATCAAGGAATTATTTCAATGGAAGAAACTGATTTACCTGAATAAACGATCATTCTGTTAAAACCCCGTGTGAGAACGTAATGTCCTGTGTCCTTGTTTCGGCACAATATGTCAGATTAAAGCCTTTACTTTGTGAAACTGGTTTTGCTGTTTTTTTTCCATCATTTATTTTAATGAATAAGAAAATTGAGGTTGTTGATTGTTTAAGTTGATCCCAATGGAGATGTTCGTGGGAGAATGATCAATGCTGGCATATTGATCATATACAAACATAGGAGAGATAACGTTTCCTTGTTATTTCCAATTTTTGAGAACTATCTCAATACAAAGGTTAAATGATTACGGATTATTATCTATACTCTTCTTTTAGGATTGTACCTTCAGTTTCTCATATTTTACGACTATTTGAAACATCTTAATTTGATATGCGTCGTATTTTTGTTCGTTATTTAGGCTTCTGATGAGGAAACGTACGATCTTGTCCGTGAAGGTGTAGTTATTTTTACTGGAGCTTTGGCGAAACATTTGGGAAAGGTGCTGTGAATTTTTGTTTCTCCTCCAGTTATTATTTTGATTATTGTGCGATTGGATCTAAAATTTTCTATCTAACAGGATGACCTTAAAGTCCATTCGGTTGTTGAGAAGTTGCTTGATGTGCTCAATACTCCCTCTGAAGTTGTGCAGAGGGCTGTCTCTTCTTGCTTGTCTCCACTAATGTCATCTAAACAGGTATCCAAAATATCGCCAACTTAGTGTTTCCTGTGGATAATTTTTTACCTGTGCATAGCATTTGGGCATGGATTTCTAGACCCTACAGGATTTGATGAGGTTTAATAAGCCACCAAAACATGGATTATGCTGACCCTATTGCCGAATATGACCACCAGCTTGTCCTTACATTGCTTGTGGCACATTTTACACTTCTATCAGAGTGTAAATCAGCAGCAGATCTGATCAGCTTCTGATCTGATCAATAGCAGATCAGCAGCAGCAGATCAGTAGCTGATCAGATCAAAAGCTGATCAGATCAGTAGCAGATCAACAACTGATTTGAGTAGTCTCTGATCTGATCAGCTACTGATCTGCTGTTGTTGATCTGCTGCTGATCAGATCAGTAGTAGTAGATCAACAACTGATCTGATTAAAACATCGAATCCTACGTAGGGGTGGATTTTATAGGTGGGCTGTTTATTGTTATGCTTGTTACAATGCTACCTCAACTCAATCATTGGTTATTCTTGCTTGTTTTTGTAGTTGGGGTTGTTTGTAATCTGGTTCTAGGGCTTGGTTCTGGTCAACCCAGGTCGACTTTGGCCAAGTTATCGCTGTTAGTCAGTCTGGTCTGGTGTTGGCTTTTTCTGTAGTTCAGGTCATAGGGATATGGGTGGGTTGCTAGTTCAGGTCTGCTTTGGAATGGGTTATATTTCAAGTCTGCTTGGTCAACTTGTCCTAAGTTGCCTTTTGATGTTTTATAACTTGAAACAAGTGCAACAAATGCCAATAGAATGCCTATTTCTGCTTGATAAAGCTGAAATTCCTGAATAAATAAGTGACATTCTAGGAGATTGAGTGTATGTAAGCTCTTTGGTGTTGAAATATCTTTCTACGGTTCAATCGAGTGAATCAATTGAAGTTATAGCTCTCATGAAGATGCCTAATTGTTTTATAACTCCTTCCTAAAAAGAGTAAGAAAAACTGAAAAACAAAACTCAAACTCAAACTAAAAAGAGAAAGAGAAACCGAAAATTGTGTTTGAAATAACTAAGAATCGAAAATCTGAACTACTAAATCCAATTACTAGCTGCTATATTCTACTCGCTATTGCTGCGAACTGCTATTCTATCCCTCACTATTGCTGCTTCCTCAAAACGAAAATAAGAAGGCAACTAACTAAATTCAAAGCTAGAAAAACGAAATTCAAATTGTGAATCTAAGAATTCTGAGTTCTATCCTCTAATCTATGCCCTAATCTCTATCCTAATCGCAGCTCCTGCGGCTCTATTCTATATGCTAAGCTTCGACCAAAAACTAAACTAAACAAACTGGATTCCTTCAAATGTTGCAGCGACTGTCTTTTATACCCAGCCCGTGCTTCTATGCACCCACACAAGAGGGTCTGAGCGCGTGTACAGACCTCTGCACTCCACAGTTGTAGTCTCTGTGCACGCACACATTTCCCAGAGCTTACTGCATGATATTTTCAGATTTATGCACCCCCACAGGCAGGATGTGCGCGCGCACAAACCTGTACCTCTGCTATGTTGTTGTTCTATTTGCTGTGTTTGATCTTCTCGTGACTTGGTGCTATATTCTTGCTTAGTTTGGGGCTGTTGCTGCAGTTTGCTTGCTCGCATGACAGTAGCTTCATGAACGATGACAGTAAATTCTTTAGAAATGACAGTATACGGCTGTTGTTGTTGTTGTCAAGGCTCATATATGTAGCTGCTGCTGTAAGGCTGCAATGTTGTTGAGCTGCTGTAGGCTGTTCGTTGCAGTGGCCTTGGTTGTTCGTTGCCGTGTTCTTGTTACTGATCTACCACTGATCAGCAAGCAGAAAAAGAACACTGCCACAGCAGAGCCAACAACAGCAGCAAAGCCATGGCAGAGCCACAACACAACCACAACAGTTAGCAGTTGTTGTTGTTGTTGCTGCATGTTGTTGCAGCTATTGTGCTGCTGTTGCTGCATGCAGTTGTTGTTGTGCTGCTGTTGCTTGATGCTGTGGCAATTAGCAGGCCCCAAATCCTAGAGCTATAGAAGAAAAATAGAATAAAATGGGAGAATATACTGAAACTAAGCCTAGACTAGATAAACTAAAATAAGGGCAAGCAAGATTTAGCTCCCAACTATAAAATAATGAACCAAACTAGGTATAATAAATGCTTTACATGTGTACTATACTAATATTAGGTTTTCAATCCTCATTATCATCTACTTTGGACAATTTATGCACATTTAAGGCTCGTTTGATTGTTGTATGTCGTATTTTCACTTAAATGGTTCTTTTAGCTCCCAACTATAAACTAATGAACCAAACTAGGTATAATAAATGCTTTACACGTTTAATATACTTAGTATTAGGTTTTCAATCCTCATTATCATCTACTTTGGTCAATTTATGCACATATAAGGCTCGTTTGATCGTTATATGTCATATTTTGACTTAAATGGTCGTTTTCGCTCCTAACTCTCGACCAATGAACCAAAATAGGTACTATAAAACCTTTGCATGTTTAACATACTTATTACTAGGTTTCCAATACTCATCTCATCTACTTTAATCAAATTATGCACATTTAAGGCTCGTTTGATCGTTTTATGTCATATTTTGACTTAAATGGTCGTTTTCGCTCTCAACTCTGAACTAATTAACCAAAATAGGTACTATAAAACCTTTGCATGTTTAACATACTTATTATTAGATTTCCAATACTCATCTCATCTACTTTGATCAAGTTATGCACATTTAAGGCTTGTTTGATCGTTTTATGTCATATTTTGACTAAAATATCTATTTTCGCTCCCAACTCATCTAATGAACCAAAATAGTTATTATTAACACTTTACATGTATAATATACTTAGTATTACGTTTCCAATCCTCATTCTCATCTAATTTGGTCAATTTATGCACATTTAAAGCTCATTTGATCGTTATATGTCATATTTTGACTAAATAGCTATTTTCGCTCCCATCTCTCGACTAATGAACCAAAATAGTTATTCTAAATTCTTTACATGTTTAATATACTTAGTATTAAGTTGCCAATCCTCATTATCATCTACTTTGGTCAATTTATGCACATTTAAAGCTCGTTTGATCGTTATATGTCATATTTTGACTAAATAGCCATTTTCGCTCCCAACTCTCAACTAATGAACCAAAATAGTTATTCTAAACCCTTTACGTGTTTAATATACTTAGTATTAGGTTTCCAATCCTCATTCTCATCTACTTTGGTCAATTTATGCACATTTAAAGCTCGTTTGATCGTTATATGTCATATTTTGACTAAATAGCCATTTTCGCTCCCAACTCTCAACTAATGAACCAAAATAGTTACTCTAAACCCTTTACATGTTTAATATGATTAGTTTAAGGTTTATAAGACTCATTCCAAGATATTTATGCACATCTAAAGCTCGTTTTGGTCGTTATAGGTCATATGTAGCCTAAAATGCCATTTTTGCTCCCAACTTTAACAAAACGAACCCAATGAATCAAAATTGGAATTCTTAACCCTTTAGATATTTAATATACTCCCTCCGTCCCAGAATAGTTGTTACACTCTCCTGGGCACACAGTTTAATGCGATAAGTAGTAGTGTGGTTATCAATTGTTATTTTATTGAAAAAGTAGATGTGATAGGAGTTAGTGGTTTATTTTTTTAATTGAATGAGAGAGGGTGTGGGGACAAAAAAATATTTAGTGGAAAGAGAGAGACAATATTATAATTGTGGGGTCATTCCTAATTTAGAAGTGTAACAACTAATCTGGGACGGACGAAAAAGGAAAGTGTAACAACTAATCTGGGACGGAGGGAGTACTTAGTATTAGGTTGTCAGTACTCATTCTCATCTACATTGGTCAAGTTATTCATATTTAAGGCTCATTTGATCTCTATAAGACATATTTGTTAGGTTATGATACATATGCTATTACATAAATCATGCGGAAACAACCATTAACCCAGGAATACATATTATTTACACATAATCATATAGCATAATTTAGATGCATACTCTTTGTTGCGTGCCCTCCCTAGCTGCGCCCGAACCGAGCAAGAACAAGTCTTTAGGACTCCAAGTGTCGTCCCTCCGTAGATAGTCCACAGCACGTCCGGATCCGCCTTAAGATTGACCAACTAGAATCGCCCTTAAGGTACTAGAATTTTCGGCACTTTTGAGCAAGATGTGTGACTGAATTTTTCTCTCAAAAACTCACTTTGAATACTTTAAAAAACTCGTTATAAATTGTGAACCCAGGCCACATATTTATAGGGGTATGGAAAGAGAATTGGAATCCTATTAGGATACGAATTAATTAAACTTAGAATCCTACAAGAACTCTAATTAATTAATTTATCAAATAGAATTAGGAATTTAATCATTAACCGAACTCTGCACGTTTTAGGAATCGTGCATGAACACAAACTCACACACACACACACGGCAGCCTCGATGGGCCGCCCATGCGCGTGCGTGCGAGCAGCAGCCCACGCAGCGAGGCCCACGCAGCCGCGGCCTTGGCGCGCGCTGGGCCTGCCTTGCGGTAGGCCTGGGCGCTGCCTTGGCTGGGCTTGTGGCGCGCGTTTGGCTTGCTGGGCGATGGCCTGGATTCGAGCTGGGCCCTCGTCCGGCAGGCCTCGTCCGATGCTTATTCGTACGATACGCTCCCGATTAAATTTCCGATTCCGGAATTCATTTCCGATACGAACAATATTTAACATTTCCGATTCCGGAATTAATTTCCGTTTCGAACAAATATTTAATATTTCCGTTTCCGGAATTATTTTCCGATTCCGATAATATTTCCGATTCTGACAATATTTTCGTTTCCGGCAATATTTCCGATTCTGGCAATATTTCCATTTCCGATAATATTTTCCGATACGTACCATGTTTCCGTTTCCGGCAACATCTACGACTTGGATAATATTTATATTTCCGATACGATCCATATTTCCGTTTCCGGCAATATCATCGTTTCCGGAGTATTCATTTCTTGCTTGTGACGATCTCAGCTCCCACTGAAACCAAGATCCGTCGATTCCGAATACCCATAGATAGATAGAGTATTTAATGCCATTAAATAGTTGATCTGTTTACGTACTATTTGTGTGACCCTACGAGTTCAGTCAAGAGTAGGCTGTGGATTAATATCATTAATTCCACTTGAACTGAAGCGGCCTCTAGCTAGGCATTCAGCTCACTTGATCTCACTGAATTATTAACTTGTTAATTAATACTGAACCGCATTTATTAGACTTATCATAGAATGCATACTTGGACCAAGGGCATTATTTCCTTCAGTCTCCCACTTGTCCTTAGGGACAAGTGTGCATTTCCTAATTCCTTTGTCGCTCGATGCTTGCTCTTGAACATAAGGTAAGAGTTGTCATCCTTATTATGTCCAGAGGTGTTCCTCGGTTTCAGAGTTCAACTGATCAAATAAACAGATAATCATAGCCTATGATTCATCCGAGCACGGCCATGCATTTCACAGTTTCTAGCTCTCCGAGTGGCCTTGTACAACTTTTAAGCATCTCATCCCGATTTATGGGAGGACAATCCCAATCTTGCGATCTTGAGATTAGACTTCGTTTGATAGGTGATTACCTGAGCGTTGCCTTTATAGCCTCCTTTTACGGTGCGACGGTTGGTCAACGTCAAAGCAACCAGTTCTCAAACAAGTAATATCAAATCACTCAGGTATTGAGGATTTAGTGTCTAATAATTTAATGAAATTTACTTATGACAGATTTTCATCTCTTACAGTAAAGTTTCATAGGTCTTGTCCGATACTAATCTTCCCAAAGTAAGTATCTATGCAAATTATTATGACATTGCCATGTCCACATAGTTCAAGAAACAGAACTACTAGTCATCTTGCATTCTAATCGTCTAACGTTTTCTATGCGTCCAATTTTATAGAAAACTTCGACTAGGGACCATTTTCAACCTTTGACATTCAAGTTCACTTGATAGACATTTCTTAGTCACAGGACTGGTCCTGACAGTCTATCTTGAATATATCGTCAAGTTGAAGGGACTCATCATTTAATAAACCACAAATTAAATGGAAAAATGAATTCTTTTCATTTATTGTGAATGATTAACCAATAATGTTTTACAAAGATTTAAACTCTAAAACTTTAAAACATTAAACAGAGACATCAAAGCCATTCTCCAATATGCTTGATTCCCATAGCTGCAGTGTGCGAGTTGTGCTTCGCTTGCGGCAGAGGTTTAGTTAATGGATCTGATATGTTGTCATCAGTTCCAATCTTGCTTATCTCGACTTCTTTTCTTTCAACGAACTCTCGTAGAAGGTGAAATCTACGAAGTACATGCTTGACTCTCTGGTGGTGTCTAGGCTCTTTTGCCTGTGCAATAGCTCCGTTATTGTCACAATACAGGGCTATTGGTCCTTTAATGGAGGGGACTACACCAAGTTCACCTATGAACTTCCTTAGCCATATAGCTTCCTTTGCTGCTTCATGTGCAGCAATGTACTCCGCTTCAGTTGTAGAATCCGCAATGGTGCTTTGCTTAGCACTTTTCCAGCTTACTGCTCCTCCGTTGAGGCAGAAGACAAACCCAGACTGTGATCTGAAATCATCTTTGTCGGTTTGGAAACTTGCGTCCGTATAGCCTTTAACAATTAATTCATCATCTCCACCATAGACTAGGAAGTCATCTTTGTGCCTTTTCAGGTACTTCAGAATGTTCTTGGCAGCAGTCCAATGCGCCTCTCCTGGGTCTGACTGGTATCTGCTCGTAGCACTAAGTGCGTACGCAACATCCGGGCGTGTACATATCATATCATACATTATTGAACCAATCAATGATGCATATGGAATCCCATTCATTCGTCTACGCTCATCAAGTGTTTTTGGGCACTGAGTCTTGCTTAGAGTCATTCCATGAGACATGGGTAGGTAGCCTCGCTTGGAGTCCGCCATCTTGAACCTATCAAGCACCTTATTGATATAAGTGCTTTGACTAAGTCCAATCATCCTTTTAGATCTATCTCTGTAAATCTTGATGCCCAATATGTACTGTGCTTCTCCTAGATCCTTCATCGAAAAACATTTCCCAAGCCAAATCTTGACAGAAATCAACATAGGAATGTCATTTTCGATAAGTAATATGTCGTCGACATATAATACTAGGAAAGCAATTTTGCTCCCACTGACCTTCTTGTATACACAAGATTCGTCTGCGTTCTTGATGAAACCAAAGTCACTGACTGCTTCATCAAAACGTATATTCCAGCTCCTGGATGCCTGCTTCAATCCGTAGATTGACTTCTTTAGCTTGCATACCTTTTTAGCATTCTTTGGATCCTCAAAACCTTCAGGCTGTGTCATAAACACAGTTTCTGTTAAAACGCCGTTTAAGAAAGCAGTTTTGACATCCATCTGCCATATTTCGTAATCGTAATATGCAGCGATTGCTAACATTATCCGAATAGACTTTAGCATTGCAACTGGTGAAAAGGTTTCATCGTAGTCCACACCGTGGACTTGCCTGTAACCTTTTGCAACCAATCTAGCTTTGAAAACTTCAAGTTTCCCATCCTTGTCCTTTTTCAGTTTGAAAACCCATTTGCTTCCAATGGCTTGATAGCCATCTGGCAAATCGACCAAATCCCATACTTGGTTTTCAGACATGGAGTCTAATTCAGATTGCATGGCTTCTTGCCATTGCTTGGAGCTAGGGCTCGTCATAGCTTGTTTGTAAGTCGCAGGTTCATCACTTTCAAGTAACAGAACGTCATAGCTCTCGTTCGTCAAAATACCTAAGTACCTTTCCGGTTGAGATCTATATCTTTGCGATCTACGCGGGGTAACATTTCTAGATTGACCATGATTCTCACCAGATTCTTCTAAAGATCTCTGAGTTTCATCCTGAATGTCATCTTGAGCATTCTCTAGAGTTTGTTGTTCGACTCGAATTTCTTCGAGGTCTACTTTTCTCCCACTTGTCATTTTGGAAATGTGATCTTTCTCCAAAAAGACACCATCTCGAGCAACAAACACCTTGTTCTCAGATGTATTGTAGAAGTAATACCCCTTTGTTTCCTTTGGATAGCCCACAAGGATACATTTGTCAGATTTTGGATGAAGTTTGTCTGAAATTAATCGTTTGACGTATACTTCACATCCCCAAATCTTAAGAAAAGACACATTTGGAGGCTTTCCAAACCATAATTCGTATGGAGTCTTTTCGACAGCTTTAGACGGAGCTCTATTTATAGTGAGTGCAGCTGTATTTAGTGCATGTCCCCAAAATTCTAATGGAAGTTCGGCCTGACCCATCATTGACCTGACCATGTCTAGCAAGGTTCTGTTCCTTCGTTCCGACACACCATTCCATTGTGGTGTTCCAGGAGGAGTCAATTCTGATAGAATTCCACATTCTTTCAGATGGTCATCAAATTCATAGCTCAGATATTCACCGCCTCTATCAGACCGCGGTGCCTTAATCTTCTTGCCTAATTGATTCTCTACTTCACTCTGAAATTCCTTGAATTTGTCAAAGGATTCAGACTTGTGCTTCATTAGGTAGACATAACCATACCTACTGAAGTCATCAGTGAAAGTGATAAAGTAGCTGAAACCACCTCTAGCATTTGTACTCATTGGTCCACATACATCTGTATGGATTAAACCCAATAGTTCATTTGCTCTTTCTCCAACTTTAGAGAAAGGTTGCTTTGTCATTTTGCCAAGTAAACATGATTCGCATTTACCATAATCCTCTAAGTCAAATGGTTCTAGAATTCCTTTCTTTTGAAGTCTTTCTAAGCGTTTCAAGTTTATATGGCCTAATCGATAATGCCACAGATAGGTGAGATCTGAATCATCCTTTTTGGCCTTTTTGGTATTTATGTTATATACTTGTTTGTCGTGATCTAATAAATAAAGTCCATTGACTAATCTAGCAGATCCATAAAACATCTCTTTAAAATAAAACGAACAACTATTGTCTTTTATTAAAAAGGAAAATCCCTTAGCATCTAAGCAAGAAACTGAAATGATGTTTTTAGTAAGACTTGGAACATGGAAACATTCTTCCAGTTCCAAAACTAGCCCGGAGGGCAACGACAAATAGTAAGTTCCTACAGCTAATGCAACAATCCGTGCTCCATTTCCCACTCGTAGGTCGACTTCACCCTTGCTTAACTTTCTACTTCTTCTTAGTCCCTGTGGATTGGAACATAAGTGTGAGCCACAACCTGTATCTAATACCCAAGAAGTTGAATTAGCAAGTATACAGTCTATAACGAAAATACCTGAAGATGGAACGACTGTTCCGTTCTTCTGATCTTCCTTTAGCTTTGGACATTCTCTTTTGTAATGGCCTATTCCATCACAATAAAGACAGCTTGATGTGGACTTGTCCTGCTTTGATTTAGCATTGCCCTTGGACTTTCCACCTTTCTTGAACGGTCTCTTTCTAGCCTTGAGTAAATCTTTGGCTTCACAGTCCAGTATTATTTCAGCCTTTCTGACAAGGTGAACAAATTCTGCAACTGTTTCTTCTCTTGGTTCACTTAGGTATAGTTGCTTGAAGCGACCAAACCCATTGTGTAGTGAATTGAGCAAGACAGAGACTGCCATCCTTTCGCTTATTGGTGTTCCTAGTAGACTTAGGCGATCAAAGTATGAACACATAAGATCCACATGGAACCTCAGTGGGACGCCTACCCTCTGTTTAGTGCGAAGGAGCTGAACATGTGTTTCTTGGACCTCCATCCTATAACACCTGTTGGGAGAACTAACCTTTAGACCAGACATTGATTCAATCAACTCATGGACGTTCAGGTCCCCGTCCTCCGTACTTCCACGACAGATATCCCTCAGATTCTTGATGAGCGTAAAAGGTTCATAGGCTACAAACCTTTTAGCCCAATCATCAGGGATATTGTTCAGCATGAGACTCATAACCTTTTTGAGATCCGCATCCCAGGCGTAAAATCTCTCAGGGGTCATGTCTCTGGCATAGTAGCTTGGCATGGGATGTGACAGTACATACTCAAGTCCATTGAGTTTGACTATTTCAACCAGCTTAGCTTCCCATTCAAGAAAATTTGTCAGGTTCAGCTTGACCATAAGCTCAGAACCCATGATGATGTTTTGATTGTTGTTTGCCATATTAAAACTACAATTGAAAAGAATAAACAAATAAATAACCATTCACAGTTTCTCTTAATAAACTTAAATTCTAGCATACATGCATAATTCAATGTTTATTAAGCTTTTTTATTCAAGTTATGTGTTCCGGCAGGTGTGAATAAAATGATTCCAAGATCCTAAAATCATTGAAGAACTAAGCACAGTTTGTCGACTTAATCCTAGAACATCTTAGGTAAGCAAAAGCCTTTTGCTAATAGTCTAGAAACTATTCTTGGTTGATAGGTACGTCTAAGAACTTATTAGGTAAACCTATCGATTTTGCCACGACATAAAAGGACTCCTTACTTATATCGTAGAGTTTCACCAAAACTAACATGTACTCACAATTGTTTGTGTACCTTGCCCCTTTAGGACCAATAAGTAACACCTCGCTGAGCGAAAACTATTACTAGATTGATGTAAAGGATATCCAAGCAAGTGTATATTTTGGCATGGCACCTTTTAACTCAATTTTTAAGTTTGGAACTTAAGGCTTTTACTATGTTGGTTAGATTTTAAGTGAACTAAAATCCTTAATCATGCAACATAATCAAGCTTTTGATCTCATGCATTTTAAGACATATTTAAAAGCAATAAATAACTTAAAACATGCATAAGATTAAATGTGATCTAGTATGGCCCGACTTCATCTTGAAGCTTTGACTTCAAAGTCCGTCTTGAAAATCTCCGTGGGAGACACCATTTTCTTCAAATAGGATAAGCTATAACTAATTACAACTATTTGATGGTTCGCAGACCATATTTGAATTGAAAAATAACTTTGGTACTTTAGACCAATTACATTCAAATTAATGGTACGCAGACCATATTTTCTATCCTATTTGGGCCATACTAGTCACTTCATAACCTGCAAAACAGTACATATACAATATATACCATTCACCCATTCATTATCATGAATGGCCCACATAGCTGGTTAGTAAAACACATTATGCATCACGTAAACATTTGCAGCAATTAATCAAGGGCACCAATAATCTACCAATTATTCAGTCCTTATTAATTCTAATCAAGTTGTTTTAACCTTAAGGATTTGTAGACCTAATCAAGAGTTTATGACTAAAAAGCGCTCCCACTTAAACCAATAAATTCATATGCTTTACTAATTTTAAACATAAAAATGTATTTCTAGTCTAACCGGAAACATACAAATTTAATAAAAATTTAAAGCTCATATAAATTTATAATTGAATCCAAAAAGATTAATTTAATTTCAGTCGTTATTTAAATTAATTCATGATTTTAATTTTAGTAAAATAATTAGAATAAATAAAATTTATTATAATTACAATATTCAAAATTAAAATCCAAGAAAATACTTTAAATTATTAATTTTAAAATTAATTAAAATTACGTGAACTGAAATTTTCAAATTAAACATTCAAAACGATCTAATCGTAACGCAAACACCCTACGCATTGCACGCCCATGGGCCGCACGCACACAGCCATTGCTGGCCATGTGCGCGCAGCCCATGCGCTCGTCGCATAGCTGCTGCATCTCCCATCGCAAGCCATCGCACGCTGTGGTGCTCGCTGCGCGCGCGCCAGCGCTCGTCGCACGCGAGCCATCGCTCGCAGTGCGCGCTCGCCAGCGCTCGCTGCGCGCGCTCCATAGCCCGCTGTGCGCGCGAGCCATTGCTCGTTGTGCGCGCGAGCCATCGCTCGTTGTGCGCGCGAGCCATCGCTCGCTGTGCGCGCGACATCGCTCGCTGTGCGCGCGACATCGCTCGCTGTGCGCGCGAGCAACGCTGGGCGCAGCGCTCGTGGCACGCGAGCTTGCGCTCGCTGCGCGCGAGGCCGCCGGCTCTTGCGCGAGGCAGTGCGCGTTGTGGCGCAGCTCGCTTGCTGCCCACACGCGACTGCCTTGGCTTGCCTTTCGCCCATGCCCATTTGTTCATAGCTCGTGGCCCACGACACAAGGCAGGGCTGCTGCCTTGTGCTCGTGCACCATGCCTTGCGCATTGCATTGGTGCCGCACGGGCGACGAGCTCCCTTGCTCGTCGTCGCATGCCCGCACTATACAACACCCCTTAAGGGTAACACGAAGCGTCCATTGCTTTGTGCGTGTAAGTTATATGAACGAATCGCATAAAAAATTTAAAATTTATATTTAAAATTAATGACAAATTAATAAATAATATTAATTTCATAATTTTAGGGCGAAAAAATCGAAAATTTATTATTCAATTGATTTCCGATTATCATGGATTCAAGTCTAGGTCATAAAAATTTAAAATTTATCATAAATTTACAATTTTTATGGTGGTTTTTAATCATAGGTTTCTAATTAAATTATAATTAATTATGAAAATCAAATTAATTCTAAATTATTCTAATTTTCAACAAATTAATCATAATTACAAATTAGATTGCATAATTAACAAGGCTAGGCATTCAAACTTGTTAAACATATACAGTAGGTCAATCAAAAATTCAAGATTTATCAACAAGAATCGCAAATATTTAATTTAACATCTTAAATTTACGAAATTTTGCATTCGAAAAACTAAAACCTTCCAAAAGTCATAGTTAGGCTTCGAATTTGAGAATTCTGGGTATGGCAGAAAAATATTAATTTTGTCAAAATTTTAGAATGCCTTTTACATGCGAAATTGACACAAAAATCACTCGATTTGGATGAGTAACGAAGAAACTGCCGAAAAACTGCGTACGTATAATTAAATAAACGCAATTTGCAATTAATTAACAATTACGAAAATTAATCACCCCTTTTAATTCTTGCAAATTTGTAATATTTAACCATGTTCATGCAAATTAGATTATGAAAATAATAAGGGGCTCGTGATACCACTGTTAGGTTATGATACATATGATATTACATAAATCATGCGGAAACAACCATTAACCCAGGAATACATATTATTTACACATAATCATATAGCATAATTTAGATGCATACTCTTTGTTGCGTGCCCTCCCTAGCTGCGCCCGAACCGAGCAAGAACAAGTCTTTAGGACTCCAAGTGTCGTCCCTCCGTAGATAGTCCACAGCACGTCCGGATCCGCCTTAAGATTGACCAACTAGAATCGCCTTTAAGGTACTAGAATTTTCGGCACTTTTGAGCAAGATGTGTGACTGAATTTTTCTCTCAAAAACTCACTTTGAATACTTTAAAAAACTCGTTATAAATTGTGAACCCAGGCCACATATTTATAGGGGTATGGAAAGAGAATTGGAATCCTATTAGGATACGAATTAATTAAACTTAGAATCCTACAAGAACTCTAATTAATTAATTTATCAAATAGAATTAGGAATTTAATCATTAACCGAACTCTGCACGTTTTAGGAATCGTGCATGAACAAAAACTCACACACACACACACGGCAGCCTCGATGGGCCGCCCATGCGCGTGCGTGCGAGCAGCAGCCCACGCAGCGAGGCCCACGCAGCCGCGGCCTTGGCGCGCGCTGGGCCTGCCTTGCGGTAGGCCTGGGCGCTGCCTTGGCTGGGCTTGTGGCGCGCGTTTGGCTTGCTGGGCGGTGGCCTGGCTTCGAGCTGGGCCCTCGTCCGGCAGGCCTCGTCCGGCAGGCCTCGTCCGATGCTTATTCGTACGATACGCTCCCGATTAAATTTCCGATTCCGGAATTCATTTCCGATACGAACAATATTTAACATTTCCGATTCCGGAATTAATTTCCGTTTCGAACAAATATTTAATATTTCCGTTTCCGGAATTATTTTCCGATTCCGATAATATTTCCGATTCTGACAATATTTTCGTTTCCGGCAATATTTCCGATTCTGGCAATATTTCCATTTCCGATAATATTTTCCGATACGTACCATGTTTCCGTTTCCGGCAACATCTACGACTTGGATAATATTTATATTTCCGATACGATCCATATTTCCGTTTCCGGCAATATCATCGTTTCCGGAGTATTCATTTCTTGCTTGTGACGATCTCAGCTCCCACTGAAACCAAGATCCGTCGATTCCGAATATCCATAGATAGAGTATCTAATGCCATTAGATACTTGATCCATTTACGTACTATTTGTGTGACCCTACGGGTTCAGTCAAGAGTAAGCTGTGGATTAATATCATTAATTCCACTTGAACTGAAGCGGCCTCTAGCTAGGCATTCAGCTCACTTGATCTCACTGAATTATTAACTTGTTAATTAATACTGAACCGCATTTATTAGACTTATCATAGAATGCATACTTGGACCAAGGGCATTATTTCCTTCAATATTTTGACTATAAAAGCTGTTTCATATTTAAGGCCAAAACAAATACATTTCCTTATCTAATTTATGTTCTCTTTAATCTAGTGCGCCCAACAAGAGCATGGGGTCGAGTGTGGCTATTACGTGATGAAATTCATGCATGACATATTCAAAAGTTGCAAGGAAATTGAAGATCTGGAAAAGTTACATAAAATAGTATATTATTAGGCTAGAAATTAGTTTAAAAAAACTATTCGCCTATAATTGGATGAACCGTCGAAAATGCCATATTGGGCCAAATATGGCCTATATCGTTCCAATTGAGCCTTATGTGTGCATAAAGAACTTGAAATGAATCTTAGCATCCTCTAACTAAGCATATGAAACATAAAAAAAAGTTTAGGAAGTGTCGTTAGGTTCATTTGTTGATATTTAGGATCGAAAATGCCATTTTGGACCAAATATGACCTATATCGTCCCAAATTAGCCTTATGTGTGCATAAAGAACTTGAAATGAATATTAGTAACCTCTAGCTAAGCTTATGGGACATAAAAAAGATTTAGAAAGTGTCCTTAGGTTCATTTGTTGATATTTGGGATCGAAAATGCCATTTTTGGCCAAATATGACCTATATCGAGCCAAATGAGCCTTAGATGTGCATAAAGAACTTGAAATGAATCTTATTAACCTCTAACTAATCATATGAATTATGAAAAACATTTAGAATATGGAAATAGGTTTGTTTGTTAGTAGTTGAGATCGAAAATGCCATTTTTCGCCATAAATGACCTATATCGACCCAAATGACACATAGGCGTGCATAACGAACTTCAAATGAGTCTTATAAACATATAACTAATTATAAATCATGAAAAAGGTTTAGAATTTAAATATAAGTTCGTTTGTTGGTAGTTGGGATCGAAAATGCCATTTTTGGCCATAAATGACCTATAATCGACCCAAATGAACCATATGCGTGCATAACGAACTTGAAATGAGTCTTATAATCATATAACTAATCATCTAAATCATGAAAAAGGTTTAGAATGTGGATATAAGTTCGTTTGTTCGTAGTTGGGATCGAAAATGCCATTTTTGGCCATAAATGACCTATATCGACCCAAATGACCAATAGGCGTGCATAACGAACTTGAAATGAGTCTTATAATCATTTGACTAATCATATAAATCATGAAAAAGGGCTAGAATGTGGAAAGAGGTTCGTTTGTTGGTAGTTGGGTTCAAAAAAGTCATTTTTGGCCATAAATGCTATATATCGACCCAAATGACCCATAGGCATGAATAACGAACTTGAAATGAGTCTTATAAACATATAACTAATCATATGAATCATGAAAAAGATTTAGAAAGTTTCCTTAGGTTCATTTGTTGATATTTGGGATCGAAAATGACATTTTTGGCCAAATACGATCTATATCGAGCCAAATGAGCCTTAGATGTGCATAAAGAACTTGAAATGAATGTTAGTACACTCAAAAAGTTGTTTTCCCGACCAATATAATTTTTGTTTTCGCATATGAAACATAATTTAATTTATTGGTTTGCATGGACGTTGTTCTTTTAAAGGTTTTCAAAACTCCAAGGGAGGGGACCTTTACCAAAGAGGAGTTGGATGAAGTTCGAGACAAGTGGGCTATTTACTTCAACGATTGTGAACTACCCTCGGTGTAATAAATAGAGCAGGCTTGTAGTTATTCGTGACTCTTACATTATTTTGTTATTTATCGATTTAATTAATTACATTTGAATTAATTCGGTAATATTATTGGAAATTTGAAATTTTTATCATTTTTGAGGAATGTCAAGCTGATGTTTGACGAAACAGTATTCTATAAATTATAATGCATAATTTTATATTGCAAAATCAGAAATTATATTGCAGAATATTAGGAATTATATTGCAGATTTTTTAAAAAAAAAAAAAACTCAAAAGTTGCCCTTGTTTGCAACAAGAGCAACTTATGTGAAGCTTAGAAGTTTCCCTTGTTTGCAGCAAGAGCAACTTATGTGAAGCTTATAAGTTTCCCTTGTTTGCAACAAGGGCAACTTATAAGTTTCACATAAGTTGCCCTTGTTGCAAACAAGGGCAACTTATGTTAAGGGCAACTTTTAATAATTTTACAAAAGTGACCCCCCCATTGGTGGCACTTATGAAGGACAACTTACAAGGCCTCTCGGAGAGTTAGATACTGTGAAAATGAATGGTCGTGCTCATAATGGTTAAGGCTTAACCTTCTGTAAAAGTTTAACAGTTGCACTCAGTAATCCGAGAAACACTTCTGGACCTAATAAGGATGGCTTGGATCTTACCTTATGTTCAGCAAGTAACACTAAGTGACAAAGGAATGTGAATACACACTTGTCTGAATAACAAGTGGGAGAATGAATGAAATATTTCCTTCACCCAAGGTGCATTATTCTAATACCAAGGTTCAGATTAATTACGAACCATTAATTCAGTGAAATCAAGTGATCGGAAAAGCTAGCTGGAGCAATGCTTTCGATCAGTGAGTTCTAATCTATATTAGACTCACAGCTTACTCTTGACTGAACCTATAAGGTCACACCAATGACATGTAACAGATCATCGGATTAAATGAATCAAAATTTCATTTAATAAGCTTTTCGGGAATTAGTTCGGAAAAACATAAATATACAATATGACGTTGGATCGGAATCGTATATCATATCGCGAATATTCGTAAGCTAGGCAAAACGAATAATCGTATCGTACGCCGGTGATTCTTCAAGTACTATAAGATAAACAATAGCCGTAAGGCGTTGGTCGCGGATACGAGCGAGACGAGGCTGCCGGCCCATGGAGCCAAGCGCGCAAGGCCCAATGAGCCAGCAGCTCGCCAACAGCGAGAGCAAGCCCGAAAGGCCACAGCTGGGCGCCCGCGGACAACAGCGATGGCAGCAAGCAAGCAGCGAGGCCCAAGGCCCACAGCTGTGTTGCCTTGTGGGTGCTGCTTCGTGGGCTTGTGCGTGTAGCTGGCCGGTTGAGGCCTTGTGCCTTGGCTGGTCATGTTATAACCTTAGGGTTATAACACACCACCTCTACTTAATGTTTTTCCAATACAACACAATTCTAACTCTACGTAGTCAGTAAAACCTAATCAAAGAGAAATCCTAATTCTCTCTTTGCCTCCGTTCATACTATTCTTCCCTAAAAGCTAAAAACTCTTGAGTGACGTCTAAGCTACGAATCTCAAGACGGATCTGAATGTGTCGGTGAACCAAGTAGATGAACGACATTTGGAGTTCTTTATTCGTGTTCGTGATTTGTTTAACTAGGGAAAACACGCTTCGAATGTAAGTTTGCTTAATTTGTACTTTATACATGCTTCCTGGCTTTGGGGATTATTCAACTGCGTTAATATGTATTTAACTGTATTCCCCTACACAACCAATGTTGGTTGTCTTCTGGAAGGAGTTCTTGAAAGTGTCTTGTAGAGAGACGATGGTAGAGAAAGAGTGGAGATCCACTCCAAGAGCCCTTTTGAAGACAACCAATATACATGCTTTAATACGTCACAAAATGTATAATTAAATGAATGAGGAAGAGTGATTGATTGTTCTCCCAATTATTTTCTTATCATTTAATTTTGTTTGTTGCCAAATTATGCAAACACTTAGGGGGCCGTTTGTTTTGTGTCTTTAGGAAAGTGAATTGAAAGAGAATCAGTACTTCTCATTCCTTTTGTTGTTGTTTGTTTGCCAATTCAATCAATCCCTTACTGATCTTATTACCCCACTTTCCTATCATATGATTCCCCACACCTCGTAGGACATCAACTTTACCCCCCATACTCATCCGCACTCATCTTCCTTGACCAACTATTACACCACACCACCATCCAACCATACAAAAACCAACACTGTTGCCATGTCGCCGGATTTCACCACCCCAACCATCAATGCAGCCACCAAAGCCATCACCCCCAAAGCCTACCTAGTACCATTATAAACCCACTCTACCACTAAAACCTAATAACCTCCACCGACACAAAACCACCCACCACCTCAAAAACTCACTTGCCACCACCGAAACACCTACCTGCTACCACCGAAAAACCATCCACCCACTTGAAAACACTTGACATCAAAGGGGAAGTGGTAAAATAATCCAAATCACACTTGACATCAAAGGTAGGGTTTTCATTTCCATTATCTCTATCCTTTTGTTGAGTTTATCCCCTTTTCCTTTGTGTTGCAAAGCCCCTTAGTTAACATTGACGTTGAATGGGCCATTTATTTTTAGACGAATAAATTCCGCTTAGAGCAACTCCAATGGTAACCTAATTTAACAATTACCTTGTTATGCTAAATAATCTTTCAAGCTAATTTTCTATCTAATTTGATCTCCAATGGTTAGCAACTAGGTTTCTATTTAAATTGGTCCCCTTTTAATTAATTATTTGACAACTTTTGAGAGCCAAACTAATTTTCCATTTTTACTCCAATGGTCTAGCTATTAGCTTGAAATGTTTATAAATTGCAAGCTAGTCCTTAACATACTTAGCATATCCAACGGTAAACGAATTACTAAATTAGCTTAACATGCCACATAATATTTCAAGCTACTATCCTTTCTAGCAAGTTGGTACCCTAATGTCTAGCTACTAGCTTGATATTTAACGTAATCATATGTGTCAATTAATATTTAAATGTAATTTTATTTAATATTAATTCATCGGCCAAATATTTTTCAAGCAAAGAACACAGAACCAAAGTTGTTGGGTTATGACCGTAGAACACCAGCACAGTTACACTATCCATTGAATTACCAGCGCTAGTCGAAGGATAGCGCTTCCATTGAATTCAAACTAAGATAAAGGTATTTTCTTGTCTACTCCATCTCAGGTCTCGCTTCTTTAATGTAGAAAATTTCTGCAAATTTATCAAAAAATTACAAACAGCACATAATCCCTTTGCGTTAATCACTCAACCTCACTTGAATCGAATCAACTTAAACTTAGAACTTTAAAGAATATCGAAAGAAACCAAATACTTTTATTGATATAATACGAATTATACATCCTTTGGATAACAAATAACGGCTCTACTAAAACAATAAATAGTAGCTTTGCTACTTTATTGTTTGACATCAAATGAAAGAATTAACTAAAACAATACAATGCTCAAATGCTAGCGGCATCATGCCTATCATCTATTTCTCTGTAGTGCTCTGGAGTGAAGTCTTGATCTTCAGGATCATCCATGTCTTCTTCTCGATAAGAATCTCCATCCATAACTTCATTATCTTGCTGTGGAACACTATTGACCTCATTATTAGCCTCAGGCTCTGCCTTAGATCCACTAGATAGCTCAATAAACCACTGGATTTGGATTCTCAACCTCAACCACATCATCATCACCATTCACAACTTTATTTTCATTCATTGCATTCTCAATATCATCATCACCTTCCACATACTCTAGGCCTAGACTCTCAACAAGTCTACCATTCTCATAACAACTCTCAGCTAAGTCCAGAATAGTAGTCATGACCTTAGTGTCATACCTCTGTCTACCATCCCCAGTACCATACTTATGCTAGTTAGGCGTACCATCCTCATAGTGCATATCATGAAATATATTCTTAAGCTCTATGTAAGGTGTCCTATGGGGTAAGAAATAGACAATCATTTCAGCCATAACATCCCTATTCCTCAAATATGGCATTTCCTTAAGAGTAGCAAAATAGTTACATGCAAACTCAATCTTCTTTACATACAAGTGTGGAGTCTCACTATCAAGCTTCTCTAACTGGCCTAGATTAGAAAACTTTGAGGGCAACATCTTTAAATTTTGAAACACACAACTTAAAAGTCTTACTAACGCGTTCCCACACAAGAAATCAACCCCCAAGAGAAATAAATTAATTTCGAGAACTTAAACAAATTCAATGCACAAATACATACTTAATCATGAACTGTGATGCAATTAATCACATAAAGAAAAACAAAACATGATTAAAGCTTTAAATAAATTCAAATAAATAAACAATTAACACATAAAAGACACTAAATGCATACTTAAACTAAGTATTTCTTTAAGTATTTCTTTCTTAATCTACCCTTTCCTCACTTAAAATAAATAATAATTTTCGAAAATAATTAAGAAATAAATCCTAAATAATCGAAATTATTTGAATTAAAATCAAAAATTATTCTTAAATAATCTAATAATTAAAAATAATTAAATTCGAATAAATATTTTTCTGAAATTAAAATAATTAAATAAAAAATCGGATTTTTTTTTAAATTCCAAAATTTGGAAAATAATAAGGATTAAATTTTCAAAATTAAATTAAAATTTTGATAATAATGATTACATAATTAAAATTCAACTCATTTTCAAATAAATATTTGGTATTTGACTTTTCAAAATATTGAGTACTTAAAATATCATTTTGACTTTAGGAAAATAAATTTTCAAAATATCTTAAGTCCCGCAAAACCACTCAAATAGTATGAATTACTATTAAGTAGTTTTTGAATCGTAGTTTAAGGAAGTACCACTTTAACTATTATTTAATGCAAAACAACTCTCAAATTAGAGGTCTGCAACACCCTAATAATTCATTGCTTTTATAAAACCATTTTCCAACTTAAAATAAAGGAATTAACGAAGTATTACTGCCACCGTGATAATGGTTAAGGCTTGTACCAGAATTACGTATCTGAATTAACTAACTTTTAAAACCATAAATAATAGTTAATGGCTTCTATACAAGTTGAAACCATAAAGGTCCAAACCAAAATACTTTAAATCAAAATCCATTAACTAATCTTTAAATCATTATAGTCTATACTAAATAAATAAATAGAGTTTAAAACATTGCAGGTAAATAAACACTCTTATTCAGTCCCATCGCTAGATAACTTCACTTGCAAGTCATCTCTAAAACTTGTTTATTATAAATCTACTCCCCAACAATGCAAGTGCAAATGATGGATTATAATAGGATCATTATGGCAAAGGCCATGACAAAAACACAAAGCAGGTTAAAACACAAAGCACGTAATCAGCTAAAGCCGAGTACAAACAAGATAGAATGAAATCCTAAAACTAATATGCTAATAATAATAATTGAAACCACATGCAAAAGCTAACTAATAAATAACTAATCATGAAGAGAAGACTCGACTCAATACACGACTCTGGACTCATAAATTAATTAAAATAAACATCGAACAAGCCCAAAAGAAAGTCCATTACGGACGAGTTGTAATACCTCGTATTTTTTAGTAATTATAAACATATTTTATATTTATAAATAATTTTAAATATTTTATGAATTTAAATCTTATTTAAATAGTTATTTGAATGTATTTAATTAATTAAAAATATTTATTATTTTAATTAATTGCGATACGAATTTAAATTCCGAGTTGGGAATTTAATTGGGTTTTGAAAGTAAAATGATTTGAATTATTCTAAAGCCTGATCCAATTTTTATAAGGAGCTCAAACGAATAATTCAATAGCCTTATTTTATTCTAGCCCAAATCATTGTGCAAGCCCAACTTCAAGATTCCTAATCCTAGCCCACCTAGGACATGAAAATCTATAGAGACACCTCACCTCTCATAAAACCCTCGCTTTTCGTTAAACCTCACAAACCCTCACAATCTCTCTCCTCTCTTTTCTTCCTCTCCGCAACACACTCTCACCCTTACTTTCTTTCTTCTCTTTGTGTGCCTAGCCCAAGCAGCACAATCCTTGCTACCTTGTCGCCCACGCACACACGAGCCTGCTCCCGTGCGTTGTTGTCCTCCCCTGCCTCGCGCCCTGCTGATGCGCTCTTCCGCCCGCACACTTGCACGCGAAGCAACATCAACAGCCGTAGCTTCTGTGCTGTGCCGCGCACACCTCCTTTCCTTTGTCTCTCTTTTTGCGCTCGGTTACATATACCAAAGTAACGGTGTCGTGCTTTAGGTCAGCTTGGTATAATTCCTCTTCTTTCTAACCTTCTCTATTTTAAATTATGTTTTAAATTATGATTAATATTGAATTTTGATTGATTATTATGATGGGATTGGTTATAAACACCAAAGTTGAGGATTTTGATGACTAAATGGTTGAGGACTATTTTTTATTCAAGGACATTAATTTTCAGAATTGATTTATTAAATAAAGCTTCAATTTTTATGGGTTTAAATGATTTTAATGATGATTTAGGGTTAGAGTTTTGTTTTAAACCTTATGGCTAATTGATTAACATAATTAGATGGAAATTTTAATTATGGTAATCAATAATAATTTTTAGATTCATTAAAAGTATTAAAGTGTCAATTTTAATGGTTTTAAGCATGAAATTAAATTTCATGCTAGGGTTTTATAATTAGAATTATTATTTTAATGATTAATGATTAATTTATAATTAATAAAAGATTTTTAAACTAAATAAAGATGCTGGAAATTTAATGAACATGGATAATAATTAAGTTTCATTATTTTAATGATAGGATGAGATTTCTAAATTAGTGGATTGAATCACAAAGTGGCCCCCGTACTTAGGTATTCAAGGTACTTACAAGTATAGGGTAACCAACTTATATTCATGTGAATACATGTAACACCCTAAAATTTCTTGCCTTTATAAAACCATTTTCCAACTTAAATAAAGGAATTACTAAAGTATTACCACCATCGTGATAACGGTTAAGGCTATTACCAGAATTACGCAGCGGAAATAACTAACTTTCAAACATTAAATAGTAGTTAATGGCCTCCATACAAATTGGAACCATAACGGCCCAAAACCAAAACGTTTAAGTAACCAAAATCCATTAACTAGCAGTTTAAGTAGTCTAGACTAATAAAATAATAGAGTTTAATCAATGCGGGAGAAAAACTACGCTCAATCAACATCCCCATGCTAGATAACTTTTTCATCAAGTTATCTCTACAAACCAGTTATTTAAAATCTACCCCCCATCAACGCAAATGCATTGGTGGATCATCATAGGGTCATTGAGGCAAAGGTCATGACCAAAAGACATGAAGCACAAAGTCAGCGAAAGCTGAGTACGAAAAATCTAGAATGAAATCCTAGTCTAACATGCTTCACTCACAATAAATAATCCACATACAAAAGCCATATAAATAAACAATTAATCATGGACACAAGACTCGACTCTTGACAAGACTCTTGACTCATGGATTAATTAAGAATAAGCTTCAAACGAGCCTAAAAGAAATATCCATAAAAGGAAGGGTGTTGGGAGCCCACCAAACACCAAAATATATAATAATAAAAATAAGCCACTTGTCGGACCATGCCAACGGAATTCCAGCGCATAAAAGAAATGAAACAACGTCTTGTATGATTAATAGAAGTACAAACCCCTTGGTAAGATACTCCCCATTGTGAAGGAAATAATGCCCTTGGTCCAAGTTTGCATTTAATGCTAAGTCTAATAAATGCGGTTGAGTATTTATTAACAAGTTAATAATTTAGTGAGATCAAGTGATCTGAATATCTGGCTAGAGGCCGCTTCAGTTCAAGTGGAATTAATAATATTAATCCACAACTTACTCTTCACTAAACCTGTAGGGTCACACAAATAGTGCGTAAACGGATCAAGTATTTAAGTGAATATAATATTCATTAAGTACTCTATTTTATGGTCATTAGGAAATGATGGATCTTGGTTCCAGTGGGAGCTAAAATCATCACAAGGCAAAGAAAGAGTATTACCGGAAATGAAGATATTACCGGAAACGGAAATATGGTTCATGACGGAAATATAAATATTATCCAAGTCAAAGATATTGCCGGAAACAGAAATATGGTTCGTATCGGAAAATATTATCGGAAATAGAAATATTGTCGGAATCGGAAATATTGCCGGAAACGGAAATCTTAGCGGAATCGGAAATATTGTCGAAATCGGAAAATATTATCGTAATCGAAAATATTTTTGGAAATATGAATATTGTTCGAATCGGTAATAAATTCTGGAATCGGAAAACGAATCGGAAGCACGACAAGCGAATGCTCGACGAACGAGCTTGCGAGACGCAAGGCCCAGCACCAGCGCCAGGCCCAGCGCCTAGCAAGCCCGCACGGAGCAGCTCTCTTGGGCCAAGCAAGTGCAGCTTCGCCCAACAAGTGGGTCGCGTGCTGTGTGTTTTGACGCCAGGCCTCGAGCGGCAACGTGGGCCTCAAGCCACACGCTGCAAGGGGCTAGGCCGTCGGTTGCTTGCACGCTAAGTAAAGCTTGGGCGCCAAGCTACTTGCGCGACAAGTAGTTTGGGCCTCAAGTTATTGTTTTCCTAATCCTACTATAATTAGATATTAAGGGTAGATCTAAAATACTTACTATTTGATTATCCCTAGAATTCTAATATTATTAATTAACTAGAGTCCTAATACATATAGTTAATTGATTCCTAGTAGGATTACAATTCTCTATTTCCCACCCTATAAATATGTGGTTCATGATCACAATTTATACAACAAATACATCACATACAACACATTAAATTCAAGGGAGAGTTTAATATTTGCCTAGCACATTTATGAGTTTCCCGAGTGCATAAAACCTTAGAGAATATTCTAGTCGGTTGAACCTAAGGCGGATCCGGACGTGCTGTGGACTTGCTACGGAGGGACGACAGTTGGAGTCCTTTACTTGTTCTTGTTCGGCTCGGGAGCAGCTAGGGAAGGCACGCATCACATAGTATGTATACTAAATTATGTTAATTGACTATATGTCATTTAATTTGAATTCCTGGCTTTTATGGTTTTTCCACATGAATTATATTGTTCATAACCTTACAGTCGTATCACGAGCCTCTAATTAATTCTATAATCAATTATAGTTAACATGGATTAAATTTTATAAATTTGCAATGAATTTAAGGGGTGATTAATTTCGTGATTGTAATTAATTGCAAATTCATGCGGTTATTTAATTATATGTTCGTAGGATTTTCGGCAGTTTTGTCAATAATGGTCGAAATCTTATGTTTTTATAGTGAATTTCGCATGTAAACGACGTTTTAAAATTTTGACAAAAATCATAGATTTGTGGCCAAACGCAGAATTCCCTAATTCGAATCCGAACAATGACTTTTCGGAGGTTTTAGTTTTTCGAATGCAAAATTTGTAATTTTTACGATGTTAAATTAAATATTTGCGAATCTTGTATGTAAAATTTGAATTTACAATTGACCTATAATTTAGAATTTGTTTTGATTTTCATAATTAATTGATAATTTAATTGGTATCCTATGATTAAAAACCACCATAAAATTTGTTAAAGTTTGAAAATTTTAAAAATTTTATGACCTAGATTTTAATCCCTAGAAATAATGTAATACGTTAAATTTTGACAATTTTTTTACATTCTCTCTCAAAAAAACCCACTATTTGCGTGGTTCTTCGTCTCTATCTCATCTAGGGTTTCTGTTCTTGACTGTTCTTGATAAGATAAGATCATCTTTCCATTTATTCTGTATTTTATTTCTGGTATAATCTTCCTGTGATTTGTTTAATTCTAGGACTTTTGTTTAATCTTTAAACCTTTCACCTTTTTAGGATTTAGGCTCTTAAAACTTTTTCAGAATTCAACTTTCTTCACCTTTCTAGATTCTTATAGTAATTGTTTTTCTGTGAGATTTCCATCAAATTTTTAGTAACTTGGATTTCCTTTGTCTTTTTTGTTTTTTTTACAAAGTAATTTAAAAATTAATTGTTTTTTTTCCCTTAATTTTCTTTGTCGGCCTTTGTAAACCTAGACAATTGGTTTTTAAAGATGACTAAACTACTTCCACTTTCTTCCTTTTACCAACACCTGTATCATGCATCTAATTAGCTGTTAGGAGGAGCTTTAATTAATCAAAACTTTGTTTTCATCCTTAATCTATTCACTGCTTTTCAAAATTATGTTTTCCAAAAACCTTTAATTCTACTCTTTTTAATTCCAAACGATTTACTGCTTTTTTTATTTTTTTCCTGTTTTACTCTTCTTTATCCGGCCTTTTCGGTTCCTTCTTTAAATAATGAATCCAAATTATTCCTGGCCCTCTTATAGATCGGGTGTTCTTGTTGACTTTCCCGATAATTTTCATATGGAAAAAATAGATTGGGATAAAGAAGTTATTGGGAAGTTTTATGGCGACAATCCTCCTTCTTTCTTGATGGTTCAACGGATAGTTGATACAAGATGGCTTAAACGAGATAATATAACAGTTCATAAAACAGGGCTTTTCTTTGTGTTTGTGTGCTCCCATTTGCGGGATATTGAAGCTTTACTGGAGCAACGCACATCAGTTATTGATGGTAGAATTGTGTCATTTCTCCGTGGAAGTCGGGGAACAATTTTACCTGATCTAGACTTCGAATCTGCTCAGTTATGGATCCGAATTGTAGGCCTTCCACTGGGTATGCTCTACCCAGAATGGGCGTTAGAGTGTTTGCGTCATGTGGGTAATGTAGATTATTTTCATGTGGAAGGGCATGGTTTGCCACCGGAACCAGAATTCAGGGCTTGTGTTACTCTTAACCTTGAGAAGCCACTAATTCCAGGCTGCTATGTGCCGACAGGGGATGGACAAGTGGTGTGGATTTATTTCCGATACGAAGGGGTTTTCAAATTTAATTTGTAAAAAATGTGGTTTGGTTGGGCACTATTCCAGCAATTGCAAGACAATGAACCATCGAGCTCACCGGAATATTATGAAAAGAATGGAAGGGTTTCAAGTGGCGGGATATACTATGATATAGGAACCCATAGACATCCCTTTATATTCGAATATGATTGAGGGAAACTTAGACAAGTTTATTTTTCGCAACACAAGGGTTAACTTGCTTTTGTTAGGATTGCAGGAAAATATTAAAGATGGTGGTCAAGGAGAGGTGGATGATAATGGAGGTGGAGGAGGAAACAATAATGGAGGCGGGAATGTAGGCGATGATGGAGGGGAAGGAGATGGTAATGGAGGTGGGAATAATGCAGGGACCTATCAAAATTGGTTCATTCCTAATGTTGGGGGATGTCTTGATGAAAGTGAGAATGTAAATTCAAATAAGAGCAGTGGTAATGGAGGGGGTAATATATCAAATGGGTATATCAATAATACGAATAATGGTAAAGATGATAATGCTAAGGATGAGGTGTTGGGGTCAGATTTCTTTGCCACTACATCGCAAAGCTCAATTGAAAAGGTTAGGTGGAGGAAGTTCGAAGCAATAACAATGTAATTGTTCTTGGTTTATCTGATGAAAATGTTAAACATGGTTCAGACCTTTATGCACCCTATTACCCATCGTCGAACCAATTGTCAACTCAGCTTGGATTTTTTATGTCAGTCTTAACGGAAAACGATGAAAATGAAGTGATGGAAGAGGATGTAAATCCAAATATAGTTCCATTTTCTTATTATGAAGTCAAGGAGATGTCGGGAGTGAATGCCAAGGTGTTTGATGAGTTTCAAGAAAAGGGTGCTGCAGTGATGTTTAATGAAGACAAACCACAAATTTTCAAAGACGCCCACTATGATAACGTTTTCTATGAAACAAAAAATATAAGTGCACCTTCAATTTTAATAGGAAAGCTTGTACTCAAAGAGGAGGCTCACAGGGTACCAGGAACTCAAAAACAGTTGCCTGCTCAGAATTGGGCTTCACCAACATTTCCATCAGGGGCAAAGAAGAGACAAAGGCATTTGGGTTTGTTTCATTGTCGATCTTATGAGGTCAATGGAGACCTTGAGTTTCATGATTCAACTTGGCTACAAAAAAGAAGAAACATACAATATCAGGAAAAGAAAGGGGTTATTTCTATCATGTTAGGGAAGAATAGTTCACAAAGAAGATCTAATAAGAGAGTAGTATACCAGGGTCAACCATACTGTATAGGAAAAAAGGCAAGAATATGGAAGATTATTGATCCAATGTATCATGATTTTGGGAAAACTTTCAACAGTAAAGATGAAGAGAAGATGTGGAGGAAGGCCATGCTTATAGCGTCTGATAGAAATGATTCTGGTTTGGTGGCTGGCCCTTCACAGCCCCCAGGTGATATATGAGAATTATTTCTTGGAATTGCCAAGGAACGAGTGACCCACGTTCTCTTGTGCGTCCCCATGTGTTTTGGTTGTTCAAAGCTTTCACCCCCATGTTTTTGTTTTTGTCTGAAACTAAGACTACTGTAGGTAATGTGGTCGACTTAACTAGGGGTTGCAATCCATCTTTTATATGTGGTATTGACTCAATAGGTTCCAAGGGGGTTTGGTTGTGTTAGGATGGTCATCCTTTGATATCTTTTTGTTAGGTTATGATACATATGACATTACATAGATCATGCGGAAACAACCATTAACCCAGGACAACATATTATTTACACATAATCATATAGCATAATTTAGATGCATACTCTTTGTTGCGTGCCCTCCCTAGCTGCGCCCGAACCGAACAAGAACAAGTCTTTAGGACTCCAAGTGTCGTCCCTCCGTAGATAGTCCACAGCACGTCCGGATCCGCCTTAAGATTGACCAACTAGAATCGCCCTTAAGGTACTAGAAAATTTCGGCACTTTTATGAGCAAGATGTGTGTTTTAATTTTCTCTCAAAAAACTCACTTTTGAATACTTTTAAACTTGTTATAAATTGTGAGCCCTAGCCTCATATTTATAGGGGTATGGAAAGGGAATCGAAATCCTATTCAGATACAAATTAATTAAACCTAGAATCCTACAAGAACTCTAATTTAATTAATTTATCAAATAGAATTAGGAATTTAATCATTAACCGAACTCTGCATGTTTTAGGAAACGTGCACGAACACAAACACTTGCACACACACGCACGGCAGCCACGATGGGCCCCCATGCTGTGCGCGCTGCGCAGCCTGCTGGGCCTGGCGTGGCTGTTTGTGCGGCGCGCTTGGCTTGCTGGGCGATGGCCTGGATTCGTGCTGGGCCTCGTCCGGCAGGCCTCGTCCGATGCTTATTCGTACGATGCGCTTCCGATTAAATTTTCCGATTCCGGAATTCATTTCCGATACGAACAATATTTAATATTTCCGATTCCGGAATTAATTTCCGTTTCGAACAAATATTTAATATTTCCGTTTCCGGAATTATTTTCCGATTCTGGTAATATTTCCGATTCTGACAATATTTCCGTTTCCGGCAATATTTCCGATTCTGGCAATATTTCCATTTCCGATAATATTTTCCGATACGTACCATGTTTCCGTTTCCGGCAACATCTACGACTTGGATAATATTTATATTTTCGATACGATCCATATTTCCGTTTCCGGCAATATCATCGTTTCCGGAGTATTCATTTCTTGCCTGTGACGATCTTAGCTCCCACTGAAACCAAGATCCGTCGGTTCCGAATATTCATAGATGGAGTATTTAATGCCATTAAATACTTGATCCGTTTACGTACTATTTGTGTGACCCTACGGGTTCAGTCAAGAGTAAGCTGTGGATTAATATCATTAATTCCACTTGAACTGAAGCGGCCTCTAGCTAGGCATTCAGCTCACTTGATCTCACTGAATTATTAACTTGTTAATTAATACTGAACCGCATTTATTAGACTTAACATAGAATGCATACTTGGACCAAGGGCATTATTTCCTTCACTTTTGCGTTTTCACTTCCCAAAATATTGTTCTTTGTAAAGTTGTAGTGTCTGAAGGAAATGAGTGGGTTGTGATGTTTGTGTATGGTGCTCCTTCTTTAGAAGACAGATTAGGAGTGTGGATGCAAATTGTTAGAAATTTTATCCAAATTTCCTAAGTGTTTAGTTTTGGGATACTTTAACCAGTTAGAGCTTTATTCTGATAAGATTGGAGGCTCACCTTCAATTAGAGGTTGGGAAAATTTTATGCATTGGAGGCTAGCGTCAAACTTGTTTGAAGTTCCTTTCTCAGGGCCTCCGTTTACATGGTCTAATAAACAGGAAGGTCCAAACCTAATTTTAGAACGTCTAGATAGGGCTTACATGTCGGTTGATTGGTTTACTGAATTTCCGAATAGTAGATTATTAAATCAACCAATTCTTGTCTCGGATCATGCAGCTATTGTTTTTGAGACTTTGACCACATAAATAAAACGGAATAGACCATATCAACTGGAGAATTGGTGTTTGGGATTTAAGGAAGTGATGGAAATTATTGATGCTGTTTGGAAACTTTATATTTTTGGTTCCCCTATGTATTCTCTGTCGAGGAAGTTAACCATTGTTCGTCGAGACTGAAATACTGGTGTATCAACAACAAGAAATGTTGGGGGGTGAACTGGCAACATTTTATAGAACCCTTAACAGTTGCTGGTAATGAAGTCTCAGACTTGGGTTCGGGTGCTTCTTATATGCAGAAAGTGGCCACTTGTCAAGATCAAGCTCATGTTCAATTCCTTTATTGGTCACAACGAATGAAAGAAGGTTGGGTTGCTAAAGGTGATTGTCCGTCAAAGATTCTTTACTCAAGAGTTAAAAAAAGGAGATGTGGTTTGACGAATATGACGGGAGAATTAAAACAGGGCCAGGAGGAGATTGAAAGCATAGTAGTGTCAAATCTAAAAGAGGTTTTTTTATCTGATAACCTACCTTTACCATCCCAGGATATTGACCAGGTTCTTCGAGAAATAGATTTACCTCAACTTAGCTATGCTGAAAGCACGAATTTAGTGCGGCCTTTTACATCTCAGGAAATTCGAGCGGCAATGTTCACAATGCCCACAGATAAATCTTCTGGGCCTGATGGTGTTTCTGTAGAATTTTTTAAACACAACTGGGAGAGGGTGGGTTCCTCGGTTGTAGACATCATTCAACATTTCATATCTACGGGATTCATGCTGAAAGAATGGAATAGAACATTACTTGTAATGATTCCTAAAATTTCTTCTCCTGAAGAGTTTAGTCACCTGAGGCCAATAAGTTTGTGCAACACAATCCACAAGTGTGCCTCCAAGTGTTTGGCAAATCGCTTAAAGATGGTCCTTCCATCTTTTATTCAAGATGAACAACATGCTTTTATTCCTGGAAGGTACATGTCGGATAACATTCTCTTAAGTCATGAGTTGTTGTCCTTTATTAATAGCAGGACTAGAACAGGACTAAATTTGGTTGTGGTCAAGATTGATATGAGCAAAGCTTATGACCGCGTTCACTGGGGATTTTTGTTAAAGGTTTTACAAGCTTACGGGTTTCCGCCACACTGGTTACACTTGATTCAGCAATGCATTTCTACAACTTCTTTTAAAGTTTTACTGAATAGAAAAACTACTTCGTCTTTTCGGCCAAACTGTGGTCTCAGGCAGGGTGACCCTTTATCCCCATATTTGTTTCTGTTTTGTATGGACATTTTAGGGAGAATGCTTACTTTAGGAAGGGACATTAAACAATTCCAGGGTATTACTCCAGTTCGGCGAGGACCTTGTCTTTCACATTTATTCTTTGCTGATGATGCAATGATTTTCTTTAAAGCCACCACAGAGGGGTGTGTCAACATAAAAGGTATTATGAGCCGTTTCTGTGCTATTTCTGGACAACAACTTAATTTGCAGAAATCCTATATAAAGTTCATCCCAAATACAACGATCGAGAATCAACAATCGCTGAGGGATATTCTTCGTATGCAACAAGTAACTCAATTTCAGGTACATCTAGGGGTTCCGATAGATATTGTGGGGAAAAAGTCTACACGTTTTCATTTTCTTATTGATAAAGTAGCCGCCCTTCTCATATCCTGGAATATGATCTCTCTATCTCAACAACAAAAACTTATTTTGATTAATTCGGTGGTTATTTCTACAATCCCTCACATTCTGAACTGCTTGGAAATCCCAATTGTTATAGCAAACAAGATAGATTCAATGGTTGCTGCTTTCTTTTGGGAGAAGCAAGGAACCAAAGGAATGCACTGGGTGCGAAGAGAGATTGCCCATTTACCAAAAAGAATGGGGGATTTAGGGATCAGGAATGTAGCACATTTCAACTCAGCATTTCTAATGAAGCAAGCCTGGAGAATTCATCATAACCCCCAATTATTATTGTCCAAAAGTGTACCATGCTAAAGGAAGGTCATCTTTATCTACTGGAGCACAAAGTTCAGTTAGAGGCCACATTTCCTGGGGGTTCAGAGAAATAAGAAAAGCCGAGAATCTTCTACTGCGTGGGTGTTGTTGGAAAACAGGGACGGGAACAAAGGTAGTGGCAGGAAGAGATAAATGGGTAGATGGTCGGGTGCGAGTGTTCTCTTCTGATGTTCATCTTGATGAGGCTAGATCTTGGAAAGTGTGTGATTTTATACTCCAAGGGCCAATGCGTTGGAATGCTGAAAAGCTAAGACATAGTTTTGAGTGGAAAGATGGCCAAGATATTTTATCAATGGAGTTGCCAGATGAAGATGATGATGATCATCTTCAGTGGTCCGGGCAAAAATCCGGGCAATTTACAGTTAAGTCAGGATACGCTTTCATATGTGGTTTGGAGGATGTTGAGCTTCCTCGTGATACCAGTGACCTTGCAAAGGAATTTTTTAAAACTTTATGGTCTCTTAACATTCCTCCTAAGTGGAAACTCTTCTTATGAAAAATACTCTTGGGTTGTCTTCCTGTTTCTGTGAATCTTTGTATAAGAGCTATTCAAACTGACACTACATGTGTGCAGTGTGGTGACCAACATGAGGATCAAGAACATTTATTTCGGTTGTGCCCGTTGGCGCAACAAACTTGGATGAGTGGATCTTTGAGCATCCATTCAAAATTCAATGAGAATTTGTCCTTCCAGGATTGGGTTCTCTACTATATTCGGCTTTGCATTAGCTCGGATGATAAAAATGGTGATAGAGTGCCATATTTCATTAGTACCTTGTGGGCACTTTGGCGTGCGAGAAACAACAACATCTTTCTTGGAGTGGTCGGGAATTTAACGAATGTTTTTACTCGAATTCAGGAAGCTTTGGAACAGTTTCACATTTTTATCAAAGCTCGCCAACATGATAAATTGTCTTTCCAAGCACAGGAAAACTGTGACGTTCCTCCACCAGGATTTTGGAATGTTGACATTGGAATCCATTCAGAAGGACAAATTATATGTCATTTGCAGATACACGCGGCCTGGAGAAAAGAGAATAACCGGGCGGGAATGGGATGGTCTTTGGCAGCAGATTCAGTCCATCATACTCACCCAACAGGAGGATGCGCCTGGGGGATGACTCATTCAGCTGCTCAAGCTGAAGCTTTGGCATGTTTGCATGCATTTCAATGGGCTAAGGATCAATTGATTGATTCAGTTTTAATTTTAACAGACTCGGCCAACCTGGTTACAGATCTACAAAGGACGAAGTCGCATAATATCCACCAGAAATGGAAAATTGCAAGAATTCGGCGTCTAGGAAAGTGTTTTGATCGATGTGTGGTCTATAAGGCAAGTCGTGAACAAGTCCAGAAGGCGCACGACCTAGTTAGGATTGCAATTCAACAAGGTTTTGCAAGGGAGCCAGATTAGATCGATGTGTGGTCTTTTTTTGTTTTTTGTTTCTTTAATTTTCTTGTTACTCTATGTTGTTTCTTTCTTGTATCTTTTCTTCATGTCAAAAAAAAAGAAAAAGAAATCATGTAATCGGAAATTGATTTGATTAATAAATTTTGTTTTTTCGCCTATGTATAAAATTAATATGGGTGATTAATTTGTCGTTAAATTTAATTATGAAAGTTCCAATTTTTATATAAATCGTTCACAATCTTGCACGCACGAAGCAATGGATAGCTAAGTGTTACCCTTAAGGGGTGTTGCAATGGTGCGGGCATGCGACGACGAGCAAGGGAGCACGTCGCCCATGCGGTGCTATGGTAGCGAGCAAGCCACGAGCGCGCGTGCGAGGGCTATGGGCCCGAGCAGTGTGTGATGTGTGCGGGTGAGCGAGGGCGACGAGCATCAAGCGGAAGGCAAGAGGCAGGGCAAGCAACACGCTGAGCAAAGGATCTTGCGTGTACGATGTGCCTAGCCTCACTGCCTAACGCGCGCAGGGGCGGGCCAGCGAGCGCTGCCTGCTGCGATGCACCACAAGACCAAGTGGGCAAGCAGGCCGTGGGCGCTGCACTCGTGCACGCGGCCCATGGGCGCTGCTGCTGTGAGTCTTTGGTGAGGTGTGGGCTTATGCCTACGGCCTTGCCTTAGCCCGTTGGTTCGTTTTAATTTTTCGTTGAGCAACGATTTTAATTAATTTTAATTTCGTGCTTATAATTTTTCTCCGAATTTTATTTTGTTAGTTTAATTATTATAATTAATTTTATACTAATTATTTAATAAAATCCAAAAAACTTGATAAAATTAGTATTAATTAAATATAATCAACTGAAAATTAATTTAAGGGATTTAAAATTGTTTTATGTGAGCTTTAAATTTTAATTAAATTTGTAGTTTCCAGTTGGACTAGGGAATACATTTTATGTTTAAAATTAGTAAAGCATATAATTCTTGGTTTAAGTGGGAGCTTTTAGTCATTAAACTCTTGATTAGGTCTTTATTCCTTTAAGGTTAACAACTTGATTAGAACTAATAAGGTTGAATAATTTGCAGATTGTTGGAACCTTAATTAGTTGTTGCAAATGTTTATCTGATGCATATTTTTCTGCTAACTTGCTAAGTGGGCCATTCATTGATAAACGAATGGATTGAATGGTATATTGTAAATGTATTGTTTTGCAGGTTGCGGAAAGTGATTAGTATGGCCCAAATAGGATAGTAAATATGGTATGCGTACCATTAATTTGAATGTAAATATGGTCTAATGCACCATAGGTTTTATTTAAATATGGTATGTGTTCTATTTCTAGTAATTAGTTTAATTATTGCAAAGTCCTATTTGAAGAAAATGGTGCCTCCCATGGTGAAATTCAAGACAGAGTTTCCAATCCATTTTCAATACTGAGATTGAAGTTGAAGCTTCAAGATGAAGTCGGGCCATACTAGATCACATTTAAATCTTGTGCATATTTTAAGATATTTATTGCTTTAAATATGTCTTGATATTATGCATGAGATTGTGGCTTGATTATGTTGCATGATTAAGGATTTTAGTTCACTTAAAATCTAACCAACATAGTAAGAGCCCTAAGTTCCAAACTTTAAAATTGAGTTAAAATGTGTCATTCCAAGATAACACCTACTTCTCACATTTACATCAATCTAGTAATAGTTTTCCGCCATATCGAGGTGTTGTTTATTGATTCTAAAGGGGTAAGGTACGCATTAGCTGTGAGTACATGTTGGTTTTGGTTGAACTCAAATAAGTAAGGAGTCCTTTTATGTCGTGGAAAATGGGATAGGTTTTCCAAATAAATTCTTAGACGTGCCTATCAACCAAGAATAGTTTCTAGACTATTAGCAACGGATTTTCTTACCTAAAATATTTTAGAATTAAGTCAAATTGTGCTTAATTTTTCAATGATTTTGGGGTCTTGGTTTCATTTTATTCACACTGCCGGAACTAAATATTTCGAATAAAATGCCAATGACTTGTTTAAATTGCATGTTTGTTTTTCAAGTTATTGCCCATGATAAATGTTTAGACTTTGCGTGCTTCAATGTATGTTTTAATTATTGTTTATAATTAAATATCTTCCACTGCAGTAAATCCTTTTCGAAAGGTAACAGTAAATTTCCTCGATTGGTAGTGAATCTAAGAAAGATTCACGGAAATGAGAGAAAATGAGAAATTTAAAATATACGTTTCTTATAGAGACTTTTATGGTTGTTTTCGAGTATCAAAGTCGAATGGTAAACCGATTGGTTCTTGTGAATTCATAATACAAAGTAGTTTTGAGATCATAAAGCATTGAGTTTAACACTCAACTTTACCAATGGTTAACAACTTAATATCTTTGTCCATTTAATTCTCGAATGAGTCTAGTCCCTACACATTCGAATATATCGATGCTTATAGAACTTTAGAAGTTTCTGGTAAGATCATCTAGTTGAAGCAAAATATTCAACATAAATAAAATGGTAATTAAAAACTTTGCTGGATTGACATTGGACATGTCTAACAAAGTATAAAAGTCAATACTGGATAAGTTAATTCTTAAGACTATAAGAAAGGGTACAAGAAATAGGAAAACAAGGAACAAGTGAAAGGAATTTACAACTCTGTTTCTACCTAAAAGTTAATGTTTAAAGAGAAGTGACCTAGAAATCAAACTTCCTTGGTATCATATACAGCTTGAGGTTCTTACTTCAGTAATAACTCAAATCATGGAAGCTAGGCTACACTAATGACCTACAAGTGGGAAATGAAGCATGACGTTGCTACATTAGTTGTAGGGTCATCTAGTTTGTTTTAAGTCCTTTCAAGGCTGGAACTTAATGGCTATTTTGTTCCTGGATCAACATACCTGAATTTCTGTTTCATACACAAAAAAGACACACATTCAAGGAAAACAAAAATAATGTTTGTTTTTTTTATTTGAATGAAATGGTCATTTACGGGTTGAGTCATGTATGCTTGATTAAAACAAACAACTCTTTAACAATAAAAACTTTACTAGGTTCAAATCAATCTCTTGATTTGAGTTCACTAATGTTTGGCATTGTTCCTTAGACCATGTCAACAAATTAACGTTCTAAAGCTCTATTTTGATAGACTTTTGAAAACGTTGATTGATTTCTAGATCATTCAAGACAAGCTGTCTTACTTGTTGAAAGTAACAAAAGAAATAAACTATTGTTATAATTCCTTGACAATAGAGTTCAAAGCTTAGGAAATATTTTATGACTTTATTATTTCACCTGGATTTGAGTGAATATGGGTGTATTTACTCAATGTGATATAATGAAACACCCCCGATTTACTAACTAGAAATAAATAAGAATATAAAACACTTTATAATAAATTTGCGGAAGCTTATACCTAAATCGGAAGTATCACTGCCACACTTGACCACATTGTCAAGTGCTAAGGCTTACAAAACTTAAATTATTACAACTCAATTACTATGTGATCTATTTACAACTGTACGACTGAAAAACCTTAAACTGTCATAAAAGACTAAACGATAAAACTTGTGCTCCTTCAACTTGTAACTGCATTCTTCACGATCAATCTGCTCCAGTCAATCTTGACTGCTCACCATAGAGGACAAATTCCAAATGGATCGACGCAAGGCCACCATAAGAAAAAGACATGGCCGTAAACACACATAGCAAATAAACACACGTCAGCAAAAAGCTGAGTAATCACCTGTAATATATCAATATATATAGTAATAGTTGCTCACTTAAATAATGTAGTACGAGACTACATCACACAAATAATCCCAAAGATATCATTAAGTCAATACTCTATAGATATTCTCTTCGACTAGACCTCAAATGTATTGATATGATCCTTTCCTCTACTAAACTTACTTAAACCAATATATACGTGCCTTGCTCTTTGTTCTACACCTAGCCTTGGACATGGGTAATTCGAATAAATAAACCAACAAGTATAAAAACTTGAAACTCTCAATATAGCTACTAAGAAAGACTCTCTGAGTCAAGACCACTTTTGGACCAAATCCCACTTTTGGGGATATAAATAAAAATAAAGATTGTATCTTGCTCCTCTACTAATGGTTATCATCTCCTTACCAACATGCCAAGGACTAAGGTTTATAACGTTGAGCCTCAAACCAAAAATGTATAATTACCATCTTCTCATAATATCTCATAATATGATCAATATGACCGAGACCCGTTTTAGGTTAATAGAATACTTCTCAACGGCACAAACGTTCCTAAATAATTGTTGATCACCTTGTTTATTACAATATCTTTTCGGCACTTTCACTAATACCCAAATACAACCTTTGATCACTCGCGAAAGACAATATGATATAATCCTCAATGTCCTCTAAACCCATCCTTCATATATAGTTAAAGTATACCTTCCCTCACACAATAATAATAATACCTATATAAAATATAAACAATATAAGGCAAAATAATGACGAGCATAAGATTGCTATGTTGAACGCACAAACAGAGCGTAGTACATAAATTGTACATACCATAGCAACTTTAACAACACAACGAAATCCATAATCGAACAACACATTATTAATAGAACTCCAATACTGTAGACAAATATCTCCAAATAAATAAGAGCGATTATGCATAATAATTAATATACACACACGACCCCATAAGATTAGGTGCGCGTGATTACAACTAATAATAAACACGAACAATTAGAAGGGACTAAGCGTGATTACCTCCCGAGATGACATTTACGAGTATCAAATTCTATTACGAAGAGCAACAATTGATAAAAGACGAATGGCTTGGAAACTCATAGATGGGGAATCATCGATCAAAAAGTAGACCAAATGGCATATTATAGAAGTGTAATTTGATTGGGGGTTTACTAATGAAAAGAAGTATATGATAAGAGGAAATATGAGGTATGATTCAATGGGTGATTTGATAATTAGGTAGAGAAGAATGAATTTGATGCTACGTACTCACGCAGTGGAGGAAAAGGAAATGGCGGATCAAAAAGATAAATAAAGTCTGCATCAAAGTTTCTTTGAAAAATGATTAGGGTTAAGAGTCTATTTATAATGTCTACTAATAAGAGTCTTATTAAAATTAAAATAGGTTTTATAACTTAACAAAAATAGAAATACACTATTTAGTTTAGAAAAAAACTCACTTAATAAATAAAAATAACCTTATTCTCGCTATAAAATATCTTTTATAAAATCATAAAATATTGGGATATTACATATAAGTTTGAATATGTTTGGCTAGTTCGAAGATTCAGAAGTATAAAATCCACTTGGAAAGAAATCATAAGGATCTAGGTTAGATCATGTTGATGATTACTTAGATCAAGAATGATCATCAATGATTGTGTGTTGTAATTTCACGACCGAGCTCCATATGATATGGTTTATCTAAATTGGAATGATCGAAGTCAATTAGTACTTGATTATATTCGATCAATGATGAATCATAAATATTTTTCCTAGAATTTCTAAACAAAATTCTCAACTACCACCAAGATAAAATCAATTCGTCAAAGCTATTGAAAAGTATTTTCAGAATACTTTTTCAATAATATATATCTAAGAGTTCCTAAACTCAGTGGAAGCTTAGTATTTTCTATCCAACAAACTAAGGCCCAAGCATAGATATATGTTTCATTGTGATTTATTCAAATGAGACACTAGGGTAATATTTCTACCACGAATTTTGAGAACATAATGTTTGTTTGCTCGAAATAGTGTCCTTTTGGAGATTCGTTTCCAAAATGATAAGTGGGAAAAACAGGCCTCGGAAGGTCTTCGAGGCGAACAACAAACATAAACGGACATTTCGGAGGCTTTTCGAAGTTCTTTAGAAAATCCGAACACTTATTCTTTAAGGACTTTAGAAGTGGCTTTAAAGAATAGACATCTCTTAGAAGACTTTACAAGTGTTTCAAGGAAAATAGAATATTCAAAGGACTTTCAAGTGGCTATTGATATTCTATTGTTTGATGTTCTATACCCATGTAGGTATAGATTTCAGGTCACCGAAGCTATGAGATTCTTCTATTAGATAGTGAAGAAACCTACAACTTACAGTCAAAACTATTATCATGAAGATAAATGAGTTTATGACTTGTAAGAAAGCTATGACAAACCCAGATTCCCTGAAATGGTTAGAGGCCATATATAGACTCAAATGTTTTAGATGGTTAAAGGCCATAAAACAAAATCAATGTTTTGATGACAAAATTGAAATTTTGTTGATTTGCAAGAATGGTTTACACCTATTGGTTGCAAATTGGTTTTAAGGATAAAAACCATCAAACATGGAATTGTGTTCACTCACAAAGCTAGATTAATTGCTAACACTACAAAAAAACGCGGCACATTGTGACGCTTTTTGGGTCAAATTGCGACGGAAAATTGTGTCGCAATTTCACATAGCGACGCTTTGGGAGAGGGTCGCTATTTTCATTGCCACTATTTACCGACGCTTTAGAGCGTCACAATTTGCAAAATATCTATGTATTTCGCCGCCACTATTTGGGATATAGGGACTCTATAGATAGTCGCAATATTTAGACTGCAAAAAGCGTCACTGTTTGCACGCTTATAGACACATTACTCCGCCACTATAAACCATATAGAGACGCTTTAGACACCCGAAATATATAGACTCTTATTAGAGTCCCTATACGTTTACTTTCGTGCGAGTTCTCCTCATTCCCTCCAAAATAATTTAGACCCTTTGGAGCGTCACAATTTGCATCATATTTTTTTTTCAATATATATATATATATATATATATATATATATATATATATATATATATATATATATATATATATATATATATATATATATATATATATATATATATATATATATCAATTAATCTAAAATCATGAATTATGTATAAAAATATATATCGACCATAAATGATAGTAATCAAATACAAGTATCAATTTACTACATTATCATAAAACAACGTAACGCCGTGCTTTGATTAATTTAGAAAAAGTGATAACAATCATTCATACATTAAATTAATTTGCAGAGCCTAGTCAAACTGAAATAAAAGAAATATGTTAAAAAAAAAAACAACTTCCTAACATCATTTTTCTACAAGATAGTCCAAAACTAAATAAAAACTACTTCCTGACTACGAACTAATTATCAAGTAAACCTATTGCTATGCTAGCTTAGGTTCAAGATAACTTGTTGATCTACATTTTACCATTACCACTTGAATCATCAATAATCTGCAAAGAAAATTTAATATGTCAAATATATATATATATATATATATATATATATATATATATATATATATATATATATATATATATATATATATATATATATATATATATATATATATATATATATATATATATATATATATATATATATATATATATATATATGATGAACACATTTTAAAATCAAAGGAAAATTAACAACAATAATCATTTGAATCACTCAAATTATAAGTGACCATCTGTTTCCTGATGCACCACTTCAGTCTACCCTTCTTCACCATATTCCTCCTAACCTTTCTACTAAATTTGTTGAGAATGTCCTTGGCCGCTTATTTGCAGCCAATACTAATGGTGTTAATTCTTTCGAGTTCTTCAAGTTCGCCCTTCACTATTCCAATGTATCTCACTTCAGATGCATTTCAGTTATATATGTTGATATTAGCTTTTCATGTTAATTTTGTCATCTACAATTAAGTTCTCAACATTTTCCATCACCTTTAAAGTTAAGCAGGAGGATCATATCCCACATCATATCCCCACACAACATCATGTTAGCTCTTCAAAAATAATTTTCCAAACCTGGACAAAACTAAAAAAAAACTTCTCTTAAAGCTGAAATGTCTTATCAGCTTATTCTAATTTGTTACTCTATGTACTTTGTTTTAATCTGCAACAATCTTTAAGACATTTCCCACCATTTCTCTTACCGTTTAGCATACATCCAAAGAACAGACCCGCATCTTCAATTCAGACCACATATGAACCAATATCCATTATCAACCTTGATTAAACAATTGAGGTTCTGTTTGCAGCTAATTTAGCACTAAAGTCCAACAAACATTCCTATTCTCATGCTAGGCAACAACCTTAATCGTCTGATGGGTGTTGTGAGTGGTACAAACAGACGGTTTACAAGTTTGTGTATGGGAAAAAAACATGTGTCTGGAAGAAGGTTGGAGAGAATAGAAACTCATTAGAAACAACATAAGCTTAACCTTGTGTACCTACCTATTCCTAGCTTATCAAATGGTAGATACTTTCATCAAACATTCGGGGGTATAGTTTCCCTTTCAACATTGTTACAAAGTTCAAAATTTATATATATATATATACCCAATATGTCATAAGCTGTAATTATATTTAATTGCTTGAGTTGACACATTATATGGAGCATCTGGTTTTTATTGAAGGCTCATTATCTCCCCTAATTGCCAGGTCTCTATTGTCAAGAAAGAATTTAATAGAGACTATAGTTTCACATTACTGTCAAGGGTGATTAAAATTTATATGTGAGTTGATCTAGATCAGCTGCTTAGCCTTTTGCTCCTGGAGACAGTCAGCTAAGGAAAATTTGTAATCATGTTTGATTTATTCATCCTTAATGAAGATGCAGTTCTGATCAGATCAGTTCAGTTCTGATTAGATCATAGCATATTTATTTAATTTTTCTTAACTTAGCTGCTCATTCTTTCATTCATATGAAAAGGTTCCTTCATTATTCGGCTGCTTGTACATTGAGTTGATAGGTAAAATTTTACTTTATGCAGCCCTTCGTGAATTATCTAGGAAATTAGAGTTAGAAAGATCTACAATTTTTTAACATCAACAAACTAAACAAATCCTTAAGCAAACTAAGGCAAGAAACTCATCCATTATTTATGATATGTCCCGGAAAGGATATATAGAACATAACAGATTAAAATGTCCAGGTAATATATCTCATAAGTCATAATAGATCTACCTTGAGTTATTTACTTGAGAGACCTCCTAGAATTACTCTAGTTCTGGTAACTTGTACCTAAAGCCCGAGAGGGGAGGGCCAAATCCTTCATCTTCACCTCTCCCATGAACCAAAAAGGAAGATAACCCTCCTTCAGTCCTGCTTTCTACACACTCTCATAATGAGCTCACTTTTATCTATTGATTTTAACAAGATTAGAGTATCCATTTTGCTGTTATTTGCAGTTTGATAATGTTTTAACCTTTTATTTTGTAGTTTATACTACGTAGTTAAGAGGCGTAAGAGATTAACTCTTTTTCTTGGGAAAAATCTTGGACCAATGTGTGTAGGCTAATCTGTGTTTAACATAATAACAGGGTACGCTCAGGCTAATCTGTGCATAACATAATAACAGGGTATGCTATCTACTTTCATTTCGAAACAGAATTTGAGTGTGGATCTCTTAAAATCTGGACCAATGTCTGTTAGTCTCACCACTTCTACACGCCTTCTCTGTAGCTCTTACAGGAATTGTGCTCATAATTTAGAATGAGGGGGTAAGTCAGTCCATCTACCCTTTCTAATTTGTACCTTATGGGAGTAAAGCCTTTGAATTTGAACTAGAACCCTAGGGTTTTGGCAGTTGAGTAAAGATTGTAATAGATCGGACACCAAAACACAACAACATCTACATCCCTTATAAAACACAAGATATCCATATTACTCTTATTTCAAACAACTACCCCCACTGCAACCCTCACAACCCATATAAGCTGATGCAACCTCCTTTTTCTGTACCATTACATACGTACCTTACTATGATAATACTAAATCCAAGCTTCTACCTTCTAATTTCACCATCATCCATAAATAATCGACAACTATAAAACTTGTTTAAGCTATCAGTTTATCTATAAAGCATTAAACGCAGTTAACTCCATATGAAATTACCTTGCTTTTGGCAATAGTGTCAAAGTCTCATGTCTCGGCCTGCTTTTCACCATTGCCACCAGAATCATCAGTAATCTACAAAAAGCATTTTAATATGTCAATTAGATATGCCACATTTCAAGTTATGATACATGATGCTCAATCAGAATAATTTCTAGAAATAACTAACCATATTTACTGCTGATACATGATGCTCAATCAGAATAATATGGTACGACTCCGTCTTAAACCCCTAACCAAAAATCCTTGATTAAAATCCACCCCACTTTACTACTTGGTAGGTTGATTAGCAACAATAAATTCCCAGGGTTTTGTGTTAAAGAATAATCTGAATTCCTGAAAACCTAAACTTGTCTTTCCGGACATGTCAGATTAGGAAAAAAAATACTCCATACTCTTCTAATGTCAATAACCATGGAAAGGAACTCAAAATAGATCCTCCATAGATATAATAGGAAGAATTCAACTCTAAACATTAACAATAACTTAGAAAGAGGGGAAGAAAATATATCTAGGACTCACTCTGGACACACAAGATTTATAACATGCTGCAGACTAAGCAAGTTACAAACTCTCGGAGGATACACCGAACAAGAGGACACTGTGACTCTTTTGGCCTCAGAACCAAACCTAGTAATCCAGCCATGAGTCGCTGCAAAACCTGTGAGAAGTGAGGAGTAAGTTATACACAAGCAACATATATAAGAGTGAAAAATTGGAGATAGTGTAACTTCGTCAAACTCCTTCCACACCTTGTACTCACTCTCAACAGACATCAATGCTGGATGGAGTTCCTTAGAAGCCATAAGATCGTGTTTTAATCTTTCACCTGAAGACAAAGTAAACACTAATATCTACTCCAATAGAAGCTTGGATTTTCCTAAAAAATTCCAGATGATCACCTATTAAGTCAACTATATCCCTAAAGCATTAAACATATTTATGTTAGTCATGATTCAAGAACTCAAACAACTTCTATTGTATAAGCTGCAGGCATAACTAAAACATAAATTATTTACCTTGTTAGCAAATCAACAAGGTTCACTTACTTTACCCTTCCTGCAACTTCTCACAGGGCTTCCAAAATTATGGCATGCATCAGATCAGGGCTTCTTTGTCAAGTGTTGTGCCAGAATACCACAAGTCTGCAACAAAGTCTTCTTTAATTTTATCTACGAAGTCCTAACTACAGCCTCTACAGTAGGTGATTCAAATTCCCCCCTTCAATTTGGAGGGAGAGGAACTGTAGACAGACGAGGATCGTTCACTAACAGTTGCTTCTTCCCCAAATTATAGAGGTATGCTTGTTTTCTGGTTGATGGAAACTTGGGATATAACTCAACATGATTTGTCAGGTGGCGCAAAATAATTGCAATTAAGACTCCAACTGGCATATTCATCCACATTGACTTAATTGTATCTGCACATATTTCAGAAAAAGAATTGGGAATTGTAGCAGAAGCGTTAACCGTATACACTGGTATTAAAAGCCACGCATTAGGATGAAACTAAATAAAAAACCAACAATTAAATGATTCATCAAGAATTCCCATAAAAGCTTAAAGCTTTCTTCCTGAATACAAAATGCACAATTCCCTAATTCTTACACTACTACGTACATAAACGAGCATATGCAACGGTTTAATGCAACGGTTAGTGCTATTGCAACGTTCATTTGCAACGCCAACCCCTGTTACAACGGTTTTTGTAACGGATCTGTCTATTGCAACGGTTATGTGCAACGATTATTTCAAACCGTTGCATTTGGATATCTAATGCAACCGTGATACTAGATATGGCAACAGTTTCATTACAACTATTGCATTTGATTGAAGTTTCTAATTTCTAGCTATCTCGTTTTTTTGATGTGGGTACTGCATTTTGCCTAAAGGCGCGAATTTTCCCTCCTAAGTTTCGAGAAATTTCTAAAACACCAAATTGCTTCTTTTTCCTCATACCTAAATATTTCAAAAAAAAAAAAAAACCCTCTTACAATTCTCGGTCTACCTGACTGCCTCCCTCCTCCAATTATTCTTCCCAACCTCTAAATTTTTCCAAAAAAATCAACAAATTAAGAGAAAGAGCTGTTGAAATTTTTGAAGCTTTCATCGCCAATCTCTCAATAGTCGTTGCTTCCTTGGTCGTTGCTGCAACTTTCAGTAACTATGAAATTTTCGATCGTCAGCGAGGGCTTCTCCCTCACAGGTATTGTCTGAACCTGTAAATCCTTACTTTTGTTCATATTTGAAACCCTAAATGTCATAAATATTCAAAAATTATCTATTACGAAGTTCGTTAAGTTATTGTAAACCCATAAAATTTAGGTTTTGAGCTGTAATTTTGAAGTGCCCACCACTTGTTCGATGAAATGCCTAGTAGAAATATCACATTTTCTAAAGTTCATCAGTCATCTTGATTATAAAAAGACCAACCTTATCTATGGACATGTTAAATTCCACATGTAGAAGGTCTAATTACTTATCATAGTCAGCGTTGAAGATTATGTTAAGGTCAGAAGAGATGTGGATATGTTTATTTGATGGGCCAGATGGGAGAAACATTATTAGGGATTCTATGTGCCATTCTTCGGCTAATTAGGCTACCAACTGAGGGAATTCAACGTGATTTATTTTGAATGCTAGGACTAGACCACCCCCAATTCTGAGTTTCAACAGTTTAGTGCAGATGACATAGGTTGACCTTGCTTCAAGTGGGTTCCCTTCGATGTCCAGCACAAGAGAGTCGCCGAAATTTGGAGGGAACGATTAGCCATATATTTGGGTTTGTTCTTTTCTGATTTCTGTAGCTTGAAACTAAAGTTGGAAGGAGAGAAGTAATAAGGAGAAGGGAAACGAACTTAACTCAGCCTCACTTTTTATTTGGTGAAAACCTTATTGATATTGTTGCTTGTTATAAAGGCATACAGCAGAGTAGTTGGTAGTGCATTGTGGGGATCATTGTCTTATAATTTCTCTATTGCTCATGGTTTTCTTAAAAGAAAATAGAAAATAAAATGTCCGAGGATAAATTGAGAAAGATTCATACCTGCAATGCATATAATCGTACTTCAGAGATGAGAAGTACATTAAAGCAAGAAATGATGTTGTCATTTTGAAGTCTTGAAGTACATGAGAAAAATTCCTTAGAACCAGTATTGTTCTTCTTTGATTTTGTAATTGGCTAATAATATTCCATGAATAGATTGCTAGTTTCTTAGTCTATCAACGCATTGTATCACTCACAATCCACTCTCACACATATATCTAAATACAACTTTTAAGAACATGATTAATTAATTATTTAGTTCTTAGTTTATAGCTTGTTTAATGTTATGTTTCAGGGTACAACACCTACTGGGCATACCTGGTCACAAATTAGGTACAAATCTTCTTTGTTGATATTGTACTTTACCGATTCCGTCCTTAGACTCCTTAGTCCTTACTGGATTGCAGTCTGTAGCAGAAGAAAGATGTAGAAAGATTAGTACAATAAAATACAATGGAAAGGAGAAAACTGAATTTAGGACCAAACCTAACCAATAGAGGAATCTTGTATGATTACCTGCAATGCTAAATTATAAATTAGCAATATATCCTTTCAAATAAATTCTCATCACGAAAGTCGTATGAGACTTTGGGCACCCAACCAGGGGGCTTTGCATCTTTCATCCCTATTACCCGTGCTGGTATCTTGTATCTGCTAGTGCTACATCTTCAATACACGAGAACGTATGTCAACATATAATTCTCATAGTGTTAATCAATCATATGTTAGACTTACCTGTTTGCTACAATAATCTCATAGAGTTAACCCTTTTGATAAAATTGAAACTTGTACTTTGACGACAAGTCCTAACAGGGTTTTTGCATCAGCCCTTTGTTCAGAAAATGTTGCAGTTGACTTATTTCACCTTTACATGCAAAGATAGTTAACCAATAATATGTTAGACTTACCTGTTTGCTAACAAAGTTTAGCTACTTATTTTTTTTGGATTTAAATTTTTAATTGCAATTAACAAGGTGAAGCCAAAACACAATATTTTGTCTGAAGCTAAAAATCTAAAATCCATTTAAATGAGACATATTAGAATGTTGGGTAAAATATTAGTATTTAGAAATCAGCTATCAGAAAATATCAGTATGCGTACAACTTTCGCTCAATATTACAGTAGCACAATATTACCGTCCTTATCAAAACCCTTTCCCAATTTATTTAAATTAAAACTTAAATCAACCACGAAGCGTTGATAAAACACAACCATCATTCCGATTCAAAAAAGTACCACCAACCATTTCTCAAATCTCACCACACCACATGATAGCCATGAAGCTACATGCCACAAGATTAATGATATACTTCATTCCTATATATACGCTTCTTAAGTTCTCATTTTAGTTTAGATGATATACTTCATAGTAGTTTAGTTACCTTACAAGGAGTTAGTCCAGTTGTTTTATCCATTCTATGGTCTTAAGGTGTAAACCACGAGTCTCAAAGTCAAGGAATCGTATTGGTGATGCTATTATAGACAAGCTGTTGTGTTTTGTTTTCTTTTATTACCCTTCTTTGGATTTTTGATTCTTGGATGATGTCGTCTAAGATAGTTATTATGGTTTGGAAGCTCATACGGATTTTTAGAAATTCTAATACACGTTTTAATCCATGTGTATCAAGGCACTGAAGGAAATAATGCCCTTGGTCCAAGTATGCATATAATATTAAGTCTAATAAATGCTGTTCAGTATTAATTGACAAGTTAATAATTCAGTGAGATCAAGTGAGCTGAATGCCTAGCTAGAGGCCGCTTCAGTTCAAGTGGAATTAATAATATTAATCCACAGCTTACTCTTGACTGAACCCGTAGGGTCACACAAATAGTACGTAAACGGATCAAGTATTTAATGGAATTAAATACTCCATCTATGGATATTCGGAATCGACGGATCTTGGTTTCAGTGGGAGGTGAGATCGTCACAAGCAAGAAATGAATATTATCTGAAATGGAAATATTGCCGGAATCGGAAATTTTGCCGGAAACGGAAATATTGTCAGAATCCGAAATATTATTGGAATCGGAAAATAATTCCGGAAACGGAAATATTAAAATATTTGTTCGAAACGGAAATTAATTCCGGAATCGGAAATATTAAATATTGTTCGTATCAGAAATGAATTCCGGAACCGGGAATTTAATCGGAAGCGCATCGTACGAATTAGCATCGGACGAGGCTTGCTAGACGAAGGCCCAGCACGAAGCCAGGCCCGCGCCCAGCAAGCCAAGCGCCCAACACGAAGCTGCCAGAGCCTCGCCAGGCCCAGCGCAAGGCCAGGCCCAGCAAGGCCATGGGGCGCGCGCGGGCTGATGCTCGTGGGCTGCGAGCAGCGCCTGGTCGTGTGGGCCGTAAGGCCTGCGCGAGTTTGTGCGATGCTCGTAGTTGTGCACGCTCGTGTTCGTAACGAATCATAATCCTATCGAAATTCGTGCATTGATTAAATCCTAATCCTAAAAGATTAAATTTATTATTTAGAGTTCTATTAGGATTCTAATTAATAAATCCATATCCTAGTAGGATTATAATTCCTTTCCATAAACTCTATAAATAGGTGCCTAGGGTCACATATTTATATCGAGGATTGAAGTATTCAAAGGTAAGATTTTCAAGCAAAAATCAGCCAAAAACACTTGCCCTATTTAGCCGAAAATCCTAGTACCTTAAGGGCGATTCTAGTTGGTCAATCTTAAGGCGGATCCGGACGTGCTGTGGACTATCTACGGAGGGACGACACTTGGAGTCCTAAAGACTTGTTCTTGTTCGGTTCGGGCGCAGCTAGGGAGGGCACGCTACAAAGTGTATGCATCTAAATTATGCTATATGATTATGTGTAAATAATATGTTTCCCGGTGTTATGGTTTTCTGCATGATTTATGTTTATTCATATGTATCATAACCTAACAGTGGTATCACGAGCCTCTTATTATTTTCATAATCTAAATTGCATAAACATGGTCAAATATTACAAATTTGCAAGGAATTAAAAGGGGTGATTAATTTTCGTAATTGTTAATTAATTGCAAATTGCGTTCATTTAATTATATGTACGCAGTTTTTCGGCAGAATGTTCGTTACTCAACCAAATCGAGTGATTTTTGTGTCAATTCCGCATGTAAAAGACATTCTAAAATTTTGACAAGAATAGTAATTTTCGCCGAAGACTTTGCAAGTGCTTCAAGGAGAACAGAATATTCAAAGGACTTTCAAGTGGCTATTGATATTCTATTGTTTGATGTTCTATACCCAAGTAGGCATAGAGTTCAAGTCACTGGAACTATGATATTCTTCTATTGGATAGTGAAGAAACATAGAGTTCGGGTCAATGAAACTATGAGATTCCTCTATTAGATAATGAAGAAACCTACAACTTGCAGTCAAACTATTATCATGAAGATTAATGAGTTTGTGACCTGTAAGTTTGTTTTAAGGATAAAAACCATCAAACATGAAATTGTGTTCACACACAAATCTAGATTAGTTGCTAAAGGTTACAAGCAAATTCACGGTGTGGATTGTGTTGAAACCTCATGCAAAATCGTAATGCTTAAGTCTATAATTCAAGCAATGATTGCATATTGGTACATATGGAAATTGGATGACAAAACGTATTCCTCAATCAAATGTTGGAAGAAACTATGTACATGACATGTCATAGGATTTGTGGATCCAAATAATGCTTGAAATGAATGCTAGCTTATGAAATCTAAGTACAGATTTAAGCAAGCATTAGGAATTGGAATTGTATTTTAGTGAAGCTAATAAATATTTTAGTTTCATAAAATGTACATGATTCTTATAGATATATATAAGAAGTTTAGTGGGAGTACATAAAACTTAATTGGTCCTATGTGTATCACACACATATCTCTCTATTGTGAAATAACATTCAAATGCTAATAATTTAGGTTTGAAATTATTCATCAATGATGGACCAAGGCGAAAATTAGTACATACTGGGTATTAAGATCTATTTACAAAGATCTTATGATATTGTTTTAGAATAAGTAATGACATTTACTAAATAAAACACGATAGACTCAATTGGAGATATTCGACCCATATGAATAAATCTAAGTAAAGGATGTTTGAACTATGTATAAGCATTTACTAAGTTAAACATCAAAGAATCTAAGTAAGATTCTTAACCTATATTACATGTCAAAAATTTAGCTGGATTCAGTATCTACTGAAATTGAATGAGCTAAAGTTACATGAATAGAATTCAATTGGGAATTATTCTGCAAAAGAATTTATTATGTATGATATAATATGAGGATCGCCAAAAACGTATCGTATGACTTTAGGCATGACGAACATATACCAATCTCTATTGATCTAAGTGAAGATGAACTAGATTGAGATCAAGAATACTTATGGTACTCGAAAAGGTACATAGGAATAGTTCTTGATTCAAGGAAATAAAGATATGCTAAATATTGATGCTACACGCATAAACACTGGTAAAGGATCAAGCAAGATCCCTTTGGAGTTAACCATTGGCAAGTACGAGCTATAGAGCATCGTGTTTTGAAATGGCAACATGGATTGGAGACCATGAGTTGTTGCGTGGGAAATTAAAATATTAATTTCTATGTTCTAAGATATAGCTGGAAAGTCTTCCACATATCTATGAACTGCTTGGATAGGTAAATCCAAACAAAGCATCACTACCAACCTATACAATTGAAGTAAAAGTACTTATTGCCTAAGAAGCAATAAAACAGGGTTGTTTATATTAAAGAGTTCTTCACTGAACTTGGGTAGATCACATGTCTGTTGACTTAATAGTTCTTCATTGCAAAATGCGTAGAACCACTATTTAAGTAAGAAAGACTAGATCACATAATAAACAAACTCAAAAGATCTTATCATCTTATCTCGAAAAATGTTCGATGAAAGGGATATTAAGATTGGCAAAGCATGATAACTAAACCGATGCAACAAGTGAGAAACAACACTCACATTATAGCACTGGAAATCAAGCATAGCTTTGAATTCCATGAACTGTTTTAAAAGATGGGTTTGAGACCCATGGTTGTAAAACATTGGGGTTGAACATTTATCATATATGAAATGTATTTTCATATTCCATTTAATCTTGGTTTAGTATTAAATGATGAGTCCCTTCAATTTGACGATATATTCAAGATAGACTGTCAGGACCAGTCCCGTGACTAAGAAATGTCTATCAAGTGAACTTGAATGTCAAAAGTTGAAAATGGTCCCTGGTCGGAGTTTTCTATAAAATTGGACGCATAGAAAACGATAGACGACTAGAATGCAAGATGACTAGTAGTTCTGTTTCTTGAACTATGTGGACATGGCAATGTCATAATCATTTGCGTAGATACTTACTTTGGGAAGACTAGTATCGGACAAACCTATGAAACCTTACTGTAAGAGATGAAAATCTGTCATAAGTAAATTTCATTAAAATTATTAGACACTAAATCCTCAATACCTGAGTGATTTGAGATTACTTGTTTGAGAACTGGTTACTTTGACGTTCACCAACCGTCGCACCGTAAAAGGAGGCTATAAAGGCAACGCTCAGGTAATCACCTATCAAACGAAGTCTAATCTCAAGATCGCAAGATTAGGATTGTCCTCCCATCAATCGGGATGAGATGCTTAAAAGTTGTACAAGGCCACTCGGAGAGCTAGAAACTGTAAAATGCATGGCCGTGCTCGGATGAATCATAGGCTATGATTATCTGTTTATTTGATCAGTTGAACTCTGAAACTGAGAAACACCTTTGGGCATAATAAGGATGACAACACTTACCTTATGTTCAAGAGCAAGCATCGAGCGACAAAGGAATTAGGTAATGCACACTTGTCCCAAAGGACAAGTGGGAGACTGAAGGAAATAATGCCCTTGGTCCAAGTATGCATTCAATGTTAAGTCTAATAAATGCGGTTCAGTATTAATTGACAAGTTAATAATTCAGTGAGATCAAGTGAGCTGAATTCCTAGGTAGAGGCCGCTTCAGTTCAAGTGGAATTAATAATATTAATCCACAGCTTACTCTTGACTGAACCCGTAGCGTCACACAAATAGTACGTAAACGGATCAAGTATTTACTGGAATTAAATACTCCATCTATGGATATTCGGAATCGACGGATCTTGGTTTCAGTGGGAGCTGAGATCGTCACAAGCAAGAAATGAATATTATCGGAAATGGAAATATTGCCGGAATCGGAAATATTCACGGAAACGGAAATATTGTCAGAATCGGAAATATTATCGGAATCAGAAAATAATTCCGGACACGAAAATATTAAAATATTTGTTCGAAACGGAAATTAATTCCGGAATCGGAAATATTAAATATTGTTCGTATCGGAAATGAATTCCGGAACTGGGAATTTAATCGGAAACGCATCGTACGAATTAGAATCGGACGAGGCTTGCTAGACGAAGGCCCAGCACGAAGCCAGGCCCGCGCCCAGCAAGCCAAGCGCCCAACATGAAGCTGCCAGAGCCTCGCCAGGCCCAACGCAAGGCCAGGCCCAGCAAGGCCATGGGGCGCGCGCGGGCTGATGCTCGTGGGCTGCGAGCAGCGCCTGCTCGTGTGGGCCGTAAGGCCTGCGCGAGTTTGTACGATGCTCGTAGTCGTGCACGCTCGTGTTCGTAACGAATCCTAATCCTATCGGAATTCGTACATTGATTAAATCCTAATCCTAAAAGATTAAATTTATTATTTAGAGTTCTATTAGGATTCTAATTAATAAATCCATATCCTAGTAGGATTATAATTCCTTTCCATAAACTCTATAAATAGGTGCCTAGGGTCACATATTTATATCGAGGATTGAAGTATTCAAAGGTAAGATTTTCAACCAAAAATCAGCCAAAAGCACTTGCCCTATTTAGCCGAAAATCATAGTACCTTAAGGGCGATTCTAGTTGGTCAATCTTAAGGCGGATCCGGACGTGCTGTGGACTATCTACGGAGGGACGACACTTGGAGTACTAAAGACTTGTTCTTGTTCAGTTCGGGCGCAGCTAGGGAGGGCACGCTACAAAGTGTATGCATCTAAATTATGCTATATGATTATGTGTAAATAATATGTTTCCTGGCATTATGGTTTTTCCGCATGATTTATGTTTATTCATATGTATCATAACCTAACAGTGGTATCACGAGTCTCTTATTATTTTCATAATCTAAATTGCATAAACATGGTTAAATATTAAAAATTTGCAAGGAATTAAAAGGGGTGATTAATTTTCGTAATTGTTAATTAATTGCAAATTGCATTTATTTAATTATACGTACGCCGTTTTTCGGCAGAATGTTCGTTACTCAACCAAATCGAGTGATTTTTGTGTCAAATCCTCATGTAAAAGGCATTCTAAAATTTTGACAAAATTAGTATTTTTCGCCGAAACCCTTAATTCCCAAATTCGAAGCCTAACTATGACTTTTCGGAGGTTTTAGTTTTTCGAACGCAAAAGTTTGTAAATTTAAGATGTTAAATTGAATATTTGCGATTCATGTTGATAAATCTTGAGTTTTTGATTGACCTACAGTATATGTTTAACAATTATGAATGCCTAGACTTGTTAATTATACAACCTAATTTGTAATTATGATTAATTTGTTGAAATTCGAATAATTTAGAATTGATTTGATTTTCATAATTAATTAATAATTTAATTAGGTATCCAAGATTAAAATCCACCATAAAAATTGTTAATTTATGTTAAATTTTTAATTTTTATGACCTAGATTTGAATCCATGTTAATCGGAAATTAATTGATTAATAAATTTTCGATTTTTCGCCCTAAAATTATGAAATTAATATGTTTTATTAATTTGTCATTAATTTTGAATTAAAAATTTTAAATTTTTATGAAAACGCTCATGAATGTTGCACGCACAAAGCAATGGTAGCTACGTGTTACCCTTAAGGGGTGTTGTATAGTGCGGGCACGGGACGACGAGCAAGGGAGCTCGTCTCCCGTGCGTTACGAATGCAGCGAGCAACGAGCGTGGCATGCGCAAGGCTGTGCGCCTAAGGGGCGTGTGCTACGCGATGTGGGCGATGGGCGAAGGGCGATGGCGTGGCACATGGAGAGGCGCGCGCGCGAGGGCGAGAGCTGGGTCGCCCAGCGATCGCTGCTCCGCGCACCAACACGCGATGTCTCGAGGGCTTGCTTGCGCGCGAGCGAGCGAGCGCTCCTTCCGTAGCTGCTGTGATGCATGCGGGCAAGCAGGCTGCGCGCAAGCGTGGCTTGGCTTGCTGCGTTTGCGCGTGGCTACTGCTGTGATGTGCCATGGGCCAGCGATTGGTCGTGCACTCGACGGGGCTTGGGCGCAAGTCCAAGTGCTCGTCGTGTTACGATTGTCGCGTTTTAAATTTTAATTTGAGATTTTCAGTTCATGTAATTTTAATTAATTTTAAAATTAATAATTTAAATTGTTTTCTTGGATTTTAATTTTGAATATTATAATTATTATAAATTTTAATTTATTCTAATTATTTTACTAAAATTAAAAACCTTGATTTAATTTAAATCCAACTGAAAAATAAATTAAATAAGTGGATTCAATTATAAATTTATATGAGCTTTAAATTTTAATTAAATTTGTATGTTTCCGGTTAGACTAGAAATACATTTTTATGTTTAAAATTAGTAAAGCATATGAATTTATTGGTTTAAGTGGGAGCAACTTTAGTCATAAACTCTTGATTAGGTCTACAAATCCTTTAAGGTTAAACAACTTGATTAGAATTAATAAGGACTGAATAATTCATAGATTATTGGTGCCCTTGATTAATTGCTGCAAATATTTATGTCATGCACTAACCAGCTATGTGGGCCATTCATGATAATGAATGGATGAATGGTATATATTGTATATGTACTATTTTGCAGGTTATGGAGTGACTAGTATGGCCCCAAATAGGATAGAAATTATGGTCTGCGTACCATTAATTTGAATGTAATTGGTCTAATGCACCAAATTTGTTTTTCAATTTAAATATGGTCTGCGTACCATCAAATAGTTGTAATTAGTTTAATTATAGCTTATCCTATTTGAAGAAAATGGCGCCTCCCACGGTGAAATTCAAGACGGAGTTTTCAATCCATTTTCATGACGGACTTTGAAGTTGAAGCTTCAAGATGAAGTCGGGCCATACTAGATCACATTTATCTTATGCATGCTTTAAGTTATTTATTGCTTTAAATATGTCTTAATTATGCATGAGACTGTGGCTTGATTATGTTGCATGATTAAGGATTTTAGTTCACTTAAAATCTAACCAACATAGTAAGAGCCTTAAGTTCCAAACTTAAAAATTGAATTAAAAAGGTGCAATGCCAAAATAAACACTTACTTGGATATCCTTTACATCAATCTAGTAATAGTTTTCGCTCAGCGAGGTGTTACTTATTGGTCCTAAAGGGGTAAGGTACACAAATAATTGTGAGTACATGTTAGTTTTGGTGAAACTCAACGATATAAGTAAGGAGTCCTTTTATGCCGTGGCAAAATCGATAGGTTTACCTAATAAGCTCTTAGACGTACCTATCAACCAAGAATAGTTTCTAGACTATTAGCAAAAGGCTTTTGCTTACCTAAAAGATTTTAGAATTGAGTCTAAATACATAATGTGCTTAATTCTTCAATGGGTTTTAGGGTCTTGGAATCATTTTATTCACACCTGCCGGAACAATAAATCGAATAAATGCCAATAACTTGTTTAAATTGCATGATTGCTTTAATTTTCAAGTTATTAGTCATGATAGATATTTAGACTTTGTATGCTTCAATGTATGTTTTAATTATTGTTTATAATTAAATATCTTGCGCTGCAGTAAATCCTTTTAGAAAGGTAATAGTAAATTTCCTCGATTGGTAGTGAATCCAAGAACGATTCACAGAAATGAGAGAAAGTGAGCAATTCAAATGTACGTTTCTTTTAGCGACTTTTATGGTTGTTTTCGAGTATCAAAGTCGAATGGCGAACCTATTGGTGCTTGTGAATTCAAAATACAATGTAATTTTGAGATCATAAAGCATTGAGATTAAACGCTCAGCTTTACCAATGGTTAACAACCTAAAATCTTTTTCCATTTAATTCTCGAATGAGTCTAGTCCCTAGACATTCGAATAGATAGATGCTTAGAGAACTTTAGAAGCTTCTGGTAAGATCATCTAGTTGAAACAGAATATTCAACATAAACAAAATGGTAAGAACTTTGTTGGAGTGACATTGGACATGTCTAACAAAGTATAAAAGTCAACACTAGAGAATTCAATTCTTAAGACTATAAGAAAGGGTATAAGAAATAGGAAAACAAGGAACAAATGAAAGGAATTTACAATTCCGTTTCTACCTATAAAGTTTATGTTTAAAGAGAAGTGACCTAGAAATCAAACTTCCTTGGTATTATATACCGCTTGAGGTTCTTACTTCGGTAATAACTCAAACAATGGAAGCTAGGATACACTAATGACCTACAAGTGGGAAATGAAGCATGCCAATGCTACATTAGTTGTAGGGTCATCTAATTTGTTTTAAGTCCTTTCAAAGGCTGGAACTTAATGGCTATTTTGTTCCATAATCAGCATACCTAAATTTCTGCTTCAAACGCAGAAAGACTCACATTCAAGAAAAACAAAAACTATGTGTGTTTGTTTATTTGAATGAAATGGTCATTTACGGGTTGAATCAGTATGCTTGATTAAAACAAACAAATCTTTAACAATAAGAACTTTACTAGGTTCAAATCAATATTTTGATTTGAGTTCCACTAATCTTTGGCATTGTTGCTTAGACCATATCAACAAGTTAACATTCAAAAGCTCTATTTTTATGGACTTTTGAAAGTTGATTGATTTCTAGATCAATTCAAGACAAGCAAGTCTTACTTGTTGAAAGTAACAAAATAGATGAACTATTATTAGAACGCCTAGACAATAGAGTTCAAAGCTAAAGAAAATTTTATGACTTTATTATTTCACATGGATTTGAGTGAATATAGGTTTATTTACTCAAATTGATATAAGTTTGAATCCGTTTGGCTAGTTCAAAGATTCAGAAGTATAAACTCCACTTGGCAAGAAATCATAAAAATCTAGGTTAGATCATGTTTTTGATTACTTACACCAAGAATGATCATCAATGATTGTATGTTGTAATTTCACGATCTAGCTCCATAAGATATGACATATCTAAGTTGGAATGATCGAAGTCAATTAGTACTTGATTCGATCAATGATGAATCATAAAGACTTTTCCTACAATTTCTAAAACAAAATGCTCAACTACCACCAAACTAAACCAAATTCGTCAAAGCTATTGAAAAGTAATTTCAGAATATCTTTTCATAATTATATATCTAAAGAGTTGCTAAACTCAGTGGGAGCTTCGTGTTTGTTATTCAACAAACTAAGGCCCAAGTATAGATATATGTTTCATTGTGATTTATTCAAATGAGACACAAGGGTATTGTTTCTACCACAAATTTTTGAGAACATAATGTTTGTTTTCTCGAAATAATGTCTTTTTGGAGAATCGTTTCCAAAATGACAAGTGGGAGAAAATAGACCTCGAAAGTCTTTGAGGCGAACAACAAACATAAACGGACATTCCGGAGGCTTTTCGAAGTGCTTCAGAAAATCCGAACTTATTCTTTAAGGACTTTAGAAGTGGCTTTAAAGAATAGACATCTCTTAGAAGACTTTACAAGTGCTTCAAGGAGAACAGAATATTCAAAGGACTTTCAAGTGGCTATTGATATTCTATTGTTTGATGTTCTATACCCAAGTAGGCATAGAGTTCAAGTCACTGGAACTATGATATTCTTCTATTGGATAGTGAAGAAACATAGAGTTCGGGTCAATGAAACTATGAGATTCCTCTATTAGATAGTGAAGAAACCTACAACTTGCAGTCAAACTATTATCATGAAGATTAATGAGTTTGTGACTTGTAAGAAAGCTATGACGAAACCCAGATTCCCTAAAATGGTTAGAGGCCATATATAGACTCAAATGTTTTAAATGGTTAGAGGCCATAAAACATACTCAATGTTTTGATGACAAAATTGAAATTTTGTTGATTTGCAGGAATAGTTTCACACCTATTGGTTGCAAGTTTGTTTTAAGGATAAAAACCATCAAACATGAAATTGTGTTCACACACAAATCTAGATTAGTTGCTAAAGGTTACAAGCAAATTCACGGTGTGGATTGTGTTGAAACCTCATGCAAAATCGTAATGCTTAAGTCTATAATTCAAGCAATGATTGCATATTGGTACATATGGAAATTGGATGACAAAACGTATTCCTCAATCAAATGTTGGAAGAAACTATGTACATGACATGTCATAGGATTTGTGGATCCAAATAATGCTTGAACTGAATGCTATCTTATGAAATCTAAGTACAGATTTAAGCAAGCAATTAGGAATTGGAATTGTATTTTAGTGAAGCTAATAAGTATTTTAGTTTCATAAAATGTACATGATTCTTATAGATATATATAAGAAGTTTAGTGGGAGTACATAAAACTTAATTGGTCCTATGTGTATCACACACATATCTCTCTATTGTGAAATAACATTCAAATGCTAATAAGTTAGGTTTGAAATTATTCATCAATGATGGACCAAGGCGAAACTTAGTACATACTGGGTATTAAGATCTATTTACAAAGATCTTATGATATTGTTTTAGATTAAGTAATGGCATTTACTAAATAAAACACGAAAGACTCCATTGGAGATATTCGACCCATATGAATAAATCTAAGTAAAGGATGTTTGAACTATGTATAAGCATTTACTAAGTTAAACATCAAAGAATCTAACTAAGATTCTTAACCTATATTACATGTCAAAGATTTAGCTGGATTCAGTATCTACTGAAATTGAATGAGCTAAAGTTACATGAATATAATTCAATTGGGAATTATTCTGCAAAAGAATTTATCATGCATGATATAATATGAGGATCGCCAAAAACGTATCGTATGACTTTAGGCATGACGAACATATACCAATCTCTATTGATCTAAGTGAAGATCAACTAGATTGAGATCAAGAATACTTATGGTACTTGAAAAGGTACATAGGAATAGTTCTTGATTCAAGGAAATAAAGATATGCTAAATATTGATGCTACACGCATAAACACTGGTAAAGGATCAAGCAAGATCCCTTTGGAGTTAACCATTGGCAAGGACGAGCTATAGAGCATCGTGTTTTGAAATGGAAATATGGATTAGAGACCATGAGTTGTTGCGTGGGAAATTAAAATATTAATTTCTATGTTCTAAGATACAGCTGGAAAGTCTTCCACATATCTATGAACTGCTTGGATAGGTAAATCCAAACAAAGCATCACTAGCAACCTATACAATTGAAGTAAAAGTACTTATTGCCTAAGAAGCAATAAAAAAGGGTTGTTTATATTAAAGAGTTTTCACTAAACTTGGGTAGATCACATGTCTGTTGACTTAATAGTTCTTCATTGCAAAATGCGTAGAACCACTATTTAAGTAAGAAAGACCTGATCACATAATAAACAAACTCAAAAGATCTTATCATCCTATCTCGAAAAATATTCGATGAAAGGGATATTAAGATTGGCAAAGCATGATAACTAAACTGATGCAATAAGTGAGAAACAACACTCACATTATAGCACTGGAAATCAAGCATAGCTTTGAATTCCATGACCTATTTTAAAAGATGGGTTTGAGACCCATGGTTGTAAAACATTGGGGTTGAACATTTATCATATATGAAATGTATTTTCATATTCCATTTAATCTTGGTTTAGTATTAAATGATGAGTCCCTTCAATTTGACGATATATTCAAGATAGACTGTCAGGACCAGTCCTGTGACTAAGAAATGTCTATCAAGTGAACTTGAATGTCAAAAGTTGAAAATGGTCCCTAGTCGGAGTTTTCTATAAAACTGGACGCATAGAAAACGATAGACGACTAGAATGCAAGATGACTAGTAGTTCTGTTTCTTGAACTATGTGGACATGGCAATGTCATAATCATTTGCGTAGATACTTACTTTGGGAAGACTAGTATCGGACAAACCTATGAAACCTTACTGTAAGAGATGAAAATCTGTCATAAGTAAATTTCATTAAAATTATTAGGCACTAAATCCTCAATACCTGAGTGATTTGAGATTACTTGTTTGAGAACTGGTTACTTTGATGTTGCACAACCGTCGCACCGTAAAAGGAGGCTATAAAGGCAACGCTCAGGTAATCACCTATCAAACGAAGTCTAATCTCAAGATCGCAAGATTAGGATTGTCCTCCCATAAATCGGGATGAGATGCTTAAAAGTTGTACAAGGCCACTCGGAGAGCTAGAAACTGTAAAATGCATGGCCGTGCTCGGATGAATCATAGGCTATGATTATCTGTTTATTTGATCAGTTGAACTCTAAAACCGAGAAACACCTCTGGACATAATAAGGATGAAAACACTTACCTTATGTTCAAGAGCAAGCATCGAGCGACAAAGGAATTAGGTAATGCACACTTGTCCCAAAGGACAAGTGGGAGACTGAAGGAAATAATGCCCTTGGTCCAAGTATGCATATAATATTAAGTCTAATAAATGCGGTTCAGTATTAATTGACAAGTTAATAATTCAGTGAGATCAAGTGAGCTGAATGCCTAGCTAGAGGCCGCTTCAGTTCAAGTGGAATTAATAATATTAATCCACAACTTACTCTTGACTGAACCCGTAGCATCACACAAATAGTACGTAAACGGATCAAGTATTTAATGGAATTAAATACTCCATCTATGGATATTCGGAATCGACGGATCTTGGTTTCAGTGGGAGCTAAGATCGTCACGAGCAAGAAATGAATATTATCGGAAATGGAAATATTGCCGGAATCGGAAATATTGCCGGAAACGGAAATATTGTCAGAATCGGAAATATTATCGGAATCGGAAAATAATTCCGGAAACGGAAATATTAAAATATTTGTTCGAAACGGAAATTAATTCCGGAATCGGAAATATTAAATATTGTTCGTATCGGAAATGAATTCCGGAACCGGGAATTTAATCGGAAGCGCATCGTACGAATTAGCATCGAACGAGGCTTGCTAGACGAAGGCCCATCACGAAGCCAGGCTCGCGCCCAGCAAGCCAAGCGCCCAACACGAAGCTGCCAGAGCCTCGCCAGGCCCAGCAAGGCCATGGGGCGCGCGCGGGCTGATGTTTGTGGGCTGCGAGCAGCGCCTGCTCGTGTGGGCCGTAAGGCCTGCGCGAGTTTGTGCGATGCTCGTAGTCGTGCACGCTCGTGTTCGTAACGAATCCTAATCCTATCGGAATTCGTGCATTGATTAAATCCTAATCCTAAAAGATTAAATTTATTATTTAGAGTTCTATTAGGATTCTAATTAATAAATCCATATCCTAGTAGGATTATAATTCCTTTCCATAAACTCTATAAATAGGTGCCTAGGGTCACATATTTATATCGAGGATTGAAGTATTCAAAGGTAAGATTTTCAACCAAAAATCAGCCATAAACACTTGCCCTATTTAGCCGAAAATCCTAGTACCTTAAGGGGCGATTCTAGTTGGCCAATCTTAAGGAGGATCCGGACGTGCTGTGGACTATCTACGGAGGGACGACACTTGGAGTCCTAAAGACTTGTTCTTGTTCGGTTCGGGCGCAGCTAGGGAGGGCACGCTACAAAGTGTATGCATCTAAATTATGCTATATGATTATGTGTAAATAATATGTTTCCTGGCATTATGGTTTTTCCGCATGATTTATGTTTATTCATATGTATCATAACCTAACAGGCACATGCTCTTTTTAGTAAGTAATTTCAAGTGATGATTTTGTATGGAAAATGCATGTGAATTACTTATTTAATGAACTGCCAGTGATTTGGTATATTTTGTTACACTCATTGTAAAGTTATGATAGTATGTATGTTTTAGGGATACACTCTAACTAAATTATGATTCTTGCCTAAAGTGAGCTTAGATCTGAGCGATCTTTTAGAATTTTTTTTAAAAATATTGCCTTATTCTAATTGATTTGGGTCATTGTAAGAATCAAGCTCGTCTGGACCTCTTGCACCCAAAGCAAGAAATCCGAGAATCATACCACTAGACCAAATTCCATCTTCTATGCTTCTTTGGGCACCTAAGACTTGATAATTTGGTATTGTATATGCGTGAATTCTTTCTCTTTGTTACTCTAAGGTTGGTTTTTGCAGTTTCTGTAAACATTTGATCTTAAAAATAAGTTCAGTGTTATTCTAAATGTCTGCTCAGGGGAATTAACCTCTTACCACATACCAAACTCCTTATCTTTTGGAGCGTAGATTCAGAAGAAGGGCACTTTTGATTGTTTCTTATTTGTTAGACCGGCATGCGAGGTACATGCTCCTTTTATTTCTTGTCATTTTACTTGGTACAAAACTACTAAAGTGATCTGCAAATTGGATCAGAGACAAATATATGATAAATGTTGAAGTTAGTATTGAAATTTGATGATAATTGATTAGGGCAGTGGATTCATGGATTTGTTTAGTTGGCAATAAGAATTATTTTCTTGAAGTGATCATGATCGTTGTAGATAAAGAAAAATTGTTCACTGATGATTTCCTAAATGTTTGAATCTACAGGATCAACAACCAAATTGATTGGACAAGAAGGAATTGAATTACATTAATTGGACTTACAACTGTTTGGTGGTGGGCCTCAAAAACAAGTGTTATACACTTAGAATTATTTAGCTTCTTCCGTAAATATGTTATACATATTATTTTAGTTTTGATGCAAATATTACTTGTACAAGTATTACTCAAGCTCGGAGTGAAGGAAATAATGCCCTTGGTCCAAAAATGCATTCAATGTTAAGTCTAATAAATGCGGTTCAGTATTAATTAACAAGTTAATAATTCAGTGAGATCAAGTGAGCTGAATGCCTAGCTAGAGGCCGCTTCAGTTCAAGTGGAATTAATGATATTAATCCACAGCTTACTCTTGACTGAACCCGTAGGGTCACACAAATAGTACGTAAACGGATCAAGTATTTAATGGCATTAAATACTCCATCTATGGATATTCGGAATCGACGGATCTTGGTTTCAGTGGGAGCTGAGATCGTCACAGGCAAGAAATGAATACTCCGGAAACGATGATATTGCCGGAAACGAAAATATGGATCGTATCAGAAATATAAATATTATCCAAGTCGTAGATGTTGCCGGAAACGGAAACATGGTACGTATCGGAAAATATTATCGGAAATGGAAATATTGCCGGAATCGGAAATATTGCCGGAAACGGAAATATTGTCAGAATCGGAAATATTATCGGAATCGGAAAATAATTCCGGAAACGAAAATATTAAATATTTGTTCGAAACGGAAATTGATTCCGGAATCGGAAATGTTGAATATTGTTCGTATCGGAAATGAATTCCGGAATCGGGAATTTAATCGGAAGCGTATTGTACGAATTAGCATCGGACGAGGCCCGCTAGAGGAAGGCCCAGCACGAAGCCAGGCCATCGCCCAGCGAGCCAACACGCACCATCGCATGCCAAGCCTCGACCAGGCCCAGCGCAAGGCCAGGCCCAGCCAAGGCCTGGGGCGCGCGCGCGAGAGCACAGCGGCAGTGGGCCGAGCGCTGTGCGCCTAGCGTGGGCCGCAAGGCTTGCGCGGGTGTACGGTGCTCGTGCAATGCTTGTGCGGGAATCCTAAAGCAATCGGGATTCGAAATATGATTAAATCCTAAAACTATTAGATAATGATTATTTAATTAGAGTCCTAGTAGGATTATAATTAAATAAATTAGTATCCTAATAGGATTCCAAATCCTTTTCCATAACTCTATAAATAGGTGCCTAGGGTCACATATTTACATAGAGAATTCAAGTATTCAAAGTGAGTTTTTGAGAGAAAAATTCAATTACATAATTGCCTATAAAGTGCCGAAAATAATAGTACCTTAAGGGCGATTCTAGTTGGTCAATCTTAAGGCGGATCCGGACGTGCTGTGGACTATCTACGGAGGGACGACACTTGGAGTCCTAAAGACTTGTTCTTGTTCGGTTCGGGCGCAGCTAGGGAAGGCACGCAACAAAGAGTATGCATCTAAACTATGCTAAATGATTATGTGTAAATAATATGTTTTCCTGGCTTTATGGTTTTTCCGCATGATTTATGAATTGTCATATGTATCATAACCTAACAGTGGTATCACGAGCCTCTTATTATTTTCATAATCTAAATTGCATGAACATGGTTAAATATTACAAATTTGCAAGAATTAAAAGGGGTGATTAATTTTCGTAATTGTTAATTAATTGCAAATTACGTTTATTTAATTATACGTACGCAGTTTTTCGGCAGTTTCTTCGTTACTCATCCAAATCGAGTGATTTTTGTGTCAATTTCGCATGTAAAAGGCATTCTAAAATTTTGACAACAATAGTTTTTTTTCGGCCGAACCCAGAATTCTCAAATTCGAAGCCTAACTATGACTTTTCGAAGGTTTTAGTTTTTCGAATGCAAAATTTCGTAAATTTAAGATGTTAAATTAAATATTTGAGATTCTTGTTGAGAAATCTTGAATTTTTGATTGACCTACTGTATATGTTTAACAAGTTTGAATGCCTAGCCTTGTTAATTATGCAATCTAATTTGTAATTATGATTAATTTGTTGAAAATTAGAATAATTTAGAATTAATTTGATTTTCATAATTAATTATAATTTAATTAGATACCTATGATTAAAAACCACCATAAAAATTGTAAATTTATGATAAATTTTAAATTTTTATGACCTAGGCTTGAATCCATGATAATCGGAAATCAATTGAATAATAAATTTTCGATTTTTCGCCCTAAAATTATGAAATTAATATTATTTATTAATTTGTCATTAATTTTAAATATAATTTTTTTAAATTTTATGCGATTCGCTCATATAACTTGCACGCACAAAGCAATGGACGCTACGTGTTACCCTTAAGGGGTGTTGTATAATACGGGCATGTGACGACGAGCAAGGGAGCTCGTCGCCCATGCGGCACGAATGCAATGAGCAAGGCCATGGTGCACGAGCACAAGGCAGCTGCCCTGCCTTGTGTCGTGGGCTGTGTGCAATGAACGAATGAGGGAGGGCGAAAGCAAGGCACAGCAGTCGCGTGTGGGCAGCAAGCGAGCTGCGCCACAGCGCGCACTGCCTCGCGCAAGCGCGCGCAGCGAGCTCTGGCTCGCACAAAGCGAGCGCTGGCAAGCGCGCGCAGCGAGCGCTGGCTCGCACAAAGCGAGCGCTGGCAAGCGCGCAGCGAGCACCAGCTCGCGTGATGCTTTGCGAAGGAAAGCAGCAGCAGCTATGCGACGCAGCGCATGGGCTGCGCGCACATGGCCAGCGATGGCTGTGTGCGTGTGGCCCATCGGCGTACGTTGCGTGGGGTTGTTGCGTTACGATTAGATCGTTTTGAAATTTTAATTTGAAATTTTTCAGTTTACGTAATTTTAATTAATTTTAAAATTAATAATTTAAATTATTTTCTTGGATTTTAATTTTGAATATTGTAATTATAATAAATTTTATTTATTCTAATTATTTTACTAAAATTAAAATCATGAATTAATTTAAATACGACTGAAATTAAATTAAACTTTTTGGATTCAATTATAAATTTATATGAGCTTTAAATTTTAATTAAATTTGTATGTTTCCGGTTAGACTAGAAATACATTTTTATGTTTAAAATTAGTAGAGCATATGAATTTATTGGTTTAAGTGGGAGCCCTTTTAGTCATAAACTCTTGATTAGGTCAAAATCCTTAAGGTTAAAACAACTTGATTAGAATTAATAAGGACTGAATAATTGGTAGATTATTGGTGCCCTTGATTAATTACTGCAAATGTTTACGTGATGCATAATGTGTTTTACTAACCAGCTATGTGGGCCATTCATGATAATGAATGGGTGAATGGTATATATTGTATATGTACTATTTTGCAGGTTATGAAGTGACTAGTATGGCCCAAATAGGATAGAAAATATGGTCTGCGTACCATTAATTTTGAATGTAATTGGTCTAAAGTACCAAAGTTGTTTTTTCAATTCAAATATGGTCTGCGTACCATCAAATAGTTGTAATTAGTTTTAATTATAGCTTATCCTATTTGAAGAAAATGGTGCCTCCCACGGAGATTTTCATGACGGACTTTGAAGTTAAAGCTTCAAGATGAAGTCGGGCCATACTAGATCACATTTATCTTATGCATGTTTTAAGTTATTTATTGCTTTTAAATATGTCTTAAAATGCATGAGATCAAAAGCTTGATTATGTTGCATGATTAAGGATTTTAGTTCACTTAAAATCTAACCAACATAGTAAGAGCCTTAAGTTCCAAACTTAAAAATTGAGTTAAAAGGTGTCATGCCAAAATATACACTTGCTTGGATATCCTTTACATCAATCTAGTAATAGTTTTCGCTCAGCGAGGTGTTACTTATTGGTCCTAAAGGGGCAAGGTACACAAATAATTGTGAGTACATGTTAGTTTTGGTGAAACTCAACGATATAAGTAAGGAGTCCTTTTATGTCGTGGCAAAATCGATAGGTTTACCTAATAAGTTCTTAGACGTACCTATCAACCAAGAATAGTTTCTAGACTATTAGCAAAAGGCTTTTGCTTACCTAAGATGTTTTAGGATTAAGTCGACAAACTGTGCTTAGTTCTTCAATGATTTTAGGATCTTGGAATCATTTTATTCACACCTGCCGGAACACATAACTTGAATAAAATGCTTAATAAACATTGAATTATGCATGTATGCTAGAATTTAAGTTTATTAAGAGAAACTGTGAATGGTTATTTATTTGTTTATTCTTTTCAATTGTAGTTTTAAATATGGCAAACAACAATCAAAACATCATCATAGGTTCTGAGCTTATGGTCAAGCTGAACCTGGCAAATTTTCTTGAATGGGAAGCTAAGCTAGTTGAAATAGTCAAACTCAATGGACTTGAGTATGTACTGTCACATCCCATGCCAAGCTACTATGCCAGAGACATGACCCCTGAGAGATTTTACGCCTGGGATGCGGATCTCAAAAAGGTTATGAGTCTCATGCTGAACAATATCCCTGATGATTGGGCTAGAAGGTTTGTAGCCTATGAACCTTTTACGCTCATCAAGAATCTGAGGGATATCTGTCGTGGAAGCACGGAGGACAGGGACCTGAACGTCCATGAGTTGATTGAATCAATGTCTGGTCTAAAGGTTAGTTCACCCAACAGGTGTTATAGGATGGAGGTCCAAGAAACACATGTTCAGCTCCTTCGCACTAAACAGAGGGTAGGCGTCCCACTGAGGTTCCATGTGGATCTTATGCGTTCATAATTTGATCGCCTAAGTCTACTAGGAACACCGATAAGCGAAAGGATGGCAGTCTCTATCTTGCTCAATTCACTACATAGTGGGTTTGGTCGCTTCAAGCAACTATACCTAAGTGAACCAAGAGAAGAAACAGTTGCAGAATTTGTTCACCTTGCCAGAAAGGCTGAAATAATACTGGACTGTGAAGCCAAAGATTTACTCAAGGCTAGAAGGAGACCGTTCAAGAAAGGTGGAAAGTCCAAGGGCAATGCTAAATCAAAGCAGGACAAGTCCACATCAAGCTGTCTTTATTGTGATGGAATAGGCCATTACAAAAGAGAATGTCCAAAGCTAAAGGAAGATCAGAAGAACGGAACAGTCGTTCCATCTTCAGGTATTTTCGTTATAGACTGTATACTTGCTAATTCAACTTCTTGGGTATTAGATACAGGTTGTGGCTCACACTTATGTTCCAATCCACAGGGACTAAGAAGAAGTAGAAAGTTAAGCAAGGGTGAAGTCGACCTACGAGTGGGAAATGGAGCACGGATTGCTGCATTAGCTGTAGGAACTTACTATTTGTCGGTGCCCTCCGGGCTAGTTTTGGAACTGGAAGAATGTTTCCATGTTCCAAGTCTTACTAAAAACATCATTTCAGTTTCTTGCTTAGATGCTAAGGGATTTTCCTTTTTAATAAAAGACAATAGTTGTTCGTTTTATTTTAAAGAGATGTTTTATGGATCTGCTAGATTAGTCAATGGACTTTATTTATTAGATCACGACAAACAAGTATATAACATAAATACCAAAAAGGCCAAAAAGGATGATTCACATCTCACCTATCTATGGCATTGTCGATTAGGCCATATAAACTTGAAACGCTTAGAAAGACTTCAAAAGGAAGGAATTCTAGAACCATTTGACTTAGAGGATTATGGTAAATGCGAATGACTTAGAGGATCATGTTTACTTGGCAAAATGACAAAGCAAACCTTTCTCTAAAGTTGGAGAAAGAGCAAATGAACTATTGGGTTTAATCCATACAGATGTATGTGGACCAATGAGTACGAATGCTAGAGGTGGTTTCAGCTAATTATCACTTTCACTGATGACTTCAGTAGATATGGTTATATCTACCTAATGAAGCATAAGTCTGAATCCTTTGACAAATTCAAGGAATTTCAGAGTGAAGTAGAGAATCAATTAGGCAAGAAGATTAAGGCACTGCGGTCTGATAGAGGCGGTGAATATCTGAGCTATGAATTTGATGACCATCTGAAAGAATGTGGAATTCTATCAGAATTGACTCCTCCTGGAACACCACAATGGAACGGTGTGTCGGAATGGAGGAACAGAGCCTTGCTAGACATGGACAGGTCAATGATGGGTCAGGCCAAACTTCCATTAGAATTTTGGGGACATGCACTAAATACAGCTGCACTCACTATAAATAGAGCTCCGTCTAAAGCTGTCGAAAAGACTCCATATGAATTATGGTTTGGAAAACCTCCAAATGTGTCTTTTCTGAAGATTTGGGGATGTGAAGTATACGTCAAACGATTAATTTCAGACAAACTTCATCCAAAATCTGACAAATGTATCCTTGTGGGCTATCCAAAGGAAACAAAGGGGTATTACTTCTACAATACATCTGAGAACAAGGTGTTTGTTGCTCGAGATGGTGTCTTTTTGGAGAAAGATCACATTTCCAAAATGACAAGTGGGAGAAAAGTAGACCTCGAAGAAATTCGAGTCGAACAACAAACTCTAGAGAATGCTCAAGATGACATTCAGGATGAAACTCAGAGATCTTTAGAAGAATCTGGTGAGAATCATGGTCAATCTAGAAATGTTACCCCGCGTAGATCGCAAAGATATAGATCTCAACCGGAAAGGTACTTAGGTATTTTGACGAACGAGAGCTATGACGTTCTATTACTTGAAAGTGATGAACCTGCGACTTACAAACAAGCTATGACGAGCCCTAGCTCCAAGCAATGGCAAGAAGCCATGCAATCTGAATTAGACTCCATGTCTGAAAACCAAGTATGGGATTTGGTCGATTTGCCAGATGGCTACCAAGCCATTGGAAGCAAATGGGTTTTCAAACTGAAAAAGGACAAGGATGGGAAACTTGAAGTTTTCAAAGCTAGATTGGTTGCAAAAGGTTACAGGCAAGTCCACGGTGTGGATTACGATTAAACCTTTTCACCAGTTGCAATGCTAAAGTCTATTCGGATAATGTTAGCAATCGCTGCATATTACGATTACGAAATATGGCAGATGGATGTCAAAACTGCTTTCTTAAATGGCGTTTTAACAGAAACTGTGTTTATGACACAGCCTGAAGGTTTTGAGGATCCAAAGAATGCTAAAAAGGTATGCAAGTTAAAGAAGTCAATCTACGGATTGAAGCAGGCATCTAGGAGCTGGAATATACGTTTTGATGAAGCAGTCAGTGACTTTGGTTTCATCAAGAACACAGACGAATCTTGTGTATACAAGAAGGTCAGTGGGAGCAAAATTGCTTTCCTAGTATTATATGTCGACGACATATTACTTATCGGAAATGACATTCCTATGTTGAACTCTGTCAAGATTTGGCTTGGGAAATGTTTTTCGATGAAAGATCTAGGAGAAGCACAGTACATATTGGGCATCAAGATTTACAAAGATAGATCTAAAAGGATGATTGGACTTAGTCAAAGCACTTATATCAATAAGGTTCTTGATAGGTTCAAGATGGCGGACTCCAAGCGAGGCTACCTACCCATGTCTCATGGAATGACTCTAAGCAAGAATCAGTGCCCAAAAACACTTGATGAGCGTAGACGAATGAATGGGATTCCATATGCATCATTGATTGGTTCAATAATGTATGCTATGATATGTACACGCCCGGATGTTGCGTACGCACTCAGTGCTACGAGCAGATACCAGTCAGACCCAGGAGAGGCGCATTGGACTGCTGCCAAGAATATTCTGAAGTACCTGAAAAGGCACAAAGATGAATTCCTGGTCTATGGTGGAGATGATGAATTAATTGTTAAAGGCTATACGGACGCAAGTTTCCAAACCGACAAAGATGATTTCAGATCACAGTCTGGGTTTGTCTTCTGCCTCAACGGGGGTGCAGTAAGCTGGAAAAGTGCTAAGCAAAGCACCATTGCGGATTCTATAACTGAAGCGGAGTACATTGCTGCACATGAAGCAGCAAAGGAAGCTATATGGCTAAGGAAGTTCATAGGTGAACTTGGTGTAGTCCCCTCCATTAAAGGACCAATAGCCCTGTATTGTGATAATAACAGAGCTATTGCACAGGCAAAGGAGCCTAGACACCACCAGAGAGTCAAGCATGTACTTCGTAAATTTCACCTTCTATGAGAGTTCGTTGAAAGAAAAGAAGTCGAGATAAACAAGATTGGAACTGATGACAACATATCAGATCCATTAACTAAACCTCTGCCGCAGGCGAAGCACAACTCGCACACTGCAGCTATGGGAATCAAGCATATTGAAGAATGGCTTTGATATTCCTGTTTAATGTTTTAAAGTTTTAGAGTTTAAATCTTTGTAAAACATTATTGGTTAATCATTCACAATAAATGAAAAGAATTCATTTTTCCATTTAATTTGTGGTTTATTAAATGATGAGTCCCTTCAATTTGACGATATATTCAAGATAGACTGTCAGGACCAGTCCTGTGACTAAGAAATGTCTATCAAGTGAACTTGAATGTCAAAGGTTGAAAATGGTCCCTAGTCGGAGTTTTCTATAAAATTGGACGCATAGAAAACGTTAGACGACTAGAATGCAAGATGACTAGTAGTTCTTTTTCTTGAACTATGTGGACATGACAATGTCATAATCATTTGCATAGATACTTACTTTGGGAAGACTAGTATCGGACAAGACCTATGAAACTTTACGGTAAGAGATGAAAATCTGTCATAAGTAAATTTCATTAAAATTATTAGACACTAAATCCTCAATACCTGAGTGATTTGAGATTACTTGTTTGAGAACTGGTTGCTTTGACGTTGACCAACCGTCGCACCGTAAAAGGAGGCTATAAAGGCAACGCTCAGGTAATCACCTATCAAACGAAGTCTAATCTCAAGATCGCAAGATTGGGATTGTCCTCCCATAAATCGGGATGAGATGCTTATAAAGTTGTACAAGGCCACTCGGAGAGCTAGAAACTGTGAAATGCATGGCCGTGCTCGGATGAATCATAGGCTATGATTATCTGTTTATTTGATCAGTTGAACTCTGAAACCGAGAAACACCTCTGGACGTCATAAGGATGACAACTCTTACCTTATGTTCAAGAGCAAGCATCGAGCGACAAAGGAATTAGGAAATGCACACTTGTCCCTAAGGACAAGTGGGAGACTGAAGGAAATAATGCCCTTGGTCCAAGTATGCATTCAATGTTAAGTCTAATAAATGCGGTTCAGTATTAATTAACAAGTTAATAATTCAGTGAGATCAAGTGAGCTGAATGCCTAGCTAGAGGCGCTTCAGTTCAAGTGGAATTAATGATATTAATCCACAGCTTATCTTGACTGAACCCGTAGGGTCACACAAATAGTACGTAAACGGATCAAGTATTTAATGGCATTAAATACTCCATCTATGGATATTCGGAATCGACGGATCTTGGTTTCAGTGGGAGCTGAGATCGTGACAGGCAAGAAATGAATACTCCGGAAACGATGATATTGCCGGAAACGGAAATATGGATCGTATCGGAAATATAAATATTATCCAAGTCGTAGATGTTGCCGGAAACGGAAACATGGTACGTATCGGAAAATATTATCGGAAATGGAAATATTGCCGGAATCGGAAATATTGCCGGAAACGGAAATATTGTCAGAATCGGAAATATTATCGGAATCGGAAAATAATTCCGGAAACGGAAATATTAAATATTTGTTCGAAACGGAAATTGATTCCGGAATCGGAAATGTTGAATATTGTTCGTATCGGAAATGAATTCCGGAATCGGGAATTTAATCGGAAGCGTATCGTACGAATTAGCATCGGACGAGGCCCGCTAGACGAAGGCCCAGCACGAAGCCAGGCCATCGCCTAGCGAGCCAACACGCACCAATGCATGCCAAGCCTCGACCAGGCCCAGCGCAAGGCCAGGCCCAGCCAAGGCATGGGGCGCGCGCGCGAGAGCACAGCGGCAGTGGGCCGAGCGCTGTGCGCCTAGCGTGGGCCGCAAGGCTTGCGCGGGTGTACGGTGCTCGTGCAATGCTTGTGCGGGAATCCTAAAGCAATCGGGATTCGAAATGTGATTAAATCCTAAAACTATTAGATAATGATTATTTAATTAGAGTCCTAGTAGGATTATAATTAAATAAATTAGTATCCTAATAGGATTCCAAATCCTTTTCCATAACTCTATAAATAGGTGCCTAGGGTCACATATTTACATAGAGAATTCAAGTATTCAAAGTGAGTTTTTGAGAGCAAAATTCAATTACATAATTGCCTATAAAGTGCCGAAAATAATAGTACCTTAAGGGCGATTCTAGTTGGTCAATCTTAAGGCGGATCCGGACGTGCTGTGGACTATCTACGGAGGGACGACACTTGGAGTCCTAACGACTTGTTCTTGTTCGGTTCGGGCGCAGCTAGGGAAGGCACGCAACAAAGAGTATGCATCTAAACTATGCTAAATGATTATGTGTAAATAATATGTTTTCTTGGCTTTATGGTTTTTCCGCATGATTTATGAATTATCATATTTATCATAACCTAACACGGAGTACTTCATTTTGTAAATTGTCAATAACAATTGCGCCATAATGTACATATTTTTGGATAATTTTAGAAACATTGAAAATTTTATCACCCTTCATTTGTATTTATTTTTTGGCCGAATAAAGAATATATTATATTAATTATTGTGCTCAATAGATCCTTTAAACATTGCAATAGATATAATGCAACGGTGACTTCAAATGACAAGGCGTGTTGCATTACCTCTATACGGCCGTTTCATTAGAGCCTAATGCAACGGTTTCGTTATAAGGCAAGGGCCCTTGCATTAGCAAAAAGAACTGTTGCAATAGGATCCTAATGCAACGGTCCTAACAGATGGAGAAGAGGCGTTAAAATAGATGTACTAAACCGTTGCATTAGAGCTAATGCAACTGCCGTAACAGCAACGGTTCCTTAACCGTTGCGATAGTGTTATGGCAACGCCTTTTGGCCCTATTGCAACGGTTATTAGGGGTTGCATTAGCTCGTTTATGTAGTAGTGTTATCAGGAGCATAATACTATTATTTTAAACTGATAGAAGTGATGAGGAAAAACTGAAATAATGACATTACTCAGCCAACAGAATGGCTTCTATTCTAGTACACAGACAATAATTGATTGTTCACTTTCCATAACTTCTAATCAGGATCCTCTCCCCGCGAATCAACCTCCAAATCCAACCCCCTATGTTATGGTATTGCCATCTATCTATGAACACGATACAGAAAACAAACAAAAACCCAGGCACTTCTGGATATCGCTTGTACCGATTTTCATACCATCATAAGGTACTATGGGACGAAAGAGGGACTCCAAAATAATGAGAATTCAGCCTACGGAAAATATCAACACTCAATTGTTCAGACAACTTGTTAATTCCACTATAATTACTTACATACATTAATAAAATAAAATAAATAAAAGGTGCAATTTTAAGCTACGATTCTATGAATAACTCAGCCAACGCAAATTACAACTGTGCAGATGAATTATTACTATTGATGATTTTTTAAAAGCATTGAAATTTAAACAACCATTAAACAACAACATCCATCAGCTCTGTTACTCTATAAATAGATCAGTAAGCAGAAACATAAAACACATAAGATCGATATGCAACATAAATTACTAAAAATAAAATCAATAGAAATTGAAAGTAATTAAAATACAACCACGAAACTAGGTAGATATTAACCCTAAATTAAAAAATAATAACTAACATGTTGAATTCTTGTATAAATCTGTTAATTTCTATGAAATTACTATGAGTATGTAGAAACGAAAGTTCAAAACACACAAATTCCGGCAACAAAAGTTAAAGAGAAAAAAAACCTTCAAGAATTTATTGACTGAATTGGATGAATCTGTCTGACAAACCAAAGAAGCTATAACTCTACAACCCACAACTCAGAGCGAATTTCTCCAGAAAAAACACTAATTTATAGAAGCTTGAGATGGTATTGTTGGGGCGATTGTGAAGACCAATTAACCTGGGATTCCCATCCTTATATTTTGAAAAGGAATGAGAGAATTGCTACAGATTCTACACGAATTTGAGGGGATTTTCTTTAGGTAACAGATTGAAGACGAGATTGAGGGGTTCCCGAGAGGTTGAGCTATTTTATGGGATTGTTTCCAGTGAGCAGTTGATTTTGAGGAGTGTAGGTTGAGTCGGTTGATTGAGGGAGATAATCGTGGAGCAAGGTATGGGAGCAGGGTTTGGAGAATTAGGCGGGATACTTTAGGGCGAAGTATTTGAGCGAATTTTCTTCTGAGGCTTAGAAACACGTGGGTTCACGTGTTTTTTTGGTACATAGCGACGCTTTAGTACGTCAGTAATATGCTGCGACTCTTTATAGCGTCGCAATTTGCAAATTAATATTCACGCCCCAAATACCCGTGCGACCCTTTGTTACACCGTCGCAACTAATCCGTCTAAATATGCACCTTTTTTGTGTAGTGTAAAGGTTACGAGAAAATTCACGGCGTGGATTGTGTTGAAACCTCATGCAAAATTGTAATGCTCAAGTCTATAAAACAAGCAATGATTATTGTAATGCTCAAGTCTATAAATCAAGCAATGATTGTATATTTATACATATGGCAATTGGATGACAAAACGTATTCCTCAATCAAATTTTGGAAGAAACTATGTACATGGCATGATTGGATTTGTGGATCCAAATAATGCTTAAAATGAATGCCAGCTTATGAAATTCGAGTATGGGTTTAAGTAAGAAATTGGGAATTGGAACTGTATTTTAGTGAAGCTAATAAGTATTTTAGTTTCATAAAATGTACATGATTCTTATAGATATATAAGAAGTTTAGTGGGAGTACGTAAGACTTAATTGGTCCTATGTGTATCACACATATCTGTCTATTGTGAAATAACATTCAAATGCTAATGACTTAGATTTGAAATTATTCATCAATGATGGACCAAGGCGAAACTTAGTACATACTGGGTATTAAGATCTATTTACAAAAATCTTATAATATTGTTTTAGATTAAGTAATGGCATTTACTAAATCAAACACGAAATACTCCATTGGAGATATTCGACCCATGTGAATAAATCTAAGTAATGAATGTTTGAACTATGTATAAGCATTTACTAAGTTAAACATCAAAGAGCCTAAATGAGATTCTTTACCTATATTATATGTCAAAGAGTTTAGCTGGATCCAGTATTTACTGAAACTGGAATTATTATGCAAAAGAATTTATCATGTATGATATAATATTAGGATCGCCAAAAATGTGTCGTATGTCTTTAGGCATGACGAACATATACCAATCTCTATTGATCTAAGTAAAGATCAACTAGAATGAGATCAAGAAAGACCTATGGTACTTGAAAATGTAAATAAGAATAGTTCTTGATTTAAATAAATGAAGATATGATAAATATTGATGCTACATGCATAAACACTAGCAAAGGATCAAGCAAGATCCCTTTGGAGTTAACCATTGGCAAGGACGAGATATAGAGCATCGTGTTTTGAAATGGAAACATGGATTAAAGACCATGAGTTGTAGCGTGGGAAATTAAATTAATTTCTATGTTCTAAGATACAACTGGAAATGCTTCCACATATTCGTGAACTGCTTGGATAAGAAAATCCAAACAAAGCATCACTAGCAACCCATACAGTTGAAGTAAAAGTACTTATTGCTTAAGAAGCAATTAAACAGAGTTTTTTATGTTAAAGAGTTATTCACTAAACTTGGTTGGATCACATGTCTGCTGACTTGATGGTTCTTCATTGCAAAATGGGTAGAACCACTACTAAAGCAAGAAAGACTAGATCACAAAATAAACGTACTAAAAAGATCTTATCATTGTAGGGGGTGTTTTTTGCGTATGTATTGCAATTCCCTACAAGGGGGCGGTTTTTAGAAACCATTGTATTTTTGTACCTCGAAGGAGTCGCCACCAAACATTGTTTAGGGTCTTGTTTGGAAAGACCGCAAATGGCTCTATTAGGATAAGATCGTATGGTGGTCACTTTGCTTTAAAGGTAATTTAAGGGAACCTAAGATCGGTTTGTCCAAGAAATTAGCTTTGTTAAGCGTGATGTAACCTTGCATTTTGTTGTATTTAGCATGTGCGGTGATGAAAGCAATAAAGCAAATAAAGCAACATCACAATTGTAAATGAGTGCGGAATTAGTAAATACAAGACCCCCTAGAAACGGACTAGGGAGTAGGTCCACATTGCCTAGAAGGACTATGCAAGTAAAGATGCGGAATTGAAATGCGGAATTGAAAGTGCGATATTGAAATTGCGGAATTGAAAGTGCGATATTGAAATTGCGGTATTGAAAGGTGCATAATTGAAATTGTAATATTGAAAGGTGCATAATTGAAATTGCGATATTGAAATTTGTACTTGGGCACATGAGATTCAAACGCCAAGCGGCTCCTTAAAAATAAGTGCGCCCGACACGAATTCAAAGCCAAAAATCTCAACTTGGGAGAAGTTGCTCATCCCAAAGTATCCTAGATTTTGCATATAGAACTTGAACTTGAATGTTTGAATCTTGAAATATTGAACTTGAAATAATTGAACTTGAACTTGAAATATTGAAACTTAAGAGACTTGAATCTCAAAGATCGGGCCTTTTAATGTTGAAAAGGTTAGATCTTTGATGTGCTCTTACTTTGAAAGGATCCTAGTTTAGGGAAGTAGTCATGAGCAACCCTAAACATTGTGGGATCTTGAAATTTGAAAACTTGAACTTGTATATTGAAAAAAATGGAGTCTTGAATCTCAAAAGATTAAACCTTTAGAAGCTAAAAAGGTGTCATCTTTGATTACTCCATACTTGAAAGTGATTCTAGTTCAAAGAAGTGATTGCAAACAACTTTGAACATCCTTGAATCTTGAAAGTTTGCATTTTTGTATTTTGAAAAGTTTGGATTTTGAAAAGATGTATGATTGTTGCAAGTGACATTTTTAGTAGTAAAAATGCCAACTTGCTAATCATTTTTGAAATAGGAAAATCAAAGAAACATGATTGAATATTGTGGGATTCGGAATTACCTATTTAGGTTTAGGCAAGAATTCCTTTTAGAGCTCCCAATTGCTTAGAACTTGAAGTTTGTATGTGTTTTTGAAGGATTTTTGGACTTGAATTTGAGGCATAATTTTTGTATTACGACGTTTTATATTGAAGCTGCCTCCCCAAATGCTGGAAATTAGGGGGTATTTATAGGAAAAATGGCTGGAAACCGCCAGCCATTGCCGGCGCAGCACGCCAAACCAGCGCTGGGCGCTGGTGACGTGGCATGAGTGCTGCCAAAATCAAGGACGCGGGCTCCGTCCTTGATTTGTCTTGTATTGATGTACCTTCGTACGAATAGTACGATGCTTGGCACGTAGTGTTTTCTTGGAGGTTAAGACTTGATTTTGTGTAAAAAAACAAGTCGTTTCGAGTTTTGAATTCCGGTTGTACGGGACGGGGCCCGACTTGCCTTATATGATTTTGAGTGGAAAAGGCTTAGTAAAACCAATGGAATGGTCTACTAGATGAGATTGTACTTGGATTTTGAAATTGGGTTTTGAAAATTGTATTTTGTACCGAGTTCCGGAAGGGGAACAACCTAGTGGATTGGATTTTGGATCTTGTATTGTGGAGATGTTCTTAGCAATTGGGATTTTCGCACGGAGTTGCTCCAACCGCCTAGTAAGGATAATGGTATCGTCATCATCCTGAGGGCAGACACAAATTAGGTGTCTACAATCATCCTATCTCGAAAGACATTTGATGAAAAGGATATTAAGATTGGCAAAGCATGATAACTAAACCTATGCAACAAGTGAGAAGCAACACTCACATTGTGGTACTGGAAATCAAGCATAGCTTTGAATTCCATTAGTTGTTTTAAAGATGGGCTGGAGGCCCATGGTTGTAAAACATTGGGGTTGAACATTTATCATATATGAAAAGTATTTTCATATTCCATTTAATCTTGGTTTAGTATTAAATGATTAGTTATTTCAACTTGACAAAATATATTCAAGATAGACTGTCAGGACCAGTCTTGTGACTAAGAAATGTCTATCAATTGAACTTGAATGTAAAAAGTTGAAAATGGTCCCTGGTCGAAAATTTTCTATAAAGGTGGACGCATAGAAAACGCCAGACGACTAGAACGCAAGATGACTAGTAATTATGTTTCTTGAACTATGTGGACATGGAAATGTCGCAATTATTTTCATATATACTTACTTGATAAGATTAGTATCGTACAGAACTATGAAACTTAACTGTAAGAGATATAAATATGTCATAAGTAAATTTCATTATATTATTAGACACTAATCCTCAATACATGAGTGATTTGAGATTACTTGTTTAAGAACTGGTTACTTTGATGTTGTCAAGCGTCGCACCGTAAAAGAAGACTATGTTAGGTTATGATACATATGACAAAACATAAATCATGCGGAAAACCTTAATGTCAGGAAACATATTATTTACACATAATCATTTAGCATAATTTAGGTGCATACACTTTGTAGCGTGCCCTCCCTAGCTGCGCCCGAACCGAACAAGAACAAGTCTTTAGGACTCCAAGTGTCGTCCCTCCGTAGATAGTCCACAGCATGTCCGGATCCGCCTTAAGTTTGACCAACTAGAATCGCCCTTAAGGTACTATAATTTTCGGCTAATTATGGGCAAGAATGTGACTGATTTTTCTGCTCAAAAATCACTGTTTTATTTTATGAATACTTGTTGAAAAACTCGTATATAAATTTATGACCCTAGGCATATATTTATAGAACCTTAGAAAGGATTTCGAATCCTGTTGGAATACTAATTAATTAATTAGAATCCTTTTAGAACTCTAAATAATTAATATAATCTTTTAGGATTAGGATTTAATCTATGCACGAATTCCGATAGCTTTAGGATTCGTATCGCACACACACACGTAGCGCACGAGCACCGCACGCCCATGCGCAAGCCTCGCGGCCCACGCTGAGCGCACAGCGCTGAGGCCCACTGCTCGCAGCCCATCGCTGAGCGCGCGCGCCAAGCCTTGGCTGGGCCTGGCCTTGCGCTGGGCCTGGTCGAGGCCTTGGCGTGTTGTTGGATGCGTGTGGCTGGCTGGGCGACGGCCTGGCTTCGTGCTGGGCCTTCGTCTAGCAAGCCTCGTCCGATGCTAATTCGTACGATATGCTTTCCGATTAAATTCCCGATTCCGGAATTCATTTCCGACACGATCAATATTTAACATTTCCGATTCCGGAATTAATTTCCGTTTCGAACAAATATTTAATATTTCCATTTCCGGAATTATTTTCCGATTCCGATAATATTTCCGATTCTGACAATATTTCCGTTTCCGGCAATATTTTCGATTCCGGTTATATTTTCCGATACGTACCATGTTTTCGTTTCCGGCAACATCTACGACTTGGATAATATTTATATTTCCGATACGATCCATATTTCCATTTCCGGCAATATCATCGTTTCCGCAGTATTCATTTCTTGCCTTTGACGATCTCAGCTCCCACTGAAACCAAGATCCGTCGATTCCGAATATCCATAGATGGAGTATTTAATGCCATTAAATACTTGATCCGTTTACGTACTATTTGTGTGACCCTACGGGTTCAGTCAAGAGTAAGCTGTGGATTAATATCATTAATTCCACTTGACCTGAAGCGGCCTCTAGTTAGGCATTCAGATTACTTGATCTCACTGAATTATTAACTTGATAATTAATACTGAACCGCATTTATTAGACTTATCATTAAATGCATACTTGGACCAAGGGCATTATTTCCTTCAGTCTCCCACTTGTCCTTAGGGACAAGTGTGCATTTCCTAAGTCCTTTGTCGCTCGATGCTTTCTCTTGAACATAAGGTAAGAGCTGTCATCCTTATTATGTCCAGAGGTGTTTCTCGGTTTCAGAGTTCAACTGATCAAATAAACAGATAATCATAGCCTATGATTCATCTGAGCACGGCCATGCATTTTACAGTTCCTACCTCTCCGAGTGGCCTTGTACAACTTTAAGCATCTCGTCCCGATTTATGGGAGGACAATCCCAATCTTGCGATCTTGAGATTAGACTTTGTTTGATAGGTGATTACCTGAGCGTTGCCTTTATAGCCTCCTTTTACGGTGCGACGGTTGACAACGTCAAAGTAAGTAGTTCTCAAACAAGGAATCTCAAATCACTCAGGTATTGAGGATTAGTGTCTAATAATTTTAATGAAATTTACTTATGACGGATTTTCATCTCTTACAGTAAAGTTTCATAGGTCTGTCCGATACTAGTCTTCCCAAAGTAAGTATCTATACAAATGATTATGACATTGCCATGTCCACATAGTTCAAGAAACAAAACTACTAGTCATCTTGCATTCTAGTCGTCCGACGTTTTCTATGTGTCCATCTTTATAGAAAACTCCGACCAGGGACCATTTTCAACTTTTGACATTCAAGTTCACTTGATAGACATTTCTTAGTCACAAGACTGGTCCTGACAGTCTATCTTGAATATTTCGTCAAATTGAAGGGACTCATCATTTAATAAACCACAAATTAAATGGAAAAATGAATTCTATTCATTTATTGTGAACGATTAACCAATAATTTTTTACAAAGTATTAAACTCTAAAACTGTAAAACATTAAACAAGGAAATCAAAGCCATTCTCCAATATGCTTGATTCCCATAGCTGTAGTGTGCGAGTTGTGCTTCGCCTGCGGCAGAGGTTTAGTCAATGGATCTGAGATGTTGTCATCAGTTCCAATCTTGCTTATCTCGACTTCTTTTCTTTCAACGAACTCTCGTAGAAGGTGAAATCTACGAAGTACATGCTTGACTCTTTGGTGGTGTCTAGGCTCCTTTGCCTGTGCAATAGCTCCGTTATTATCACAATATAGGGCTATTGGTCCTTTAATGGAGGGGACTACACCAAGTTCACCTATGAACTTCCTTAGCCGTATTGCTTCCTTTTGCTGCTTCATGTGCAGCAATGTACTCTGCTTCAGTTGTAGAATCCGCAATGGTGCTTTTCTTAGCACTTTTCCAGCTTACTGCACCTCCGTTGAGGCAGAAGACAAACCCAGACTGTGATCTGAAATCATCCTTGTCGGTTTGGAAACTTGCATCCGTATAGCCTTTAACAATTAATTCATCATCTCCACCATAGACCAGGAAGTCATCTTTGTGCCTTTTCAGGTACTTCAGAATATTCTTGGCAGCAGTCCAATGTGCCTCTCCTGGGTCTGACTGGTATCTGCTCGTAGCACTGAGTGCGTACGCAACATCCGGGCGTGTACATATCATAGCATACATTATTGAACCAATCAATGATGCATATGGAATCCCACTCATTCGTCTACGCTCATCAAGTGTTTTTGGGCACTGAGTCTTTCTTAGAGTCATTCCATGAGACATGGGTAGGTAGCCTCGCTTGGAGTCTGCCATCTTGAACCTTTCAAGCACCTTATTGATATAAGTGCTCTGACTAAGTCCAATCATCTTTTTAGATCTATCTCTGTAAATCTTGATGCCTAGTATGTACTGTGCTTCTCCTAGATCCTTCATCGAAAAACATTTCCCAAGCCAAATCTTGACAGAGTTTAACATAGGAATGTCATTTCCGATAAGTAATATGTCGTCGACATATAATACTAGAAAAGCAATTTTGCTCCCACTTACCTTCTTGTATACACTAGATTTGTCTGCGTTCTTGATGAAACCAAAGTCACTGACTGCTTCATCAAAACGTATATTCCAGCTCCTTGATGCCTGCTTCAATCCGTAGATTGATTTCTTTAGCTTGTATACCTTTTTAGCATTCTTTGGATCCTCAAAACCCTTAGGCTGTGTCATAAACACAGTTTCTGTTAAAATGCCGTTTAAGAAAGCGGTTTTGACATCCATCTGCCATATTTCGTAATCGTAATATTTAGCGATTGCTAACATTATCCGAATATACTTTAGCATTGCAACTGGTGAAAAGGTTTCATCGTAATCCACATCGTGGACCTGCCTGTAACCTTTTGCAACCAATCTAGCTTTGAAAAATTCAAGTTTCCCATCCTTGTCCTTTTTCAGTTTGAAAACCCATTTGCTTCCTATGGCTTGGTAGCCATAACTTGGTTTTCTGACATGGAGTCTAATTCAGATTGCATGGCTTCTTGCCATTGCTTGGAGTTAGGGCTCGTCATAGCTTGTTTTTAAGTCGCAGGTTCATCACTTTCAAGTAATAGAACGTCATAGCTCTCGTTCGTCAAAATACCCAAGTACCTTTCCGGTTGAGATCTATATCTTTGCGATCTACGCGGGGTTACATCTCTAGATGGTCCATGATTCTCACAAGATACTTCTAAAGATCTCTGAGTTTCATCTTGAATGTCATCTTGAGCATTCTCTAGAGTTTGTTGTTCGACTCGAATTTCTTCGAGGTCTACTTTTCTCCCACTTGTCATTTTGGAAATGTGATTCTTTTCCAAAAAGATACCATCTCGAGCAACAAACACCTTGTTCTCATATGTATTGTAGAAGTAATACCCCTTTGTTTCCTTTGGATAGCCCACAAGGATCAGATTTTGGATGAAGTTTGTCTGAAATTAATCGTTTGACGTATACTTCACATCCCCAAATATTAAGAAAAGACACATTTGGAGGCTTTCCAAACCATAACTCATATGGAGTCTTTTCAATAGCTTTAGACGGAGCTCTATTTATAGTGAGTGCAGCTGTATTTAGTGCATGTCCCCAAAATTCTATTGGAAGTTCGGCCTGACCCATCATTGATCTAACCATGTCTAGCAAGGTTTTGTTCCTCCGTTCCGACACACCGTTCCATTATGGTGTTCCAGGAGGAGTCAATTCTGATAAAATTCCACATTCTTTCAGATGGTCATCAAATTCATAGCTCAGATATTCACCGCCTCTATCAGACCGCAGTGCCTTAATCTTCTTGCCTAATTGATTCTCCACTTCACTCTGAAATTCCATGAATTTGTCAAAGGATTCAGACTTATGCTTTATTAGGTAGACATAACCATATCTACTGAAGTCATCAGTGAAAGTGATAAAGTAGCTGAAACCACCTCTAGCATTTGTACTCATTGGTCCACATACATCTGTATGCATTAAACCCAATAGTTCAGTTGCTCTTTCTCCAACTTTAGAGAAAGGTTGCTTTGTCATTTTGCCAAGTAAACATGATTCGCACTTACCATAATCCTCTAAGTCAAATGGTTCTAGAATTCCTTCCTTTTGAAGTCTTTCCATGCGTTTCAAGTTAATATGGCCTAATCGACAATGCCACAGATAGGTGAGATCTGAATCATCATTTTTGGCCTTTTTGGTATTTATGTTATAAACTTGTTTGTCGTGATCTAATAAATAAAGTCCATTGACTAATCTAGCAGATCCATAAAACATCTCTTTAAAATAAAACGAACAACTATTGTCTTTTATTAAAAAGGAAAATCCCTTAGCATCTAAGCAAGAAACAGAAATGATGTTTTTAGTAAGACTTGGAACATGGAAACACTCTTCCAGTTCCAAAACTAGCCTAGAGGGCAACGACAAATAATAAGTTCCTACAGCTAATACAGCAATCCGTGCTCCATTTCCCACTCGTAGGTCGACTTCACCCTTGCTTAAACTTCTACTTCTTCTTAGTCCCTGTGGATTGGAACATAAGTGTTAGCCACAACCTGTATCTAATACCCAAGAAGTTGAATTAGCAAGTATACAGTCTATAACGAAAATACCTGAAGATGGAACGACTGTTCCATTCTTCTGATCTTCCTTTAGCTTTGTACATTCTCTTTTGTAATGGCCTATTCCATCACAATAAAGAAAGCTTGATGTGGACTTGTCCTGCTTTGTTTTAGCATTGCTCTTGGACTTTCCACCTTTCTTGAAGTGTCTCCTTTAGCCTTGAGTAAATCTTTGGCTTCACAGTCGAGTATTATCTCAGCCTTTCTGACAAGGTGAACAAATTCTGCAACTGTTTCTTCTCTTGGTTCACTTAGGTATAGTTGCTTGAAGCGACCAAACCCACTGTGCAGTGAATTGAGCAAGATAGAGACTGCCAACCTTTCACTTATTGGTGTTCCTAGCAGACTTAGGCGATCAAAATATGAAAGCATAAGATTCACATGGTACCTTAGTGGGACGCCTACCCTTTGTTTAGTGCGAAGGAGCTGAACATGTGTTTCTTGGACCTCCATCCTATAACACCTGTTGGGAGAATTAACCTTTAGATCAGACATTGATTCAATCAACTCATGGACGTTCAGGTCCCTGTCCACCGTGCTTCCACGACAGATATCCCTCGGATTCTTGATGAGCGTAAAAGGTTCGTAAGCTACAAACCTTCTAGCCCATTCATCAGGGATATTGTTCAGCATGAGACTCATAACCTTTTTGAGATCCGCATCCCAGGCGGCAAATCTTTCACGGGTCATGTCTCTGGCATAGTAGCTTGGCATGGGATGTAACAGTACATACTCAAGTCCATTGAGTCTGACTATTTCAACTAGCTTAGCTTCCCATTCAAGAAAATTTGTTAGGTTTAGCTTGACCATAAGCTCAGAACCCATGATGATGTTTTGATTGTTGTTTGCCATAGTAAAACTACAATTGAAAAAGAATAAACAAATAAATAATCATACACAGTATCTCTTAATAAACTTAAATTCTAGCATACATGCATAATTTAATGTTCATTAAGCATTTCATTCAAGTTATGTGTTCCGGCAGGTGTGAATAAAATGATTCCAAGACCCTAAAAACCATTGAAGAATTAAGCACATTATGTATTTTGACTCAATTCTAAAATCTTTTAGGTAAGCAAATGCCTTTTGCTAATAGTCTAGAAACTACTCTTGGTTGATAGGTACGTCTAAGAACTTATTAGGTAAACCTATCGATTTTGCCACGACATAAAAGGACTCCTTACTTATATCATTGAAATTCACCAAACCTAACATGTACTCACAATTATTTGTGTACCTTACCCCTTTAGGATCAATAAGTAACACCTCGCTGAGCGTAAAACTATTACTAGATTGATGTAAAGGTTATCCAAGTAAGTGTTATTTTGGCATGACACCTTTTAACTCAATTTTTAAACTTTGGAACTTAAGGCTCTTACTATGTTGGTTTGATTTTAAGTGAACTAAAATCCTTAATCATGCAACATAATCAAGCCACAATCTCATGCATAATTAAGACATATTTAACAGCAATAAATAACTTAAAGCATGCATAAGATAAATGTGATCTAGTATGGCCCGACTTCATCTTGAAGCTTCAACTTCAAATTCCGTCTTGAAAATGGATTGGAAACTCCGTCTTGAATTTCACCAAGGGAGGCGCCATTTTCTTCAAATAGGATCAGCTATAATTAAACTAATTACAACTATTTGATGGTACGCAGACCATATTTGAATTGAAAAACAAACTTTGGTGCATTAGACCAATTACATTCAAATTAATGGTACACAGGCCATATTTTCTATCCTATTTGGGCCATACTAGTCACTTCATAGCCTGCAAAACAGTACATATACAATATATACCATTCACCCATTCATTATCATGAATGGCCCACATAGCTGGTTAGTAAAACACATTGTATGCATCACATAAATATTTGCAGCAATTAATCAAGGGCACCAATAATCTACCAATTATTCAGTCCTTATTAATTCTAATCAAGTTGTTTTAACCTTAAAGGATTTGTAGACCTAATCAAGAGTTTATGACTAAAAATGCTCCCACTTAAACCAATAACTTTATATGCTTTACTAATTTTAAACATAAAAATGTATTTCTAGTCTAACCGGAAACATACAAGTTTAATTAAAATTTAAAGCTCATATAAAATTATAATCGAATCCATTTAGTTTAATTTATTTTTCAGTTGATTTAAACTAATTTAAATTAATTCAAGGTTTAATTTTAGTAAAATAATTACAATAAATTGAAATTTATAATAATTATAATATTCAAAATTAAAATCCATGAAAACAATTTAAATTATTAATTTTAAAATTAATTAAAATTATTTCCGAACTGAAAATTCAAATTAAAATTCAAAACGACTCAATCGCAACACGACGAGGCACTTGGGCTTGTGCCCAAGCCCCATCGAGTGCACGACTGATCGCATGGCCATGGCACAATGCAGCAGCAGCTACACGCAAGAGATGCACCGCTCGCTAGGCGCGAGCAATCTCTCGTGGCGAGGCAGCGCTCGTTGGTGCGCGGAGCAGTGCTCGCTGGGCGACCCAGCTTGCGCTCTCTTGCGCGCGCGCCTCGACCTTGTGCCACGCCCCTTCGCCCACCGCCCATCAACACAGCACACACGCCCAGGCTCCTCGCCTCGCGCGCGCGCCATGACTTGGTTGCTCGCTGCATTCGTACCGCACGGGCGACGAGCTCCCTTGCTTGTCGTCGCGTGCCCGCACTATACAACACCCCTTAAGGGTAACACGTAGCTTCCATTGCTTTGTGCGTGCAACATTTATGGGCGTTTTTCATAAAAATTTCATAATTTCACAAATTAATAAAACATATTAATTTCATAATTTTAGGGCGAAAAATCGAAAATTTATTAATATATTAATTGTCAAAATTTTAGAATGCCTTTTACATGCAGAATTGACACAAAAATCACTCGATTTCGTTGAGTAACGAATAAACTGCCAAAAAACTGCGTACATATAATTAAATAAACGCAATTTGCAATTAATTAACAATTACGAAAATTAATCACCCCTTTTAATTCTTGCAAATTTGTAAAATTTAACCATGTCATGCAATTTAGATTATGTAAATAATAAGAGGCTCTGATACCACTGTTAGATTATGATACATATGACAAAACATAAATCATGCGGAAAACCTTAATGCCAGGAAACATATTATTTACACATAATCATTTAGCATAATTTAGGTGCATACACTTTATAGCGTGCCCTCCCTAGCTACGCCCGAACCGAACAAGAACAAGTCTTTAGGAATCCAAGTGTCGTCCCTCCGTAGATAGTCCACAGCACGTCCGGATCCGCCTTAAGATTGACCAACTAGAATCGCCCTTAAGGTACTATAATTTTCGGCTAATTAAGGGCAAGAATGTGACTGATTTTTCTGCTCAAAAATCACTGTTTTATTGTATGAATACTTGTTGAAAAACTCGTATATAAATTTATGACCCTAGGCATATATTTATAGAACCTTGGAAAGGATTTCGAATCCTGTTAGAATACTAATTAATTAATTAGAATCCTTTTAGAACTCTAAATAATTAATTTAATCTTTTAGGATTAGGATTTAATCTATGCATGAATTCCGATAGCTTTAGGATTCGTATAGCACACACACACACGTAGCGCACGAGCATCGCACGCCCATGCGCAAGCCTTGCGGCCCACGCTGAGCGCATAGCGCTGAGGCCCACTGCTCGCAGCCCATCGCTGAGCGTGCGCGCCAAGCCTTGGCCGAGCCTGGCCATGCGATGGGCCTGGTCGAGGCCTTGGCGTGTTGTTGGATGCGTGTGGCTTGCTGGGCGACGGCCTGGCTTCGTGCTGGGCCTTCGTCTAGCAAGCCTCGTCCGATGCTAATTCGTACGATATGCTTTCCGATTAAATTCCCGATTCCGGAATTCATTTCCGACACGAACAATATTTAACATTTCCGATTCCGGAATTAATTTCCGTTTCGAACAAATATTTAATATTTCCGTTTCCGGAATTATTTTCCGATTCCGATAATATTTCCGATTCTGACAATATTTCCGTTTCCGGTAATATTTTCGATTCCGGTAATATTTCCATTTCCGATACTATTTTACGATACGTACCATGTTTCCGTTTTCGGCAACATCTACGACTTGGATAATATTTATATTTCCGATACGATCCATATTTCCATTTCCGGCAATATCATCGTTTCCGGAGTATTCATTTCTTGCCTTTGACGATCTCAGCTCCCACTGAAACCAAGATCCGTCGATTCCGAATATCCATAGATGGAGTATTTAATGCCATTAAATACTTGATCCGTTTAAGTACTATTTGTGTGACCCTACGGGTTCAGTCAAGAGTAAGCTGTGGATTAATATCATTAATTCCACTTGAACTGAAGCGGCCTCTAGTTAGGCATTCAGATTACTTGATCTCACTGAATTATTAACTTGTTAATTAATACTGAACCGCATTTATTAGACTTATCATTAAATGCATACTTGGACCAAGGGCATTATTTCCTTCAGACTATAACGGCAACGCTCAGGTAATCACCCATCAAACGAAGTCTAACCTCAAGATCACAAGATTGGATTGTCCTCCCATAAATAGGGATGAGATGCCGAAGATTGTACAAGGCCACTCGGAGAGCTAGAAACTGTAAAATGCATGGCCGTGCCCAGATGGATCATAGGCTACGATTATCTGTTTATTTGATCAGTTAAATGACACCGAGAAATACCTCTGGACATAATAAGGATGACTACTCTTACCTGATGTTCATGAGCAGGCATCAAGCGACAAATGAATTAGGAAATGCACACTTGTCCCTAAGGACAAGTGGGAGACTGAAGGAAATAATGCCCTTGGTTTAAGTTTGCATTTAATTCTAAGTCTAATAAATGCGGTTCAGTATTTATTAACAAGTTAATAATTCAGTGAGATCAAGTGATCTAAATGTCTGGCTAGAGGCCGCTTCAGTTCAAGTGGAATTAATAATATTAATCCACAACTTACTCTTCACTGAACCTGTAGGGTCACACAAATAGTGCGTAAATGAATCAAGTATTTAAGTGAATATAATATTCATTAAGTACTCTATTTTATGGTCATTCGGAAATGATGGATCTTGGTTCCAGTGGGAGCTAAAATCATCACAAGGCAAAGAAAGAGTATTACCGGAAACGGAAATATGGTTCATGACGGAAATATAAATATTATCCAAGTCAAAGATATTGCCGGAAACAGAAATATGGTTCATATCGAAAAATATTATCGGAAATAGAAATATTGCCGGAATCGGAAATATTGCCGGAAACGGAAATCTTAGCGGAATCGGAAATATTGTCGAAATCAAAAAATATTATCGTAATCGAAAATATTTTTAGAAACATGAATATTGTTCGAATCGGAAATAAATTCTGGAATCAGAAAACGAATCGGAAGCACGACGAGCGAATGCTCGACGAACGAGCTTGCGAGACGCAAGGCCCAGCGCAAGCGCCAGGCCCATCGCCTAGCAAGCCCGCACAGAGCAGCTCGCTTGGGCCAAGCAAGTGCAGCAGCCCCCAGCAAGTGGGTCATGTGCTGTGTGTTTTGACGCCAGGCCTCAAGCGGCAACATGGGCCTCAAGCCACACGCTGCTGGGTCGTCGGTTGCTTGCACGCTAAGTAAAGCTTGGGCGCGAAGATACTTGCGTGGCAAGTAGTTTGGACCTCAAGTTATTTTTTTCCTAATCCTACTATAACTAGATATTAAGGGTAGATCTGAAATACTTAGTATTTGATTATCCCTAGAATTCTAATATTATTAATTAACTAGAGTCCTAATAGATTTAGTTAATTGATTCCTAGTAGGATTACAATTATCTACTCCCTCCGTCCCGGAATACTGGACCCGGTTTGACCGGCACAGAGTTTAAGGGATTTGAATTGACTTATTTAATTTAATAGGTAGTAGTTGATAGTGGGGTATTATTTTAATGTAGTTAGTGGGAAATGTGTAAAGGGGTGGGGTTGGGGGAGAGTAGGGGTTGAATTTTTAATTATTTTTTGTATGGAGTAGGGGGTAGGTGGGTTAATAGGGGTGGAGTGAGAAATAATATAATATTGTTAGAATATTTCCATTTTTAGAAACAGGTCAAGTATTAAGGGACGACCGATAAGGAAAACAGGTCAAGTATTCCGGGACGGAGGGAGTATTTCCCACCCTATGAATATGTGGTTCATGAGTACAATTTATACAACACATACATCACATACAACACATTAAATTCAAGGGAAAGTTTAATATTTGCCTATTACATTTGTGAGTTTAACGAGGGCACAAAACCTTAGAGAATATTCTAGTCGGTTGAATCTAAGGCGGATCAGGATGTGTTGTGGACTTGCTACGGAGGGACAACACTTGGAGTCCTTTACTTGTTCTTGTTCGGTTCGGGAGCAGCTAGGGAAGGCACGCAACACATAATATGTATACTAAATTATGCTAATTGACTATGTGGCAATTAATTTTGATTCCTGACTTTTATGGCTTTTCCGCATGAATTATATTATTCATAACCTTACACATTGTTCATACTCGAGGTATATACGTTCCAAGGGTTTTGAAACTTGTTCTAGTTGCACTTTACGTTTATTAATGTAACACCCCCAAAATTTAGACCTTTTATATAATCAAAAACCCTGTTTTTATATGATAAAACAATCGTCCAAACCTTAGGAGTGTCACTGCTACATTTATTCTCCATAGAAAATAAATGCAAAGCAACAAAACAATTTAAAATCATTAAAGTCAAAATTAACTAAGTGGTCTAAAAGGTGCCCCATAAAAACTACAACCAATTCCCATAAAATGAATAACAAAAACCAACTTAAACTTAAACTGAAATAGAAATTGTCTCTTGACTAGGTGGTTATTCTAAGCGTCTCCTCACTCGTAGCCAAGTACCTTTACCAACCTGCAAAAATAAATAGAAAAGAGACAAGAGAGACGAACTCCCAAAAATCAGATAAACTGAGTAATTCCAACTCCATCCCGTAAAATAAATAATTTTAGTTTGAAAACATTTTGAGTACATAAAATAGACAATTAAACAACAAGTACCAATTTAATAACTCCATTATTAAACTTATCACATAAAGATCAATATTAATTAAGTGAGGGAAAGAGAACGCTAAGGGTCGCGCGTAACCCTTGAGAATGGCCAAAGTAAGATGAGTACAGAATGTCCCTAGTGTGCACACCCCTCACTAATTGATTATGGGTCTCCGCGACCGCGCACCAATAGAATTAGGAGGAAGACTAAGCAGAAAGTTTAATACAGAATAATAAAAACCTACTAGAAGCCTACCGGGTCTCCACTATGGTGCACCGATAGAACAACATCTAGTAGGGCAACTTGTTCCTAGTCCTTACGGGCTTTTCCCTCGGAGATTACACTTTACGTTATTGTTGTTTTAATAAGGTCTGAGCATATGGAACAAATAGACACACAACCAGAATCGTAGTTACGCAAATAATGCATCAATAATAACATCACTGTAGTCGATTATTATTACAACTCAAATCACGAGGGTCTACACCCTATATTTCATAATCATACCCTTTTTTTTAACCATATCCAACTCATGTCCACTCTATTAGACGTGATACTCCACTTAGTAGAACAATATACCCCAAGTAGCTGATTTCGTAAAATAATGATAGTAATACGAATATAATTTTCATAATAACACTCATTATACATGCCCACGAACTCAAATCACATAACCCATATACAACACCTAATCTTCCTAACACATAATAACACATAAATACGTTAAAAATATTTGTCCTAACGGGACCTAAAGATGATGGACATTGAAAATTACCTTAAACACGCGCGTATTCAAACTAGTAGTCTCCTTGCGTACTCCCTACGTAGCCTTCGTCTACGATTACACAAAATAAATAACCTAAATTAGCCTACAACTATTACTCATAAATTGAATAGGAGGACAACCCTCCTAAACTATTAACCCAGATTTATAAAAGTCAAAGGAGAAGTGTTATAGAAAAATCAAGTTAAACTCATTTAAGATCAATGATAGACGTTGCTGCCAATAGAATTACAAAGACAAAGGTATAAATACTTTTAATTTGGTGAATGAATGTATATATACACGTACGAAGTTGAGTAGTTCAGGTATGGAAACATAGAGGGTGGAAGTCGGTGGATGTTATCAATGGGCAAACAATGAAAGTCATATCATCAATTAAAACATGGAAAAGACAAAAACTTAACTACCTTAATCATATGGTCTAACTATGAAATCATGCTAGAAATTAGAGTTGGGCAGATGGAGCTATACTCCATGACTTACCGATGATATGATGATGGTGGAAATTGGTGACGACAGAGGCGAATTGATGGAGGGAGAAGGGTTTGAGTAGGTTAATGCAATTACGTACGGAAACTTTTGATATAACATGGTATTTATATCTTAGGGTATTAGGGTATAACTAGGAGACTAATTTCTGAAAATTTGAAAAATAAATCTGAAAATATACTTGTAGTTAAAACTCATTAAAAACTTTATTTTAATTGTAAAATTATCTTAATTTATCAAAATAATTTATTAGAAAATACCCGAAAATTCGGGATATTACATCTACTCCCCCTAAAAACAAAGTTCGTCCTCGAACTTAAGGTTAACCCAATGTGCTAAAAGAACGATACTGACCTGTTAGCATCCTATTTCACCCCCCCTAAAAAGAGTTTCGTCCTCGAAACTTAGCATACCTGCTCAAATAGTTCTGGATAACGCTTTTTCATGTCATCCTCAGCTTCCCACGTTGCCTCTTCGGAATTTTGATTCGACCATAGCACTTTAACTAACTTAACGGCCTTGTTCCGCGTACTTCTGATTTTGGTATCAAGAATATTAATAGGGCGTTCTTTGGAGGTTAATGACTCGTCTAACTCTATAGACTCTGGTTGGATTACATGGTTAGGGTCATGGATATAATTTATGAGTTTGGAGACATGGAAAACATTGTGGACATTGGCTAACTCCATTGGTAAAGCTAACTGATATGCCACCTCTCCAATTCGCTTCAATACCTCATACGGGCCAATGTACCTCGGGCTCAACTTTCCTTTCCTTCCAAATCGCATGACACCTTTGGTCGGTGACACCTTAAGTAATGCTTTTTCTCCAACTTCAAACTCCACCACCCTTCTATTCTGGTCTGCATATGACTTCTGCCGATCCTGGGCTGCCTTCATATTCTCTTGTATCAACCTAACCTGCCTTATTGTTTCTTCTATCATTTCTGGCCCCAATGTCAACGACTCAATAATATCACTCCAACACAAAGGACTCCTGCATTTCCTCCCATATAACGCTTCATAAGGTGTCATTCCTATGCTTGCATGGTAGCTATTATTATATGAGAACTCAATCATAGGCAATCGCTCATCCCACGACCCACCAAAATCCATTACACAAGCCCTTAACATATCCTCTAGAGTCTGAATCGTCCTCTCTGTCTGCCCATCGGTAGCAGGATGAAATGCTGTGCTAAACTTTAGTATAGTACCAAATGCTTTCTGAAAAGTACCCCAAAAGTTTGACAAGAATCTCGGGTCCCTATCTGAAATGATGTCCTTAGTAACTCCATGCAGTCTCACTATTTCACGAACGTATGCATCTGCTAGTTGGTTCACATTCCAAGTATCCTTCATGGCAATGAATCTTGCTGTCTTTGTCAAGCGATCAACTATGACCCAAATTGCATTCTTTGCTGTCTTGGTAAGTGGTAATGCCATCACGAAATCCATTGAAATCGACTCCCACTTCCATCCTGGTACCTCTAAAGATTGCAACTTCCCTCCAGGTCTCATATGCTGAATCTTTACCTTCTGACATATCAGACATCTTGCTACAAACTCAGCTACCTCACGCTTCATGTTAGACCACCAAAAATGTTGTTTAAGATCCTTATAAAGTTTATCTCCGCCCGGATGCACTGAGTATGGAGTATTGTGAGCCTCCTCTAAGATTTTCCTCTTTAGATCTTCATCTTTTGGAATGCACCATCTTCCCTTATATTTCACTGCTCCAGTATCGTCGATTTCAAAGTCAATAGTTGCTCCTTCTTCCTTCATTTTTCTCACCTTTCCCAACCATTCATCTGTTGCTTGCTTCTCTCGAATCTCATCGTATATGGTAGGTTCTACTGACATTGCATTCAACTGAGCATCCACTTGACCAGCTTCCATCACCTCCAGATTCAGCTTTTGAAACTCCTTACATAACTCCTTTGCCAACACCATTGTGTTCATCGTGTGGCTTGTCTTTCTGCTTAATGCGTCAGCTACCTTGTTTGCCTTTCCTTCATGATACAAGATCTCCAATTCGTAGTCTTTTATCAGTTCTAGCCATCTTCTTTGTCTCATGTTCAACTCCTTTTGAGTGAATATGTACTTCAAGCTTTTGTGGTCTGTATAAACCTTACACCTCACACCATACAAGTAGTGTCTCCAAATCTTAAGAGCAAACACCACTGCCCCTAGCTCCAAATCATGTGTGGGGTAATTCTTCTCATACTGCTTAAGTTGCCTCGATGCATAAGCTACAACCTTCCCATGTTGCATAAGTACACACCCTAAACCGTTCTTTGATGCATCACTATACACCTCAAAGCCATCAACTCCTGAGGGTAATGTCAAAACTGGTGCAGAGGTAAGTTTTCGTTTCAACTCTTGAAAAGCTTGCTCACATTTTTCATCCCACTGAAATCTCGTTGTCTTTTTCATTAAATTTGTCATTGGTTGAGCTACTCTAGCAAAGTCTTCCACAAATCTCCTATAATAACCAGCAAGGCCTAAGAAACTCCTTACTTCTGTCACACTAGTAGGTCGAGGCCAATCAGTCACTGCTCGAATCTTAGATGGGTCAACTGCAACTCCCTCTTTTGATATCACATGGCCTAAGAATGCTACTTTCTCTAGCCAAAACTAACACTTAGAATATTTAGCATACAACTGCTTTTCACGGAGTATCTCCAACACTCTTCTTAGATGCTCCTCATGCTCTTCCTTATCCCTCGAGTACACCAAAATATCATCTATAAACACCACAACAAACCTATCCAAATATGGCTGAAAAGTTCTATTCATAAGGTCCATAAAAGCTGCTGGCGCATTTGTGAGTCCAAAAGGCATGACAGTGAACTCATAATGGCCATATCTTGTGCGAAAGGCTGTCTTCGGTATATCTTCTGCTGCTATCCTCAATTGGTGGTATCCCGACCTCAAATTAATTTTCGAAAAGATCCCAGCACCCTTAAGTTGATCAAATAAATCCTCAATCCTAGGTAACGGATACCTATTCTTTACTGTGACATTGTTTAACTCTCGATAGTCAATGCACAATCTCATGCTCCCATCCTTCTTTCTCACAAACAGAACAGGTGCTCCACAAGGTGAGACACTCGGTCTAATGTACCCTTTCTCAAGCAACTCCTCTAACTGCACTTTCAACTCCTTCATCTCTGCGGGTGCCATCCTATATGCTGCTTGGAAATAGCTCCTGTCCCAGGCACTAAATCTATTTTGAAATCTAACTCCCTAGCTGGTGGCATCCCTGGGATTTCTTCTGGGAATACATCCTGAAATTCTCTTACTACCGGAATCTGTTCTATGGCTTTCTCTTCTACATTCACATCTTGCACATGGCACAAGTATATGGGGTAACCTTTCCTAATATAAGAATGAAAAGTCATGGCTGACACAATACTGAGTTCAGGCTTAGACACAACTCCATGGTAAGAAATTCTATTCCCCTTTGGCCCCCTAAGAGACACTTTCTGGGTGTGACACTCAATTCTAGCCCTGTACTTACTAAGCCAGTCCATTCCCAAGATTACATCAAAACCAGTCAGGTTAAACTGGTCTGCAGGTAACTCAGTCCCAGCTACATTAATGGGAATGTTTTGGTATAGGGATTTACAAAGCACAACTTCCCCAGATGGTATCACTATATTGGCTTGACACGACGATGAAGGTTTCAATGCATTTTTACTCACAAAAGAATTGGATACAAAAGAATGAGACGCCCCTGAATCAAAAAGTAAGTAAGCAGGCTTAGAGTTAACTAGAAAAGTACCCGTCACAACGTTGGCATTGATGCTAGCCTCATTCTGGTTCATGACATATATCCTTCCATTGCTGGTCCTCCCATTGCCATTGTTCTGGTTAGTGTTTGTTGCTCCAGCATTACCATTGTTGGTATGTCCATTGACATTGTTGTTCGAGTTCCTTCCATAGCCGCCTCCATTGCTATTATTGTTTCCATTATGACCTTGGCGATTATTCCCCTGCCTCTTGGGACATTCACGTGCCTTATGTCCAGGCTCCTTGCATTCGTAACAAGTTATTGGGTCTCCTTGGCAAGTACGACCACGATGGCTCTTGTGACATCTCTTGCAAGGAAGGGATCCTTGCTGATTCTGATTTCCTTGGCCTTGGTAGTTGCGGTTATTGTTGTTGTAACGATCGTTAGACCTGTAGCCACTGCCATTACCATTGCCACTTCCATTCCCATAGCCATTTCCATTGCCATAGACATTACTATTTCCTCCATAGCGAGGTTTCTTGTCATACCCTTGCTGGTTGGAGGTTTCAGCATTATTTCTCTTCTTGTGCATATTCTTCACCTCTTCTTCACGTTTTATCACCCTTTCGGTGTTACAAGCCCTTTCGTATGCTTCTTGGAATGTTGCTGTTGCGCCAGCTGCTATCACTTTCTTCTGAATTCTGAAAATCAACCCATCTTCAAATTTTGAAGCCTTAGCTCTCTCATCAGGTGCCACATTTGGACAGAACCTAAGTTCTCAGCATATTCTTGCACGCTCATGCCCCCAGTTTGATTGAACCTACTGAACTCATTGTATTTCTTTCTCCTTATGTGTTCAGGGAAGAAACGTCCCTTGATAGCCAACATGAACGCATCCCAGCCAAAGTTCTCTTGGTTTCTTAGTATAGGACCCTGTCTTTCCCACCATAAGTCAGCATTTTCGCGCAAATAGAAAGTTGCCTGATCCACCTTTTGAGCATCAGGTGTACCAGCAGCAGAGAAGATCTTGTCCAAATCACGTACCCAGTTTTCAACCAACAACGGATCCTCCTTACCTAGGAATAGTGGGGGTTTCAATGCAGCTAGCTTCTTAGCCATGGTAGCTTGCGGGTCATTATTAGCATGGTTGTTGTTGTTGTTGTTGTTGTTGTTGTTGTTGTTTTGCAACTGTTGCTGCAACAACAAACCCATAGTCTGGTTTATCTGTTCAAGGTTCCTTAATCTAGCAGCGAGTTGTTCCGGGGTTTCAGCCATTTGTTCTACTCTTCTTGTACGAGACCTAGTGTATACGTTATAGTTTTGCATACACACTCTGCACAATTTAACACTGGTGTTATCACCACACATATTTCAACGCGGCTAATGCGTTTAAACTCATAGTAGTTGTTCCCGTACCAACATTTGCACCTTAATTATTAACATCACAATTACCCTATTGATTGCACATATTAAGGCTATCTCGTACTGCACTTTGTTAGTTTTGTATCTACTACTCACTTTTAGTAAACAATTTTAGCTATTAATACCCATGAAAAAAAAAATATATATATATAATGTCTTAAAATAAAATTTGCAGATAAAAAGAATCTAGGATTGATTACTCGGGGCAAGACTGTCCATCTTTTCTAGGACGTCTTATGACATATGATAAACAAGCAAACACATGTTGCAATACAACCCAATATGGCCTAACTAGCATGTAGGATGAAAATTGCATTGAGGGGAATTACTGTCGAAAACGCATTCAAGCACACATGCAAAGTCATGTAAGGTAGCTATCACCCACTAACTACCCCAGTTGACTCTAATTTGAGAAAATCTATTTCATCTAGGATAAAGTGGCTAAATAAAAGAGAGAAAGAAAAAAAAAAAAATAGTCATTAAAATTAGGTAGTAAGTACTCCGTAACCAATATCATTGAAACCAAATAACTAATAACTAATTTCAACCCACATACTACTTATAATACTGATAACAGTACTTCACGAAAAAAAAATTCCAACAATCCTAGTAAGTAACACGACTCATGGCCTAATGGCCTTATTTATTCCCTTGTTTATACTGTAATTTAACGAATATGTTCGGCTTCTTAGTCGGAGTTTGAGGGGTCACTCGTTTCCGGGCCGCTATCTTGATTATCCGGCGTACGATCGTATTCCCAAGCAGTAATAGCATCAATCATCTCGCCCTCCAAGTGGACAAGATCCAAAAACCAACGTCCCATATAATTGTACCTTTGGGTGTTAGGCTCCCCGTTGACAAAAATACGACTATGTCTTCTCCTTACTAGTGCTAGTGGTCCTACTATAGGAAGGGTTCTTATTAAAACTTCAGCTTGCCTAGCTGGAGTATGAAAATCATTACCGTATGGTAGGTCATTCAACCTATAGCTTTCCATGCAAGCTCTTAACCGATTAATAAAATGCGGGACATATTCTCCATCACGAATTCGTAGCTCATACGAGGTCGATGCTCGAACACCCGGACCTCTCCTAGCAGTTTGTTTCCTTGCAGTAACTCTAGTACGAACCATCTAAGCACAGACAAAAGAAAGAAGAAAACAACATAATATAAGTACTAAACAAGTACTTTCAAATAAGTGTAACAACCCCTTAACGTATTCCCACGCTCACGGCTTTTACTTAACTTAGTACTTATTTTATCATATTTAAATTAGAACCCCTTATACAATTTTTAACCTATTTCATTAATTCCAATTTTCCTAAGAAAGAATTTTTTTTTTGAAAGCAAACCTAAGCTCATATACCAATTTGTAACACCCCCAAAATTTATACCTTTTATATAATCAAAAACCCTGTTTTTATATCATAAAACAATCGTCCAAACCTTGGGAGTGTCACTGCTACATTTATTCTCCATAGAAAATAAATGCAAAGCAACAAAACAATTTAAATCATTAAAGTCAAAATTAACTAAGTGGTCTAAAAGGTGCCCCATAAAAACTACAACCAATTCCCATAAAATGAATAACAAAAACCAACTTAAACTTAAACTGAAATAGAAATTGTCTCTTGACTAGGTGGTTATTCTAAGCGTCTCCTCACTCGTAGCCAAGTACCTTTACCAACCTGCAAAAATAAATAGAAAAGAGACAAGAGAGACGAACTCCCAAAAATCAGATAAACTGAGTAATTCCAACTCCATCCCGTAAAATAAATAATTTTAGTTTGAAAACATTTTGAGTACATAAAATAGAAAATTAAACAACAAGTACCAATTTAATAACTCCATTATTAAACTTATCACATAAAGATCAATATTAATTAAGTGAGGGAAAGAGAACGCTAAGGGTCGCACGTAACCCTTGAGAATGGCCAAAGTAAGATGAGTACAGAATGTCCCTAGTGTGCACACCCCTCACTAATTGACTATGGGTCTCCGCGACCGCGCACCAATAGAATTAGGAGGAAGACTAAGCAGAAAGTTTAATACAGAATAATAAAAACCTACTAGAAGCCTACCGGGTCTCCACTATAGTGCACCGATAGAACAACATCTAGTAGGGCAACCTGTTCCTAACCCTTACGGGCTTTTCCTCGGAGATTACACTTTACGTTATTGTTGTTTTAATAAGGTCTGAGCATATGGAACAAATAGACACACAACCAGAATCGTAGTTACGCAATAATGCATCAATAATAACATCAATGTAGTCGATTATTATTACAACTCAAATCACGAGGGTCTACACCCTATATTTCATAATCATACCCTTTTTTTTAACCATATCCAACTCATGTCCACTCTATTAGACGTGATACTCCACTTAGTAGAACAATGAGGGAGGCTACATCGCTGGTAACCAGCGGCACAATTACTCCATATCCGGGGCAAAATGGTAATTTCATCTCATGAGTTGAAAAGTCAAACAAAGTACTACATATGAGCAAAAATGACAGTAATTAGTACAACAATGACAGTATTTTAATACAACAAATGACAGTATTTATGCAAATGATGACAAAACTTATATAACACTTGTATACATACTTTTACCCATTCATTTAATATGCAACATTTTTATCCATTCATTTAAATGGTCTCTTTACTTTTTATATTTCATTACAGTTGTATACAAAATTTCCTTTCTTTGGGTGATTGTGACAGTATTTTAATACAACAATGACAGTATATATACAACAATGACAATATTTATATTAGAAATGACAGTATATAACAAGTTCACAACACTTTTACACATTTATTTGAAGGTGGGCCATGTTTCCAATTTTTTTTATTTTTTAAAGTGGGTATGGGTGTTTATTTCGCTGGCAACCAGCGATGTAGACAACCTCGTAGAATAATATACCCCAAGTAGCTGATTTCGTAAAATAATGATAGTAATACGAATATAATTTTCATAATAACACTCATTATACATGCCCACGAACTCAAATCACATAACCCATATACAACACCTAATCTCCCTAACACATAAAAACACATAGATACGTTAAAAATATTTGTCCTAATGGGACCTAAAGATGATGGACATTGAAAATTACCTTAAACACGCGCGTATTCAAACTAGTAGTCTCCTTGCGTACTCCCTACGTAGCCTTCGTCTACGATTACACAAAATAAATAACCTAAATTAGCCTACAACTATTACTCACGAATTGAATAGGAGGACAACCCTCCTAAACTATTAACCCAGATTTATAAAAGTCAAAGGAGAAGTGTTATAGAAAAATCAAGTTAAACTCATTTAAGATCAATGATAGACGTTGCTGCCAATAGAATTACAAAGACAAAGGTATAAATACTTTTAATTTGGTGAATGAATGTATATATACACGTACGAAGTTGAGTAGTTCAGGTATGGAAACATAGAGGGTGGAAGTCGGTGGATGTTATCAATGGGCAAACAATGAAAGTCATATCATCAATTAAAACATGGAAAAGACAAAAACTTAACTACCTTAATCATATGGTCTAACTATGAAATCATGCTAGAAATTAGAGTTGGGCAGATGGAGCTATACTCCATGACTTACCGATGATATGATGATGGTGGAAATTGGTGACGGCAGAGGCGAATTGATGGAGGGAGAAGGGTTTGAGTAGGTTAATGCAATTACGTACGGAAACTTTTGATATAACATGGTATTTATATCTTAGGGTATTAGGGTATAACTAGGAGACTAATTTCTGAAAATTTGAAAAATAAATCTGAAAATATACTTGTAGTTAAAACTCATTAAAATCTTTATTTTAATTGTAAAATTATCTTAATTTATCAAAATAATTTATTAGAAAATACCCGAAAATTCGGGATATTACAATTAATATTTTATGTACAAGGTGAACTCAAGACACAACAACAACGTATTTAATAAACAATCAACCAACAACACTTCTTTTTAATTCATTAGGACTTGTGATCAAACATACAAGACTCAAGTGATATTACTCCCATTGTTCCTTCTCAATAAACTATTAAGAGTCCACGGCATGCCCATTAATATGAGTATTGTGCACTAGGCACAAAAAATCCTTAATTAAATTCACATAGACTTCAAAACATACCCTACAAACAGGGTAGAATAAATAGTGCAACGAGGCACAAATACTTGGCTCAAAATATGCTAGACATTTCGTACTATAGCATCAAAATAATCCCTTGCATGTGAAACACCCATACATGCATATAATACTTGAACAACATGCTTGACATTAAATTCAACGATCATAATTAATCACAACATGCTTGTTCAATAAAACCATAGTCCACAATCATCCAAACATGCTTGTTCACAACATCAAACATGAATCCATAATAATACAATATGTTCGTTCACAACATCAAACATGAATCCATAATAGTCCAAATCACATGAATCACAATAAAATAACATCACATGAATCCTCAAGAACACGGTGGTCACCCTAGACATGTATGTACCTTAAATACCTAAGTACGGGGGCCACTTTGTAAATCAAGACTTTAGATTAGAAATCACCTCCTATCATTAAAATAATGAAATTTAATTATTATTCATGTTCATTAAATTTCCAGCAACTTTATTAATTTTTAAAACACTTGAATTAATTAGAAATCAATCGTTTATTAATGAAATAATAGTCTCAATTGAATGATTAAAACCCTAGCATTAAATTAATTTATTTTCGTGCTAAAAACCATTAAAATCGACGATTTAAGTCTTTTAAATATTCTAAAAAATATAATTGAATATCATAATTAAAATACTTATCTAATTATGCTAATCAATTAGTCATTAGGTTTAGATTAAAACCCTAACCTTAAATCACCATCAAAATCACTCTAAACCATCAAATATCAACACTTTATTTAATACTTCAAATCTGAAAATTATAATACTTCAAACCAAAATATCCTTCAATAATCTAAACACATAAATCCTCATAATTTGGTGTTCATAGCCAATTCCAGCAGTTTAATCAATCATAAATCAATAATAGTAATAAAATCCATAATATAAAATACGTAATTGAAATAGAATAGATTAGGAAGAAGAGAATTATACCTAATCGGCCTATAGCACGATACGATCATGAATTGAATGTGACCGGGCGTAAAAAGGATAAAAAATATGGAGTATGGTGCATGGCGCACACACACACACGAATGCTTGTGTGTGTGCGGGTGTGCGACGCGAGCAAGTAACAAGCCAACAGGGGGCGCGCACGAGTGTGCGAGTGAGGGGCGCGGGATGCGAGCAACAAAGGAAGCAACAACGCTTGGCAGGGGCGCGAGGTTGTGCGAGTGTGCGACAAGGAGAGAGGGCGTGGGACGCAGGCACATTTGCAGTAGGGGCGCGCAGCGCCGAGCGAAAGAAAGGGCGAGTGCGCGTGCCGTGTGAGGGAAGAAACAACAAGCACGGGGGCACGAGTGTGCAGCGACGAGAACAGCAACAAGCAGTGTTCTTGGTTGGGCTGTGCGACGCAAGAGAGGGATGAGAAAAGAGGGAGAGGGAGCCGGGTATGAGAGAGAGAGAGAGAGAGAGAGAGAGAGAGAGAGAGAGAGAGAGAAATAATGAGGGTTTGAATGAGGGGATCAGTTGAATTAAGATGGGTATTTATAGGCTTTCCCCAACTCCCTAGTGGGCTAGGCTTATGAGATTGGGTATTGGGATTTCCTTTAATGATCGAGTTTGAATTAGGAATTTAAATTAGAAACTCTAGTTGGGCTCAACCATTAAAACGAGTTGGGCTTATAATTACTTCAAACCATTTTAAAATCGAAACCCAAATAAATATCCCAACTTCAAATAATAAATTTGTTTTGTAATTAATTAAATAATAAATATTCTAATTAATAAAAATACATTTAAATAATATTTAAATGTGATTTAAATTCTAAAAATCATTAAAAATTCTTTATAAATATAATAAAATATATTTATAAATACGGAAAAATATGAGGTATTACAATACATGTGGTGATCTTATATTGTGATTGGTATTACTTGGAATATTATGGATTCCTGTTTGAATGTGTGAGCACGCATGTTTTTTATATTGTTTATGTTTGTTGAATTGAAGTGAACAAGCATGCGATGATTGGTTATGTTTGTTGAACTTAAATAACAAGCATGTTGTCCAAGTATGTTATGCATGTATGGTTTTATTCGCATGCAAGAAACTATTTATGCTATTGTACGTAAAGTCTAGCATGTTATGAGCCAAGTTTATTTGTGCGTTGTTGCACTATTTCATTAACCACATATGAAGGGTATGATCATGTAAGCCACCACATGTGTAGGGTAGACTTTCGAGTCATATTTACTAAGTCACATATGAAGGGTCTGCTTACGTAAGCCACGACATATGTAGAAAGAGTCAAAGTGAATTGAATTCGGGATTATTCGTGCCTAATGCACAACCCGCATGTTAACATGCATGTCGTGGAATCAAAATCATGTTGAGAAGGAACAATGGAGTAATTTCACTTGAGTCTTTAATGTGTTGATCACAAGTCCTAATGATTCTAAAAAAAGTATTGTTTGGTCGTTCGTTTATTAAATGCCTTGCTTGATTGTGTCTTGAGTTGGCTTCGTGAATAAAATATCAATAAACGTAAAGTGCAATCTGAAAAAGTTTCAAAACTATTGGAACGTATATACTTTGAGTATGAACAATGGGGGGGAGTACCTTACCAAGGGGTTTGTACTCCTATGTATGATACAAGACGTTGTTTCATTTCTTTTATGCGATAGAATTCCGTCGGTATGGTCCGACAATTGGGTTATTATTATTATATTGGTGTTTGGTGGGCTCCCAACACCCGCCCAATGGACATTTCTTTTTATAGGCCCGTTCGAAGATTATTCTAATTAATCAATGATTCAAGAGTCGTGTCAAGAGTCGAGTCTTGTCTTCATGATTAACTGTTTACTTAGTTGGATTTGTGTTTAATTTTGTTGGAATGATGTTAGATGTAGGATTTCATTTTAGCTTGTTTGTACTCAACTTTCGTTGATTACGTGCTTTATGTTTGGTCATGGCCTTCGCCTTAATGACCCTGTGATGATCCATAATTTTCACTTGCATTGTTGGGGAGTAGAATATTAATAAACAGGTTTTTAGAGATGACTTGCAAGGAAAGTTATCTAGCAAGGGGATTGGTTGAGCGAGTTATTTTCTCTTGCATTGTTTTAAACTCTATTTATTTAATTAGTCTAGACTATAACATTTTCAATTAGTTAATGGATTATGTTTTAAGTATTTTGGTTTGGGCCGTTATGGTTCCAACTTGTATGGAGGCCATTAAGTATTATTTAATCTTTTGAAAGTTAGTTATTTCCGTTGCGTAATTCTGGTATTAGCCTTAACCGTTATCACGGTGGCGATAATACTTTGGTAATTCCTTATTTTAAGTTGGAAAATGGTTTTATAAAAGAAAGGAATTATTAGGGTGTTACATGGGTGTTGGGATCCAACCAAACACCAAAGAAATAATAGTAACCTAGCCATGTCAGACCATACCGACAGAATTCTAGCGCATAAAAAGAATGAAATAATGTCTTGTACAATTAGTAGGAGTACGACCCCTTGGCAAGATACTCCCCCCATAGTTCATACTCAAGGTGTCTACGTTCCAAGAGCTTTGAAGCTTATTCGGATTGCACTTTATGTTTATTAATATTTTGTTTAAAATTCGACTCGAAACACAACCAAATAAGGCATTTAATAAACGAAAAATCAAACAATGTTTCTTTTAGAATCATTAAGACTTGTGATCAATTCAAGCCTCAAATGAAATTACTCCAGGGTTCCCTCTCAACAAAATGTTGAGTCCACAAGATGATTTTTAACATGCGGGTTGTGCACTAGGCAGGAAAGTTTCCTAATTCAATTCACCTTGACTCTTTAATTTATGCCCTTCACGGCCGAAGCACGTGCGGTTACTAAATAGTGCAACACGACACGAATAAACTTTGGCTCTTAGTATGCTAGACCTTACGTACAATACCATAAATAGCTTTGCGAAAACACAGCTCGAACAGGAAAAATCCTATATTCTGTCGCGAAGAAGAAAACATCTCAAAGTGAAGGAAATAATGCCCTTGGTTCAAGTATGCATTTAATGCTAAGTCTAATAAATGCGGTTCAGTATTAATTAACAAGTTAATAATTCAGTGAGATCAAATGAACTGAATGCCTAGCTAGAGGCCACTTCAGTTCAAGTGGAATTAATAATATTAATCCACAACTTACCCTTGACTGAACCTGTAGGGTCACACAAATAGTAATTGAACAGATCAAGTATTTAAGTGAATATATTATTCATTAAGTACTCCATTTATGATCATTCGGAAATAACGGATCTCGGTTGCAGTGGGAGCTGAAATCGTCAAAAGGAAAAATAAATAATACTCCGGAAATGATGATATTGCAAGAAACGGAAATATGGTTCATAACGGAAATATAAATATTATCCAAGTCGTAGATGTTGCCGAAAACGAAAACATGGTTCGTATCGGAAAATATTATCGGAAATAGAAATATTGCCGGAATCGGAAATATTGCCGGATACGGAAATATTACCGTAATCGGAAATATTATCGGAAAAGGAAATTATTTCCGAAATCGGAAATATTAACGGAAACGTAAATATTTGTTCGAAACGGAAATGGATTCCGGAATCGGAAAACGAATCGGAAGCTCGACGAGCGACAAGTCGGCAAGCGAGCAGGCCCATCGCTCGATGAGCAAAGGCCGAGCGCATAGCACTAAGCATGAAGCCCAGCGCCAGCGCCCAACCAATGGGCCTGGAAGCATAGTGGGCCGCGCCAAGCAAGCAAGGCAGGAGCAGCATAGCAGCCCGCCAAGCAAGCAAGGCAACAGTAGAGATGTAGCCCGCCAAGCAAGCAAGCCCGCCAAGGCAAGGCTGCAACGCGCTAGTCCTCTGGCCAGCTGCGGTTGCGGTTGCGCCTAGGCAGGCACGCGCACCAGCGTGGCCCATTGTGGCTGCGTTGGTTGCTTCGTCTTGGGCTTCAAGAAAAGTCCGATTACTTAGTTGCCAAGTAACTTTGGGTTTAAGTATTTTTAGTCCTACTAGAATTGGTTTGATTAAGAGTTTAATTAATATTACAATTCTAATTGGATAAGAATTTCAATCCTAGTAGGGTTGGTAATTCTTTTCCTATTAAGACTCAAATTCCTTATTTCCTACCCTATAAATATGAGGCTAGACCCTCATAATTATATACATTGAAAATCATATTCTTTACTTACATTGTGTTCAAGGGAGAACATAATATAGCCTAACCCGAATACATAAAACCTTAAGTAAGATTCTAGTTGGTTAAACCTAAGGCGGATCCGAACGTGCTGTGGACTTTCTACGGAGCGGCAACATTTGGGGCTCTAAAGACTTGTTCTTGTTCGGTTCGGGAACAGCTAGGGAAGACACGCATCACATTGTATGTAACCTAAATTATGCTAATTGACTATGTGGCAATTAATTTGGATTCTTGCTTTATGGTTTTTCCGCATGAATTATATTATTGTATTATTCATAAACTAACAGTTGTATCACGAGCCTGTAATTAATTCCATAATCAATTATAGTTAACATGGATTAAATTTTATAAATCTGCAATGAATTAAAGGGGTGATTAATTTCGTGAATGTAATTGATTGCAAATTCGTGCGATTATTTGATTATATGTTCGTAGGATTTTTTCGGCAGTTTTGTCAATAATGGTCGAAATCTTATGATTTTATAGTGAATTTCGCATGTAAACGACGTTTTGAAATTTTTACAAAAATCAAAGATTTGATGCCGAACCCAGAATTCCCAAATTCAAATCCTAACTATGACCTTTAGGAGGTTTTAGTTTTTCGAATGCAAAATTTGTAATTTTTATGATGTTAAATTAAATATTTGCGAATCTTGTATGTAAATCTTGAATCTATGATTTACCTACTGTATATGTTTAACAATTTTAAGGTCTAATTTTGTTAATTATACAACCTAATTTGTAATTATAATTAATTTGTTGAATTTCAAATAATTTAGAATTTGTTTTGATTTTCATAATTAATTGATAATTTAATTACGATCTTATGATTAAATACCACCATAAAAAATTTTAAAATTGAAATATTTTAAAATTTTATGACCTAGACTTTAATCCCTAAGAAAATATGTAATCGAAAATTAATTTGAAAAATAAGTTTTCAATTTTTCCGCCAAATTTAGTGAAATTATTATGAATTATTAGTTTGTCGTTAAATTTAAATATAAAAGTTTTGATTTTATATAAATCGTTCACACACTTGCACGAACAAAGCAATGGAAGCTAAGTGTTACCCTTAAAGGGTGTTGCATTGTGCAGGCATGCGACGACGAGCAAGAGAGTTCGTCGCCCTTGTGGTTCAAAGCAGCGAGTAATGCACGAGCCACGCGCGCGGGGACAGCCATTGTGCAGTGTGTGCTGTGCAGAGTGATCGAGCAAGGCGAAGGGACAACATTGCACACGCCCAGCAGTGCTGGCGTCGAGGCAGCGTGCCATGGCTTCCAAGCCGTGCACGTCTGCCAGCCCGCGTTGTGCCCAGCAGCGATGGCGACGAGGCATCGAGGATGCCCTCGTGCCATGCGCGCAAAGCAAGCAAGCACGCAACAACTGCCAGCGATGGCATCGAGCCAATGGGCGATGGCGTGGGCTTTGCTGTGCGATGGCCTCGGCCATGCGCGCGACCAGCTCATGCGACACTGCAAGCCTTGGCAAGGCATGGGCCTTGCGCCCATGTGCATTTCCTTGGCCGATTAACTTGTTTCGTTTTGTTTTAATTTTAGGTTGAAAACGATTTTAATTAAATTTAATTTCGTAATTTAATTTTTCTCGGAATTTAATATTGATTAATTTAATTATTATGATTTGTTTTATACTAATTACTTTAATAAAATTAAAACTTTGGTAATTTAATTAATTAATTTTAATCAACTGAAAATAAAATAAAGGGATTTAAAATTATTTTATGTGAGCTTTAAATTTTAATTAAATTTGTAAATTACCGTGTTGGACTAGGAAATACAATTTTATGTTCAAAATTTGTAAAGCATGTAAATTTTTGGTTTTAGTGGGAGTTTTTAGTCATTAAACTCTTGATTAGGTCTTTATTCCTTTAAGGTTAACACAACTCGATTAGAACTAATAAGGTTGAATAAGTTGTAGATTGTTGGAACCTTTAATTAGTTGCTGCAAATGTTTATGTGATGCCTGATTTTTCTACTAACTTGCTATGTGGGCCATTCATTTATAAATGAATGGATGAATGATATATTGTAAATCTATTGTTTTGCAGGTTATGGAAATTAAAGTGACTAGTATGCCCCAAATAGGATAGTAAATATGGTATGCGTACCATTAATTTGAATGTAAAATTGGTCTAATGCACCAAAGTTTTTATTTAAATATGGTATGCGTACCATGAAATAGTTGTAATTAGTTTAATAATAGCATATCCTATTTGAAGAAAATGGCGCCTCCCATGGTGAAATTCAAGATGGAGTTTCCAATCCATTTTCAAGACGGAGTTTGAAGTTGAAGCTTCAAGATGAACTCGGGCCATACTAGATCACATTTAAATCTTATGCATGCTTTAAGATATTTATTGATTTAAATAATGTCTTGATATTATGCATGAGATTGAGGCTTGATTATGTTGCATGATTAAGGATTTTAGTTCACTTAAAATCTAACCAACATAGTAAGAGCCCTAAATTCCAAACTTAAAAAAAAAAAATTGAGTTAAAAGGTGTCATTCCAAAATAACGCTTACTTGGATAACCTTTACATCAATCTAGCAATAGTTTTCCGCCATAGCAAGGTGTTACATATTGATTCTAAAGGGGTAAGGTACACAAATAATTGTGAGTACATGTTAGTTTTGGTAAAACTCAACGATATAAGTAAGGAGTCATTTTATGTCGTGGAAAATGGGATAGGTTTACCTAGTAAGTTCTTAGACGTACCTATCAACCAAGAGTAGTTTCTAGACTATTAGCAAAGAATTTGCTTACCTAAAATATTTTAGAATTGAGTAAAAATACATTATGTGCTTAATTCTTCAATGATTTAAGGATCTTGGATTCATTTTATTTACACCTGAGGGAACACAAAAACTCGAATAAAATGCTTAATAAATTTTGAATTATGCATGTATGCTAGAATTTATGTTTATTAAGAGAAAGTATGAATGGTTATTTATTTGTTTATTATTTTCAATTGTAGTTTTAACTATGGCAAACAACAATCAAAACATCATCAAGGGTTCTAAACTTATGACCAAGTTGAACCTAACTAATTTTCTTGAATGGCAAGATTAGATGGTTGAAGTAGTGAAACTCAATGGCATTGAGTATGCAATGTTCTACCCCACACCAAGCTATTGTGCAAGAGACATGACTCCTGAAAGACACGCCGCCTGGGATGCGGATCTCAAGAAGGTCATGAGTCTCATGCTGAGAAACATCCCTGATGATTGGCATCAGAGGTTTGTATCTTACGAACCTTATATGCTCATCAAGAATCTGAGGGATATATGTCGTGGAAACACGGAGGAAAGAGACCTAAATGTCCATGAATTGATTGAATCAATGAAAGGGCTAAAGGTTGTGAAGGAAATAATGCTCTTGGTCCAAGTATGCATTCAATGATAAGTCTAATAAATGCGGTTCAGTATTAATTAATTATACAAGTTAATAATTCAGTGTGATCAAGTGAACTGTATGCCTAGCTAGAGGCCGCTTCAGTTCAAGTGGAATTAATAATATTAATCCACAGCTTACTCTTGACTGAACCCGTAGGGTCACACAAATAGTACGTGAACGGATCAAGTATTTAAGGGAATTAAATACTCCATTTATGCATATTTGAAATCGACGGATCACGGTTCCAGTGGGAGCTGAAATCGTCAAAACGGCAAATTATGAACACTCCGGAAACGATGATATTGCCGGAAACGGAAATATGGATCATATCGGAAATATAAATATTATCCAAGTCGTAGAAGTTGTCGGAAACGGAAACATGGTACGTATCGGAAAATATTATCGGAAATGGAAATATTGCCGGAATCGGAAATTTTGCCGGAAACGGAAATATTGTCGGAATCGGAAATATTATCGGAATCGGAAAATAATTCCGGAATCGGAAATATTAAATATTTGTTCGAAACGGAAATTAATTCCGGAATCAGAAATATTAAATATTGTCTGAATCGGAAATGAATTCCGGAATCGAAAAATTAATCGGAAGCGCGTCGTACGAAATAAACATACCCCTTTTGTTTGCAATGAGAACAAAATAATTTTGTCTTATCTAGACGATCAAAAGATGGATTTGGACGATCGGCTTGAAGAGCGAAGGCAGAGACACCCTATAACACAACTTTCTCACGGGCAATATCACGAGAATTTTCCTCCTGGATGAATGCCTGATAAGCATCATCAAGAGTGGCAGGGGGTTTTTGAGAAAGTAAATTTGTCCTCAGTGCTGAATACAAGTCATCATCAACACCAATTAGAAATTGGTGAAACCGTTCCTCATCACGATCGCAAGCAAACTTTCCTGCCAAATCACAGGAGCAATTCCCACAAGTACATGAATGCAAAGGCTTCAACCGAGACAAGTCATCCCAAAGATCCATCAGTCGATTATAATAATCATCAATCGACATACCTTTTGTTTGTTTACAATTGGTAATTGCCGCACGTAGTTGTTGTATGCGAGGACCATTCGCCTTCATGTATTTGAGCCAAAGGGGAGGAGCCTCCTCGTGATACGGGATCGACGATGCGACTTTGGAATCAATAGTACGGGTCAACCAAGAGACCACCATCGAGTTAACTGCGTCCCAATCAGAAAGTTTAGCCGGGTCAGTCGGCTTCGTGATTGTGCCACCAATGAACCCAAACTTACGACGGGATTTCAAGGCAAGTTTGATAGATCTGGACCAAGCTACGAAATTGTCACCTTTAAGAATAGCATTGGTGATGTAATTTCCGGGCTGATCACCGGAACCAAGATAAAAAGGTGACTGGGTTTTATCATCATCACCCATGGTGATAAAGGAGAAATAAGGTAGCAGCAAGATTCTTAGGTACAGTGCGTGGGGTAAAAAAATAAGATATCAAACAGGTGCTTAAGGCAACAATTAGATCAAAGGGAATATATATCAAGTTGTGCGAATGATTAGTTCACAAATGATTATTCTCGAATTGCATAAGGCAACAATGGTAATTGTATGAGATAAATTTGGGGGAAAAAAATTAGGGTTTGCTAGACGGCTAGCTCCGATACCATGATAGATTTTGGGAAATATGTTTCCTTAGCCATTTCATAGTATGAGTTAAGCGTATATATACACAAGCTACTTTGCCACTAATCGTAAACCTAAGCCCAACAATACATGGGGCTAAATATAATTAATTACAATGTAACATATAAGATGTCGTTACATCCCGATTTATGGGAGGACAATCCCAATCTTGCGATCTTGAGATCAGACTTCGTTTGATAGGTGATTACCCGAGTGTTGCCGTTATGGCCTCCTTTTACGGTGTGTGAGGGGGTCGAAAAAGCACGAGGCTAATGCATGACCTCGTCCCTCGTGGGTGTGACGCTTCTTTTTTATTCAATCAAGTGTAATTGGATTTCTTGTGAGTTTACACCCAATTGACTAGTAATATAGGAGTCGCCATTCAGTTTTTAACAACAATGAGAAAAACTGACAAAACCAGGTTATCGTGACATAAAGGGAGTGCAATTATGTTTGACCACGACGGCCGTAGGTTCCCTTGTGATCCCTGGTGTGGGGATCTCTCAACATACACCCGCAAGGTAGAGATTGAGGGTTCGGGGGACTGTAACTACCGAGAGGAGTACTTCGCTCGTCGATAACTCCAGAGGCAGGATATCCTTACTAGCTCAGCATAAATAATTGAAGGGACATGCGTTAACTATTAAACTAATCTGAGTTGATTTTAGCAATATGCAACATATAATACTAGATCGATCGCGATTATCTGATTTAGATAGTATTAAGGGACCTAGCATGATAATCCAATTTCCCAAAAATATTATATTCGTTAGGCGTGATAGAACAATCAGATTTAGTTAGTTTAACAGTTTATAAAAAGGGCGAGGAAAGCAATTAAATCATCGAAAAGGGACACATTACGACGCACCCTTGAGAGGTGCGTCACAGTTCTCAGAAAACTAACCACTTTGACTTTGCTATTTCTCCTTTTTATTTAACGAATCTCAAATTATGGGACAAGATACGTTCTGTTCGATTTATGGATCGATTGCGACAGAACGCGTGAACAATTTCGCAGCGTGAGGCTTAGGCTTAGGGGTTTAGAGTCAATACTCAGAATATAATTATGTGTTCCTTTCACGTCGAATTTGGGGCTGTATTTATAGGGGAGAGTTCGTGGAAAGATAGAATTGCAGAGTTCTAATCCACAAAGAATTAGGAAAAAACACGTACCCAGATATTTCCAGCGCCCAGGCCTGGGCGCCGAAGATTTCGGCGCCCAGAGCCAGGCGTTGAAAATAGGGTCTGGGCTGTTTTCTTAGTCAGATTCGGATTCCTGAAATCCGTAGTGTTTGAGACTTAATCGAGTCTTTTAGTGCGTATCCATTTCATGACGGAATGCGTCTGGGCCCGTTACGAACTCTAGGCTCGTTAGGATTTTAATTAATACGTAACTCTTATTTCCGAATCATATTAGGAATAGGATTCTCGCAGTTTTCTATCTCATTTAGGATTTATGTTGGAGTGCAACACCTAATTCTGACAGGTTTCTATCTTTTATGACTTGCCACTTTTAGAAGCTACCCTTTACGGCAGTTACTATTTTTAGCATGTTTCCATAAATAGCAGGTTTCAGGTGAAATGAAAAGGGGAATTGAGATTCGTTATTTTATAGGAGATGCGTTGTCAAGTGGAGATTTATGTTTTCATCATCGAACCTTTCCCTTTCGAGAATGGGGACAAAAGTAGGTGTCTACAGTTAGCCCCCACTTTAACTGAGTCTCGGGATGAGACGATGGTCAAAGTATTAGACGGAGTGCGTCACACAAGCCATGGTGTATGTGACCTGTTTTGCGAGGGTCTCACGAGCTCCCGAGTGATAACATTTGACTTAAGGGTCATCACTTGAAATGTCGACATATCCCTCACGTGTCATTAGGATTTGTCAACGGATAGTATAGAGTACTCCCTCACTTTGTCATTGGAAGTATCTAAAGAGGCGTAGGAACTCCCGCACTTTGTCATTGGGAGTAGCTACAGATGTTTTCGAAATCAAAGCTATAAAGTGTAATTGGGCCTGGCCAAGCCCAACCACGAGGTAAAATTGTTTTTAAAGATTCTCATTTTCAGGGCTAGTTAAACGAGAAAACCCCCTTGTTTTTATGGGACGTAAAACGAAGGAAAATCCAGCACATCGCTCTTTTTTGGAAAAAACGGAAAACCAATCCTTTTAATTTTTGGAAAAGGGAAAACCAGAAAAAGTTATCGCTGCAGCGACTAAGGACCTACGCGACTTGTGACGTAGATCCCGCCGGCTAAAGACGGCGAGCCTGTCCGCTAAGGGTGGACGCCCCGTCTGAAAAAGTGGACGAATCTTGTTTTTGAATATTTGAAAATAAGGACCTACGCGGCTTGTGACGTAGACCCCGCCGGCTAAAGATGGCGAGCCTGTCCGCTAAGGGTGGACGCCCCGTCCGAAAAAGTGGACGAATCTTGTTTTTGAATATTTGAAAATAAGGACCTACGTGGTTTGCGCCGTAGACCCCGCCGACTAAAGATGGCGAACCTGTCCGCTAAGGGTGGACGCCCCGTCCGAAAAAGTGGACGAATCTTGTTTTTGAAGACTTCATTTTTGGATAACTGAGGACCTGCGCGGCTAGTGACGCAGACCCTGCCCGCTGAAGGTGGGCGAGCCCTGTCCGCTAAGGGTGGACATCCCTGAATTCGTTTTTTCGATTTGGGAACTCGCGTGGTTTGTGACGCGATATTGCCAACTGGAGATGGGCAAGTTCCTATTTCTTTTGTTCTTTGTGATTTCTTTTGAGAATTTCTTTTTATTCACTCTTGCAAGAGCGAATTCTTTCGAGGGATGCTCGAATTTAGTTGTAACCTGAACGTGGGCTGACAACATGTTCAGATGGACCTTTGTCTTGCGACCGTCTGCTTTCGTGATTTTGAGCTAGTCTTTACGGCTCGACTTGGTCTTTGATCAGAGGATCGTGCACAAGTGTCAATGACGACCTTTCTCTGAGGTCGAACCTGTTTTTTTTTTTAGATATCCAAACATGAAATGGTGTATGGGGTAGTCCAGGAATGTGATTTTGATCGTGCGCTCCTTGTTGGAGTCTATTTTTTTGCGAGCCCCCAAGCACTGGGGCTCGTCGGTCGTTTTTCGCATCTTGTAATCATGTTTGGGGTCACGCTCGTATGTGCGAGCGACCTTTTATAGTAGTGTGCTACTTTAGCGAAGCCTTGGAGTGCGACTTTAGTTTTCAGGCGACATCCGGTCTTAGCTTGGCCCGGATTAATCCTTTGACAGACAAACATTTTTTTATTTGGAAAACCAATGACTTAACGACACACATTTTTGGTGTTTCGAAGAATGACCATGATATTTATTTTGATTTGAAAAGTGTACATAAGCATTTTCTAAGACGAGTCTAAGTTTCGACCAAGTTTTAATGTTTATTTTTTGCTTATTTGGGAGCTAAAGGTGCTTTGGGCTTGATCCTACTTGCAATAGGGCCTCGTGTTTAGCAACACGGTTTTAAGTCCTTTCCGTTCCGCGTTTTGTGAAATCCGGGCCTTGGGCTGCATTTCCGGCGCCCAAGGCTAGGCGTTAAACATTTCGGCGCCCAGCCGTGGGCGCTGAAAGTCTTTTCCTGGTGATATTTGACTTTCGGATTTCCTAACACGTTTCCGAATGGGATCAGGATGTCACTGGGTGCGTCCAGCTATATATAGGGGCTAGATACGTCCCTATTTTCCACCACTCTTAATTTCTTTCTCTCTTTTTTGCTGTGTTTTAATTACTCATTGCTTTTGCCATGTCGATCCCTACTTTCTCACTCCAACGGACTGTTAGGCGTTGGCTACGGGCCCTTACTCCCACATAAAAGGCTTTGTTAAAAGAATACCACTTAGAGGCACTTTTATGCTTACAACAAATTAATATTGATTATAACTTTCTGCATGCTGCCCTAAGCTTTTGGGACTCCGATCATCATGTTTTTGCCTTTCGGGGCAACGAGATATGTCCTTTGCCAGATGAATTTGCTGCGATCCTTGGTTATCCTACTAATGCTACTCCTGTTACTCCTGGCCCCATCGAAGAGGGTAAAACAACCATAGGGGCTTTCCTAGGACTAGATGATAACATGTTTGCTGAAATTGTTGTAGGTGACGAGGTTAACTTGGCAAAACTTGTAAAACATCACTTTAGGCCTAGTAAGAATATGACCGAACGGAAATTGAATATTCGAGCCCTTGTATTTTTCTTGTTGAATCATTATTTGCTGTCGAATAACAATGGTGAGTTCGGTGACATAAGGTTGATCCCCTTGATTAGCCAGATGGAAAGTTGCTATTCTATTATGCCGTTGGTTGTTGCCGAGACTTTGTTGAGTGCGGATGAGCTGAAGAAGGATACCAAATCTGAACATTTTAAGGGGAGCCCCCTATTACTGCAGGTAATCGATTTATCCTTGCGCACATATACACGTTTTTTTTTGCGTACACAACGAGTTTCAGCGCCCAGGGCTGGGCGCTGGAATTTTCGGCGCCTGGTCCTGGGCGTTGAAACTGCGCACCAGGAACCGTTTTCTTTTATTATTTCTTTGATCGTGCCCCTTTTTTGCAGATTTGGCTCGTGGAACGGCTTAGACTTTTGGAAGCTCCTGCCGATCCTAAACATTATCGCCCTATAGCCTTGGGTAACCGAAAATACTTGCACCAAGGCCAGGACGAGGCCGAATGGACCTCCTTTTTTACTTATGGCATCTGTTCTATTAAGTGGGTGGTACCGTGGTGGGGTTTGACTACTATGACGGGGGGTTCTGATGTATCGGTTTATGTTTCCTTGTTGGGGTTATCTCGTCCCATTTATATTTTCCCTTACCGAGTCATGCGTCAATATGGTTTAAGGCAGACTGTAGACACCTACTTTTGTCCCCATTCCTGAAAGGGAAAGGTTCGATGATGAAAGCATAAATCTCCACTTGACAACGCATCTCCTATAAAATAAACGAATCTCAATTCCCCATTTCATTTCACCCGAAACCTGCTATTTATGGAAACTTGCTAAAAATAGTAACTGTAGTAAAAGGTAGCTTCTAAAAGGGGCAAATCATAAAAGATAGAAACCTTTCAGAATTAGGTGTTGCACTCCAACATAAATCCTAAATGAGATAGAAAACTGCAAAAATCCTATTCCTAATAAGATTCGGAAATAAGAGTTACGTATTAATTAAAATCCTAACGAGCCTAGAGTTCGTAACGGGCCCAGACGCATTCCATCATAAAATTGATACGCGCTAAAAGACTCGAATTAATCTCAAACTCTACGGATTTCAGGAATCCGAATCTGACTAAAGAAAACTGCCCAGACCCTATTTTCAACGCCTGGCTCTGGGCGCCGAAATCTTCGGCGCCCAGGCCTGGGCGCTGAAAATACCTGGGTACGTGTTTTTTCCTAATTCTTTGTGGATTAGAACTCTGCAATTCTATCTTTCCACGAACTCTTCCCTATAAATAGACCCCTAAATTCGACGTGAAAGAAAACACACACAACACATAATTATATTCTGAGTATTGACTCCAACCCTTAGCCTAAGCCTCTCGCTGCGAAATTGTTCACGCGTTCTGTCGTAATCGATCCATAAATCGAACAGAACGTATCCTGTCCCATAATTGAGATTCGTTAAATAAAAAGGAGAAATAGCAAAGTCAAAGTGGTTAGTTTTCTGAGAACCGTGACGCACCTCTCAAGGGTGCGTCGTAATGTGTCCCTTTTCGATGATTTAACTGCTTTTCTCGCCCTTTTTATGAACTGTTAAACTAACCTAATCTGATTGTTCTATCACGCCTAACAAATATAATATTTTTTGGGAAATCGGATTATCATGCTAGGTCCCTCAATGCTAGTTAAATCAGATAATCACGATCGAATTAGTATTATATGTTGCATATTGCTAAAATCAACTCAGATTAGTTTAATAGTTAACGCATGTCCCTTCAATTATTTATGCTGAGCTAGTAAGGATATCCTGCCTCTGGAGTTATCGACGAGCGAAGTACTCCTCTCGGTAGTTACAGTCCCCCGAACCCTCAATCTCTACCTTGCGGGTGTATATTGAGAGATCCCCACACCAGGGATCACAAGGGAACCTACGGCCGTCGTGGTCAAACATAATTGCACTCCCTTTATGTCACGATAACCGGGTTTTGTCATTTTTTCTCATTGTCGTTAAAAACTGAATGGCGACTCCTATATTACTAGTCAATTGGGTGTAAACTCACAGGAAATCCAATTACACTTGATTGAATAAAAAGAATCGTCACACCCACGAGGGACGAGGTCATGCATTAGCCTCGTGCTTTTTCGACCCCCTCACAGTGGCGACTCCACTAGGGATAGTGAAGGAAATACTCGTGCTTGTAGGTAATCAAAATAGCCGAAGTGTGAAACGATCCTACCCGCGTTTATTTCCCCATCAAGTTGGGACGACCTGAAAATCAGCATATTAATGTGAACGGGCAGAACCGCATAACGAATCTCGGCTCCCTCGGGAGTTGGGACTAAGGATACCTTTTTTCGCCAATAGGGGGGTGCATACGCCGCGCATGTTGCCCACTCGGTACTTGTGCAGGTAGTACACCTATCCCGAACCCAATCGCTCGCTTATTAGATCCCTCTCGCCTGCATGCCCCCTTGGCTTGCACTTGCAGGTTGGCCTCTTGGGCGAAATTCGTCTGTTGAAGACACTACCTCGACCGGGGCATGTGTTGGATCTACGATAGAAGCGGTACCAAGCCAGGCGCAAATACTACCCATAGAAGCCTATCATAAACTACGTGACATATTTAAGTTTCAAATCCATGTTTGTAATGTAGTTATATGTAGCGAACTATGTGACTATGTTATGATTGTGCGTATGAATAATGCTAGACAAATAATGATAGTAAACCAACGACCTTAAAAATTGTCCAAACATTCATGAACCAATTGGCCAAAGAGTTATACCAAAATACGTGTTCCGCAAGCCCGAACGATCGCCACAAAAATAAGCGACGCTCGGGATGGCCGTAACGAATCCCACAAACGCTGCACAACGCGTAAAGGACGTTATAGGGCAAGCACGCAAATTTAAAGTCGCAAAAACAAAAGTAGACGAAAACTGAAAACGAGAACCAGCCAGGGACGCATTTTCAACGCCCCTGGCTGGGCGCCGAAACTTCCCACGCCCACTGCTGGGCGCTGAAGTTGCTGCCTGGCCTTTTGGTCAGGCACAGCAGCCTCGGTGCCCGCGCATAAAAAATATACGTAGCAAAAAAGAAACTTTTTGTAAAAATTGCTGCGAGAGCGTATGAAAGGCACTCGATTCTAAAAAGCGACTTGTGAAAAATAAAATAACTCTTTGTGTCGTTGTTAGGCCTCCTACGACGACAATGCTCGGCACCAAAACCGAGCATGCTAATTAAACGACCTTGAATGTCACATGGGCAAAGAATTCAAAAAAAATGGTGTTCGAATAAAGTCTTCAAAAAATAATGTTCAAATAAAAAGTAAATCCGAGTCTAGACTAGGCTATGCCAAAGTACAATCTAAATCCTAAGTCTTGGTTGTCTTATCCATAGAATCGGTCCTAATGCTTGGTGTCGTTCTGCAAATTAAAAGGTTAAACCATATTGAGTCTCCCTTTCTAACATTTAAATCAATAAAGCACCCATATGTAATTGTCATCCCTTGCTAAGAGTCTACGACCTCAATACTCTCTCTCACCAATAAAAAGAATATATTATAGTATTTGCAAAATGGAAACAGTCACATTCTGAAAATCATTCCCACATAGTCGCACAACCCCCAAAGTGAACCTAAGGTGTCAACACCATTAGCAAAGAAAAAATTAATGGCCTCAAGGCTTATAATCACATTAGGTCACGACTATCATAGTCCTCTCGAGTCACTCACTCCTTGAAATACTACTAAGTACGGACTAAAAGATTTTCCATGAATGCAACATGACCAACCATGAAAATACCCAAATCGGCATACCATAAAGCTACCATTGGGGTAAAGCAATACACACTAAGAGAGAAGCCGCACTAATGATTCTAGTCTTGCAAAAATAAAAATTCGATCTCCCCAATTAACTACCTTGCCAACATTAAGCAAAATGGCGCATGACAAATGAACACCCAAGGGTTAAAATCTAAAGTGTCAACCAACGAAAGTTATGGTCCAATTAGCCTAAGTCAGAGAGTCGCTTGGTCAAGTATTATAGGCTTACGCCATGTCATTATTTTGAGTCTAGGCCACCTCCTTGTATTCATACACGGGTTATAATCAGAAAGATTAATGAAAGTTTGAGTCTAAGTCACAACTTCCAGTTAAAATCCGAGAAACTGGAATCTGAAAAAGAAGCAAAAAGGATATTTTCGATGCAATTCTTTCGTTAAATTTCAGTAAGGTAAAAACAACATTTTGAATCTACGCTATTTGCACATCTTAAGAAACGACTAAATACGCTTGCAAAGTAAGACAAAATTAAAGGTCCACCCTAGGCCTGCTAAAATTAAAGGTCCATCCTAGGCCTACTAAAATTAAAGGTCCACTATAGGCCTACCAAACGAGGCTCACTTAGTCTCGCCTCGTGACTCAAAGACCACAACCATCTACCTTTTAGCCCAAATGAAAAATTCGAAGGATTTATGTTGGGGAGAAATCCCAAGCAAAAAGAAAAAAATAGAAAGAGAAAAGGGAGAGCTAAAAGAGCAAGCCATGGAATACTTATCCCGTAGTGCAACATTTACCTAAGTAAACGAAGGAAAAGAATTGAGTCAACCAATCCAAATCATAAAATTCTACGATGTCTACCCTTTCCAATCCTTATGCTCTTAGACGCCTTCGCTCTGGGGTCCCTGTTCAGCTCATTTAACCTATCCATGTTCTCATTGCCATGACCCAAGAAACCATTACCTCGACTCTTGTTCTTGAACTCGTTGTCAACCGCAAACCACGCACGGCCATTGACACGTGCGTCATACCCCTTATTTCCGAAACCTGCTCTTATACCACCATTAGCATAATGACCATATAACTTGTGTGGATACATCCTGTTGATATACCCTTGAGCCGTCCCCATGCTGCTCATTGGCCTTGGTTGATGTAAACTCGTGACACTAGCACAAAGCTGCAAATTGTGAGCCCTAGCAGATATAATCCTCATGCTTGACCAACACCTATACAAATTCTCCTATCTCATTCAACCCATCTTTTAAGCCGTCTTGAGTCACAAACAAAAAAAAGGGAAACAAATGAAAAGTGCAAAAAAAAATAATAAAATGTGAATAATAAAAAAGAAACTTTGCAAAAGCGCCTCCAAAGTTAGTCTAAAAAGAAAAATAAAGAAGCATTTAGCGCACCAAAAAATATCCGCCCAGAAACCATTTTCAGCGCCCAGAGCTGGGCGCCGAAATCTTTAGCGCCCAAGCCTGGGCGCCGAATCTCTCTGCTCGCTGAAAAATTTGTCCAGAAGTGCTCGTCATTTTATCCGCACATGCACGGAAAAATAACGAACACTTGGAGGGGTACAACACGTATTCAGGTATACGTACCAAAAAAAAAAAACACATGAAAAGAAAATACTGAAGGAAATAATGCCCTTGGTCCAAGTATGCATTCTATGTTAAGTCTAATAAATGCGGTTCAGTATTAATTAACAAGTTAATAATTCAGTGAGATCAAGTGAGCTGAATGCCTAGCTAGAGGCCGCTTCAGTTCAAGTGGAATTAATGATATTAATCCACAGCTTACTCTTGACTGAACCCGTAGGGTCACACAAATAGCACGTAAACGGATCAAGTATTTAATGGCATTAAATACTCCATCTATGAATATTCGGAACCGACGGATCTTGGTTTCAGTGGGAGCTAAGATCGTCACAGGCAAGAAATGAATACTCCGGAAACGATGATATTGCCGGAAACGGAAATATGGATCGTATCGGAAATATGAATATTATCCAAGTCGTAGATGTTGCCGGAAACGGAAACATGGTACGTATCGGAAAATATTATTGGAAATGGAAATATTACCAGAATCGGAAATATTGCCGGAAACGGAAATATTGTCAGAATCGGAAATATTGCCGGAATCGGAAAATAATTCCGGAAACGGAAATATTAAATATTTGTTCGAAACGGAAATTAATTCCGGAATCGGAAATATTAAATATTGTTCGTATCGGAAATAGATTCCGGAAATGGAAATTTAATCGGAAGCGTATCGTACGAATTAGCATCGGACGAGGCCTGCCGGACGAAGGCCCAGCACGAAGCCAGGCCGTCGCCCAGCAAGCACGCACGCCACAAGCCCAGCGCGCGCCAAGGCCACGGATGCGTGGGCCTTGCTGCGTGGGCTGCAGCTCGCACGCATGGGCAGTCCTTGTGGCTGCCGTGTGTGTGTGAGTTTGTGCTCATGCGTGATTCCTGAATCTGCAAGAGTCAGTGTATGATTAAATGTCTATTCCTAATTGGATAAATTAATTAAATAGAATTCATGTAGGATTCTAATTCCAATTAATTCGCATCCTACTAGGATTACGATTCCTTTTCCATAACTCTATAAATAAAGGCCTAGGGGTCATAATTTATATACAAGTTTCAAAGTATTCAAAAGTGAGTTTTTTGAGAGAAAAAATTAAAACACATCTTGCTCATAAAAGTGCCGAATTTTCTAGTACCTTAAGGGCGATTCTAGTTGGTCAATCTTAAGGCGGATCCGGACGTGCTGTGGACTATCTACGGAGGGACGACACTTGGAGTCCTAAAAGACTTGTTCTTGTTCGGTTCGGGCGCAGCTAGGGAGGGCACGCAACAAAGAGTATGCATCTAATTATGCTATATGATTATGTGTAAATAATATGTTTCCTGGGTTAATGGTTGTTTCCGCATGATCTATGTAAATGTCATATGTATCATAACCTAACAGTGGTATCACGAGCCCCTTATTATTTTCATAATCTAAATTGCATGAACATGGTTAAATATTACAAATTTGCAAGAATTAAAAGGGGAGATTAATTTTCGTAATTGTTAATTAATTGCAAATTGCGTTTATTTAATTATACGTACGCAGTTTTTCGGCAGTTTCTTCGTTACTCATCCAAATCGAGTGATTTTTGTGTCAATTCCGCATGTAAAAGGCATTCTAAAATTTTGACAAAAAAAGTTTTTTTCTGCCGAACCCAGAATTCTCAAATTCGAAGCCTAACTATGACTTTTCGAAGGTTTTAGTTTTTCGGATGCAAAATTTCGTAAATTTAAGATGTTAAATTAAATATTTGCGATTCCTGTTGATAAATCTTGAATTTTTGATTGACCTACTGCATATGTTTAACAAGTTTGAATGCCTAGTCTTGTTAATTATGCAATCTAATTTGTAATTATGATTAATTTGTTGAAAATTAGAATAATTTAGAATTAATTTGATTTTCATAATTAATTGTAATTTAATTAGAAACCTATGATTAAAAACCACCATAAAAATTGTAAATTTACGATAAATTTTAAATTTTTATGACCTAGACTTGAATCCATATCAATCGGAAATCAATTGGATAATAAATTTTCGATTTTTTCGCCCTAAAATTATGAAATTAATAATATTTATTAATTTGTCATTAATTTTAAATATAAATTTTAAATTTTTATGCGATTCGTTCAAATAACTTGCACGCACGAAGCAATGGACGCTTCGTGTTACCCTTAAGGGGTGTTGTATAATGCGGGCATGCGACGACGAGCAAGGGAGCTCGTCGCCCGTGCGGCACGAATGCAATGAGCAAGGGCGTAGTGCACGAGCGCAAGGCAGCAGCCCTGCCTTGTGTCGTGTGCCACGAGCAATGAACGTATGGGCATGGGCGAGGGGCGAGCCAAGGCAGTCGCGTGTGGGCAGCAAGCGAGCTGCGCCACAACGCGCGCTGCCTCGCACAAGTGCGCGCAGCCTCGCGCGCAGCGAGCGCAAGCTCGCGTGCCACGAGCGCTGCGCACAGCATCACTCGCGCGCACAGCGCGCGACGTCGCCCGCCCAGCGAGCGATGTCGCGCACCAGCGAGCGATGGCTCGCGCGCGCGCAGCGAGCGATCTCGCGCGCCAGCGAGCGATGTCGCGCACCAGCGAGCGATGGCTCGCGCGCGCGCAGCGAGCGATCTCGCGCGCCAGCGAGCGATCTCGCGCCCCAGCGAGCGATGGCTCGCGCGCGCGCAGTGAGCGATCTCGCGCGCCAGCGAGCGATCTCGCGCGCCAGCGAGCGATCTCGCGCGCCAGCGAGCGATCTCGCGCGCCAGCGAGCGATCTCGCGCGCCAGCGAGCGAGCCAGCGCGCCCAGCGAGCGATCTCGCGCGCGCACTGCGAGCGATAGCTCGCGTGCGATGGGGCGCTGTGCGGAGGCTTGCGTTGGGACAGCAGCAGCTATGCTACGAGCGCATGGGCTGCGCGCACATGGCCAGCAATGGCTGTGTGCGTACGGCCCATGGGCGTGCAACGCGTAGGGTGTTTGCGTTTCGATTAGATCGTTTTGAATGTTTAATTTGAAAATTTCAGTTCACGTAATTTTAATTAATTTTAAAATTAATAATTTGAATTAATTTCTTGGATTTTAATTTTGAATATTATAATTATAATAAATGGAATTTATTCTAATTATTTTACTAAAATTAAAATCATGAATTAATTTAAATGCGACTGAAATTAAATTAAATTTTTGGATTCAATTATAAATTTATATGAGCTTTAAATTTTAATTAAATTTGTATGTTTCCGGTTAGACTAGAAATACAATTTTATGTTTAAAATTAGTAAAGCATATGAATTTATTGGTTTGAGTGGGAGCGCTTTTTAGTCATAAACTCTTGATTAGGTCTACAAATCCTTAAGGTTAAAACAACTCGATTAGAATTAATAAGGACTGAATAATTGGTAGATTATTGGTGCCCTTGATTAATTGCTGCAAATGTTTACGTGATGCATAATGTGTTTTACTAACCAGCTATGTGGGCCATTCATGATAATGAATGGGTGAATGGTATATATTGTATATGTACTGTTTTGCAGGTTATGAAGTGACTAGTATGGCCCAAATAGGATAGAAAATATGGTCTGCGTACCATTAATTTGAATGTAATTGGTCTAAAGTACCAAAGTTATTTTTCAATTCAAATATGGTCTGCGAACCATCAAATAGTTGTAATTAGTTATAGCTTATCCTATTTGAAGAAAATGGTGCCTCCCACGGAGATTTTCAAGACGGACTTTGAAGTCAAAGCTTCAAGATGAAGTCGGGCCATACTAGATCACAAATATCTTATGCATGTTTTAAGTTATTTATTGTTTTAAATATGTCTTAAAATGCATGAGATCAAAAGCTTGATTATGTTGCATGATTAAGGATTTTAGTTCACTTAAAATCTAACCAACATAGTAAGAGCCTTAAGTTCCAAACCTAAAAATTGAGTTAAAAGGTGCCATGCCAAAATATACACTTGCTTGGATATCCTTTACATCAATCTAGTAATAGTTTTCGCTCAGCGAGGTGTTACTTATTGGTCCTAAAGGGGCAAGGTACACAAATAATTGTGAGTACATGTTAGTTTTGGTGAAACTCAACGATATAAGTAAGGAGTCCTTTTATGTCGTGGCAAATTCGATAGGTTTACCTAATAAGTTCTTAGACGTACCTATCAACCAAGAATAGTTTCTAGACTATTAGAAAAAGGCTTTTGCTTACCTAAGATGTTCTAGGATTAAGTCGACAAACTGTGCTTAGTTCTTCAATGATTTTAGGATCTTGGAATCATTTTATTCACACCTGCCGGAACACATAACTTGAATAAAATGCTTAATAAACATTGAATTATGCATATATGCTAGAATTTAAGTTTATTAAGAGAAACTGTGAATGGTTATTTATTTGTTTATTCTTTTCAATTGTAGTTTTTAATATGGCAAACAACAATTCATTCAACATTCGATCAATTCTCGAAAAGGAGAAGTTGAACGGGAAAAACTTCCTTGACTGGCAAAGGAACTTGCAAATAGTTCTTATGCAGGAAGAAAAGGAGTATGTCCTAGATGAGGCGATGCCCGAAGCTCCAGGCGACGGGATCACTCAGGCAGCCCTCAATCGTTGGATTGATGCCAACAAGGATGTGAAATGTCTAATGCTCGCCACTATGAGTGCGGATCTGCAGAAAACGTTCATCAACTCAGATGCTTTCACAATCATCAGTGAGTTGAAGAACATGTTCCAAGATCTGGCTCGAGTCGAAAGATTCGAGACTCATAGGCAAATTCTTGAGACCAAGCTTAAGAAAGGCGAGCCCGTAAGTCCACATGTTCTCAAAATGATTGGACTCATTGAGAATATGAGTCGGCTGGATCAGCAATTTTCTCAGGAAATGGCTATAGACACCATCCTCCATTCTCTTCATAGCGGGTATGATCAGTTCAAACTGAACTACAGTATGAATAGTCTGGACAAAACGCTCACTGAGCTTCACGGTATGCTGAAGACCGCTGAAAAGACGCTCAAAAGTGATAAGCAGGATGTGCTTATGGTGCGTGGGGGCAAGTTCAAGAAATCTGGAAAGAAGAGGAATGCTAAGAAAGGTGGCAACAAGGCCAGCCCAACTAAGCAAACTGGCGCCAAATCTGCAAAGAGGAAGGTCAGTCAACCCACTTCTGAATCCGAATGCTTCTACTGCAAGAAGAAGGGGCATTGGAAGAGAGATTGCTTGAAGCTAAAGGAAGATCAGAAGAACGGAACAGTCGTTCCATCTTCAGGTATTTTCGTTATAGACTGTATACTTGCTAATTCAACTTCTTGGGTATTAGATACAGGTTGTGGCTCACACTTATGTTCCAATCCACAGGGACTAAGAAGAAGTAGAAAGTTAAGCAAGGGTGAAGTCGACCTACGAGTGGGAAATGGAGCACGGATTGCTGCATTAGCTGTAGGAACTTACTATTTGTCGTTGCCCTCCGGGCTAGTTTTGGAACTGGAAGAATGTTTCCATGTTCCAAGTCTTACTAAAAACATCATTTCAGTTTCTTGCTTAGATGCTAAGGGATTTTCCTTTATAATAAAAGACAATAGTTGTTCGTTTTATTTTAAAGAGATGTTTTATGGATCTGCTAGATTAGTCAATGGACTTTATTTATTAGATCACGACAAACAAGTATATAACATAAATACCAAAAAGGCCAAAAAGGATGATTCAGATCTCACCTATCTGTGGCATTGTCGATTAGGCCATATAAACTTGAAACGCTTAGAAAGACTTCAAAGGGAAGGAATTCTAGAACCATTTGACTTAGAGGATTATGGTAAATGCGAATCATGTTTACTTGGCAAAATGACAAAGCAACCTTTCTCTAAAGTTGGAGAAAGAGCAAATGAACTATTGGGTTTAATCCATACAGATGTATGTGGACCAATGAGTACAAATGCTAGAGGTGGTTTCAGCTACTTTATCACTTTCACTGATGACTTCAGTAGGTATGGTTATGTCTACCTAATGAAGCATAAGTCTGAATCCTTTGACAAATTCAAGGAATTTCAGAGTGAAGTAGAGAATCAATTAGGCAAGAAGATCAAGGCACTGCGGTCTGATAGAGGCGGTGAATATCTGAGCTATGAATTTGATGACCATCTGAAAGAATGTGGAATTCTATCAGAATTGACTCCTCCTGGAACACCACAATGGAACGGTGTGTCAGAACGGAGGAACAGAACCTTGCTAGACATGGTCAGGTCAATGATGGGTCAGGCCGAACTTCCATTAGAATTTTGGGGACATGCACTAAATACAGCTGCACTCACTATAAATAGAGCTCCGTCTAAAGCTGTCGAAAAGACTCCATACGAATTATGGTTTGGAAAACCTCCAAATGTGTCTTTTCTTAAGATTTGGGGATGTGAAGTATACGTCAAACGATTAATTTCAGACAAACTTCATCCAAAATCTGACAAATGTATCCTTGTGGGCTATCCAAAGGAAACAAAGGGGTATTACTTCTACAATACATCTGAGAACAAAGTGTTTGTTGCTCGAGATGGTGTATTTTTGGAGAAGGATCACATTTCCAAAATGACAAGTGGGAGAAAAGTAGACCTCGAAGAAATTCGAGTCGAACAACAAACTCTAGAGAATGCTCAAGATGACATTCAGGATGAAACTCAGAGATCTTTAGAAGAATCTGGTGAGAATCATGGTCAATCTAGAAATGTTACCCCGCGTAGATCGCAAAGATATAGATCTCAACCAGAAAGGTACTTAGGTATTTTGACGAACGAGAGCTATGACGTTCTATTACTTGAAAGTGATGAACCTGCGACTTACAAGCAAGCTATGACGAGCCCTAGCTCCAAGCAATGGCAAGAAGCCATGCAATCTGAATTAGACTCCATGTCTGAAAACCAAGTATGGGATTTGGTCGATTTGCCAGATGGCTACCAAGCCATTGGAAGCAAATGGGTTTTCAAACTGAAAAAGGACAAGGATGGGAAACTTGAAGTTTTCAAAGCTAGATTGGTTGCAAAAGGTTACAGGCAAGTCCACGGTGTGGATTACGATGAAACCTTTTCACCAGTTGCAATGCTAAAGTCTATTCGAATAATGTTAGCAATCGCTGCATATTACGATTACGAAATATGGCAGATGGATGTCAAAACTGCTTTCTTAAACGGCGTTTTAACAGAAACTGTGTTTATGACACAGCCTGAAGGTTTTGAGGATCCAAAGAATGCTAAAAAGGTATGCAAGCTAAAGAAATCAATCTACGGATTGAAGCAGGCATCCAGGAGCTGGAATATACGTTTTGATGAAGCAGTCAGTGACTTTGGTTTCATCAAGAACGCAGACGAATCTTGTGTATACAAGAAGGTCAGTGGGAGCAAAATTGCTTTCCTAGTATTATATGTCGACGACATATTGCTTATCGGAAATGACATTCCTATGTTGAACTCTGTCAAGATTTGGCTTGGGAAATGTTTTTCAATGAAGGATCTAGGAGAAGCACAGTACATATTGGGCATCAAGATTTACAGAGATAGATCTAAAAGGATGATTGGACTTAGTCAAAGCACTTATATCAATAAGGTGCTTGATAGGTTCAAGATGGCGGACTCCAAGCGAGGCTACCTACCCATGTCTCATGGAATGACTCTAAGCAAGACTCAGTGCCCAAAAACACTTGATGAGCGTAGACGAATGAATGGGATTCCATATGCATCATTGATTGGTTCAATAATGTATGCTATGATATGTACACGCCCGGATGTTGCGTACGCACTCAGTGCTACGAGCAGATACCAGTCAGACCCAGGAGAGGCGCATTGGACTGCTGCCAAGAACATTCTGAAGTACCTGAAAAGGCACAAAGATGACTTCCTGGTCTATGGTGGAGATGATGAATTAATTGTTAAAGGCTATACGGACGCAAGTTTCCAAACCGACAAAGATGATTTCAGATCACAGTCTGGGTTTGTCTTCTGCCTCAACGGAGGAGCAGTAAGCTGGAAAAGTGCTAAGCAAAGCACCATTGCGGATTCTACAACTGAAGCGGAGTACATTGCTGCACATGAAGCAGCAAAGGAAGCTATATGGCTAAGGAAGTTCATAGGAGAACTTGGTGTAGTCCCCTCCATTAAAGGACCAATAGCCCTGTATTGTGATAATAACGGAGCTATTGCACAGGCAAAAGAGCCTAGACACCACCAGAGAGTCAAGCATGTACTTCGTAGATTTCACCTTCTACGAGAGTTCGTTGAAAGAAAAGAAGTCGAGATAAGCAAAATTGGAACTGATGACAACATATCAGATCCATTAACTAAACCTCTGCCGCAAGCGAAGCACAACTCGCACACTGCAGCTATGGGAATCAAGCATATTGGAGAATGGCTTTGATGTCTCTGTTTAATGTTTTAAAGTTTTAGAGTTTAAATCTTTGTAAAACATTATTGGTTAATCATTCACAATAAATGAAAGGAATTCATTTTTTCCATTTAATTCGTGGTTTATTAAATGATGAGTCCCTTCAACTTGACGATATATTCAAGATAGACTGTCAGGACCAGTCCTGTGACTAAGAAATGTCTATCAAGTGAACTTGAATGTCAAAGGTTGAAAATGGTCCCTAATCGGAGTTTTCTATAAAATTGGACGCATAGAAAACGTTAGACGATTAGAATGCAAGATGACTAGTAGTTCTGTTTCTTGAACTATGTGGACATGGCAATGTCATAATCATTTGCATAGATACTTACTTTGGGAAGACTAGTATCGGACAAGACCTATGAAACTTTACTGTAAGAGATGAAAGTCTGTCATAAGTAAATTTCATTAAATTATTAGACACTAAATCCTCAATACCTGAGTGATTTGAGATTACTTGTTTGAGAACTGGTTGCTTTGACGTTGACCAACCGTCGCACCGTAAAAGGAGGCTATAAAGGCAACGCTCAGGTAATCACCTATCAAACGAAGTCTAATCTCAAGATCGCAAGATTGGGATTGTCCTCCCATAAATCGGGATGAGATGCTTAAAAGTTGTACAAGGCCACTCGGAGAGCTAGAAACTGTGAAATGCATGGCCGTGCTCGGATGAATCATAGGCTATGATTATCTGTTTATTTGATCAGTTGAACTCTGAAACCGAGGAACACCTCTGGACATAATAAGGATGACAACTCTTACCTTATGTTCAAGAGCAAGCATCGAGCGACAAAGGAATTAGGAAATGCACACTTGTCCCTAAGGACAAGTGGGAGACTGAAGGAAATAATGCCCTTGGTCCAAGTATGCATTCTATGTTAAGTCTAATAAATGCGGTTCAGTATTAATTAACAAGTTAATAATTCAGTGAGATCAAGTGAGCTGAATGCCTAGCTAGAGGCCGCTTCAGTTCAAGTGGAATTAATGATATTAATCCACAGCTTACTCTTGACTGAACCCGTAGGGTCACACAAATAGCACGTAAACGGATCAAGTATTTAATGGCATTAAATACTCCATCTATGAATATTCGGAACCGACGGATCTTGGTTTCAGTGGGAGCTAAGATCGTCACAGGCAAGAAATGAATACTCCGGAAACGATGATATTGCCGGAAACGGAAATATGGATCGTATCGGAAATATGAATATTATCCAAGTCGTAGATGTTGCCGGAAACGGAAACATGGTACGTATCGGAAAATATTATTGGAAATGGAAATATTACCAGAATCGGAAATATTGCCGGAAACGGAAATATTGTCAGAATCGGAAATATTGCCGGAATCGGAAAATAATTCCGGAAACGGAAATATTAAATATTTGTTCGAAACGGAAATTAATTCCGGAATCGGAAATATTAAATATTGTTCGTATCGGAAATAGATTCCGGAAATGGAAATTTAATCGGAAGCGTATCGTACGAATTAGCATCGGACGAGGCCTGCCGGACGAAGGCCCAGCACGAAGCCAGGCCGTCGCCCAGCAAGCACGCACGCCACAAGCCCAGCGCGCGCCAAGGCCACGGATGCGTGGGCCTTGCTGCGTGGGCTGCAGCTCGCACGCATGGGCAGTCCTTGTGGCTGCCGTGTGTGTGTGAGTTTGTGCTCATGCGTGATTCCTGAATCTGCAAGAGTCAGTGTATGATTAAATGTCTATTCCTAATTGGATAAATTAATTAAATAGAATTCATGTAGGATTCTAATTCCAATTAATTCGCATCCTACTAGGATTACGATTCCTTTTCCATAACTCTATAAATAAAGGCCTAGGGGTCATAATTTATATACAAGTTTCAAAGTATTCAAAAGTGAGTTTTTTGAGAGAAAAAATTAAAACACATCTTGCTCATAAAAGTGCCGAATTTTCTAGTACCTTAAGGGCGATTCTAGTTGGTCAATCTTAAGGCGGATCCGGACGTGCTGTGGACTATCTACGGAGGGACGACACTTGAAGTCCTAAAAGACTTGTTCTTGTTCGGTTCGGGCGCAGCTAGGGAGGGCACGCAACAAAGAGTATGCATCTAATTATGCTATATGATTATGTGTAAATAATATGTTTCCTGGGTTAATGGTTGTTTCCGCATGATCTATGTAAATGTCATATGTATCATAACCTAACAAATACATGTACTCAAAAATATAAAACAAATTTTTTGGCTTACGGCAAGGCAGCAGATTTAAATAATAATAAACTTCACTTATTCTACCGTTTCAAATAATATGTTTCCACCTCAGAACATACTTGTTTAAAATCGGCATTATATGAAACCATTTTCTAGGCTAAGAACTACCCAAGACCTGATTCCAAATTAAATCTATTTAAGGCGGATACGTAGGCAATCCATGATTCGGTCCAACCAATTTGCAAAAATATTAAAGCCTATAGAATAACAAGAATAAGAAATAGAGTCCCTTATTGAAATTTAATTACTTGCAATCCAAGTCGAAAGAAAAATTTAAGTCAAAGAAAGAATCCAAGTCGTCAAGATGCCAAAATTAGCACACATCGAAAAATAATAGGGGCACGTAACCTTGCCAGAAGGAGCACTCACACTCCTAGGCACTTAGCCAAGACTCAAAAAGATCGCTTTACCTCAATTGAATGGGGGCTAGCGCAAGCGTCCATGACCTCTAAAGTACTCAACTTGACCCTCCCTAAAAGCGAACTAACTCACTTAAAGACTTTCTTTCACCACTAGGCATAGTCGTTCGCTTAAAGGCCTTCTTTCACCACTAGACACAGTCATGATCGCCAACAAGTAGTAAAGGCAGTAAGCTTGCAAAAAAAAAAGAGAATTGTTCTACGGCATCGCCCCGTCGTTCCTTCGAACTCAGGGCACCCGTTCGTGGTAATTCAAATGCTTGCTAATCCCCTTTGGAAAAAATAAGACATTGTCAATAGGACTTGGCACTTAACCAAGGCTCACCCTACCCAGACATGTAGCACGGGCATCTAAAATCGAAATCTAAAAGCATCATTAATGGGAAGACATAATAGCAACTGGGGGCTAAAAATTGAAATGAAAGAGCTAGGGAAAGAACTAAGTATACCTTGACCTTTTATGCAGACATACACCAAGTAAATCTAAGTCGATTTGAAAACGGTTTATATTCCCGCAAATTCTGGAAAAGATGGCCCTAAAAGCCTAAAGCATACGCCAAACGGGCACAAGTAATATCTTGACGCCTGCACCCTGGCTTCCAGCAAATCCTTAGACAGCATTCCAAAAATCGTAACAGTATTTTGATTCACTCATGTAATCCTGTACGAACCCTTCTATAAGTCAACCTACTTAGGACACCTCGGATTGTACACAGTAGGATTCGGATTTTAAATAATTTTAAATAATAATTTTCAAAGACTTTTTCGAACATAATAAAGTGTCGTTGGTTTAAAGCTAAGTATGTGTTTATCTCGATATTGCAAGTGAGTCAAAAAAGGATTTCTAAATATGATTATGGGTAAAGAAAGGCACCTAGCTTTTGGCCAAGGCATACTACAACATGTGACTACCTTGACCATGGCAATGTCGCATAATACGACATTTACAAGAGACGTAGCAGATCACTACTCGAACGTACCTCGCATTAAACGAGTCTGGTTCGAACTATTCATGATCCATGTCACCATGAATGCATAAAAACGTACGCAAGGCATTATAGCACCAAGCCAATCCCGTAGCTACAGTTGGAGGCTTGAGAAAAACACTCTAAAAACGCTCGAAATGACGATTTCATCGCAAATTCTCGACGCTAATGCTATACATATGTCACAGGAGCACAATCCTAGGCTTTAATCGTGTAAAACGAACCTTAGAATGGCTACAACCCCTCCCAAATTCTAAGCACTACTTAGAATATATAAAGTCACCCCACTAACAAGGGTAACTGAAAATCGCGAGTCACCAAAACTCCGATCAAACCACTGCACATAACGCTCGCCCTATAAAGCGCCCGTTACACAGTCTACATCGTTCCAAAGCAAAAGCGAAAGAAAAATCAAGGATAAGAACTGTCAAAATATACCCAGAAATCATTTTCAACGCCCAGAGCTGGGCGCCGATATCTTTAACGCCCCAGCCTGGGCGCTGAATCTTTCTGCTAGTCACGTTTTGCCCAGATATAAAAATAAGAAAGAAACACCCATGAATCCTCGCATCGAACGAAGTAATAATCCGTGCAAACCCACGCAGAAGGTGCTACACTTGTTCAAGCACCCGAATGAGGCTTGATGAAATACTCCAATGCAAAAAATAATAATGATATCCCAACACCTGGAGGAATGTTCTAAGACACGCCGTTAGGCCAAACAAGCCTACGTCGCACCATAAAGTTTAACCATCCCCCAGTACAAGTCTAAAAAAGAGAGTAAGGCATACTGCACTAATGCGGGCACGACCAAAGAGTATGTGTAAAAGAGGCAAAGACTACTTATCGCCCAAATTCAAAATGCAAGCCCCACGACTTCTACATTAAGGATTAAAGGTAGCAAAATATTACCTACCACGAAAGGGATAGCTCGCACCTACACGAGCGGAACCCCAGGGCAACTTTCTCGAAAGAACCTACAAAAATCGTACGCCAAAAGGAAGCATCCCAATGTGCATACTTGGGGGCTCCAAGCTACGAAACAACCATAGCAAAATAAAAAAATCTCTCGAAGCAGATGTTTGAACAATCGAAAGGGTACGATGTTTGAGCCCACCTCGTGAATGGGCCTGAACCCTATCAAGCTTCTAAGCAAACTATTCAAAATCAGTCATTGCTCAAAAAAAATATATGATTCAAACAAACTGATTAATGGACCGCACACAACGGCCATTCTATGAACGCTCGTTCGCATATACATATCATCTTTTCTAAGTATCGAACATTTACGAACGCGTTCAAAAGAAGAAAAAAAAAGAAAACGAACGAACGAACAAGAGGCCAACTGTGTCATCAAAAGACCAGCCCAAACAACACTTTCAATGCCCCACCTGGGCGTGAATTATTTCGACGCCCAGGCCTGGGCGCCGAAAATGAACCCAGGCTCAAAAAAGGCCCTAATTTCTATTGGGCCCTGCCGCATCCATTCGACTCGAAAGTAGTCGATTTCCTTACTGAAAGTCGCACCTCACGACTTTGTCAAAGTAGCACACCACTACAAAGATCGCTCGCACTTACGAGCACGATCCCAAACACGATCAAAGACACTACAAAATGCGTAGGAACCTCTTTGACAAAAAATGACCGTCAAGAACGAGTGCTTGGGGGCTCGAAAGAAAATATATATTTCAAAAGAAAGTGTGCAAAGTTAAAACGATATTCCCAGACTACATTGTACGAAGTTCCGTGTTTGGATAACCTCAAAAGATAAAACCGGATTACGACCTCAAGACAAAGGTCGTCGTTGATACTTATACATAATCCCCTAATCAAGGACCCAGGTAGTGGCAAAATTGAGCTGTAAGGACTAACTCAAAACCAAAAAGGATGATGACCACAAGACAATGGTCCGTCTAAGCATGTTGTCAACCCACATTCAGGTTGCAACTAAATCCGAGCATCCCTCGAAAGAATTCGCTCCTGCAAGAATAAATGAAAAGAAATTCTCAAAAGAAATCACAAGAAAAGAAATGAAATAGGGACTTGCCCACCTCAATCGGGCAAGATCGCGGCACACGAATCCCAAATCGAAAAGACGAATTCAGGTTCGCTCACCTCCAGCGAGCGGGGCGTCCACCCTTAGCGGACAGGGCTCGCCCACTTTCAGTGGGCGGGGTCTGCGTCACTAGCCGCGCAGGTCCTCAGTTTTCAAAAAATAAAGTCTTCAAATTTAAAATAGGCTCGCCCTCTTCAGCCGGCGGGGTCTACGTCACAAACCACGTAGGTCCTTATTTTCAAAAAGCACAGACAAATTTCAAAACAGATTCGTCCACTTCTATCGGACGGGGTGTCCACCCTTAGCGGACAGGCTCGCCATCTTCAGCCGGCGGGGTCTACGCCACAAACCGCGTAGGTCCTTATTTTCAAATTTCAAAAACATATTCGTCCACTTCTATCGGACGGGGTGTCCACCCTTAGCGGACAGGCTCGCCATCTTTAGCCGGCGGGGTCTACGCCAAAAACCGCGTAGGTCCTTATTTTCAAATTTCAAAAACAGATTCGTCCACTTCTATCGGACGGGGTTTCCACCCTTAGCGGACAGGCTCGCCATCTTTAGTCGGCGGGGTCTGCGCCATTAAACCGCGCAGGTCGTTAGTCGCTGCAGCGATAACTTTTGCTGGATTTTCCTTCGTTTTACGTCCTATAAAAACAAGGGTGCTGGATTTTCCTTCGTTTTACGTCCTATAAAAACAAGGGTGCTGGATTTTCCTTCGTTTTATGTCCTATAAAAACAAGGGGGTTTTCTCGTTTAACTAGCCTTAAAAATGAGAATTTTTAAAAAATATTTTACCTCGTGATTGGGCTTGGCCAGGCCCAATTACACTTTACAGCTTTGATTTCGAAAAAATCTGTAGCTACTCCCAATGACAAAGTGAGGGAGTATCTACGCACCTTTAGATCCTTCCAATGACAAAGTGAGGAAGTTTGTATACTATCAGTTGACAAATCCCAATGACACGTGAGGGATATGTCGACACTTCAAGTGATGACCCTTAAGTCAAATGTTATCACTCGGGGGCTCGTGAGACCCTCGCAAAACAGGTCACATACACCATGGCTTGTGTGACGCACTCCGTCTAATACTTTGACCATCGTCTTACTCCAAGACTCAGTCAAAGTGGGGGCTAACTGTAGACACCTACTTTTGTCCCCATTCCCGAAAGGGAAAGGTTCGATGATGAAAGCATAAATCTCCACTTGACAACGCATCTCCTATAAAATAAACGAATCTCAATTCCCCATTTCATTTCACCCGAAACCTGCTATTTATAGAAACCTGCTAAAAATAGTAACTGTCGTAAAAGGTAGCTTCTAAAAGTGGCAAATCATAAAAGATAGAAACCTGTCAGAATTAGGTGTTGCACTCCAACATAAATCCTAAATGAGATAGAAAACTGCGAGAATCCTATTCCTAATATGATTCGGAAATAAGAGTTACGTATTAATTAAAATCCTAACGAGCCTAGAGTTCGTAACGGGCCCAGACGCATTCCGTCATGAAATGGATACGCACTAAAAGACTCGATTAAGTCTCAAACACTACGGATTTCAGGAATCCGAATCTGACTAAGAAAACAGCCCAGACCCTATTTTCAACGCCTGGCTCTGGGCGCCGAAATCTTCGGCGCCCAGGCCTGGGCGCTGGAAATATCTGGGTACGTGTTTTTTCCTAATTCTTTGTGGATTAGAACTCTGCAATTCTATCTTTCCACGAACTCTCCCCTATAAATACAGCCCCAAATTCGACGTGAAAGGAACACATAATTATATTCTGAGTATTGACTCTAAACCCCTAAGCCTAAGCCTCACGCTGCGAAATTGTTCACGCGTTCTGTCGCAATCGATCCATAAATCGAACAGAACGTATCCTGTCCCATAATTTGAGATTCGTTAAATAAAAAGGAGAAATAGCAAAGTCAAAGTGGTTAGTTTTCTGAGAACTGTGACGCACCTCTCAAGGGTGCGTCGTAATGTGTCCCTTTTCGATGATTTAATTGCTTTCCTCGCCCTTTTTATAAACTGTTAAACTAACTAAATCTGATTGTTCTATCACGCCTAACGAATATAATATTTTTGGGAAATTGGATTATCATGCTAGGTCCCTTAATACTATCTAAATCAGATAATCGCGATCGATCTAGTATTATATGTTGCATATTGCTAAAATCAACTCAGATTAGTTTAATAGTTAACGCATGTCCCTTCAATTATTTATGCTGAGCTAGTAAGGATATCCTGCCTCTGGAGTTATCGACGAGCGAAGTACTCCTCTCGGTAGTTACAGTCCCCCGAACCCTCAATCTCTACCTTGCGGGTGTATGTTGAGAGATCCCCACACCAGGGATCACAAGGGAACCTACGGCCGTCGTGGTCAAACATAATTGCACTCCCTTTATGTCACGATAACCTGGTTTTGTCAGTTTTTCTCATTGTTGTTAAAAACTGAATGGCGACTCCTATATTACTAGTCAATTGGGTGTAAACTCACAAGAAATCCAATTACACTTGATTGAATAAAAAAGAAGCGTCACACCCACGAGGGACGAGGTCATGCATTAGCCTCGTGCTTTTTCGACCCCCTCACACACCGTAAAAGGAGGCCATAACGGCAACACTCGGGTAATCACCTATCAAACGAAGTCTGATCTCAAGATCGCAAGATTGGGATTGTCCTCCCATAAATCGGGATGTAACGACATCTTATATGTTACATTGTAATTAATTATATTTAGCCCCATGTATTGTTGGGCTTAGGTTTACGATTAGTGGCAAAGTAGCTTGTGTATATATACGCTTAACTCATACTATGAAATGGCTAAGGAAACATATTTCCCAAAATCTATCATGGTATCGGAGCTAGCCGTCTAGCAAACCCTAATTTTTTAGCCGGCGGGGTCTACGCCAAAAACCGCGTAGGTCCTTATTTTCAAATTTCAAAAACAGATTCGTCCACTTCTATTCGACGGGGTTTCCACCCTTAGCGGACAGGCTCGCCATCTTTAGTCGGCGGGGTCTGCGCCATTAAACCGCGCAGGTCGTTAGTTGCTGCAGCGATAACTTTTGCTGGATATTCCTTCGTTTTACGTCCTATAAAAACAAGGGTGCTGGATTTTCCTTCGTTTTACGTCCTATAAAAACAAGGGTGCTGGATTTTCCTTCGTTTCATGTCCTATAAAAACAAGGGGGTTTTCTCGTTTAACTAGCCTTAAAAATGAGAATTTTTAAAAAATATTTTACCTCGTGATTGGGCTTGGCCAGGCCCAATTACACTTTACAGCTTTGATTTCGAAAAAATCTGTAGCTACTCCCAATGACAAAGTGAGGGAGTATCTACGCACCTTTAGATCCTTCCAATGACAAAGTGAGGAAGTTTGTATACTATCAGTTGACAAATCCCAATGACACGTGAGGGATATGTCGACACTTCAAGTGATGACCCTTAAGTCCAATGTTATCACTCGGGGGCTCGTGAGACCCTCACAAAACAGGTCACATACACCATGGCTTGTGTGACGCACTCCGTCTAATACTTTGACCATCGTCTTACTCCAAGACTCAGTCAAAGTGGGGGCTAACTGTAGACACCTACTTTTGTCCCCATTCCCGAAAGGGAAAGGTTCGATGATGAAAGCATAAATCTCCACTTGACAACGCATCTCCTATAAAATAAACGAATCTCAATTCCCCATTTCATTTCACCCGAAACCTGCTATTTATGGAAACCTGCTAAAAATAGTAACTGTCGTAAAAGGTAGCTTCTAAAAGTGGCAAATCATAAAAGATAGAAACCTGTCAGAATTAGGTGTTGCACTCCAACATAAATCCTAAATGAGATAGAAAACTGCAAGAATCCTATTCCTAATATGATTCGGAAATAAGAGTTACGTATTAATTAAAATCCTAACGAGCCTAGAGTTCGTAACGGGCCCAGACGCATTCCGTCATGAAATGGATACGCACTAAAAGACTCGATTAAGTCTCAAACACTACGGATTTCAGGAATCCGAATCTGACTAAGAAAACAGCCCAGACCCTATTTTCAACGCCTGGCTCTGGGCGCCGAAATCTTCGGCGCCCAGGCCTGGGCGCTGGAAATATCTGGGTACGTGTTTTTTCCTAATTCTTTGTGGATTAGAACTCTGCAATTCTATCTTTCCACGAACTCTCCCCTATAAATACAGCCCCAAATTCGACGTGAAAGGAACACATAATTATATTCTGAGTATTGACTCTAAACCCCTAAGCCTAAGCCTCACGCTGCGAAATTGTTCACGCGTTCTGTCGCAATCGATCCATAAATCGAACAGAACGTATCCTGTCCCATAATTTGAGATTCGTTAAATAAAAAGGAGAAATAGCAAAGTCAAAGTGGTTAGTTTTCTGAGAACTGTGACGCACCTCTCAAGGGTGCGTCGTAATGTGTCCCTTTTCGATGATTTAATTGCTTTCCTCGCCCTTTTTATAAACTGTTAAACTAACTAAATCTGATTGTTCTATCACGCCTAACGAATATAATATTTTTGGGAAATTGGATTATCATGCTAGGTCCCTTAATACTATCTAAATCAGATAATCGCGATCGATCTAGTATTATATGTTGCATATTGCTAAAATCAACTCAGATTAGTTTAATAGTTAACGCATGTCCCTTCAATTATTTATGCTGAGCTAGTAAGGATATCCTGCCTCTGGAGTTATCGACGAGCGAAGTACTCCTCTCGGTAGTTACAGTCCCCCGAACCCTCAATCTCTACCTTGCGGGTGTATGTTGAGAGATCCCCACACCAGGGATTACAAGGGAACCTACGGCCGTCGTGGTCAAACATAATTGCACTCCCTTTATGTCACGATAACCTGGTTTTGTCAGTTTTTCTCATTGTTGTTAAAAACTGAATGGCGACTCCTATATTACTAGTCAATTGGGTGTAAACTCACAAGAAATCCAATTACACTTGATTGAATAAAAAAGAAGCGTCACACCCACGAGGGACGAGGTCATGCATTAGCCTCGTGCTTTTTCGACCCCCTCACACACCGTAAAAGGAGGCCATAACGGCAACACTCGGGTAATCACCTATCAAACGAAGTCTGATCTCAAGATCGCAAGATTGGGATTGTCCTCCCATAAATCGGGATGTAACGACATCTTATATGTTACATTGTAATTAATTATATTTAGCCCCATGTATTGTTGGGCTTAGGTTTACGATTAGTGGCAAAGTAGCTTGTGTATATATACGCTTAACTCATACTATGAAATGGCTAAGGAAACATATTTCCCAAAATCTATCATGGTATCGGAGCTAGCCGTCTAGCAAACCCTAATTTTTTAGCCGGCGGGGTCTACGCCAAAAATCGCGTAGGTCCTTATTTTCAAATTTCAAAAACAGATTCGTCCACTTCTATCGGACGGGGTTTCCACCCTTAGCGGACAGGCTCGCCATCTTTAGTCGGCGGGGTCTGCGCCATTAAACCGCGCAGGTCGTTAGTCGCTGCAGCGATAACTTTTGCTGGATTTTCCTTCGTTTTACGTCCTATAAAAACAAGGGTGCTGGATTTTCCTTCGTTTTACGTCCTATAAAAACAAGGGTGCTGGATTTTCCTTCGTTTTATGTCCTATAAAAACAAGGGGGTTTTCTCGTTTAACTAGCCTTAAAAATGAGAATTTTTAAAAAATATTTTACCTCGTGATTGGGCTTGGCCAGGCCCAATTACACTTTACAGCTTTGATTTCGAAAAAATCTGTAGCTACTCCCAATGACAAAGTGAGGGAGTATCTACGCACCTTTAGATCCTTCCAATGACAAAGTGAGGAAGTTTGTATACTATCAGTTGACAAATCCCAATGACACGTGAGGGATATGTCGACACTTCAAGTGATGACCCTTAAGTCAAATGTTATCACTCGGGGGCTCGTGAGACCCTCGCAAAACAGGTCACATACACCATGGCTTGTGTGACGCACTCCGTCTAATACTTTGACCATCGTCTTACTCCAAGACTCAGTCAAAGTGGGGGCTAACTGTAGACACCTACTTTTGTCCCCATTCCCGAAAGGGAAAGGTTCGATGATGAAAGCATAAATCTCCACTTGACAACGCATCTCCTATAAAATAAACGAATCTCAATTCCCCATTTCATTTCACCCGAAACCTGCTATTTATGGAAACCTGCTAAAAATAGTAACTGTCGTAAAAGGTAGCTTCTAAAAGTGGCAAATCATAAAAGATAGAAACCTGTCAGAATTAGGTGTTGCACTCCAACATAAATCCTAAATGAGATAGAAAACTGCAAAAATCTTATTCCTAATAAGATTCGGAAATAAGAGTTACGTATTAATTAAAATCCTAACGAGCCTAGAGTTCGTAACGGGCCCAGACGCATTCCGTCATAAAATTGATACGCGCTAAAAGACTCGAATTAATCTCAAACTCTACGGATTTCAGGAATCCGAATCTGACTAAAGAAAACAGCCCAGACTCTATTTTCAACGCCTGGCTCTGGGCGCCGAAATCTTCGGCGCCCAGGCCTGGGCGCTGAAAATACCTGGGTACGTGTTTTTTCCTAATTCTTTGTGGATTAGAACTCTGCAATTCTATCTTTCCACGAACTCTTTCCTATAAATAGACCCCTAAATTCGACGTGAAAGAAAACACACACAACACATAATTATATTCTGAGTATTGACTCCAACCCTTAGCCTAAGCCTCTCGCTGCGAAATTTTTCACGCGTTCTGTCGCAATCGATCCATAAATAGAACAGAACGTATCTTGTCCCATAATTGAGATTCGTTAAATAAAAAGGAGAAATAGCAAATTCAAAGTGGTTAGTTTTCTGAGAACCGTGACGCACCTCTCAAGGGTGCGTCGTAATGTGTCCCTTTTCGATGATTTAACTGCTTTCCTCGCCCTTTTTATTAACTGTTAAACTAACCTAATCTGATTGTTCTATCACGCCTAACAAATATAATATTTTTTGGGAAATCGGATTATCATGCTAGGTCCCTCAATGCTATTTAAATCAGATAATCACGATTGAATTAGTATTATATGTTGCGTATTGCTAAAATCAACTCAGATTAGTTTAATAGTTAACGCATGTCCCTTCAATTATTTATGCTGAGCTAGTAAGGATATCCTGCCTCTGGAGTTATCGACGAGCGAAGTACTCCTCTCGGTAGTTACAGTCCCCCGAACCCTCAATCTCTACCTTGCGGGTGTATATTAAGAGATCCCCACACCAGGGATCACAAGGGAACCTACGGCCGTCGTGGTCAAACATAATTGCACTCCCTTTATGTCACGATAACCGGTTTTTGTTAGTTTTTCTCATTGTCGTTAAAAACTGAATGGCGACTCCTATATTACTAGTCAATTGGGTGTAAACTCACAGGAAATCCAATTACACTTGATTGAATAAAAAGGATCGTCACACCCACGAGGGACGAGGTCATGCATTAGCCTCGTGCTTTTTTGACCCCCTCACATAGACTATCCCCTTTTCTGATACGGTACCACCTAAGGTAGCGCCCTTTTCGCAAACACGGGTTCTAGCGTGGGCTAAGTATTATGATGGTCTCCCGCGTTGGGCCGTAGCTACAAATGGCTTTGTGGGTCTTTCTGAAAACTACAAGTTATGGATGAGCTCCGATGATAAAGATGTGAGGACCGAGGCTCAAAATGGGGAGCCGGCTGAGCTTTTGATACCTCGTATTCGTGTTAGGTATGAGGGTCCTGATTCTGCCAAACCTCGTACCTATAGTATTAAGACTGTGAAAGCTCGTCCTGATCGAAAGCGAAAGGAAGTTCCTCCCCGTTCTAGTTTCAGGCCTAAAAAGGTGCCTAACATGAAGGGGCCTGCTGTTGTTAAAACAAATGCAAGTTCTCGCGGAGATCGTCGCCGGAACAATGTATGGGTTAGGAAGGCTCAGCCGCCTGTGGAAACAGTGGCTAGTCTAGTTGATGATAATAATCCTTCTCCCACCATTGTCTGTGCCCTTGAGGCTGAGCGAGCTATAACTGAGAATGTTTCTGAAGCCTTGGCATCTTTGGAAGTTAGTGTCCAGGAGCCGGTTCTTATGGAGATTGATATTGGGGCAGCGCAGAAGACTGTGGGGATGGATCCTGCGAACATTGCCCTCTACAAGACTTTATTTGATGATCCGGAAGAACTAGAGTAGTGTAGTTCTTGCTAGGGTGTAGGTGCCCTCTATTTATTTCAGTTGTGTTTGTTTTTATTCTTAGCACTTTGTTTTCCTTCTTATTATTTCTCAATAAAGGCGTATTTTTATTTTTCATTTTCATTTATTTTTTGTTTCTCCTCTTTTTTATGTTTTTATATGTCTAACACTTTTGCACAAAGAATATGTTTTTTTTTTATTGGACCGAATCCTTGGTAAGGATTGCCTACGTATCTTATCAGAATCAGGTCGCGCGTAGTTCTAGCTTTAGAATAAGTTCTATCATGCCGGATTTCGGTAGATATGCCCTGAGGTGGTAGCATATTACTTAACCGGTCAAATGAGTGAAGTATTATCATTATTTTCGTCTGCCGTTTTTTTTTTTTTTTTTGCCGTAAGTCGCGTAAAAAATGAAATTCGACTAATTTGTATGGCTATATTTTGGTAAGCCTATTTGGATACGTACTGTACCCCCCAAGTGTTCGTTATTTTTCCGTTGTGTGCGGATAAAATGACGAGCACTTCTGAAAACAAAATTTTTGGCAGGCAGAGAGTTTCAACGCCCAGGCTGGGGCGTCAGAAATTTCGGCGCCCAGCCCTAGGCGCTGAAAATGACTTGGGCGGTCAATTTTGGACGCTTTGCTTCACATGTTCTTGCATTTATTTCTTTTTTTTTGTGCCTTGATTTTTTGCTCGTATTTAAAGTCAATTTTGAGGCTATTTTGGAGGCTTTTTTGACTGTTAGCGTGAAATGCATTTTTGTCCGGATTAATTTTTTCTATTCGTGACTCGAAACAGTTTTGAAAATGGGGTTAGGGTGCGGAAGTTATGAAGATCTTTGTGTAGGTTTTTGAGGTGGGTTGAAGTGCGTGTTGTTAGTGAAGGGTATGATGGAATTATGTTTTATGTATCTGTTTTTTGGTAACATTTGCATTGTTTTGGATTTTGATTTCCTTTGATTTCTTTGGGTTGCATGGATTGACTCTTATGATGACACTGGTTGGCTTTTTAGGTTTTGGGGATATGAATGGGATAGTGTGGTTTATTTTGTGGGTTTCGGGAATTGGTTCCCATGGCACTATTTCAAAACCGAGTGGGCTTTGTTTGTTGGGCCTAGAGTGGGCCGCCTCTATATTTTTGTATTTTGCAAGTACATTTGGTGCTTTATTTAGTGTTAGAATAAAAAAATTTAGGAGAAATATTACGCCTTTATTGATTCGGAAAGTAAGGAAAACACACTGAAATAAAACTGACCTATATTCTAAGGGGTCTTAGGACCATCTAAAGTCTTTATTATTTTTCTACCAATCTAAAGAACTACTAGGCGCTTTTTACTACGGGTGCTCTATGTGGCTCAAGCCTGGGGTTTGGTCTCATAAAACTTCGGTCCTTCACCGGTACTCATCTTGAATTCTATTCCTTTTGCATTGACCCACTGATATGTCTTCACCCATCCGTTCTCGATCTCTTCCAGTGTTGATGCAGGAGAGATTAACCGGGTTGGATCGAAACCTTCATCTTGTAAAGCTAGGGTAGTCATCACAGTCTCGTCCTCCATAGGCCTCGGTTCCTTAAACAATGTCCATAGGGCCTGGTTGTCCAATATTTCAGCTGTTTTAGTCTTGGTGAGGTGGGGTGCCTCATCCAAGGTGTGGCATTCATGGAAAATTTCAAATCCGGGTTTTAGCAAGCCATCCTGAACGAAGGGTTGAGGGAAATCACAGCATGGGTGTCCTTCTCCTTTCCGAGCGAACATCCCGTTAAGGGTTCTTTGATATGGGGGAAGGAGGGTGGTTTGTTTGGCCTTGTTAAGGCGTAGCCTAAACAGGCGGTCAGCAATATCTTCCTCCGTTGGTTCATAGCCTAAGCCAAAGGGAGTAGATTTGTTGGGTAAAGGATGGAATGTGCATTCCTTCCTCCTTATGCCCAATGGGGTTCCAGGGAAATAACCTTGAGCTAACAGCATTCTAGGGATGACTCGGGATGCATGCGGGTCTAGGAATGCTGGGTCATAGTCTTCAATGAACTGGATTGCTTCTTCCATTTGAAACCCATAAAGGTCGTCTGCAGTTTCGGCCGTTCCAACCATAGTACAACTGACGTCGAGAGGAGGGGCGCGGATTTCTAGTATTACCCCGTTATGGTTAAGTTTAACCATTTGGTGCAAGGTAGAAGCCACACCTCCTAAGTCATGGAGCCAGGGTCGCCCCAATAGGAGGTTGAAAGTGGGCTTGATGTCGATTATTTGAAACTCCGTGGTGCGTGCCACAGGCCCGGTTTGTATGGTAAGGTTGATTTTTCCCAATACAGGCCTTCGGGAGTTATCATAAGCTCGTACCCCTTGCGTGGAGGTTTGGAAGTCATCGTTTCCTAGCCCCAAGCAATGGGCGGTTCGCAATGGGCAGACATTAACCGCCGAACCATTATCTACGAGCGCTAGGGGGATGTTTTGTCCTTTGCATCCAACCACTAGATAAAGGGCTTTATTGTGAGCACCCCCCTCTTTGGGCAAGTCTTTGTCAGTGAAAACTATGGCCTTTTCTCCGGCATCTCTCGTGACATGGCTAACCAATGAGTCAGGTGTGATATCTGTAGGTACTGAGATGAGGTCGAGTGAGCGAATAAGCTTTTCGCGATGTTCCTTTGAAGTACACATGAGATCCCAAATGGTAATCTCGGCCTTGGTTCTTTTTAGTTGTTTCAGGAGAGGATTTTCAATGACTTCTGCGACGGTGGCGTGCCGTCCATTCTCAGGAGTTTGCCTAACTGGGATGTCGTCCATAGGAGGTGGGTGAATATCTGGTTGGTATATTCTTCCGGATCGGGTGAGGTTGTCAACCTCGGGCTCCTGAGGGGTGGTGTCAATGAGAGCATACCCGGGCCAAGTTTCAGTGAAGATGTCCTGGCCTGACACTTGAAATAGGTAAATATCTTCAGCATCATCATCCCACACACCGCACACTTCTCTCTCGATTCGATCCATAGGGACCACAACGAGTGGTGCACCTTGAGGTGTAATATACACCGTGGGGTCGAAGTTCTCTGGTTGGTCGAGAGAGATGTGACAAGAGCCGAGTGGGCTTTTGTTGTTGTTGGGTTTGCCAACGTTAGGGAGAGGTATCACTTCATCCTCTATCATGTCCTGGATCGTATGTTTTAGATTCCAGCAGTTTTCAGTGTCATGCCCATTTCCTTCATGGAATTTGCAGTAAGTACCTTCGACCCAATATTTTCCCTTGACAGGAGGGTCACGGGTGGGGCCAATAGGTCTCAACTTTCCTTGATTGGTTAGTCTTTCAAAGGCTTGTACCAAAGTCGACCCGAGTGGGGCAAACTTTCGGTCTCGGACCCATCTTCCAGGGCTTCTTCGGGCGGGAGTCTCTTCTACAGCATGGACTTCTTGGGCTTGGGATGTGTTACCCCGATTATAGGTGTTGTTTTTATATGTGGGTTTGCTTTGTATGGTTTTGGCGAGGTCGTCCTCGATCTTTATTCCCACATCATAAACTCTTTTGAAAGTGTCAAGTCCCAGGTACCTAAGGTGTTGTCTGTAAGCCGGGTCCAGGTTGTCAATGAATTTTCGGACCAATTCTGTTTCGGGAGGCCTATTGATTAGCTGGGCCGCCTGGTCCCTCCATCTAGAAAAGTAGGTTGTGAAACCCTCATTTTTCTTTTGGAAGTGAACTTCCAGCTCGCGCATGGTGACTTGGAAATCCATGTTCGACGAGTATTGCTTGATGAAGACATTGACAAAGTCTTCCCAAGTGGGGAAGAGCTTAGGGTCCTGGTGATAGTACCATTTGAGTGGCACAGGTTCCAAGGACAAAGGAAAGGCAGGTAAATACATGGACTTGTCCACGCCTTCCAAGTTCATGGCATTCACACAGCTCAGTAGATGATCACGGGGGTTGTCCGTGGCCTTGAACTTTGGTAAGTCAGATGAACTGAACTTTTCTGGTAGTTTGCCAGGAAAAGGTTCAGGATCAAGGGAGAAGTATTTTCTCCCCATGGTTTGCTGTAGGACCATTTTTTCAATCCTCTTCTCGTTATCGAGGTCATTTTTGGCTTGCGCAGCCGCTAAAGCTTCATTTTCCATTTTCAATTGGCCCATAAGTTGGGTCATTTGGACCATCTGGTCTCGCAAATCTTCGATGGACATGTTTGAAGGTGCGAATCGAGGTTGGGGAAGCGGAGATCCTTGAAATGAGGGATGACGGACGGAGCTTGGAGTCACTAAACCTGATGTTGGCGATGTATCTTCGAGACGCACTAACCTATGATTCCCTGATCGGCACCAAGTGGCAGGACCAGTCCTAGGCATAAGATAAGCTAAAGTTTAGGTTCCCAAAGTTTCAAGCATTACTTAGTCTAGACTTCGACTCTCTCTATTGGTTTTTCACTCTTTCTTTTGTTGGTACACTTTTTAGTTTTTTTTTCTTTTGGTCATTCTTTGGATTTTCGAAACACTTGCCGGTGTGACATTCATAATTGTTAGCATGTTCGGTTTTTAGTGTCGAGCATTGTCGTCGTAGGAGGCCTAACAACGACGCAAAGAGTTATTAATTTTTTACGAGTCGCTTTTGAAATCGAGTGTTTTTCTTACGCCCTCGTAGCAATTCTTTTTTTACGAACATTTTTTTGTGCTACGTATTTACCTTTTGCGCGGGCACCGAGGCTGCTGCGCCTGACCAGAAGGCCAAGCAGCAACTTCAGCGCCCAGCGAGGGGCGTGAGAAATTCTGGCGCCCAGCCAGGGGCGTTGAAAATGCGTCCCTGGCTGGTTCTCGTTTTCTGTCTTCTGTTTATGCACTTCGATTTGCGTGCTTGCCTAATAACGTCCTTTACGCGTAGCGGCGTTTGTGGGATTCGTTACAGGCCATCCCGAGCGTCGCTTATTTTTGTGGCGATCATTCGGGCTTGCGGAACACGTATTTCGGTATAACTCTTTGGCAAATTAGTCTATGAATGTTTGGGCAATTTTTAACGTCGTTGGTTTTTTTCTAGGATAGCTTGTCACACACAATCACATATTTCGCTACACATAACTAACATTTATCATGAGGCGATAATAACATGTCATGTAGTTTATGATAGGCTTCTATGGGTAGTTATTTGCGCCTGGCTTGGTACCGCTTCTATCGTAGATCCAACACATGCCCCGGTCGAGGTAGTGTCTTCAACAGACGAATTTCGCCCAAGAGGCCAACCCGCAAGTGCAAGCCAAGGGGGCATGCAGGCGAGAGGGACCTAATGAGCGAGCGATTGGGTTCGGGATAGGTGTACTACCTGCACAAGTACCGAGTGGGCAACATGCGCGGCGTATGCACCCCCCTGTTGGCGAAAAAGGGTATCCTTAGTCCCAACTCCCGAGGGAGCCGAGATTCGTTATGCGGTTCTGCCCGTTCACATTAATATGCTGATTTTCAGGTCATCCCAACTTGATTGGGAAATAAACGCGGGGTAGGATCGTTTCACCCTTCGGCTATTTTGATTACCTACAAGCACGAGTATTTCCTTCACTTTCCCCAGTGGAGTCGCCACTGTGAGGGGGTCGAAAAAGCACGAGGCTAATGCATGACCTCGTCCCTCGTGGGTGTGACGCTTCTTTTTTATTCAATCAAGTGTAATTGGATTTCCTGTGAGTTTACACCCAATTGACTAGTAATATAGGAGTCGCCATTCAGTTTTTAACAACAATGAGAAAAACTGACAAAACCCGGTTATCGTGACATAAAGGGAGTGCAATTATGTTTGACTACGACGGCCGTAGGTTCCCTTGTGATCCCTGGAGTGGGGATCTCTCAACATACACCCGCAAGGTAGGGATTGAGGGTTCCGGGGACTGTAACTACCGAGAGGAGTACTTCGCTCGTCGATAACTCCAGAGGCAGGATATCCTTACTAGCTCAGCATAAATAATTGAAGGGACATGCGTTAACTATTAAACTAATCTGAGTTAATTTTAGCAATATGCAACATATAATACTAGATCGATCGCGATTATCTGATTTAGATAGTATTAAGGGACCTAGCATGATAATCCAATTTCCCAAAAATATTATATTTGTTAGGCGTGATAGAACAATCAGATTTAGTTAGTTTAACAGTTTATAAAAAGGGCGAGGAAAGCAATTAAATCATCGAAAAGGGACACATTACGACGCACCCTTGAGAGGTGCGTCACGGTTCTCAAAAAACTAACCACTTTGACTTTGCTATTTCTCCTTTTTATTTAACGAATCTCAAATTATGGGACAGGATACGTTCTGTTCGATTTATGGATCGATTGCGACAGAACGCGTGAACAATTTCGCAGCGTGAGGCTTAGGCTTAGGGGTTTAGAGTCAATACTCAGAATATAATTGTGTGTTCCTTTCATGTCGAATTTGGGGCTGTATTTATAGGGGAGAGTCCGTGGAAAGATAGAATTGCAGAGTTCTAATACACAAAGAATTAGGAAAAAATACGTACCCAGGTATTTCCAGCGCCCAGGCCTGGGCGCCGAAGATTTCGGCGCCCAGAGCCAGGCGTTGAAAATAGGGTCTGGGCTGTTTTCTTAGTCAGATTCGGATTCCTGAAATCCGTAGTGTTTGAGACTTAATCGAGTCTTTTAGTGCGTATCAATTTTATGACGGAATGCGTCTGGACCCGTTACGAACTCTAGGCTCGTTAGGATTTTAATTAATACGTAACTCTTATTTCCGAATCATATTAGGAATAGGATTCTCGCAGTTTTCTATCTCATTTAGGATTTATGTTGGAGTGCAACACCTAATTCTGACAGGTTTCTATCTTTTATGACTTGCCACTTTTAGAAGCTACCCTTTACGACAGTTACTATTTTTAGCAGGTTTCCATAAATAGCAGGTTTTGGGTGAAATGAAAAGGGGAATTGAGATTCGTTATTTTATAGGAGATGCGTTGTCAAGTGGAGATTTATGTTTTCATCATCGAACCTTTCCCTTTCGGGAATGGGGACAAAAGTAGGTGTCTACACGGTGCGACGGTTGACAACGTCAAAGTAACCAGTTCTCAAACAAGTAATCTCAAATCACTCAGGTATTGAGGATTAGTGTCTAATAATTTTAATGAAATTTACTTATGACAGATTTTCATCCCTTACAGTAAAGTTTCATAGGTCTGTCCGATACTAGTCTTCCCAAAGTAAGTATCTATGCAAATGATTGCGACATTGCCATATCCACATAGTTCAAGAAACAGAACTACTAGTCATCTTGCATTCTAGTCGTCTAGCGTTTTCTATGCGACCACCTTTATAGAAAACATCCGACCAGGGACCATTTTCAACTTTTGACATTAAAGTTCACTTGATAGACATTTCTTAGTCACATGACTGGTCCTGACAGTCTATCTTGAATATATCGTCAAATTGAAGGGACTCGTCATTTAATACTAAACCAAGATTAAATGGAATATGAAAAAACATTTCATATATGATAAATGTTCAACCCTAATGTTTTACAACCATGGGCCTCAAACCCATCTTTAAAACAGTTCATGGAATTCAAAGCTATGGTTGATTTCCAGTGCTACAATGTGAGTGTTGCTTCTCACTTGTTGCATAGGTTTAGTTATCATGCTTTGCCAATCTTAATATTCTTTTCATCGAATGTTCTTCGAGATAGATGATAAGATCTTTTGAGTATGTTTATTTTGTGATCTAGTCTTTCTTGCTACAATAGTGGTTCTACGCATTTTGCAATGAAAAACCATTAAGCCAGCAGACATGTGATCCACCCAAGTTCAGAGAAGAACTCTTTAACGTAAACAACCATGTTTTATTGCTTCTTAGGCAATAAGTACTTTTACTTCAACTGTATAGGTTGCTAATTATGCTTTGTTTGGATTTACTTATCCAAGCAGTTCACAGATATGCAGAAGACTTTCCAACTATATCTTAGAACATAGAAATTAATATTTAATTTCCCACGCAAGAACTCATGGTCTTCAATCCATGTTGCCATTTCAAAACACGGTGCTCTATAGCTCGTCCTTGCCAATGGTTAACCACAAAGGGATCTTGCTTGATCCTTTGCGAGTGTTTATGCGTGTAGCATCAATATTTAGCATATCTTTATTTCCTTGAACCAAGAACTATTCCTATGTACCTTTTCAAGTACCATAAGTTTTTCTTGATCTCAATCTAGTTGATCTTTACTTAGATCAATAGAGATTGGTATATGTTCGTCATGCCTAAAGTCATACGATATGTGTTTGGCGATCCTCATATTATATTATACATGATAAATTCTTTTGCAGAATAATTCCCAATTGAATTCTATCCATGTAACTTTAGCTCATCTAGTTTCAGTAGATACTAAATCCAACTAAATTCTTTGACATATAATATAGGTTAAGAATCTCATTCAGACTCTTTGATGTTTAACTTAGTAAATGCTTATACATAGTTCAAACATTCTTTACTTAGATTTATTCATATGGGTCGAATATCTCCAATGGAGTCTTTCGTGTTTCATTTAGTAAATGCCATTACTTAATCCAAAACAATATTATAAGATCTTTGTAAAAAGATCTTAAAACCCAGTATGTACTAAGTTTCTCCTTGGTCCATTCATTGATGAATAATTTTCAAATCTAAATCATTAGCATTTGAATGTTATTTCACAATAGAGAGATATGTGTGTGATACACATAGGACCAATTAAGTTTTACATACTCCCACTAAACTTCTTATACATCTATAAGAATCATGTACATTTTATGAAACTAAAATGCTTATTAGCTTCATTAAAATATAATTCCAATTCCCAATTGCTTGCTTAAATTTGTACTTAGATTTCATAAGCTAGCTTTCCTTTTTCAAGCATTTATTTGGATCCACAAATCCTATGACATACCATGTACATAGTTTATTCCAAGATTTGATTGAGGAATACGTTTTGTCATCCAATTGCCATATGTACCAATATGCAATCATTGCTTGATTTATAGACTTGAGCATTACGATTATGCATGGGGTTTCAACACAATCCACGCCATGAATTTGCTTGTAACCTTTTAGCAACTAATCTAGCTTTGTGTGTGAAGACACAATTTCATGTTTGATGGTTTTTATCCTTAAAACAAACTTGCAACCAATAGGTGTGAAACTATTCTTGCAAATCAACAAAATGTCAATTTTGTCATCAAAACATTGATTCTGTTTTATGGCCTTTAACCATCTAAAACATTTGAATCTATTATATGGCCTCTAACCATTTTAGGGAATCTATATTTTGCCATAGCTTTCTTACAAGTCACATACTCATTATTATCTTGATAATAGTTTGACTGCAAGTTGTAGGTTTCTTCACTATCTATTAGAAGAATCTCATAGTTTCAGTGAACTGAACTCTATGTTTCTTCACTATCTAATAGAAGAATCTCATAGTTTCAGTGACTTGAACTCTATGTCTACTTGGGTATAGAACATCAAACAATAGAATATTGTGAGGGGGTCGAAAAAGCACGAGGCTAATGCGTGACCTCGTCCCTGGTGGGTGTGACGATTCTTTTTTCAATCAAGTGTAATTGGATTTCCTGTGAGTTTACACCCAAGTGACTAGTAATATAGGAGTCGTCATTCAGTTTTTAACGACAATGAGAAAAACTGACAAAACCCGGTTATCGTGACATAAAGGGAGTGCAATTATGTTTGACCACGGCGGCCGTAGGTTCCCTTGTGATCCCTGGTGGTGGGGATCGCTCAACGTACACCCGCAGGGTAGAGATTGAGGGTTCGGGGGACTGTAACTACTGAGAGGAGTACTCGCTCGTCGATAACTCCAGAGGCAGGATATCCTTACTAGCTCAGCATAAATAATTGAAGGGACATGCGTTAACTATTAAACTAATCTGAGTTGATCTTAGCAATATGCAACATATAATACTAGATCGATCGCGATTATCTGATTTAAATAGCATTAAGGTGTTAGGTTATGATACATATGACAATTCATAAATCATGTGGAAAAACCATATAGCCAGGAAAGCATATTATTTACACATAATCATTTAGCATAGAATAGATGCATACATGTTGTAGCGTGCCTTCCCTAGCTGCGCCCGAACCGAACAGGAACAAGTCTTTAGGACTCCAAATGTCGTCCCTCCGTAGATAGTCCACAGTACGTCCGGATCCGCCTCAAGTTAGACCAACTAGAATCTCCCTTAAGGTGCTTAGGAATTTCAGCTAGTGTTTGCAAGTGTATGGCTGATTTTTATTTCAAAAACTTACCCTTTGAATACTTCAATCGTACCCATAAATTGTGACCCTAGGCACCTATTTATAGGAGTATGGAAAAGGAATTGTAATCCTACTAGGATGTGGATTTGCTAGTTAGAACTTTATTAGGACTCTAAATAACAAAACAAATCTAATAGGATTAGGATTTTAATCTTTGCACAAATCCTAATAGGATTAGGATTTCCCGCACAAGCATTGCACGAGCCGTGCACCCGCGCAAGCCTTGCGGCCCACGACAGGCGCACAACCCACGCTGCTGTGCTCTCGCGCACGCGCGCCCTTGGCTGGGCCTGGCCTTGCGCTGGGCCTAGTCGAGGCGTGCGTTTGTGCGTGCGGCTCGCTGGGCGATGGCCTGGCTTCGTGTTGGGCCTTCGTCTAGCGGGCCTCGTCCGATGCTAATTCGTACGATACGCTTCCGATTAAATTCCCGATTCCGGAATTAATTTCCGTTTCGAACAAATATTTAATATTTCCGTTTCCGGAATTATTTTCCGATTCCGATAATATTTCCGATTCTGACAATATTTCCGTTTCCGGCAATTATTTTCCGATTTCGGCAATATTTCCATTTCCGATAATATTTTCCGATACGTACCATGTTTCCGTTTCCGGCAACATCTACGACTTGGATAATATTTATATTTCCGATACGATCCATATTTCCGTTTCCGGCAATATCATCGTTTCCGGAGTATTCATTTCTTGCTTGTGACGATCTCAGCTCCCATTGAAACCAAGATTCCGAATATCCATAGATAGAGTATTTAATGCCATTAAATACTTGATCCGTTTACGTACTATTTGTGTGACCCTAAGGGTTCAGTCAAGAGTAAGCTGTGGATTAATATCATTAATTCCACTTGAACTGAAGCGGCCTCTAGCTAGGCATTCAGCTCACTTGATCTCACTGAATTATTAACTTGTTAATTAATACTGAACCGCATTTATTAGACTTAACATAGAATGCATACTTGGACCAAGGGCATTATTTCCTTCAGTCTCCCACTTGTCCTTAGGGACAAGTGTGCATTTCCTATTCCTTTGTCGCTCGATGCTTACTCTTGAACATAAGGTAAGAGTTGTCATACTTATTATGTCCAGAGGTGTTTCTCGGTTTCAGAGTTCAACTGATCAAATTAACAGATAATCATAGCCTATGATTCATCCGAGCACGGCCATGCATTTCACAGTTTCTAGCTCTCCGAGTGGCCTTGTACAACTTTTAAGCATCTCATCCCGATTTATGGGAGGACAATCCCAATCTTGCGATCTTAAGATTATACTTCGTTTGATAGGTGATTGAAGGAAATAATGCCCTTGGTCCAAGTATGCATTCTATGTTAAGTCTAATAAATGCGGTTCAGTATTAATTAACAAGTTAATAATTCAGTGAGATCAAGTGAGCTGAATGCCTAGCTAGAGGCCGCTTCAGTTCAAGTGGAATTAATGATATTAATCCACAGCTTACTCTTGACTGAACCCGTAGGGTCACACAAATAGTACGTAAACGGATCAAGTATTTAATGGCATTAGATACTCCATCTATGGATATTCGGAATCGACGGATCTTGGTTTCAGTGGGAGCTGAGATCGTCACAGGCAAGAAATGAATACTCCGGAAACGATGATATTGCCGGAAACGGAAATATGGATCGTATCGGAAATATAAATACTATCCAAGTCGTAGATGTTGCCGGAAACGGAAACATGGTACGTATCGGAAAATATTATCGGAAATGGAAATATTGCCAGAATCGGAAATATTGCCGGAAACGGAAATATTGTTAGAATCGGAAATATTATCGGAATCGGAAAATAATTCCGGAAACGGAAATATTAAATATTTGTTCGAAACGGAAATTGATTCCGGAATCGGAAATATTAAATATTGTTCGTATCGGAAATGAATTCCGGAATCGGGAATTTAATCGGAAGCGTATCGTACGAATTAGCATCGGACGAGGCCCGCTAGACGAAGGCCCAGCACGAAGCCAGGCCGTCGCCCAGCGAGCCAACGCACACCAGCGCACGCCAAGCCTCGACCAGGCCCAGCGCAAGGCCAGGCCCATCCAAGGCCTTGGGCGCGCGCGCGCGGAGCGCAGCAATGGGCCGAGCGCTGTGCGCCTAGCGTGGGCCGCAAGGCTTGCGCGGGTGTACGGTGCTCGTGCATTGCGTGTGCAGGAATCCTGAAGTAATCAGAATTCGAAGTGTGATTAAATCCTAAAACTATTAGATAATGATTATTTAATTAGAGTCCTAGTAGGGTTATAATTAAATAAATTAGTATCCTAATAGGATTCCAAAACCCTTTCCATAACTCTATAAATACGTGCCTAGGGTCACATATTTTAACAGATTATTCAAGTATTCAAAGTGAGTTTTTGAGAGAAAATTCAGACACATTTCTTACCTAAGAGTGCCGAAAATCTTTAGTACCTTAAGGGCGATTCTAGTTGGTCAATCTTAAGGCGGATCCGGACGTGCTGTGGACTATCTACGGAGGGACGACACTTGGAGTCCTAAAGACTTGTTCTTGTTCGGCTCGGGCGCAGCTAGGGAAGGCACGCAACAAAGAGTATGCATCTAAACTATGCTATATGATTATGTGTAAATAATATGTTTTCCTGGCTAAATGGTTTTTCCGCATGATTTATGAATTGTCATATGTATCATAACCTAATAGTGGTATCACGAGCCCCTTATTATTTTCATAATCTAAATTGCATGAACATGGTTAAATATTACAAATTTGCATGAATTAAAAGGGGTGATTAATTTTCGTAATTGTTAATTAATTGCAAATTGCGTTTATTTAATTATACGTACGCAATTTTTCGGCAGTTTCTTCGTTACTCATCCAAATCGAGTGATTTTTGTGTCAATTCCGCATGTAAAAGGCATTCTAAAATTTTTTCTGCCGAACCCAGAATTCTCAAATTCGAAGCCTAACTATGACTTTTTGAAGGTTTTAGCTTTTCGAATGCAAAATTTCGTAAATTTAAGATGTTAAATTAAATATTTGCGATTCTTGTTGATAAATCTTGAATTTTTGATTGACCTACTGTATATGTTTAACAAGTTTGAATGCCTAGCCTTGTTAATTATGCAATCTAATTTGTAATTATGATTAATTTGTTGAAAATTAGAATAATTTAGAATTAATTTGATTTTCATAATTAATTATAATTTAATTAGAAACCTATGATTAAAAACCACCATAAAAATTGTAAATTTATGATAAATTTTAAATTTTTATGACCTAGGCTTGAATCCATAATAATCGGAAATCAATTGAATAATAAATTTTCGATTTTTCGCCCTAAAATTATGAAATTAATATTATTTATTAATTTGTCATTAATTTTAAATATAAATTTTAAATTTTTTATGCGATTCGTTCATATAACTTGCACGCACAAAGCAATGGACGCTTCGTGTTACCCTTAAGGGGTGTTGTATAGTGCGGGCATGCGACGACGAGCAAGGGAGCTCGTCGCCCGTGCGGCACGAATGTAATGAGCAGGGGCATGGTGCACGAGCACAAGGCAGTAGCCCTGCCTTGTGTCGTGGGCCACGAGCTATGGACGAATGGGCATGGGCGAAGGCAAGGCATGGCAGTCGCGTGTGGGCAGCAAGCGAGCTGCGCCACAACGCGCACTGCCTCGCGCAAGCTCGCGCAGCGAGCGCAAGCTCGCGTGCCACGAGCACTGCGCCCAGCGTCGATCGCGCGCAGCGAGCAATTGCTCGCGCATAGCGAGTGATGGCTCGCGCACAGCGAGCGATGGCTCGCGTGCATCGAGCGCTGGAGCGCGCGCAGCGAGCGCTGGCGAGCGCGCACAGCGAGCGATGGCTCGCGTGCATCGAGCGCTGGCGCGCGCGCAGCGAGCACCACTTGTGCGATGGCTTGCGATGGAAGATGCAGCAGCTATGCAACGAGCGCATGGGCTGCGCGCACATGGCCAGCGATGGCTGTGTGCGTGTGGCCCATGGGCGTGCGATGCGTAGGGTGTTTGCGTTGCGATTAGATCGTTTTGAATGTTTAATTTGAAATTTTTCAGTTTACGTGATTTTAATTAATTTTAAAATTAATAATTTAAATTATTTTCTTGGATTTTAATTTAGAATATTGTAATTATAATAAATTTTATTTATTCTAATTATTTTACTAAAATTAAAATCATGAATTAATTTAAATACGACTGAAATTAAATTAAACTTTTTGGATTCAATTATAAATTCATATGAGCTTTAAATTTTAATTAAATTTGTATGTTTCCGGTTAGACTAGAAATACATTTTTATGTTTAAAATTAGTAAAGCATATAAATTTATTGGTTTAAGTGGGAGCGCTTTTTAGTCATAAACTCTTGATTAGGTCTACGAATCCTTAAGGTTAAATCAACTTGATTAGAATTAATAAGGACTGAATAATTGGTAGATTATTGGTGCCCTTGATTAATTGCTGCAAATGTTTACGTGATGCATAATGTGTTTTACTAACCAGCTATGTGGGCCATTCATGATAATGAATGGGTGAATGGTATATATTGTATATGTACTGTTTTGCAGGTTATGAAGTGACTAGTATGGCCCAAATAGGATAGAAAATATGGTCTGCTTACCATTAATTTGAATGTAATTGGTCTAAAGTACCAAAGTTGTTTTTCAATTCAAATATGGTCTGCGTACCATCAAATAGTTGTAATTAGTTTTAATTATAGCTTATCCTATTTGAAGAAAATGGTGCCTCCCACGGAGATTTTCAAGACGGACTTTGAAGTCAAAGCTTCAAGATGAAGTCGGGCCATACTAGATCACCTTTATCTTATGCATGCTTTAAGTTATTTATTGCTTTAAATATGTCTTAATTATGCATAAGATTATGGCTTGATTATGTTGCATGATTAAGGATTTTAGTTCACTTAAAATCTAACCAACATAGTAAGAGCCTTAAGTTCCAAACTTAAAAATTGAGTTAAAAGGTGCCATGCCAAAATATACACTTGCTTGGATATCCTTTACATCAATCTAGTAATAGTTTTCGCTCAGCGAGGTGTTACTTATTGGTCCTAAAGGGGCAAGGTACACAAATAATTGTGAGTACATGTTAGTTTTGGTGAAACTCAACGATATAAGTAAGGAGTCCTTTTATGTCGTGGCAAAATCGATAGGTTTACCTAATAAGTTCTTAGACGTACCTATCAACCAAGAATAGTTTCTAGACTATTAGCAAAAGGCTTTTGCTTACCTAAGATGTTCTAGGATTAAGTCGACAAACTGTGCTTAGTTCTTCAATGATTTTAGGATCTTGGAATCATTTTATTCACACCTGCCGGAACAAATAACTTGAATAAAATGCTTAATAAACATTGAATTATGCATGTATGCTAGGATTTAAGTTTATTAAGAGAAACTGTGAATGGTTATTTATTTGTTTATTCTTTTCAATTGTAGTTTTTAATATGGAAAACAACAATTCATTCAACATTCGATCAATTCTCGAAAAGGAGAAGTTGAACGGGAAAAACTTCCTTGACTAGCAAAGGAACTTGCAAATAGTTCTTATGCAGGAAGAAAAGGAGTATGTCCTAGATGAGGCGATGCCCGAAGCCGCAGGCGACGGGGTCACTCAGGCAGCCCTCAATCGTTGGATTGATGCCAACAAGGATGTGAAATGTCTAATGCTCGCCACCATGAGTGCGGATCTGCAGAAAACGTTCATCAACTCAGATGCTTTCACAATCATCAGTGAGTTGAAGAATATGTTCCAAGATCTGGCTCGAGTCGAAAGATTCGAGACTCATAGGCAAATTCTTGAGACCAAGCTTAAGAAAGGCGAGCCCGTAAGTCCACATGTTCTCAAAATGATTGGACTCATTGAGAATATGAGTCGGCTGGATCAGCAATTTTCTCAGGAAATGGCTATAGACACCATCCTCCATTCTCTTCATAGCGTGTATGATCAGTTCAAACTGAACTACAGTATGAATAGTCTGGACAAAACGCTCACTGAGTTTCACGGTATGCTGAAAACCGCTGAAAAGACGCTCAAAAGTGATAAGCAGGATGTGCTTATGGTGCGTGGGGGCAAGTTCAAGAAATCTAGAAAGAAGAGGAATGCTAAGAAAGGTGGCAACAAGGCCAGCCCAACTAAGCAAACTGGCGCCAAATCTGTAAAGAGGAAGGTCAGTCAACCCACTTCTGAATCCGAATGCTTCTACTGCAAGAAGAAGGGGCATTGGAAGAGAGATTGCTTGAAGCTAAAGGAAGATCAGAAGAACGGAACAGTCGTTCAATCTTCAGGTATTTTCGTTATAGACTGTATACTTGCTAATTCAACTTCTTGGGTATTAGATACAGGTTGTGGCTCACACTTATGTTCCAATCCACAGGGACTAAGAAGAAGTAGAAAGTTAAGCGGGTGAAGTCGACCTACGAGTGGGAAATGGAGCACGGATTGCTGCATTAGCTGTAGGAACTTACTATTTGTCGTTGCCCTCCGGGCTAGTTTTGGAACTGGAAGAATGTTTCCATGTTCCAAGTCTTACTAAAAACATCATTTCAGTTTCTTGCTTAGATGCTAAGGATTTTCCTTTTTAATAAAAGACAATAGTTGTTCGTTTTATTTTAAAGAGATGTTTTATGGATCTGCTAGATTAGTCAATGGACTTTATTTATTAGATCACGACAAACAAGTATATAACATAAATACCAAAAAGGCCAAAAAGGATGATTCAGATCTCACCTATCTGTGGCATTGTCGATTAGGCCATATAAACTTGAAACGCTTAGAAAGACTTCAAAAGGAAGGAATTCTAGAACCATTTGACTTAGAGGATTATGGTAAATGCGAATCATGTTTACTTGGCAAAATGACAAAGCAACCTTTCTCTAAAGTTGGAGAAAGAGCAAATGAACTATTGGGTTTAATCCATACAGATGTATGTGGACCAATGAGTACAAATGCTAGAGGTGGTTTCAGCTACTTTATCACTTTTACTGATGACTTCAGTAGGTATGGTTATGTCTACCTAATGAAGCATAAGTCTGAATCCTTTGACAAATTCAAGGAATTTCAGAGTGAAGTAGAGAATCAATTAGGCAAGAAGATTAAGGCACTGCGGTCTGATAGAGGCGGTGAATATCTGAGCTATGAATTTGATGACCATCTGAAAGAATGTGGAATTCTATCAGAATTGACTCCTCCTGGAACACCACAATGGAACGGTGTGTCAGAACGGAGGAACAGAACCTTGCTAGACATGGTCAGGTCAATGATGGGTCAGGCCGAACTTCCATTAGAATTTTGGGGACATGCACTAAATACAGCTGCACTCACTATAAATAGAGCTCCGTCTAAAGCTGTCGAAAAGACTCCATACGAATTATGGTTTGGAAAGCCTCCAAATGTGTCTTTTCTTAAGATTTGGGGATGTGAAGTATACGTCAAACGATTAATTTCAGACAAACTTCATCCAAAATCTGACAAATGTATCCTTGTGGGCTATCCAAAGGAAACAAAGGGGTATTACTTCTACAATACATCTGAGAACAAGGTGTTTGTTGCTCGAGATGGTGTCTTTTTGGAGAAAGATCACATTTCCAAAATGACAAGTGGGAGAAAAGTAGACCTCGAAGAAATTAGAGTCGAACAACAAACTCTAGAGAATGCTCAAGATGACATTCAGGATGAAACTCAGAGATCTTTAGAAGAATCTGGTGAGAATCATGGTCAAACTAGAAATGTTACCCCGCGTAGATCGCAAAGATATAGATCTCAACCGGAAAGGTACTTAGGTATTCTGACGAACGAGAGCTATGACGTTCTATTACTTGAAAGTGATGAACCTGCGACTTACAAACAAGCTATGACGAGCCCTAGCTCCAAGCAATGGCAAGAAGCCATGCAATCTGAATTAGACTCCATGTCTGAAAACCAAGTATGGGATTTGGTCGATTTGCCAGATGGCTACCAAGCCATTGGAAGCAAATGGGTTTTCAAACTGAAAAAGGACAAGGATGGGAAACTTGAAGTTTTCAAAGCTAGATTGGTTGCAAAAGGTTACAGGCAAGTCCACGGTGTGGATTATGATGAAACCTTTTCACCAGTTGCAATGCTAAAGTCTATTCGGATAATGTTAGCAATCGCTGCATATTACGATTACGAAATATGGCAGATGGATGTCAAAACTGCTTTCTTAAACGGCGTTTTAACAGAAACTGTGTTTATGAAACAGCCTGAAGGTTTTGAGGATCCAAAGAATGCTAAAAAGGTATGCAAGCTAAAGAAGTCAATCTACGGATTGAAGCAGGCATCCAGGAGCTGGAATATACGTTTTGATGAAGCAGCCAGTGACTTTGGTTTCATCAAGAACGCAGACGAATCTTGTGTATACAAGAAAGTCAGTGGGAGCAAAATTGCTTTCCTAGTATTATATGTCGACGACATATTACTTATCGGAAATGACATTCCTATGTTGAACTCTGTCAAGATTTGGCTTGGGAAATGTTTTTCGATGAAGGATCTAGGAGAAGCACAGTACATATTGGGCATCAAGATTTACAGAGATAGATCTAAAAGGATGATTGGACTTAGTCAAAGCACTTATATCAATAAGGTGCTTGATAGGTTCAAGATGGCAGACTCCAAGCGAGGCTACCTACCCATGTCTCATGGAAAGACTCTAAGCAAGACTCAGTGCCCAAAAACACTTGATGAGCGTAGACGAATGAATGGGATTCCATATGCATCATTGATTGGTTCAATAATATATGCTATGATATGTACACGCCCGGATGTTGCGTACGCACTCAGTGCTACGAGCAGATACCAGTCAGACCCAGGAGAGGCGCATTGGACTGCTGCCAAGAACATTCTGAAGTACCTGAAAAGGCACAAAGATGATTTCCTGGTCTATGGTGGAGATGATGAATTAATTGTTAAAGGCTATACGGACGCAAGTTTCCAAACCGACAAAGATGATTTCAGATCACAGTCTGGGTTTGTCTTCTGCCTCAACGGAGGAGCAGTAAGCTGGAAAATGAAGGAAATGATGCCCTTGGTCCAAGTATACATTCAATATTAAGTCTAATAAATGCGGTTCAGTATTAATTAACAAGTTAATAATTCAGTGAGATCAAGTGAGCTGAATGCCTAGCTAGAGGCCGCTTCAGTTCAAGTGGAATTAATGATATTAATCCACAGCTTACTCTTGACTGAACCCGTAGGGTCACACAAATAGTACGTAAACGGATCAAGTATTTAATGGCATTAAATACTCCATCTATGGATATTCGGAATCGACGGATCTTGGTTTCAGTGGGAGCTGAGATCGTCACAGGCAAGAAATGAATACTCCGGAAACGATGATATTGCCGGAAACGGAAATATGGATCGTATCGGAAATATAAATATTATCCAAGTCGTAGATGTTGCCGGAAACGGAAACATGGTACGTATCGGAAAATATTATCGGAAATGAAATATTGCCGGAATCGGAAATATTGCCGGAAACGGAAATATTGTCAGAATCGGAAATATTATCGGAATCGGAAAATAATTCCGGAAACGGAAATATTAAATATTTGTTCGAAACGGAAATTAATTCCGGAATCGGAAATATTAAATGTTGTTCGTATCGGAAATGAATTCCGGAATCGGGAATTTAATCGGAAGCATATCGTACGAATTAGCATCGGACGAGGCCCGCTAGACGAAGGCCCAGCACGAAGCCAGGCCATCGCCCAGCGAGCCGCACGCAGCAACGCACGCCTCGACCAGGCCCAGCGCAAGGCCAGGCCCAGCCAAGGGCGCGCGCGCGCACGCAGCACCGCACATTGGCTGTGCGCTTGTCGTGGGCCGCAAGGCCTGCGCAGGTGCACGGCTTGTACGATGCGTGTGCGGGAAACCCTAATTCTATTAGGATTCATGCGAAGATTAAAATCCTAATCTTATTAGATTTGCTTTGTTATTTAGAGTCCTAATAAAGTTCTAATTAACAAATCCACATCCTAGTAGGATTACAATTCCTTTTCCATACCTCTATAAATAAGGGCCTAGGGTCATTATTTATACACAAGTTTTTTAAGTATTCAAAGCTAGGATTTTTAAGCAGAAAAATCAGCCATAACTCTTGCCCATTTAGCCGAAAATAAGTAGTACCTTAAGGGCGATTCTAGTTGGTCAATCTTAAGGCGGATCCGGACGTGCTGTGGACTATCTACGGAGGGACGACACTTGGAGTCCTAAAGACTTGTTCTTGTTCGGTTCGGGCACAGCTAGGGAGGGCACGCAACAAAGTGTATGCATCTAAACTATGCTAAATGATTATGTGTAAATAATATGTTTTCCTGGCTTTATGGTTTTTCCGCATGATTTATGAATTGTCATATGTATCATAACCTAACAGTGGTATCACGAGCCTCTTATTATTTTCATAATCTAAATTGCATGAACATGGTTAAATATTACAAATTTGCAAGAATTAAAAGGGGTGATTAATTTTCGTAATTGTTAATTAATTGCAAATTGCGTTTATTTAATTATACGTACGCAGTTTTTCGGCAGTTTCTTCGTTACTCATCCAAATCGAGTGATTTTTGTGTCAATTCCGCATGTAAAAGGCATTCTAAAATTTTGACAAAAGTAGTATTTTTCGGCCGAACCCAGAATTCTCAAATTCGAAGCCTAACTATGACTTTTCGGAGGTTTTAGTTTTTCGAATGCAAAATTTCGTAAATTTAAGATGTTAAATTAAATATTTGCGATTCTTGTTGATAAATCTTGAATGTTTGATTGACCTACTGCATATGTTTAACAAGTTTGAATGCCTAGCCTTGTTAATTATGCAATCTAATTTGTAATTATGATTAATTTGTTGAAAATTGGAATAATTTAGAATTAATTTGATTTTCATAATTAGTTATAATTTAATTAGATACTTATGATTAAAAACCACCATAAAAATTGTAAATTTATGTTAAATTTTAAATTTTTATGACCTAGACTTGAATCCATGTTAATCGGAAATCAATTGAATAATAAATTTTCGATTTTTCGCCCTGAAATTATGAAATTAATATTATTTATTAATTTGTCAATAATTTTGAATATAAATTTTAAATTTTTTATGCGATTCGCTCATATAACTTGCACGCACAAAGCAATGGACGCTACGTGTTACCCTTAAGGGGTGTTGTATAGTGCGGGCATGTGACGACGAGCAAGAGAGCTCGTCGCCCATGCGGTACGAATGCAATGAGCAAGGCCATGGTGCACGAGCACAAGGCAGCAGCCCTGCCTTGTGTCGTGGGCTGTGTGCAATAGGCGAATGGGCGAGGGCGAGAGAAAGGCACGAGCAGTCGCGTGTGGGCAGCAAGCGAGCTGCGCCACAACACGCACTGCCTCGCGCAAGCGTGCGGAGCCTCGCGCCCAGCGAGCGTAAGCTCGCGTGCCACGTGTGCTGCGCCAAGCATCGATCGCTCGCGCGCAGCGAGCGCTGTTGTGCGTACGGAGATTTTATTTGAAGAAAATGGTGCCTCCCACGGAGATTTTCAAGACGGACTTTGAAGTTAAAGCTTCAAGATGAAGTCGGGCCATACTAGATCACATTTATCTTATGCATGTTTTAAGTTATTTATTGCTTTTAAATATGTCTTAAAATGCATGAGATCAAAAGCTTGATTATGTTGCATGATTAAGGATTTTAGTTCACTTACAATCTAACCAACATATTAAGAGCCTTAAGTTCCAAACTTAAAAATTGAGTTAAAAGGTGCCATGCCAAAATATACACTTGCTTGGATATCCTTTACATCAATCTAGTAATAGTTTTCGCTCAGCGAGGTGTTACTTATTGGTCCTAAAGGGGCAAGGTACACAAATAATTGTGGGTACATGTTAGTTTTGGTGAAATTCGATGATATAAGTAAGGAGTCCTTTTATGTCGTGGCAAAATCGATAGGTTTACCTAATAAGTTCTTAGACGTACCTATCAACCAAGAATAGTTTCTAGACTATTAGCAAAAGGCTTTTGCTTACCTAAGATGTTTTAGGATTAAGTCGACAAACTGTGCTTAGTTCTTCAATGATTTTAGGATCTTGGAATCATTTTATTCACACCTGCCGGAACACATAACTTGAATAAAATGCTTAATGAACATTGAATTATGCATGTATGCTAGAATTTAAGTTTATTAAGAGAAACTGTGAATGGTTATTTATTTGTTTATTCTTTTCAATTGTAGTTTTAAATATGGCAAACAACAATTCATTCAACATTCGATCAATTCTCGAAAAGGAGAAGTTGAACGGGAAAAACTTCCTTGACTGGCAAAGGAACTTGCAAATAGTTCTTATGCAGGAAGAAAAGGAGTATGTCCTAGAAGAGGCGATGCCCGAAGCCGCAGGCGACGGGGTCACTCAGGCAACCCTCAATCGTTGGATTGATGCCAACAAGGATGTGAAATGTCTAATGCTCGCCACCATGAGTGCAGATCTGCAGAAAACGTTCATCAACTCAGATGCTTTCACAATCATCAGTGAGTTGAAGAACATGTTCCAAGATCTGGCTCGAGTCGAAAGATTCGAGACTCATAGGCAAATTCTTGAGACCAAGCTTAAGTAAGGCGAGCCCGTAAGTCCACATGTTCTCAAAATGATTGGACTCATTGAGAATATGAGTCGGCTGGATCAACAATTTTCTCAGGAAATGGCTATAGACACCATCCTCCATTCTCTTCATAGCAGGTATGATCAGTTCAAACTGAACTACAGTATGAATAGTCTGGACAAAACGCTCACTGAGCTTCACGGTATGCTGAAGACCGCTGAAAAGACGCTCAAAAGTGATAAGCAGGATGTGCTTATGGTGCGTGGGGGCAAGTTCAAGAAATCTGGAAAGAAGAGGAATGCTAAGAAAGGTGGCAACAAGGCCAGCCCAACTAAGCAAACCGGCGCCAAATCTGTAAAGAGGAAGGTCAGTCAACCCACTTCTGAATCCGAATGCTTCTACTGCAAGAAGAAGGGGCATTGGAAGAGAGACTGCTTGAAGCTAAAGGAAGATCAGAAGAACGGAACAGTCGTTCCATCTTCAGGTATTTTCGTTATAGACTGTATACTTGCTAATTCAACTTCTTGGGTATTAGATACAGGTTGTGGCTCACACTTATGTTCCAATCCACAGGGACTAAGAAGAAGTAGAAAGTTAAGCAAGGGTGAAGTCGACCTACGAGTGGGAAATGGAGCACGGATTGCTGCATTAGCTGTAGGAACTTATTATTTGTCGTTGCCCTCCGGGCTAGTTTTGGAACTGGAAGAGTGTTTCCATGTTCCAAGTCTTACTAAAAACATCATTTCAGTTTCTTGCTTAGATGCTAAGGGATTTTCCTTTTTAATAAAAGACAATAGTTGTTCGTTTTATTTTAAAGAGATGTTTTATGGATCTGCTAGATTAGTCAATGGACTTTATTTATTAGATCACGACAAACAAGTATATAACATAAATACCAAAAAGGCCAAAAAGGATGATTCAGATCTCACCTATCTGTGGCATTGTCGATTAGGCCATATAAACTTGAAACGCTTAGAAAGACTTCAAAAGGAAGGAATTCTAGAACCATTTGACTTAGAGGATTATGGTAAATGCGAATCATGTTTACTTGGCAAAAGGACAAAGCAACCTTTCTCTAAAGTTGGAGAAAGAGCAAATGAACTATTGGGTTTAATCCATACAGATGTATGTGGACCAATGAGTACAAATGCTAGAGGTGGTTTCAGCTACTTTATCACTTTCACTGATGACTTCAGTAGATATGGTTATGTCTACCTAATGAAGCATAAGTCTGAATCCTTTGACAAATTCAAGGAATTTCAGAGTGAAGTAGAGAATCAATTAGGCAAGAAGATTAAGGCACTGCGATCTGATAGAGGCGGTGAATATCTGAGCTATGAATTTGATGACCATCTGAAAGAATGTGGAATTCTATCAGAATTGACTCCTCCTGGAACACCACAATGGAACGGTGTGTCGGAACGGAGGAACAGAACCTTGCTAGACATGGTCAGGTCAATGATGGGTCAGGCCAAACTTCCATTAGAATTTTAGGACATGCACTAAATACAGCTGCACACACTATAAATAGAGCTCCGTCTAAAGCTGTCGAAAAGACTCCATATGAATTATGGTTTGGAAAGCCTCCAAATGTGTCTTTTCTTAATATTTGGGGATGTGAAGTATACGTCAAACGATTAATTTCAGACAAACTTCATCCAAAATCTGACAAATGTATCCTTGTGGGCTATCCAAAGGAAACAAAGGGGTATTACTTCTACAATACATCTGAGAACAAGGTGTTTGTTGCTCGAGATGGTGTCTTTTTGGAGAAAGATCACATTTCCAAAATGACAAGTGGGAGAAAAGTAGGCCTCGAAGAAATTCGAGTCGAACAACAAACTCTAGAGAATGCTCAAAATGACATTCAGGATGAAACTCAGAGATCTTTAGAAGAATCTAGTGAGAATCATGGTCAATCTAGAAATGTTACCCCGCGTAGATCGCAAAGATATAGATCTCAACCGGAAAGGTACTTAGGTATTTTGACGAACGAGAGCTATGACGTTCTATTACTTGAAAGTGATGAACCTGCGACTTACAAACAAGCTATGACGAGCCCTAGCTCCAAGCAATGGCAAGAAGCCATGCAATCTGAATTAGACTCCATGTCTGAAAACCAAGTATGGGATTTGGTCGATTTGCCAGATGGCTACCAAGCCATTGGAAGCAAATGGGTTTTCAAACTGAAAAAGGACAAGGATGGGAAACTTGAAGTTTTCAAAGCTAGATTGGTTGCAAAAGGTTACAGGCAAATCCACGGTGTGGATTACGATGAAACCTTTTCACCAGTTGCAATGATAAAGTCTATTCGGATAATGTTAGCAATCGCTGCATATTACGATTACGAAATATGGCAGATGGATGTCAAAACTGCTTTCTTAAACGGCGTTTTAACAGAAACTGTGTTTATGACACAACCTGAAGGTTTTGAGGATCCAAAGAATGCTAAAAAGGTATGCAAGCTAAAGAAGTCAATCTACGGATTGAAGCAGGCATCCAGGAGCTGGAATATACGTTTTGATGAAGCAGTAAGTGACTTTGGTTTCATCAAGAACGCAGACGAATCTTGTGTATACAAGAAGGTTAGTGGGAGCAAAATTGCTTTCCTAGTATTATATGTCGACGACATATTACTTATCGGAAATGACATTCCTATGTTGAACTCTGTCAAGATTTGGCTTGGGAAATGTTTTTCGATGAAAGACCTAGGAGAAGCACAGTACATATTGGGCATCAAGATTTACAGAGATAGATCTAAAAAGATGATTGGACTTAGTCAAAGCACTTATATCAATAAGGTGCTTGATAGGTTCAAGATGGCGGACTCCAAGCGAGGCTACCTACCCATGTCTCATGGAATAACTCTAAGCAAGACTCAGTGCCCAAAAACACTTGATGAGCGTAGACGAATGAATGGGATTCCATATGCATCATTGATTGGTTCAATAATGTATGCTATGATATGTACACGCCCGGATGTTGCGTATGCACTCAGTGCTACGAGCAGATACCAGTCAGACCCAGGAGAGGCGCATTGGACTGCTGCCAAGAACATTCTGAAGTACCTGAAAAGGCACAAAGATGACTTCCTGGTCTATGGTGGAGATGATGAATTAATTGTTAAAGGCTATACGGACGCAAGTTTCCAAACCGACGAAGATGATTTCAGATCACAGTCTGGGTTTGTCTTCTGCCTCAACGGGGGTGCAGTAAGCTGGAAAAGTGCTAAGCAAAGCACCATTGCGGATTCTACAACTGAAGCGGAGTACATTGCTGCACATGAAGCAGCAAAAGAAGCTATATGGCTAAGGAAGTTCATAGGTGAACTTGGTGTAGTCCCCTCCATTAAAGGACCAATAGCCCTGTATTGTGATAATAACGGAGCTATTGCACAGGCAAAGGAGCCTAGACACCACCAGAGAGTCAAGCATGTACTTCGTAGATTTCACCTTCTACGAGAGTTCGTTGAAAGAAAAGAAGTCGAGATAAACAAGATTGGAACTGATGACAACATATCAGATCCATTGACTAAACCTCTGCCGCAGGCGAAGCACAACTCGCACACTGCAGCTATGGGAATCAAGCATATTGGAGAATGGCTTTGATATCCCTGTTTAATGTTTTAAAGTTTTAGAGTTTAAGTCTTTGTAAAACATTATTGGTTAATCATTCACAATAAATGAAAAGAATTCATTTTTCCATTTAATTTGTGGTTTATTAAATGATGAGTCCCTTCAATTTGACGATATATTCAAGATAGACTGTCAGGACCAGTCCTGTGACTAAGAAATGTCTATCAAGTGAACTTGAATGTCAAAGGTTGAAAATGGTCCCTAGTCGGAGTTTTCTATAAAATTGGACGCATAGAAAACGTTAGACGATTAGAATGCAAGATGACTAGTAGTTCTGTTTCTTGAACTATGTGGACATGGCAATGTCATAATCATTTGCATATATACTTACTTTGAGAAGACTAGTATCGGACAAGACCTATGAAACTTTACTGTAAGAGATGAAAATCTGTCATAAGTAAATTTCATTAAAATTATTAGACACTAAATCCTCAATACCTGAGTGATTTGAGATTACTTGTTTGAGAACTGGTTGCTTTGACGTTGACCAACCGTCACACCGTAAAAGGAGGCTATAAAGGCAACGCTCAGGTAATCACCTATCAAACGAAGTCTAATCTCAAGATCGCAAGATTGGGATTGTCCTCCCATAAATCGGGATGAGATGCTTAAAAGTTGTACAAGGCCACTCGGAGAGCTAGAAACTGTGAAATGCATGGCCGTGCTCGGATGAATCATATGCTATGATTATCTGTTTATTTGATCAGTTGAACTCTGAAACCGAGGAACACCTCTGGACATAATAAGAATGACAACTCTTACCTTATGTTCAAGAGCAAGCATCGAGCGACAAAGGAATTAGGAAATGCACACTTGTCCCTAAGGACAAGTGGGAGACTGAAGGAAATAATGCCCTTGGTCCAAGTATGCATTCAATATTAAGTCTAATAAATGCGGTTCAGTATTAATTAACAAGTTAATAATTCAGTGAGATCAAGTGAGCTGAATGCCTAGCTAGAGGCCGCTTCAGTTCAAGTGGAATTAATGATATTAATCCACAGCTTACTCTTGACTGAACCCGTAGGGTCACACAAATAGTACGTAAACGGATCAAGTATTTAATGGCATTAAATACTCCATCTATGGATATTCGGAATCGACGGATCTTGGTTTCAGTGGGAGCTAAGATCGTCACAGGCAAGAAATGAATACTCCGGAAACGATGATATTGCCGGAAACGGAAATATGGATCGTATCGGAAATATAAATATTATCCAAGTCGTAGATGTTGCCGGAAACGGAAACATGGTACGTATCGGAAAATATTATCGGAAATGAAATATTGCCGGAATCGGAAATATTGCCGGAAACGGAAATATTGTCAGAATCGGAAATATTATCGGAATCGGAAAATAATTCCGGAAACGGAAATATTAAATATTTGTTCGAAACGAAAATTAATTCCGGAATCGGAAATATTAAATGTTGTTCGTATCGGAAATGAATTCCGGAATCGGGAATTTAATCGGAAGCATATCGTACGAATTAGCATCGGACGAGGCCCGCTAGACGAAGGCCCAGCACGAAGCCAGGCCATCGCCCAGCGAGCCGCACGCAGCAACGCACGCCTCGACCAGGCCCAGCGCAAGGCCAGGCCCAGCCAAGGGCGCGCGCGCGCTCGCAGCATCGCACATTGGCTGTGCGCTTGTCGTGGGCCGCAAGGCCTGCGCAGGTGCACGGCTTTTACGATGCGTGTGCGGGAAACCCTAATTCTATTAGGATTCATGCGAAGATTAAAATCCTAATCTTATTAGATTTGTTTTGTTATTTAGAGTCCTAATAAAGTTCTAATTAACAAATCCACATCCTAGTAGGATTACAATTCCTTTTCCATACCTCTATAAATAAGGGCCTAGGGTCATTATTTATACACAAGTTTTTTAAGTATTCAAAGCTAGGATTTTTAAGCAGAAAAATCAGCCATAACTCTTGCCCATTTAGCCGAAAATAAGTAGTACCTTAAGGGCGATTCTAGTTGGTCAATCTTAAGGCGGATCCGGACGTGCTGTGGACTATCTGCGGAGGGACGACACTTGGAGTCCTAAAGACTTGTTCTTGTTCGGTTCGGGAGAAGCTAGGGAGGGCACGCTACAAATGTATGCATCCTAAATTATGCTAATTGTTATGTGGCAATTAATTTGGATTCCTGGCTTTATGGTTTTTCCGCATGAAATATATGTTTTATATTTGTCATAACCAAACAATATTTTGTTATTTTTTGTGTTTTTTGGGCTTGTTGATTTGACTTTGTCTCACTTGTTTGTTTTTGTAGGGGCATCATTCGATACTATTGGAGTCGGCGCTGAGGCGGTGGAAAAGACTGCTGTACTTTTGGGGGTTCCTTTAAAGGACAGAGCTTTTTGCGGCATCAAGTTTGAACGCAAGGAACTCTCTCAGGAAGAGGAAAACTCCGAGCCTGCAAACATGTCGACATCAACAGGTAAAAATGGGTTAGGGTTAGTTTACAACTTGGGTTCGTTTCCCTTTACAAAAAATAGATTTACAATTGTTGTGACGAGACTGTGTCGTCCCTAATGTTGTGTAGGAATTGGTCCGTCGACACTCTATGGCAAGGCCCCTTCTACGGATGCATTGCTAAGGAAGAGGTTGGAGACACTAGGGAGTGTGTCTCGGCCTAAGCCCGTCATTGTGGTGTCACCTCGGGGGCCGCCAAAGGCTTCCAACGATGCTGCTGTGACTGGGGAGACGAGAACGTCTCTGTCTGCCGAATTCAAGCTGCCGCCTCCAACCCGGAAGAGGAAGCTCACTGTTGAATTCCCTGACGACTACGGGTCGGCAGATGCTCCTCAGCACCAGCTTTGGCCAGAAGTTGACCGCCTGTGGATGCCATCCAGCCGAGAGCGTCAAGAGACCCTGTCCCCAGTTGCTGCAACTGTTGAGAGCGTCTTGGATGCTTGGAAGGTATGTTTTGTTTTGGTGCCTTAGCTTTTATTAGTATATGTCGTCTTTATGTCGTCGTATGGTGACTGAAATGCCTTCTCCTTTTTCTTCTTTTTTTTCTGCCACCATAGGCCCTGCAATCTTCTTTGGCTACTCGCCATCATGTTATAACACTAGAAGACCAGTTAGTAAAAATGAAAAATGACATGAAGAAAGCTAAGAAGGAGGCTGGTCGACTCGGTGGCGTGGCCAAGGATGCGACGACCAAGGTCGAGATGCTGGAGGTAGAGCAGGCAAAGGGGGTTGCTGAGATTGCTGCGTTGAATGCCGAGAAGGAGGCGCTGGCTGCTGAGGTGGACGAGCTGAAGACGTACCAAAGTCAAGGCGAGGATTTTTGAGTGTGCTGGTTATTACACTTGCAAAATGCGAGCCAAGATGATGGAGGACTTCAAGGCGGGCAGGCATGCGAACTGGACTCCAGAGGAAGATATTGCTCAGTTCAACGCTTCAGGGCGGTAATGTGCGTCCTTCGGTTCCTCCTTTTCATAAGGTCCCGTTTTGGATTAGGGTTTATGATTTACCTTTGCGAGGTCGGAATAATGAAAATAATGCGAAGGCAATTGGTAACAATCTAGGAGAGTTCGTTAGCATGGACAAATCGGATAGTGTGGGGATTAAGCAAAGCACCATTGTGGATTCTACAACTGAAGCGGAGTACATTGCTGCACATGAAGCAGCAAAGGAAGCTATATGGCTAAGGAAGTTCATAGGTGAACTTGGTGTAGTCCCCTCCATTAAAGGACCAATAGCCCTGTATTGTGACAATAACGGAGCTATTGCACAGGCAAAGGAGCCTAGACACCACCAGAGAGTCAAGCATGTACTTCGTAGATTTCACCTTCTACGAGAGTTCGTTGAAAGAAAAGAAGTCGAGATAAGCAAAATTGGAACTGATGACAACATATCAGATCCATTGACTAAACCTCTGCCGCAGGCGAAGCACAACTCGCACACTGCAGCTATGGGAATCAAGCATATTGGAGAATGGCATTGATGTCTCTGTTTAATGTTTTAAAGTTTTAGAGTTTAAATCTTTGTAAAACATTATTGGTTAATCATTCACAATAAATGAAAAAAATTCATTTTTTCCATTTAATTTGTGGTTTATTAAATGATGAGTCCCTTCAATTTGACGATATATTCAAGATAGACTGTCAGGACCAATCCTGTGACTAAGAAATGTCTATCAAGTGAACTTGAATGTCAAAGGTTGAAAATGGTCCCTAGTCGGAGTTTTCTATAAAATTGGACGCATAGAAAACGTTAGACGATTAGAATGCAAGATGACCAGTAGTTCTGTTTCTTGAACTATGTGGACATGGCAATGTCATAATCATTTGCATAGATACTTACTTTGGGAAGACTAGTATCGGACAAGACCTATGAAACTTTACTGTAAGAGATGAAAATCTGTCATAAGTAAATTTCATTAAAATTATTATACACTAAATCCTCAATACCTGAGTGATTTGAGATTACTTGTTTGAGAACTGGTTGCTTTGACGTTGACCAACCGTCGCACCGTAAAAGGAGGCTATAAAGGCAACGCTCAGGTAATCACCTATCAAACGAAGTCTAATCTCAAGATCGCAAGATTGGGATTGTCCTCCCATAAAATCGGGATTAGATGCTTAAAAGTTGTACAAGGCCACTCGGATTAGCTAGAAACTGTGAAATGCATGGCCGTGCTCGGATGAATCATAGGCTATGATTATCTGTTTATTTGATCAGTTGAACTCTGAAACCGAGAAACACCTCTGGACATAATAAGGATGACAACTCTTACCTTATGTTCAAGAGCAAGCATCGAGCGACAAAGGAATTAGGAAATGCACACTTGTCCCTAAGGACAAGTGGGAGACTGAAGGAAATAATGCCCTTGGTCCAAGTATGCATTCTATGTTAAGTCTAATAAATGCGGTTCAGTATTAATTAACAAGTTAATAATTCAGTGAGATCAAGTGAGCTGAATGCCTAGCTAGAGGCCGCTTCAGTTCAAGTGGAATTAATGATATTAATCCACAGCTTACTCTTGACTGAACCCGTAGGGTCACACAAATAGTACGTAAACAGATCAAGTATTTAATGGCATTAGATACTCCACCTATGGATATTCGGAATCGACAGATCTTGGTTTCAGTGGGAGCTGAGATCGTCACAGGCAAGAAATGAATACTCCGGAAACGATGATATTGCCGGAAACGGAAATATGGATCGTATCGGAAATATAAATATTATCCAAGTCGTAGATGTTGCCGGAAACGGAAACATGGTACGTATCGGAAAATATTATCGGAAATGGAAATATTGCCAGAATCGGAAATATTGCCGGAAACGGAAATATTGTCAGAATCGGAAATATTATCGGAATCGGAAAATAATTCCGGAAACGGAAATATTAAATATTTGTTCGAAACGGAAATTGATTCCGGAATCGGAAATATTAAATATTGTTCGTATCGGAAATGAATTCCGGAATCGGGAATTTAATCGGAAGCGTATCGTACGAATTAGCATCGTACGAAATATTAAACATTACCTGAGCGTTGCTTTTATAGCCTCCTTTTACGGTGCGACGGTTGGTCAACGTCAAAGTAACCAGTTCTCAAACAAGTAATCTCAAATCACTCAGGTATTGAGGATTTAGTGTCTAATAATTTTAATGAAATTTACTTATGACAGATTTTCATTTCTTACAGTAAAGTTTCATAGGTCTGTCGGATACTAGTCTTCCCAAAGTAAGTATCTATGCAAATGATTATGACATTGCCATGTCCACATAGTTCAAGAAACAGAACTACTAGTCATCTTGCATTCTAGTCGTCTAACGTTTTCTATTCGTCCAATTTTATAGAAAACTCCGACCAGGGACCATTTTCAACTTTTGACATTCAAGTTCACTTGATAGACAATTCTTAGTCACAGGACTGGTCCTGACAGTCTATCTTGAATATCGTCAAATTGAAGGGACTCATCATTTAATACTAAACCAAGATTAAATGGAATATGAAAAATACATTTCATATATGATAAATGTTCAACCCCAACGTTTTACAACCATGGGCCTCTAACCCATCTTTAAAACATTTCATGGAATTCAAAGCTATGCTTGATTTCCAGTGCTACAATGTGAGTGTTGTTTCTCACTTGTTGCATAGGTTTAGTTATCATGCTTTGCCAATCTTAATATCCTTTTCATCGAATGTTCTTCGGGATATGATGATAAGATCTTTTGAGTTTGTTTATTATGTGATCTAGTCTTTCTTACTTCGATAGTGGTTCTACGCATTTTGCAATGAAGAACCATCAAGTTAGATGACATGTGATCCACCCAAGTTCAGTGAAGAACTCTTTAACTTAAACAACCCTGTTTTATTGCTTCTTAGGCAATAATTACTTTTACTTCAACTTTATAGGTTGCTAGTGATGCTTTGTTTGGAATTACTTATCCAAGCAGTTCACATATATGTGGAATACTTTCCAGCTGTATCTTAGAACATAGAAATTAATATTTTAATATCCCACGCAACAACTCATCGTCTCCAATCCATGTTGCCATTTCAAAACACGATGCTCTATAGCTCGTCCTTATCAATGGTTAACTCCAAAGGGTCTTGCTTGATCCTTTGCCAGTGTTTATGCATGTAGCATCAATATTTAGCATATCTTTATTTCCTTGAATCAAGAACTATTCCTATGTACCTTTTCAAGTACCATAAGTATTCTTGATCTCAATCTAGTTGATCTTCACTTAGATCAATAGAGATTGATATATGTTCGTCATGCCTAAAGTCATACGATACGTTTTTGGCGATCCTCATATTATATCATACATGATAAATTCTTTTGCAGAATAATTCCCAATTGAATTCTATTCATGTAACTTTAGCTCATTCAATTTCAGTAGATACTGAATCCAGCTTAAATTCTTTGACATATAATATAGGTTAAGAATCTCATTTAGACTCTTTGATGTTTAACTTAGTAAATGCTTATACATAGTTCAAACATTCATTACTTAGATTTATTCACATGGGTCGAATATCTCCAATGGAGTCTTTCGTGTTTGATTTAGTAAATTCCATTACTTAATCCAAAACATTAATGTAAGATCTTTGTAAATGGATCTTAATACCCAGTATGTACTAAGTTTCGCCTTGGTCCACCATTGATGAATAATTTCAAATCTAAGTTATTAGCATTTGAATGTTATTTCACAATAGAGAGATATGTGTGTGATACACACAGGACCAATTAAGTTTTTATGTACTCCCACTAAACTTCTTATATATCTATAAGAATCATGTACATTTTATGAAACTAAAATACTTATTATCTTCACTAAAATATAGTTCTAATTCCCAATTTCTTGCTTAAATCTGTACTTAGATTTTATAAACTAGCTTTTCTTTTCAAGCATTTATTTGGATCCTATGACATACCATGTACATAGTTTCTTCCAACATTTGACTGAGGAAGATGTTTTGTCATCCAATTGCCATATGTACCAATATGCAATCATTGCTTGAATTATAGACTTAAGCATTACGATTTTGCATGAGGTTTCAACACAATCCACATCGTGAATTTGCTTGTAACCTTTAGCAACTAATCTAGCTTTGTGTGTGAACACAATTTCATGTTTGATGGTTTTTATCCTTAAAACAAACTTGCAACCAATAGGTGTGAAACTATTCTTGCAAATCAACAAAATTTCAATTTTGTCATCAAAACATTGGTTATGTTTTATGGCCTTTAACCATCTAAAACATTTGAGTCTATGTATGGCCTCTAACCATTTTAGGGAATCTGGGTTTCGTCATAGCTTTCTTACAGGTCACAAACTTATTAATCTTCATGATAATAGTTTGACTGCAAGTTGTAGGTTTCTTCACTATCTAATAGAAGAATTGCATAGTTTCAGTGATTTGAACTCTATGCCTACTTGGGTATAGAACATCAAACAATAGAATATCAATAGCCATTTGAAAGTCCTTTGAATATTCTGTTCTCCTTGAAGCACTTGTAAAGTCTTCTAAGAGATGTCTATTCTTTAAAGCCACTTCTATAATCCTTAAAGAATACGTGTTCGGATTTTCTAAAGAACTTCGAAAAGCCTCCGGAATGTCCGTTTTATGTTTGTTGTTCGCCTCGAAGACTTTCGAGGTCTATTTTCTCCCACTTGTCATTTTGGAAACGAATCTCCAAAAGGACATTATTTCGAGCAAACAAACATTATGTTCTCAAAAATTCGTGGTAGAAACAATACCCTTGTGTCTCTTTTGAATAAATCACAATGAAACATATATCTAGACATGGGCCTTAGTTTGTTGAATAACAAACACTAAGCTCTCACTGAGTTTAGCAACTCTTTAGATATATATATTTATGAAATGATATTCTGAAATTACTTTTCAATAGCTTTGACGAATTTGGTTTAGTTTGGTGGTAGTTGAGCATTTTGTTTTAGAAATTATAGGAAAAGTCTTTATGATTCATCATTGATCGAATCAAGTACTAATTGACTTCGATTATTCCAACGTAGATATGCCATATCTTATGGAGCTAGATAGTGAATTTACAACACACAATCATTGATGATCATTCTTGACCTAAGTAATCATCAACATGATCTAACCTAGATCTTTATGATTTCTTGCCAAGTGGGATTTATACTTCTGAATCTTTGAACTAGCCAAACAGATTCAAACTTATATCACATTGAGTAAATAAACCTATATTCACTCAAATCTGTGTGAAATAATAAAGTCATAAAACCTTTCTTTAGCTTTGAACTCTATCGTCTAGGCGTTCTAACAATAGTTCATATCTTTTGTTACTTTCAACAAGTAAGACTAGTTGTCTTAAATTGGTCTAGAAATCAATGAACTTTCAAAAGTCTATAAGAGAGCTTTTGAATGTTAACTTGTTGATATGGTCTAAGCAACAATGCCAAAGATTAGTGGAACTCAAATCAAGGGGTTAATTTGAACCTAGTAAAGTTTTATTGTTAAAGAGTTGTTTGTTTTTAATCAAGCATATTGACTCAACCCGTAAATGACCATTTCATTCAAATAAACAAACAAACAAGAATTGTTTCCGTTCTTCTGAATGTCAGTCTTTCTGTGTTTGAAGCAGAAATTTAGGTATGCTGATTATGGAACAAAATAGCCATTAAGTTCCAGCCTTTGAAAGGACTTAAGACAAACTAGATGACCCTACAACTAATGTAGCATTTCCATGCTTCATTTCCCACTTGTAGGTCATTAGTGTATCCTAGCTTCCATTGTTTGAGTTATTACCGAAGTAAGAACCTCATGCGGTATATGATACCAAGGAAGTTTGATTGCTAGGTCACTTCTCTTTAAACATAAACTTATAGGTAGAAACGGAATCGTAAATTTCTTTCATTTGTTCCTTGTTTTCCTATTTCTTGTACCATTTCTTATAGTCTGAATAATTGATTTCTTTAGTGTTGACTTTTATACTTTGTTAGATATGTCCAATGTCACTCCAACAAGGTTCTTACCATTTAATTTATGTTGAATATTCTGTTTCAACTAGATGATCTTACCAGAAGCTTCTAAAGTTCTCTAAGCATCGATCTATTCGAATGTCTAGGGACTAGACTCATTCGAGAATTAAATGGACAAAGATATTAGGTTGTTAACCATTGGTAAAGCTGAGTGTTTAAACTCAATGCTTTATGATCTCAAAACTACATTGTATTTTGAATTCACAAGCACCAATCGGTTTGCCATTCGATTTTGATACTCGAAAACAACCATAAAAGTCATTAAAAGAAACGTACATTTAAATTGCTCATTTTCTCTCATTTCCGTGAATCGTTCTTGGATTCACTACCAATCAAGGAAATTTACTGTTACCTTTCTAAAAGGATTTATTGCAGTGCAAGATATTTAATTATAAACAATAATTAAAACATACATTGAAGCATGCAAAGTCTAAACATTTATCATGAGTAATAACTTGAAAATTAAAGCAATCATGCAATTTAAACAAGTTATAGCATTTTATTCGAATTTATTGTTCCGGCAGGTGTGAATAAAATGATTCCAAGATCCTAAAACCATTGAAGAATTAAGCACAGTTTGTCGACTCAATCCTAAAACATCTTAGGTAAGCAAAAACCTTTTGCTAATAGACTAGAAACTATTCTTGGTTGATAGGTACGTCTAAGAACTTATTAGGTAAACCTATCGATTTTGCCACGACATAAAAGGACTCCTTACTTATATCGTTGAGTTTCACCAAAACTAACATGTACTCACAATTATTTGTGTACCTTGCCCCTTTAGGACCAATAAGTAACACCTCGCTGAGCGAAAACTATTACTAGATTGATGTAAAGGATATCCAAGCAAGTGTATATTTTGGCATGGCACCTTTTAACTCAATTTTTAAGTTTGGAACTTAAGGCTCTTACTATGTTGGTTAGATTTTAAGTGAACTAAAATCCTTAATCATGCAACATAATCAAGCTTTGATCTCATGCATATTTAAGACATATTTAAAAGCAATAAATAACTTAAAACATGCATAAGATAAATGTGATCTAGTATGGCCCGACTTCATCTTGAAGCTTCAACTTCAAAGTCCGTCTTGAAAATCTCCGTGGGAGGCACCATTTTCTTCAAATAGGATAAGCTATAATTAAACTAATTACAACTATTTGATGGTACGTGGACCATATTTGAATTGAAAAACAATTTTGGTACTTTAGACCGATTACATTCAAATTAATGGTACGCAGACCATATTTTCTATCCTATTTGGGCCATACTAGTCACTTCATAACCTGCAAAACAGTACATACACAATATATACCATTCACCCATTCATTATCATGAATGGCCCACATAGCTGGTTAGTAAAACACGTTATGCATCACATAAATATTTGCAGCAATTAATCAAGGGCACCAATAATCTACAAATTATTCAGTCCTTATTAATTCTAATCAAGTTGTTTTAACCTTAAGGATTTGTAGACCTAATCAAGAGTTTATGACTAAAAGGGCTCCCACTTAAACCAATAAATTCATATGCTTTAATTTACTAATTTTAAACATAAAAATGTATTTCTAGTCTAACCGGAAACATACAAATTTAATTAAAATTTAAAGCTCATATAAATTTATAATTGAATCCGCTTATTTAATTTATTTTTCAGTCGTATTTAAATTAATTCATGATTTTAATTTTAGTAAAATAATTAGAATAAATAAAATTTATTATAATTATAATATTCAAAATTAAAATCCAAGAAAACAATTTAAATTATTAATTTTAAAATTAATTAAAATTACGTAAACTGAAAATTTCAAATTAAAATTTTAAAACGATCTAATCGTGACGCAACATCACCACGCAACGCACAGCCATAGGCCACACGCACACAGCCATCGCTGGCCATGTGCGCGCAGCCCATGCGCTGCGTCGCGTCGCTGCTGCATTCCTTCGCAAGGCATCTGAGGCTCGCTTGGCCTCTAGATCGCTGCGCGCCTGCCCTCGTCGCACGCGAGCTTGCGCTCATCGCACGAGGCAGTGGCATGCGAGCAGGTGCTCGTTGCGCGCGAGCGATCGATGCTGGGCGTAGCGCTCGTGGCACGCGAGCTTGCGCTCGTTGCGGGCGAGGCTCCGCACGCTTACGCGAGGCAGTGCGCGCTATGGCGCAGCTCGCTTGCTGCCCACACGCGACTGCTCGTGCCTTGCTTTCGCCCTTGCCCATGCGCCCATTGCACACAGCCCACGACACAAGGCATGGTTGCTGCCTTGTGCTCGTGCACCATGCCCTTGCTCGTTGTATTCGTACCGCATGGGCGACGAGCTCCCTTGCTCGTCGTCGCATGCCCGCACTATACAACACCCCTTAAGGGTAACACGTAGCGTCCATTGCTTTGTGCGTGCAAGTTATATGAGTGAATCGTATAAAAATTAAAAAATTTATTTTCAAAATTAATGACAAATTAATAAATCATATTAATTTCATAATTTTAGGGCGAAAAATCGAAAATTTATTATTTAATTGATTTCCGATTGACACGGATTCAAGTCTAGGTCATAAAAATTTAAAATTTAACATAAATTTACAATTTTTATGGTGGTTTTTAATCATAGGTATCTAACTAAATTATAACTAATTATGAAAATCAAATTAATTCTAAATTATTCCAATTTTCAACAAATTAATCATAATTACAAATTAGATTGCATAATTAACAAGGCTAGGCATTCAAACTTGTTAAACATATACAGTAGGTCAATCAAAAAATCAAGATTTATCAACAAGAATCACAAATATTTAATTTAACATCTTAAATTTACGAAATTTTGCATTCGAAAAACTAAAACCTCCGAAAAGTCATAGTTAGGCTTCGAATTTGAGAATTCTGGGTTCGGCCGAAAAATAATTTTTTTTGTCAAAATTTTAGATTGCCTTTTACATGCGGAATTGACACAAAAATCACTCGATTTGGATGAGTAACGAAGAAACTGCCGAAAAACTGCGTACGTATAATTAAATAAACGCAATTTGCAATTAATTAACAATTACGAAAATTAATCACCCCTTTTAATTCTTGCAAATTTGTAATATTTAACCATGTTTATGCAATTTAGATTATGAAAATAATAAGAGGCTCGTGATACCACTGTTAGGTTATGATACATATGACAATTCATAAATCATGCGGAAAAACCGTATAGCCAGGAAAGCATATTATTTACACATAATCATTTAGCATAGAATAGATGCATACATGTTGTAGCGTGCCTTCCCTAGCTGCGCCCGAACCGAACAGGAACAAGTCTTTAGGACTCCAAATGTCGTCCCTCCGTAGATAGTCCACAGTACGTCCGGATCCGCCTCAATTAGACCAACTAGAATCGCCCTTAAGGTGCTTAGGAATTTCGGCTAGTGTTTGCAAGTGTATGGCTGATTTTTATTTCAAAAACTTACCCTTTGAATACTTCAATCGTACCCATAAATTATGACCCTAGGCACCTATTTATAGGAGTATGGAAAAGGAATTGTAATCCTACTAGGATGTGGATTTGCTAGTTAGAACTTTATTAGGACTTTAAATAACAAAACAAATCTAATAGGATTAGGATTTTAATCTTTGCACAAATCCTAATAGGATTAGGATTTCCCGCACAAGCATTGCACGAGCCGTGCACCCGCGCAAGCCTTGCGGCCCACGACAGTCGCACAGCCCACGCAGCTGTGCTCTCGCGCGCGCGCGCCCTTGGCTGGGCCTGGTCGAGGCGTGCATTGGTGCGTGCGGCTCGCTGGGCGATGGCCTGGCTTCGTGCTGGGCCTTCGTCTAGCGGGCCTCGTCCGATGCTAATTCGTACGGTACGCTTCCGATTAAATTCCCGATTCCGAAATTCATTTCCGATACGAACGATATTTAATATTTCCGATTCCGGAATTAATTTCCGTTTCGAACAAATATTTAATATTTCCGTTTCCGGAATTATTTTCCGATTCCGATAATATTTCCGATTCTGACAATATTTCCGTTTCCGGCAATTATTTTCCGATTTCGGCAATATTTCCATTTCCGATAATATTTTCCGATACGTACCATGTTTCCGTTTCCGGAAACATCTACGACTTGGATAATATTTACATTTCCGATACGATCCATATTTCCGTTTCCGGCAATATCATCGTTTCCGGAGTATTCATTTCTTGCTTGTGACGATCTCAGCTCCCACTGAAACCAAGATCCGTCGATTCCGAATATCCATAGATAGAGTATTTAATGCCATTAAATACTTGATCCGTTTACGTACTATTTGTGTGACCCTACGGGTTCAGTCAAAAGTAAGCTGTGGATTAATATCATTAATTCCACTTGAACTGAAGCGGCCTCTAGCTAGGCATTCAGCTCACTTGATCTCACTGAATTATTAACTTGTTAATTAATACTGAACCGCATTTATTAGACTTAACATAGAATTCATACTTGGACCAAGGGCATTATTTCCTTCATATGGGACCTAGCATGATAATCCAATTTCCCAAAAATATTATATTTGTTAGGCGTGGTAGAACAATCAGATTTAGTTAGTTTAACAGTTCATAAAAAGGGCGAGGAAAGCAATTAAATTATCGAAAAGGGACACATTACGATGCACCCTTGAGAGGTGCGTCACGGTTCTCAGAAAACTAACCACTTTGACTTCGCTATTTCTCCTTTTTATTTAACGAATCTCAAATTATGGGACAGGATACGTTCTGTTCAATTTATGGATCGATTGCGACAGAACGCGTGAACAATTTCGCAGCGTGAGGCTTAGGCTAAGGGTTGGAGTCCATACTCAGAATATGAATTGTGTCTGTTTCACGTCGAACTTGGGCCATATTTATAGAAAAGAGTTTGTGGAAAGATAGAATTGCAGAGCCCTAATCCACAAAGAATTAGGGAAAAACACGTACCCAGGTATTTTCAGCGCCCAGGCCTGGGCGCCGAAGATTTCGGCGCCCAGAGCCAGGCGGTGAAAATAGGGTCTAGGCTGTTTTCTTAGTCGGATTCGGATTCCTGAAATCCGTAGTGTTTGAGATTTAATCGAGTCTTTTGGTGCGTATCAATTTCATGACGGAATGCGTCTGGGCCCGTTACGAACTCTAGGCTCGTTAGGATTTTAATTAATACGTAACTCTTATTTCCGAATCATATTAGGAACAAGATTCTCGCAGTTTTCTATCTTATTTATGATTTATGTTGGAGTGCAACACCTAATTCTGACAGGTTTCTATCTTTTTATGACTTGCCACTTTTAGAAGCTACCCTTTTACGGCAGTTACTATTTTTAGCATGTTTCCATAAATAGCAGGTTTCTATAAATAGCAGGTTTTGGGTGAAATGAAAAGGGGAATTGAGATTCGTTATTTTTATAGGAGATGCGTTGTCAAGTGGAGATTTATGTTTTCATCATCGAACATTTCCCTTTCGGGAATGGGGACAAAAGTAGGTGTCTACAGTTAGCCCCCACTTTGACTGAGTCTCGGGATGAGACGATGGTCAAAGTATTAGACGGAGTGCGTCACACAAGCCATGGTGTATGTGACCTGTTTTGCGAGGGTCTCACGAGCCCCCGAGTGATAACATTTGACTTAAGGGTCATCACTTGAAATGTCGACATATCCCTCACGTGTCATCGGGATTTGTCAACGGATAGTATAGAAACTTCCTCACTTTGTCATTGGAAGGATCTAAAGGTGCGTAGAAACTCCCTCACTTTGTCATTGGGAGTAGGTGCAGATGTTTTCGAAATCCAAGCTGTAAAGTGTAATTGGGCCTGGCCAAGCCCAATCACGAGGTAAAAATATTTTTAAAGATTCTCATTTTTAGGATTAGCTAAACGAGAAAACCCTCTTGTTTTTATGGGACGTAAAACGAAGGAAAATTCAACACATCGTTCTTTTTGGAAAAACGGAAAACCAATCTTTTAAATTTTGGAAAAGAGGGAAACTACTCACATCGTTCTTTTTTAGAAAAAACGGAAAACCAATAACTACTCACATCGCTCTTTTTGGGAAAAACGGAAAACCAAAGGCTACTCACATCGTTTTTGGGAAAAACGGAAAACCAAAGGCTACTCACATGGTTTTTGGAAAAAACGGAAAACCAAAGGCTACTCACATCGTTTTTGGGAAAAACGGAAAACCAAAGGCTACTCACATCGTTTTTGGGAAAAACGGAAAACCAAAAAAGTTATCGCTGCAGCGACTAAGGACATGCGCGGTTAGTGACGCAGACCCTGCCGGCTAAAGATGGCGAGCCTGTCCGCTAAGGGTGGACACCCCGTCCGATAGAAGTGGACGAATCTGTTTTGAAATTTGTTTGTGTTTATTTTTTGAAAATAAGGACCTACGGGGTTTGCGCCGTAGACCCCACCGGCTGAAGATGGCGAGCCTATTTCATTCTGTTTATGAAGATTCTATTTTTCGAAAACTGAGGATCTGCGCATCTAGTGACGCAGACCCCGCCCGCTAAAGGTGGGCGAGCCCTGTCCGCTAAGGGTGGACGCCCCGCTCGCTGGAGGTGAGCGAACCTGAATTCGTCCTTTTTGATTTGGGATTCGCGTGGTTCATGGCGCGATCTTGTCCGATTGAGGTGGGCAAGTCCCTATCTCTTTTGTTCATCGTGATTTCTTTTGAGAATTTCTTTTATTCATTCTTGTAAGAGCGAATTCTTTCGAGGGATGCTCGGATTTAGTTGTAACCTGAATGTGGGTTGACAACGTGTTTAAACGGACCATTGTCTTGTGGTCATCTTCTTTCATGGTTTTGATCTAGTCTTTATGGCTCAATTTTGCCATTACCTGGGTCCTAGATTTAGGGGACTATGTATAAGTATCAACGGCGACCTTTGTCTTGAGGTCGTAATCCGGTTTTATCTTTTGAGGTTGTCCAAACACGGGACTTCGTACAGTGTAGTCTGGGAATATTGTTTTAACTTTGCACACTTTCTTTTGAAATATATATTTTCTTTCGAGCCACCAAGCACTCGTGCTTGGCGGTAAGTTCTTGTCAAAGAGGTTCTTTGGGGATACGCATTTTGTAATGTCCTTGATTGTGTTTGGGATCATGCTCGTAAGTGCGAGCGATCTTCGTAGTGGTGTGCTACTCTTGACAAAGTCGTGAGGTGCGACTTTCAGTAAGGAAATCGGTAATTTTCGAGTCGAATGGATGCGGCAGGGCCCAATAGAAGTTAGGGCCTTTTTTGAGCCTGGGTTCATTTTCGGCGCCCAGGCCTGGGCGTTGAAATAATTCACGCCCAGGTGGGGCGTTGAAAATGTTGTTTGGGCTGGTCTTTTGATGACACGGTTGGCCTCTTGTTCATTCGTTTATTTCACTTGGAAGTTCTATGTGTTCTCTTTTGTTTTTTTCTTTGTTTTTAGAACGTGATGATTTTCTTGAGAAGCTTTAGCCGATTGGTGGGCTATGCTGCTTGTCGCTTTGGGGAGATTATTTAAAGGAACTGTTGTTCTTAAGGCTTACAGTTATTGTGATAGTTGGGCGAGTCTATATGGCCCGAGGAACATACCTTGAGGCGTAAGACTTTGACCACTCTTGTTGTTGTATATCTTTCCTTTTGAATGCGTTCGTGAATGTTCGATACTTAGAATGATGATATGTATGTGCGAACGAGCGTTCATAGAATGGCCGTTGTGTGCGGTCCATTAATCAGTTTGCTTGAATCAATTTTTTTTTTTTTGAGCAATGACTGATTTTGAATAGTTTGCTTAGAAGCTTGATAGGGTTCAGCCCATTCATGAAGTGGGCTCAAGCATCGTGCCCTTCTTGATCGTTCAAACATTTGCTTCGAGTTTTTTTTTTTATATTTTGCTATGGTCGTTTCGTAGCTTGGAGCCCCCAAGTATGCATGTTGGGATGCTTCCTTTTGGCGTACGATTTTTGTAGGTTCTTTCGAGGAAGATGCCTTGGTGTTCCGCTCGTGTAGGTGCGAGCTATCCCTTCCGTGGTAGGTAATGTTTTGCTACTTTTAATCCTTAATGTAGAAGTAGTGTGGCTTGCATTTTGAATTTGGGCGATAAGTAGTCTTTGCCTCTTTTACACATGCTCTTTGGTCGTGCCCGTATTAGTGCAATATGCCTCACTTTTTTTAGACTTGTACCGTGGGACGGTTGAACTTATGGTGCAACGTAGGCTTGTGTGGCCTAACAGCGTGTCTTTGAACATTCCTCCAGGCGTTGGAATATTATTATTTTTTGCATTGGAGTACTTCATCATGCCTCGTTCAGGTGTTCGAACAAGTGTAGCATCTTCTGCGTGGGTTTGCACGGCTTTATTACTTCGTTCGATGCGAGGATTCATAAGTGTTTCTTCCCCTTTTTTTTTCTGGGCAAAACTTGGCTAGCAGAAAGATTCAGCGCCCAGGCTGGGGCGTTAAAGATATCGGCGCCCAGCTCTGGGCGTTGAAAATGATTTCTGAGTATATTTTGACAGTTCTTATCCTTGATTTTTTTTCTCTTTCGCTTTTGCTTTGGAACGAGGTAGAATGTGTAAAGGGCGCTTGTAGGGCGAGCGTTATGTGCGGTAGTTTGATCGGAGTTTTGGTGACTCGCGATTTTCAGTTACCCTTGTTAGTGGGGTGACTTTATGTATTCTAAGTAGTGTTTAGAATTTGGGAGGGGTTGTAGCCATTCTAAGGTTCGTTTTATATGATCAAACCTTAGGATTGTGCCCCTATGACGTATGTATAGCATTAGCGTCGAGAATTTGCGATGAAATCGTCATTTCGAGCATTTTTAGAGTATTTTTCTCAAGCCTCCAAATGTAGCTACGGGATTGGCTTGGTGCTATAATGCCTTGCATACGTTTTTGTGCATTCATGGTGACATGGATCATGAATAGTTTGAACCAGACTTGTTTAGTGCGAGATACGTTCGAGTAGTAATCTGCTACTTCTCTTGTAAATGTCGTATTGTGCGACATTGCCATGGTCAAGGTAATCACATGTTGAAGTGTGCCTTGACCAAAAGCTAGGTGCCTTTCTTTACCCATAATAATATTTAGAAATATCTTTGACTCACTTGCAACATCGAGATAAACACATACTTAGCTTAAACCAACGACACTTTATTATGTTCGAAAAAGTCTTTGAAAATTATTTGAAAATTATTTAAAGTCCGAATCCTACTGTGTACAATCCGAGGTGTCCTAATTAGGTTGACTTATAGAAGGGTTCGTACAGGATTACATGAGTGAATCAAAATACTGTTACGATTTTTGGAATGCTGTCTAAGGATTTGCTGGGAGCCAGGGTGCAGGCGTCAAGATATACTTGTGCCCGTTCGGCATATACTTTAGGCTTTTAGGGCCTTCTTTTCCAGAATTGCGGGAATATAAACCGTTTTCAAATTGACTTAGATTTACTTGGCGTATGTCTGTACAAAAGGTCAAGGTATACTTAGTTCTTTCCCTAGCTCTTCCATTTCAATTTTTATCCCCCAGTTGCTATTATGTCTTCCCATTAATGATGCTTTCAGATTTCGATTTTAGATGCCCGTGTCACATGTCTGAGTAGGGTGAGCCTCGGTTAAGTGCCAAGTCCTATTGACAATGTCTGTTTTTTTTTTTTTCAAAGGGGATTCGCAAGCATTTGAATTACCATGAACGGGTGCCCTGAGTTCGAAGGAACGATGGGGCAATGCCGTAGAACAATTCTCTTTATTGCAAGCTTACTGCCTTTACTACTTGTTGGCGATCATGACTGTGTCTAGTGGTGAAAAAAGGTCTTTAAGCGAACGACCATGTCTAGTTGTGAAAGAAAGTCTTTAAGTGAGTTAGTTCGCTTTAGGGAGGGTCAAGTCGAGTACTTTAGAGGTCGTGGATGCTTGCGCTAGCCCCCATTCAATTGAGGCAAAGCGATCTTTTTGAATCTTGGCTAAGTGCCTAGGAGTGTGAGTGCTCCTTCTGGCAAGGGTACGTGCCCTTATTGTTTTTCGATGTGTGCTCGTTAATTTTGGCATCTTGATGACTTGGATTCTTCCTTAGACTTAAATTTTTCTTTCGACTTGGATTGCAAGTAATTAAATTTCAATAAGGGACTCTATTTCTTATTCTTGTTTTTCTATAGGCTTTAATATTTTTGCAAATTGGTTGGACCGAATCATGGATTGCCTACGTATCCGCCTTAAATAGATTTAATTTGGAATCAGGTCTTGCGTAGTTCTTAGCCTAGAAAATGGTTTCTTAGGATGCCGATTTTAAACAAGTACGTTCTGAGGTGGAAACATATTATTTGAAACGGTAGAATAAGTGAAGTTTATTATTATTTTAATCTGCTGCCTTGCCGTAAGCCAAAAATTTGTTTTATATATTCTTTTTTTAGTACATGTATTTTTTGGTGGTACGTATGTCTGAATACGTGTTGTACCCCTCCAAGTGTTCGTCATTTTTCCGTGTATGTGCGGATAAAATGACGAGCACTTCTGGACAAATTTTAGCAAGCAGAGAGATTCGGCGCCCAGTCAAGGGCGCTAAAGATTTCGGCGCCCAGCCCTGGGCGCTGAAAATGACTTCTGCGCGGATCTTTTTTGGTGCGCTAAATGCTTCTTTTTCTTTTTAGACTAACTTTAGAGGCGCTTTGCAAAGTTCCTTTTTTTTTATCATTTATTACTTTTTTGTAATTTTTATTTGTTTTCCTTTTTTATTCGTGACTCAAGACGGTTTGAAGGATGGGTTGAATGAGATAGGATAATTTGTATAGGTATTGGTCAAGCATGAGGATTACATCCGCTAGGACTCACAATTTGCAGCCTCAAGCTAGGGTCATGAGTTTACATCAACCAAGGCCAATGAGTAGCATGGGGACGGCTCACAGGTATATCAACAGGATGTATCCAAACAAGTTATATGGTCATTATGCTAATGGTGGTGTAAGAGCAGGTTTTGGAAATAATGGGTATGACGCACGTGTCAATGGCCGTGCGTGGTTTGCGGTTGACAACAAGTTCAAGAACAAGAGTCGAGGTAATGGTTTCTTGGGTTATGGCAATGAGAACATGGATGGGTTAGATGAGCTGAACAGGGGCCCAGAGCGAAGGCGTCTAAGAACATGAGGATTGGAAAGGGTAGACATCGTAGAACTTTATGATTTGGATTGGTTGACTCAATTCTCTTCCTTCGTTTACTTGGGTAAATTTCGCACTTTGGGAGGTACGGGCTGACTCAATTCTTTCCCTTCGCTTTACTTGGGTAGATTTCGTACTTTGGGAGGTACGGGCTAAGTACTTCATGGCTCGCTCTTTTCGCTCTCCCTTTTCTCTCTCTATTTTTTTCTTTTTGCTCGGGATTTCTCCCCAACATAAATCCTTCAATAAATTTTTTTATTTGGGCTAAAAGGTAGATGGTTGTGGTCATTGAGCCACGAGGCGAGACTGAATGAGCCTCGTTTGGTAGGCCTATAGTGGACCTCTAATTTTAGTAGGCCTAGGGTGGACCTTTAGATTTAGTAGGCCTAGGGTGGACCTTTTAAATTGTCTTACTTTGCAAGCGTATTTAGTTGTTTCTTAAAATGTGCAAATAGCGTAGATTCAAAACGTTGTTTTTACCTTATTGAAATTTAACGAAAGAATGACATCGAAAATAATTTTTTTGTTTCTTTTCAGACTCCAGTTTCTGGGATTTAATTGGAAGTTGTGATTTAGACTCGAACTTTCATTAATTTTTCTGATTATAACCCGTGTATGAACACAGGGAGGTGGCCTAGACTCAAAATAATGACGTGGCATAAGCCTATGATACTTGACCAAGCGACTCTCAGTCTTAGGCTAATTGGACCATAACTTTTGTTAGTTGACACTTTAGATCTTAACCCTTGGGTGTTCATTTGTCATGCGCCATTTGCTTAACATTGGCAAGGTAGTCAGTTGGGGAGATCGAATTTTTATTTTTGCAAGACTAGAATCATTAGTGCGGCTTCTCCCTTAGTGTGTATTGCTTTACCCCAATGGCAGCCTTATGGTATGCCGATTTGGGTATTTTCATGGTTGGTCATGTTGCATTCATGGAAAATCTTTTAGTCCGCACTTAGTAGTATTTCAGGGAGCGAGTGACTCGAGAGGACTATGATAGTCGTGACCCAATGTGATTATAAGCCTTGAGGCCATTAATTTTTTTTCTTTGCCAATGGTATTGACACCTTAGGTTCACTTTGGGGGTTGTGCGACTATGGGGGAATGATTTTCAGAATGTGACCGTTTCCATTTTGCAAATACATAACATATTCTTTTTATGGGTGAGAGAGAGTATTGAGGCCGTAGACTCTTAGCAAGGGATGACAATTACATATGGGTGCTTATTGATTTAAATGTTAGGAAGGGAGACTCAATATGGTTTAACCTTTTGACTTGCAGAACGACACCAAGCATTAGGACCGATTCTATGGATAAGACAACTAAGACTTAGGATTTAGATTGTACTTTGGCATAGCCTAGTCTAGACTCGGATTTACTTTTTATTCGAACATTATTTTTCCTTAAAAACTTCATTTGAACATTATTTTTGAATACTTTTCCCATGTGACATTCATAATTATTAGCATGTTCGGTTTTGATGTCGAGCATTGTCGTCGTAGGAGGCCTAACAACGACACAAAGAGTTATTTATTTTTTTATATAAGTCGCTTTTAGAATCGAGTGCTATTTCATACGCCATCGTAGCAAAAAAAAATCACGAAAAGTTTTTTTTTTGCTACGTATTTTCTTCATGCGTGGGCACCGAGGCTGCTGTGCCTGACCAAAAGGCCAGGCAGCAACTTCAGCGCCCAGCTATGGGCGTGAGAAATTTCGGCGCCCAGCTATGGACGAAAAGGGACACATTACGACGCACCCTTGAGAGGTGCGTCACGGTTCTCAGAAAACTAACCACTTTGACTTTGCTATTTCTCCTTTTTATTTAACGAATCTCAAATTATGGGACAGGATACGTTCTGTTCGATTTATGGATCGATTGCGACAGAACGCGTGAACAATTTCGCAGCGTGAGGCTTAGGCTAAGGGTTGGAGTCCATACTCAGAATATGAATTGTGTCTGTTTCACGTCGAACTTGGGCTATATTTATAGAAAAGAGTTTGTGGAAAGATAGAATTGCAGAGCCCTAATCCACAAAGAATTAGGGAAAACACGTAACCAGGTATTTTCAGCGCCCAGGCCTGGGCGCCGAAGATTTCGGCGCCCAGAGCCAGGCGTTGAAAATAAGGTCTGGGCTGTTTTCTTAGTCAGATTCGGATTCCTGAAATCCATAGTGTTTGAGATTTAATCGAGTCTTTTGGTGCGTATCAATTTCATGACGGAATGCGTCTAGGCCCGTTACGAACTCTAGGCTCGTTAGGATTTTAATTAATACGTAACTCTTATTTCTGAATCATATTAGGAACAGGATTCTCGCAGTTTTCTATCTCATTTAGGATTTATGTTGGAGTGCAACACCTAATTCTGACAGGTTTCTATCTTTTTATGACTTGCCACTTTTAGAAGCTACCCTTTTACGGCAGTTACTATTTTTAGCAGGTTTCCATAAATAGCAGGTTTCTATAAATAGCAGGTTTCGGGTGAAATGAAAAGGGGAATTGAGATTCGTTATTTTTATAGGAGATGCGTTGTCAAGTGGAGATTTATGTTTTCATCATCGAACCTTTCCCTTTCGGGAATGGGGACAAAAGTAAGTGTCTACAAATATCAACAGGCACTTTGAGAGTCCTTTGAATATCCTGTTCTCCTTGAAGCACTTGTAAAGTCTTCTAAGAGATGTCTATTCTTTAAAGACACTTCTAAAGTCCTTAAAGAATACGTGTTCGGATTTTATAAAGAGCTCCGAAAAGCCTCCGGAATGTCCGTTTATGTTTGTTGTTCGCCTCGAAGACTTTCGAGGTCTATTTTCTCCCACTTGTCATTTTGTAAACGAATCTCCAAAAGGACACTATTTCAAGCAAACAAACATCATGTTGTCAAAATTCGTGGTAGAAACAATAACCTTGTGTCTCATTTGAATAAATCACAATGAAACATATATCTATACTTGGGCCTTAGTTTGTCGAATAACAAACACTAAGCTCCCACTGAGTTTAGGGACTCTTTAGATATATATTATGAAAAGATATTTTGAAATTACTTTTCAATATCTTTGACGAATTTGGTTTAGTTTGGTGGTAGTTGAGCATTTTGTTTTAGAAATTATAGGAAAAGTCTTTATGATTCATCATTGATCGAATCAAGTACTAATTGACTTCGATAATTCCAACTTAGATATTTCATATCTTATGGAGATAGATCGTGAAATTACAACACACAATCATTGATGATCATTTTTGGTCTTAAAGTAATCATCGTCATGATCTAACCTAGATCTTTATGATTTCTTGCCATGTGGATTTTATACTTCTGAATCTTTGAACTAGCCAAACAGATTCAAACTTATATCACTTTGAGTAAATAAACCAACATTCACTCAAATCCAGGTGATATAATAAAGTCATAAAATATTTCTTTAGCTTTGAACTTTATTGTCTAGGCGTTCTAAAAATAGTTCATATCTTTTGTTACTTTCAACATGTAAGACTAGCTTGTCTTGAATGATCTATAAATCAATCAACTTTAGAAAGTCCATCAAAATAGATCCTTTGAATGTTAACTTGTTGACATGGTCTAAGCAACAATGCTAAAGGTTTGTGGAACTCAAATCAAGAGATTGATTTGAACCTAGTAAAGTTCTTATTGTTAAATATTTGTTTGTTTTGATCAAGCATATTGACTCAACCCGTAAATAACCATTTCATCCAAATAAACAAACAAACATTGTTTTTTTTTTTATTGAATGTGAGTCTTTTTGTGTTTGAAACAGAAATTTAGGTATGCTGATTATGGAACAAAATAGCCATTAAGTTCCAGCCTTGAAAGGACTTAAAACAAACTAGATGCTCTACAATTAATGTAGAATTGCCATGCTTCATTTCCCACTTGTAGGTCATTAGTGTAGCCTAGCTTCCATTGTTTAAGTTATTACCGAAGTAAGAACCTCAACCGGTATATGATACCAAGGAAGTTTGATTGCTAGGTCACTTCTCTTTAAACATAAACTTTTAGGTAGAAACGGAATCGTAAATTCCTTTCATTTGTTCCTTGTTTTCCTATTTCTTGTGCCCTTTCTTATAGTCTTAAGAATTGACTTCTCTAGTGTTGACTTTTATACTTTGTTAGACATGTCCAATGTCACTCCAACAAATTTCTTACCATTTTATTTATGTTGAATATTTTCTTTCAACTAGATGATCTTACCAGAAGCTTCTAAAGTTCTCTAAGCATCGATCTATTCGAATGTCTAGGGACTAGAATCATTCGAGAATTAAATGGACAAAGATGTTAGGTTGTTAACCATTTGTAAAGCTGAGCGTTTAAACTCAATGCTTTATAATCTCAAAACTACATTGTATTTTGAATTCACAAGCACCAATCGGTTTGCCATTCGACTTTGATACTCGAAAACAACCATAAAAGTCGATATAAGAAACGTACATTTAAATTGCTCACTTTCTCTCATTTCTGTGAATCTTTCTTGGATTCACTACCAATCGAGGAAATTTACTGTTACCTTTCTAAAAGGATTTATTCCAGAGCAAGATATTTAATTATAAACAATAATTAAAACATACATTGAAGCATGCAAAGTCTAAACATTTATCATGAGTAATTATAACTTGGAAATTAAAGCAATCATGCAATTTAAACAAGTCATTAGCATTTTATTGTTCCGGCAGGTGTGAATAAAATGAATCCAAGATCCTTAAATCATTGAAGAATTAAGCACATTATATATTTAGACTTAATTCTAAAATATTTTAGGTAAGAAAATCCTTTGCTAATAGTCTAGAAACTACTCTTGGTTTATAGGTACGTCTAAGAGCTTATTAGGTAAACCTATCTCATTTGCCACGACATAAAAGGACTCCTTACTTATATCGCTGAGTTTCACCAAAACTAACATGTACTCACAATTATTTGTGTACCTTACCCCTTTAGGATCAATAAGTAACACCTCGCTATGGCGGAAAACTATTACTAAGATTGATGTAAAGGTTATCCAAGTAAGTGTTATTTTGGCATGGCACCTTTTAACTCAATTTTTAAAGTTTGGAACTTAAGGCTCTTACTATGTTGGTTAGATTTTAAGTGAACTAAAATCCTTAATCATGCAACATAATCAAGCCACAATCTCATGCATAATTAAGACATATTTAAAGCAATAAATAACTTAAAGCATGCATAAGATATAAATGTGATCGAGTATGGCCCGACTTCATCTTGAAGCTTCAACTTCAAACTCCGTCTTGAAAATGGATTGGAAACTCTGTCTTGAATTTTACCATGGGAGGCGCCATTTTCTTCAAATAGGATATGCTATGAATGAAACTAATTACAACTTTTTGATGGTACGCAAACCATATTTAAATTAAAAACTTTGGTGCATTAGACCAATTTTACATTCAAATTAATGGTACGCATACCATATTTTCTATCCTATTTGGGCCATACTAGTCACTTTCCATAACCTGCAAAACGGTACATTTACAATATACCATTCACCCATTCATTTATCAATGAATGGCCCACATAGCTGGTTAGTTGAACATAATATGCATCACATAAATATTTGCAGCAATTAATCAAGGCTTCCAATAATCTACAAATTATTCAATCCTTATTAATTCTAATCGAGTTGTTTTAACCTTAAAGGAATGTAGACCTAATCAAGTGTTTATGACTAAAACGCTCCCACTTAAACCAAGAAATTTACATGCTGATATGTGTGTTTTATATAGAGTTTTACCCCCGTCCTTTAGTACTTTTATGCGTCAAATGAGCTCTTAAGAGCCGTTTTTATTACTAATATGTGTTATTGAGTGTGCCTTGAGTTTCAGGTTTGATTAGTGAGAAATTGGTCTTTTTAGATCCGTTTTACGGTGATTTAGGCCACTACACGAGCCCGAGGAAGTTCGGGACCATTATCGTCGACTTTCGGGAGCCTTAGATGCTTATGGTTGAGCCCCGTGAGTTAGACTCGGTGATATGGGCGTAGGATGTTGATGATTGCAAATCGCCCTGTGAGCTGAGGGCGAAACACGAAGATCGGGCGGAAAGACAAGAGAATTAAAGTGTTACGTGCGCGCCCTATCGGGCGCACTTCGCCCGGTCCGGATCGGGCGGCAATTTGTGAGCTGCTGGAAGCCTATCGCAAACCGCCTGATCGGGCGGAATTTGGCCCGATCGGGCCGACTATCGAGCACATCGCCCGATCGATATGTTCCCGGTTTTTAGGCTTTATTTTCGGCAAACTATATATACTAGCCTTTGTTATTTTTAGAGAGACCTTATTTTTCTAGTATTGAACACTTAGATTATTTTGCTTAGCTTAGTTTTCTCTCAAAATTGTTAAAAAAACACTTAGTTTAATTTTCAATAAAAATCCAAGCTTTCAATTTCCATTGTTCCTCAATTAGGTATTGCTTCTTATTTTAATTCCTTGTCTTGCTTCAATAATGCTTTCGATTATGTTAATTGCTTTGGTTATTGTTAATATGCTTGAGTAATCTACTTTTTAGGGTTTGGGGATCCTTGAATAATATGAAGGGATACTGAATAACTATGATTGTTGGCATTGTAATTGATTCCTATTGATTGGTTTATTTTACTATACAATTAGATTTGCGCAGGTTTAATTGTGATAGTTTGGTAATATCAAGTTAAGATTCGAGAGATGCAATTTGATGTTTAGGCTAGTGTCAATAGGTAGAATTAGGATTAATACGTAGCGAGAGCCCGTTAATTCTAAGTCTATGATTAGTATCGATTCGAGAGAGCATGCTAGTCTAATTAATTACTTTGTTGATTATTGTGATTGTTTATCGTCCTGGATTGTTATTTGTTGGTGAGCCTATGCCCTAGATTCTTTAATTCCTGAATTCTTAATTGATTAATTATCGTCGTAGTCTTAGTACACAAACCATCAACCAAACTCTTGTTCTCAATAGTCTAGATTAATTGATTAATAGTAGAAAGAACATTGTTTCCCTGTGGATTCGATCCTGACTTCCCTTGCTACCTTGCTAGTGGACTTAGGTTTATTTTTGATAAGGTGATACGACTTTAGCCTGTCACATGCTTTACTAATTTTAAACATAAAATTGTATTTCCTAGTCTAACCGGAAACATACAAATTTAATTAAAATTTAAAGCTCATATAAATTATTATTTGAATCCTTTAATTTATTTTCAGTATATTAAATTAATTAATTTAAATTTAATCAAGGTTTTAATTTTAGTAAAATAATTAGTATAAATAAAATTTGTAATAATTAAATTATTCAAAATTAAATTCCGAGAAAAAATTAAATTACGAATTTTAAAAATTAATTAAATTCGTTTTTCCAACTGAAAATCAAAATTAAATTAAAGCGTATCAATCGGGTCAAGACGAGGCCATGGGCTTGCGCCAAGGCCCCGTCGAGTCCACGAGGCAGCATCGCCCCACTCCAGTGATCGTACAGCAAGGCACGAGCAACTACGCGCAAACGCAGCAAGCCAAGCAAGCCACGCTTGCGTGCAGCAGCTTGCTCGCTGTGTCGTAGCATTGCTAGCTGGGCAAGGCAGCGCTCGATGTGTGCGGGGCAGCACTCGCTGTTCGAGCCAGCTCTTGCTCCCTGCGCGCGCGCGCCTCGTCTCGCATGGTGCCTTGCCTCTCGCCCCATCCGCCCATGCACGTCGCAGCACTCGACGCAAGACAGGGCTACTGCCTTGTGCTCGTGTGCCACATGCATGCTCGCTGCATATGTACCGCATGGGCGACGAGCTCCCTTGCTCGCCGTCGCATGCCTGCACTGTACGACACCCCTTAAGGGTAAGACTTAGCGTCCATTGCTTTGTGCGTGCAAGATTCGTGAGCGGTTTTTATAAAAATCAAAACTTTATAATTTAAATTTATAGACGAATTAATAAATCATATTAATTTCATGAATTTAGGGCGAAAAATCGAAAATTTATTATTCAAATTAATTTTCGATCAAGTTTATTTTCATGGATTCAAATCTAGGTCATAACTTTTTTAAAACTTTTCAATATTAACAAATTTTATGGTGGTTTTTAATCATGTATTCCTAATTAAATTGCTAATTAATTATGAAAATCAAATCAAATTCTAAATTATTCGAATTTCAACAAATTAATTACAATTACAAATTAGGTTGTATAATTAACAAGCTTAGGCATTAAAATTGTTAAACATATACAGTAGATCAATCATAGATTCAAGATTTACAAACAAGAATTGCAAATATTTAATTTAACATCTTAAAAATTACAAATTTTACGTTCGAAAAACTAAAACCTCCGAAAAGTCATAGTTAGGCTTCGAATTTGGGAATTCTGGGTTCGGCATCAAATCTTTGATTTCAGTCAAAATTTTAAAACGCCGTTTACATGCGAAATTCACTATAACATTATACGATTCCGACCATTATTGACTAAACTGCCGAAAATTCTGCGAACATATAATTAAATAATCGCACGAATTTGCAATTAATTACAAAAAAACGAAATTAATCACCCCTTTAATTCATTGCAAATTTATAAAATTCAACCATGTTAACTATAATTTATTATGGAATTAATTAGAGGCTCGTGATACCACTGTTATGTTATGATACATATAAAGCATATATATTTCATGCGGAAGAAACCATAAAGCCAGGAATCCAAATTAATTGCCACATAACAATTAGCATAATTTAGGATGCATACATTTGTAGCGTGCCCTCCCTAGCTGCTCCCGAACCGAACAAGAACAAGTTTAGGACTCCAAGTGTAGTCCCTCTGTAGATAGTCCACAGCACGTTCGGATCCGCCTTAGATTTAATTAACTAGAATTCAACCTAAGGTTTTAAGTTATTCGAATATAATTTGTGGCAAATTATTAACTTTAGTTTTAACCTTAAAACTATATGAATACTTGAATTGGGTGATTATAAATTGTGAATGCCATCACCTATTTATAGGGTTGGATTATTGGAACTAGAAGCCTACTAGGTTTCAATTAATCTAATCCTATTAGAATTAGACATTAATTAAAACTATTAAGTTAATGTTTAATTAAACAACTAACTCTAGTAGCTTTAGGAAATTAATCTTTAATCTAATCCTAATTGCTTAAGGATTCGATGCATGCACGAACACAACGCACACACGCACGCACAGCTCACGAGGGGCGCTGGGCGCGCGCGCGCGGAGAAGCCTCGGCCCAGCAGCACTGCAGCCCATTGCTTGGGCGCGCCAGCCTTGCCTTGCTCGCTGGGCCTGGCCTTGCGTGCTGCTTGGCTGAGCCTGCGTGCCTTGGCGGGTTGCTGTGTTGCCTTGCGCGCATGGGCTTGCTAGGCGCAGACCTGGCTTCGTGCTGGGCCTTGCGTCTAGCAAGCTCGTCCGATATTTATTTCGTACGACGCGCTTCCGGTTAATTTTCCGATTCTGGAATTCATTTCCGATTCGAACAATATTTAATATTTCCGATTCCGGAATTAATTTCCGTTTCGAACAAATATTTAATATTTCCGATTCCGGAAATATTTTCTTATTCCAATAAAATTTCCGATTCCGACAATATTTCCGTTTCCGGCAATATTTCCGATTCCGGCAATATTTCCATTTCCGTTAATATTTTCCGATACGTACCATGTTTCCGTTTCCGACAACATCTACGACTTGGATAATATTTATATTTCCGATACAATCCATATTTCCGTTTCCGGCAATATCATCATTTTCGGAGTATTCATAATTTGCCTTTTGACGATTTCAGCTCCCAATGGAACCGAGATCCGTCGATTCCGAATATCCATAAATGGAGTATTTAATTCACTTAAATACTTGATCCGTTCACGTACTATTTGTGTGACCCTACGGGTTCAGTCAAGAGTAAGATGTGGATTAATATTATTAATTCCACTTGAACTGAAGCGGCCTCTAGCTAGGCATACAGTTCACTTGATCTCACTGAATTATTAACTTGTATAATTAATTAATACTAAACCGCATTTATTAGACTTAACATTGAATGCGTACTTGGACCAAGGGCATTATTTCCTTCAAACTTATCTGTTTGTGGGACTTTGTGGGATTTGGGATGCTTTAGAGCAAGTGATGGCACAATATCTATAAAGGCCTACAACAAAACACAAGCAAAAAATCGATGGCAATAATTGGTGAGAAGTAGGAATTCATTCATTCATACCCCTCATAGAAGTTTATTTTGAATTAGCTACAAACTACCAGTGAACACTGCATTGACAGTAACATAATAATTCTACCTAGAGCCTAGAAAACTATTAGAAAGATCCTAGAAAGCACTAGATAAACAAAATACAAGTAAAGGAAGGTTGGATTCTAACACTTAGGGCGTAGATCCAAATGACCCAATTGCAAGAGAAGTTGACATTGAGATGAATTCACAAGGTACAAAGAGCACCAGTTACTCAAGGCAAGTGAGAGAAGAAATAAAAGTGTGTGAAAAAGAGAAATGTCATATCATTGGCGATGTGGACTGCATATAAGAAGCCTCGGACATTGTAAAGTCTTACGTAATCAAACTCAGCCATCTAATTGATTCTCAACCATATGGGTTAACTTATACGTAATCGAGTATAGTTTGAATAGTTTGTTAGAATGATGTCTTTTTCTCTTGACTATATCGGTTTATTATAATGTTGTCTTTTTCTCATTGATTCTCTTTACTGTATCTTTTCTGTTCAGTATTGATAGTAGCTACAACCTGTTATAATTTTAAAATAGGTTGTACATTAGTATTTTCAAATGCAAATGCAGGTGAAAAAAAGAAGAAAAGAAAGCGAATTTTCGTTGGTCAAAACCGTTCTCCAAGGTATTGCTGGAATTTCTTGCTAAAGAAGTGAGAAAAGGAAACAAACCAAACAACATTTACAGAACTAGTTCTTTCATAGCAGCTGCAAAGAATATTTCTGAAGTATTTCACACTAAAGTATTTCACACTACTGCTGATCATGGGGAGAACCATATGAGGAGTGTGAGAGCTACATGGGGAATCATATCAAAACTTTGAGGGACCTTTGGCTTTGGTGTTAGGTTATGATACATATGATATTACATAAATCATGCAGAAACAACCATTAACCCAGGATTACATATTATTTACACATAATCATATAGCATAATTTAGATGCATACTCTTTGTTGCGTGCCCTCCCTAGCTGCGCCCGAACCGAACAAGAACAAGTCTTTAGGACTCCAAGTGTCGTCCCTCCGTAGATAGTCCACAGCACGTCCGGATCCGCCTTAAGATTGACCAACTAGAATCGCCCTTAAGGTACTAGAATTTTCGGCACTTTTGAGCAAGATGTGTGGCTGAATTTTTCTCTCAAAAACTCACTTTGAATACTTTTTAAACTCGTTATAAATTGTGAACCCAGGCCACATATTTATAGGGTTATGGAAAGGGAATTGGAAACCTATTCAGATACAAATTAATTAAACCTAGAATCCTACAAGAACTCTAATTTAATTAATTTATCAAATAGAATTAGGAATTTAATCATTAACCGAACTCTGCACGTTTTAGGAAACGTGCACGAACACAAACACTTACGCACACACACACGGCAGCCTCGATGGGCCGCCCATGCGTGCGTGCGAGCAGCAGCCCACGCAGCGAGGCCTGCGCGAGCCACAAGCCCACGCAAGCATCCGCGCGCGCTGTGCGCGCTGTGCGCGCTGCCACGGCCTGCTGGGCCTGGCCTTGCGCTGGGCCTGGCGTGGCTGTTTGTGTGGCGCGCTTGGCTTGCTGGGCGATGGCCTGGCTTCGTGCTGGGCCCTCGTCCGGCAGGCTTCGTCCGATGCTTATTCGTACGATACGCTTCCAATTAAATTTCCGATTCCGGAATTCATTTCCGATACGAACAATATTTAACATTTTCGATTCCGGAATTAATTTCCGTTTCGAACAAATATTTAATATTTCCGTTTCCGGAATTATTTTCCGATTCCGGTAATATTTCCGATTCTGACAATATTTCCGTTTCCGGCAATATTTCCGATTCTGGTAATATTTCCATTTCCGATAATATTTTCCGATACGTACCATGTTTCCGTTTCCGGCAACATCTACGACTTGGATAATATTTATATTTCCGATACGATCCATATTTCCGTTTCCGGTAATATCATCGTTTCCGGAGTATTCATTTCTTGCCTGTGACGATCTCAGCTCCCACTGAAACCAAGATCCGTCGATTCCGAATATCCATAGATAGAGTATTTAATGCCATTAAATACTTGATCCGTTTACGTACTATTTGTGTGACCCTACGGGTTCAGTCAAGAGTAAGCTGTGGATTAATATCATTAATTCCACTTGAACTGAAGCGGCCTCTAGCTAGGCATTCAGCTCACTTGATCTCACTGAATTATTAACTTGTTAATTAATACTGAACCGCATTTATTAGACTTATCATAGAATGCATACTTGGACCAAGGGCATTATTTCCTTCATTTGGATGGGATGACAGCGTGAAGATGGTCACAATATCTCCTAATGCTTTTAATACTTATGTTCAAGTAAATATAACTCGTCCTTCTTCTATAAGTTGCATATGTATGTTCAGGTGCACTGCACTATCAGATTCATCCAAAATCACACACCATAGTAGTATGGATAATACCATGTTGAAATCATGATTCCGTGCTATATGCAAGCTCTTATTTGCTAGATTGGTGTATGTCGAGGGATCAATTATTCCTGTTATATGTAGTGGTTTACTTATGTTCCCTCATGTTCTATTTTTTTGTTTAAAATAATGTAGTGCTTTGCTGATTGTTTTGTTCATTTGTTTATATTTTAGTATTGAAGTGCTCATAATATCCTTCCCTTTTCAAACAGCAATACCCAACTCATTAGCGGTATCTCAATCGAAAAATTGATATGTATGAGGAAATATCAATTGTTGCTGGCAAAGACACGGCTAGAGGAGACTTTTCTAAGTCGTTTGCTGACATTGAAGTAACTAGCATTGAGAGTGGGCAGGGGCCGACAACCACTACTAAAAATGGGCCAATCAATACCTAGTATTTAAAAACTCAAACCACATATGCCACGTGTCATTTTTTCATGATTCTCAAATCACATATGCCACATGTCATTTTTTTCTACTCACCAAAATTTTCTCCCTTAATATTCATTTTCCTTCTTCGGATGCCGCCTCCCCTCAACTTCCATCCCCTTCATCTTCTTCCTCCACCCTTCAAATCAAATGCCCATTTAATTTAGAGATTCCTTCAACAATTAAATTCACTTCTCAATCCATCTTCTCTCATGTTGTTTAACCATTTTCAACAAATGAATTGATATTGAAACCATTAATTGATTCATTGAAGGTAATGAATTCTTTCTTAATTCTTCATTCTCCTCAATTATTTTTGAACCGTTTTCACCAATTGAATAAATAGGATACTTAATGATCAGTGGATTTGAAACGGCTATGGTTTTATGGTGGTTTCTGGATTCAATAAGGTATCATACCCACATTCAATCCTAATCCTATATTTATTTATGAATTTGGGTCTGAAATTCGAGATGATAATCGCATCTGCGATACTAACGGTGGTGCTCGAGGTAGAATCCATGGTGGGAATTCAAGAAATACCCATAACCCGCAAAGCTTAAATTTGGCAGCTGGAAGATCAAACTACAAAGAAGTCCTTTGTTATTTTAGGGATTTGATGAATGTTTGGAAGTATGAGATCTTTAAATTTGTAAATTAAAAATGCAAAGAATCACGTCATTGGTCAATGAAGGAAGAAAAATAAGAGAGAGAATATAAAAAGAAGAAGGTGGGAGTGTTCAACAATGGTGGTTGGTGTTTGCACCTAATGCATGTACACTTTTCCCAACGAGGTCGGTCGACACCAACACAACTACTCAAGGTATCAAGATTCAAGGTGGATTACGTGGTGGTGTACAAATTCTTACTTGTGGTAGGGGCTGTAGCTTCGTAGGTGAATCCGGTTGCACAAAATATGAAATGGTATTTTAAATTTATTTGATGTTTTAGGAACATCTGAAAACTACACAATATAGTTTTTTTGATGTCAGGCATGTTAGTTTTTGATTTTTGTTAATAATATTTAAGAATTATTATATTCTAGAAATAGGTAATGGGCGAAGAAACCTTATCAGAATCGACTCTGCTACGTGACAGTGATAAATTTGGGTTTTGAGGTGATATGAATCTACTTTCTCTATCCTCAATTGGCAATGCAATTGAAATACCAGGCTAGCTACCGAAGACTGGGGTCATTTGATTAATGTAATCGAAATTACTTCAATTTTACTAAACTTCACAACTTTATTGTTTATTTATATTCATTACAGGTGTCTTTTGGTTGGTTTTAGTATTTTATTTGAATTTCTTGTGAATTGAAAACTTATCTGATATGGGTTTTTGATGATATCCTATATGATGAGTTGTTTTTGCAGAGAATAGGAGTCATGCCTATATAATCTTCTATTCCATACAATTCTTAAAGAAGAGGTACCTACTGTAAGATTAAGAAACAACGGGTAAAATTATGCCTTCCTAATTGCTTGATGTAGTAGTTTTCCCCTCATTGTGCCAGGTTGAATCTCCATGTTACCTATTTAGATTAGGCAACAACAAATAATGGAAATCGATCTAGAATGACCCGTCGTAATGAATTGATGAAGCAGGAGGTGGTGACGCACTTTGAGAATTTTCCTATAGTATTTTAGTGTTTAGGTTTGTAGAATAACTAGTTAGTGTCCCGGGCGATGCCCCGAATAGTAGAAAAATGGATTAATTAGATTATTATATAACTCGTTTTGAGTCTAATATATCTTGCTTTGAGTATACCTTAATAAATTTTAACATGCAAGGATTACTAACTCGTAAAAGTACTGACTAATTAGTGATGTGACCGAGACTATTAATAAATGATTCAGATCATTTCTCTCATTATATTCACTTAATATAATTGTGTACGTACAAAAAACAACAAAATGAATTGTTGTGTAGTGGTTAAAATATGTGACTAACAAATGAGAGGTCACAGGTTCAAAACCTATAACTAACATTTTTTTCATGATCAAGAAAATTATATGAGATGCATGACATGTCAAAGATGACGATGCATCATGTCATCAATAATAGGAAGCGACATGTGGCAAGATAACATTCCTTGCCTTGGAGTTTTAATAATTGCTTTGAGTATGCCTTAATAAATTTTAACATGTAAGGATTACTAACTCGTAAAAGTACTGACTAATTAGTGATGTGATCGAGACTATTAATAAATGATTTAGATCATTTTTCTCATTATATTCACTTAATATAATTGTGCACGTACAAAAAACAACAAAATGAATTGTTGCGTAGTGGTTAAAATATGTGACTAACAAATGAGAGGTCACAGGTTCAAAACCTATAACTAACATTTTTTCATGATCAAGAAAATTATATGAGATGCATGACATGTCAAAGATGACGATGCATCATGTCATCAATAATAGGAAGCGACATGTGGCAAGATAACATTCCTTGCCTTGGAGTTTTAATAATAGTATATATGTGAATAATGAACTATTAGTGGTAGTGGGCTTCAGCCCAGAGGCTTAATGAATATTTTTTGGGTGTAAAGAAATACATGGGATAGAAGAACATATTCTACATAACATGCCTATGAAGTACAACTTTTCCTATAAATAGTCCGTTCGTAGAACGGGCCAAAAACTAGTTAAATCAGAGAGTGCTACTTCTTCAGAGCCTAGGCCATATCAGAAGAGGACTCGAGTTGAAGAGGAAGGGTGTGACTTGCAACAAACATCTACTCGATTAGGAGAAGTTGTTGGTGCTCTTAAAAATTTTCGAACAACCAACTTGATGTGGAAAAGCTTCATGAAGAGGTAATGAAGGTGGAGGATTTTGATAAATAGTTCGTGATGCCGCCTTTGGTCATTTGGTTGAGCGTGAGATGCTAGCTAAAGCATTTTTAACAAAGAGTGAATCACTTCGTAGGCTTTGGCTCCAAAAGTTCGTAAAGTCTCTACATTCATATTAATATGAGCTTGATGAGAGTGTTGAAATTGAGTAATGAGTTTGTGAACTATTATTCTTTCAAGTTAGACTATATACTAAGCTTGTGAAAATTTTTGAGTTTGATAATATTACTAGTGAAATATTTAGGTTTTGATTAAATACTGCATGTTATACATACTAGTTGTTTTATATTCTAAAATTATTGTTATGGTTAATATTTTTTAATGAGTTTATAATATTTTAGTTTGGTAAAAAAGAGGGAAAACCGTCCCTAAAATAAAGGAAAAAAGAAAAGAAAAGAGAAGAAGTGGCTAGTTGGTGAAGTTGCTTTTTAGTTATATCAAACATTGTAAAATGATAAGCAAGGAAAACCAATTTCCTGCAAATCGAACAAGGGAAAACTTGTAGAAAATGTATTTACTCTGTAAATGATTTTCCATATAAAACCATTTTCAATTGAAAACGTTTTTCATCGTACCAAACGGAGCCTAAAGTGCTATTTTACAAAAAAAATTTACATATGGAGTAAACTCCTTTCTTGCAAAATTTGGTGCATAATTGTTTTTTTTTTTTTGGCATTTGCCGTTCTCGAAAGAACCAAATGATGGCTCAGACCGTTTAAAAAATTTCCTACAAGTTACTCAATCCGGGGGCACTAACTAATTCAATCTAAAAGTCCAATTCGCAAATTCTAAAAAAAAAATCAAAACATCCGCCATAAATGAAGAATTCCCCAGAAAACCCCCAATTTTCATCAACAAGAACAACACAAACGACAATCTCAACAACAACAACATCAACTTCAACAACGACTGAGTTTCAAGCAGTTGATGATGATTGGGATAAACCCTTTTCAAATGAAGAACTGGAAGCCATTGAAGCAGCTTTTGAAGCTGCAACTTTAACACTTTCTTCGTCTTCCATCAAAACCCCACGTAGAACTTCTGTAGTTATCGACGACGAGGAAAATGCCCGACCCACTACCCGCCGTCGATTGCCCGGTTCAATTTCCTGCTCAAATGCCGAATTGGGTTCGCCTCTAAATGCGGGTTCTTTTGCCCTAACGCCGTGCTCTAGGAATTGGGCATTCCCCCAAGGTAAACCGTTTAATGTTATGAATTTGTTTTATTTCGTTTGTTTCCTGGAAACTAGGATTTAGATGGATTGTTTTTTGATCATATTGGTATTGTGATTTGTGGGGTAGTAGCATTTTGAGAAGAGGGTTTCGTCTTTGATGTAATAAGGGATTGGATTTTTTAAACTTTGTTTGTTAGGCAATGTGAAAATGAAGTATCAAGCATTGAATTTTGGGGGCCGAATTGTGTATTCCCGGTCGACCGAGGAGGTAGAGGAAGCTACATTGCAGATTTTGGAGTTTCTTGAGGCTCAAAAACGAAAATCAGGCAGGGCTGTCCTTGGTCTTGACATTGAATGGAAACCGAGCTTTGATCGAGGTTGGTTTACACGTTTTTTATTCGTGATTTATTGTTTCTTTTGCAAGATTAACAAGTTTAGGTCCTATTTTAGCCTCTTGCTGGTTTGCCTGTGTGCTGATAAAAACATATTGTAGGCTTAAGTCGCGGGCTGTAACTATTTTCTAGGGACTGATGCTTAGTTTTAAAAAGCGAATTTTTTGCGCTTAAAGCTCGGAAGCTCAGAAGCTCACAGCAAAACGCTTCTGCCAGCCGAAGCCTAGCGACATGCAAGAAGCGCGCGCTTCCTAGCGCTTCGGTGCTTCTGCGCTTCCTACCGCTTTTGCGCTTCTTGTAGTCTGGGCACATCTGACCCTTCTTTTTTAGAAAAAATAAAGCCACGTGACTCTAATCTTCTTTTTTAAAGTATCACATGATTTCTTTTTTATTGAAAAGCGAATATTTGGGAAGTTTTTGAAAATCCTAGTGCAATTTTCTCCCGTAGCCCGATTTCTCTAGTCTTCTCGTCGGATTTCTCCCGTCGGATTCTGAAATTTTCTTTCATCGTTTTGATTTCTCCTTTTTTTTCATCTTTTCTTTCCATATTTTCTCCATATTTTCTGAACTTTTGAAATTTTATTATTCCTTTCCGGGTGCGCTTCGCCTACGAAAAGCGTGCGCTTGCGCTTTGCGCTTAAGCTCCAGGGCCCTTTTGCGCTTCAGTGCGCTTCGCTCTTTTTAAAACTAAGGACTGATGCTTGACTTTGTGTTTTAAATGGACCAATGAACAGGAAGTATGATCCTTAAAAGTATGTGCACTTTTATTGCTGGTGAGTAGCACATGATCGATAATGTGGAAGTACATACGAATAAGATTTACCATTATTAGAAATTTATTAGCATGTAACTTATAAATTATAATTATATGATTAAGTTGTTACTTTCAGTTTGAGACTTTGAGGCAAGATCTATACTTCTTAATCTCTCTTTAATTGACTGTTTGTGATTATAACTTCTTGTTGGAGGGATCTAAGAGTAACCTTTAGCTTTTGATCACCCTAAGTTACTGTATGATATGTTTTGAGGGTTGTGATTTCACGTATTGCTTTTGAACTTAGACTTTGTTATCACACTTCAGTAGCCTTTAATACTTAAAGTCAAATTTCCCTTCAGATGATAAATTTTGTACCATTTGACTTCAGTCGTAAACGGAATTTCACACTTAGCAATTGTTATGCCTTTGCACCATTGACAGTATTTGAAAGGGCGCAAGGTGCAGTTGGTATTAGAGGTCCTTCTGTGGTTGGGCCTAGGTTAGGGCAGGCGTGAGCACATTTCTTATAATTAAATATTGTGTACAGAAACAGGTAGCAGAAATGGAACTAATGCAGCCAATCTTGCCTCAAATATATTTTTTGCTGTAGCATGAGTTTTTATTGGGGACCTCAAACATGAGCGTTAAACTAGGTAGCACGGATACGGGTACGGAAACGGATACGGGTACGGGTACGGGTACGGGGACAGAAAACGGCAAAACCAAAATTTCCAAAAACGGGTACGGCTTGGATTCGGCAAAAAAAATTAAATAATATATATTACTTTAAATTTTTAATAGATATAATCTCCATCTAATTTTTGTAGAAAATATACAATGATGTGTTACACACTTACACTGTATAAGTGGACAAATAAAAGAAGTCCTAAAATATCATGGAGAATAGTAAAGATCCCTCCAAACAGTAAAAGAATATTATAAAGCTAAAAGGTAAAACAATAATTTCTAATTAAAATTCAATTATTAGAAAAAGTAAAAAAAACAAACCAGCCAACTGTTTTCTTGTAAAAGACAAAAGGCTGGAAAATAATAAGAAAAGAAATTGAAGAAATAACAAAACACGTAAACCCTAAAATAATTAAGAGAACAAGATAATCACCGCGAGGCGGCGACCGGAGAGGGGCGAGGAGCGAGGAGCGGCAAGGTGCTGATACGCCGGCGGCGCTGGAGATCCGACAAGGAGTCTCCCCTTTCTCCGCTTCCTCGCTTCAGCGCTGCACTCAAGTACTAAGTTGTTGGTTCACCGGTTGCTACGAGTCGTCGAGCCAACGGTGGGCCGGTGGCGATGGAGAAGACCGGCGGTCCGACAGCGAGGGTGAGGACCGACGGCTAGGGACGGTTCGAAGACTAAGAGAGGCGAGAGAGAAAGTGGTGAATTTGAACAGGTAAACCCTAAAATGTGAGTTTGGGCTGGGTGGGTACGTACCTTATTTTCAAAATCCGAATCCAAGCCGTCCCCGGTTTCATCTGAACCGTACCCAAATATGAACCCCGTACCCGCCCGGTTGGATTCGCCCTGGGTACGTATCCTGGGCGTACCCGTACCGTACCCGTACCCGGTACGGGAAACGGCACCTCCCAGGCGTACCCGGGCTTCATAGGCGTTAAAGCCTTTTTCCTCCAAGCTTACAAAAAATCAACCTTTTAAGATATCTACTTGGTCAACCATTCTGATGGACCATATGCAACTTGCCTTTGTGTCTGGAGTCTATAGTCATGCTGCAAATCTTTTCTAAAGCTCAACAATATTACCAGACGTTGTAATATTACTTCCATATCGTCCATCTCCCATGAATTGTGGATTTTGGAGTAGAGACTGTTACCAACTTTGTTTATGTATAGCACACAATTTCTTTGCTATTGACCTTGATCCTTAAGCATAGATAACCACTTGTGAGACCTATTTCCCCTAGGGAGTGGCGTTTGATATGTCTTCCTTGATCACACCTACATTGTGGCTAGATTCAAATTCTCTACAACTCTTTTGCACTTGGCATAATCACAAAGCGTTGCTAGTGCTTAGCCCCTAAGAAGGTGAGTTTGCTCTTATATCTCTTATTATCTTTTGTATCACCCACTTAGATGGTTTGTACCCCTTGGTTTGACAAATGTGATATCCTAAATTCACTTGAAAAGTTAAAACTTAGGTAATGGCTTCTATGGTGCGCTTGAACTTTATATATGGTAATATAGGCCCCTTGATTCCTTCCTCAAAGCATAATATGGGTCGATATATCACGTATTGGACAATACATATTGTTTTTTCAACTTTCCTAGCTAATAATTCTTGAGTCTTGAGGGGCTGTTACGTAACAGCATAGAATACCAATCAGGTATGTGCCGATATGACTGATATAAATCCCATATTGCATCTACCTTGACCTCAATAGAGAATGCTTGTGTGACGCGCAACCATAACTGTGGTCGTCACCGCACCACAATTTTAAAACCCGACATTATATAGCTTTTCTACACCTGCCATTGCACTGCTTTCTAACACAACTTTACCATTGAGATTTACTGCCTATTTCCTGATCTATAGGAAAGGCAAAATTCTAGGGCATTCATCGTCGTACTATATGCATAAGAAAAGCCAGTCTTTCTGCCAAGTAGCATGAGAAGATCAATCGGCAAACCAATTGTTACTCAGTTTCGCTGTGGGCTTTGGTCCAATGTTATTTCTCTTGACATCTATTTGAATTTCTTAGAACTTATTTGTATAACAGTCCAGCTCATTGAGGCCTTCTAGAGGTTACTTCAGACTGTATCATCCCAACTATCTGTGTAGACTTAGAATCAATCTAGTGCAGAGGGCTGTGAGGCTCCCAACTTGTTTGATCTCCAGAAAGGCCGTAATTAGTCCATTATTCCTTGTCCATGGTTGCAGGGCATATTTTTCGAATGTTTAAGACATGACTAAAAGAGTTCTAACTCCATACTTTCTTAAACCAATTACGATTTTGTTAACATGAACCGTAAACTTGGGTACTTGAAATTCCTCCATTCATTCATTATCATTATCCCATTGCCTCAAAGAGGCTCCCGCAAGAAGCGGGGTAAAGGGGGGTCGGGTGTACGCAACCTTATCCCTGCAATTGCAAAGAGGTTGTTTCCAATTGACCCAAAAGCGATAACGGGACGACAACTACTCCAACGGTGCCAATATTTGACAGGCTAAAGTCGTATCACTTAATCAAAGATAAACCTAATTCCACTAACAAGGTAGTAAAGGAAGTCAGGATCGATTCCACAGGTAAACATCGTTCTTTCTACTATTTAAAACAAGGTCTAGACTACCGGGAAACAAGAAAATGATTGGTTTGAGTATTAAACTACTCCAATGTAAAATAGGGGTAAAACAATTAATAAAAGGCCTAGGGCATATGTTGACCAATAAACAATAATTCAGGATGATAAACAATACTAATAATCAATAAAGCGGTTAATCAGACTAGCATGCTCTCTCGAATCGATACTAATCATATACTTGAAATTAACAGGCTCCCGCTATGTATTAATCCCAATTCTATCTATTGAAACAAGCCTAAACATCAAATTGCATCTCTCGAATCTTAACTTGATATTGCTAGACTAATACAATTAAACCTGTGCAAATCTAATCGCATAGTAAATGAAAACAATCAATAGGAATTAACCAACAATACCAACATTCAATCATCCTTTCATATTAGTTCATGGATTCCCAAAACCCTAGAATAAGACTACTCACACATATTTGAAATAAAGAAAACAATATTATTCAATAGAAACAGAATTTGAAGCAATTAATAGAACAAGGAAATGAATTGAATAAACAAGCTAAGAATTGAAATATTACCTAAACGAAGAACGGAAGATTAAATGAAAGTTTCGAACTTTGATTGAAATAATAAAACTGTTTGGAATAATTATGAGAGAATAACCAAGTGCAAAAATAAACTAAGTACTTAATACTAGAAAATAAGATGATTACAATAAACTAGGGGCTTAGTAAAAACGAAAATAGAAGCTAAAACGCGCGTCCAGGGGTTGTCGTCGCCGGCCGCCCGATCGGGCGGATGAAAGATCTCCAACAACTGCTGCAGGATGGCCGCCCGATGGGCACCGGGCGAATGGCGCCCGATCGGGCGCGTGCCTTAATCATAATTCTTGCCCGGTTGGTCTCCATTCGCCCTCCAGTCCTTGGGCGACCGGCTTGACGCGTCCTTCATCATAATCACCGAGTCTAACTCTTGGGGCTCAAACATGCACATCCTAGGCTCCCAAGAGTTTACAATAATCGTCCCGAACCTCCTCGGGATCGTGTAGTGGCCAAAAAAAACAAGACGAGCCTAAAAAGGCCAATTTCCCATTAAACAACCTGAAATCTCAAGACACGCTACACAAAACCCCCAAAAATCAAAAATCTCAACCTCCTCTACTCTAATGGCTTCAAGACCGAAAATGACCTGCACCGGGGCTACAAGGAGACAAGAGGAAGCGTCTACATGTCAAGCACCACAACCAACACGGATTGAGTCCGACTCGGATTTTCCGGAAATCATTCTAACGAGCGAGGAGCAACGAGAACGGCTCGCCCACCTCAAGAAGAGGGAGGTAATTCCTACTCATTTTATTTGTCAAAAATCTTTAAATGAGATGGGAATTGAGAATGATGTGAAAAAATTATTTTTTGGTGTTGGTCTAAAATCGATGTATAGCATGTTTAGATTGACCTTCAGAAGGTTAACATTGGAGTTTTAAAGTTCATTTGAAATACAAAAGAATGCGCATAAGGACATAGTCCGTGTGTTCTTTAGACTAACGAATCAAGATGTTCAAATGACCATTAGGGATGTTGGTAGGATCTTTGGATTGAATACTGAACATAGGAGATTCCCTGGCGGTGGCAATTCACCGATTCACTACACGTATTGCTCTTGGTGGGTTGATCACCCAAATTGTCATGGTTACTGTAAACTTTGTTGAGGCAAGCCATGTGCCGGTTCAGAGAAGTAACTTACTGGATTTGACATATTTTGCATCATTGCGCCGGCTATACGCCGAGCATCAGTAACTTCGCCCCGGTTCTATGTACTGGATGTTAGGGAGGGATAGGCTTTTCCTTTTGCCTGACCCCGAGGGCCGCACCAGCTTTCGATCGGGCTAGCGACATTACCTTTATGTGGTTGAGAACATTGACCCTCTACCCCAGCCACAGCAGCCCGAGCCTCAGCCTCGCGTCTACTTTCGTAGGGGAGGGCGTCAGGAGAGAGAGGTGAGACAACAGGGTAGCCCAGCTCCACAGGGGGAGCATCGCTCTTTGGAGGAGCGTATGGACAGGCTTCAGAAAATATTTGATCACTTCGAGAGTGATCACCAGAGAGCCATGTTCTCCATCTACGACCACTTTGCTAGGCAGGGTATTGTATCTTAGGAGGCTCAGCACCCTTCATGGTTTGGCTATCCCCAGAGGATGGAGTTCCTGGTGCTAGGGGCACCTTCACACCCACTAGCTACTACGGGGGATATGGAGAGGGTACTAGCGGTCATGGTGGTCGGGCATGTGATGATATAGATGATGATGGCGAAGGACATCAGGGATGATTGATGATGATGATGGGTTCCATGCCCCTTTGAACCAATGAGGACATTGTCTAATTTAGCTTTGGGGGTATTCATTTCCTTGTATATACTTGGTATGATTTCTCTTCTTCCTTTCTATACTCTATTTATTGCTTTTGTGTGTCTACTGCTTTATTTATAGGTTAGATTTACCTCTTTGAAAAAAAAAAAAAAAAAAAAACGTGAGATTGAGACAATTAATTCCCTGTGCCCCTTTGGTTCAAAATTTTTATTTGATGTTTCAAGGTGATAAGACAGGTGAGCATCACGGATTGGTTTGACTCTTGTTAAAGGTCAACTTTGCCCTACTTGTCATATGCATATTGCTGGATTGTGGTTAGCTGTGAGGTTTTGAGCCTTAATTCTTCTGAGTGCTTAATTCCTGGTCTTACATTGATCTGAGTCTTTGGTTTTCGACCATTAGTATGCTTAACACACTTGTACTTTGCGTATGATGAAAGGCCGTTCTTTAGGAAGCCTTCAGACGATCATAGATACATTTGTTCCTGCTTTTTCTTTCTCATGCTTAGCTTTGACCGTTCTTTTATTTAACTCCACAAAATAACCCTTATTAACCCCGTTGGTTACTTGTCCCAAGTCTAGCTTGGGGGAGCTATCATATGTTGGTATTGGTTCTCTTTGTTGGGATGGTTGGCTTTCTAGGCCTATGATATCAGGGTTGTGCACTTTTGTTTTATTGGAAGTGAATTTGGAAGAGGTGTAATTAATAAGTGGCGCCTAAAGCTTGTGGTTACGAGTATTTTAGTTTGTACATATTTAGCTGTTTCATTTTCGTCGTTATTTCAATTCAAAATAAATGCCCTTCCCACCCGAAAGGGAATTGGGCGACGCATTGCAGGCTATGATCCAACCTGTGGGGTATTTTTGAGGGAAAATGAGACGGTGTTGCATGCTCTCAAGGAGTGTGCCCTTTCCAAGGCTATCCTGGGAGAGTCCAGATTTGCGTTTATGCTAACTTGGAGGTGCTGTTCATTACTGGATTGGTGGGAAAAGGGGTTTGCAGAGGTAGGATTGCCTGACATGGAGGAGCTCCTTACCTTATGTTGGGCAATATGGGGTGCTCGAAACCGTGTTGTCATGGAGAATGCAGTGATTATGCCACCGAAGGTGGTGGCATACGTGGCGAAAATCGTGGCGGAACTGCAAGCAGACGAAGGATCGAGGCTAGGGGCCTGCAGGAGGCGCAACCCCATGCGGTGGTGTGGACGAAGCCAGGGGAAGGGTGGGTCAAGGTGAACGTTGATGCAGGATGTTTGGGTGAGGTTGGGACTGGTTTGGGTGCAGTTGTTCGGGACAACGGGGGAGAGGTGTTGGGGTGTATGGTGTGGCAGGGAAGGGAGAGGTGGGAGACTCGGGTTGCAGAAGCCAAGGCTGTCTTATTTGGCTTGAAAGTGAGCATGGAGATGGGCTGCAGGCAGGTGGTGGTGGAAGGTGACTGTCTTCCAATTGTTCAGGCACTGCAAGGAGGGAGGAAAGATAACAGCAGTTTGTCTCTTGTGCTTGAGGATATCCGTGATTTTAGCTCTATGTTTGATTCCGTTCGATTTTGTTTTGTTAAGCGTAGTGGCAATAGGGTAGCACATCACTTAGCCCATTACCAACCTTGGGAGTTTGGGCAACGAGTGTGGCTAGATGATTTCCCTGTCAGTGTTTTGGCTGCAGCCACGACTGATTTAATCTAATCCCCTCGAAGGGTTCCTTAAAAAAAAAAAAAAAAAAAAAAAAATCAAATCAAAAAAATCCAAAAAAATGTGTAATTTATGTTTGTAGTGTAGAAAAGCAAGGAAAAAGGGTAGAAGTTGGTTCATATTTCATATTGTTGGTTACTTCTTCCCTTATGGTCATATTTTGGCTATTGATGAGTTTATAGTCTTTGGAGATGGGTTTAATTGGTGTCATCTGTTATATTTGCTCCCCGAGTTAGACTTTACACTCTCACATGTCCAAAATACTCCTTACCCCTTGTTTTTACCCGGTCAACATTACAAGCTTATATAAAGACCTTTTTGATCATCGTGCAATGTGTGTGCAAAAATAGGTTGAAAGTAGTCGTTTATCAAAGGCCAAAGAGTATATGTGCATTCCGAGTCGACTCCGGCGTAGGTTGAGTATTTATGAGAACCTTTAAACACACTAGTGTTGTGAGTTGGGAGGGGCTACTCATGGTGTAAAAACTAGCCCGAGTTAACTCGTATCGCCCGAGTTAACAAGGTTTTGGAGGCTGGCGATACGAGATATCCCGAGTTGTAAAGGTGTTTTTAAAAACGGCGAGATCTCGGCCGGTTCAACCGATCCGAACGAATTTTGTCCGCATTAAACGTTATAAACCTCACATCTACTCGGTTTTCAGTCGAATTCCCATGTTTTCGACAAAAAGAAAGGGAAAAATGAAAGAAACGGAGAAACTCCATTGAAATAGAGTAGAGAACTCCATTTTCAAATCTAAAACAAGAGAGGAGAAAGAAGGTAGAGAAAGAAATTCATTTTAATTATGTCGCGTGTACGGTTTAGGGGAGGGGGACTAGGGTAGGTAGTGAATGGGGTTGAACTTTTTAAATTTCAAATTCCTACGCGACAACCGCGACACGGTCCGCGACTAACGCATCAGTTCCGTTACCGAGACTCCGCGACCGTGACCGATACCGCATTTTTTATCTATGGGGCTACTACTCATTTGATAGTATGCATGTTCATAATGAGAAGGTGAGTGAACGGGCCACATTTGGTTCGCTTAGCCCGCCACATAACGAGAGGAGTGATTCACTTGGTGAGACCCAATCTTGATTTTATGCGTATGCCTTGTGAGCCTTGTTTGAACTTTGTACAGGTTGATGTGTGACTGTGGGGACTAGAGAATTCAATCATGATATATGCCTACCTTGATTTGATCTTTGTTTTATCGTCTACATTTTTTACATTGATCTTGGGGTGAGTTAATCGTCTATGTCTCATTGATGCTCTTTCCTTAAGGACAAGGAAATGTTTAGCTTGGAGGAGTTTGATACGTGCTTTTTATATAGAGTTTTCACCCCCGTCCCTTAGTACTTTTCTGTGTTAAATGAGCTCTTAGGAACCATTTTGAGTACTAATATGTAGTGTGTAGTGTGTCTTGAGATTTCAGGTTGTTTAATGGGAAATTGGCCTTTTTAGGCTCGTTTCGTGTTTTTTTGGCCATTACACGATCCCTAGGAGGTTCGGGACGATTATTGTAAACTCTTGGGAGCCTAGGATGTGCATGTTTGAGCCCCAAGAGTTAGACTCGGTGATTATGATGAAGAAGGACGCGTCAAGCCGGTCGCCCAAGGACTGGAGGGCGAATGGAGACCAACCGGGCAAGAATTATGCTTAAGGCACGCGCCCGATCGGGCGCCATTCGCCCGGTGCCCATCGGGCGGCCATCCTGCAGCACCTGTTGGAGATCTTTCATCTGCCCGATCGGGCGGTCGGGCGATGACAACCCCTGGACGCGCGTTTTAGCTTCTATTTTCGTTTTTTTCGTTTTCTTTGGGCAAGACTATAAATACTAAGCCCCTAGTTTATTGTAATCATCTTATTTTCTAGTATTAAGTACTTAGTTTATTTTTGCACTTGGTTATTCTCTCATAATTATTCCAAACAGTTTTATTATTTCAATCAAAGTTCGAAACTTTCATTTAATATTCAGTTCTTCGTTTAGGTAATATTTCAATTCTTAGCTTGTTTATTCAATTCATTTCCTTATTCTATTAATTGCTTCAAATTCTGTTTCTATTGAATAATATTGTTTTCTATATTTCAAATATGTGTGAGTAGTCTTATTCTAGGGTTTTGGGAATCAATGGACTAACATGAAAGGATGATTGAATGTTGGTATTGTTGGTTAATTCCTATCTATTGTTTTCATTTACTATGCGATTAGATTTGCACAAGTTTAATTGTATTAGTCTAGCAATATCAAGTTAAGATTCGACAGATGCAATTTGATGTTTTGGCTTGTTTCAATAGGTAGAATTGGGATTAATACATAGCGAGAGCCTGTTAATTTCAAGTCTATGATTAGTATCGATTCGAGAGAGCATGCTAGCCTGATTAACCGCTTTATTGATTATTAGTATTGTCTATCATCCTGGATTATTGTTTATTAGTGAACCTATGCCCTAGGCATTTTATTAATTGTTTTACCCCTATTTTACATTGTACTCCCTCTGTCCCAGAATAGTCGTTACACTTACCTTTGCACAAAGTTTTAGGTGATAAGTGGTTGTTTGGTTATCAATTATTATTTTATTGAAAAAGTAGATGTGATAGGAGTTAGTGGGGTATTTTTTTAATTGAATGAGAGAGGGTGTGGGGACAAAAACAAATTTAGAGAGACAATATAATAATTGTGAGGTCATTCCTAATTTAGAAGTGTAACAACTAATCTGGGACAGACGAAAGAGGAAAGTGTAACAACTAATTTGGGACGGAGGGAGTAGTAGTTTAATACTCAAACCAATCATTTTCTTGTTTCCCGATAGTCTAGACCTTGTTTTTAATAGTAGAAAGAACGTTGTTTCCCTGTGGATTCTATCATGATTTCCCTTACTACATGGTTAGTGGAATTAGGTTTATCTTTGACTAGGTGATACGACTTTAGCCTGTCAAATTCCTCCCTACTCTTATTATCTCCCAAAACGTGAAAAATGTTTTTTACAATTTTTGTTTCAAAATTTGTCCTATGAGTTATATTATATAGCCTTTCAATTGGGAACTCAAGTCCCAACTCCAATGATTCACAAACTTAGACCTTTCTCATTATCCTTGCTTGTTTTGAATGCTGCCTAAGTTCCTAGGTCCTCGAAACGTCAAAGATACCCTTATTAAACCTTATTCTTTTTAGGACTTTCCCTTTGACTAGCCATGTTCAGTTCAATCCTAGCTCCTCTTATGTTATGCTTGCTAGGATCTTTAAAATACTTTAAAAGGTCAGGCTTCAGTCGCTTGACTCTGGATTCTGGAAAACCTGAAGCTCCAGCTCTACTATGTCATGGAACACAGCTGAGTTTGGCTAAAATCGTGCTTTTCAATGCATTAAAGTTGGCAATCTTGTCTTGCCTTCCTGTTTATCTTCATACTGTTAGGGCTTGTTTGGTTGACATGAGAATTAAATTCCCATAGGAAGTTGTAATTCAAGGAAAATTAGTTCTCATGTTCAATTCATGGGAATTTCTTAAAATTGTTTGGTTGACAACATGGGAATTAGAAATTCCCATGAACTTTGATTGACCAAGGGGACACTAGGTAATTTACCTCCCCTGTTTTGTAGGAACTCAAAATTCTCATGAATTTCAACTTCCTCCATTTTTACTTTTTTATGTCAACCAAACAACTAGCCAATTTATGAATTCCCATGAATTTTCACTTCCCCCATTTTTAGATGTCAACCAAACAACCCCTTAGTTGACTCATGCTCCCAATGTTCTGAAAGACATGAGATGCGTTAAGGCAGTAGGGCACTGGAGCCAAAGCACAAGGTGGACATTCGCATAATTTGAATGTAACCATATAAGGGAATTTACCCGAAACATGGATAATTTAGTCACTGAAAGTATCACTAACTGAAAGTATCACTAAGAGAGTAGCCTGTTTTGCACACCCCAACTATGTCCTTATTTCATTTTATTTCCATTGCTTTTTTCTACCTTGGTTTCATCTGCTTTTGGGTTTCAAAAATGTGTTTCCATTTGTTGGAAAAATCTGTGATTCTCAATGGGACTATGTTCTTCCCTAACGTCAGAGGCATGAGTGCTTGTAAGACTGAGGAATACCAACTGGATTTTACTTCAATTCCATCCCTGCGGATTTCCATTTTGTGATTGCATTGTCAATTATTAATTCTAGTGGTCAAGATTTTACCACGATCTTTGAGTTGAGTTGTAGGGTTGTTATTAGAGAATGAACCAAGTGTCACTGTGTCAGTCTTTCACACCTCTTATTACTCAGAATTAATCATCACTGTAGAAGTGCAGATGCTATAAGCTATGTTGCTACTTTGTATAAACAAGTTACTTTCATATATACTTCGTGCACAAAATAAATTTTATGTGAAAGGAACAAGCTGAACAAGGGGAACTCTTGTCTGTTTTGTCACTCTACAATTACATCTATTTTATTGAAAAGTAGTCTGTTTGAATCTGATCCTTAGTTCCTAGACTTCCTACGTACTTATTTCCTTGTTCATAAGCTTTAACTCGGTTATCTATTGTATCCTTCTCATTTAGTTAAGATGAGCGAATTTTTAGAACATCCCCATGGTTTTTTTCCCTCCATATCAATGCGCTGTCTGAACTTCTTGTGTATGTCATTCGGTTTCTGAACTAGTTATGAAATTCTAGTGTGCAATTTAATGGTATCTTTAACCTCTGTTGTAATCTTTCTATTTGTTCTTTACTCGCCTACTGTTATTGAACTCCCTTTCCCTGCTTAATTTTTACTATTATCCATAAATTTCGTCAACATCTATGATGGTGTCCACCTGTCTTTGTTTCTTGAACACTTTCCTCTTTTCGTTCTTGTACGATTACTAGTTAGATGCGTTATTGTGATATAGTTCGAAGGTTTACGAGCTATCCCCAGAAATTGATGGGAATCTCTGTTCGCTGACTTTATGATTGTAGAATGTAGATGCTTAAAGTGAGTGTGTTTTTTAGCCTTCACTTCACATTCACTAAATTTGCGTTCTAGGTATTCCACAGGGAAAAGCTGCAGTCATGCAAATATGTGGGGATATGAATATTTGCTACGTATTGCACATTTTTCATTCCGGAATCCCTGGTAGCCTGCAATCTCTTCTTGAAGATTCTACATACATCAAGGTTTGTATGTTTTAAGTTACTGTGCATAAACATGAACCTCTTCTTTGATAGTGATTAACCTTGTATTGTTCACAGGTTGGAGTTGGTATTGACAATGACGCTGTTAAAGTCTTCCATGACCATAATGTGTCAATAAAATCCTTGGAAGATCTATCCAGTCTGGCCAATCAAAAGCTTGGCGGTGTACCAAAACAGTGGAGTCTGTCTTCACTGGTTGAAACTTTTATTTGCAAACAAGTACTTAACTGGTACCTCTTGCTTTTACTGGTTATTGGTTATTGCCTCCCTTGATATTCTTTTTGGTACTTTTGCTGTATAACTGTATTCAACTTTAAACGATTTTGCCTTATGTATGCTCCAGTTTCTTCTTGTTACTTTATGATCACCATAAACTTTGCTTGTCAGTTTCTTAATTCACATTTTCTGGGTTTTCTGTAATTTTCTTAAAGATAGAAGTAGTCATTAACTTGGGACATGAATGCAGCAACTTTCATGAGAAATTTCTCTTATATAGAAATCATATCCAAATTTGGGCCTGGTGCCCAGAACCTGCCAGCTGTGGGTTCTTTTCTTCACGCAGTTTTGTGATAATTTAAGTTGTACAGTATTTATTGAGTCTTCATTTCACGATTACAACAACATTCAAGGTTGGTTCATTGTCATCATTCTTGGAGAGTATTACTATAGAACTGCCGTTTAGTACAGATTCTGCTGTTAGCAGTATTTGGTGACTTGTCTCTCCCTTCTTTAGCCCTTGAATTGTGATTTTTGTGAGGCTTATCCTTTGTCACGAGTTACTTAGTAAGGGATCATTAGAAAACAAAGTTAAATGAATCAATTTTGTTGACAACCATTAGAATTAAAAGCGGCTGGTTCCACTTAATATTCTGATAGTTTGGTTAGATGAATGTGTTGCCAATCCTAATTGCTTTCAAGGCTATATGATATATCCCAGTCTGCTTAGTTTCACTATGAATCCTAGGCCATGCTGTTCCTGTGTAATTCCAAGAAATCAAATCTGAAGAGTTTAGGCTGCATCAACTTGGTTTTCCATCTGTGCTATGGCAAGTATCAAAAGATTGATTTACATATGGATAACGTCACATCTTTCTTGAAGCATTTCCAGAATTGTTTTATTGTTTGTGTTTGTATTTGTCTTCCGTCATAATTTTGTCACAACAAAAAGCTGTTGGCTCTTGACCAGCGATTTCTTCACGTGTCACTACTGTGGTTCTAACTTTTCTAAGTTATAACTATTCCCGACGTTACTCTTTTAGCTTTGTTATGTGATTTTGTGAAAGTACGGATTACCAATTACAAGTTGGTGTATGCAGCTCTTGAAGCCTAAGAAGATTAGACTAGGAAATTGGGAAGCCGATCCTCTTTCAAAGGCACAGTTACAGTACGCAGCAACTGATGCATTCGCTTCTTGGTTCCTCTATGAGGTAATGATAATCAGTGTGTTTTATCTTATTTTAGCACTTAAAAACAATCAAGTTATCATCTTACTATTCTGCATTTCCCCCACATTAGGTGCTGCAGAGTTTTCAAGAATTACCCGAGAATCAGAAGAAGAATTAAATCCTTAAAAAGCTTATGGGAATAAAACTGATTGAGCATCGATCACTATTGGAAGTTAGCAGGTTGTCCATAGGAAACTGAATCAAGATGCAACATGCCTACAAGTCTACAACCAGGTTTCACTCCACATATTTATATCATCAATATTTTTTCAAGTCCAGTTATTATTTGTTCCAAGAGGACTAGCCCCTGTAACGCTAGGAGAGGCAGGGTTGAACCCATTTTTAGGACTGTGAAGGTAGACATTAAACCTAGATGAGAATCGAAACCTCAACTTCAATGTCGGCAGGTTTGTGATTTATCACTCGATGCAACTTTCTGTACCGAACCACCATCATCAGAACCGAAACGGGTCGCCTGGATGCAACTATTTATGCCGTGTTTATCACCATTCACCGGGGACTACGTAGGGGTCTGAAAAACCATCCCATATTTATTTAATTCAATGTATGTGTTCTCTGAGTTCTGAAATTAAATGTGACCATGTTGATTCTTCTGATTATGTTCTTTATCCCCTGAATCCTGATTCCTGAGATGCTATACCATGTTATTATGATTACTATGTATGTAATCATAAGGAGCCCCATATTCATTATTTATTCCCATAACATTTCCTTTTTTTTTTATTATTATAATTTTATAATTTTAGTTCCCTGAATGTCACTCTATGTGAAAGTGATTGAAGGGTTGGCATTACTCATTTACTCACTACTGGACTGTTGGTTGGTTGCCACTTGCATATGAGAGTGGGGCCCTTGCCTCTTGTGTGATTTTAATGGTCTCTCTTTCCCTTAGATTGTGGGGTTGTATCCCATGTGATTAAGGACACCAGCTTTTTATCTAGGAACTTAAAGAATATGACAGTTATATTGAGATAATAACAGTATGTAAAGTTTTTTGGGAAATCCATATTTTTTCTGTGACTTTGCAATTTTGTTGTTGTGATTTGTATGTTGTGAGTATTATAATTTATAGTGTGAAGAACTGTTTTCCAATTTTCAGCTTCTAAATCTGGTAATTGTGGGAGGACCCCACTTGATCAACTTGTATGGTTTCCTTGATCCTCAATAAAATGTCTCTTGTAACTTTCATTGGGATACTGTGTGCTGTGCAGTGTGCATGACCTGAGATAGACTTTCGATTCATGCATCCGATTAACAAGCCTTTTAATTTGATAAATCCAAATTAACAGCAGTAAAATCTACACGTATGAGAGTATTGGGAAAACAATTATGTCGTCGTTATTTTTATGTGAATTCTTTTTATTTGAATTTATTTGGAATTATTTTGAAGTCTTTCTTCAAGGTTTTTGGCATCCATTGAATAAGTATAGCCTAGCAAATCAAAGACTTTGTAGCCCATTGTCAATAAATTTGTGTCACTTGTCCTTCTCTTCATTTTTTTTTGGCAATTAAATTGAGAATTAATTTTTTTTGGGAGGGAAGAATGTTTTCATTTTCTAAGAATAATTTATTGTCCTTTTCCCCTTCAATTACAAATATATTGTATTTTGATAATTTAAATTGAACAAAAAAAAAATTAATTTAGAAAAAAAAATTCATATCAATTTTGTTTATAATTTTTACTTGCACATACTTTGAGATATTAAGAGTCAAAATAACGTGTTAGAGTAAAAGATAATGGTGTGATATTTACGGAACAGAGGAAGTATATGTAATACTTGAAGAGAGTATCACTTTTAGCAAATGGTTTAACTAAATATCAAAGTCATACCAATTAGTTTTTTTTAAGACATAATTATTTTAAAATCAGAAAATTTGTTAGCAACATAGGCCAAAACCCTTGTCACGTTGGTAGAATGAGGGTCTCTAAACATAGGAGTATATTTTTCTTTTATCTTTGTGGGAAAAGGAAAATTTCCAGCAATGCACACATAATATACATACAAGTATAAGTAAGAAATGAACTTTGTTAGAAAAAGTACAAGAAATTAATAGATGTGCTAATGTCATTGTATTTTATAATTTGATAAATGCAAACCCTGTTAAGAGCCTTGATAGTGGAGACTAGAACTAGAATAGAGATCAAAACTAACATGAGGCTACTGCAAAAACGGTTTATGTCGTCAATATTTTTATCTGAATTCTATTTATTTGAACTTTTTTCTTCAATGTTTTTTTGGCATCCATTGAATAAGTATAGCCTAGCCAATCAAAGACTTTGTGGCCTAATCTTCTTGTTGCCCAAAAAGATATTCCGTGCCCCATTGTAATAAATTTGTGTCACTTGTCCTTATCTTTATTTGTTTTGGCAAGATTTTTTAGGGTTGGGTGGTGGGGGGGGGGGGGGGGGGGGGGGGGGGGGGGGGATGTATTGATTTTCTAGGGAATAATTTAATTTATTGTCCTTTTCTTCTTCAATTACAAAAATATTGTATTTTGTTAGTTTGGAATGTACCAAAAAAAATTTAGAAATATTAATATGTAATACTTGTATAGAGTATCTCTTTTGTCCAACGGTTTAACTAAATATAATAGTTATACCAATTAGTTCTTTTTAAGAAATAATCATTGTAAAATCAGAAAATTTGTTAGCAATATAGGCAGAATTATGTAATTTGTTTACAAAACCATGACGTGTTAGAACTAATGTCTTAGAAGTAAAATTCACCACAAACAATGGTGTAATTGAAAGTAGCATTGCTCCAAAATCGTAATGATAAAAAAAAAAAAAATCGACTGATTCTACTTCGTAGCTAAATCAGTCACGTCATGGCCTTAAAAAGATAGGCATACCCCACCATGTACGTCTCGTGAACTGACCGGACGACGGCGTCATGTGAGGGGTTGCCTCCTAGCAAAAACTACTGAGGGGAGCACATCAAATAATAAACATCATTTGCAGATTTAAACACGTAAAACTCATTTTTCCTTCGAATGTGGGATAAATACTTTTTCCAAATATAGTAAGAAACAGACAATCATTTTGTTCTTACCTTTGCATTATGTCCAACATTTTTATCTTTACCAACTCTGATTTTTGTTTAACTACTTCGTCTTATGAATAAGATCTCATCGGGTGAAATCGTCTATTCCTTGATGATAATGGTATAACTTTTTTTTATGAATTACAAACTTACAACATAAATAACAAATGATAATGTATCAAAACTTTAACCCGATGAAAAGGAGAAAAAAATAGACGTAAAATTAACTTAGTTGGTAATATCTTGATACGTAAATAGGTAATGCTCCAAAAATATACTCCTTTGAATTTGATGCATAAAATTACAAAACTATTTGCCGACAAATTTGTGTTGATTGGGGAAGCTAAGGTCGAGAAGATGGTTCCATTGACAAAAGAACGCATCCATTAAAGCCAAAGTGGTTTTAAATCATGCTTTAATTATTGATAATGACATCCTTTAACACCAAACTTTAGTCCAATATCATGTTTACAACAACACATATTACTACTACTTGGAAATTTAGTTTATGTCACGTCCCTATCTTGTAATTAGTTAGCTAATCTAATTAATCATAAGCTTATAGTTTAATTATTTATGCACAAATCTACATCAAATTACGCCATTTTGCAAAGGTGAACATCACTACTATTGTATAAGGAGAACCACCATTTTATATTTGAGAAAATCTTTGTGCAAGTATTTTGAGTTTCGCATGAGCAAATTATTTAGACGGAATTTGTTTTCAGGTATTGGTTGCCATAATCATTATTGTATTCGACTAAGGCCCTGTTTAGTTCACCTTATTTCAGGATCTTATTACTTATTTCAGATCTAATCAGATCAGATCAGACCAGACTAGATCAGATCAGAAAAAATAAGTTCAGATCAGATCAGATCAGAAAAAATAAGTTCAGATCAGATCAGATCAGATCAGACCAGATCAGATCAGATCAGACTAGCTTATTATTATTATTATTATTATTATTATTATTATTATTATTATTATTATTATTATTATTATTATTGGTATAGTTTATATCATTGTTATTATATTTAATATTTTATTACTATTAGTGCTTTAATAAAAAATAATGTTGTTGTCGGTGCATTTAAAATCTATTATTTAAGGCATAAAAAAACATTAACAAAACATTCATATTGATCATGTCCAAATTAAAACCATTAAGTCCAGATTAGAAACGATATGGTCAGGTCATGTCCATATCAGAAATGATTTTTATAGATCAGAACCATTATATATCCAGACTAGAACTGATAGGATCAGATAATATCCAGATCATAACTGATCTGTACAGGTCATGTCCAGATCATGTTCAAATCTGCAAAGATCTTGTCTACATCAGAACCGATCCTTACAGAACCAATATGTTCAGATCAAAACCGATTTGTACAGATCATGTCCAGATCAGAATCGATATGTCCAAATTATAACTTGTCTAGATATCGACTCTGTACATATTATGTTCAGATCGTACAGATCAGAATTGATCTGCAAAGATCATGTCCAGATCAGAACTAGTCTGTACAGATCATGACCCGATCAGAACTGATCTGTATAGATCATGACCAGATCAGAATTGATCTGTACAGATCATGACCAGATCAGAACTGATCTGTACAGATCATGACTAGATCAGAACTGATCTATACAGATAATGTCCAAATCATGTCTAGATCAGAACTGAACTGTACATATCATGTCCAGATCAGAACTGATCTGTACAGATCATGTCCAGATCAGAACGGATCTGTATAGATCAGAACTGATCTGTACAGATCATGTCTAGATCAGAACTGAACTGTACATATCATGTCAAGATCAGAACTGATTTGTACAAATCATATCCAGATTATGTCTAGATCATAACTGAACTGTACATATCATGTACATATCAGAACTAATCTGTACAGATCATATCCAGATTAGAACTGATCATGTCCAGATCATAACTTATATGTACAAATCATGTATAGATTAGAACCGATCTGTACATATCATATCCAGATCAGAACTTATATGTCTAGATCATAACCGATCTATCTAGATCATGTATAGGTCTATCTAATATAAGGAATAGTTAAATCATGAGCAAACTCAAGTAAATATTAACAATATTATAAATTTGTGTGATATTTATTTTACACGTAAGTCGTTTAAACTTAATTCAGAAGAATCAGATCAGATCAGACCAGATCAGATCAGATCAGATCAGACCAGATCAGATCAGATCAGATTAGACCAGATCAGAAAAAATAAGTTCAGATCAGATCAGAAAAAATAAGTTCAGATCAGACCAGACTAGACCAGATCAGATCAGATCAGATCAGGAGAAATAAGGTGAACTAAACAGGGCCTAATTTATTCTACCATCTATTAGGGCGGATATTTTTCTCCAATGGAAGATCGATGCATTTAATTAATAATCGAAAAGGTGTCCATGAGTATATAAACCTCCTAAACTAGTGGTTTTCAAGACATTGTTCTACTCCGATTAACGACTCTAATCTAGCAAAGTGATGATAGACACGTTTTTTTTTTCTTCTTTTAGTTTCTTTTTTCCCCGAATAAGCCACAAGGACATTACATATCAAAATAGCCAAAAAGGATTCAAACTTGCAACCCCTGTACCACTAAGTCCACTAAACCAAGACTTCTTTGGTGAATAGAATACGCCAACCCAACATGAAAATGTCTCATGAAAATAATTATTAAAAAATTAAAAAATTACAGCTGGTGATATTTATGCAAAAGGGTTCCGCTAGTTACATAATCCTTTTAAACTTAAACACGTACCCGTGTCCAACGTCAGTGGCGGAGCCACAGGTAGATTTAGGGGGTCCTTGACCCTACTTGATTTTTTTATATAGCTAAATTTTAATTTTTTTTATAAAATACTAATTTTAGTGAAAGTTTCATCAATTTTTAAATAATGACCCCCCTATCTCGAAATTATGGATCCGTTACTCTCTAATGCAAAGGTTACCTCGGGTGTGATTGCAGGATATGAGATAAAACAGAGTAGAAAAGACTAAAGATGTTAAATACGGGCCTGGGCCGCACCCGTCACCAAGAGAGAGAGTCCACTTAACAAGACCGTAGGAGGTTCCACCTTAAAACCATATGGCAATAAGGGGAGTAGCCCCTTACCCTTATTAAGTGATTAACTCTCTCATCTCTTCTCAATGTGGGACACTCACATGTGTTCTTTGGGAAGGTGTTTTCTTCAACAAAAGAGAGTACCGACTAAATAATTTGATGTTTTACAAAGAATGTGACATTTCGAAGGAAGGGGGGTGGCAAATGGAAATGGTGTGATACTATCCACATAATTCTTGTCATAAAAATTCAGAAGAAGTTTCAGCTCTAATCAGGACGAAATCATGCACATTGTCTATATAAATGTGGTTGTTTTCAGTAATAGTTGCTCTATTGTTCAAACCTAGGTGTACAATGTACGTACTTCTTTTGTCCTTCAACAAAACTCGTAGAGTTAGTATATCATAGTACTTCCTTCACTGCAAATCAAGGGGGCATTTCTCTTCACCTTAAAATAAAAACAAAAAAACAAAAAAAAAAAATTAGGGTACAATAAGTTTGGTAAAAATTTTATAGTTTATATTTCCTCCGTTCATTTTTACTAGCAACATTTGTAACTTTCACGCATGCCAATGAACAAAATTGATTTTTAATATCTTTAATTCTCTTTAAGCAAACACTATCAAAAGTTAATATTTTGAAAATACACATTAAGACTAATCTAACAAGATCTCACATGGCTATATTTTAGTTTCGTATAAATCAACAACAATGATCAAAGTATAATATATGAATAGTGTAGAAACCACGAACGTTGCGAGTATTAAAAATCGGAGGAAGTATGAAAAATATGAATGCGTAGTCAAAAATATTTTTTACTCGTACCAAAGAGATGTGTCATAGCTTCATAGATTGTGCAAAGTTGAACGTTGTATTGAATTTGGGAGGGACATTTTATTTCAGATTGTTCCTAACGCTTTAGAATTGGAGAAATTAACAAATTTAAAAAGAGAAAGATGATAATTACTCCATTTTATCTTTACATATTCCTTAATATACACCCTAATCAAGTGTGCGCAGTTATTCAAAGACGAAGTAATATTTAATTTTGGTTTTGTATTTGCCATTAAAGGTCCAAATTATAGACAGTCTACTTTTTAGGGGTTTCAATTTCACAAACTTTTAAATAAGTCCGTCTGACCTGTCAGACCGGGTTGGATTTCTAATTTTCGCGGGTCACTTAATGGAGATATGGGTCACGGGTTTTTATGTTCGGGTTATATAAAACTTATCTTTTTTCCAACAATTCATTTCTCTCTCATCAAATACAGAAGCGCTTTTTCTCCCTTCCCCTCAAACTCTCCGCCTCTCCTCAAACACGCCGCCCTCCTCGGTGTCCTTTGAGTTCTCATCCATGGCGACGACGACGTTGGAGAGGCCCCTCCTTTACCCCTCTCTCTCTCTTCTCCAACACTATGCTGTTGAAACCCTAAGATTTCTAACAATGGCGTCGAAGAAGAAAATTTTCAGAGGTTTTCGATTTTGTACGGGTTTATACTCGGCGGTGGTGTGGTTGTTGGTGGCGTTGCGCGGGTCGAGGCGGAGGGATGAGAGACATAGATCCAGGTTTTTGGCTGCCTCATTCTTTCTTCTACTTCAAGTTTTATTGCTCTTAGGTTTTTGAGTTTTTTTAATTAATTTAGTTGATTTTCCGGCGAGGTTGTTGAACAGAGACGAAGGAATATAGGTGGCGGTTCTCCTTGAGGAGGCACCGTTGTCGACTTTCCGCCGTCTTCTCACTTTCCCGACGAATGAATCTCCAACTTCTACCACGAAACCGAAGGCGGCGATTATGACGTTGACGAAGGAGAAGGCGATGTCGTCGTCGATGTTGAAATGGAACAAACCACTTGCTTCATGGTGAACTTGGCTCAACCCGATCTAGTTTAATTCTCGAAGCTTTGTTGATCAAAAAGCCACCTGCCATGATTATACAAGGAGATCAGACGCTCTACTATTTCCAATCGGCAAGACTATACAAGGAGATCCGATTTGCTTGCTTGTTATTTCTAAGTTAGAATCTGTATACGGAGTCATTTGATTGAAATTTTAGTTCACAATTAATTTTTTAGTTGCAATTTCCCCCATTTAAGTCAATTGTTTTAGTTATATCATAATTAAATTTTGTTTTAGTTAAGATTTATTTTGTTTTAGTTAAGAATAACATCACTTTAGTTCAAAATACTTTTGTTTAGTCCTTAGTTAATATCAGATTTTGGAGCTTTATTTATGATTTCCTTAGCTTTAGTTATGCTTTTCTTAGCTTTAGTTACGATTTGGGGAGTTTTATTTAAGACTTTCTACATTTTAGTTATGTGTTTTCTGAGTTTCAAATTAAGATTTTGGCGAAGAGAACTACCTGTTGGGTGAACACCTGGGGGCGTTGGCCTTATCAAATAAAATAGTTTAGGGTTACGTAGTACATTTGTTTGCATTAAAGTTATTTAAGCAATGAAACCAATTAGGTAAGCACTGGAATTAATTAGTTAATCAATCGAACTAATTAGTTAAGCATTTGAACCAATTAGGTAAGCACTGGAATTAATTAGTTAATCAATCGAACTAATTAGTTAAGCATTTGAACCAATTAGTTAAGCAATGAAACCAATTAGCTAAGCACTTGAATTAATTAGTTAAGCAATCGAACTAATTAGTTAAGCAATGAAACCAATTAGTTAAGCAATCGAACTAATTAGTTAAGCATTTGAACAAATTAGTTAAGCATTTGAACCAATTTGTTAAGCAATGAAACCAATTCGTTAAGCACTTGAATCAATGAAACGAAATAGTTAAAGCAATAGAATCAATTAATTCAATTAGTTAAGTCTGAAATCCAATTAGTTAGTCAATTGACCGAATTAGTTAAAAAATGGAACCAATTAGTTAAGCACTAGAATCAATTAGTTAAGACATTTGAGTTTAGGTCAATGGCATTAATCCAGTTAGTTAAGTCTGAAATCCGATTAGTTAAGCAAATGAACCAATTGGTTAAGCAATAGAATGAATTAGTTAAAGCAATGAAACCAATTAGTTAAACCTAGAATTCAATTAGTTAAGTATTGAAACTAATTAGTAAAGCATTGGAACCAATTAGTTAAGCAACGAACTCAATTAGTTAAGCAATATAATTAATTAGTTAAGTGTTGAAATTCAATTAGTTATGCAATGAAATCAATTAAGTTAAGCATTAGAATTAATTAGTTAGGCAATCGAACTAATTAGTTAACCATTTGAACCAATTGGTTAAGCAATTAAACCAATTAGTTAAGCAATCGAACTTATTAGTTAAGCACTGGAATTAATTAGTTAATCTATTGAACTAATTAGTTAAGCATTTGAACCAATTATTTAAGCAATGAAACCAATTAGGTAAGCACGGGAATTAATTAGTTAATCTATTGAACTAATTAGTTAAGCATTTGAACCAATTAGTTAAGCAATGAAACCAAATAGTTAAGAACTTGAATTAATTAGTTAAGAAATCGAACTAATTAGTTAAGCATTTGAACCAATTATTTAAGCAATGAAACCAATTAGGTAAGCACTGGAATTAATTAGTTAATCAATCGAACTAATTAGTTAAGCAATGAAACCAATTAGTTAAGCAATCGAACTTATTAGTTAAGCACTGGAATTAATTAGTTAATCTATTGAACTAATTAGTTAAGCATTTTAACCAATTATTTAAGCAATGAAACCAATTAGGTAAGCACGGGAATTAATTAGTTAATCTATTGAACTAATTAGTTAAGCATTTGAACCAATTAGTTAAGCAATGAAACCAATTAGTTAAGAACTTGAATTAATTAGTTAAGTAATCGAACTAATTAGTTAAGCATTTGAACCAATTATTTAAGCAATGAAACCAATTAGGTAAGCACTGGAATTAATTAGTTAATCAATCGAACTAATTAGTTAAGCATTTGAACCAATTAGTTAAACAATGAAACCAATTAGTTAAGCACTTGAATTAATTAGTTAAGCAATCGAACTAATTAGTTAAGCAATGAAACCAATTAGGTAAGCACTGGAATTAATTAGTTAATCAATTGAACTAATTAGTTAAGCATTTGAACCAATTAGTTAAGCAACTAAACCAATTAGTTAAGCACTGGAATTAATTAGTTAATCAATCGAACTAATTAGTTAAGCATTTGAACCAATTAGTTAAGCATTGGAATTAATTAGTTAATCACTTAAATTAATTAGTTAAGCAATCGAACTAATTAGTTAAGCATTTGAACCAATTATTTAAGCAATGAAACCAATTAGGTAAGCACTGGAATTAATTAGTTAATCTATTGAACTAATTAGTTAAGCATTTGAACCAATTAGTTAAGCAATGAAACCAATTAGTTAAGCACTTGAATTAATTAGTTAAGCAATCGAACTAATTAGTTAAGCATTTGAACCAATTATTTAAGCAACGAAACCAATTAGGTAAGCACTGGAATTAATTAGTTAATCAATCGAACTAATTAGTTAAGCATTTGAACCAATTAGTTAAGCAATGAAACCAATTAGTTAAGCACTTAAATTAATTAGTTAAGCAATCAAACTAATTAGTTAAGCAATGAAACCAATTAGGTAAGCACTGGAATTAATTAGTTAATCAATCGAACAAATTAGTTAAGCATTTGAACCAATTAGTTAAGCAATGAAACCAATTAGTTAATCACTTGAATTAATTAGTTAAGCAATCGAACTAATTAGTTAAGCATTTGAACCAATTATTTAAGCAATGAAACCAATTAGGTAAGCACTGGAATTAATTAGTTAATCAATCGAACTAATTAGTTAAGCATTTGAACCAATTAGTTAAGCAATAAAACCAATTAGTTAAGCACTTGAATTAATTAGTTAAGCAATCGAACTAATTAGTTAAGCAATGAAACCAATTAGGTAAGCACTGGAATTAATTAGTTAATCAATCGAACTAATTAGTTAAGCATTTGAACCAATTAGTTAAGCAATGAAACCAATTAGTTAAGCACTTGAATTAATTAGTTAAGCAATCGAACTAATTAGTTAAGCAATGAAACCAATTAGTTAAGCAATCAAACTAATTAGTTAAGCATTTGAACAAATTAGTTAAGCATTTGAACCAATTTGTTAAGCAATGAAACCAATTCGTTAAGCACTTGAATCAATGAAACGAAATAGTTAAAGCAATGGAATCAATTAATTCAATTAGTTAAGTCTGAAATCCAATTAGTTAGTCAATTGACCGAATTAGTTAAAAAATGGAACCAATTAGTTAAGCACTAGAATCAATTAGTTAAGACATTTGAGTATAGGTCAATGGCATTAATCCAGTTAGTTAAGTCTGAAATCCAATTAGTTAAGCAAATGAACCAATTGTTAAGCAATAGAATGAATTAGTTAAAGCAATGAAACCAATTAGTTAAACCTAGAATTCAATTAGTTAAGTATTGAAACTAATTAGTAAAGCATTGGAACCAATTAGTTAAGCAACGAACTCAATTAGTTAAGCAATATAATTAATTAGTTAAGTGTTGAAATTCAATTAGTTATGCAATGAAATCAATTAAGTTAAGCATTAGAATTAATTAGTTAGGCAATCGAACTAATTAGTTAACCATTTGAACCAATTAGTTAAGCAATTAAACCAATTAGTTAAGCACTGGAATTAATTAGTTAAGAACTGGAATTAATTAGTTAAGCAATCGAACTAATTAGTTAAGCAATCGAACCGAATAGTTAAGAAATGAAACCAATTAGTTAAGCACTTAATTTTAGTTTCGTGATTTGTTATAACTAATTCAAATGACTTAAGTGAAAAAAATGTAAATAAACCATTTCTTTCATAACTAAATATAACAAAACTATAACTAAAACAATATAATTTTTAACTAAACACACGTATAACTAAATAAAATTACAACATAACTAAACTGGGGCTTTGCCCTCTTTTATCAAAGAAAAAAAACAAGATAAAAGAAAAAAAATTCCAAAATTCATGATCTACCGCCGCCGACGATGTTAAGGTGGTTGTTGTTTCTTCAGTATGAGGTGGTGTGAGCTTGCTGTGGTGGAATTGTCGAGGCAAACACCACCGGTCCAGCGCGACCACCACCGGTCCATTAACAACATCAACGGGCCACCAGCGGGCCATTAACAACAGCAGCGACCACCAGCGGTCCAACCGCCGCCTCTGCTCCCCTCGTCTCTCCTCCCTCCTTCGGCACTCAATCTATCTCCCACTCAGCATCTACCGCCGTTGATTCTTCCGTCGAGATCACCTAGATCATAAAAAAAAATTGTAAATTCAACCAAATTAATCAAAAACCTAAAAATCGTAAATTCAACAAAATTAACCAAAACTCTAAAAATCGTAAATTCAACAAAATTAAAGCAACGAAAAATCAAAAACCTACAAACCTGAAGGACATTGGCGGTGGAACTACGATGGCGCCAGTCGAATTGTTGTCGTAAATGGAGAGAGATCGCCGACGAGTTTGATAAGGGAGAGATGTCGGCGGCGAACTCGATGTAGCAGCCGCAAACCGCCGTTGCTCCTCCGCCGTTTGATTTTCTTTAGGTTTTGAGCAGATGAACAAGGAGGAGCTCCTTGGAACCTTCTGTCATGGTGGTTGTCTTTGGCGAGAGAGATAGGAGCGCAAAGAGGAGAAAGAGAGGAGAGAGAGAGAGGAGCGCAGAGAGGAGGGAGGAGCGAGGAGATGAACGAAGAGGAGAGAGAAATGAAATTGTGTATTTGTATGCGCGTGAAAGCACTTGCGGGTGGGAAAATGAGATGACGTCAGCATGGTCTGACGCTCACGCGCGCATCAGGCCGCCTGACACAAAAGGTGCTGTTTCAATTTTGATTAACGCATAACGATTTCGACTTGTAAGGATATTACAATGAAACAGTTCTCACCTTTAATTGACTTGTATTATTTCTTCGATTTTTTTTATTATAATATAAAAAAAATGTACAAATAAGTTTTTTTGGTGACATTATGTACTAGATAAAATAAAAGCCTAAAAGTGTGGAGTTATGTCAAGTATTGATAGGAACTCGCTCCTTTAGACAAAATAGCAATTATTCGGATTGAGAAATTTTTAAATTTTAGATAAACTTTTTAAATTTTAGATCAGGATAATACAAGGTTTAATTTGGTTTGATATAAAACAATTTTCATTATTTTTTTTTCTGTGCACAAAGAGTTATAAAGGGAAAATGGTGTAAATCAAAATCGATCTCATGTCTTGTAAACCGTACAACTCCTCAAGACTTTACCAATTAATCTAGTTAACATTCACATAACAATTAATTTCATGATAAACAATTTAATCTAATCCAACCTAATTTATCCATCATATCTACTATACATGTAAAAGCATGTCTTGTCACAAAATATTAAATAAATTTCACAAAAAAAATTTATTATAAATTCATAAGCATAAGTTTTGAAACTACTGAACCATGTATGAATATATAACTTTTTTTTTTCGAAACATAGGAGTGCTCTCTAAAATAATGTATTTTGTATTCCGTATTTTTTGTATTCGTGTGCTAGTTGGGTATAAAGGAATGGGTAATGATAAATGTCGCAAGTTGCAACAAAATTTAGTTGTGGCAATTCTACGTGTCGGATTCTAAATGGTACATAAAGGCGCCACGTACGTCATGCGTCATCAAAATATGTTTAATATCAATGTATTATTTACTATGAAAATATGTAAATAAGGGAGTTGATAGAAAGAAGAAGGAAAATTTGGTAATATTAATCCAATATTTGGCCGGTTTTCTTTTATTAATCCCACCTACGACATATTTTTTTAATAATCTCACCTTTACTACCCAACGACTTTTATTAGGCTTAAGTGACCGGTAATCGGTGAAAAAGTCATCGAGATGGTGATGAATTGATGATGATGACTGAATATATCGTGAGAGAGTACTGTCACGTAGGGACATGTTACCGCCTACAATAGGTTTATGACGTGTTGGGCCCAATAAAAGTCGTTGGGTAGTAAAGGTGAGATAAAAAATAGGAAAAATTACTTTAAATAATCCAACCTTTTATCGATTATTCCTTAATTATCCAACATTTAAATTATTATCTAATAATCCAACCTTTGCACCCCATTTACTTCTATTGCACCCAAGTTACCGGGAACCGACTAAAAGGATTAAAAAAAAAAAAGATAAAAAAAACTCGCCCTTCTGCTTTCGTCCTTCCTCCATAGCCTTCTGTTCAGTGTGATCTCTCCTCCCTCCCAGCATCCCTTCTCTGATCTCTTCTCTTGCAAAAAAAAATCAGAACACCAGCAGCTTCATCAATTTTCTTATTTTCTTTTCCCTCTCCCCCTTTCCTCCTCTATATTCCTGGAGCTTCCATGGAAACCACCCAGCCATGGCGGTCGTCCCTTCTCTCTTTCACAATCGCAGGGTTTTATCACCAACATGTTTTTTATCACTCTCTCTCCCACCTTCACTACGAACAACAATGGAATCACTAGAAGAACCCAATCGTAGAATACTAGTAAAAATTGACGCATTGAAAGCTCAAAGGCAACATTGAAGATTGAATTTCTGCCCTTTAATCTCAACTTCGCTATTCTTTCGTCGCCGGAAAACCCCCTTTTACACCGCTTTCCCTTCATTCTCCACCGTCCATGATGCTATTTAGTATTTACAGTTACAGTCTTCATCTTTTGCTCCCTCTTTCGGTGTTGAAGGTCTCCATTTTTCATTTAAATTTCCAATTCATTTATTTTTCTAATTTTTGCTGATATGTGTTTAAGATTTAGACTGTTTCTTTGAAATTAATTTAAAATTTTTGACTAATTCAATATTTTTTCCTAAATATGATCCAATTCCTGAAATTTGGATTGTGTTTAAATTGTTATGCGTCTTACAACACTATGTCAATATTGAATTAGTTCAATTGTTGATTTTTCAATGTTTGATGTTGTTCTGGCTCAAAATTGAGAGAAAGGAATTGATTTTCTGCTTAATTGAATCACTAAATCTGGGAGGAAGAAGAAAGAAACCAGAAGGGAAGGATGAAAGGAAAAAGAAAAAGAATTAAAAAAAGAATAAATAAATAAATAAATAATTTTACAAATAAATAGACAAATTATAGCGAATGGTTGCATGACACGTGTATAGGTGATCTGTTGTATCGAGTTGGTGACCGGTTGGGTGCAATAAAAGTTAATGGGGTGCAAAGGTTGGATTATTAGATAATAATAAAAAAACTTGGATTATTAACGAAAAATCGTCAAAAGGTTGGATTATTTAAAGTAATTTTTCTTAAAAAATATGTTGTAGGTGGGCTTAATAAAAGAAAATACGGCAAAGGTTGGATTAATATTACCAAATTTTCCAAAGAAGAAAACAAATATTTATTATATTTATAATAAATTAGAATATTAAGATTTTCATACCTTTTCTGTAACGTGTATAATAGGTTATAATTCGTATAAGTTAAATATTTTAGTTTCCAATTACGTTCATGATACATAAGCATGTCATGTCATCATTGTGACACGGCTTAAAGATCGCAAATTGCGACCTTTATTATTTTCGTAAAGAAATAAGATAAGAGACGTGAATTGAACAAATTATGTCCATGTTAACAAAAACACTTATATATTTAGGGTGTGTTCTATTCATCTAATTTTTACTTATTTTTCCTGAATTTTATCTTATCTGAACTTAAATGAAGTTACGGAGTATTAAAACTTATCAAAACTTATTTTAATTATAAATTGTACTTGGTAACCCTTTTTTTTCCTGGACTTATTTTATCTAAACTTATTTGGGCTTCGTTCTATTGGACTTATTTTGACTGAACTTATATTATCTGAACTTATTTTATCTGAAATTTATTTTGTCTGAAATTTATTTTGTCTGAAATAAACTTATTTATGTGTGAAAGTGTCTGAAAAAAAAACTTATTTTTGTTAAACTTTATTGTCACTACAACAAATAAGATCAAAGAGGGCGACATTTTTCGCCCTCTTTGATTCAAATATCGCCCTCTTAGGCTACAAGGGCGACAGAAAATCGCCCTCAAGGTCGCCCTGTTATAGTCGTTGTATTAGCTTTCCAGGACAATTGTTAAATGTCGCCCTCTTTGGTTGAGAACAAATAGGGCAATTCTTTTCGCCCTCTTTGATTAAATCAAAGAGGGCAACCCATAATTTCCGCCCTCTTTGCTCGAACCCATACATGGCAGCTATATCGCCCTCTTTGTTCAATACCAAACACAACAACAGACTAAAGTCGCCCTGCCTGTTCCATACCAAGAAGGGCAATATCAAAAAATCGCCCTCTTTGTTCTCCTTTTTATTTTTTAAAAAATAACAATTAGGGAACAGGGATGAGAGACTAGAAAAACAAATTTACTCTATTTTTTTTACTCACATACTGTAATTACACTAAAAGTTATTACAAGGGAATAAAGATAAGTACTAACAACTGACCAAAGATAAAATGTGATTAGCCTAATTCAGTGCAAATCGAGAATCCAGAACTGCTCAACCTTCATTTTTGGGGTAGAATAATTTCCTAACTGTATCCTTGTTGCTACAAGATGATTAGAAGCTTCAGCGTAATGAACTTCATTCCAAACTACACCCTTTCATTTATCAGTCGTAGTCGTAGTGTCTGCGTGAATTAAGAAGCAGCAGTGCTTCAGCAAAAGCAAAAAACCATGCAGAACGCATAACAAACAAAAAGTCCACAAATAGAAAGAAGCTTAGCATTCATTTTTAACAAATAAACTTAAATCTTCTAAATATCAAGAATCGCAATGTAAAGTTGTCATTTACGCCTAGTGATAACTAAAGACAAAAAAAACAAAGATATCACATGCAGGAAGTTCTGAGATGCTAAATGACTAACATGCTAACCACCGAATTTGATTATGTTTTCTAGGATGAACAGAGAAAAATACCTTCCAGCAGTAAGCAGAAGCTTCTTCCACCAAAGATGACATGCCCACACACTCGAAGTAGTAGTCGATCAACACCCCCATCTGTCATCTCCTTTATAACCTGCTCAGTATAGGAGTATTTCAGAACCAGAATTTATCAAGAGTCATCCATGATAATTAAGACTTGCAATTAACGACATGGTGGATTAAGAATCTAAAATAAGAGAGAAGAATCAGAAAATCTGTAAGAGACGAGACGTAAAAGGTAGAGGTTTTGTGGAGGCCTTTTCTCCATGGTCTTATGTGCCTGTCTTGGCTGTCTGATCGTAGAAGCAACTCTATTTTCCTGTACCTGTCTAGTTTTCCTCTCTTCTGCCAGTCTATTCTCAAGGTCTCGCACCTGTCACATATTCAAGACTTAGACATACACACGAGTATCACTAAAAACAACGGTCATACTACTACCACAGCTATGCATGTGATAAGTTTCACAAGAGCAACCTGAAAGCTAATGACAATATATTGAATTGAAAGTACAGTACCTTCTCCTGGAGATTTCTGCAGATATGCTCTCTGGCAGAAAGCCTTAGCTGTAAAGATTATACATTGTTCTGCAGTTTCTTTGCTTCTTTTTCATCATGCTTTGGTTTCTCAGCCTGTTAAAAGAAACATGAGCATAAGCAGCAGGCAAAACTCAACAACAATATTATTCTAAATAACTCTCACATAGAACATACCAGATGCTTATACTTGAGGAGCTCAGAATTATCTGTCTGCTTGCGAGTTAGACCATATTCGATTTCCTTGACTCGACTAGCAAATTTCAGGGAGCATAAAGTCTCCCCTATGTCTGCAGCGCTAGGACTAATCTGGATATATAAGACAGATAACTTACAGCCACATCTCGGTTCAACAAGTCTTAGTTGTAATCTGATCCTTCTTAAGCGATAAATATTGGGCTAAAGTATCTCACCTAAAGAGCTCTGCAGCATGTGCGTAAGCTTTGAGTTTCTGGAAATTAACAAAACAATCAAGTTAAGGTGATGAAGTCCTGAATATCTTGGAAAATGTGCTTATAGAGAAACATGTAATAGACCTGTATGGAACATGGGTTGTTTTAGTTGCAAGAGCAGAGATGACATCACCAAGAGAAGAGAGGGGTTCATTGATGAACTGATGACATCACCAAAAGCATAATGAAAATGATAGAACAATTATTAGTGGTATACATAATCTCAAAACATGAATTTCAGGGACATAAATTTGATAAGGTAAATGTAAAATAGAGATGCAAACTCAAGGAGGGAAAGGTTACCAGTTTCAAATTTAGCAGGGTTAATATCCAAACCAATGATTTTAGTAGCTCCACAAAGTTTAGCTCCCTCTGCCACCTTGAGACCAAATCATCAAGCAAATCGAGAAAATAGCATGGAAGGAAAAATCGGGCTTTTTTCGAACAAATCCCCGAGGTTGCAAACTGAGCATAAGTAAATTGAGAAAATTAAGGTCAAGACCAAGATTAAGAAGAAATATTAAGGTCCACTAAAGATTAACCAATTCAGATTAGGTCCTGAATACATATAACTAGTAGCATAAACTAGCAACTTAGAAACTCAAACATATTCGTTACCAGTTGTTTGTTTCAATCGCAGAATGGACTCTATATCCTTACCAGTGTTTGGTTCACTGCATTCCTAAAAGGTAATTTATTTTTCTTTTTAGAAGTTCGTTTATTCATTTATAGTTGTCCATTATACCACTTTTGACACTTTATTTTTTTTTTTTTTGCAGAAGGAAATTTCATACAACAGACACTAGTCCCTTTGCCTAGTCTTTAAAGCTAGATTATGGGCTCTAGTTAACTCTAGGAACTTTAGAGATGCAGAAATAATTTAGTTCATTCAAGTTTCTAATTATATAAACAAAGATAAATTCATTAAGAGGAACTAGTCATTCAAGTTTCCTGGCGTGTTCATGTTATGGTAACAAATTCAGATTATACAAATGATAATATTCAAATGATCTAAGATTTGATTATACAACCTAGGAAAGAATTTTTTTTTTTTTTCAAATATCATTTGCTTGTGTAGAGGAAACCTCAGTCACATAGTCACATTCATGATACTCATCTGCATATGTAAATCAGGAACTGTAGATTATTATCCTTTATAATCTAGTGAACAGAATCCATTTTAAGTATCACCATAGCTGCATTTGAATAAACTAAAACCAATATCGTAACTCCTTCCCACTGCCAATAACAAAACATTATACTAGCAAAGACTCTACCTATTACCTAACAAACCTTACAAATACCACACATAGTCCCTTTCCATTCAAGGATCAACAAACAGCAATTGGAGCACACAAATAAGATACAATGAGTAATTGAATTTACCATGTAAAACATCATCAGCCGAAGAAGAGGAGACCAAAGATGAAAGAACATATAGATATTAATGCGTGTAAACCAATAAAAAATTGCAGAAAACCGCCATTAACATCTTAATTTTCCTCCACATTAAACCAACTTCAAACTCTATAAACCGAGCTCTTTCAATTTCTACATTCAATAATGAAAAAAAACACCTTACTGCAAGTTACACTTCGTATATAGTATCCCACAGATATCCAAGCACTTCTTTTAAGGCAATATCAAAAACTGAAATTGTGCCAGCAAAAACCACACAAAAAATTAAAAAAAAATATATCAGAGAAAGTAGATGATACCAGTAAGCAAAAATCGGTCTCCTCTCGAACAAATCGCAGCAGAAATCGTTCTTCTCTCAAACAAATCTCAGCAGAACTCCGTCTTTTTTCGAACAAATCCCTCGGAGTTACGAACTAAGCATAAACAAGTTGAGAAATTCAACCACTTTCGACTAAATTAGGATAATCTATGAAGGAATTTGGGAGAGAATCAAGAGCAACGAAATATCTGAGCATCTATTGATTTATTTTTTTGGGAGAACGAATTTGGGATTTTAGGGATTATCTTAAACACTGGCTCCTGAAAAACGAATTTGGGGATTTAGGGGTTTATGTTTTGGAGATTCTTCTTTTTATGTTTTACTCCGTATTATTTTCGTCCAGTTATTTGATCAAGGAAGGCGACTTTTAAAACTCGTCCTTGTATTATTATCAAAAAAGGCAATATCAAACAAGTCGCCCTCTTTGTTATTACATAAGACAACGACAACAACTCGCCCTGGTTGGTTATTTATTTAAAGGCGATTAAATACTCGCCCTCTTTGCTTGAATAATATCGCCCTGGTTGCTCTTTGTTTTTGTAGTGTGTTTGAACTTATCTGAGTTTATTTTGTATGAAATAAGTTAAAATAAGTCGAACAGAACATCACTGAACTTATTTTTCCTGAAATAAGTGGAAATAAGGTGAACAAAAAATCCCGTTTAAAGGTAGAGCTATTGGATAGATTTATAGTTTTATGCAAGGAGGGTTAGATCGAATTCCCAAACTAATTATTATTTCTTCTTAAAGAGACTAACAACAGCATTTTATAAACCCGTGAAAATGCAAGCAACCCGGAAAATACACGAGCCTAACAAGTAAAGATGGAAGTGGGTCGGGTCGGGTCGAACCCACGGGATGTGGGTCTAACCGGGTCGGGCCACGCTAGGCTCATGTTGCATCGTACCGGGCCGGGCCAGGCCGAAAAGTTCGAAACAGGGCCCCCGCCCGGCTAAAGTCCACATCCTTTCGTGCCGGGTCGGGCCGACCCGTCGTGCCTAAGGCTAATTTTAATAAATTTAGCGTGATTTGTCGTGTCGGGCCTTGTCGTGTTTTTTCCAAAAAATTAAGGCCCAAGCCTAACCCACAGCCCACGATTTCGTTCCCGTGTCGGGTCGTGCTTTTTTCGTGCTTGGGTCGAGTCGGGCTAGACTTTTTCGTTACGGGACGAGTCGGGCTTCGGATCAGCCCGACCCACAACCATCTTTACTAACGAGTAAATTTGACCAAAAAACAAATATAAAACCTTCCATTCTATTGACCATTTTCGGTGTACAAACCGTAAAGATTATCGATTTTATTTGTTCGGATCTAATTAGAAATTCAAATTCGATTTGGACTAGGTTGAAAATTCGATTTCGACTCTGTTTTTTAATTAGCGGAATATCTTAGGTCAAGTCCTAATCGAATGGACCAATTTGTATCCTATACTAGTACATCAACATACTACATAATTCTATGAAGAAAACATAACTATGAGTGTGTACGTAGCTTATTAGCTTAACATAAATACGGAGTATGTTCTTTTGTCTTAAATCTTATTTAAAACATTTTTTTCGACTGAATTATTGATTGTAAAATTCAGTGCTATCATTATGCTTTAATCAAATAAAAATTGTGTTTTACATATAAAAAAATTGTTACAAGTGAGCCATAAATGACAATCTAGTATATATATACAAATGCGTTTTTCTTTTGGATAAACGTAGGATTTTCATGTCGTCATATATATACTTTATACTAGGTTAGATCCCGTGCAACGCACAGATGAGACTAAATATTTTTTTTTGTTCTGAATAATTTTCTTAAAAGAAGATTTTAATAAAATCAAATCAAATTTTATCAACGGTTGCTGGGAAAATCAGAGAAAAGTATTATATATTTGAATTGTAAAGTGATTAGTGCGATTTTAGGAGTTTAGCGTTTCGACAAAAATACTTAAGTTGGAAAAATGTAAGAAAAATCTCATCAGACAATTATTAGATACCATTTTCTTTTGGAATTGAATAATATCCGTAACGGTAATCATACCCGTACCCTCGATCTATCCAAATTTTTGGATATGGTATTGATTTGATAATCATATCAGTTATAATATCCTATTTTCTAGATCGGATATATAACTGGATTTCGGATTTATAAGTAAGTTTGCCGAACACACTTTTAACACTTGTTTTACATAAAATAAAAAATAAAAATTGTTTGGGTATGATCGTATAATAACACATTTCAGAGTAATTTATTTATTAACTATTGTAGGGTAAGAGTATAATGAATGTTTTTGAAAATTTTATATGAAAATCAAAAAAATATTTTGTATTTTTCTATTACGGAGTTTCTGTAATAGCTTATTACGTATATTATAGAAACAACTATATGCAAAAAAATGTGATTTTTCTCTCCTTTCCTAACATATATGTTCTTCAAATAAGTATTAATATATTCTTTTTATTTTTGTCGTAATACATAAAATTATAATTTATTTTTCCACATATGACCTTCTATTATATTAAATATTTCCTCCATTCTTATTTACATGACACAATTGGGTTATGACACTATTCACACAAGCTCCTTTAATTTCGATCACTTTATGATTTATATTTAAGAAAAACATAGTCGTGTGGAGTCTTATTAGATTCGTCGCAATAAATAATTTTTAAATATCAACTTTTTATAATTTTTTCTTATCCATAATTAGAGATATTAACGTTTGAAATCATGCATTGACAAACGTGCCTAAATAATTGTGTTATTTAAAAAAGAACAGAGGAAGTAGAAGAAAAGAATAAGAACAAAAAAAAAAATAGAAAATCAGATATTTTAAAAGATTCTTCAATTAAAATATTTTTAAAAAAATACTAAAGACTCATCAGGACGTGACACATGTCATTCCTGGCGTCTTTTAGTATATAGTAATAGATAGATAGATTATTTCATATTTATTAAAATGAAATTAGATAAATAAAGACCCAATAAAAGATAATAAGAAAGTAATAGATAAATAAAATACTTAGTAAAAGATAATAGGAGATGAATTGGATAGGAGTCAACTACTGGTAAAAGATAATAAGAGATAAATTTTCCTAGGAGTCCAAGTAGATAAATAAATAGTTAGTAAAAGATAATAAGAGATAATACTAGGAGTCAACTACCATGTTCTATATAATGCAGCTACATTACCAAAAAAAAAAATCTCATTAATGAAGGGCTATATATTATGACGCGCTATATACCATGTTATGACTAAAGGATTCTTTTAGCTAATGAGAAGAAATAAATGAAAAAATTAAAAACATACACAAAGATTTAAGGTGGTTAACTCTTTAATGAGTTACATCCACCACGGGGGAGGGTTTGGAGTTTGTATTACTCTTTTCAATGGAAAAATGATTACAAAGAGAAAATTTCAAAGGTGAAGAAGAGAGAAATCTATGTATGCTTAGATCTAGGGTTTCAACCTCACTTGTGTTTCTCTCTCTTGATTATGGAAATCTCATTACGTACATTTGGTATTTATAGTGTTAGACATCAAAACAATCTAAGGGACAAAAAAAGGCCACGTCGATTGAAGCTTGCGGAGAAGAAAACAGTTCACCCGCAGGGTTCGGTCGAACCTATAAAAGGTTCGGCTGAACCAAGGTCAGGTTTGGCCGAACCAACCCAATGTTCGGCCGAACCTCTAAAATCTCCAAGTTACTGATTCTTTTCTTGTTCGGTCGAACCATCAAAGGGTTCGGGCGAACTTTCAGCAGGTTTGGCCGAACCTCCAAAATCTCCAAGCTACTAACTCTTTTCAGGTTCGGTCGAACCATCAAAGGGCGCCCAAACTTCCAGCAGGTTTGGTCGAACTCAAATAGGTTCGGCCGAACCTCCTCTGCTTCAGGACAAATTCTCGTAAAATAGTCATAACTCTCTCTTTTCTCATTCAAAATGAGCTTATGACCATGCGTTGGAAAGCTATTGAACCAAGCTTTCACCTTCAACTTGAATCAACTCAATATAATGATTAGATCATGAGATATGTCCATTTAAAGTCAGTTCTTCCACTATAACAACCTAACATCCTTCAAAGAGGATTCGAGGCACACATATATAAGACATACGTTACCCGAGATGAAATATTTCTAATTTCTTTAACTAATTTCATACTCAACTCGTTCTCAAATATTTCTTCAACTAATTCCATACTCGGCTCAAGCTCAAATATTTCTTTAACTAATTGCATACTTAGGTCGAGCTTAGATATTTCTTTAACTCGATGCATACGTTGCTCGAGTTGAAATATTCTTTTAACTAAATGCATACTTAACTCGAGCTCAAATATTTCTTTAATAACTAATTACAATCCAGCTCGAGCTCAAATATTTCTTATCAAGACTCGCTCGAACAGGACAATAGTCAAGTCAACTCGACATCGTTTACCTCCCTTACTGTTTCACATTAATGTCTTGATTTGTTAGGCTCTGTTTGGCAAAACTAACTGAAATGAACCTGAAACTGATAAGTTACCTGAAACTGATAAGGTGGTAACTGAAACTGATAAGGTACTAAAACTAATAAGATAATTGATCAGATGAATTGTTTGGTAAAACTTATTACTTAAGTTGTTGATTTTTAGTTAATATTTGTACTCTATATTTTATATACTCTTTTTATTCTATTACTCGTCATAAATAAAATAATAATACATAGTGAACTATTTAAATACTAAAGTGGTATTATATTAACGAATGATAGATGGGTGATGGACTGATGGGTTACTCATATTTCTATACTTCCTTTCTCCTTTTTTTTTAATATTTTTTTTGGTTTACATGTTCCTGCTTTCATTGTTTCTTCCGCCTCCCCTCTCTCCCCATTTTTCTGCTACAGTCAAGTACCAATTACCCATCATTTTCCTTCTTTTAGAGATTCAAGTTCGTTGATTTAGTCAAGATTTTTGTCAAAAACCTTAAGTTTCATTTACAAATCGCCATAAAACAGATTAAATTGCTGGAACTTTTTAAGAAGGAATTAACAAAATTGGATTTCTAAGTGTTGATCAAGGGACAAAGGAATAGATTGTGATTAGAGAAATTGATATGAGAGTTGATGAATGACGATGGATTGCAGTCAAGGGAGTTGCATAGTTGAGGATGAGAATGGAGATCCTACGACCAACCACACTTTTTTTTATTACTCGTATTAATTTGATAAAAATGGAAAAGAGTGCTGAAATTTGTGGACTGATTTCCAGACGTTTTAATTTAGTTTCTTCGGTTACGTGATGGAAATAGCATCTCCATCGGAACAGCCTGATATACCTATGCATGAATCTGGTCATGGGATTGGAGTGAAAGCGGTGATTCAGGTGGCACCTTCGTTTCGTGAAGTTGTAGCATCTTCAACTCAATGGTTTTCTGAAGCAAGGAAAATTGTATCGTCTTCAAGGGATTGGGAAGATGATGAAGATTTGAATCCAGAAGGAGAGTTGTCGGTTAAGTTTAATAAGCTTACATTGGATAGGTTGCGATCACCATGGAGGCTAACCTTGATGGGAAGATGTTTGGGTATAAGTGTTAAATCAAGCCTCATGGAAGCAAGGGTACGAGCCATGTGGAGAATTAAGGGATCATTGGAGGTCATTGATGTGGGGCATGATGTATATCTCTTCAATTTTACACAAACAGATGATTATGAGAAGGCGCTGTTTGGTGGACCTTGGTTCATCCTAGATCATTATCTCATGATTTCAACATGGAGGCCGAATTTTAGACCATCAAAGCATGGCTTTGATACTACATCGGTTTGGATACGAATAGATGAGCTTCCCATTGAATATTATGATAAGGAAGCTCTGTTTGCGATTACTCAGGTGGTTGGAACGCCAATTAGGGTGGATTATGCAACTGACAAAATCATGAGAGGACGCTATGCACGAGTATGTGTGAAAATAATGTTTTCCAAACCCTTAATCACAAGGGTGTGGGTTGGGGGTGCATGACAGGCCATCCAATATGAAAACATCTCCTTGTTGTGTTTTGCATGTGGGAGAATAGGTCATTTGCAGCAAGTTTGTGTTCACACCAAGGTTGTTCAAAGCAGGGAGAAAGGCAAGGAGAAGATGGATTTGGCGCCAGTCAACGACTTGAATAAGGATCATGAAATGGTTGCAACGGAGGATGATAGTGTCATTGGGTCAGTGAGCCCATTGGCTGTGACTAAAGAATTAAACAAAGGTATAGAGCCTGAGTATGGGCCTTGGACTTTAGTTAGTCGAAAAGCAAGGCCCAAATCTAAAACCCTTGCCAAAGGTGGGCCAATTTCGAGAATAAATGAGTACAAGAAAGGGGTGGTAATCAGAAATGTAGCCACTACGCCTTATCTTCCTCGAGAAGGAACACAATCTAAAAGCAATTTGCATGCGAAACCAATTCAAATTCCTTCCCCCAATTCTTCTAATGATGAGGCGATTTGTCTTACTTCAACAAGCAATTCTGGGAATGGAAGGTCAAGAGTCGCCGTCCACTTGGCACCATCCAACCAACACGTGGTTCGTTCACCAATGGATGCACCAATTCAATCCTCTCTCGCAGTTCATTTAACCAACACGGTTAACCAAGTTAATACTCTTTCCCAACCCCCACAAAACCTTTCTTCTTCCTCTGTTCCTTCTTCTCTCTCTTCTCTGTCTTCTTCTCACTCCATTTTACTAAATGGCGAACAACCATCCGCCGAAATCCACATGCATGCAAGTGAATGAGGACCACCAAGGAGTTTGGCGACGTGGAAGTCGCACTTGGATTCCGAGAGGACCGAGATTGTTTCAAACCAGAGGTTTTCGGACGGATGTGATAGAGGTGACCAGAGAACCGAGTTCAGTGTTTCAACCGGAATTGCTGCAGTTGTTTCCAGCAGAATCAACGATGCCATAATGCTCGACGGAGAGGGACAAGCGAAAGGGGATCAGCAGCCCGAGCTCGGAGGCTCGTGTGTTGTTAAAAAATTTGCAGAAACAGGAGCAGTTGTTTACGGGTCCAATTCCAAGGCCAAGGCTGGAGATACCAAAGAATTTCAGCAAAACACCGACACCGGGCACGGAGCCGGGTTTCAATCCGATCAACATGACGGGTCACTTTCGTCGGGAGCTGCCAAAAGAAGTACCAATCGTTCCCTTACAGTTCGAAACACAAGGTCAAGAGATGGGAAAGTCGGGACTCCATATGGCGCTTTACGAAACACAACAAGAGGTAGTCGGGGTGCAAATACAGGGGAGATACTATCGCCAAATGTTGGAGCCTCTGAAGATTTTCACTAATGTAACTCCGATAAGATTGGAGGATCTCGGAATGATGGGTCTCTCCGAGCATTGGAGGGATTGGGAGGAATTCTTCCTCCCGCTGAATGCGGGGCCGGGGGATGAACCAAGGGTGACTTTGCAGCGTCCAGTTCCGAATTTAGGTATGAAGATTTGTGTGTGGAACGTTCGAGGGGCGTCACGAGACGGGTTCATTCCGACGGCTTGGAATATTATAGAATCTCAACATCCAGCAATCTTTATTTTGTTGGAGACAAAAAGTGATGATTATCGTGCTCAAGAGGTCATGTTGCAGTTGGGTTTTCATCAGTTTAAGGTTATTTCGCCAACTGATAAGAGGGGGGGGGGGTATTTGGCTTTTTTGGAGGAATGCAATTGATTTGATCCTCTTTTCTGAAGATTTGAATCAGTTCCATGTGTTATTTCATTTTCAAAATGTCAACCTGGAAGTGCTAATAACGGGTCTTCATGCCCCAAGTGTTCCGGGTCCGAGGCATGCTTTACGGAGGAATATGGCTGGCACTCTCCCTCCGCCGGACACTCCTTGGTCGGTGGTAGGGGATTTGAATGAGGTTACGTCGCAGTCTGAAAAAATGGGGGGCCGCCCTTTTCGAAGTGGGCAATGTACGGATTTGAAGAATTTCATGGATGTGGCAGGATTGGTTGATTTGGGTTATCATGGTAACCCATACACTTGGACCAATGCTCGAGATGGAGCGGGATTGATCAAGGAAAGGCTTGATAGGGCCCTTGCAAACTCGCCATGGATTGATACGTTTCCGCATACTAAGTACATCATTTACCTCGTACTCATTCCGATCATTGTCCTATTATTGTTTCGCTTTATGATGATGTGTTAGTCGGTCCTTTTCCCTTTCGCTGTAAGGAGGTTTGGATGGAACATCCGAACTTTAAAGTTTTCTTTTTAAATAATTGGTCAACATGTGATTTTGATTTTCTTAAGGGTAGAGATTGTTTTTTGGCTAATATCCCTAACTGGAATAGTAATGTTTTTGGCAACTTAAGATTGCAAAAAAAGCGATTAATAGCTCGTCTTAATGGTACTCAGTTGGCCTTGTCTAGGGGTTATAGTCAGTTTTTGGTTAGTTTAGAAAAAGATCTTCTTAGTCAACTTAATGATATTTTTAAAAAGGAGAGATTGATTTGGGCGCAAAAGGCAGGCATAAATTGGAGGAAATATGGGGATTATAATACCAAGTATTTTCATATTCTTGCTAAAGTTCGAAAGAGTAGGGGGAAGATCCTAACTTTAAAAAATAATGAGGGTGCTTGGATCAAAGATTTAGAGAGTTTGAAGGAATTAGCGGTATCCTACTTTGAGACTCTGTTCCAAACCACTTTGATCAAGAGTAGTTTAGGAGTCATGTATCCCAATGCCAACACTTTACTGGATAAGGAAAGACTAAGTTTGATACAACCTGAGTCGAAGGAGGAGGTTTGGAACAATCTGAAGTTAATGGATCCAATAAAGAGCCCAGGCCCAGATGGCATCCAGCCCATTTTCTTTCAAAAGTATTGGGCTGAGTTGGGGGATAGCATTTTTCGTTTCTGTTCCTCTTGTTTCACTAATGCGGCCATTCCTTCATATATTAATCGATCTTTCATTACTCTTATTCCCAAAGTTGATGCCCCGGAGACCATGAGAGAGTTCAGGCCCATTGGGTTATGTAACACAATCTATAAGCTCATTACTAAGATTATAACCAGTAGGATAAGACCCATTTTGAATAGAATTATTAGTCCGTTCCAGTCTAGTTTTATTCAGGGACGGGGAATTGAGGATAATATTATTCTAGTTAAAGAAATGGCCCATGTTTTTCATAAAAGTAGAAAGGGCAGGAAAATGATGGCCCTTAAACTTGATTTGACCAAGGCCTATGACAGCCTAGAGTGGAGCTTCATTCGGGACACTTTAGTTAGCTTTGATTTCCCCACTCATTTAATTGATTTAATTATGTCATGTATTACTACTTCTCGTATTAGTGTGCTTTGGAATGGGGCCATCACTAGGGATTTTTTGCCGTCTAGGGGTATTCGTCAAGGTGATCCGTTGTCCTCATATATCTTTGTGCTATGCCTAGATAGGCTTTCTATGCTCATTCAAAGTGAGGTTAACCTAGGCAATTGGAAACCCATTTCTCTTTCGAAAACAGTTAAGATCTCCCACGTGTTTTATGCAGATGATGTTTTCCTATTTGGTACTGCCTCTGCCCAGAATATGAACAGTATGCTTGATGTGCTTAACAATTTTGGGAATATATCAGGTCTTCGTATTAATATGCAAAAGTCTAGTTTAATTTTTCCTACTCATATGTCGCACGTTGTTCGTAGTTCTATTGCTAATACTCATGGTTTGAAAATTACCTCTTCGTTTGGTAAGTATTTAGGGGTGGATATCGGACCTCATAAATTGAAAATCGCTAATTTTGTGGGCTTACTGGATAAGACTTTAGATAGGATTAAAGGGTGGCAAGCTAATTTGTTAAATATGGCAGGAAGATGCACCTTAATCAAATCTGTTCTTAATACTTACCCTCTTTACCATATGCAAACTTCTCTTTTGCCTAGTGCCATTATTAACAAATTGGAGCAAGCAAGTCGGAAATTTTTATGGAATAAGGTGGATAGGTCTAGATTCATGGTCCGTACTAGTTGGGATAATGTTACTAGACCCCTCAATATGGGTGGATTAGGAATTAAGAGGCTAAGAGAGTGAAATTTGGCGTTTATGGCGAAGCTAGGATAGAAAATGATAACGTGTCCAGACAAGATTTGGGTTCGTCTTTTTATAGAAAAGTATCTTAGGCGGGCTAATTTTCTTGATTGTATTTCGGGATCTCACCAGTCTCCGATGTGGAGGGATATTCTTCAGGGTCGCCCTTTATTGCAGAGTGGTCTTATCATTGGTATAGGTAACAGACAAGATACATCTCTTTGGTATCATCATTGGGTGGGTCCTGGGCCTTTATATAAATGGATAGATAAGGATATTCCTGATCGCATATCGCATTATAGGGTGAGTTATATTATTAGGAATGGCCATTGGGATTTCTCTAGGGTTGCTCATTTTTTGCCCTCAGATATTTGTGACATGATTAGATCAGTCCCTTTGGCTAATAGGTCGAGTGTGGAGGATTTTATTAGATGGGTGCCTACCAAGAATGGAGTTTTTTCGATAAAATCTGCTTATTTCCTTCTACTTCATAGCAATGCTAGATCTCCTCCTAATCTAGATGAGTTTAAGTGGAAGTCTATTTGGAGAATTAAGGTACCTTTTAAATACAAAATGCTCTTATGGAATGCTTGTCATGAAATCTTACCGGCCGGTAGCTGAGAGGTTGCATTGGAGGTTGAATGTTATCTCTTCCACTTGTTTTCGTTGTACCTTTTTAGATGAAACTCATTTACACTTGTTTAGGGATTGCGGGGATTCTAGTATTCTCTGGAATTATATTTTTACTCGTTTACTCCCTAATCATTAAATTAAGCTGCAAACTTTTTTCAGTCTGGATTGGAGGGATTGGGTTAGGTTTAATTTAGCTCAAGGGCCTGTGTGGTCGGTTATTTACTGTGTTTCTTTATGGCATATTTGGAAGGCTCGAAATAGGGCTGTTTTTGATCATAAAATGTTAAAGTCATTTTCGGTATACTCTGCTTTTTATGTGGATTTAATGGCTACTAACAAGATACTGCAGGGGAAAGGAAAGGAACAGGTGAGTAAGGACGAGTTAATCTGGTTACCACCAGCATATGAGTTTTTGAAACTCAACACGGATGGTAGCTGGAAAGCGAGGAATGAAGCAGGAGGTGGTGGAGTTTTCCGCGGTGCCACAGGTAAATGGTATATGGGTTTTGCAAGTAAATTCAATGCCATCACACCATTGGCTGCGGAATTATATGCGGTTAGAGAAGGGTTGATAATGGCAGCAGATTATGGCATTCAGAACTTGGAACTGGAAACTGATGCCCAGGTTTTAGTTACTATGCTTGAGGCTGCGAATGAAGCATATCATGATGAATTACGACCAGTGTTGGTGGATGTAGCTCAGTTGATGGCCAGATTTCATGCGATTGTAGTCAAGCACATTCCAAAGGTGAAGAACAAGGTGGCTCATGAGTTAGCTTCTTATGCGCTTGATATGGCGGTAGGGCATAAGATGTTTTTGAACCCTCCTCCATTCGTAGCCATTGCCTATGAGGGGGATTTGCAGAAGTTGGAGGATGCAGAAAAGAGAAGGTTGTTGCGTGCCATAAGCAGCAGCAGCATGCCTATTGATTTGGAAGCCCCTCCTGTTGAGGATGGTGAATGCGAGGTGGTTTCTACTTCGATTCTTCTTGGTACCATTCCAACAACGGTAACAACAACTATTCCAGTGCATGGTAGCAGCAGGGGAGTGGGAAGTAGCGTGCAGTCCATGGATGAAGGAAGTGCGAGATCTGGCACAGGGTAAATTCAGTAGGAATGTGTGGTGTTTCCTCAGCTTGGATGTCTAATATGATGAGTGGTTTGCCAATTGAGGTTTTTTGGTTGGGTTTGTTGTACAGTTTCTGGGAGCTTTTGGTGGGTTTGTTCTTACTGTGGTTTTATCGGGTCGCAAGTTTTTGGGTCAATCCCGATATTGATGTAAACCTACCTTTTTAGTTTAATAATAATCTTCGTTGTTGCGTAAAAAAAAGATTTCCAGACGTTACTTGAACTAGCGTCTCAATTTCAGTCCATTTTAGCACCTGAAATTTAGTTTGCCTTGTTTACCAAACAGCTCTGAAATGATAAGGTTACTAAAATTTCAGACAACTTATCATTTAAGTCGACTGAAATGAGTTAACAAACAGAGCCTTAATCAAATTAACAAATTAATTAACGATCTGAAGTTGTGTCTGCAATTCTTCATGTGAAAGGATATAGGATTTATGACATCATTAAGTTATAATTTTATTTTATTCTTTAACGTTTGTTAGAAGTTAGTTAGTTAGTTGGCAAAGTTGTTAGAAGATTGCTGACTCATACATTGTATAAATACTCTCTTACTCTTCTTCTTAGCTTCGATTGATTTATTGATCGATTAATGAGAACTTCACTCTCCTAAATCTGATTTTCTCTCTCTCAAATTATATATGGTATCAGAGCTGAATCTCAAGCTCGAGATTTAGGTTAAGATCATCTTCAATTTTTTTGATTTCATACACTGAAAGTGTGTGCATCAGTGAAGATTTTGTTGCGAAATTTCTTGCGATTGCGAAATTTCTTGCGCGAAACCTTGTGATTCAGATTGAGATTGTGTTTAGGAGTGATCTTCGAAGAGTAGACTACAATGATGTTCGGAGATTCAAGCAATCATCATCAGAGTTTTCAGCAAAATAATGATAATGGAGGTACTTTTGATCCCTATTTTGTAGCAAATTCAGATAATCCTACATCTTCATTGGTAGCTGTAGTTTTCAATGGTGTGAATTTCATGCGTTGGAGTAGAAATGTTAAACGAGCATTAATAGCTAAGAATAAAGAAGTTTTTATCAATGGTGAAATTCAAAAACCTGCTGTGAATCACAAAGATTATCTTAAATGGAAGCGTGCTGATTTCATGGTAGTGAGCTGGATTTTGAGTTCTATGAACAATGACTTGGCTGATGATTTTGGATATATTGATAATGCTGGAGAACTGTGGAAAGAATTGAATGAAAGGTTTGGTCAATCAAATGGACCACTGATTTATCAGTGGGATGAAATGCAAAGTTTAAGAGCTTTTCCTACATGTGTGTGTGGTGGTATGAAAAGCTGTAGTTGTCTGTTCTTGAAGAAGGTCTCTGAATTTGAAGAAGAGGACAAGATGATGAAGTTTTTGCTTGGATTGAATGGAGGTTTTGAAGGAACTGTAACAAATGTTCTGTCTATGGATCCATTGCCTAGTATCAACAGAGTATTTTCAATCACTCAGCAAATTCAAAAACAAAAAGAAGTCAACCCTGCTGCTACTGAAAGTAGTGCTATTAATAGCAGTGCAATGGCTGCTCAAACTCATAAGGGAGGACAGTTTCAGAGGTTCAATAATAGTCAAGTGAAGAAAGATTGGAGAGATCTGAAGAAAGAAAAAATGAATAAGGTGTGTTCACATTGTAAGGGTAAAGGTCATACAGCTGATCAGTGTTTTAGGCTCATAGGCTATCCTGACTGGTACAATTCTATAAAAGCATCAAAAGGCTCACAGTATGGTGGAGGTAGATTGGTTGCACATGTACATTCTGCTGATATGGGAGATAGTCCTCTTGATGATACAATGATTGAATCTGGAGCTGTTAGCAGTAAGATGCTGAACACTATTTGTCAAGAAGTCATGAAAGTGATGAAAGGAAAACAGACACAGAATGGTGAATCAAGTGGTAATGCTTGCTCATATGCCAATTATGCAGGTATAATATCTCACTCTTTTAACTGCAATGTGAACAAATTAGATGATGAATGCCTATGGATAGTAGACTCTGGAGCATGTGATCACATGACTTATGATGCTGATTTGTTAATCAATAAAAGAAAATTGCACAAAGTGATCAAGGTAGGTTTTCCAGATGGAACTCAGATGAGTGTCAACACTATAGGAGATGTAGTTTTGAGTGACAAACTGATCTTGACTGATGTGTTGCTAGTGCATGGTTTTAGGCATAACCTGTTATCTGTTGGTAGATTAATTGAGCAAACTGGTGCTCATGTTGTCTTTACTGGTGATGGATATTCTTTCCAGGACCCTTGTAGTTTCAAGTTGCTTGGTGCTGGAAAGAGAACTGAAGGTCTTTACTATTTTGTCAAGGAAACAGATTGCAGTACTTCTCAAGGAGGATATAGTACAAGATCTAATAGTATTGAAATAAACTGTAATGCAGTGGCAGATGTGACTGCAGATGTTGTTACTGATGTAAATAGAATCAGGTTTCCAAATAAGATTGCCACTAGCATAGGACAGTCCAAGATGGATCTATCTTTTACATGCCAGATTGGGTCACCCATCCTTGTCAAAAATGAAACATATGAATGCTGAGTTTTGTAAAGGACTTGCTGAATACAATTGTGATGTATGTCTTAATGCAAAACAACACAAATTTCCATTTTCTTGTAATGATAATAGAGCTTCTGAATGCTTTGAGTTGATTCATGTGGATTTATGGGGATCTTATAAGGTCAAAAGTTTAGATGGTGCTTCATATTTTCTAAATGTGTTGGATGATCACAGTAGAATAACTTGGACTTATCTTCTTCATAATAAAATGCAAGTAGCAAAGGTGATTTCTGAATTTTTGGCCAAGGTTGAAACTCAGTTTGACAAGAAGGTTAAGAGGATCAGATCTGACAATGGTACATAAATTGTCAAAGAAAGTTTCAAGTCTTTATTTGCACAGAAAGGGATTGTGCATGAAAAGAGTGCTCCATATGTGCCTCAGCAGAATGGTAGAGTTGAAAGGAAACATAGGAGTTTACTTGAAATTGCAAGAGCTTTAAGGTTCCATTCTGGTCTCCCTAAGAAATTCTGGGGGGAGTGTGGGCTGACTGCTACACACTTAATCAACAAGCTGCCTTCAAAGGTCTTAAACTGGAAAACTCCATCTGAGATTATGTTTCATTCTGAACCTTTATTTGAAAGATTAAGGGTTTTTGGATCTCTTGATAGGTTATGATACATATGACAAAACATAAATCATGTGAAAAAACCTTAATGCCAGGAAACACATTATTTACACATAATCATTTAGCATAATTTAGGAGCATACACTTTGTAGCGTGCCCTCCCTAGCTGCGCCCGAACCGAATAAGAACAAGTCTTTAGGACTCCAAATGTCGTCCCTCCGTAGATAGTCCACAGTACGTCCGGATCCGCCTCAAGTTAGACCAACTAGAATCGCCCTTAAGGTGCTTAGGATTTTCGGCTAGGTTAGTGCAAGAATATGGATGAATTTTTCTTTCAAAAACTTACCCTTTGAATACTTCAATTGTTTCTATAAATTATGACCCTAGGCTCTTATTTATAGAGGTGTGGAAAGGGAATTAGAATCCTACTAGGATACGAATTAATTAAACTTAGAATCCTATAAGAACTCTAATTAATTAATTTATCCTTTTAGGAATATGAATTTAATCATATACCAAATCCTAATAGCTTTAGGAATCGTGCATGAACACAAACACACACACGCACGGCAGCCACGAGGGCCGCCCATGCGCGTGCGTGCGAGCAGCATCCCACGCCACAAGGCCCACACAGCCGTGGCCTTGGCGCGCGCTGGGCCTGCCTTGCGGTGGGCCTGGGCGCTGCCTTGGCTGGGCGTGTGGCGCGCGTTTGGTTTGCTGGGCGATGGCCCGGCTTCGTGCTGGGCCTTCGTCTAGCAGGCCTCGTCCGATGCTTATTCGTACGATATGCTTCCGATTAAATTCCTGGTTTCGGAATTTATTTCCGATACGAACAATATTTAATATTTCCGATCCCGGAATTAATTTCCGTTTCGAACAAATATTTAATATTTCCGTTTCCGGAATTATTTTCCGATTCCGATAATATTTCCGATTCTGACAATATTTCCGTTTCCGGCAATATTTCCGATTCCGACAATATTTCCATTTCCGATAATATTTTCCGATACGTACCATGTTTCCGTTTCCGGCAACATCTACGACTTGGATAATATTTATATTTCCGATACGATCCATATGTCCGTTTCCGGCAATATCATCGTTTCCGGAGTATTCATTTCTTGCTTGTGACGATCTCAGCTCCCACTGAAACCAAGATCCGTCGATTCCGAATATCCATAGATGGAGTATTTAATGCCATTAAATACTTGATCCGTTTACGTACTATTTGTGTGACCCTACGGGTTCAGTCAAGAGTAAGCTGTGGATTAATATCATTAATTCCACTTGAACTGAAGCGGCCTCTAGCTAGGCATTCAGCTCACTTGATCTCACTGAATTGTGAACTTGTTAATTAATACTGAACCGCATTTATTAGACTTAATATTATATGCATACTTGGACCAAGGGCATTATTTCCTTCAGTTTCTCACTTGTCCTTAGGGACAAGTGTGCATTACCTAATTCCTTTGTCGCTCGATGGTTGCTCTTGAACATAAGGTAAGAGTTGTCATCCTTATTATGTCCAGAGGTGTTGCTCGGTTTCAGAGTTCAACTGATCAAATAAACAGATAATCATAGCCTATGATTCATCCGAGCACGGCCATGCATTTCACAGTTTCTAGCTCTCCGAGTGGCCTTGTACAACTTTTAAGCATCTCATCCCGATTTATGGGAGGACAATCCCAATCTTGCGATCTTGAGATTATACTTCGTTTGATAGGTGATTACCTGAGCGTTGCCTTTATAGCCTCCTTTTACGGTGCGACGGTTGGTCAACGTCAAAGTAACCAGTTCTCAAACAAGTAATCTCAAATCACTCAGGTTTTGAGGATTTAGTGTCTAATAATTTTAATGAAATTTACTTATGACAGATTTTCATCTCTTACAGTAAAGTTTCATAGGTCTGTCCGATACTAGTCTTCCCAAAGTAAGTATCTATGCAAATGATTATGACATTGCCATGTCCACATAGTTCAAGAAACATAACTACTAGTCATCTTGCATTCTAGTCGTCTAACGTTTTCTATGCGTCCAATTTTATAGAAAACTCCGACCAGGGACCATTTTCAACCTTTGACATTCAAGTTCACTGGATAGACATTTCTTAGTCACAGGACTGGTCCTGACAATCTATCTTGAATATATCGTCAAATTGAAGGGACTCATCATTTAATAAACCACAAATTAAATGGAAAAATGAATTCTATTCTTTTATTGTGAATGATTAACCAATAATGTTTTACAAATATTTAAACTCTAAAACTTTAAAACATTAAATAAGGACATCAAAGCCATTCTCCAATATGCTTGATTCCCATAGCTGCAGTGTGCGAGTTGTGCTTCGCCTGCGGCAGAGGTTTAGTCAATGGATCTGATATGTTGTCATCAGTTCCTATCTTGCTTATCTCGACTTCTTTTCTTTCAACAAACTCTCGTAGAAGGTGAAATCTACGAAGTACATGCTTGACTCTTTGGTGGTGTCTAGGCTCCTTTGCCTGTGCAATAGCTCCGTTATTATCACAATACAGGGCTATTGGTCCTTTAATGGAGGGGACTACACCAAGTTCACCTATGAACTTCCTTAGCCATATAGTTTCCTTTGCTGCTTCATGTGCAGCAATGTACTCCGCTTCAGTTGTAGAATCCGCAATGGTGCTTTGCTTAGCACTTTTCCAGCTTGCTGCACCTCCATTGAGGCAGAAGACAAACCCAGACTGTGATCTGAAATCATCTTTTTCGGTTTGGAAACTTGCGTCCGTATATCCTTTAACAATTAATTCATCATCTCCACCATAGACCAGGAAGTCATCTTTGTGCCTTTTCAGGTACTTCAGAATATTCTTGGCAGCAGTCCAATGTGCCTCTCCTGGGTCTGACTGGTATCTGCTCGTAGCACTGAGTGCGTACGCAACATCCGGGCGCATACATATCATAGCATACATTATTGAACCAATCAATGATGCATACAGAATCCCATTCATTCGTCTACGCTCATCAAGTGTTTTTGGGCACTGAGTCTTGCTTAGAGTTATTCCATGAGACATGGGTAGGTAGCCTCGCTTGGAGTCTGCCATCTTGAACCTATCAAGCACCTTATTGATATAAGTTCTTTGACTAAGTCCAATCATCTTTTTAGATCTATCTCTGTAAATCTTGATGCCCAATATGTACTGTGCTTCTCCTAGATCCTTCATCGAAAAACATTTCCCAAGCCAAATCTTGACAGAGTTCAACATAGGAATGTCATTTCCGATAAGTAATATGTCATCGACATATAATACTAGGAAAGCAATTCTGCTCCCACTGACCTTCTTGTATACACAAGATTCGTCTGCGTTCTTGATGAAACCAAAGTCACTGACTGCTTCATCAAAACGTATATTCCATCTCCTGGATGCCTGCTTCAATCTGTAGATTGACTTCTTTAGCTTGCATACCTTTTTAGCATTCTTTGGATCCTCAAAACCTTCAGGCTGTGTCATAAACACAGTTTCTGTTAAAACGCCGTTTAAGAAAGCAGTTTTGACATCCATCTGCCATATTTCGTAATCGTAATATGCAGCGATTGCTAACATTATTCGAATAGACTTTAGCATTGCAACTGGTGAAAAGGTTTCATCGTAATCCACACCGTGGACTTGCCTGTAACCTTTTGCGACTAATCTAGCTTTGAAAACTTCAAGTTTCCCATCCTTGTCCTTTTTTCAGTTTGAAAACCCATTTGCTTCCAATGGCTTGGTAGCCATCTGGCAAATCGACCAAATCCCATACTTGGTTTTCAGACATGGAGTCTAATTCAGATTGCATGGCTTCTTGCCACTGCTTGGAGCTAGGGCTCGTCATAGCTTGTTTGTAAGTCGCAGGTTCATCACTTTCAAGTAATAGAACGTCATAGCTCTCGTTCGTCAAAATACCTAAGTACCTTTCCGGTTGAGATCTATATCTTTGCGATCTACGCGGGGTAACATTTCTAGATTGACCATGATTCTCACCAGATTCTTCTAAAGATCTCTGAGTTTCATCCTGAATGTCATCTTGAGCATTCTCTAGAGTTTGTTGTTCGACTCGAATTTCTTCGAGGTCTACTTTTCTCCCACTTGTCATTTTGGAAATGTGATCCTTCTCCAAAAAGACACCATCTCGAGCAACAAACACTTTGTTCTCAGATGTATTGTAGAAGTAATACCCCTTTGTTTCCTTTGGATAGCCCACAAGGATACATTTGTCAGATTTTGGATGAAGTTTGTCTGAAATTAATCGTTTGACGTATACTTCACATCCCCAAATCTTAAGAAAAGACACATTTGGAGGCTTTCCAAACCATAATTCTTATGGAGTCTTTTCGACAGCTTTAGACGGAGCTCTATTTATAGTGAGTGCAGCTGTATTTAGTGCATGTCCCCAAAATTCTAATGGAAGTTCGGCCTGACCCATCATTGACCTGACCATGTCTAGCAAGGTTCTGTTCCTCCGTTCTGACACACCGTTCCATTGTGGTGTTCCAGGAGGAGTCAATTCTGATAGAATTCCACATTCTTTCAGATGGTCATCAAATTCATAGCTCAGATATTCACCGCCTCTATCAGACCGCAGTGCCTTAATCTTCTTGCCTAATTGATTCTCTACTTCACTCTGAAATTCCTTGAATTTGTCAAAGGATTCAGACTTATGCTTCATTAGGTAGACATAACCATACCTACTGAAGTCATCAGTGAAAGTGATAAAGTAGCTGAAACCACCTCTAGCATTTGTACTCATTGGTCCACATACATCTGTATGGATTAAACCCAATAGTTCATTTGCTCTTTCTCCAACTTTAGAGAAAGGTTGCTTTGTCATTTTGCCAAGTAAACATGATTCGCATTTACCATAATCCTCTAAGTCAAATGGTTCTAGAATTCCTTCCTTTTGAAGTCTTTCTAAGCGTTTCAAGTTTATATGGCCTAATCGACAATGCCACAGATAGGTGAGATCTGAATCATCCTTTTTGGCCTTTTTGGTATTTATGTTATATACTTGTTTGTTGTGATCTAATAAATAAAGTCCATTGACTAATCTAGCAGATCCATAAAACATCTCTTTAAAATAAAACGAACAACTATTGTCTTTTATTAAAAAGGAAAATCCCTTAGCATCTAAGCAAGAAACTGAAATGATGTTTTTAGTAAGACTTGGAACATGGAAACATTCTTCCAGTTCCAAAACTAGCCCGGAGGGCAACGACAAATAGTAAGTTCCTACAGCTAATGCAGCAATCCGTGCTCCATTTCCCACTCGTAGGTCGACTTCACCCTTGCTTAACTTTCTACTTCTTCTTAGTCCCTGTGGATTGGAACATAAGTGTGAGCCACAACCTGTATCTAATACCCAAGAAGTTGAATTAGCAAGTATACAGTCTATAACGAAAATACCTGAAGATGGAACGACTGTTCCGTTCTTCTGATCTTCCTTTAGCTTTGGACATTCTCTTTTGTAATGGCCTATTCCATCACAATAAAGACAGCTTGATGTGGACTTGTCCTGCTTTGATTTAGCATTGCCCTTGGATTTTCCACCTTTCTTGAACGGTCTCCTTCTAGCCTTGAGTAAATCTTTGGCTTCACAGTCCAGTATTATTTCAGCCTTTCTGACAAGGTGAACAAATTCTGCAACTGTTTCTTCTCTTGGTTCACTTAGGTATAGTTGCTTGAAGCGACCAAACCCACTGTGTAGTGAATTGAGCAAGACAGAGACTGCCATCCTTTCGCTTATTGGTGTTCCTAGTAGACTTAGGCGATCAAAATATGAACACATAAGATCCACATGGAACCTCAGTGGGACGCCTACCCTCTGTTTAGTGCGAAGGAGCTGAACATGTGTTTCTTGGACCTCCATCCTATAACACCTGTTGGGAGAACTAACCTTTAGACCAGACATTGATTCAATCAACTCATGGACGTTCAGGTCCCTGTCCTCCGTACTTCCACGACAGATATCCCTTAGATTCTTGATGAGCGTAAAAGGTTCATAGGCTACAAACCTTTTAGCCCAATCATCAGGGATATTGTTCAGCATGAGACTCATAACCTTTTTGAGATCCGCATCCCAGGCGTAAAATCTCTCAGGGGTCATGTCTCTGGCATAGTAGCTTGGCATGGGATGTGACAGTACATACTCAAGTCCATTGAGTTTGACTATTTCAACTAGCTTAGCTTCCCATTCAAGAAAATTTGTCAGGTTCAGCTTGACCATAAGTTCATAACCCATGATGATGTTTTGATTGTTGTTTGCCATATTAAAACTACAATTGAAAAGAATAAACAAATAAATAACCATTCACAGTTTCTCTTAATAAACTTAAATTCTAGCATACATGCATAATTCAATGTTTATTAAGCATTTTATTCAAGTTATGTGTTCCGGCAGGTGTGAATAAAATGATTCCAAGATCCTAAAATCATTGAAGAACTAAGCACAGTTTGTCGACTTAATCCTAGAACATCTTAGGTAAGCAAAAGCCTTTTGCTAATAGTCTAGAAACTATTCTTGGTTGATAGGTACGTCTAAGAACTTATTAGGTAAACCTATCGAATTTGCCACGACATAAAAGGACTCCTTACTTATATCGTTGAGTTTCACCAAAACTAACATGTACTCACAATTATTTGTGTACCTTGCCCCTTTAGGACCAATAAGTAACACCTCGCTGAGCGAAAACTATTACTAGATTGATGTAAAGGATATCCAAGCAAGTGTATATTTTGGCATGGCACCTTTTAACTCAATTTTTAAGTTTGGAACTTAAGGCTCTTACTATGTTGGTTAGATTTTAAGTGAACTAAAATCCTTAATCATGCAACATAATCAAGCTTTTGATCTCATGCATTTTAAGACATATTTAAAACAATAAATAACTTAAAACATGCATAAGATAAATGTGATCTAGTATGGCCCGACTTCATCTTGAAGCTTTGACTTCAAAGTCCGTCTTGAAAATCTCCGTGGGAGGTTCCATTTTCTTCAAATAGGATAAGTTATAACTAATTACAACTATTTGATGGTACGCAGACCATATTTGAATTGAAAAATAACTTTGGTACTTTAGACCAATTACATTCAAATTAATGGTACGCAGACCATATTTTCTATCCTATTTGGGCCATACTAGTCACTTCATAACCTGCAAAACAGTACATATACAATATATACCATTCACCCATTCATTATCATGAATGGCCCACATAGCTGGTTAGTAAAACACATTATGCATCACGTAAACATTTGCAGCAATTAATCAAGGGCACCAATAATCTACCAATTATTCAGTCCTTATTAATTCTAATCAAGTTGTTTTAACCTTAAGGATTTGTAGACCTAATCAAGAGTTTATGACTAAAAGCACTCCCACTCAAACCAATAAATTCATATGCTTTACTAATTTTAAACATAAAATTGTATTTCTAGTCTAACCGGAAACATACAAATTTAATTAAAATTTAAAGCTCATATAAATTTATAATTGAATCCAAAAAGTTTAATTTAATTTCAGTCGTATTTAAATTAATTCATGATTTTAATTTTAGTAAAATAATTAGAATAAATAACATTTATTATAATTACAATATTCAAAATTAAAATCCAAGAAAATAATTTAAATTATTAATTTTAAAATTAATTAAAATTACGTGAACTGAAATTTTCAAATTAAACATTCAAAACGATCTTTAATCGTAACGCAAACACCCTACGCGTTGCACGCCCATGGGCCGCACGCACACAGCCATTGCTGGCCATGTGCGCACAGCCCATGCGCTCGTCGCATAGCTGCTGCATCCCCATCGCAAGCCTCCGCACGCATTGGTGCTCGCTGCGCGCGCCAACGCTCATCACACGCGAGCTATCGCTCGCAGTGCGCGCGCGACATCGCTCGCTGGGCGCGCGAGCCATCGCTCGCTGGGCGCGCGACATCGCTCGCTGGGCGGGCGACATCGCTCGCTGTGCGCGCGAGCAATGCTGGCTGTGCGCGCGAGTCCTCGCTCGTTGTGCGCGCGAGCAATGCTGTGGCGCAGCTCGCTTGCTGCCCACACGCGACTGCCTTGGCTCGCCCTTCGCCCATGCCCATTCGTCCATTGCTCGTGGCACACGACACAAGGCAGGGCTGCTGCCTTGTGCTCGTGCACTACGCCCTTGCTCATTGCATTCGTGCCGCACGGGCGACGAGCTCCCTTGCTCGTCGTCGCATGCCCGCATTATACAACACCCCTTAAGGGTAACACGAAGCGTCCATTGCTTCGTGCATGCAAGTTTTATGAACGAATCGCATAAAAATTTAAAATTTATATTTAAAATTAATGACAAATTAATAAATAATATTAATTTCATAATTTTAGGGCGAAAAAATCGAAAATTTATTATCCAATTGATTTCCGATTGTTATGGATTCAAGTCTTGGTCATAAAAATTTAAAATTTATCATAAATTTACAATTTTTATGGTGGTTTTTAATCATAGGTTTCTAATTAAATTACAATTAATTATGAAAATCAAATTAATTCTAAATTATTCTAATTTTCAACAAATTAATCATAATTACAAATTAGATTGCATAATTAACAAGACTAGGCATTCAAACTTGTTAAACATATGCAGTAGGTCAATCAAAAATTCAAGATTTATCAACAAGAATCGCAAATATTTAATTTAACATCTTAAATTTACGAAATTTCGCATTCGAAAAACTAAAACCTTCGAAAAGTCATAGTTAGGCTTCGAATTTGAGAATTCTGGGTTTGTCAAAATTTTAGAATGCCTTTTACATGCGGAATTGACACAAAAATCACTCAATTCGGATGAGTAACGAAGAAACTGCCGAAAAACTGCGTACGTATAATTAAATAAACGCAATTTGCAATTAATTAACAATTACGAAAATTAATCACCCCTTTTAATTCTTGCAAATTTGTAATATTTAACCATGTTCATGCAATTTAGATTATGAAAATAATAAGGGGCTCGTGATACCACTGTTAGGTTATGATACATATGACATTACATAGATCATGCGGAAACAACCATTAACCCAGGACAACATATTATTTACACATAATCATATAGCATAATTTAGATGCATACTCTTTGTTGCGTGCCCTCCCTAGCTGCCCCCGAACCGAACAAGAACAAGTCTTTAGGACTCCAAGTGTCGTCCCTCCGTAGATAGTCCACAGCACGTCCGGATCCGCCTTAAGATTGACCAACTAGAATCGCCCTTAAGGTACTAGAAAATTTCGGCACTTTTATGAGCAAGATGTGTGTTTTAATTTTCTCTCAAAAACTCACTTTTTGAATACTTTTAAACTTGTTTATAAATTGTGAGCCCTAGCTGGGCCTGGCATTGCGCTGGGCCTGGCGTGGCTGTTTGTGCGGCGCGCTTGGCTTGCTGGGCGATGGCCTGGCTTCGTGCTGGGCCTCGTCCGGCAGGCCTCGTCCGATGCTTATTCGTACGATGCGCTTCCGATTAAATTTTCCGATTCCGGAATTCATTTCCGATACGAACAATATTTAATATTTCCGATTCCGGAATTAATTTCCGTTTCGAACAAATATTTAATATTTCCGTTTCCGGAATTATTTTCCGATTCCGGTAATATTTCCGATTCTGACAATATTTCCGTTTCCGGCAATATTTCCGATTCTGGCAATATTTCCATTTCCGATAATATTTTCCGATACGTACCATGTTTCCGTTTCCGGCAACATCTACGACTTGGATAATATTTATATTTCCGATACGATCCATATTTCCGTTTCCGGCAATATCATCGTTTCCGGAGTATTCATTTCTTGCCTGTGACGATCTTAGCTCCCACTGAAACCAAGATCCGTCGGTTCCGAATATTCATAGATGGAGTATTTAATGCCATTAAATACTTGATCCGTTTACGTACTATTTGTGTGACCCTACGGGTTCAGTCAAGAGTAAGCTTTGGATTAATATCATTAATTCCACTTGAACTGAAGCGGCCTCTAGCTAGGCATTCAGCTCACTTGATCTCACTGAATTATTAACTTGTTAATTAATACTGAACCGCATTTATTAGACTTAACATAGAATGCATACTTGGACCAAGGGCATTATTTCCTTCAGATTGGACTTAGTCAAAGCACTTATATCAATAAGGTGCTTGATAGGTTCAAGATGGCGGACTCCAAGCGAGGCTACCTACCCATGTCTCATGGAATGACTCTAAGCAAGAATCAGTGCCCAAAAACACTTGATGAGCGTAGACGAATGAATGGGATTCCATATGCATCATTGATTGGTTCAATAATGTGTGCTATGATATGTACACGCCCGGATGTTGCGTACGCACTCAGTGCTACGAGCAGATACCAGTCAGACCCAGGAGAGGCGCATTGGACTGCTGCCAAGAATATTCCGAAGTACCTGAAAAGGCACAAAGATGACTTCCTGGTCTATGGTGGAGATGATGAATTAATTGTTAAAGGCTATACGGACGCAAGTTTCCAAACCGACAAAGATGATTTCAGATCACAGTCTGGGTTTATCTTCTGCCTCAACGGAGGAGCAGTAAGCTGGAAAAGTGCTAAGCAAAGCACCATTGCGGATTCTACAACTGAAGCGGAGTACATTGCTGTACATGAAGCAGCAAAGGAAGCTATATGGCTAAGGAAGTTCATAGGTGAACTTGGTGTAGTCCCCTCCATTAAAGGACCAATAGCCCTGTATTGTGATAATAACGGAGCTATTGCACAGGCAAAGGAGCCTAGACACCACCAGAGAGTCAAGCATGTACTTCGTAGATTTCACCTTCTACGAGAGTTCGTTGAAAGAAAAGAAGTCGAGATAAACAAGATTGGAACTGATGACAACATATCAGATCCATTGACTAAACCTCTGCCGCAGGCGAAGCACAACTCGCACACTGCAGCTATGGGAATCAAGCATATTGGAGAATGGCTTTGATGACCCTGTTTAATGTTTTTTTAGAGTTTAAATCTTTGTAAAACATTATTGGTTAATCATTCACAATAAATGAAAAGAATTCATTTTTCCATTTAATTTGTGGTTTATTAAATGATGAGTCCCTTCAATTTGACGATATATTCAAGATAGACTGTCAGGACCAGTCCTGTGACTAAGAAATGTCTATCAAGTGAACTTGAATGTCAAAGGTTGAAAATGGTCCCTAGTCGGAGTTTTCCATAAAATTGGACGCATAGAAAATGTAAGACGACTAGAATGCAAGATGACTAGTAGTTCTGTTTTTTGAACTATGTGGACATGGCAATGTCATAATCATTTGCATAGATACTTAATTTGGGAAGACTAGTATCGGACAAGACCTATGAAACTTTACTGTAAGAGATAAAAATCTGTCATAAGTAAATTTCATTAAAATTATTAAAAACTAAATCCTCAATACCTGAGTGATTTGAGATTACTTGTTTGAGAACTGGTTGCTTTGACGTTGACCAACCGTCGCACCGTAAAAGGAGGCTATAAAGGCAACGCTCAGGTAATCACATATCAAACGAAGTCTAATCTCAAGATCGCAAGATTGGGATTGTCCTCCCATAAATCGGGATGAGATGCTTAAAAGTTGTACAAGGCCCTTGGTCCAAGTATGCATTCTATGTTAAAGTCTAATAAATGCGGTTCAGTATTAATTAACAAGTTAATAATTCAGTGAGATCAAGTGAGCTGATTGCCTAGCTAGAGGCCGCTTCAGTTCAAGTGGAATTAATGATATTAATCCACAGCTTACTCTTGACTGAACCCGTAGGGTCACACAAATAGTACGTAAACGGATCAAGTATTTAATGGCATTAAATACTCCATCTATGGATATTTGGAATCGACGGATCTTAGTTTTAGTGGGAGCTGAGATCGTCACAGGCAAGAAATGAATACTCCGGAAACGATGATATTGCCGGAAACGGAAATATGGATCGTATCGGAAATATAAATATTATCCAAGTCGTAGATGTTGCCGGAAACGGAAACATGGTACGTATAGGAAAATATTATCGGAAATGGAAATATTGCTGGAATCGGAAATATTGCCGAAAACGGAAATATTGTCAGAATCGGAAATATTATCGGAATCGGAAAATAATTTCGGAAACGGAAATATTAAATATTTGTTCGAAACGGAAATTGATTCCGGAATTTGAAATATTGAATATTGTTCGTATCGGAAATGAACTCCAGAATCGGGAAATTAATCGGAATCGTATCGTACGAATTAGCATCGGACGAGGCCTGCCAGACGAGGGCCCAGCACGAAGCCGGGCCATCGCCCAGCAAGCCAGCGCGCCACAAACGCACCATCCAAGGCTGCGGCAGGCCCACCGCAAGGCAGGCCCAGCGCGCGCCAAGGCTGCGGCAGCGTGTGGGCTTGCGGCAGTGGGCTGCGAGCTCATGGGCTACGCGCGCGCGCATGGCGCCCCTCGTGGGCTGCTATGCGTGCGTGTGTATTTGTGTGCTACTCGAATCCTGAAGCTATCGGGATTTGTCATATGATTAAATCCAATCCTAAAAGATTTAGTTTATTTAATTAGAGTCCTAGTAGGATTATAATTAAATAAATTAGTATCCTAATAGGATTCCAAATCCTTTTCCATAACTCTATAAATAGGTGCCTAGGGTCACATATTTACATAGATTATTCAAGTATTCAAAGTGAGTTTTTGAGAGCAAAATTCAATTACACAATTGCCTATAAAGTGCCGAAAATAATAGTACCTTAAGGGCGATTCTAGTTGGTCAATCTTAAGGCGGATCCGGACGTGCTGTGGACTATCTACGGAGGGACGACACTTGGAGTCCTAAAGACTTGTTCTTGTTCGGTTCGGGCGCAGCTAGGGAAGGCACGCAACAAAGAGTATGCATCTAAACTATCCTAAATGATTATGTGTAAATAATATGTTTGCCTGGCTTTATGGTTTTTCCGCGTGATTTATGAATTGTCATATGTATCATAACCTAACAGGATTGAGACAAGCTTCCAGACAATGGAACAAAGAATTGAGAAAATTTTTAACCAATTTGAACTTTCTGAAGGAAATAATGCCCTTGGTCCAAGTATGCATATAATATTAAGTCTAATAAATGCGGTTCAGTATTAATTAAGAAGTTAATAATTCAGTGAGATCAAGTGAGCTGAATGCCTAGCTAGAGGCCGCTTCAGTTCAAGTGGAATTAATGATATTAATCCACAGCTTACTCTTGACTGAAGCCGTAGGGTCACACAAATAGTACGTAAACGGATCAAGTATTTAATGACATTAAATACTCCATCTATGGATATTCGGAATAGACGAATCTTGGTTTCAGTGGGAGCTGAGATCGTCACAAGCAAGAAATGAATACTCCGGAAACGATGATATTGCCGGATACGAAAATATGGATCGTATCGGAAATATAAATATTATCCAAGACGAAGGCCCTGCAATCAGCCACTCTCTTGCCCCCTATTTAGCCGAAATCTATACTACCTTAAGGGCGATTCTAGTTGGTCAAGCTTAAGGCGGATCCGGACATGCTGTGGACTATCTACGGAGGGACGACATTTGGAGTCCTAAAGACTTGTTCTTGTTCGGTTCAGGCGCAGCTAGGGAGGGCACGCAACAAAGTGTATGCATCTGAATTATGCTAAATGATTACGTGTGAATAATATGTTTCCTGGCTTTATGGTTTTTCCGCCTGATTTATGTTTTGTCATATGTATCATAACCTAACAGTGGTATCACGAGCCTCTTATTATTTTCATAATCTAAATTGCATAAACATGGTTAAATTTTACAAATTTGCAAAGAATTAAAAGGGGTGATTAATTTTCGTAATTGTTAATTAATTGCAAATTGCGTTTATTTAATTATATGTACGCAGTTTTTCGGCAGTTTCTTCGTTACTCATCCAAATCGAGTGATTTTTGTGTCAATTCTGCATGTAAAAGGTATTCTAAAATTTTGACAAAAATAGTGTTTTTCGGACGAACCCAGAATTCCCAAATTCGAAGCCTAACTATGACTTTTCGGAGGTTTTAGTTTTTCGAACGCAGAATTTTGTAAATTAGTTTGTACATTAGTCGAGTGCTGCGATGATGCATGGGCGGATGGGCGAAGAAGCAAGGCGAGCGAGTAAGGCAGGCGCGCGCGCGGGCAGCGAGGGATGCCTCGCAGCACGAGCGCTGCCTCGCCCAGCCTCGCCAAGCAACTGCTGCGCTACGAAGCAACGAGCGATGCTGCGCGCAAGCGTGGCTCGGCTTGCTGCGTTTGCGCGTGGCAGCTGCTCGTGCCTTGCTGTGCGATCACTCATGAGAGGCGATGCTGCCTCGAGGACTCAGTTCGGAAACGATTTTAATTAACTTTAAAATTCATAATTTAAATTGTTTTCTTGGATTTTAATTTTGAATATTATAAATATTACAAATTTTATTTATACTAATTATTTTACTAAAATTAAATCTTGAATTAATTTAAATTCGTTTAATTCAACTGAAATATATTAAATTAATGGATTCGATTATAAATTTATATGAGATTTAAATTTTAATTAAATTTGTATGTTTCCGGTTAGACTAGAAATACATTTTTATGTTTAAAATTAGTAAAGCATATGAATTTATTGGTTTAAGTGGGAGCATTTTTAGTCATAAACTCTTGATTAGGTCTACAAATCCTTTAAGGTTAAACAACTTGATTAGAATTAATAAGGACTGAATAATTGGTAGATTATTGGTGCCCTTAATTAATTGCTGCAAATATTTATGTGATGCATAACGTGTTTTACTAACCAGCTATGTGGGCCATTCATGATAATGAATGGGTGAATGGTATATATTGTATATGTACTATTTTGCAGGTTATGGAGTGACTAGTATGGCCCAAATAGGATAGAAAATATGGTCTGCGTACCATTAATTTGAATGTAATTGGTCTAATGCACCAAATTTGTTTTTCAATTTAAATATGGTCTGCGTACCATCAAATAGTTGTAATTAGTTTAATTATAGCTTATCCTATTTGAAGAAAATGGCGCCTCCCACGGTGAAATTCAAGACGAAGTTACCATTTTCGAGACGGACTTTGAAGTTGAAGCTTCAAGATGAAGTCGGGCCATACTAGATCACATTTATCTTATGCATGCTTTAAGTTATTTATTGCTTTAAATATGTCTTAATTATGCATGAGATTGTGGCTTGATTATGTTGCATGATTAAGGATTTTAGTTCACTTAAAATCTAACCAACATAGTAAGAGCCTTAAGTTCCAAACTTAAAAATTGAGTTAAAAGGTGCCATGCCAAAATAAACACTTACTTGGATATCCTTTACATCAATCTAGTAATAGTTTTCGCTCAACGAGGTGTTACTTATTGGTCCTAAAGGGGTAAGGTACACAAATAATTGTGAGTACATGTTAGTTTTGGTGAAACTCAACGATATAAGTAAGGAGTCCTTTTATGTCATGGCAAAATCGATAGGTTTACCTAATAAGTTCTTAGACGTACCTATCAACCAAGAATAGTTTCTAGACTATTAGTAAAAGGCTTTTGCTTACCTAAAAGATTTTAGAATTGAGTCTAAATACATAATGTGCTTAATTATTCAATGGGTTTTAGGGTCTTGGAATCATTTTATTCACACGTGCCGGAACAATAAATTCGAATAAAATGCTAAATAACTTGTTTGAATTGCATGATTGCTTTAATTTCAAGTTATTATTCATGATAAATGTTTAGACTTTGCATGCTCCAATGTATGTTTTAATTATTGTTTATAATTAAATATCTTGCACTGTAGTAAATCCTTTTAGAAAGGTAACAGTAAATTTCCTCGATTGGTAGTGAATCCAAGAACGATTCAAGGAAATGAGAGAAAATGAGCAATTTAAAATGTACGTTTCTTATAGCGACTTTTATGGTTGTTTTCGAGTATCAAAGTCGAATGGCAAACCGATTGGTGCTTGTGAATTCAAAATACAATGTAGTTTTGAGATCATAAAGCATTGAGTTTAAACGCTCAGCTTTACCAATGGTTAACAACCTAATATCTTTGTCCATTTAATTCTCGAATGAGTCTAGTCCCTAGACATTCGAATAGATCGATGCTTAGAGAACTTTAGAAGCTTCTGGTAAGATCATCTAGTTGAAACTTAATATTCAACATAAAATGGTAAGAACCTTGTTGGAGTGACATTGGACATGTCTAACAAAGTATAAAAGTCAACACTAAAGAATTCAATTCTTAAGACTATAAGAAAGGGTACAAGAAATAGGAAAACAAAGGAACAAATGAAAGGAATTTACGATTCCGTTTCTACCTATAAGTTTATGTTTAAAGAGAAGTGACCTAGCAATCAAACTTCCTTGGTATCATATACCGCTTGAGGTTCTTACTTCGGTCATAACTCAAACAATGGAAGCTATGCTACACTAATGGCCTACAAGTGGGAAATGAAGCATGGCAATGCTACATTAGTTGTAGGTGAAGGAAATAATGCCCTTGGTCCAAGTATGCATTCAATGTTAAGTCTAATAAATGCGGTTTAGTATTAATTAACAAGTTAATAAATTCAGTGAGATCAAGTGAGCTGAATGCCTAGCTAGAGGCCGCTTCAATTAAAGTGGAATTAATAATATTAATCCACAGCTTACTCTTGACTGAACCCGTAGGGTCACACAAATAGTACGTAAACGGATCAAGTATTTAATGGCTTTAAATACTCTATCTATGGATATTCGGAATCGACGGATCTTGGTTTCAGTGGGAGCTGAGATCGTCACAAGCAAGAAATGAATACTCCGGAAACGATGATATTGCCGGAAACGGAAATATGGATCGTACCGGAAATATAAATATTATCCAAGTCGTAGATGTTGCCGGAAACGGAAACGTGGTACGTATCGGAAAATATTATCGGAAATGGAAATATGGTCGGAATCGGAAATATTGCCGAAAACAGAAATATTGTCAGAATCGGAAATATTATCGGAATCGGAAAATAATTCCGGAAACGGAAATATTAAATATTTGTTCGAAACGGAAATTAATTCCGGAATCGGAAATATTAAATATTGTTCGTATCGGAAATGAATTCCGGAACCGTGAATTTAATCGGAAGCGTATCGTACGAATAAGCATCGGACGAGGCCTGCCGGACGAAGGCCAAGCACGAAGCCAAGCCATCGCCCATCAAGCAGGGACGCGCGCACGCCCAGCCCAAGGCAGCGCCAGGCCCACCGCAAGGCAGGCCCAGCGCGCCAAGGCAAGACTGCCCAGCGTGGGCTGCGTGGGCCGAGCACACGCGTGCGGGCGCCCTCGTGGCTCCGTGCGTGTGTGTGCTTGTGTCCATGCACAATTCCTAAATCTATTAGGATTTGGTGTGTGATTAAATTCCTATTCCTATTAGGATTATTTAATTAGAGTCCTTGTAGGATTCTAAGTTTAATTAAATCGTATCCTACTAGGATTCCAATTCCCTTTCCAAACCTCTATAAATAAGGGCCTAGGGTCATAATTTATACGCACGATTGAAGTATTCAAAGGGTAAGTTTTTGAAAGAATATTCAGCCACTCTCTTGCACTAATAGCCGAAAATTCCTAAGCACCTTAAGGGCGATTCTAGTTGGTCAATCTTGAAGCGGATCCGGACGTACTGTGGACTATCTACGGAGGGACGACACTTGGAGTCCTAAAGACTTGTTCTTGTTCGGTTCGGGCGCAGCTAGGGAAGGCACGCTACAAAGTGTATGCATCTATACTATGCTAAATGATTATGTGTAAATAATATGCTTTCCTGGCTTTATGGTTTTTCCGCATGATTTATGTATTGTCATATGTATCATAACCTAACAGTGGTATCAGAGCCTCTTATTATTTCCATAATCTAAATTGCATAAACATGGTTAAATATTACAAATTTGCAAGAATTAAAAGGGGTGATTAATTTTCGTAATTGTTAATTAATTGCAAATTGCGTTTATTTAATTATATGTACGCAGTTTTTCGGCAGTTTTTTCGTTACTCATCCAAATCGAGTGATTTTTGTGTCAATTCCGTATGTAAAAGGCATTCTAAATTTCCGAACCCATAATTCTCAAATTCGAAGCCTAACTATGACTTTTCGGAGGTTTTAGTTTTTTCGAACGCAAAATTTCGTAAATTTAAGATGTTAAATTAAATATTTGCGATTCTTGTTGATAAATCTTCAATTTTTTATTGACCTATTAAATATGTTTAACAAGTTTGAATGCCTAGCCTTGTTAATTATGCAATCTAATTTGTAATTATGATTAATTTGTTGAAAATTGGAATAATTTAGAATTAATTTGATTTTCATAATTAGTTAATAATTTAATTAGATACCTATGATTAAAAACCACCATAAAAATTGTAAATTTGTGTTAAATTTTAAATTTTTATGACCTAGACTTGAATCCATGTTAATCGGAAATCAATTAATTAATAAATTTTCAAATTTTCGCCCTAAAATTATGAAATTAATATGTTTTATTAATTCGTCATTAATTTTGAATTAATTTTTTTTAATTTTTATGCAATCGCTCATAAAACTTGCACGCACAAAGCAATGGACGCTACGTGTTACCCTTAAGGGGTGTTGTATAGTGCGGGCGTGCGACGACGAGCAAGGGAGCTCGTCGCCCACGCGGTACGAATGCAACGAGCAAGGCGATGGCGCGCGAGCATAAGGCAGCAGCCCTGCCTTGTGTCGAACGCTGTGCGCGATGGGCGATGGGGCGAAGCCATGGCACGCTGTGGGTGCGCGAGCGAGCGAGAGCTGGTCGCCCAGCGATCGCTGCTCTGCGCACCACAACGCGTGGCCTCGAGCGAGGAGCATCGTAGCTGCTGCGATGCTATGGGCAGGCAGGCTGCGCGCAAGCGTGGCTTGCCTTGCTGCCTTGCGCGTGGCTGTTGCGACGTTGTGCCATGGACATCGATGGGTCGTGCACTCGACGGGACTTGGGCGCAAGCCCAAGTGCTCGTCATGTCACGATTGTCGAGTTTTAAAATTTTAATTTGAAATTTTCAGTTTACGTAATTTTAATTAATTTTAAAATTAATAATTTAAATTGTTTTCTTGGATTTTAATTTTGAATATTATAATTATAATAAATTTCATTTATTTTAATTATTTTACTAAAATTAAAATCATGAATTAATTTAAATACGACTGAAAAATAAATTAAATAAGCGGATTCAATTATAAATTTTTATGAGCTTTAAATTTTAATTAAATTTGTATGTTTCCGGTTAGACTAGAAATACATTTTTATGTTTAAAATTAGTAAAGCATATGAATTTATTGGTTTTAGTGGGAGCATTTTTTAGTCATAACCTCTTGATTAGGTCTACAAATCCCTTAAGGTTAAACAACTTGATTAGAATTAATAAGGACTGAATAATTGGTAGATTATTGGTGCCCTTGATTAATTGCTGTAAATATTTATGTGATGCATAATGTGTTTTACTAACCAGCTATGTGGGCCATTCATGATAATGAATGGGTGAATGGTATATATTGTATATGTACTGTTTTGCAGGTTATGAAGTGACTAGTATGGCCCAAATAGGATAGAAAATATGGTCTGCGTACCATTAATTTGAATGTGATTGGTCTAAAGTACCAAAATTGTTTTTCAATTCAAATATGGTATGCGTACCATCAAATAGTTGTAATTAGTTTAATTATAGCTTATCCTATTTGAAGAAAATGGTGCCTCCCACGGAGATTTTCGAAACGGACTTTGAAGTTGAAGCTTCAAGATGAAGTCGGGCCATACTAGATCACATTTATCTTATGCATGCTTTAAGTTATTTATTGCTTTAAATATGTCTTAATTATGCATGAGATTGCGGCTTGATTATGTTGCATGATTAAGGATTTTAGTTCACTTAAAATCTAACCAACATAGTAAGAGCCTTAAGTTCCAAACTTAAAAATTGAGTTAAAAGGTGCCATGCCAAAATATACACTTGCTTGGATATCCTTTACATCAATCTAGTAATAGTTTTCGCTCAGCGAGGTGTTACTTATTGGTCCTAAAGGGGCAAGGTACACAAATAATTGTGAGTACGTGTTAGTTTTGGTGAAACTCAACGATATAAGTAAGGAGTCCTTTTATGTCGTGGCAAAATCGATAGGTTTACCTAATAAGTTCTTAGACGTGCCTATCAACCAAGAATAGTTTCTAGACTATTAGAAAAAGGTTTTTGCTTATCTAAGATGTTTTAGGATTGAGTCGACAAACTGTGCTTAATTCTTCAATGATTTTAGGATCTTGGAATCATTTTATTCACACCTGCCGGAACACATAACTTGATTAAAATGCTTAATGAACATTGAATTATGCATGTATGCTAGAATTTAAGTTTATTAAGAGAAACTGTGAATGGTTATTTATTTGTTTATTCTTTTCAATTGTAGTTTTAATTATGGCAAACAACAATTCATTCAACATTCGATCAATTCTCGAAAAGGAGAAGTTGAGCGGGAAAAACTTCCTTGACTGGCAATGGAACTTGCAAATAGTTCTTATGCAGGAAGAAAATGAGTATGTCCTGGAAGAGGCGATGCCCGAAGCCGCAGGCGACGGGGTCACTCAGGCAGCCCTCAATCGTTGGATTGATGCCAACAAGGATGTGAAATGTCTAATGCTCGCCACCATGAGTGCAGATCTGCAGAAAACGTTCATCAACTCAGATGCTTTCACGATCATCAGTGAGTTAAAGAACATGTTCCAAGACCTGGCTCGAGTCGAAAGATTCGAGACTCATAGGCAAATTCTTGAGACCAAGCTTAAGAAAGGCGAGCCCGTAAGTCCACATGTTCTCAAAATGATTGGACTCATTGAGAATATGAGTCGGCTGGATCAGCAATTCTCTCAGGAAATGGCTGTAGACACCATCCTCCATTCTCTTCATAACGGGTATGATCAGTTCAAACTGAACTACAATATGAATAGTCTGGACAAAACGCTCACTGAGCTTCACGGTATGCTAAAGACCGCTGAAAAGACGATCAAAAGTGATAAGCAAGATGTGCTTATGGTGCGTGGGGGCAAGTTCAAGAAATCTGGAAAGAAGAGGAATGCTAAGAAAGGTGGCAACAAGGCCAGCCCAACTAAGCAAACTGGCGCCAAGTCTGAAAAGAGGAAGGTCAGTCAACCCACTTCTCAATCTGAATGCTTCTACTGCAAGAAGAAGGGGCATTGGAAGAGAGATTTCTTGAAGCTAAAGGAAGATCAGAAGAACGGAACAGTCGTTCCATCTTCAGGTATTTTCGTTATAGACTGTATACTTGCTAATTTAACTTCTTGGGTATTAGATACAGGTTGTGGCTCACACTTATGTTCCAATCCACAGGGACTAAGAAGAAGTAGAAAGTTAAAGCAAGGGAGAAGTCGACCTACGAGTGGGAAATGGAGCACGGATTGCTGCATTAGCTGTAGGAACTTATTATTTGTCGTTGCCCTCCGGGCTAGTTTTGGAACTGGAAGAATGTTTCCATGTTCCAAGTCTTACTAAAAACATCATTTCAGTTTCTTGCTTAGATACTAAGGGATTTTCCTTTTTAATAAAAGACAATAGTTGTTCGTTTTATTTTAAAGAGATGTTCTATGGATCTGCTAGATTAGTCAATGGACTTTATTTATTAGATCACGACAAACAAGTTTATAACATAAATACCAAAAAGGCCAAAAAGGATGATTCAGATCTCACCTATCTGTGGCATTGTCGATTAGGCCATATAAACTTGAAACGCTTAGAAAGACTTCAAAAGGAAGGAATTCTAGAACCATTTGACTTAGAGGATTATGGTAAATGCGAATCATGTTTACTTGGCAAAATGACAAAGCAACCTTTCTCTAAAGTTGGAGAAAGAGCAACTGAACTATTGGGTTTAATCCATACAGATGTATGTGGACCAATGAGTACAAATGCTAGAGGTGGTTTCAGCTACGTTATCACTTTCATTGATGACTTCAGTAGATATGGTTATGTCTACCTAATGAAGCATAAGTCTGAATCCTTTGACAAATTCAAGGAATTTCAGAGTGAAGTAGAGAATCAATTAGGCAAGAAGATTAAGGCACTGCGATCTGATAGAGGCGGTGAATATCTGAGCTATGAATTTGATGACCATCTGAAAGAATGTGGAATTCTGTCAGAATTCACTCCTCCTGGAACACTACATGGAATGGTGTGTCGGAACGGAGGAACAGAACCTAGCTAGACATGGTCAGGTCAATGATGGGTCAGGCCGAACTTCCAATAGAATTTTAGGGACATACACTAAATACAGCTGCACTCACTATAAATAGAGCTCCGTCTAAAGCTGTCGAAAAGACTCCATATGAGTTATGGTTTGGAAAGCCTCCAAATGTGTCTTTTCTTAAGATATGGGGATGTGAAGTATACGTCAAACGATTAATTTCAGACAAACTTCATCCAAAATCTGACAAATGTATCCTTGTGGGCTATCCAAAGGAAACAAAGGGGTATTACTTCTACAATACATCCGAGAACAAGGTGTTTTTTGCTCGAGATGGTGTCTTTTTGGAGAAGAATCACATTTCCAAAATGACAAGTGGGAGAAAAGTAGACCTCGAAGAAATTCGAGTCGAACAACAAACTCTAGAGAATGCTCAAGATGACATTCAGGATGAAACTCAGAGATCTTTAGAAGAATCTGGTGAGAATCATGGTCAATCTAGAAATGTTACCCCGCGTAGATCGCAAAGATATAGATCTCAACCGGAAAGGTACTTAGGTATTTTAACGAACGAGAGCTATGGCGTTCTATTACTTGAAAGTGATGAACCTGCGACTTACAAACAAGCTATGACGAGCCCTAGCTCCAAGCAATGGCAATAAGCCATGCAATCTGAATTAGACTCCATGTCTGAAAACCAATTATGGGATTTGGTCGATTTTCTAGATGGCTACCAAGCCATTGGAAGCAAATGGGTTTTCAAACTGAAAAAGGACAAGGATGGGAAACTTGAAGTTTTCAAAGCTAGATTGGTTGCAAAAGGATACAGGCAAATCCACGGTGTGGATTACGATGAAACCTTTTCACCAGTTGCAATGCTAAAGTCTATTCGGATAATGTTAGCAATCGCTGCATATTACGATTACGAAATATGGCAGATGGATGTCAAAACCGCTTTCTTAAACGGCGTTTTAACAGAAACTGTGTTCATGACACAGCCTGAAGGTTTTGAGGATCCAAACAATGCTAAAAAGGTATGCAAGCTAAAGAAATCAATCTACAGATTGAAGCAGGCATCCAGGAGCTGGAATATACGTTTTGATGAAGCAGTCAGTGACTTTGGTTTCATCAAGAACGCAGACGAATCTTGTGTATACAAGAAGGTCAGTGGGAGAAAAATTTCTTTCCTAGTATAATATGTCGACGACATATTACTTATCGGAAATGACATTACTATGTTAAACTCTGTCAAGATTTGGCTTGGGAAATGTTTTTCGATGAAGGATCTAGGAGAAGCACAGTACATATTGGGCATCAAGATTTACATAGATAGATCTAAAAAGATGATTGGACTTAGTCAAAGCACTTATATCAATAAGGTGCTTGATAGGTTCAAGATGGCAGACTCCAAGCGAGGCTACCTACCCATGTCTCATGGAATAACTCTAAGCAAGACTCAGTGCCCAAAAACACTTGATGAGCGTAGACGAATGAATGGGATTCCATATGCATCATTGATTGGTTCAATAATGTATGCTATGATAGGTACACGCCCGGATGTTGCGTACGCACTCAGTGCTACGAGCAGATACCAGTCAGACCCAGGAGAGGCACATTGGACTGCTGCCAAGAATATTCTGAAGTACCTGAAAAGGCACAAAGATGAGTTCCTGGTCTATGGTGGAGATGATGAATTAATTGTTAAAGGCTATACAGACGCAAGTTTCCAAACCGACAAGATGATTTCAGATCACAGTCTGGGTTTGTCTTCTGCCTCAACGGAGGTGCAGTAAGCTGGAAAAGTGCTAAGCAAAGCACCATTGCGGATTCTACAACTGAAGCGGAGTACATTGCTGCACATGAAGCAGCAAAGGAAGCTATATGGCTAAGGAAGTTCATAGGTGAACTAGGTGTAGTCCCCTCCATTAAAGGACCAATAGCCCTGTATTGTGATAACAACGGAGCTATTTCACAGGCAAAGGAGCCTAGACACCACCAAAGAGTCAAGCATGTACTTCGTAGATTTCACCTTCTACGAGAGTTCATTGAAAGAAAAGAAGTCGAGATAAGCAAGATTGGAACTGATGACAACATATCAGATCCATTGACTAAACCTCTGCCGCAGGCGAAGCACAACTCGCACAATGCAGCTATGGGAATCAAGCATATTGGAGAATGGCTTTGATGTCCTTATTTAATGTTTTAAAGTTTTAGATTTTAAATCTTTGTAAAACATTATTGGTTAATCATTCACAATGCATGGCCGTGCTCAGATGAATCATAGGCTATGATTATCTGCTTATTTGATCAGTTGAACTCTGAAACCGAGAAACACCTCTGCACATAATAAGGATGACAGCTCTTACCTTATGTTCAAGAGCAAGCATCGAGCGACAAAGAATTTAGGAAATGCACACTTGTCTCTAAGGACAAGTGGGAGACTGAAGGAAATAATGCCCTTGGTCCAAGTATGCATTCAATGTTAAGTCTAATAAATGCGGTTCAGTATTAATTAACAAGTTAATAAATTCAGTGAGATCAAGTGAGCTGAATGCCTAGCTAGAGGCCGCTTCAGTTCAAGTGGAATTAATAATATTAATCCACAGCTTACTCTTGACTGAACTCGTAGGGTCACACAAATAGTACGTAAACAGATCAACTATTTAATGGCATTAAATACTCTATCTATCTATGGGTATTCGGAATCGACGGATCTTGGTTTCAGTGGGAGCTGAGATCGTCACAAGCAAGAAATGAATACTCCGGAAACGATGATATTGCCGGAAACGGAAACATGGTACGTATCGGAAAATATTATCGGAAATGAAAATATTGCCGGAATCGGAAATATTGCCGGAAACGGAAATATTGTCAGAATCGGAAATATTATTGGAATCGGAAAATAATTCCGGAAACGGAAATATTAAATATTTGTTCGAAACGGAAATTAATTCCGGAATCGGAAATATTAAATATTATTCGTATCAGAAATGAATTCCGGAACCGGGAATTTAATCGGAAGCGTATCGTACGAATAAGCATCGGACGAGGCCTGCCGGACGAAGGCCCAGCACGAAGCCAGGCCATCGCCCAGCAAGCAAGGACGCGCGCACGCCCAGCCCAAGGCAGCGCCAGGCCCACCGCAAGGCAGGCCCAGCGCGCCAAGGCAAGACTGCCCAGCGTGGGCTGCGTGGGCCGAGCGCACGCGTGCGGGCGCCCTCGTGGCTCCGTGCGTGTGTGTGCTTGTGTCTATGCACAATTCCTAAATCTATTAGGATTTGGTGTGTGATTAAATTCCTATTCCTATTAGGATTATTTAATTAGAGTCCTTGTAGGATTCTAAGTTTAATTAAATCGTATCCTACTAGGATTCCATTTCCCTTTCCAAACCTCTATAAATAAGGGCCTAGGGTCATAATTTATACGCACGATTGAAGTATTCAAAGGGTAAGTTTTTGAAAGAAAATTCAGCCACTCTCTTGCACTAATAGCCGAAAATTCCTAAGCACCTTAAGGGCGATTCTAGTTGGTCAATCTTGAGGCGGATCCGGACGTACTGTGGACTATCTACGGAGGGACGACACTTGGAGTCCTAAAGACTTGTTCTTGTTCGGTTCGGGCGCAGCTAGGGAAGGCACGCTACAAAGTGTATGCATCTATACTATGCTAAATGATTATGTGTAAATAATATGCTTTCCAGGCTTTATGGGTTTTCCGCATGATTTATGTATTGTCATATGTATCATAACCTAACAGTAGGGTCATCTAGTTTGTTTTAAGTCCTTTCAAAGGCTGGAACTTAATGGCTATTTTGTTCCATAATCAGCATACCTAAATCTCTGTTTTCAAACACAGAAAGACTAACATTCAAGAAAAACAAAAAACAATGTTTGTTTGTTTATTTGAATGAAATGGTCAATTATGGGTTGGGTCAATATGCTTGATTAAAACAAACAACTCTTTAACAATAAAAACTTTACTAGGTTCAAATCAACCCCTTGATTTGAGTTCCACTAATCTTTGGCACTGTTGCTTAGACCATATCAACAAGTTAACATTCAAAAGCTCTATTTTGATGGACTTTTGAAAGTTCATTGATTTCTAGATCAATTTAAGACAACTAGTCTTACTTGTTGAAAGTAATAAAAGATATGAACTATTGTTAGAACGCCTAGACAATAGAGTTCAAAGCTAAAGAAAGGTTTTATGACTTTATTATTTCACACAGATTTGAATGAATATAGGTTTATTTACTCAATGTGATATAAGTTTGAATCTGTTTGGCTAGTTCAAAGATTCAGAAGTATAAATCCCACTTGGTAAGAAATCATAAAGATCTAGGATAGATCATGTTAATGATTGCTTGAGACCAAAAATGATCATCAATGATTGTGTGTTGTAATTTCACAATCTAGCTCCATGAGATATGGCATATCTAAGTGGAATGATCGAAGTCAATTAGTACTTGATTCGATCAATGATGAATCATAAAGACTTTTCCTATAATTTCTAAAACAAAATGCTCAACTACCACCAAACTAAACCAAATTCGTCAAAGCTATTGAAAAGTAATTTCAGGATATCTTTTCAATTATATATATCTAAGGAGCTGCTAACCTCAGTGGGAGCTTAGTGTTTGTTATTCAACAAACTAAGGCCCAAGTATAGATATATGTTTCATTGTGATTTATTCAAATGAGACACAAGGGTATTGTTTCTACCACGAATTTTTGAGAACATAATGTTTGTTTGCTCGAAATAATGTCCTTTTGGAGATCCGTTTCCAAAATGACAAGTGGGAGAAAATAGACCTCGAAAGTCTTCGAGGCGAACAACAAACATAAATGGACATTCCGGAGGCTTTTCGAAGTGCTTCAAAAAATCCGAACTTATTCTTTAAGGACTTTAGAAGTGGCTTTAAAGAATAGACATCTCTTAGAGGACTTTACAAGTGCTTCAAGGAGAACAGAATATTCAAAGGACTCTCAAAGTGCCTGTTGATATTCTATTGTTTGATGTTCTATACCCAAGTAGGCATAGAGTTAAAGTCACTGAAACTATGAGATTCTTCTATTAGATAGTAAAGAAACCTACAACTTGCAGTCGAACTATTATCACGTAGATTAATGAGTTTGTGACTTGTAAGAAAGCTATGATGAAACCCAGATTCCCTAAAATGGTTAGAGGCCATATATATAGACTCAAATGTTTTAAATGGTTAGAGGCCATAAAACATACTAAATGTTTTGATGACAAAATTGAAATTTTGTTCATTTGCAAGAATAGTTTCACACCTATTGGTTGCAAGTTTGTTTTAAGGATAAAAACCATCAAACATGGAATTGTGTTCACACACAAAGCTAGATTAGTTTCTAAAGGTTACAAGCAAATTCACGGCGTGGATTGTGTTGAAGCCTCATGCAAAATCGTAATGCTTAAGTCTACAATTCAAGCAATGATTGCATATTGGTACATATGGCAATTGGATGACAAAACGTATTCCTCAATCAAATGTTGGAAGAAAACTATGTACATGGAATGTCATAGGATTTGTGGATCCAAATAAATGCTTGAAAAGGAATACTAGCTTATGAAATCTAAGTACAAATTTAAGCAATCAATTGGGAATTGAAACTGTATTTTAGTGAAGCTAATAAGCATTTTAGTTTCATAAAATGTACATGATTCTTATAGATGTATAAGAAGTTTAGTGGGAATACATAAAAACTTAATTGGTCCTATGTGTATCACACACATATCTCTCTATTGTGAAATAACATTCAAATGCTAATGACTTAGATTTGAAATTATTCATCAATGATGGACCATGGCGAAACTTAGTACATACTGGGTATTAAGATCTATTTACAAAGATCTTATAATATTGTTTTGGATTAAGTAATGGCATTTACCAAATCAAACACGAAAGACTCCTTAGGAGATATTCGACCCATGTGAATAAATCTAAGTAAAAGATGTTTTGAACTATGTATAAGCATTTACTAAGTTAAAACATCAAAGAGTCTAAATGAGATTCTTAACCTATATTATATGTCAAAGAATTTAGCTGGAATTAGTATCTACTAAAACTAGATGAGCTAAAGTTACATGAATAGAATTCAATTGGGAATTATTCTGCAAAAGAATTTATCATGTATGATATAATATAAGGATCGCCAAAAATGTATCGTATGACTTTAGGCATGACGAACATATACCAATCTCTATTGATCTAAGTAAAGATCAGCTAGATTGAGATCAAGAAAAACTTATGGTACTTGAAAAAGTACATAGGAATAGTTCTTGATTCAAGGAAATAAAGATATGCTAAATATTGATGCTACACGCATAAACACTGGCAAAGGATCAAGCAAGATCCCTTTGGAGTTAAACATTGACAAGGACGAGCTAAAGAGCATCGTGTTTTGAAATTGCAACATGGATTGGAGACCATGAGTTGTTGCGTGGGAAATTAAAATAATAATTTCTATGTTCTGAGATATAGCTGGAAAGTCTTCCACATATCCGTGAACTGTTTGGATAAGTAAATCTAAACCAAAGTGTTGTGGGGTTTTTCCGGTGAGATACCTAGGAGGTTTTCCGGTAACTTCTAAGGATTTCACAAGATTGTATTTTTATAGAGAGAGAAAGTAGAGAGAAGGCAGAGCAGCAATTGCTCTTGAATGTATTGATTGTGACCCCTTTTTCTAGGGAAGTGGGACTATTTATAGTACTAGGTTTTTGTGGGAATGACCTAATATTCCCTTTACATGATTGGCTAGGGTATGGGAGGAGGACATGTGTCCTTTCTCCTTACAATTCTCTGGCCCCTTTTGGCAATAGTGGGCTGCTTGGGCCTATTGCGCTTATTCATGCTACTTGGGATACCTACTACTTAGGCCCCTTTTCAGGTATAGGTACACTACATACATTTATACACTCTTAAATACAAATACATATACATTGTAGATACGTAGACTGGTACCCATGCTGTGGAGTAGTCTTCGTATGGTTTCTGCTTAGGGGGCGTAATACGTGCCATGTGTCGCATCCTCATTGGTACACGAAGGCATGGTAATTTTGCCCACAACATTTGCCCCTCAAGAAGGGCATTTCTGGAAACACTTTCTGGATATCGCTTCTTGACCTTTGATTTGCATCTTCGTCTCTGGGACAGGTGTTGAGGTGGTGACACGTGTCACCTTTCTCCATTTTGCCCCTCCCTATATATAGAGGGGGGTAAAATTCATTTATTACATTTCATTTTCACAGAGCTGTACACAGGCGATTTCCGGCGAACTCCCACCACCAGCAGGCGATTTCCGGCCACCGCAAGACTCAACTTGTTCTTCACCAAACTCAACCTGTTCTTCACCAAACTCAACCTGTTCTTCACCAAACTCAACTTGTTCTTCACCAAGTACTTCACAGATCTTTCAAGGTTAGTTTTCGCCTTTCTTTCTTGTTTTTGTTATCCCCTCGTCATTTTTCCTTTTGTTAGCGGCCGGCCTCCTAGTACTAGGTAAGGGTTTGAAGGTTTTAATTGAGATTTTCCCGCCGTTCGTCTTTTGTCGGGGCGGACGTCCAATCGCGTCTTTTTCTTCATTGTTGGTCACTCCTAAGCCGTGCTTCGTTCACTATGCAGAAGGCATGGCTAGAACCAAGCAAACGGCATATCCTACGCGCTTGCGCTTGCGGGAGGAAACATTCACACCCCCTATGGAGAGGTATTCTTGCACCGCCCCGGCAGCCGACGAAGAATATGCCGAACTCTTTCAAGAGATCGACGAATATGTCGAGGTGGAGGAGCAAACGGCAAGCTCGTCAGGGGGTACAGCGAGCCAGGCAGTGGGGGAGTCAAGCGTCGCTCCATTGCCATCGGCCGCCGAGGAGCAAGAGGCTGCTCCCCAGCCTATTAGGCCTAGAGGACGGGAGGAGGCCCAATTGCTTCCGTCGGAGATTCACCCAGACATAGGCTGGATGCGGTGGCTAGACAGGCATGGGGCCAAGATGAGGGACGACCTCTGCGTGGGGGAAGGGTACCAGATGCGTGTGCCGGCCGGTCTGGACTCGACCGTCAGCCTGCTTGCCGAGGGAGAATTCCCCGTGTATGCCGCATCCATCAAGCTCGGCATGAGATTCCCTCCACACCCCTTCGTTGTGGAAGTGTTAGATGGTTTTAACATTGGGGTGGCCCAGCTGACCCCCAACTCGTGGGCTGATATCTTTGGCTATATTGCCAAATGTGCGCTGAACGACGTGGAGCCGTCTTTCAACGCTTTTCTGCATCTGGTCTCCCTCTCTCGTTCCCCCAGTGCCGCCAAAGGGTGGTTTAATCTGAGCAGCCGTGGTACCTACCAGACAGTGGTCGGCAAGCTCAGCAAATGGCATATGTGGAGGAAAAGGTGGGTTGTGTTTTACACGGACGACCAGGAGATGTATGAGAGGATGAGCCGCTGGAACTGCAACGCCAACTATATGGACCGTGACGAGCCCCTTCCACCCCTTACTGCCGAGGAGTGGGATCAAATAATGGTCCTGTTCAAGGCCAACACTTACCACTTAACAGTGGACAAGACTTTCCATGTGCCGGCCGAGTGGTTGCCGCACATTAGCCAGTTTCAGAATGAGGCCTTTCTAGCGGCCGTAGGCTTAGGATATTCTATGACTCGAGGTTGTATGCCAATTTATGTGCCGTTCCGCGTTGGTCTATTCATTTTTATTTTTTTATTTTTTTATTTTTTTTTTTTAACTTTGGATTTCTTTTTGTTCGTAGAGGAAGGGATGAGCAAGTTATCGGCGGCAGATATTGGGAAGGGCGACATGACCGATTGGATGGCCGACATCTATGAGGCCAAGATGCAGAAAGCCAAGGCCGAGTTGGAGGAGAAGGTGAGTATTCTCTTAGGTCATTGTCTTTGCAAGTTAAGCTTTTCCCGTCCAGTGTCTACAGTTGGCGTCTTTTTTTTTTTTTTTTGCGGTTGCCAAGGTGCGCCTCGTCACTTTTTAAGACGGGCGTTCCTTTGGTGACGAGCCATTTTTTCACAAGTGACTTGTGATTGATAGGGTACGCCTCGTCATTTTTGAGACGGGCATCCTTTTTAATGACGAGCCACTATTCTGCGAGTGACTTGTGGTTGATAAGGTATGCCTCGTCATTTTTGAGACGGGCGTCCTTTTTAATGACGAGCCACTATTCAGTGAGTGACTTGTGATTGATAAGGTACGCCTCGTCATTTTGAGACGGGCGTCCTTTTTAATGATGAGCCACTATTCTGTGAGTGACTTGTGATTGATAAGGTACGCCTCGTCATTTTGAGACGGGCGTCCTTTTTAATGATGAGCCACTATTCAGTGAGCGATTTGTGATTGATAAGGTACGCCTCGTCATTTTGAGACGGGCGTCCTTTTTAATGACGAGCCACTATTCAGTGAGTGACTTGTGATTGATAAGGTACGCCTCGTCATTTTGAGACGGGCGTCCTTTTTAATGACGAGCCACTATTCAGTGAGTGACTTGAGAATGATAAGGTACGCCCCGTCATTTTCAAGACGGGCGTCCTTTTTTAATGACGAGCCACTATTCAGTGAGTGACTTGAGATTGATAAGGTACGCCTCGTCATTATCAAGACGGGCGTCCTTTTTTAATGACGAGCCACTATTGAGTGAGTGACTTGTAACTCATCACGAGGCCAAACATCTGACTGTCCTTTACGTTCTTTTTTAGCAAGCTAAGGACGCGGCTAAGGCGTCAGGGAAGAAAAAGGGGACGACTCTGTCCCAGCTGAAGAAAAGAGCCGTGCCAGCTGGCTCGGAGACTCCGAGTACCTTCAAAAAGCCCAAACCTATACCCCGCCGTCTTGTGAAGAAGGACGAGTCGAAGGTTGCTGAGGGGGGTTGCCCCGATGACGATGAGATTGGCGTGGACAAGCCGTCTCTGGTTGTGGACTTGGTGTCCAAATCAAAGTCTGGTGGGCATCCTGACGAGCTGGAGGACCCTCTTTCTGGAATTCCGGCCGACGTCCGTTCCCAGATACCTGTGGAGGTGGCCCGCCGAGCTAGGTCATCGGGCGGTAAGTATTATTCGAACGTCGTTCAGACGTATCGAGCCTCCTCTGGCAGTTCTTCTTACTCTCCGCGTCATCCTAAGGCCGTTGTTTTTCCTATAGCCAAAGACAAAGGGAAGGATGCAGCTGCTGCAGAGGACGAGAACGTACCCGCTACTCCTCACTATTCGTCAAAGGATAGGGTGGCTATATGCCGTAAGGTTTTTAAGGCCGTCCCCGCAGAGTATGTTGCTTCTCTTCCTGGCCGCAAGACTGACGCCCAGTTTGGTGCGATCCAGGCCACTCTTCTCGACGTGAGTCTATTTCCCACTTTGCTTGTACTTGTTTTCCTTTTCAATTCATTTACTAACATGTAGCTCCTTTTGCAGTTGTTCTGCCGCATGGAATTCTGCAAGGGTTGGAAGACCCGCACTGCTGAGGAGCTCAAAGCTCAGGTGGCTGAGTCCACCCACCATGGTGACTATGCGTTCAAATCCATTGAAGAGGTCCGCCTGCAGATGCAGACGACCATAGACCTCCAAGCAAAGGAGGTAGCTTCATTGAGGTCTGACAAGGCCGAGCTGCTAAAGAAGATCTTGGCGCAGGACAAAGACATGGTGGCGATGGTCGAGGAGGCCAAGACAGCGGCGGCGTAAATACGGACGCTTCAGGACCAGCTGCGGGAGCTTCCCCAAATCAAAGAGGCGGCTGAGGATGCCGGGCAACTTCGGGGGGATCTGGAGACGGCCAGGTCGCAAGTTTGCACCTTGCGCGAGCGTCTTCTGGAGTCCTATGATCAGGGTGAGCAAGCGGCCAAGGACGCTGTTAAGCACGCCTGGGAGAACCACATGCCAGAGTATGATCTTGCGTGGTTCCAGCGGCGATTGGAACACAGTGCCGCTGTGTTGGCTGCTGAGCGTCTCGGTCAGCCGCCCCCTGAGTTTGTACCTTCTGATGATGAGGACGATGCGGCTGCTCCCTGATTTGCTTCCTTCCAAGTTCTTCAAAATTTTATTCCAGTGTTCCCATGCCTAAGGGAAAAAATAATTATTTTGTTAAGTTTTGGCGCCGCTGGCGTCTGTACCATTGTGCCTGCTGAGCACACAACAATTTCTTTCTTTTTGTTTTTGAATTCTGGGCTACTTTTACACGCCTTTCTACGGGCGTTGTTTTATAAGTAAATAGGTTATTTTTGTTGCTTCTTTTATCTCGCATTTATTTGCTCTTCGTAATTTGATTATTCCTTAATCAATAGGCTTAATCAATAGGTATGGTAGCCAAGGTGCAACTGAGTATAAACTAAGCACGTTGGTGCCGCAGGCAACTGAGCATGCGCAATGCACTACTGTGGTCGTCTCTTTCTCTGGCGAGCGTGTCTATAACGATATTGATTAACGCAAGTCAATCAATAGGTATGATTGCCGCTAGACATGCTCGTCCAATAGAATGGACGGCCAAACGTTCGTGCCGCCGAACTTTTGAGCAAACAACCTTTGTTTCAAAGTTATTCGTGCCGCAGGCAACTGAGCATGCGCTAGGCACTACTGTGGTCGTCTCTTTCTTTGGCGAGCGTGTCTATAACGATGTTGATTGACGCAAGTCAATCAATAGGTATGATTGCCGCTAGACATGCTCGTCAAATGGACTGGACGGCCAAATGTTCGTGCCGCCGAACTTTTGAGCAAAAAACCTTTGTTTCAAAGTTATTCGTGCCGCAGGCAACTGAGCATGCGCTAGGCACTACTGTGGTCGTCTCTTTCTTTGGCGAGCGTGTCTATAACGATGTTGATTGACGCAAGTCAATCAATAGGTATGATTGCCGCTAGACATGCTCGTCAAATGGACTGGACGGCCAAACGTTCGTGCCGCCGAACTTTTGAGCAAACAACCTTTGTTTCAAAGTTATTGGTGCCGCAGGCAACTGAGCATGCGCTAGGCACTACTGTGGTCGTCTCTTTCTTTGGCGAGCGTGTCTATAACGATGTTGATTGACGCAAGTCAATCAATAGGTATGATTGCCGCTAGACATGCTCGTCAAATGGACTGGACGGCCAAATGTTCGTGCCGCCGAACTTTTGAGCAAACAACCTTTGTTTCAAAGTTATTCGTGCCGCTAAGCTTTTGAGCAAACAACCTTTGTTTCAATGTTATTGGTGCCGCAGGCAACTGAGCATGCGCTAGGCACTACTGTGGTCGTCTCTTTCTTTGGCGAGCGTGTCTATAACGATGTTGATTGACGCAAGTCAATCAATAGGTATGATTGCCGCTAGACATGCTCGTCAAATGGACTGGACGGCCAAATGTTCGTGCCGCTGAACTTTTGAGCAAACAACCTTTGTTTCAAAGTTATTCGTGCCGCTAAGCTTTTGAGCAAACAACCTTTGTTTCAAAGTTATTCATGCCGCTGAGCTTTTGAACGAACAACCTATGATGTAAGGTTATGTGTGCCGCTGAGCTATTGAGCAAACAACCTATGTTTCAAAGTTGTTCATGCCGCTGAGCTTTTGAACAAATAACTTATGATTTAAGTTTATTTGTGCCGCTGGCACTTACTATGCCGTACTGGTTGGCCAGGGGCTTGCTATACCGGGAAGGGAGTTGGATAGGTGATCAGCCTACAACTTGGTGCTAATCTGGGCCACTTCTTAGGCTTCAAACAATTAGTGTTGCTGAGAGTTTTTGCTAATATGGGCCACTTCTCAGGCCGTCAAACAATTAGGCTTTGGTTATGCATTGGAGTGTACATTTTTATATTCATTGCGCGAGCAATAAATATTACGAGACAAATAGAGTAGTATTATTTATAACTTTGCAAGGCGAATTTAGCCGGTTACAAAAGTAGTTACTACCCTACTATGACCATTAGAGGCCGCCCCTTAGGCAATGGATCGTGGTAAGTAAGACAAAGCTAAGCACATATCTAGAAGAAATACTTCTTGAGATTGTCGGCATTCCAAGTGCGCAAAATAGGCCGGCCCTGCATGTCTTGAATGCGGTAGGTTCCATCTCTAACCTCATCATAGATCTCATAAGGTCCCTCCCAAGTGGGCGTCAGCTTACCCTGTTCGTTTGCTCGTCCTGTGGATTCCATTTTCCTGAGGACAAAATCTCCCCCTTTGAGCACTCTATTAGAGACTTTCTTGTTGTATTCTCTTGCCATTCTTATCTTGTACAGCTGTTGTCTGAGCGCTGCATTTCCTCTAACCTCGGGCAGGAAGTCCAGGGCTGCTTTCATTGTCTCCCAGTTAGCATTTTCGTCATACAGCATGACTCTCAACGTTGGTTCACACATTTCTATGGGTAGGACAGCCTCGGCGCCATAGGCTAGCAAGAAGGGTGTTTCACCGGTTGAATTCTTAGCCGTGGTGCGGATGGACCATAAGACATTTGGCAGCTCATCAGCCCATAGACCTTTGGCTTCGTCAAGCTTCTTTTTCATTCCTTCGGAGATAATTTTGTTGAACGCCTCAACCTGACCATTGGCTTGGGGACGTCCGACTGATGCAAAACAACTGTGTATGCCGTGATCTGCCAGCCACTCTTTCAGCTTAGGCGTCTCAAACTGGGGCCCATTATCGAAGACGATAGCCTGTGGAATCCCAAAGCGAGTCATGATGTTCTTCCAAATGAATGCCCTCACATCAGTAGTTTTTATGTTATTGAGCGCTTCTGCCTCCACCCATTTGGTGAAGTAATCTACAGCAACAATGACATAACGCCTTCCTCCTGGTGCGGCCGTAAATGGGCCTAGAAGATCCATCCCCCACTTAGCAAATGAAATTGGGCTTGTAATGGGCGTCAGAACTCGTGCCGGTCGGTGTATTAGGTGAGAAAAACGCTGGCATTTGTCACACTTCTTGACCAGTGAAATTGCGTCCTCCTTAAGAGTCGGCCAGTAATAGCCGGTTCGAAGTGCCTTTTCAGCCAAAGCCCTTCCACCAATATGCGAGCTGCACAACCCCTGATGAAGGTCTTCTAGAATTTCCTGCCCCTTCTCAGGTGTTACACATCTTAACAAAGGACGGGAGTAGGCCTTTTTATAGAGGGTGCCGTTCCACATTTCAAACTAGGAGCATTTCTTCTGAAGTTTTGCCGCTTCCCTTGAGTCTTCGGGCAAGACTCCATTCATTTTGAAGTTTACTATGTCATCCATCCATGTGGACGTCCTGTCAAGAGTTTCCACCTCCATTTGCTCAACACTTTTGTGCTCTTTTACCTCCCAAAACACGTGCCGAGGGGTATCACAAGACGCGGAACTTGCTAATTTTGACAGGGCATCAGCTTGGTTATTTTCCGAGCGAGGGACTTGCCTTACTTCAAAACTTTTCAGTGGCTCTACTTCCTGATGGACGGCCTGCATGTATTTGACCATAGTCGGATCCCTAGCTTCGTAGGTCCCATTAACTTGGCTCACAATCAGTTGGGAGTCAGATAGTGCTACAATCTCCTCGGCGCCTGCCGCCTTACACATTTTAATGCCACAAAGCAGGGCTTCATATTCGGCTTCATTATTTGACGCCTGGAAGTTAAATCGCATAGCATACTCAAAAGTATCTCCTTCTGGGGAGTGACAGATTATCCCAGCTCCACATCCATTCTGTGTGGATGAGCCGTCTACATACACTGTCCACACCGTGTTTGTATTCTTGGCAAAGTCTGGCCTCGTCATTTCAACAATAAAGTCGGCACATGCCTGCGCCTTGACAGCTTTCCTCGGCTCATAGGTGATATCAAAGGCGTTCAGCTCTATTGCCCAATTCAGCATTCGTCCTGACGCCTCCAGCTTTGTGAAGGGCAGTTTGAGCGGTTGATCTATGTAGACCACTATTTTGTGAGCTAAGAAATAAGGACGGAGCTTTTTGCTGGCCATGAACAGAGCTAAGCCAAACTTTTCCACTATAGGGTATCTAACTTCAGCATTTTGAAGAACATGACTGACAAAGTATACCGGCATCTGTATTCCCTCCCTCTCTGTCAGTAGAACGGCACTCAACGAGTGCTCGGACACGGCGAGATACATGTACAAAGTCTCTCCTAGCAAGGGACTAACAACACGAGGCAAGGTACGCAAGTGCTCCTTTAATCTGACCAATGCCGCCTCGGCCTCGTCCGACCATTCAAACTTGGCCTTCTTTCTGACAGACCTAAAAAAGTAGTGGCACTTGTCTCCAGCCCTGGAAAGGAATCTGCCCAGGGGGGCCAAGCAACCTGTGAGCCGCTGGACCTCCTTCACTGTCTTTGGTGAGCTCATATCAATTACTGCCTGGATTTTGTTTGGGTTGGCTTCAATTCCTCTTTCATCAATCAAGAAACCTAAGAATTTGCCTGCCGTCACCCCGAACACACACTTCTTAGGATTCAACCTCATGTTGTAAGCTCGAATAGTCTCAAATGTCTCCCTGAGATCAGTTATGTGCGCCGCCCTCAGCTTACTTTTTACGATCATATCATCAATATAAGCTTCAATATTTCTGCCGAGCTGCTTAATGAACACAGTGTTAATAAGACGCTGAAAGGTGGCCGGTGCATTCTTTAACCCAAACGGCATCACTTTGTAGCAGTAAAGGCCTTGTTCAGTAACAAATGACGTTTTTTCCTGGTCGTCAGGCCACAACGAAATCTGATGAAACCCTGAGTACGCATCCATAAAGCTCATCATAGCATGCCCTGCTGTAGAGTCGACGAGCCGGTCAATCTTGGGCAATGGGAAACTGTCCTTGGGACATGCCTTATTGAGGTTGGTGTAGTCAACACACATTCTCCAGGTACCATTAGGTTTTTTGACGAGGACCACGTTAGCAACCCAGTCGGGGTACTGACTAGGCCTGACGAACCCTGCCTCCATCAACTTTTGTATTTCCGCGGCTGCCGCCTGATTTCTATCTTCCCCATGGTTCCTTTTCTTCTGACGAACCGGTTTGAAGTTTGGGTCCACATTCAGCTTATGGACGGCCACAGCAGGATCAATAACCGGCATTTCGTCCACTATGAAAGCAAAGATATCTTCAAATTCTCTCAAAAGGTGGACCAACTCTGCCGCCAGCGGGTCGTCAGGAGAAATCCCGATGGGCACTACTCTGTCAGGTTTATCTGTGTTTAATACCACATTGAAATGAGCCCCAACAGGCTCTGGGCGTCTCTCTTCCATGTGCCCAGCTGAGATAGTTAATGTTTCTTTGACGATCTTGGGTTGTGTGTCGCCACATTTTCGTTTTTTTCCCGATGTCCCTTTCTCTTCACCCGTCCCCCATGCTTCTGGACTCAAGGTGGTTAGGTAGCAATCTCTAGCTTGTTGCTGGTCACCATGTATAGTGCTGACACTCCCATCGTCACAAATGAACTTAAGAAGCATCAGATGAGTCACAATGACAGCCTTTGCCCTATTCAAGGTGGGACGCCCCAAGATGATGTTATATGCCGTCAGGTCTTTCACTATGAGAAAACGGACGTCCATTTGTCGAGATTCCTTTTTATTTCCCATCCTCAGAGGAACGGCAATTATGCCGACTGGGTGGATGATACTACCTCCGAAGCCTATAATGGGATAGTGGATTTTCTCAATCTTTGAGGAATCATGTTGCAGCCGATTCAAGCACTCTAGACTAATTATGTCCGACGAACTTCCTGTATCAACCAAAATACGCCTAACCCTCAGATTAGCAACTTTTAACTCAATTACCAAAGGATCGTCATGCGGGGTGGAGATTTTCCCACGGTCGGCCTCGCCGATTTCAACTTTTGGAAACGGGTCAACTGTGGCCTTGCCGGACAGCATCACTTGCCCCAATCGCTTGGCATAATCCTTCTGGCCCCTCATGGTCGGCCCGCCGGCGGCCAATCCTCCGGAGATGACTGCTACGCACTCTGGGTCGGTACGATTCTCATCTTCCTCCGAGGGAGGGGATTTGTTTTTCTTGCAGAAGGGTTTGTCAGAACCTCCCGTGTTCCTGCTGATATAACTCTTTAAGAATTCCTTGGCGGCTAGGCCGTCCAATGCCCTTTTCAAGCTCTTACATTCTTTGGTGTCATTGCCAATGTCACTGTGAAAGTGACAGTACAGTTTTGGGTCCCTACTTTCTGGTGGCGACTTCATGGGAAATGGACGATCAATGTCATATTTGGACCCGACGTCCATCAGAATTGTGTACATGTCTGTGTTATACTCAAATCGCTCCAGATCATAAGTTCTGGACCGTTTCTGGCCTGCCGCCCCGGGAGCCCTGTCTGACTCTTTTGCAATAGCCCACGTTTCGTTAGGCCGGCTCTTCTTTTTGAATTTCTCCTTTTTTGCCGCCGGCTCGGCGGTATCACTTCCTCTGGGATCTTTCGGGACGCTGCAAATCTCTGTTGCATGGATGAAGGCCTCGGCCTCATCCAGCACTTCTGGCATTGTTCGGACGCTTTTCTTTACCACATCAAACTTGAAAGAGCCCTTTTTAAGCCCTCGAATGAAGTTATCGAATGCAACACCATCTGGCAAATCCGGAATTTGCCCTGCCTCGAGATTGAATCTCTTCACATAGCTCCTCAGAGACTCGTCTTTCCCTTGCTGAATCCTACTCAGATGCATGCTCGTCTTCTTTTCTTCCTTGTGAGCCATGAACCGAGTAGAGAACAATAGCTCGAGCTCCGAAAAAGAGCGAATAGTTCCGGCTGGAAGTCTCTCGAACTACTTAGATGCAACTCCTTTGAGTGTGCCCGGAAAATACTTACACCAGGTTGAGTCAATTGTTCCTTGGACATACATGTGATGCCGGTAAACCAAGAGGTGCATGTCTGGATCTGTGGTCCCATCGTAAGCATCAATGTTGGGCGGCTTGACTTTGGGTTCCCTCGGGGCTCTCATGATGGAGTCTGCAAAAGGGGTGGTGTGTCCTAGGGCCATGTTGGACACCCCCTCCTGAATGTGATACACAGGATCTTGACGCCTTGAGTAGGGTACCCGCTGGTAAGACTCGCGTCCGCGAGTTTGACGGGTTGGACGGGTGACCCCTGGGCGCGCCTGGCTCAGATGCGTATAAGTTGGATGAGGGAGAGGTCTATCCGGCATGACCCAGTGTCAGAAAGTTCAGACTCATAGTCAGGCAATTGCTCTGCGCGTGGCTGCTCACGTCCTCGGGATGTTTCTCCAATCAGCCGCCGTGGCAGTCGGCGTGGTAGGTAAGACATTGCCTGATTGGGCTGACTTGCTGGCGGCTGCCTCCTCAGGTCCTCGCCTGTCTGCCGGGTCCAGACGTTTGGGGGGCGCAAAGAAAGTGTTGGCCTATTGCTTGCCGGCCCCTCATGATTTGCAGCCACAGCAGTGGTGTAGATCAGCATACTCTTCTGTACCTCAGCATTAACTGTCTTTCCCATATCAGCTTGGAACTCAGCCAAAATAGCCCGAAGAGCACCCACAGAGACAGGCATATCAGGGTTCTCCTCTATTACTGTATCCGCCCGAGGATCCAGGTGTCCTCCAGGAGGGGTGCGATTGGCCTGGTCGTCCTCCTCGCTGAGCAACCCTACCTCGGCAGCATAACGAGGGGTGTGCCCGGCCGCAAATATACGCGCGGCATCTCCAGTGATTCTCGTGGCCGGCGTATGATGTTCAGTCTTCGTGTACCAATGAGGATGTGTCCTTTCTTCTTACAATTCTCTGGCCCCTTTTGGCAATAGTGGGCTGCTTGGGCCTATTGCGCTTATTCATGCTACTTAGGATACCTACTACTTAGGCCCCTTTTCAGGTATAGGTACACTACATACATTTATACACTCTTAAATACAAATACATATACATTGTAGATACGTAGACTGGTACCCATGCTGTGGAGTAGTGTTCGTATGGTTTCTGCTTAGGGGGCGTAATACATGCCATGTGTCGCATCCTCATTGGTACACGAAGGCATGGTAATTTTGCCCACAACACAAAGCATCACTAGCAACCTATACAGTTGAAGTAGAAGTACTTATTGCCTAAGAAGAAATAAAACAGAGTTGTTTACATTAAAAAGTTCTTTACTGAACTTGGGTGGATCACATGTCTGCTGACTTGATGGTTCTTCATTGCAAAATGCGTAGAACCACTATTGAAGTAAGAAAGACTAGATCACACAATAAACAAACTCAAAAAGATCTTATCATCATATCTCGAAGAACATTCGATGAAAAGGATATTAAGATTGGCAAAGCATGATAACTAAACCTATGCAACAAGTGAGAAGCAACACTCACATTATAGCACTGGAAATCAAGCATAGCTTTGAATTCCATGAACTGTTTTAAAGATGGGTTTGAGGCCCATGGTTGTAAAACATTGGGGTTGAACATTTATCATATATGAAATGCATTTTCATATTCCATTTAATCTTGGTTTAGTATTAAATGATGAGTCCCTTCAATTTGACGATATATTCAAGATAGACTTTCAGGACCAGTCCTGTGACTAAGAAATGTCTATCAAGTAAACTTGAATGTCAAAGTTTGAAAATGGTCCTTGGTCGGAGTTTTCTATAAAATTGGACGCATAGAAAACGTTAGACGACTGGAATGCAAGATGACTAATAGTTCTGTTTCTTGAACTATGTGGACATGGTAATGTCGTAATCATTTGCATAAATACTTACTTTGGGAAGACTAGTATCGGAAAGACCTATGACACTTTACTGTAAGAGATGAAAATCTGTCATAAGTAAATTTCATTAAAATTATTAGACACTAAATCCTCAATACCTGAGTGATTTGAGATTACTTGTTTGAGAACTGGTTGCTTTGACGTTGACCAACCGTTGCACCGTAAAAGGAGGCTATAAAGGCAACCCTCAGGTGATCACCTATCAAACGAAGTCTAATCTCAAGATCACAAGATTGGGATTGTCCTCCCATAAATCGGGATGAGATGCTTAAAAGTTGTACAAGGCCACTCGGAGAGCTAGAAACTGTGAAATGCATGACCGTGCTCGGATGAATCATAGGCTATGATTATCTGTTTATTTGATCAGTTCAACTCAGAAATCGAGAAACACCTCTGGACATAATAAGGATGACAACTCTTACCTTATGTTCAAGAGCAAGCATCGAGCGACAAAGGAATTAGGAAATGCACACTTGTCCCTAAGGACAAGTGGGAGACTGAAGGAAATAATGCCCTTGGTCCAAGTATGCATATAATATTAAGTCTAATAAATGCGGTTCAGTATTAATTAACAAGTTAATAATTCAGTGAGATCAAGTGAGCTGAATGCCTAGCTAGAGGCCGCTTCAGTTGAAGTGGAATTAATGATATTAATCCACAGCTTACTCTTGACTGAACCCGTAGGGTCACACAAATAGTACGTAAACGGATCAAGTATTTAAGGGCATTAAATACTCCATCTATGGATATTCGGAATCGACGGATCTTGGTTTCAGTGGGAGCTCAGATCGTCACAAGCAAGAAATGAATACTCCGGAAACGATGATATTGCCGGAAACGGAAATATGGATCGTATCGGAAATATAAATATTATCCAAGTCGTAGATGTTGCCGGAAACGGAAACATGGTACGTATCGGAAAATATTATCGGAAATGGAAATATTGCCGGAATCGGAAATATTACCGGAAACGGAAATATTGTCAGAATCGGAAATATTATCGGAATCGGAAAATAATTCCGGAAACGGAAATATTAAATATTTGAAAGAGAAATTAATTCCGGAATCGGAAATATTAAATATTGTTCGTATCGGAAATGAATTCCGGAACCGGGAATTTAATCGGAAGCGCATCGTACGAATTAGCATCGGACGAGGCTTGCTAGACGAAGGCCCAACACGAAGCCAGGCCCGCGCCCAGCAAGCCGAGCGCCCAACATGGAGCTGCCACAGCCTCGCCAGGCCAGCGCAAGGCCAGGCCCAGCAAGGCCTTTGGCGCGCGCACGCTGAGCGTGCTGTTGGGCTGCGAGCAGCGACTGCTCGTGTGGGCCGCAAGGCCTGCGCGGGTGGTGCGATCGATGCTCGTGGTCATACGATGCTCATGTTCGTAACGAATCCTAATCCTATCGGAATTCGTGTATTGATTAAATCCTAATCCTAATAGATTAAATTTATTATTTAGAGTTCGAATAGGATTCTAATTAATAAATCCAAATCCTAGTAGGATTATAATTCCTTTTCCATACCTCTATAAATAGGTGCCTAGGGTCATAATTTATAGACACAATTGAAGTAAGGTAAGATTTTCAAGAAAAATCAGCCACTCTCTTGCCTCCTATTTAGCCGAAATCTATACTACCTTAAGGGCGATTCTAGTTGGTCAAGCTTAAGGTGGATCCGGACGTGCTGTGGACTATCTACAGAGGGACGACACTTGGAGTCCTAAAGACTTGTTCTTGTTCGGTTCGGGCGCAGCTAGGGAGGGCACATAACAAAGTGTATGCATCTGAATTATGCTAAATGATTATGTGTGAATAATATGTTTCCTGGCTTTATGGTTTTTCCGCATGATTTATGTTTTGTCATATGTATCATAACCTAACACTTTCAGCAATCAAAACAAGATTATTCTTTGTTTACCAGAAGTCAAAATGATGAATTTATAGTGGTTCTGGTTTATGTTGATGACATTCTTGTCACTGGAACTTCTATAGTTTAAATTGAGGAAATCAAGGGTTTATTGGATACTGCTTTTACCATAAAAGACCTTGGTCAGCTTTCTTATTTTCTTGGAATTGAAGTTCATAGAAATACTGAAGGTATTTTCCTTTCTCAAAGGAAATATATCAAAGATATCTTGACTGATGCTGGCATGGAAGATTGTATAGCTGCTCCTGCTCCTCTGTCTTGTCACTACTACATTTCTAATCAGATGCGACGCCTAAAATCGTTGCAGTAGGCATGGAAATCCGTTGCATTAGACCTAATGCGACAACAAATGACCCTTGCATCCGGTGGCGTTGCATTAGGCCTAATGCAACGATCAATGAGCTGATGCGACGGTAAATTACTACCGTTGCATTAGGTGGACATCTAATGCGACTGTCCTTAGCTGGGGTGTCGCATTAGTTATTTAGCTAATGCGATGAAAGTTCTATATAATGCGACGGTTATTTTAGTTAATGCGACGGATATTTTAGCTAATGCGATGGGTATTTTAGCTAATGTGACGGAAGTTTTAGCTAATGCGGCAGGTATGTACGATGGCTTAATGAGATAATGCAACGCTTTTTTCCCTAAATGCAACGGTAATTTATTGTAAAAAAAAATTTGTTGGTACCTATTGCAACGGCTCCATTAGCAACAAATCCTACCTAATCAAATTTATATTTTTCTAAAATTATGTGAACCTAATAAGAAATAATTCGTGATAGTAAGAAATGATACTTTATTGATATTGAAAATGTATATACATGTAATTTATCATTACCCTTTAATAAGCTTACAAAGTGAAACACTACCAAGTTAGCTATCAAAGTAAAAAACTCCTATGGAAATATCTACACATTACATTCCAGAGACTAGTTATCTGTATGCCATGAGATTCAATCCTCATACGTCTATGTTACTCCATTTCTGCCTTCCTTTCTTCCAATTGATTCATGAAATCAAACAGAACCTATAAAAATGAACAAAATGGAAACTTAAAGATAGAGGGTATATTTAATATACAAATAAACCGATATTGAGTTTAGAATTACAAATCAATCACAAGACACACTTACATAGTTGCGCCTGAACTTGGACCGTCCATCTCCTTAGTCTCACTTTCTGTGACAGTAGCTTCACTGCCATGTATCTGTCATTCCACCTCCAATACATAGAACTTTGCTCCTTAAAATTTTGAAATATTGACTACATTAGTAAAGTCCTAGTTGAGTGCATAAAAAATAAGGTGTAAATATTTACACCACCTTTTGTCCAAAACTTGGGTAAAATAAAACATCAAACGAGTACAAGAAGAGCTTCCAAGTAGAAGATAATCAACATTCGTGACTCAAAGGGCCATCTCTTAACATTCAGATTCAACTGGATCTAAATGAACAGGATTTGTAGCAACATTGTTTTGTTAATACAATGATCAAAGGTTTAATGAAAAATACCTTGAACATTCATTCCCAGCCAACCTAAAGCATACTCAAGTTTGAGCCAAATGGGCAACCGCCATTTCTTAGTTCCAGAATTATTAAAAGCAAACTAGATCATAAGACTCCACATTAGCAATTACAGAGTTTGTAAAAGTGCATTGTTATTCAGGGCATTTTGTTAACCATCATACCAAAAAATAAAAAAAATTCGATATAGGCAAACTAAGACAAATGCAAACCTTTTCAGTCATCCTTCCTCAACCAGCATACACTAAGAGCTTAAAATATAATTGTAAATATTTAAAAATAATAATAATTGCAAATTAGTACCGAAAATATGACATCAAAACTATAAAAATAAGCATAGGGAACTGCTGAATTCAACCAAGATTAATATGTGTCGTCTTTACTTCTCCATTTCAATCTTGTCCATATCTAGTCATTTATTTATCTAGATAAAATGTATATCTCACAAAAATTGATCAATTTCAATTCATCTATCAAATAATTATAATCTACAGGCTGCATGAGCACAACATGTTTTAATGTTAAATGTGCCATCTTATGGAACATACATATCAACCAATCACTAAAAGTTTAAACAAAGATCCATATCACAGGATTTTATAAGAAATATACCACCAGTTGCTACGATAATTCACAATGATCCCTCATGTATATAATGTGATAATAACCAAGGACGGGGAAAATATATAGAAGGCAGGATGCAGAAAAGAGGGGAAACCATGAGAATATCGAACCCTACCTTTCCTAGACACAAAGTTATCGACCGGATAGATTAAAGACTTCTTGATCCATTACAAGTGCTCAATCTGAAAAGGCTTCACGGCCATTTGCGTTAAAATGAGAGTTAGTATATGAATCCCTTATCTTCTGGTGTAAAAAAGCCATAACACAGCCTAGGAATTTGGATTGATCTCTAGGAGTTTGTAAGAAATGTTAAAGAATTAAGACAATTTTCTAGTCATAAACTTGTATCTAATTATATATAGAAAGGACTAGCCCCAAATAGTTTATCGTATTACAAGTATAACAACCAACCAGGAAGAACAACCTTCCGTAGCAATTTCCCATCATTTGTAAATGCAGTTCATTACCTCAATCGTCTAGAAAATCAAGCATGTAACACCAATTCTAGGTAATGCATTAGCTATGAATAAAACTGATGTGAAAAAATAGAAAATCAACTTAAAAACAAAGGCAAAGCTCCAAATTAAACTAACATTAAACTTTACTTCTCCAATGACGTTTTTCTTTCAGCTTTATTCTTCTCTTTTCCAGATTGATTCCTAGAACTACGTCTAAAAAAAATCTAGAGTGTTAAATTCCATAACAGTTTCCGGCATCAATACACAATATATTTCCGATCAAACTCTACAACACGAAAAAGCACAATAACTATCCAAATCACAAAAAATAATTAAAAAGTCCGTAGTACCCTAAAGATTGAACGCAACACAACCAAACCATAAAATTACAATCAAAATCCTGAAAATTGAAGTAGGTATTGGTAAAATTACTTTGTCAAAAATCAAACACTAACCAGAACGTTTTTAAGCATTATTTGGACGGAGAGAGAGTAGCAACATCTTCAAATCAGTAGGCAGCCACATTCAATTCTGGAAGCCCTTTCCAATACATACCATTATATGCAGAACTAACTATATCATAGGAAACATAGCAGATCTAGTATCATAAATATCATTTTCAATGTTCATTGTTACCCTAAACAATGAACAAAAACCACTAATATATGCAAATACTACCCTATATTTTATATAAAAAAATGAAGATAGAACCCTTAAAACTCCAAAATTTAAAAATGAACAAAAAATGCACTCTTTATAATCGAATTCTTCCTATCGTGAAAGAGTATACATATTCGATCACACCTACTTTATTTACGGACAAATCACTCTTATCAAACCCTAAAATTCCAACAATCAAATCCAACCTCACCCTCGATTTATATGCCACAATTACATAAACCATTACTGGAAAGATTTAATTACTCTAAATTTTGATAAATAGCAAGAAATGAAATTGAATTATTGGGGGAAATTAAGAAAGGAACTACAAAAAAGTTACCTTTAAGATCTTTCTCATAACAGAAGAATTTTTCAGCAAAAAACAGGTAGAATCCTTACCAACCTGATCTATTTTCGCAGATACCGAGGCTCGAACTTTTGGCTCCTTAGTGCTACTCCTGGTTACAGGAAGACGAAATTGAGAAGATTGAGTTGGGGTTCTAGATTTGGAGAATTGGAGGCATGGAAAAACTAATTAGGGTTTCTCTCTCCTCTTCCTTTTCTCTCTCTTCAGGAACACGGGAATTTGATTCTTTTGAAAAATTTGGGGAAAGGGTTTGGTGTAGGATATATTTTAATTCCATTAAGTGCGACAAGTTAGATTTTGTTTTTTTATTTAAAACATATTGCCGTTGCATTAGCCTTGTCATATTATAGACCGTTGCAGGAAATGTTGCATTAGCCCTCCTAATGCAACGGCCTAGAGAGATACGACCAAACCGTTGCATTAGCCTCACCTGTTGCAACGGTAATGAGACAACCGTTGCATTAACTACATTTACACCGTTGCATTTAATCAAAAATGTAGTAGTGTGTGGTCTGAAGTTATCTGTTGATACTGGTGAACTACTTGATGAGCCTGATATATACAGAAGACTGGTTGGAAGATTGTTGTACCTAGGGATCACTAGACCTGATCTTTCCTACAGTGTACAACATCTCAGCCAATTTGTTCATGCTCCTAGAGTTCCACACTTAAAGGCTGCTCTTCATGTGCTAAAGTACTTGAAAGGCACTATTGATGAAGGCATATGGTACTCATCTCAAACTGACACCCATTTATCTGCTTACAGTGATGCTGATTGGAGTTCTTGCCAATTCAGTAGTAGATCACTTAGTGCTTATGTTGTACTCTTAGGCAGCAATCTGATATCTTGGAAGACTAAGAAGCAACGCAGTGTTAGCAAATCCTCAGCTGAAGCAGAATACAGAAGCATGTCTGCCACTGCCAGTGAGCTTGTTTGGATACATGGTGTTCTAGAGGATCTCAAAGTGGTTGTTCCTTTGCCTGTTGCCTTGTATTGTGACAACACCTCTGCTGAACATCTTTCTCAAAACCCTATGTTTCATGATAAAACCAAACATCTAAAACGAGATATGCACTACATTCGTGAACAAGCTGACACTGGCTTCATCAAAACAGTTCATGTCTCAAGCTCCAATCAACTTGCTGATCTACTTACTAAGCCTTTAACTTCTTCCCAGCATAGGGTTCTTTCTGCCAAGCTTGGCCTTACTTCTAAGGTCCAGCTTGAAGGGGGAGTACAGGATTTATGACATCATTAAGTTATAATTTTATTTTATTCTTTAACGTTTGTTAGAAGTTAGTTAGTTAGTTGGGAAAGTTATTAGAAGATTGCTGACTCATACATTGTATAAATACTCTCTTACTCTTCTTCTTAGCTTCGATTGATTTATTGATCGATTAATGAGAACTTCACTCTCCTAAATCTGATTTTCTCCCTCTCAAATTCTATAAAGGAAACCGACTTATTAGCTAAAAATAGGGAGGATTCCCATACTTGGGAATACTCCATAAACTTTCCCTCTGTTTAAACCAATTTGTAATTTTAATTTGCTCCTGGTTAATTGCTTCCTTATGTCAACTACATATTCTTTCCATTTCTAATAATTGTTTTTTTACTATTCATTTAAAGGGAAGAAAGACTATAACCAATTGTCTGTTGGTTCAGTGGTGATTGGTCTGAATATGGTAGGGAGGACCCGTGTTCGATCCCCGCAACAATAATTGGGAGTTGATTGAAACCTATTCACCCATAACTCGCCCTGAATCCGGATTAACCCTAAAGATGAACCGGATGCTAACACCAAAAAAAAAGAGGAGAAAGACTATAAGTTTTTTTTTTTAACCTACTCCGTAGATGTTGTATTTGTCTTTAACTAACAATATTTGTCTCTTGAATGATAAACTAAGCTCGTCTTTTCTCCTAAAAAAATAAAGTAAAACTAAGGATATTTATAATTTATTCCAATACTTTTGTGATTATTGAAATTCTCTTGAAAAATAAATAATATTCCTCTTAGTATATTGGGGTTTTTTGAGCGACTCTTCAAATATCTCTCCAACAAGAACAATATATTGGCCAACATTGGGGCTTTAAGAGGCACTTGAGTAGCTCTACACGGAGAGCTATTTCAAGGTATCTCTTGTCTAAGAAACCTCCAAAAATTGATTCTTGTGGACAAGTGGATAATCACTTTGTTTGTGAAAGACAATAAATTATGAAGTTGAATAAATAAAGAATATAATATGGTTAACCACCAAATATTACTCCCTCCGTTTCTTTTTGTTCTTTACGTTTTCCTTTTTGGGTGTCTCAATATTCTTTACATTTTCTTTTATATTATCACAGAAATGCTTTAATATTCTATCAAAATTTATGCCAAATTATTATATTAACCAATTAAATTCATTGGGTCATTTAATCTCTCACACTTTTCTAGTGAGACATTAAATTTTTCTCATTTTCCCAATATCAGAATTTTGATAAAAGTGAAAACATTATAAATAAACGTAATTTTCATTGTTAAAAAAAAATAGAGAAATCTCAATGCACATTAATTAGTCGTTAATAAACGTGCAAAATGCAAAACGTAAAGAACAAAAAGAAACGAATAGTGTATTAAATAAGAGATTGAAGAACTCTTTTGAATAAGCAATCAATATTGAGTGTTTTTTTGTAAAGGGTTCTTGGTAGTATCCTGTAGACAGATGGTGATAAAGAGAGACTGGCCGGAGAGTTAGTTGGAGAGCTTTTACCAATGTACATGCTCTTACATTTCTCTCGAAAATACTTTGACTTTCTCATATTTCAACATATTTTATTTCCCACTCCATTGTATAATAATGGCCAATATTTTAGTGTAATAACTTAAGTTACATAGTACTCCGTATCAATGTAGAAGTTACATTGATGGACAATTAAAAAAGAACAAATGAAGTTAGTTAAAATTAAAAAAAGAAAGGGTCATGCCATAACTATTTATTAAATATTCGGGTATTTTCTTAGTTAGTTCATTAAATTAATTAATCAGATGAAATTAAATTTGTCAGTTAAATTGTCAACTTAATAGAAACATGTCAACTTAATTAAGCAATATTTTTATCAAATGGATGCATGGGAGAAAGAATCAATTGATCGACCTTGGCATGCATTCTGCATCACTAGTGAATAAATACAGTACAGTATAAGTTTTTAAGTCAATGCTAATGACTGTTGAAATATTACTTTTAAATATTACGCACTGTTGCGTATATTCTTCAAGTTTGTAAATAGTAAGACACCTGGAACTCTGGAAGAACAAATAACAAAGAGCTGGTATGGTTGGATTATCTCTTCTAATCAGGGTTAATGGTGATGTTGCGGTTGGTATGGCTACGTTTGCATCGTATCTCATGTTGAGCCTCTAGCCTGTCTAGTTATATGAGATGGAATGAGCGCTTTCCAGATCGATTAGTTCAATTACTATTTTCACATATTCGATAAACCTAGTTACTCATTTTCGATGAGAGGTATCTCGAATATTCCTCACACTTGGATTCTTTTCAGAATTATTCGTCAAGATTTAGGCCCTGTTCTGTTCACCTTATTTCCACTTATTTCAGAAAAAATAAGTTCAGATAAGTTCATATAAGTTCAGTTAAGTTCAGATAAGATAAGTTCAGGAAAAATAAGGGTTGACCAAATACAATTTATAACTAAAATAAGTTTTGATAAGTTCTAATAAGTTCAAATAAGTTCAGTTAAGTTCAGATAAAATAAGTTCAATAAAAATAAGTCGAAATCAGGTGAATAAAACGCATCCTAATTCTTTCTCAGGTGTATATATAGTCTGCAAGGTTGGCAAAACTCAAGTTCAACAGGTACATCTGCATGCAAAATCTGAAGTACGTGGACAATGATGTTATTCTCACTCTACACCCTCCCGAGGCTGATTAGTTTTTCTTTATTTTAGTTTTAGTTTTTTTTCTCCTGCTTTTCTTTATGTATTTCATTCAATGTAAAAAAAAAGTAGTAGTAGTAAGACACCTTTATAGAATAGTATAAGTTCGGTTATTTTAGGAATATACGTAGTATAATTTATTTTTATTTTATTTTTTTATGGGGAAGAACAATATCATTAATAAATCATACGACATCTAAAATGATAAAATAGATTTGCATACCACATATTCAAAGAAAATATATAGCTGTTACAATCAAAATAATTACTATTATGAATCCTAAAGCACATCTCGTACTCCACCGCTTCTGGCTTGACGTGAGCAGTGTTTTTCGTTGTTTTCGGATCTTTACAAGTAGAGCCCTTCGCGCGCAATATGTGCACGAATTGTTCCGATCGACGAGTTGATATTAAACCCTAAACCAGTATGAATCCAAATCTCCTTCCTAATTATTGAAACCCTAAAAATAAAATTCCCACCCATGAATGAGAATCAAGAACCTAGAAAAAATATAGGAAAACCCCAAATAAATTGGGAACAAGCCAATAATAAATTGGGAACAAAACCAACGGAAAATAAACAAAAAAAAAAGAAAGAGAAAACATGAAGAGAAAACAATGAAAAAATAAGAAAAAGGGTCGGAAATAATCTAATTTTCCGCCTAAACGGCTAAGAAAACCGACACTCTAAAAGATGAGAGAGAAGGGAGCTTTTTTAGATCTTATTTACCCAGGGTAACAAATTGAATGGGTAGTATAAGTTTAAATAGGTGAAAATCAAGCAAATATAACGCAACTAGCTTAAGTTGATGAGATGCACAAATTCTTAATTTCACATGTTGTACGATAAATATTATAAGTCGGGTGAGAACTTACACTAAAATACTTAAAAGTTTCCCGCGCGTATAAGTAAAAATTATTTAATTCTAATGATAAATTCTTTTTTAAAATAAAAATTGTCCATTCAAATGTATGATGGTAACTCTTTAAAAGTTCAAAAATTACTTCATAATATAAAAGTTAATTAAAATATATTAAAGTTTACAAAAATTTGGATAAAAGTTACCCCGGTTATTTACAATAAATTCATCACAAATTCTTATTTATAATGGGTGTACAATAAATATTGTACACCGGAGTAAAAGTTGACTCAAAATGCTTAAAAGTTACCTTTATATGTGTAAAAGTTATCTATTTTTTAATGATAAATTTTTTCATTTGAATAAAAATTATTTCTTCAAAATCACTAATAATGTATAAATTAATCATTTAACCCTTTAAAATGTTTATCTATCAACTTTTTAATTTTTATAATATAAAAGTTACAGAAAAATAAGTTAAAGTTACAAAAAAATGCATAAAAATTATCTTGGTGTACAATAAATTTATTGTACACCTTATGCGCGCAAGACCTTTTGTAAATTCATTGTACACCTGGTCCGTACAAAACCTATTAGATGTTGAGCTCCAACTTTTTTTTAATTGCAATCTAGTCTTTCTATATCAACATTGCTTATGCTCCTAGGTGTTAGAGAGGTGGTTAATTACCGTGGTTATTCCCTTATTGATTATTGCATGTATAATAATCAAAACGGTGATATATTTAGGGAAAAACTTGTTATACTCTCATCACTTGTTGTATGCTGAAGTTATAATTAAAGTGGACTTTACCCAAATAAAATAAATTTGTATTTGAAGTACCAAAAGTTTACTTCTTCCTCCCTCCGTCCCTTTCAGTTCTTTCGATACAGATTCTTTCGTGAGTTGAAAATAATAAGAGTAAAATCCAAAGAGATATAAATAATATGAAATACTCTTTCCCTCAAAAAAAAATCTAATATATATATATAAAGGAGGCATATTTGCTGAATTATTAGAGCGCCACATAGGATTACTAATGATTTCGGCCAATGAAAAATAAGATTTCTAATTTATTTTTGAATTAAAAAAATCGATTGCCACGTAGATATTTTAATTAATTAATTACTAATATATACAATTTCATCTAAAATCAAATACTATAATAATTAAAAAAATAAATCTAAAATAAAATTCATCCAAAATTAAACACTAATCTAAAATAAAATAAATAAAATTCAATTTAAAAATCAAACATTAATCCAATAAGCATATTTGCTGAATTATTAGAGCGCCACGTAGGATTACTAATGGTTTTGGCCAATGAAAAATAAGTTCTACTTTATTTTTGAATTAAAAAAAATCGATTGTCGCGTAGATAATTAAATAGGTGCCACATAGATATTTTAATTAATTAATTACTAATATATACAACTCCATCAAACACTCTAATAATTAAAAAGTAAATCTAAAATAAAATTCGTCAAAAATCAAACACTAATCAGAAATAAAAAACAATTTAAAATCAAACATTAATCCAATATTAGAGCGCCACGTAGGAAATCTAATGGGTTCGATCAATGAAAAATAAAATTTCAAAATTAATTTTGAATTAAAAAAGTCGAGTTCCACGAAGATAAATAATTAAGTGTCACGTAGATATTTTAATTAATTAATTATTAATATTATGCATATACAATTTCATCCAAAAACAAACACTCTCATAATTAAAAAAATAAATCTAAAATAAAATTCAATGCAAAATCAAAAACTATTCTAATCTAATACCAAATATATAAAATTGGTTTTACCAAAAAAAAAAAAAATATATAAAATTGGTATATACATAAGAGTTTTATTTAAACTTAACCATTTAATAGAAACCGTGCATCGCACGGGCTAAAATCTAGTAATAATAATATGAAATAGTCCGTATATTATTTTTATTTGTATTCAAAAATTATAGGGCGCCCCTACCTCTTTAATTTATGAGAATTCTTTTTAAAGAAACGCCCTTACATGATTACATCTTAATGCTAACAAAAACGGTTGCACCAATAAATGTTAAGTAATCCTTGATTCAAACTTAGGCTCCTTAAATTGATTGGACTATTTGTCCTGACTTGAAGGGCCCTAAATAGACCCGATGTTGACCCTAACCTGAAACTTATACCCGGTGTTGACCCTACTCTAAAATGTACCCGATCGAGTTGGATAACCAATCTAAATCGAAATTGACACGGTCCAAATTTAATCGAACTAGAAACACCATAACACAAAAATGATTCGACCCGAACTATACCGACATAAATCAAATGTTGTTAAAATTGATTGGTTCCTACAACAAGTAATTTTCAATATAGCTCCGGAATCACCATTACTTGACCCATAACGAAAGTCTCATCTCGTTATCTTAATATAATCTAATAATTCCACTTGCATGGACCCGGTCCACCATAAGATTACCATGGACCAGGGTAATTAGGTAATTTTAACAATGAGTAAATTATAGAAACTGTAGGTTCTGTAAAGTAACTATATCTCCAGAATAATAACTATGAACATAATAATGATAAGAATAACTATTCTATCCAAAGAGTAACTATATCATATAGAAAAGTAATTTTAACTGTAAAACAATTACTACTATATATTCTTGCAGACAAAAAGAGTAAATTATAGAAACTATAGGTTCTGTAAAGTAACTATATTTTAAGAATAGTAACTATGAAATAAATAATAATAATATAGTAATTTCGATGAGAACAATTATTCTATCCAAATATTAACTATATTATATAGAAAAATAACTTTAGCTGTAAAACAATTACTATATTATAAAAATAAACAATATGATATAGATGGTTTAGAGGTCATATAGTAATTTTTTCTATTATATATCACATAATTACTGAAATATAAAAGAGTAACTATATATCAAAAGTAAAAGTAATTATAACTCTTGAACAATAATAAAGAAAACATTAACTACTTGGTTAGTTGTTTTAGCTACGAAATTCTAATTCTTTGCATCTATTAAATAAACCATGTTAAACTCAAATGTTTTTTGAACTAAAAAATACTAATCGACACGTCCACGTGGACCACGTCTCTTTTTTCCACCAACACATCATGTCCTTCCTCTACCACGTTATTGGTTTCCATTGTTGTCAGGATTTTCTTCTTCTCCTCCTGCTTTTGTTTTCCTTGCAGAATTTATTCTTTGAACGTTTTCAATTCTGGGTGCATCATCTTTGTATTTCTGAATCAATAATATTTAAACTAAGTTAATAATTTAACATTTAAATATGAAAAAATAACATAGTAACTATGTAAAACGTGTAGTTTCTATTATGCATCATATAGTAACTCTTACAAGTAACGATGGTAAAATACTTGCAGAATTGCATATATAGTTATTGTTATTGTTATAGTCATATAGTTACTGTCAAAATAATATAGTCACTTTTATTAATAATAACATGGAGTACAAAGAAAGATCATAAAAAGAACATAATGATAAGATAATAACTATTAAAAATATATAGTTACTATTATACATGATATAGTAACTCTTAATATTGATGATAGTCATATACGAGCAAAGTTGTAGATATAGTTATTGTTATGATCATATAGTTGTTGTGATAATAACATAGTAACTCTTATTACTAATAACATAGAAGACAACAAATAACATGAAAAGAACATTATAATATACATAAAAAACTATACCAAACATATAGTTACTATAATACAAGATATAATACCTATAAATATTATTGATGGTCATTTAGTCGCAGAGTTGCAGACATAGTTGATGTGATAATAATATAGTAACTCTATCCATAATACAGTAACTATATCATTAAAAATATAGAATAACATAAAAACATGCACATAACATAATAAACTAACATAGTACCTATTTCAAAAATACAGTAACTATATAAAACGTACAATAACTATTAAAGAAAATAAACATATGGTAACAAGTCATGATAAAATAAACATAATATCTATTTCAAACATATAGTAACTATATAAATAATATAGTAACTATTGAAGAAAATAAACATATATATGGTAACACATCATGATAAAATAAACATAGTACCTATTTCAAACATATAGTAACTAATATAATAATATAGTAACTATTGTACACATATAGTAACCATTATAATCACACAACAACTAGCTTAACATATAGTGACTATTATTATAATATAGTAACTATTGTACAAATATAATAACCATTATAATCATATAGTCACTATCTAAGAAGCAGACAAAAATATACTCGAAATAACATATTACATAATGTAATCGTATAGTAACTATTATTTATCAAAAAGTCACTATAAACTGTTCTTAACATAGTAACTATCTTAAACACATAGTTATTGTTTTAAATTTATAATAACTTTCTAGAAAATATAGTAACTATTTTAAACACATAGTTACTGTTTTAAAGTTATAGTAACTTTTTAAAAAATATAGTTACTCTAAAAACTACTACTAACATAAACACAATGAATATTTCAATGACTATTAAAAACATTATTTCGCAACATAAATTAAAGGTAACTATATCATTTATATACTAACTATATGAAACACTAACCCTAATTTCACCCAAACAACAAACACTATTTCTACCTCTTGTGCTTTGCTGCATCAATTCTTAAAGTTCACAGCCTTTGTCTCTTTTTTCTAAATTTAAGGCATTATTTCTTCTTATACAAATGATATTGTAAAGTATTTTCGGAGATTCGTCACTAGATAGTGCAACTTTAGGACCTGGAATAACATGTGATTGATACTTCGTATTATTTTCTTATACAAATATCAAATATATAGTAACTATGTAAACCATATAGTAACTATATAAAACATATAGTGACTATTATTAAAATATAGTAACTATTGAACACATATAGTAACCATTATAATCATATAGTCACTATCTAAGAAGCGGACAAATACATACTCTAAATAACATAGTACATAATGTAATCGTATAGTAACTATTATTTATCAAAAAGTCACTATACACTGTTCATAACATAATAACTATCTTAAACACATAGTTACTGTTTTAAACTTATAATAATTTTCTGAAAAATATAGTGACTATTATAAACACATAGTTACTGTTTTAAAGTTATAGTAACTTTTTAAAAAAGTATAGTTACTCTAAAAACTACTACTAACATAAACACAACGAATATTCCAGTGACTATTAAAAACACTAATTCGCAACATAAATTAGAGGTGACTATATCATTTATATACTAACTATGTGAAACACTAACCCTAACTTCAACAAAACAACAAACATTTCGAATCACTCAACAAAATAATAACTATTGTACACATATAGTAACTGTTGTACACATATAGTAACCATTAAAATAATATAGTAACTATTGTACACATATAGTAACCATTAAAATTACATAGTACCTCTTTAAACCATATAGTTACTGTATTGCTCATATAGTTACTATTTAAAATCGTGAAGTCATGATCGAATTCGCGAAGTGAAAACGATATTTCGGTAAAACACAGACATTAATTTCTTCAAAACAACAAATATTTTCAATTTTAAATAAAAAATAGACTTAAAATTCTTTAAAAAACAACAAACCGAGATGTGATCTCTAAAAATTCTTGCGAAGATTTGTAGGCGAGCGCAAATTCTTCGATTCGATTTCGGCAACGATGAACCTCCTTCTTGATCTACTACTTCCTCCAATTTTTTATCATCAAATAGATCCAATAATAAGAATTATAAGATAATTACGAAAAAAATCGAACAAACCTAGAAATTTGGGCTAAATTTTGAAAAGCATAGAGAGAAAATGAAGAGAGAGAAAATGAAAGAGAATGAACAGAATGTAGATCTGAAATTTTGAAAAATAAAAAAGTTTAAAACGTATATAAAGTGGGCTAGACACAAATCGCATTAAAACTCTTCAAAACACATAGTAACTCTTTAAAACACATAGTTACTGTATTACGGATATAGTTACTATTTAAAATTACAAAATAACTGTCACGTGACAGTTACATATGTTACCCATAAAAATTACTCCGTTGCCCTGGTCCACGTTAAGTTAACATGGACCAGGTTTATATTAGTGTAAATAATAATCTAATGGCCGAATTCGAACAAAACAACCCAACTCTATCATATCATAACTGCTGCAACTACATAAAGACATAGGATCGAAGTATACGTATACTATCGAATGTATGAACCTATGAGATGAGCGTATGAATAAATTAAATTGGAAAATACAAAAAGCCGCGCACCAGACTATATCATAATAATGATGAGGGATACTTAATCACTTTGCATAAGTTCTGTTCCGGAGTTGAAACAATGAGTTTCGGATGAAGGTCCGGCCTATTCATTAATATGGAAGATCTTGCTTGCGTAGTTGAGTTGTGTCCGAAAATACCTGCACAATTAGCAAGTAACTGGCCACGGGGATGTTCCAAGAAAAGCCCCTCCGATACCTAAGTAAGTAATTGGTTCGGATTCTAGAGATAATTATCTAGAGTAGTGTTAAGGCGATAATTTTTGGACGTACCTTGAGGTGTGAGCCTTGACGGCCTATTTATAGTGTTTGTGTAGTAAATGCCCCAATAGGTCATTTATTACTTGATGGGCCTTGGGCCTTGTAGGTGGCTGATTAGCCTTTGAGGGGTAAAATTGCTTGCATACTAGCTTGTTGTTGTAACATTGTGGGCTTTTGGTTTTGGGCCCAATTGGGAGCCAATTGGGCACCCAAACTACATGCCCCCCATACTCGGTCCACTTAGAATTAAATGGACGGGTATTCATATGCTTTCAGAAGTCCAAAAGTCCCGCTTTTTTATTCGAAAAGGGGTGGTTTAAATTCGCGCATTGATGACAAGTGTTGAAATCCGTTCAAATTCTTCAGATCGTGGGACAAGTGTTGAAAAGAAGTTTGCACGGTTTTTACTCTTTTTTCTATAAATACCACACTTAAGCTTCTTTCTCGAACTTCCATTCCATCCCTTTTTTCTCAGAATTCTCTCGAATTCCGGCGATCTTACTACTTTGAACTTCTTCAGATCTTCGTTACTTGGTTGATTTTCTTCTTCGGGAACTTGATTTGTTTGATTTTCCGGCAAATTTCTCTTCGGAAGAAGGTAAATCGCTCGTAAATCTCTTTCTTTTTTCTGTAATTTCTCTTCTACCCCATCCTCTGAACCCTAGAAATTAGGTTTTCCGGTGATGGCTAGGGATAAGGGTAAGAGCAAGTTTGTGGTTGAGTCCTCCAGTGAGGATTTTGAGGACGAGACTCCTTTGATGGAGAGGAAGAAGCCTTCGAAGGATGCCGCTACTAGTGGAGCCGGCGGATATGCTCGTGCCGAGTCTGGTAAAAAGGTTGGTCCTTCAGGGGAACGTCGTGTTTATCCCCGGTACTCTCGGCATTTTTGGGAGGCAGACCCCTCTTCCAAACTTGCGTTCATCTTGCATGAGACGTCTGAATTAACCGGCCAGCTGAATAAGTCGGTTGAGGGTGAGTGGTTGGCGAGGGTGATTGGTTGGTGAGGGCGAAGGCTGACGCCTATCATCGACGTGCCGAGGAGCTATATGGTATCCAGTACGCTTTGGGGTACTGGTGTGAACTCCCTGATATGGAGCGTCCTCGGGTGACTCATCCACCGAACGGGTTTATTTCAGTGTACACCCACCACCTCGAGAACGGTCTTCGGTTTCCCTTGGACCCCTTGTGTCGGAGGTTTTAGTGTCGTACTACATTTCACTGGCTCAGCTCACCCCCAAGTCGTCCATGAGGCATATCATCGGCTTCCGATGGGTTTGCGACTTCATTAATTTCCCTTGTTCGGTGGCTGTCTACAGAGATCTTCACGAGTTGGTGAAGAATCATGCTTCGACGGGTCTCAATGGGTATGGTTGGTGGAGCATTGTTAATAAGAAGGCAAAGAAGAAGGGTGAGCCTTCTTATATTACAGCTCATCCTTACGTAGGGGAGTGGCTACTTGTTCGTGTTCCCACGGATCTGAAGCATCCAAATTACTATCGCCCCCCGAAGTGGTTTGTTAGTCCTGACCCAGATATGACCAGGGTTCGGCCTCCGAACAGGGATAGTGAGGATTGTCAGCATCTTCTGCTTTGGTTTGTAGCCCGAGCCGACAATTTCAAGCTTCCCAAGAGCTGGCTTCCCAATCTAACATTCCGGAATTTATTTCCGATACGAACAATATTTAACATTTCCGATTCCGGAATTAATTTCCGTTTCGAACAAATATTTAATATTTCCGTTTCCGGAATTATTTTCCGATTCCGATAATATTTCCGATTCAGACAATATTTCCGTTTCCGGCAATATTTCCGATTCCGGCAATATTTTCATTTCCTATAATATTTCCCGATACGTACCATGTTTCCGTTTCCGGCAACATCTACGACTTGGATAATATTTATATTTCCGATACGATCCATATTTCCGTTTCCGGCAATATCATCGTTTCCGGAGTATTCATTTCTTGCCTGTGACGTTCTCAGCTCCCACTGAAACCAAGATCCGTCGATTCCGAATATCCATAGTTGGAGTATTTAATGCCATTAAATACTTGATCCGTTTACGTACTATTTGTGTGACCCTACGGGTTCAGTCAAGAGTAAGCTGTGGATTAATATCATTAATTCCACTTGAACTGAAGCGGCCTCTAGCTAGGCATTCAGCTCACTTGATCTCACTGAATTATTAACTTGTTAATTAATACTGAACCGCATTTATTAGACTTAACATAGAATGCATACTTGGACCAAGGGCATTATTTCCTTCAGTCTCCCACTTGTCCTTAGGGACAAGTGTGCATTTCCTAATTCCTTTGTCGCTCGATGCTTGCTCTTGAACATAAGGTAAGAGTTGTCATCCTTATTATGTCCAGAGGTGTTCCTCGGTTTCAGAGTTCAACTGATCAAATAAACAGATAATCATAGCCTATGATTCATCCGAGCACGGCCATGCATTTCACAGTTTCTAGCTCTCCGAGTGGCCTTGTACAACTTTTAAGCATCTCATCCTGATTTATGGGAGGACAATCCCAATCTTGTGATCTTGAGATTAGACTTCGTTTGATAGGTGATTACCTGAGCGTTGCCTTTATAGCCTCCTTTTACGGTGCGACGGTTGGTCAACGTCAAAGCAACCAGTTCTCAAACAAGTAATCTCAAATCACTCAGGTATTGAGGATTTAGTGTCGAATAATTTTAATGAAATTTACTTATGACAGATTGTCATCTCTTACAGTAAAGTTTCATAGGTCTTGTCCGATACTAGTCTTCCCAAAGTAAGTATCTATGCAAATGATTATGACATTGCCATGTCCACATAGTTCAAGAAACAGAACTACTAGTCATCTTGCATTCTAATCGTCTAACGTTTTCTATGCGTCCAATTTTATAGAAAACTCCGACTAGGGACCATTTTCAACCTTTGACATTCAAGTTCACTTGATAGACATTTCTTAGTCACAGGACTGGTCCTGACAGTCTATCTTGAATATATCGTCAAATTGAAGGGACTCATCATTTAATAAACCACAAATTAAATGGAAAAATAAATTCTTTTCATTTATTGTGAATGATTAACCAATAATGTTTTACAAAGATTTAAACTCTAAAACTTTAAAACATTAAACAGAGACATCAAAGCCATTCTCCAATATGCTTGATTCCCATAGCTGCAGTGTGCGAGTTGTGCTTCGCCTGCGGCAGAGGTTTAGTTAATGGATCTGATATGTTGTCATCAGTACCAATTTTGCTTATCTCGACTTCCTTTCTTTCAACGAACTCTCGTAGAAGGTGAAATCTACGAAGTACATGCTTGACTCTCTGGTGGTGTCTAGGCTCCTTTGCCTGTGCAATAGCTCCGTTATTATCACAATACAGGGCTATTGGTCCTTTAATGGAGGGGACTACACCGAGTTCACCTATGAACCTCCTTAGCCATATAGCTTCCTTTGCTGCTTCATGTGCAGCAATGTACTTCGCTTCAGTTGTAGAATCCGCAATGGTGCTTTGCTTAGCACTTTTCCAGCTTACTGCTCCTCCGTTGAGGCAGAAGACAAACCCAGACTGTGATCTGAAATCATCTTTGTCGGTTTGGAAACTTGCGTCCGTATAGCCTTTAACAATTAATTCATCATCTCCACCATAGACCAGGAAGTCATCTTTGTGCCTTTTCAGGTACTTCAGAATGTTCTTGGCAGCAGTCCAATGCGCCTCTCCTGGGTCTGACTGGTATCTGCTCGTAGCACTGAGTGCGTACGCAACATCCGGGCGTGTACATATCATAGCATACATTATTGAACCAATCAATGATGCATATGGAATCCCATTCATTCGTCTACGCACATCAAGTGTTTTTGGGCACTGAGTCTTGCTTAGAGTCATTCCATGAGACATGGGTAGGTAGCCTCGCTTGGAGTTCGCCATCTTGAACCTATCTAGCACCTTATTGATATAAGTGCTTTGACTAAGTCCAATCATCTTTTTAGATCTATCTCTGTAAATCTTGATGCCCAATATGTACTGTGCTTCTCCTAGATCTTTCATCGAACAACATTTCCCAAGCCAAATCTTGACAGAGTTCAACATAGGAATGTCATTTCCGATAAGTAATATGTCGTCGACATATAATACTAGGAAAGCAATTTTGCTCCCACTGACCTTCTTGTATACACAAGATTCGTCTGCGTTCTTGATGAAACCAAAGTCACTGACTGCTTCATCCAAACGTATATTCCAGCTCCTGGATGCCTGCTTCAATCCGTAGATTGACTTCTTTAGCTTGCATACCTTTTTAGCATTCTTTGGATTCTCAAAACCTTCAGGCTGTGTCATAAACACAGTTTCTGTTAAAACGCCGTTTAAGAAAGCAGTTTTGACATCCATTTGCCATATTTCGTAATCGTAATATGCAGCGATTGCCAACATTATCCGAATGGACTTTAGCATTGCAACTGGTGAAAAGGTTTCATCGTAATCCACATCGTGGACTTGCCTGTAACCTTTTGCAACCAATCTAGCTTTGAAAACTTCAAGTTTCCCATCCTTGTCCTTTTTCAGTTTGAAAACCCATTTGCTTCCAATGGCTTGGTAGCCATCTGGAAAATCGACCAAATCCCATACTTGGTTTTCAGACATGGAGTCTAATTCAGATTGCATGGCTTCTTGCCATTGCTTGGAGCTAGGGCTCGTCATAGCTTGTTTGTAAGTCGCAGGTTCATCACTTTCAAGTAATAGAACGTCATAGCTCTCGTTCGTCAAAATACCTAAGTACCTTTCCGGTTGAGATCTATATCTTTGCGATCTACGCGGGGTAACATTTCTAGATTGACCATGATTCTCACCAGATTCTTCTAAAGATCTATGAGTTTCATCCTGAATGTCATCTTGAGCATTCTCTAGAGTTTGTTGTTCGACTCGAATTTCTTCGAGGTCTACTTTTCTCCCACTTGTCATTTTGGAAATGTGATCTTTCTCCAAAAAGACACCATCTTGAGCAACAAACACCTTGTTCTCAGATGTATTGTAGAAGTAATACCCCTTTGTTTCCTTTGGATAGCCCACAAGGATACATTTGTCAGATTTTGGATGAAGTTTGTCTGAAATTAATCGTTTGACGTATACTTCACATCCCCAAATCTTAAGAAAAGACACATTTGGAGGCTTTCCAAACCATAATTCGTATGGAGTCTTTTCGACAGCTTTAGACGGAGCTCTATTTATAGTGAGTGCAGCTGTATTTAGTGCATGTCCCCAAAATTCTAATGGAAGTTCGGCCTGACCCATCATTGACCTGACCATGTCTAGCAAGGTTCTGTTCCTCCGTTCCGACACACCGTTCCATTGTGGTGTTCCAGGAGGAGTCAATTCTGATAGAATTCCACATTCTTTCAGATGGTCATCAAATTCATAGCTCAGATATTCACCGCCTCTATCAGACCGCAGTGCCTTAATCTTCTTGCCTAATTGATTCTCTACTTCACTCTGAAATTCCTTGAATTTGTCAAAGGATTCAGACTTATGCTTCATTAGGTAGACATAACCATATCTACTGAAGTCATCAGTGAAAGTGATAAAGTAGCTGAAACCACCTCTAGCATTTGTACTCATTGGTCCACATACATCTGTATGGATTAAACCCAATAGTTCATTTGCTCTTTCTCCAACTTTAGAGAAAGGTTGCTTTGTCATTTTGCCAAGTAAACATGATTCGCATTTACCATAATCCTCTAAGTCAAATGGTTCTAGAATTCCTTCCTTTTGAAGTCTTTCTAAGCGTTTCAAGTTTATATGGCCTAATCGACAATGCCACAGATAGGTGAGATCTGAATCATCCTTTTGGCCTTTTTGGTATTTATGTTATATACTTGTTTGTCGTGATCTAATAAATAAAGTCAATTGACTAATCTAGCAGATCCATAAAACATCTCTTTAAAATAAAACGAACAACTATTGTCTTTTATTAAAAAGGAAAATCCCTTAGCATCTAAGCAAGAAACTGAAATGATGTTTTTAGTAAGACTTGGAACATGGAAACAATCTTCCAGTTCCAAAACTAGCCCGGAGGGCAACGACAAAAAGTAAGTTCCTACAGCTAATGCAGCAATCCGTGCTCCATTTCCCACTCGTAGGTCGACTTCACCCTTGCTTAACTTTCTACTTCTTCTTAGTCCCTGTGGATTGGAACATAAGTGTGAGCCACAACCTGTATCTAATACCCAAGAAGTTGAATTAGCAAGTATACAGTCTATAACGAAAATACCTGAAGATGGAACGACTGTTCCGTTCTTCTGATCTTCCTTTAGCTTTGGACATTCTCTTTTGTAATGGCCTATTCCATCACAATAAAGACAGCTTGATGTGGACTTGTCCTGCTTTGATTTAGCATTGCCCTTGGACTTTCCACCTTTTTTGAACGGTCTCCTTCTAGCCTTGAGTAAATATTTGGCTTCACAGTCCAGTATTATTTCAGCCTTTTTGACAAGGTGAACAAATTCTGCAACTGTTTCTTCTCTTGGTTCACTTAGGTATAGTTGCTTGAAGCGACCAAACCCACTGTGTAGTGAATTGAGCAAGATAGAGACTGCCATCCTTTCGCTTATTGGTGTTCCTAGTAGACTCAGGCGATCAAAGTATGAACGCATAAGATCCACATGGAACCTCAGTGGGACGCCTACCCTCTGTTTAGTGCGAAGGAGCTGAACATGTGTTTCTTGGACCTCCATCCTATAACACCTGTTGGGAGAACTAACCTTTAGACCAGACATTGATTCAATCAACTCATGGACGTCCAGGTCCCTGTCCTCCGTGCTTCCACGACAGATATCCCTCAGATTCTTGATGAGCGTAAAAGGTTCATAGGCTACAAACCTTCTAGCCCAATCATCAGGGATATTGTTCAGCATGAGACTCATAACCTTTTTGAGATCCGCATCCCAGGCGTAAAATATCTCAGGGGTCATGTCTCTGGCATAGTAGCTTGGCATGGGATGTGATAGTACATACTCAAGTCCATTGAGTTTGACTATTTCAACTAGCTTAGCTTCCCATTCAAGAAAATTTGCCAGGTTCAGCTTGACCATATGCTCAGAACCCATGATGATGTTTTGATTGTTGTTTGCCATATTAAAAACTACAATTGAAAAGAATAAACAAATAAATAACCATTCACAGTTTCTCTTAATAAACTTAAATTCTAGCATACATGCATAATTCAATGTTTATTAAGCATTTTATTCAAGTTATGTGTTCCGGCAGGTGTGAATAAAATGATTCCAAGATCCTAAAATCATTGAAGAACTAAGCACAGTTTGTCGACTTAATCCTAAAACATCTTAGGTAAGCAAAAGCCTTTTGCTAATAGTCTAGAAACTATTCTTGGTTGATAGGTACGTCTAAGAACTTATTAGGTAAACCTATCGATTTTGCCACGACATAAAAGGACTCCTTACTTATATCGTTGAGTTTCACCAAAACTAACATGTACTCACAATTATTTGTGTACCTTGCCCCTTTAGGACCAATAAGTAACACCTCGCTGAGCGAAAACTATTACTAGATTGATGTAAAGGATATCCAAGCAAGTGTATATTTTGGCATGGCACATTTTAACTCAATTTTTAAGTTTGGAACTTAAGGCTCTTACTATGTTGGTTAGATTTTAAGTGAACTAAAATCCTTAATCATGCAACATAATCAAGCCACAATCTTATGCATAATTAAGACATATTTAAAGCAATAAATAACTTAAAGCATGCATAAGATAAATGTGATCTAGTATGGCCCGACTTCATCTTGAAGCTTTGACTTCAAAGTCCGTCTTGAAAATCTCCGTGGGAGGCACCATTTTCTTCAAATAGGATAAGCTATAATTAAAACTAATTACAACTATTTGATGGTACGCAGACCATATTTGAATTGAAAAATAACTTTGGTACTTTAGACCAATTACATTCAAATTAATGGTGCGCAGACCATATTTTCTATCCTATTTGGGCCATACTAGTCACTTCATAACCTGCAAAAGAGTACATATACAATATATACCATTCACCCATTCATTATCATGAATGGCCCACATAGCTGGTTAGTAAAAAACATTATGCATCACGTAAACATTTGCAGCAATTAATCAAGGGCACCAATAATCTACCAATTATTCAGTCCTTATTAATTCTAATCAAGTTGTTTTAACCTTAAGGATTCGTAGACCTAATCAAGAGTCTATGACTAAAAAGCGCTCCCACTTAAACCAATAAATTCATATGCTTTACTAATTTTAAACAAAAAAATGTATTTCAAGTCTAACCGGAAACATACAAATTTAATTAAAATTTAAAGCCCATATAAATTTATAATTGAATCCAAAAATTTTAATTTCATTTCAGTCGTATTTAAATTAATTCATGATTTTAATTTTAGTAAAATAATTAGAATAAATAAAATTTATTATAATTACAATATTCAAAATTAAAATCCAAGAAAATAATTTAAATTATTAATTTTAAAGTTAATTAAAATTACGTAAACTGAAAATTTCAAATTAAACATTCAAAACGATCTAATCGTAATGCAAACACCCTACGCATCGCACGCCCATGGGCCACACGCACACAGCCATCGCTGGCCATGTGCGCGCAGCCCATGCGCTCGTCGCATAGCTGCTGCATCTTCCCATCGCAAGCCATCGCACAAGTGGTGCTCGCTACGCGCGCGCCAGCGCTCGATGCACGCGAGCCATCGCTCGCTGTGCGCGCTCGCCAGCGCTTGCTGCGCGCGCTCCAGCGCTCGATGCACGCGAGCCATCGCTCGCTGTGCGCGAGCAATCGCTCGCTGTGCGCGAGCAATTGCTCGCTGCGCGCGAGCAATCGCTCGCTGTGCGCGAGCAATTGCTCGCTGCGCGCGATCGACGCTGGGCGCAGCGCTCGTGGCACGCGAGCTTGCGCTCGCTGCGCGCGAGGCTGCGCGCGCTTGCGCGAGGCAGTGCGCGTTGTGGCGCAGCTCGCTTGCTGCCCACACGCGACTGCCGTGCCTTGCCTTCGCCCATGCCCATTCGTCCATAGCTCGTGGCCCACGACACAAGGCAGGGCTGCTGCCTTGTGCTCGTGCACCATGCCCTTGCTCATTGCATTCGTGCCGCACGGGCGACGAGCTCCCTTGCTCGTCGTCGCATGCCCGCACTATACAACACCCCTTAAGGGTAACACGAAGCGTCCATTGCTTTGTGCGTGCAAGTTATATGAACGAATCGCATAAAAATTTAAAATTTATATTTAAAATTAATGACGAATTAATAAATTAATATTAATTTCACAATTTTAGGGCGAAAAATCGAAAATTTATTATTCAATTGATTTCCGATTATCATGGATTCAAGCCTAGGTCACAAAAATTTAAAATTTATCATAAATTTACAATTTTTATGGTGGTTTTTAATCATAGGTTTCTAATTAAATTATAATTAATTATGAAAATCAAATTAATTCTAAATTATTCTAATTTTCAACTAATTAATCATAATTACAAATTAGATTGCATAATTAACAAGGATAGGCATTCAAACTTGTTAAACATATACAGTAGGTCAATAAAAAATTCAAGATTTATCAACAAGAATCGCAAATATTTAATTTAACATCTTAAATTTACGAAATTTTGCATTCGAAAAACTAAAACCTTCGAAAAGTCATAGTTAGGCTTCGAATTTGAGAATTCTGGGTTCGGCAGAAAAAAACTATTTGTGTCAAAATTTTAGAATGCCTTTTACATGCGGAATTGACACAAAAATCACTCGATTTGGATGAGTAACGAAGAAACTGCCGAAAAACTGCGTACGTATAATTAAATAAACGCAATTTGCAATTAATTAACAATTACGAAAATTAATCACCCCTTTTAATTCTTGCAAATTTGTAATATTTAACCATGTTCATGCAATTTAGATTATGAAAATAATAAGAGGCTCGTGATACCACTGTTAGGTTATGATACATATGACAATTCATAAATCATGCGGAAACAACCATTAAGCCAGGAATACATATTATTTACACATAATCATATAGCATAATTTAGATGCATACTCTTTGTTGCGTGCCTTCCCTAGCTGCGCCCGAACCGAACAAGAACAAGTCTTTAGGACTCCAAGTGTCGTCCCTCCGTAGATAGTCCACAGCACGTCCGGATCCGCCTTAAGATTGACCAACTAGGATCGCCCCTAAGGTACTATAAATTTTCGGCACTTTTGAGCAAGATGTGTGACTGAATTTTTCTCTCAAAAAACTCACTTTGAATACTTGAATAACTCGTTATAAATTGTGAACCCAGGCCACATATTTATAGGGGTATGGAAAGAGAATTGGAATCCTATTAGGATACGAATTAATTAAATTAGAATTATAATAAAACTCTTATTTAATTAATTTATCAAATAGAATTAGGAATTTAATCATTAAACGAATTCTGCATGTTTCAGGTTTCGTATGCGAACACAAACACTTACGCGAGCATGACCCGCAAGCGTGCAGGTCATGCCCGCGCACAGCGCACACTGCCACACGGCCCACGCGAGCTACAAGCCCACGCGAGCTGCAACAATGCTCGCAGCCCACTGCTCGCAGCTGCGCGCGCTGTGCGCGCTGCCACGGCCTGCTGGGCCTGGCCTTACGCTGGGCCTGGCGTGGCCTTGGCTGTTCGTGTGGCGCGCTTGGCTTGCTGGGCGATGGCCTAGCTTCGTGCTGGGCCCTCGTCCGGCAGGCCTCGTCCGATGCTTATTCGTACGATACGCTTCCGATTAAATTTCCGATTCCGGAATTTATTTCCGATACGAACAATATTTAACATTTCCGATTCCGGAATTAATTTCCGTTTCGAACAAATATTTAATATTTCCGTTTCCGGAATTATTTTCCGATTCCGATAATATTTCCGATTCAGACAATATTTCCGTTTCCGGCAATATTTCCGATTCCGGCAATATTTCCATTTCCTATAATATTTCCCGATACGTACCATGTTTCCGTTTCCGGCAACATCTACGACTTGGATAATATTTATATTTCCGATACGATCCATATTTCCGTTTCCGGCAATATCATCGTTTCCGGAGTATTCATTTCTTGCCTGTGACGTTCTCAGCTCCCACTGAAACCAAGATCCGTCGATTCCGAATATCCATAGTTGGAGTATTTAATGCCATTAAATACTTGATCCGTTTACGTACTATTTGTGTGACCCTACGGGTTCAGTCAAGAGTAAGCTGTGGATTAATATCATTAATTCCACTTGAACTGAAGCGGCCTCTAGCTAGGCATTCAGCTCACTTGATCTCACTGAATTATTAACTTGTTAATTAATACTGAACCGCATTTATTAGACTTAACATAGAATGCATAATTGGACCAAGGGCATTATTTCCTTCATTCTTCCCCTTCCCGGCCAGAAGCTGAAAAGCGTGGTGGTGTCGGTGGCAAGTAAGCCGGTGGACCAGCCTTTAGCCGATGAGCCTCCTGTGCCTTCCCGCTGAATCCGCTAACTCCTACGGGGGTGTTAGTTGAGGATATCACGCACGAGGTGGAGGCCCTCGAAGCTAATATACTTTTGGATTCTTCGAACCTCTTGTTCCCAAGGTGGGTGATGCTGATGTGGGTCTGGAAAAGGATCCAGAGGCTCCTCCGAAAGTTTTTGTGGATCTCACGGATTCTGACATGGCGGTGGCTGATCCTTCGTCTGCTGAGGGGAAGATGAAGGATATTCCGCCCTTGGTCTCTGAAGGAGTTAGTGCTGAGCCGGAGCGTGGAACCAAAAGGCGTCAAAAGACATTGGGCTCAACCTCTACTTCGGGAGGGGTTCATGCTGACCCTTGCGCAGATGTTCCCCTGAAGAGGGTGCCCGAGGAGGTTCGGGAGATCATGGCTCGGGATGCCCGGCCATCGGTTATGGGAGAAGATCCTTATGCCCATGCGAATTCCCTGATTGGGCCTGCAGCTGTGAGGGAAAACATGCTTTGGGCAAATCCTCAGTTTCGAGTCCCCGGGAAGGAAGAGAAGAACCCTACCCAGATGGCTCGGTACCATTTGAACGAAGTAAGTAATGTTTTCAATTCCTTCGTCATCATTCTTTTTTATCATATGTCCTTCTGACTTAGTCTAAACTTCGTCTAATTTTCTCTCCTTTTAGGCCACATATTGGTCTTCGTTTTCTGCTGAGTGCAGTTACTGGGAGGAAAAGAGGCTGAAGAGGTACGACGAGGTCTATGCTCGTTATGTCCCGAACCTTGACTAGAAGGCCAACTTGCTTATCTCTAAGTTCGCCAAAATAAAAAAGGAGTTCGTCAAGTTTGGCAAGGAGTCCGGTATTTTGGCGGACAAGATTGGGGCTGAAGTTTGAAGGAAATATTGCCCTTGGTCCAAGTATGCATTTAATGCTAAGTCTAATAAATGCAGTTCAGTATTAATTAACAAGTTAATAATTCAGTGAGATCAAGTGCACTGAATGCCTAGCTAGAGGCCGCTTCAGTTCAAGTGAAATTAATAATATTAATCCATAACTTACTCTTCACTGAACCCGTAGGGTCACACAAATAGTACGTAAACGGATCAAGTAGCTGTATTTAAGTGAATATATTATTCATTAAGTACTTCATTTATGAACATTCGGAAACGACGGATCTCAGTTCCAGTGGGAGCTGAAATCTTCAAAAGGCAAAATAAAGAATACTCCGGAAATGATGACATTGTCGGAAACGGAAATATGGTTCATAACGGAAATATAAATATTATCCAAGTCATAGATTTTGCCGGAAACGGAAACATGGCTCGTATCGGAAAATATTGTCGGAAATAGAAATATTGTCGGAATCTGAAATATTGCCGGAAACGGAAATATTACCGGAATCGGAAATATTGTCGGAAAAGGAAATTATTTCCGGAATCGGAAATATTAACGGAAACGTAAATATTTGTTCGAAACGGAAATGAATTCCGGAATCGGAAAAATAAATCGAAAGCTCGACGAGCGACAAGCCGGCAAGCGAGCTGGCCCATCGCTCGACGAGCAAGGCATCAGCCATGGGTCGCGCCAAGATGCAAGCAAAGCAGCAACCTCATGGGCCGCGCCAAGCTGCAAGCAAGGCAGCAGCCATGGGTGGCGCCAAGCTGCAAGCAAGGCAGCAACTCATGGGCCGCGCCAAGCCTGCGGCAAGGCAGCAGCGCATGGGCTGCGCCCAGCCAGCGAGCAGCGACTGCAAGGCATGCCGAGGCGTGGGCCGCGGCGCACTGGGCCGAGGCAGCTCGCACACCAGCGTGGCCCTTGTGGCTGCGTTGGGTTTTTTTGTCTTGGGCTCCAAGAAATATCCGATTGCTTAATTCCCAAGTAACCTTGGATTAAGTATTCCTAGTCTTACTAGAATTCAAATAATTAAGAGTTTAATTAATGTTGCAATTCTAATTGAATGAGAATTTCAATCCTAGTAGGGTTGGTAATTATATTCCTAGCAAGACTCAAATTCCTTATTTCCTACACTATAAATATGAGGCTAGGCCCTCATAATTATATACATCAATTGAATTGAAATCATATTCTTTATTCCCATTGTGTTCAAGGGAGAACATAATACAATCTAACTGAATACATAAAACCTTAAGTAAAATCCTAGTTGATTAAACCTAAGGCAGATCCGAACGGGCTGTGGACTTTCTACGGAGGGGCAACGTTTGGGGCTCTAAAGACTTGTTCTTGTTCGGTTTGGGAGCAGCTAGAGAAGGCACGCATCACATTGTATGTCACCTAAATTATGATAATTGATTATGTGGTAATTAATTTGGATTATGGCTCTATGGTTTTTCCGCATGAATTATATTGTTGTATTATTCATAACCTAACAAAGTTGGAAAGCTCGCCGTCTGAGTTGCTGAAGATGCCGAGGTGATTCGTCGCCTCGAGAAGGAGAAGGAAGAGATGTCTGTGGAGTTTGAGCTGAAGCTGCAGGAGAAAGACAAGCTCATCAGGGAGAAGGAAGACAATCTCGCTAGGTTCGTCGAAAATCGACACCTGGTCCAAAACAAGGCCGACAAGGTTCTTATCTTGAGGGATTGGCTTCGTGAGAAAATTGCTGATGTTCGGAAACTCGAGAAGGAAAAGGTCGAGCTCTATACTGCTGATAAGTGCCAAGAGGAGTATTGGAACGGTCTTTGCGGTGCTCGAAGAATGTTTGTGAAGCACATGCCTCACTTTCTTTGGAATGAGAAGGTCCCAATTTGGCTTGAGGCTCAGGATCATCTGGTTGAGTGCCAAGCTGACCGGGACGATGCTGAAGCGGAGCGTCAGAGGGCTATTGAGGAGGCTCGGGCCTGAAAGGTGGATCCCGAGGGTGATACCAATGTGGGTGATTCCTCCAAGGTTGCTCCTCATGCCTCATATCCCGAAGCTGTTAGGTTATGATACATATGACATTACATAGATCATGCGGAAACAACCATTAACCCAGGACAACATATTATTTACACATAATCATATAGCATAATTTAGATGCATACTCTTTGTTGCGTGCCCTCCCTAGCTGCGCCCGAACCGAACAAGAACAAGTCTTTAGGACTCCAAGTGTCGTCCCTCCGTAGATAGTCCACAGCACGTCCGGATCCGCCTTAAGATTGACCAACTAGAATCGCCCTTAAGGTACTAGAAAATTTCGGCACTTTATGAGCAAGATGTGTGTTTTAATTTTCTCTCAAAAAACTCACTTTTGAATACTTTGAAACCTTGTTATAAATTGTGAGCCCTAGCCTCATATTTATAGGGGTATGGAAAGGGAATCGAAATCCTATTCAGATACAAATTAATTAAACCTAGAATCCTACAAGAACTCTAATTTAATTAATTTATCAAATAGAATTAGGAATTTAATCATTAACCGAACTCTGCATGTTTTAGGAAACGTGCACGAACACAAACACTTGCACACACACGCACGGCTGCCACGATGGGCCCCATGCGTGCGCGCGAGCAGCAGCCCACGCAGCGCCCGCGCGCGCTGCGCGCTGCGCGTGCTGTGCGCGTTGTGCGCGCTGCGCAGCCTGCTGGGCCTGGCCTTGCGCTGGGCCTGGCGTGGCTGTTTGTGCGGCGCGCTTGGCTTGCTGGGCGATGGCCTGGCTTCGTGCTGGGCCTCGTCCGGCAGGCCTCGTCCGATGCTTATTCGTACGATGCGCTTCCGATTAAATTTTCCGATTCCGGAATTCATTTCCGATACGAACAATATTTAATATTTCCGATTCCGGAATTAATTTCCGTTTCGAACAAATATTTAATATTTCCGTTTCCGGAATTATTTTCCGATTCCGGTAATATTTCCGATTCTGACAATATTTCCGTTTCCGGCAATATTTCCGATTCTGGCAATATTTCCATTTCCGATAATATTTTCCGATACGTACCATGTTTCCGTTTCCGGCAACATCTACGACTTGGATAATATTTATATTTCCGATACGATCCATATTTCCGTTTCCGGTAATATCATCGTTTCCGGAGTATTCATTTCTTGCCTGTGACGATCTTAGCTCCCACTGAAACCAAGATCCGTCGGTTCCGAATATTCATAGATGGAGTATTTAATGCCATTAAATACTTGATCCGTTTACGTACTATTTGTGTGACCCTACGGGTTCAGTCAAGAGTAAGCTGTGGATTAATATCATTAATTCCACTTGAACTGAAGCGGCCTCTAGCTAGGCATTCAGCTCACTTGATCTCACTGAATTATTAACTTGTTAATTAATACTGAACCGCATTTATTAGACTTAACATAGAATGCATACTTGGACCAAGGGCATTATTTCCTTCAGTCTCCCACTTGTCCTTAGGGACAAGTGTGCATTTCCTAATTCCTTTGTCGCTCGATGCTTGCTCTTGAACATAAGGTAAGAGTTGTCATCCTTATTACGTCCTGAGGTGTTCCTCGGTTTCAGAGTTCAACTGATCAAATAAACAGATAATCATAGCCTATGATTCATCCGAGCACGGCCATGCATTTCACAGTTTCTAGCTCTCCGAGTGGCCTTGTACAACTTTTAAGCATCTCATCCCGATTTATGGGAGGACAATCCCAATCTTGCGATCTTGAGATTAGACTTCGTTTGATAGGTGATTACCTGAGCGTTGCCTTTATAGCCTCCTTTTACGGTGCGACGGTTGGTCAACGTCAAAGCAACCAGTTCTCAAACAAGTAATCTCAAATCACTCAGGTATTGAGGATTTAGTGTCTAATAATTTAATGAAATTTACTTATGATAGACTTTCATCTCTTACAGTAAAGTTTCATAGGTCTTGTCCGATACTAGTCTTCCCAAAGTAAGTATCTATGCAAATGATTATGATATTGCCATGTCCACATAGTTCAAGAAACAGAACTACTAGTCATCTTGCATTCTAATCGTCTAACGTTTTCTATGCGTCCAATTTTATAGAAAACTCCGATTAGGGACCATTTTCAACCTTTGACATTCAAGTTCACTTGATAGACATTTCTTAGTCACAGGACTGGTCCTGACAGTCTATCTTGAATATATCGTCAAATTGAAGGGACTCATCATTTAATAAACCACAAATTAAATGGAAAAATGAATTCTTTTCATTTATTGTGAATGATTAACCAATAATGTTTTACAAAGATTTAAAGTCTAAAACTTTAAAACATTAAACAGAGACATCAAAGCCATTCTCCAATATGCTTGATTCCCATAGCTGCAGTGTGCGAGTTGTGCTTCGCCTGCGGCAGAGGTTTAGTTAATGGATCTGATATGTTGTCATCAGTTCCAATTTTGCTTATCTCGACTTCTTTTCTTTCAACGAACTCTCGTAGAAGGTGAAATCTACGAAGTACATGCTTGACTCTCTGGTGGTGTCTAGGCTCTTTTGCCTGTGCAATAGCTCCGTTATTATCACAATACAGGGCTATTGGTCCTTTAATGGAGGGGACTACACCAAGTTCTCCCTTTGCTGCTTCATGTGCAGCAATGTACTCCGCTTCAGTTGTAGAATCCGCAATGGTGCTTTGCTTAGCACTTTTCCAGCTTACTGCTCCTCCGTTGAGGCAGAAGACAAACCCAGACTGTGATCTAAAATCATCTTTGTCGGTTTGGAAACTTGTGTCCGTATAGCCTTTAACAATTAATTCATCATCTCCACCATAGACCAGGAAGTCATCTTTGTGCCTTTTCAGGTACTTCAGAATATTCTTGGCAGCAGTCCAATGCGCCTCTCCTGGGTCTGACTGGTATCTGCTCGTAGCACTGAGTGCGTACGCAACATCCGGGCGTGTACATATCATAGCATACATTATTGAACCAATCAATGATGCATATGGAATCCCATTCATTCGTCTACGCTCATCAAGTGTTTTTGGGCACTGAGTCTTGCTTAGAGTCATTCCATGAGACACGGGTAGGTAGCCTCGCTTGGAGTCCGCCATCTTGAACCTATCAAGCACCTTATTGATATAAGTGCTTTGACTAAGTCCAATCATCTTTTTAGATCTATCTCTGTAAATCTTGATGCCCAATATGTACTGTGCTTCTCCTAGATCCTTCATTGAAAAACATTTCCCAAGCCAAATCTTGACAGAGTTCGACATAGGAATGTCATTTCCGATAAGCAATATGTCGTCGACATATAATACTAGGAAAGCAATTTTTCTCCCACTGACCTTCTTGTATACACAAGATTCGTCTGCGTTCTTGATGAAACCAAAGTCACTGACTGCTTCATCAAAACGTCTATTCCAGCTCCTGGATGCCTGCTTCAATCCGTAGATTGACTTCTTTAGCTTGCATACCTTTTTAGCATTCTTTGGATCCTCAAAACCTTCAGGCTGTGTCATAAACACAGTTTCTGTTAAAACGCCGTTTAAGAAAGCAGTTTTGACATCCATCTGCCATATTTCGTAATCGTAATATGCAGCGATTGCTAACATTATTCGAATAGACTTTAGCATTGCAACTGGTGAAAAGGTTTCATCGTAATCCACACCGTGCACTTGCCTGTAACCTTTTGCGACCAATCTAGCTTTGAAAACTTCAAGTTTCCCATCCTTGTCCTTTTTCAGTTTGAAAACCCATTTGCTTCCAATGGCTTGGTAGCCATCTGGCAAATCGACCAAATCCCATACTTGGTTTTCAGACATGGAGTCTAATTCAGATTGCATGGCTTCTTGCCACTGCTTGGAGCTAGGGCTCGTCATAGCTTGCTTGTAAGTCGCAGGTTCATCACTTTCAAGTAATAGAAGTCATAGCTCTCGTTCGTCAAAATACCTAAGTACCTTTCCGGTTGAGATCTATATCTTTGCGATCTACGCGGGGTAACATTTCTAGATTGACCATGATTCTCACCAGATTCTTCTAAAGATCTCTGAGTTTCATCCTGAATGTCATCTTGAGCATTCTCTAGAGTTTGTTGTTCGACTCGAATTTCTTCGAGGTCTACTTTTCTCCCACTTGTCATTTTGGAAATGTGATCCTTCTCCAAAAAGACACCATCTCGAGCAACAAACACTTTGTTCTCAGATGTATTGTAGAAGTAATACCCCTTTGTTTCCTTTGGATAGCCCACAAGGATACATTTGTCAGATTTTGGATGAAGTTTGTCTGAAATTAATCGTTTGACGTATACCTCACATCCCCAAATCTTAAGAAAAGACACATTTGGAGGCTTTCCAAACCATAATTCGTATGGAGTCTTTTCGACAGCTTTAGACGGAGCTCTATTTATAGTGAGTGCAGCTGTATTTAGTGCATGTCCCCAAAATTCTAATGGAAGTTCGGCCTGACCCATCATTGACCTGACCATGTCTAGCAAGGTTCTGTTCCTCCGTTCCGACACACCGTTCCATTGTGGTGTTCCAGGAGGAGTCAATTCTGATAGAATTCCACATTCTTTCAGATGGTCATCAAATTCATAGCTCAGATATTCACCGCCTCTATCAGACCGCAGTGCCTTAATCTTCTTGCCTAATTGATTCTCTACTTCACTCTGAAATTCCTTGAATTTGTCAAAGGATTCAGACTTATGCTTCATTAGGTAGACATAACCATACCTACTGAAGTCATCAGTGAAAGTGATAAAGTAGCTGAAACCACCTCTAGCATTTGTACTCATTGGTCCACATACATCTGTATGGATTAAACCCAATAGTTCATTTGCTCTTTCTCCAACTTTAGAGAAAGGTTGCTTTGTCATTTTGCCAAGTAAACATGATTCTCATTTACCATAATCCTCTAAGTCAAATGGCTCTAGAATTCCTTCCTTTTGAAGTCTTTCTAAGCGTTTCAAGTTTATATGGCCTAATCGACAATGCCACAGATAGGTGAGATCTGAATCATCCTTTTTGGCCTTTTTGGTATTTATGTTATATACTTGTTTGTCGTGATCTAATAAATAAAGTCCATTGACTAATCTAGCAGATCCATAAAACATCTCTTTAAAATAAAACGAACAACTATTGTCTTTTATTAAAAAGGAAAATCCCTTAGCATCTAAGCAAGAAACTGAAATGATGTTTTTAGTAAGACTTGGAACATGGAAACATTCTTCCAGTTCCAAAACTAGCCCGGAGGGCAACGACAAATAGTAAGTTCCTACGGCTAATGCAGCAATCCGTGCTCCATTTCCCACTCGTAGGTCGACTTCACCCTTGCTTAACTTTCTACTTCTTCTTAGTCCCTGTGGATTGGAACATAAGTGTGAGCCACAACCTGTATCTAATACCCAAGAAGTTGAATTAGCAAGTATACAGTCTATAACGAAAATACCTGAAGATGGAACGACTGTTCCGTTCTTCTGATCTTCCTTTAGCTTCAAGCAATCTCTCTTCCAATGCCCCTTCTTCTTGCAGTAGAAGCATTCGGATTCAGAAGTGGGTTGACTGACCTTCCTCTTTGCAGATTTGGCGCCAGTTTGCTTAGTTGGGCTGGCCTTGTTGCCACCTTTCTTAGCATTCCTCTTCTTTCCAGATTTCTTGAACTTGCCCCCACGCACCATAAGCACATCCTGCTTATCACTTTTGAGCGTCTTTTCAGCGGTCTTCAGCATACCGTGAAGCTCAGTGAGCGTTTTGTCCAGACTATTCATACTGTAGTTCAGTTTGAACTGATCATACCCGCTATGAAGAGAATGGAGGATGGTGTCTATAGCCATTTCCTGAGAAAATTGCTGATCCAGCCGACTCATATTCTCAATGAGTCCAATCATTTTGAGAACATGTGGACTTACGGGCTCGCCTTTCTTAAGCTTGGTCTCAAGAATTTGCCTATGAGTCTCGAATCTTTCGACTCGAGCCAGATCTTGGAACATGTTCTTCAACTCACTGATGATTGTGAAAGCATCTGAGTTGATGAACGTTTTCTGCAGATCCGCACTCATGGTGGCGAGCATTAGACATTTCACATCCTTGTTGGCATCAATCCAACGATTGAGGGCTGCCTGAGTGACCCCGTCGCCTGCAGCTTCGGGCATCGCCTCATCTAGGACATACTCCTTTTCTTCCTGCATAAGAACTATTTGCAAGTTCCTTTGCCAGTCAAGGAAGTTTTTCCCGTTCAACTTCTCCTTTTCGAGAATTGATCGAATGTTGAATGAATTGTTGTTTGCCATATTAAAAACTACAATTGAAAAGAATAAACAAATAAATAACCATTCACAGTTTCTCTTAATAAACTTAAATTCTAGCATACATGCATAATTCAATGTTTATTAAGCATTTTATTCAAATTATGTGTTCCGGCAGGTGTGAATAAAATGATTCCAAGATCCTAAAATCATTGAAGAACTAAGCACAGTTTGTCGACTTAATCCTAGAACATCTTAGGTAAGCAAAAGCCTTTTGCTAATAGTCTAGAAACTATTCTTGGTGGATAGGTACGTCTAAGAACTTATTAGGTAAACCTATCGAATTTGCCACGACATAAAAGGACTCCTTACTTATATCGTTGAGTTTCACCAAAACTAACATGTACTCACAATTATTTGTGTACCTTGCCCCTTTAGGACCAATAAGTAACACCTCGCTGAGCGAAAACTATTACTAGATTGATGTAAAGGATATCCAAGCAAGTGTATATTTTGGCATGGCACCTTTTAACTCAATTTTTAAGTTTGGAACTTAAGGCTCTTACTATGTTGGTTAGATTTTAAGTGAACTAAAATCCTTAATCATGCAACATAATCAAGCTTTTGATCTCATGCATTTTAAGACATATTTAAAAGCAATAAATAACTTAAAACATGCATAAGATATTTGTGATCTAGTATGGCCCGACTTCATCTTGAAGCTTTGACTTCAAAGTCCGTCTTGAAAATCTCCGTGGGAGGCACCATTTTCTTCAAATAGGATAAGCTATAACTAATTACAACTATTTGATGGTTCGCAGACCATATTTGAATTGAAAAACAACTTTGGTACTTTAGACCAATTACATTCAAATTAATGGTACGCAGACCATATTTTCTATCCTATTTGGGCCATACTAGTCATTTCATAACCTGCAAAACAGTACATATACAATATATACCATTCACCCATTCATTATCATGAATGGCCCACATAGCTGGTTAGTAAAACACATTATGCATCACGTAAACATTTGCAGCAATTAATCAAGGGCACCAATAATCTACCAATTATTCAGTCCTTATTAATTCTAATCAAGTTGTTTTAACCTTAAGGATTTGTAGACCTAATCAAGAGTTTATGACTAAAAAACGCTCCCACTTAAACCAATAAATTTATATGCTTTACTAATTTTAAACATAAAAATGTATTTCTAGTCCAACCGGAAACATACAAATTTAATTAAAATTTAAAGCTCATATCAATTTATAATTGAATCCAAAAATTTAATTTAATTTCAGTCGTATTTAAATTAATTCATGATTTTAGTTTTAGTAAAATAATTAGAATAAATAAAATTTATTATAATTACAATATTCAAAATTAAAATCCAAGAAAATAATTTAAATTATTAATTTTAAAATTAATTAAAATTACGTGAACTGAAATTTTCAAATTAAACATTCAAAACGATCTTTAATCGTAACGCAAACACCCTACGCGTTGCACGCCCATGGGCCGCACGCACACAGCCATTGCTGGCCATGTGCGCGCAGCCCATGCGCTCGTCGCATAGCTGCTGCATCCCCATCGCAAGCCTCCGCACGCATTGGTGCTCGCTGCGCGCGCCAGCGCTCATCGCATGCGAGCTATCGCTCGCAGTGCGCGCGCGACATCGCTCGCTGGGCGCGCGACATCGCTTGCTGGGCGCGCGAGCCATCGCTCGCTGGGCGCGCGACATCGCTCGCTGGGCGGGCGACATCGCTCGCTGTGCGCGCGAGCAATGCTGGCTGTGCGCGCGAGTCCTCGCTCGTTGTGCGCGCGAGCAATGCTGGGCGCAGCGCTCGTGGCACGCGAGCTTGCGCTCGCTGCGCGCGAGGCTGCGCGCTCTTGTGCGAGGCAGCGCGCGTTATGGCGCAGCTCGCTTGCTGCCCACACGCGACTGCCTTGGCTCGCCCTTCGCCCATGCCCATTCGTCCATTGCTCGTGGCACACGACACAAGGCAGGGCTGCTGTCTTGTGCTCGTGCACTACGCCCTTGCTCATTGCATTCGTGCCGCACGGGCGACGAGCTCCCTTGCTCGTCGTCGCATGCCCGCATTATACAACACCCCTTAAGGGTAACACGAAGCGTCCATTGCTTCGTGCGTGCAAGTTTTATGAACGAATCGCATAAAAATTTAAAATTTATATTTAAAATTAATGACAAATTAATAAATAATATTAATTTCATAATTTTAGGGCGAAAAAATCGAAAATTTATTATCCAATTGATTTCCGATTGTTATGGATTCAAGTCTAGGTCATAAAAATTTAAAATTTATCATAAATTTACAATTTTTATGGTGGTTTTTAATCATAGGTTTCTAATTAAATTACAATTAATTATGAAAATCAAATTAATTCTAAATTATTCTAATTTTCAACAAATTAATCATAATTACAAATTAGATTGCATAATTAACAAGACTAGGCATTCAAACTTGTTAAACATATGCAGTAGGTCAATCAAAAATTCAAGATTTATCAACAAGAATCGCAAACATTTAATTTAACATCTTAAATTTACGAAATTTTGCATTCGGAAAACTAAAACCTTCGAAAAGTCATAGTTAGGCTTCGAATTTGAGAATTCTGGGTTCGGCAGAAAATTACTATTTTTGTCAAAATTTTAGAATGCCTTTTACATGCGGAATTGACACAAAAATAACTCAATTCGGATGAGTAACGAAGAAACTGCCGAAAAACTGCGTACGTATAATTAAATAAACGCAATTTGCAATTAATTAACAATTACGAAAATTAATCACCCCTTTTAATTCTTGCAAATTTGTAATATTTAACCATGTTCATGCAATTTAGATTATGAAAATAATAAGGGGCTCGTGATACCACTGTTAGGTTATGATACATATGACATTACATAGATCATGCGGAAACAACCATTAACCCAGGACAACATATTATTTACACATAATCATATAGCATAATTTAGATGCATACTCTTTGTTGCGTGCCCTCCCTAGCTGCGCCCGAACCGAACAAGAACAAGTCTTTAGGACTCCAAGTGTCGTCCCTCCGTAGATAGTCCACAGCACGTCCGGATCCGCCTTAAGATTGACCAACTAGAATCGCCCTTAAGGTACTAGAAAATTTCGGCACTTTATGAGCAAGATGTGTGTTTTAATTTTCTCTCAAAAAACTCACTTTTGAATACTTTGAAACCTTGTTATAAATTGTGAGCCCTAGCCTCATATTTATAGGGGTATGGAAAGGGAATCGAAATCCTATTCAGATACAAATTAATTAAACCTAGAATCCTACAAGAACTCTAATTTAATTAATTTATCAAATAGAATTAGGAATTTAATCATTAACCGAACTCTGCATGTTTTAGGAAACGTGCACGAACACAAACACTTGCACACACACGCACGGCTGCCACGATGGGCCCCATGCGTGCGCGCGAGCAGCAGCCCACGCAGCGCCCGCGCGCGCTGCGCGCTGCGCGTGCTGTGCGCGTTGTGCGCGCTGCGCAGCCTGCTGGGCCTGGCCTTGCGCTGGGCCTGGCGTGGCTGTTTGTGCGGCGCGCTTGGCTTGCTGGGCGATGGCCTGGCTTCGTGCTGGGCCTCGTCCGGCAGGCCTCGTCCGATGCTTATTCGTACGATGCGCTTCCGATTAAATTTTCCGATTCCGGAATTCATTTCCGATACGAACAATATTTAATATTTCCGATTCCGGAATTAATTTCCGTTTCGAACAAATATTTAATATTTCCGTTTCCGGAATTATTTTCCGATTCCGGTAATATTTCCGATTCTGACAATATTTCCGTTTCCGGCAATATTTCCGATTCTGGCAATATTTCCATTTCCGATAATATTTTCCGATACGTACCATGTTTCCGTTTCCGGCAACATCTACGACTTGGATAATATTTATATTTCCGATACGATCCATATTTCCGTTTCCGGTAATATCATCGTTTCCGGAGTATTCATTTCTTGCCTGTGACGATCTTAGCTCCCACTGAAACCAAGATCCGTCGGTTCCGAATATTCATAGATGGAGTATTTAATGCCATTAAATACTTGATCCGTTTACGTACTATTTGTGTGACCCTACGGGTTCAGTCAAGAGTAAGCTGTGGATTAATATCATTAATTCCACTCGAACTGAAGCGGCCTCTAGCTAGGCATTCAGCTCACTTGATCTCACTGAATTATTAACTTGTTAATTAATACTGAACCGCATTTATTAGACTTAACATAGAATGCATACTTGGACCAAGGGCATTATTTCCTTCAGAAGCTCCTCATCCTTAGGAATTCGGGCAGTCGTCTTCTTCAGAGTCGGTTGGTTCTAGTTGAGGACTTTCGAACTTGCGCTCAAAACTTCTTCTCTTTTTGGCTTCAGCTCTGCAATGTACTTAATAATTTTAGTTTGTTTTTTGCTTTCCTGTACTTCGGTAGGCTGATAGCATCTGTTGATAGCTGCAGATTTTAGCTTAACCCCATTTTCATTTCAATTTTTGAGGATTCCTCGGGTAGTTCTGAGTTTATTGATGTAATCATGTATGTCCCCCAGATATTAAATGGAAAATGGTTTTGATTTTCCAAGTGTTCGCCTCTTGTTTATTTTTTTATTTTCCGTATCTTTAGTGTTCTTGATTTTATTTAATCCAAGAATCTCGGATCCCAAGGGATTTTTCTTGTTTCCAAGTTCTTCAAATCCGCAGATTTGTTCAGAGATTTGCTTTTACTCCAAGTTCTTCAAATCCGGAGATTTGTTCAGAGACTTGCTTTCCCTCAGAGTTCTTCAAATCCGAAGATTTTTTCAGAGACTTGTTTTTACTTCAAGTTCTTCAGATCCGGAGATTTGTTTAGAGACTTGTTTTTACTCAAAGTTCTTCAAATCCAAAGGTTTGTTCAGAGACTTGCTTTTAATCCAAGTTCTTCAAATCCGAAGGTTTGTTCAGAGACTTGCTTTTAATCCAAGTCCTTCAAATCCGAAGATTTGTTCAGAGACTTACTTTTAATCCAAGTTCTTCAAATCCAAATATTGGTTCCGAGACTTGCTTTTAATCCAAGTTCTTCAAATCCGAAGATTTGTTCAGAGACTTTCTTTTAATCCAAGTTCTTCAGATCCGAAGATCTGTTTAGAAACTTGCTTGTTCTTCCAATTTCTTGTGATCCTGAGATCTGGGCAAGAAACTACTAGCCTTTCTCTTAGTTATGTGACCTCGGATACCCGGGGGTATATGCTCCGATTTTTAGTCTAAGTTCTGCGATCCGTGGATCTGTGCAGGGCGTGTTCTAACTATTTCGAGCGACTTTTGTTGCGAACAAAGTTTGTCTAGGGTTCCGCAAATCTGAGGATTTTGGACGGGACCCTACTTGGTTATATTGGGTTTTCTTGGATTTTCATCCAAGGAATGGTTATCCCATGTCAGTTTTAAGCTCGGTAATCCGGAGATCATTCTCGAAACGGCATGCATATAATAAAATTGTGATAAAGTACAATATAAGGAGATACCTTTAATGAAACACATGGGGCCAACGACCTTCCTCTTCTCATTAAAAAACTTACTTGGGTTACAAAGGGTGTTGCTTATACAAAATATTTCTTGAGAACATCGACATTCAAATGGTTCTTCAAGATATGTCCATCTAATTGTTTAAGCATGTAGGTGCCACGTCTCTTTTTAGAGTGAATGGTATAGGGTCCTTCCCAAGTTGCCGAGAACTTTCCATGGATCCTACCTTTCTGAACAGCTGCAGCGTTTCTGAGCACTAAGTCTCCGACCTTCAGAGGTCTGGCGTTGACCCTTCGGTTGTAGTGCTTGTTGACTCTTTGTAGATAGGCTGCGTTCAGAGTTATGGCATCGTCTCGAGCTTCATCCAGTAGATCCAGTGTTTCGGAAAGGAGTTGGTCATTGCTTTCTCCATGAACTCCGCCATACTTGTTGTATGCCTAGATCCTTAAGCTTTCTGTTTCGATACGGGGATGACAGCCTCGGCTCCGTATACCAAATTGAAGGGTGTTCGTCCAATGGCCTCTTTCTCGGTGGTTCGAAGGGACCAGAGTGTTCCTGGAAATTCCTCCAGCCACTTGCTCTTTTCATCTTCCACTCTTTTCTTGAGTGCGTTGAGGATCAGCTTGTTTGCAGCTTCGGCTTTCCCGTTTCTCTGAGGATGACACACTGCCGAGTAGGCTAGATGTATGCCAAATTGCTTGCACCAGTTTTGCAGCGGGGTGTTATCAAACTGCTTTCCATGGTCGAAGACCATCAACCTTGGTATGTCGAACCTTGTGATGATGTTTTGCCATATGATTTTTCGGACTTGGGTTTCTGTGATGGCCGAAACTGCTTCGGCTTCGATATATATGCTGAAGTAATCAACTCTTACAATCAACCACTTCTTCTGGTTTACAGCCGAGGGGAATGGGCCAATGATATCCAATCCCCATTTTGAAAATGGTAAAGGGTAGAGTATTGACTGTAGGGTTTGAGCTGGTTGATGGATTGCCGATGCGAACTTCTGGCACTTTTCACACTTTCTTGTCATTGTTTTTGCCTCAGAAACCATGGTGGGCCACGAGTATCCGGCTCGGAGTGCCTTATGTGCCACGGATCTTCCTCCTATGTGGTTTCCGCATATGCCCAGGTGGACTTCTCTCAGGATGTAGTCGGCATCAGTTGGTCCGACACACTTCAGCAGTGGGGATGAGAAGGATTTCCTCATGAGCTCTCCATGGGCATAGATTATGAACCATCTATTGAACCTTTTCAACTTTCTTGCTTGCAGCTTGTCTTCGGGAAGTTCCCCCTTCTCCTTGTATGCTATGATCGCGTCCATCCAACTAGGCTCGGGGCGCAGGTTGCATACTGTGGGGGGTGGCAGATCAATGCTTCTTTCTTGGTACACTTCCACATGGACCGACGTGTTTAGGTCGATGAGCGTCGAGCTTGCAAGTTTTGATAATGCGTCAGCTTGTGTATTTTGACCTCGGGGAATGAGGATGACTTCGAAAGATCTTAACTTTGACGTTAATGATTTAATTTTTGCTAAGTAAGCTGTCATGCTTGTCCATTTGACCTCATATATAATCCACTCGGACCTGGTTGGGTACAAGCTGTAAATCAGTTTTGAGGCAGACATGTTCGGCTTCCAGAGATAGGCAAAGCTCTATCCCTGCGATTGCGGCCTCATATTCGGCCTCGTTGTTGGTTGCTTTGTAACCAAACTTCAGGGCATACTCTATGCTTTTTCCTGTTGGAGGTATCAGCACGACCCCGACTCCATAACCATTAATTGTGGAAGATCCATCAGTGTAGACCTCCCAAGTTCTCTTTCTGCCGTCTAACACCTCTTGATATGAGTATTCAGCCAAGAAGTCAGCGAGTGTTTGTGCCTTGATGGCTGTCCTCGGCTGATACTTGATGCCGAACTCTGAAAGTTCAAAGGCCCAGGCGGCCAATCTCCCTGATCTCTCGATTTTATCTAGCACTTTTTCCAGTGGTTGGTCGGTTAACACCACGATTTTATGAGAGTCGAACTAGGGTCTTAGGTATCTTGCAGCTACCACCAATGCATAAGTTATTTTTATCTATGAGGGGATACCAAGTTTCGGCACCTGTTAAAGTTTGGCTGGTGAAGTAGATTGGATGTTGCTTCCTCTCTTCTTCCCGAAGGAGTATTGCACTCACAGTCCCTGGACTAACTGCGAAGTATAAGTATAGGGTTTCCCCCTCTTTTGGTCTGGCTAGTGTCGGCAGTTGGGCCAGGTGGGCCCTGAGCTGTTGGAACACATCTCTTTGCTCATGTTCCCACGTTAGCTCGGGATCCACTTTCCTCGGGATGCCTTTTTCTTGACTGGTTCTGCTTCTCCTCCTGGGAGGGTTTTTTGTTTGAGAGGTTTAAAGAAGGGTGCCCCTTTTTCCGATGCTTTCGAGATGAATCTCGACAGCGCGGCTAACCTGCTAGTTAGCCTTTGAACGTCTCTTTTTGTCTCCGACTCGGGCAGATCTAATGCTTCATGGACTTTGTCCGGGTTTGCATGAATCCCTCTTTCGCTCACCATGAAGCCCATGAACTTTGCTGATTTAACCCCGAAGACGCACCTCTTCGGATTCAGTTTCATCTTATATTTCCTCAGGTTGTCGAAAGTTTCGGCCAGGTCTTTGATATGGTCCTCTTCCTTAATGCTTTTCACGATGGAATCATCCACATAAACCTCGACGTTCCTTCCCTTCTGATCAGCAAAGACGTGATCAACTTGTTAGGTTATGATACATATGACTAAACATAAATCATGCGGAAAAACTATAAAGCCAGGAAACATATTATTTACACATAATCATTTAGCATAATTTAGATGCATACACTTTGTAGCGTGCCCTCCCTAGCTGCGCCCGAACCGAACAAGAACAAGTCTTTAAGACTCCAAGTGTCGTCCCTCCGTAGATAGTCCACAGCACGTCCGGATCCGCCTTAAGATTGACCAACTAGAATCGCCCTTAAGGTACTAGGATTTTCGGCTAAATAGGGCAAGTGTTTGTGGCTGATTTTGCTTGAAAATCTTACCTTTGAATACTTCAATCCTCGATGTAAATATGTGACCCTAGGCACCTATTTATAGAGTTTATGGAAAGGAATTATAATCCTACTAGGATGTGGATTTATTAATTAGAATCCTAATAGAACTCTAAATAATAAATTTAATCTTTTAGGATTAGGATTTAATCAATGCACGAATTCCGATAGGATTAGGATTCGTTACGAACACGAGCGTGCACGACTACGAGCATCGCACAAACCCGCGCAGGCCTTACGGCCCACACGAGCAGGCGCTGCTCGCAGCCCACGAGCATCAGCCCGCGCGTGCCCCATGGCCTTGCTGGGCCTGGCCTTGCGCTGGGCCTGGCGAGGCTTTGGCAGCTTCGTGTTGGGCGCTTGGCTTGCTGGGCGCGGGCCTGGCTTCGTGCGGGGCCTTCGTCTAGCAAGCCTCGTCCGATGCTAATTCGTACGATGCGCTTTCCGATTAAATTCCCGATTCCAGAATTTATTTCCGATACGAACAATATTTAATATTTCCGATTCCGCATCCGTTTCGAACAAATATTTAATATTTCCGTTTCCGAAATTATTTTCCGATTCCGATAATATTTCCGATTTTGACAATATTTCCGTTTCCGGCAATATTTCAGATTCCGGCAATATTTCCATTTCCATTAATATTTTCCGATACGTACTATGTTTCCGTTTCCGGCAACATCTACGACTTGGATAATATTTTATATTTCTGATACGATCCATATTTCCGTTTCCGACAATATCATCGTTTCCGGATTATTCATTTGCTTGCCTTTGACGATCTTAGCTCCCACTGAAACCAAGATCCGCCGATTCCGAATATCCATATATGGAGTATTTAATGCCATTAAATACTTGATCCTTTTACGTACTATTTGTGTGACCCTACGGGTTCAGTCAAGAGTAAGCTGTGGATTAATATTATTAATTCCACTTGAACTGAAGCGGCCTCTAGCTAGGCATGCAGCTCACTTGATCTCACTGAATTATTAACTTGTTTAATTAATACTAAACCGCATTTATTAGACTTAACATTAAATGCATACTTGGACCAAGAGTATTATTTCCTTCAGTCTCCCACTTGTCCTTAGGGAGTCCTTAGGGACAAGTGTGCATTTCCTAATTCCTTTGTCGCTCGATGCTTGCTCTTGAACGTAAGGTAAGAGTTGTCATCCTTATTATGTCCAGAGGTGTTTCTCGGTTTTAGAGTTCAACTGATCAAATAAACAGATAATCATAGCCTATGATTCATCCGAGCACGGCCATGCATTTTGCAGTTTCTAGCTCTCCGAGTGGCCTTGAACAACTTTTAAGCATCTCATCCCGATTTATGGGAGGACAATCCCAATCTTGCGATCTTAAGATTAGACTTCGTTTGATAGGTGATTACCTGAGCGTTGCCTTTATAGCCTCCTTTTACGGTGCGACGGTTGGTCAACGTCAAAGTAACCAGTTCTCAAACAAGTAATCTCAAATCACTCAGGTATTGAGGATTTAGTGTCTAATAATTTTAATGAAATTTACTTATGACAGATTTTCATCTCTTACAGTAAAGTTTCATAGGTCTGTCCGATACTAGTCTTCCCAAAGTAAGTATCTATGCAAATGATTACGACATTTCCATGTCCACATAGTTCAAGAAACAGAATTACTAGTCATCTTGCATTCTAGTCGTCTAACGTTTTCTATGCGTCCATCTTTATAGAAAACTCCGACCAGGGACCATTTTCAACTTTTGACATTCAAGTTCACTTGATAGACATTTCTTAGTCACAGGACTGGTCCTGACAGTCTATCTTGAATATACCGTCAAATTGAAGGGACTCATCATTTAATATTAAACCAATATTAAATGGAATATGAAAATACATTTCATATATGATAAATGTTCAACCCCAATGTTTTACAACCATGGGCCTCAAACCCATCTTTAAAACAGTTCGTGGAATTCAAAGCTATGCTTGATTTCCAGTGCCACAATGTGAGTGTTGTTTCTCACTTGTTGCATAGGTTTAGTTATCATGTTTTTCCAATCTTAATATCCTTTTCATCGAATGTTTTTCGAGATATGATGATAAGATCTTTTGAGTATGTTTATTTTGTGATCTAGTCTTTTTTGCTACATTAGTGGTTCTACGCATTTTGCAATGAAGAACCATTAAGTCAACAGACATGTGATCTTCCCAAGTTCAATGAAGAACTCATTAATATAAACAACTCTGTTTTATTGCTTCTTAGGCAATAAGTACTTTTACTTCAACTGTTTAGGTTGCTAGTGATGCTTTGTTTGGATTTACTTATCCAAGCAGTTCACAGATATGTGGAAGACTTTCCAGCTGTATCTTAGAACATAGAAATTAATATTTAATTTCCCACGCAACAACTCATGGTCTCCGATCCGTGTTTCCATTTCAAAACACGATGCTCTATAGCTCGTCCTTGCCAATGGTTAACTCCAAAGGGATCTTGCTTGATCCTTTACCAGTGTTTATGCGTGTAGCATCAATATTTAGCATATCTTTATTTCCTTGAATCACGAACTATTCCTATGTACCTTTTCAAGTACCATAAGTATTCTTGATCTCAATCTAGTTGATCTTCACTTAGATCAATATAGATTGGTATATGTTCGTTATGCCTAAAGCCATACGATACATTTTTGGCGATCCTCATATTATATCATACATGATAAATTCTTTTGCAGAATTATTCTCAATTGAATTCCATTCATGTAACTTTAGCTCATTCAATTTCAGAAGATACTGAATCCAGCTAAATTCTTTGACATATAATATAGGTTTAAGAATCTCACTTGGATCCTTTGATGTTTAACTTAGTAAATGCTTATACATAGTTCAAACATTCCTTACTTAGATTTATTCAAATGGGTCGAATATCTCCAATGGAGTCTTTCGTGTTTGATTTAGTAAATGCTATTACTTAATCCTAAACAATAATATAAGATCTTTGTAAATAGATCTTGATACCCAGTATGTACTAAGTTTCGCCTTGGTCCATCATTGATGAATAATTTCAAACCTAAGTCACTAGCATTTGAATGTTATTCCACAATAGAGAGATATGTGTGTGATACACATAGGACCAATTAAGTTTTTATGTACTCCCACTAAACTTCTTATATATCTATAAGAATCATGTACATTTTATGAAACTAAAATACTTATTAGCTTCACTAAAATACAATTCCAATTTCCAATTGCTTGCTTAAATCTGTACTTAGATTTCATAAGCTAGCTTTCCTTTTCAAGTATTTATTTGGATCCACAAATCCTATGACATATCAGGTACATAGTTATTCCAACATTTGATTGAGGAATAAGTTTTGTTATCCAATTGCCATATGTACCAATATGCAATCATAGCTTGATTTATAGACTTGAGCAATATGATTATGCATGAGGCTTCAACACAATCCACGCCGTTAATTTGCTTGTAACCTTTAGCAACTAATCTAGCTTTGAGTGTGAACACAATTCCATGTTTGATGGTTCTATTCATAAAACAAACTTGCAACCAATAGGTGTGAAACTATTCTTGCAAATCAACAAAATTTCTATTTTGTCATCAAAACATTGAGTATGTTTTTATGGCCTTTAACCAATTAAACATTAAGTCTATATGGCCTCTAACCATTTTAGGGAATCTATGTTTCGTCATAGCTTTCTTACGAGTCATAAACTCATTAATCTACGTGATAATAGTTTGACTGCAAGTTGTAGGTTTATTCACTATCTAATAGAAGAATTGCATAGCTTCAGTGACCTGAACTCCATGCCTACTAGGGTATAGAACATCAAACAATAGAATATCAATAGCCACTTGTTAGTCTTTTGAATATTCTGTTCTCCTTGAAGCACTTGTGAAGTCCTCTAAGAGATGTCTATTCTTTAAAGCCACTTCTAAAGTCCTTAAAGAATACGTGTTCGGATTTTCTAAAGAACTTCGAAAATCCTCCGGAATGTCCGTTTATGTTTGTTGTTCGCCTCGAAGACTTTCGAGGTCTATTTTCTCCCACTTGTCATTTTGGAAACGAATCTCCAAAAGGACATTATTTCGAGCAAACAAACATTATGTTCTCAAAAATTCGTGGTAGAACAATACCCTTGTGTCTCATTTGAATAAATCACAATGAAACATATATCTATACTTGGGCCTTAGTTTGTTGAATAACAAACGCTAAGCTCCCACTGAGTTTGGCAACTCTCTAGATATATATTATGAAAAGATATTCTGAAATTACTTTTCAATAGCTTTGATGAATTTGGTTTAGTTTGGTGGTAGTTGAGCATTTTGTTTAGAAATTATAGGAAAAGTCTTTATGATCCATCATTGATCGAATCAAGTACTAATCGACTTCGATCATTCCAACTTAGATATACCATATCTTATGGAGCTAGATCGTGAAATTTCAACACACAATCATTGATGATCATTCTTGGTATAAGTAATCAACAACATGATCTAACCTAGATCTTTATGATTTCTTGCCAAGTGGATTTTATACTTCTAAATCTTTGAACTAGCCAAACAGATCCAACTTATATCACATTTGAGTAAATAAACCTATATTCACTCAAATCCATGTGAAATAATAAAGTCATAAAATCTTTCTTTAGCTTTGAACTCTATTGTCTAGGCGTTCTAACAATAGTCCATATCTTTTGTTACTTTCAACAAGTAAGACTACTTGTCTCAAATTGATCTAGAAATCAATCAACTTTCAAAAGTCCATAAAAATAGAGCTTTTGAATGTTAACTTGTTGATATGGTCTAAGCAACAATGCTAAAGGTTAGTGGAACTCAAATCAAGAGATTGATTTGAACCTAGTAAAGTTTTATTGTTAAAGATTTGTTTGTTTTAATCAAGCATATTGACTCAACCCGTAAATGACCTTTTCATTCAAATAAACAAACAAACATTGTTTTGTTCTTCTGAATGTGAGTCTTTCTGTGTTTGAAAACAGAAATTTAGGTATGCTGATTGTGGAACAAAATAGCCATTAAGTTCCAGCCTTTGAAAGGACTTAAAACAAACTAGATGACCCTACAACTAATGTAGCATTGCCATGCTTCATTTCCCACTTGTAGGCCATTAGTGTAGCCTAGCTTCCATTGTTTGAGTTATTACCGAAGTAAGAACCTCAAGCGGTATATGATACCAAGGAAGTTTTATTGCTAGGTTACTTCTCTTTAAACATAAACGTTTAGGTAGAAATGGAATTGTAAATTCCTTTCACTTGTTCCTTGTTTTCCTATTTCTTGTACCCTTTCTTATAAACTTAAGAATTGAAATCTCTAGTGTTGACTTTTATACTTTGTTAGACATGTCCAACGTCACTCCAACAAGGTTCTTACCATTTTAATTTATGTTGAATATTCTGTTTCAACTAGATGATCTTACCAGAAGCTTCTAAAGTTCTCTAAGCATCGATCTATTCGAATGTCTAGGGACTAGACTCATTCGAGAATTGAATGGAAAAAGATATTAGGTTGTTAACCATTGGTAAAGGTGAGTGTTTAAACTCAATGCTTTATGGTCTCAAAACTACATTGTATTTTGAATTCACAAGCACCAATTGGTTTGCCATTCGACTTTGATATTCGAAAACAACCACAAAAGTCTCTATAAGAAACGTACATTTAAATTGCTCATTTTCTCTCATTTTCTTAAATCGTTCTTGGATTCACTGCCAATCGAGGAAATTTACTATTACCTTTCTAAAAGGATCTATTGCAGTGCAAGATATTAAATTATAAACAATTATTAAAACATACATTGAAGCATGCAAAGTCTAAACATTTATCATGAGTAATAACTTGAAAATTAAAGCAATCATGCAATTCAAACAAGTTATTGGCATTTTATTCGAATTTATTGTTCCGGCAGGTGTGAATAAAATGATTCCAAGACCCTAAAACCATTAAAGAATTAAGAACATTATGTATTTAGACTCAATTCTAAAATCTTTTAGGTAAGCAAAAGCCTTTTGCTAATAGTCTAGAAACTACTCTTGGTTGATAGGTACGTCTAAGAACTTATTAGGTAAACCTATCGATTTTTCCACGACATAAAAGGACTCCTTTACTTATATCGTTGAGTTTCACCAAAACTAACGTGTACTCACAATTATTTGTGTACCTTACCCCTTTAGTATCAATAAGTAACACCTCGCTATGGCGGAAAACTATTACTAAGATCGATGAAAAAAGGATATCCAAGTAAGTGTTATTTTGGCATGGCACCTTTTAACTCAATTTTATGTTTGGAACTTAAGGCTCTTACTATGTTGGTTAGATTTTAAGTGAACTAAAATCCTTAATCATGCAACATAATCAAGCCATAATCTCATGCATAATTAAGACATATTTAAAGCAATGAATAACTTAAAGCATGCATAAGATAATTGTGATCTAGTATGGCCTGACTTCATCTTGAAGCTTCAACTTCAAAGTCCGTTTTGAAAATGGATTGGAAACTCCGTCTTGAATTTCCCCGTGGGAGGCACCATTTTCTTCAAATAGGATAAGCTATAATTAAACTAATTACAACTATTTGATGGTATGCAGACCATATTTGAATTGAAAAACAAATTTGGTGCTTTAGACCAATTACATTCAAATTAATGTTACGCAGACGATATTTTCTATCTTATTTGGGCCATACTAGTCGCTTCATAACCTGCAAAGCAGTACATATACAATATATACCATTCACCCATTCATTATCAAGAATGGCCCACATAGCTGGTTAGTTAAAACACGTTATGCATCACATAAATATTTGCAGCAATTAATCAAGGGTTAATTATAATCAAGTTGTTTAACCTTAAAGGATTTGTAGACCTAATCAAGAGTTTATGACTAAAATTGCTCCCACTTAAACCAATAAATTCATATGCTTTACTAATTTTAAACATAAAAATGTATTTCTAGTCTAACCGAAAACATACAAATTTAATTAAAATTTAAAGCTCATATAAATTTATAATTGAATCCACTTATTTAATTTATTTTCAATCGAATTTAAATTAATTCAAGGTTTTTAATTTTAGTAAAATAATTAGAATAAATTAAAATTTATAATAATTATAATATTCAAAATTAAAATCCAAGAAAACAATTTAAATTATTAATTTTAAAATTAATTAAAATTACTCCAACTGAAAATCTCAAATTAAAATTTAAAACGATTTAATTGTAACACAAGGCACACACATCACCACGCAACGCACAGCCATAGGCCACACGCACACGCAGCCATCGCTGGCCACGATGCGCGCAGCCTCTGTGCTGTGTCGCGTCTGCTGCTGCTCACCCTCGCAAGGCACTGCTCGCTGCACGCGAGCAAGCGCTCGCTGGCGCGAGGCAGTGCGCGCTTTGGCGCAGCTCGCTTGCTGCCCACACGCGACTGCTTGCTTGCCTTGCCCCTCGCCCACGCCCATCGCATAGCACACACGACCATCTCCTTTGCTTCGCGCGCGCGCTACGCTATGTTGCTCGCTGCTTTCGTACCGCACGGGCGACGAGCTCCCTTGCTCGTCGTCGCATGCCCGCACTATACAACACCCCTTAAGGGTAACACGTAGCTTCCATTGCTTTGTGCGTGCAACATTCATGAGCGTTTTCATAAAAATTTAAAATTTTTAATTTAAAATTAATGGCAAATTAATAAATCATATCAATTTCATAATTTTAGGGCGAAAATCGAAAATTTATTAATTAATTAATTTCCGATTAACATGGATTCAAATCTAGGTCATAAAAATTAAAAATTTAACATAAATTAACAATTTTTATGGTGGATTTTAATCATTGGTACCAAATTAAATTATTAATTAATTATGAAAAACAAATCGATTCTAAATTATTCGAATTTCAACAAATTAATCATAATTACAAATTAGGTTGTATAATTAACAAGTCTAGGCATTCATAATTGTTAAACATATACTGTAGGTCAATCAAAAACTCAAGATTTATCAACAAGAATCGCAAATACTTAATTTAACATCTTAAATTTATAAACTTTTGCGTTCGAAAAACTAAAACCTCCGGAAAGTCATAGTTAGGCTTCGAATTTGGGAATTCTGGGTTCGGCCGAAAAATATTTTTTTTTTTGTCAAAATTTAGAATGCCTTTTACATGCGGAATTGATACAAAAATCACTCGATTTGGATGAGTAACGAAGAAACTGCCGAAAAACTGCGTACATATAATTAAATAAACGCAATTTGCAATTAATTACGAAAATTAATCACCCCTTTAATTCTTTGCAAATTTGTAAAATTTAACCATGTTCATGCAATTTAGATTATGAAAATAATAAGAGGCTCGTGATGAATCTCGACAGCGCAGCTAACCTGCCAATTAGCCTTTGAACGTCTCTTTTTGTCTCCGGCTCGGGCAGATCTAATGCTTCCTGGACTTTGTCCGGGTTTGCATCAATCCCTCTTTCGCTCACCATGAAGCCCAGGAACTTTGCTGATTTAACCCCGAAGACGCACTTCTTCGGATTCAGTTTCATCTTATATTTCCTCAGGTTGCCGAAAGTTTCGGCCAGGTCTTTGATATGGTCCTCTTCCTTAATGCTTTTCACGATGGAATCGTCCACATATTCTGATCAGCAAAGACGTAATCAACTTGTTAGGTTATGATACATATGACTAAACATAAATCATGCGGAAAAACCATAAAGCCAGGAAACATATTATTTACACATAATCATTTAGCATAATTTAGATGCATACACTTTGTAGCGTGCCCTCCCTAGCTGCGCCCGAACCGAACAAGAACAAGTCTTTAGGACTCCAAGTGTCGTCCCTCCGTAGATAGTCCACAGCACGTCCGGATCCGCCTTAAGATTGACCAACTAGAATCGCACTTAAGGTACTAGGATTTTCGGCTAAATAGGGCAAGTGTTTGTGGCTGATTTTGCTTGAAAATCGTACCTTTGAATACTTCAATCCTCGATGTAAATATGTTACCCTAGGCACCTATTTATAGAGTTTATGGAAAGGAATTATAATCCTACTAGGATCTGGATTTATTAATTAGAATTCTAATAGAACTCTAAATAATAAATTTAATCTTTTAGGATTAGGATTTAATCAATGCACGAATTCCGATAGGATTAGGATTCGTTACAAACACGAGCGTGCACGACTACGAGCATCGCACAAACCCGCGCAGGCCTTACAGCCCACACGAGCAGGCGCTGCTCGCAGCCCACGAGCATCAGCCCGCGCGTGCCCCATGGCCTTGCTGGGCCTGGCCTTGCGCCGGGCCTGGCGAGGCTCTGGCAGCTTCGTGTTGGGCGCTTGGCTTGCTGGGCGCGGGCCTGGCTTCGTGCTGGGCCTTCGTCTAGCAAGCCTCGTCCGATGCTAATTCGTACGATGTGCTTTCCGATTAAATTCCCGATTCCGGAATTTATTTCCGACACGAACAATATTTAATATTTCCGATTCCGGAATTAATTTCCGTTTCGAACAAATATTTAATATTTCCGTTTCCGGCTTGCAAATATTTAATATTTAATATTGCAACATCTACGACTTGGATAATATTTAATATTTAATAGAACAAATATTTAATATTTAATATTGCAACATCTACGACTTGGATAATATTTATATTCCGATACGATCCATATTTCCGTTTCCTGCAATATCATCGTTTCCGGATTATTCACTGAAACCAAGATCCGTCGATTCCGAATATCCATAGATGGAGTATTTAATGCCATTAAATACTTGATCCGTTTACGTACTATTTGTGTGACCCTACGGGTTCAGTCAAGAGTAAGCTGTGGATTAATGTTATTAATTCCACTTGAACTGAAGCGGCCTCTAGCTGGGCATTCAGCTCATTTGATCTCACTGAATTATTAACTTGTTTAATTAATACTGAACCGCATTTATTAGACTTAACATTAAATGCGTACTTGGACCAAGGGCATTATTTCCTTCACAACTAGCCTCTGATAGGTTGCTCCGGCGCTTTTCAAGCCGAAGGGCATCATTCTATATTTGAACACCCGTTCACTCGGATTGAATGCGGTTTTTGCTATGTCGTCAGGGTGCATGAACACCTGATGGTGTCTTGAAAAGGCATCCATGAATCTCAGCAGTGCATGGCCGCTTGTTGAGTCTACCAATTGATCTATCCTCGCTAGAGGATAGCAATCTTTGGGGCAAGCTCGGTTCAGATCCGTGAAATTCACGCACATGCGCCATGAACCGTTTGCTTTTTTGACCATCACCACATTGGCCAGCCACTTGGGGTACATGCACGGCTCAATGAAGCCTGCTTCTTGCAGCTTCTTCACCTCTTCGGCGATGGATTTATTCTTTTCCGAGGAGTAGTTCATCTTCCTTTGTTTGATTGGTCGGGCTTCAACGTCGACATCCAGCTTATGGCAGATCATTTTCGGATCTATCCCTGGCATGTCAGCCGCCGACCATGTAAAGATGTCTTTTGTGATCCCTCAGCAGCTGGATGAGATTCAAAGTCCCGATCTTAGGCCCATGCCTATTCGGATACTCCTATCAGAACCATCCTCGAGGAAGATATCCTCCATTTCTTGGTCTGGCTCGAGAGAAAGAGTTTTGGGACGAGCATCAACCTCTGTGGGTTTTACCAGACTACTCGACCCGGCCTTTCTCCTCTTTGCCTATTTTTCCTCTCTTGACGGATCTTGCTTTTCTTACTCATCTTCAGAACCGTCTCCCAGTCTTGGCTTTCGGATGGCAGTATGGCAAGTTCTTCTTGCGACCTCTTGATCTCCTTTAACTCGCTCGGCAAAGCCTGCGTCCGAGACATATATCATCATTTGATGGTATGTGGATGGGATTGCTTGCATTTTGTAAATCATGGTCCGCCCCATGATGAAATTGTATACCGAATCGCAATCCATCACTAAGAATTCCTCTCTTATATTTCTTATAACCTGGCCTTTGCCGACTATGACTGGTAATTGATGCGGAGCCGTTGAATCCGATCAGCGGATAGTTGACCTTCGTTATTGAATCCTCTCCTTCCTCGAGGATCAGGGTCTCAAAGCAATTTCTGAAGATGATGTTGACGGCGCTTCCCCCATCGACCAATACACTGTGAACATTGTGGTTGTTGAGATCCATGGAAATTACCAGTGGATTTTGGTGTTTATACTGGACTCTGAGGCAGTCATCAGCAGTGAAATTCATGTTTGGAGGATGGGGCTCCTTTTCCCCTACAGCGCTGAAGTTCACTCGGTGGGAGAGAGCTCTCAAATGTTTCTTGTTAGCATGGGTGGACCTCTGCCCCCCGAACACCACTAGGATGTCATTCTTCTTGTGCCATGTGGCTTCGTAGATTCTTTTTTGGGGTGGTTCCTGTGGCTTGCCACTCGGAGCCTTTTCCTTTTTGCAGCGCTCCTTCCCTTCGGCTAGCCAAATACTACTTGAGATATCCTCTGTGGACGAGGTCCTCGATGTTATCCTTCAGTTGATTACACTCTTCGGTGTTATGGCCGAAGTCGCCATGGAACTCGCACCACATGTTTCTGTTTCTATGAAGGGAGTTGGACCCGAGCTTGATTGGCTTCTGCTATTTCTCATCGTGCTTATGGAGGCTGTAAATCTCTTTTCGGGGAAGAGAGAGCGGAGTGTAGTTTGTGTATTTGGGCTGAAGTTCACCCTTTTCCCCTTCTTTCTTCGGGCTTCCGTCTCTCGCACCTTGCTTCTCTTTCCCCTTCCTCGAACTGCCTTCGTGCTTGCTCTGATTGGCTCTTGCATCCTTCGGCTTCGAGGAATTTTTATTTTGGCAGCAGCCTTATTGAACTCCTCGGTTCTGATGAATGCATCTGCCATCTGCAACACATCGGTTATTTTGGTGGGGTTTTTCATGGAGTCGCGGAACCTTCCCTCCTGGAGCGCGTGCTTCAATGCGAAGATTGCTACATCGGGCCGTAAGTTGGGAATGTTGGTTGACTCTTTCATGAATCAGGCCATGAAGTTCCGAAGGCTTTCGCCCTTTTCTTGTTGTATTGCCGTGAGTTTTGCAGTAGTCCTCTCGGGCCGGTTGTTACTGACAAATTGCACTTTGAACCTCTCACTCAGATCACCGAAGTTGACAACTGACCCCTTCGGCAGCGATCTAAACCATTCTCCCGCCACTCCGGTCAGCGTGGTTGGGAAGTACCTGCACCAACACGCATCGGATTGGGGACACAGAGACATATGCTGCTCGTATGAAGTTGTGTTGTCTCCTAGATCGGTGGTCCCGTTATATGTTAGGTGCGCGGGCAACCTTACCTTCGGGATCTCTTCCAATACCAGCTCTTCGATGAATGGGGAGGATGTCGGAGTCATAATTTTCCTTCCTAGCCTCGCTCTGATTCCTCCACTCCTCGAGGTCTCGGCGCGAGAATGCTTGGGGGTGCGTTGGGGGCTAGGAGTTCTATCTTGTCTCCTTCTTCTTCTTCCAGGGGTTCGGCTACTGGCTTGGGGCCGATCGTCGGACCTGCTCGAATCGTCGATCCTCTCGTGAACCGAAGGTCTCAACTTGCTGAGTACCGAGCTTCAGGTCCGAGTGTGCTGGCTTGTAGTTTTGCTTCTGAAAGTTTGTGGGGTGGGAGATCTGAAACACCCTGGTTGCTGTTGAGCCCTTTTTTGAGTGTCCCACGTATCTTCCATCCACCTTGACGTTAGATGAGTTCCTGTCAGCGGTGGGAGCGTTTGGTCAGACCTAGGGACCTCTCCTCTAGGTGGTGGCTCCAGGTTTATCCGTCGCCTTATCCTCCTCCGCTCGCGACGGTCATTTGCCAACCCTCGTTCTATTTCGTTGAAAAGAAAGTTTTGCATTATGGTTATGGCTGCAGCGAGCTATTCCCGTGTAGGGATTGGGGGTCTAGAAGACACAGCGGTGTTAGCCTGGCTAAGTTGCGGTTGTGCCACTTACCGTGGGAGTATCTCTTACTAGACGCACACCTCTGCTTCGGACTCTGAGTCTGTATGAACATTTCTCAAGGCTTTGAAGTATGATCCCCACAGACGACGCTAAATTATTCCGGTGTTGAAACAATGGGCTTCGGATGAAGGCCCTATTCGTTGATGCAGAAGATCTTGCTTGGGTAGTTGATTTGTGTCCGAAAATACCTGCACAATGTGCAAAGTAACTGGCCTCGGGGGTGTTCCGAGGAAATCCCCTCCGATGCCTAGGTAAGTACTTGGTTCGGATTCTAGAGAGAATTCTCTAGAGTAGTGTGAAGGCGATAATTTTTGGACGTACCTTGAGGTGTGAGCCTTGGCGGCCTATTTATAGTGTTTGTGTAGTAAATGCCTCAATAGGTCATTTATTACTTGATGGGCCTTGGGCCTTGTAGGTGGCTGATTAGCCTTTGAGGGGGAAAATGTCTTGTTGTTGTAACCTTGTGGGATTTTGGGCTGTGGGCCCAATTGGGAGCCAATTTGGCACCCAAACAAGTTCGTTGTTATTTACTCTAGTAGACATATTTCTTTTAATTATTACGTTTGTCACTACAAATCTTCAATCATTAGATTCAATCATAAATAAGTAAACATTTAGCTCTTCTTCTCCATTGAATAAAAAAAGTCAAACAAAAAAGTAAAATTTTCATAAAAGTAGATATTATAATAAATATATAAGGAGTCAAGTCTAACAAAACCTTACATGATTATGAAGTACGTACGAGTGGTATTTAATAATCTATCGTACTTAATACACGAATCGAAGAACCAATAAGCCATTCAACAAATTTTCCGTTGAAAAGTTCTACAAGTACGAGTATAAAATCCATGATTTGAGTTGTCTAGGGCAAGAGGACGACTCGCCCCTTAAATTTTCATGCACGAATAAACTCTAATTTAGCAACATATAGAGACGTATAATGTATTAATAAGTTTGAACCATAAAACTACTCCCTTCGTCCCAAATTATTTGCACCATTTTGACGTTTTGTACTATTCACATAATTTACTTTAACAGTTTTTTTTCTAGTATATGAAAATAAATGTTATGGAGTAGTATGTAATACTGCCTCTTGTGTGATTTTAATGGTCTCTCTTTCCCTTAGATTGTGGGGCTGTATCCCATGTGATTAAGGACATCAGCTTTTTATCTATGAACTTAAAGAATATGACAGTTAGATTGAGATAATAACAGTATGTAAAGTTTTTTGGGAAATCCATATTTTTTATGTGACAATTGCAATTTTGTTGTTGTGATTTGTAGGTGAGTATTACTTCCTATGTTCTTATTTAAATGACACAATTATTTAGTCACGTTTACCAATGCACGATTTGAAACATTAATATCTTCAGTTTTTTCATGAAATACTCCTGAGTTTTGGCGTAATTCACCAAATGCCCCTCGACTTTCAAAAATTCACCAAATGCCCCTCATAAATATCTTAATACCCAAAATACCCTTACTAACAACGCATCATTAGTCCTCCGTTATGTTGAAGATAAATAGTATTCACATTAAACTAGTTTTATTAAGTCAATAGTTACCTTTAGTTTGTTAGTTTGTTACGTAGATTATATTCTTTTGTTTATATCTCTAATTATAGGATAATAAATAATAAATATTTAGTAATTATCTCTTCTAGGGTTACTTCCCTATGTAAGCCTGTTTAAAGGCACTTTACCTGTATATATAAATCACTGATAATCTTCTCTATTCTTATATGGTATCACAGAGCTACGATCCATATTTTTTTGCTATTCTTCTCTTCGGCACAACTATGTCTCTCGATCGATAACCAATCCCTCATTCCCAACTATGCCGATTCCTTGAAGCCCTTCACCGTCTTCCATTTCACAATGCCATCAATCTCATCCCTACAAATTATATAGATTGGCGTATCCAGCTCAAGGCTACTCTCCTAGGGTATGATCTTTACAAGTTCGTTCATGGAACGAACCCTCTCCTCCTGCGTCCGTTGTTGTTGATGATGGTACCTCCGCAATTAATCCCGCTGCACTCCCTTGGCTTCTCCATAATCAATTGGCTTTTGTTGCTCTTGTAGGGCTTCTCAAGATCTTGTTCCGCTTGTCTCACAATCCGGTACTCCCTCTGTTCCTTATTGTTTTACCCATTGTGAAGCTTGGGTGGTTTTTAAGAAAATTGGAATCTTGGTTTGGGTGTAATGATTGGGTGTAAGAGAAATGATTGTGTTTAAGAATGTGTAAGATATTCGTTTTTAAAGAATAAAGTAAGGAGAGAGAAAATAATAAAGAAATAAGGGAAATGGGAGATATTTGATTAAAATAGTCAAAAATCAGAAAAAATCTGATTCAACCAAAATTCAAACGAAAATTCAATCCAGAAATTCGACCCAAAATCAACCCAGAAATTCGAACAAAATTAACCCAGCAGAAAATCGACAAAAATCAAACCCAGCAGAAACATGCATGAACCCAAAAATTCGTAACACCAACCCAAAAATTCAAACATCAACCCTAAAAAAATCGAAACATCAATCCCAAAAAATCCACCCATAAAACCTACAAATTCACCATCATACCACAATTTCAAACCATAAAAATCAACAAATTCGAACCATAAAAATAAAGATAAACAAATTCATAAATTCGAACGATAAAAATTAAATAAAAACCGACAAATTTGAACCATATAAATCAAGAAAGTAAAATAAAAATTTACAATTTCACCATGAATCCAAGATTTAGAATATTTAGAGGTCAAATTCGACCATGAAAACTCTAGATCAAGAACTTTTATGGTCGAATTTCACCATCTAAAGCCTTTATATATAGTTTTTTTTTCTAGAGGATGGTGGTGGAGGCAGCAGAGGTGTGGTTGTGGTGGTGGTGATTGCGGCAGAGATCTAGAATTTCACCACATAAATTCGATTTCATGGTTAAGATTTGTCGAAAACCTGAACAAAGAGATTTTGCAGAAGAGAGAAATCTAGATTTTTAAAAAATAAGAGAGATTTTGGAGGAGAGAGAGTAGATCGTGAGAGGAAGAAGAAGAGGAATGAAGAAAATCAGAGAGTTTTTGGAGGAGAGAGACAAAAATGTGAGAGGAAGAAGGAGAGAATGAGGAGAGAGACGTGTGAAAATGATGGTCAAAAGGAGGTGAGAGAGTGAGTGTATGGGGAAGGGAGATGAATTAAATAATAGGGGTTGGGAAATTTTGGTGGGAATTTGGGTAGAATCTTTAGGTATTTTGGTAAATAAAAGGGGATATAAGGGTATTTTGGGAAAAAATATATGGCCAAAAATAGAAAAGATTCAAACTAGGTAGAACTTTTAGAAACGCCTAGAATAGAAACGGGTAGAACATTAAGGAACGGAGGGAGCACTACTCAAGAGGCAATGAACATTCTTGCCTCCACCTATGCGAATCCCTCTCGTGGACACCTCAAACAAGTCAAGGAACACCTCACCAAAATCACCAAAGGTAGCCGCAACATCTCTGAGTATATGTAAGCCATCAAGCAATGTACTGATCGTCTCGCCTCCATGCATGGGAAAACTGATGGACCATGAAGATATCGTTGACAAGGTATTATCTGGCCTTGACTATTATACTTACAAGCTTATTATTGATTCTATTAATGCTATGGACTCACTTATTTCCTTCGAGGAATTACATGAGAAACTCATTACCAGGGAACTGTTAGCTAATTCAATGGTCTCTTCTCCTTGCTTTCTTGCATATGTACATGCAGCAACCTACAAGGTAAGACCTCAACACTCGGTCCCTGCAACTACTGCCTACAACTCGGATTTACTCCCTAATCCCTGTACCTCTAATGTTGTTGCTGCTAATACTAGAGCCAACCAACAATTTCTCGGAAAATGACACCGGCGTTGTAACCAAAGTCATGCTCTCGATCAGTATACAACTTTTTAAGCTCTCTTCCCCACTATTAATGTGCCTACTGCAACTCAGGCACAGGTTTTCTAGAAGGGTTATCAACCCCCTCATGCTCATCTAGCCATTGTTGGTCCTTCATGTTCAAACTCATGGCTACTTGACAGTGGTACGTGCCTTGCACCATGTCACCAATGATTTAGCAAACCTCTATCTTAATTCTCCATATGATGGCACCGAGGAGCTCATGATTGGGGATGGCTCTTCACTTCCCATCCATAACACTGGCTGTTTCTCAATCTCTACTACATATTCCTCTTTTCAATTTTCTAATGTGTTACATGTTCCGTCCATCTCTAGAAATATTATGTCCATAAATAAATTCTGTCAAGATAAAAATGTTGGTATTGAATTCTTACCTCTTTGTTTTCGTGTCAAGGGTCTTTCGACGGGTAAAACACTCCTCCAAGGTTTAGCTAAGGTCCGAACTTATGAATGGAATCCAAGTCCTCCTCGAGTCTTTGCATCTCTCAAGTCCCTCAAGCATGAGTGGCATCATCGCCTAGGACATCCGGTTTCTTAAACTTTAGGAGTCTTAAACTCCAGTTTTAATCTAGCAATTCCGGCTATATTTATCAATTTCGCATTGTAATTCTTGCAATATGAATAAGAGCCACAAACTGCCATTTTCTTTATCTACTCTTACTTCTACTGGCCCTCTTGATTTAATCTTCACTGATGTATGGACATCACCATTACACTCTTATGATGATTTTAAATACTATGTGATTTTTGCGGATCATTTCACTAAGTACATATGGCTTTATCCCCTCGAAAATAAGTCTGATACGTTTGATGTTTTTCTACGATTTCGAGCTCTTGTAGAAAAATATTTCAAACGCCCTATTATTCGTGTTTTCTCGGATAATGGTGGTGAGTATTTAATCTCTAATGGAATATCTCATCTTACTTCCCCTCCACACACACCCGATCATAATGGGTATGCCGAACGTCATCATAGACACATTGTTGAAACTGGCCTTACACTTTTGTCCCATGCCAATCTTCCTCTTGACTTTTGGCCGCATGCTTTTGCTACGACAACGTATCTAATCAATAGGTTTCCTACTGCCTCCTTGAATAACTCCTACCTTTATCTCAATCTTTTTAATACTCCTCCTAATAATCATAAACTGAAAAACTTTGGTTGTCTATGATATCCATGGTTGCGTCTTTACTCTACTCACAAGCTCGATTCTCGTTCTTTTCCTTGCATATTTCTTGTCTACTCTCCTACTGAAAGTGCATATTATTTCTATAACCCCCCTACTAAGCGCACCTACGCCTCACGTCATGTTAAATTTGTTGAGGAGGTCTTTCCCTATCCTAAGTTATGCTCAGATTACATCCCCTCTAAACAGTGGCGTATCCAGGTTTTTGAAATAGGGTAGACATTTTTTAACAAACTCTTACTCCTTCTATCCCTACAAATGTTTGTTCTATTTAACTGTTCATAGTCTCCAAACAAACTACTTAATATGTAAATATCTCCAAGTCTATACACGTAAAAATCATAGAAAGTTAATATTCTAAAATTATACATTGAAAATGAGTCTAACAATATCCGACATGATCAATTATATTAATTGTAGGTTAGTGAGAATTTATGGTGAAACTTTTTAAAGTTTAACCCAAATAAATCTAATGGGGCATAAATTTACGGACGAAGGGAATACCTCAATACCATTGAGTAAAATAAAGTTAGTTCTTTCAAAAAAAAAAAACCATGCAAAAATTGATGTTTGTAGCCATCGAACACATGACCTCCCATTAAAACTTTGGAAACCAAACCATTACACTACAAGTCTACAAGTGTTTAATTAGTGCATGATTTTTATCTAATGCATTTTAAAAACTGTTTCATTTACTTTTACATTTTTTTGGGAGGGTAGACAAATGTCTACCCATTGTGCAATGTAGATCCGCCAATGCCTCTAAAACAGCTTCAATTAATAAGTGGTGCACCATACCCATTACTGTCATACCATTTCCTAATACCCATCCCACTCCTACTGAGGCTGCCCCCCACACACCCCTCCCTCACTTATTACTTCCGCTTTCTGTCCTCCTCCTCCCCCTCATCCTACTCGAACTATAGTCTCACCAGACTACAGAATAATATAGTCAAGTCAAACCCCAAATATGTTCATCATGTCATGATTCCCTCTTCGCCTATTGAGCCTTCTTATATCACCCGAGCCTTAAAGGATACTCAATGGCGAGCTTCCATGACAGATGAGTTTAATGCTCTTACCTGAAATAATACTTGGGAACTCGTACCACCTTCTACCTCTCACAACTTGGTTGGTTGCAAATTGGTTTATTGCATAAAGCATAAACCTGATGGTGCTATTGAATGGTTCAAAGCACGCCTTCTCACCAAAGGTTTTAATCAAAGGCCAGGTATTGATTATGCCGAAACATTCGACCCTGTTTTAAATCCAACAACAGTGGGCCTGATGTTATCTCTTGAAGTTACAAATGATTGGGCCTTGCGCCAACTTGACATCTACACTGCTTTTCTTCAAGGCTCTTTGAAGGAGGATGTTTTTATGTCTCAACCTCCTGTTTTCTTGGACAAAGACCACCCCTCTTATGTATGTAAACTTCACAAACCAATCTATGGTCTCAAGAAAGCCCCAAGAGCTTGGTACCACGAATTTCGAAACTTCCTATTGTCCTATGGTTTTTGCAACTCTAGGGCTGACTCCTCATTGTTTATGTATCAACAAAATGGTACTAATATTTATTTACTGGTTTATGTTGATGACATAATAGTTACATGACTTTCTACAACAGCTCTTCAAGACTTCATCGACTCTTTAGCCACCCGGTTCTCCCTGAAAGATTATGGTGCATTATCCTACTTCTTGGGCGTAGAAGTACTACCTCACAAGCATTTGTCTGTTTCTGAGCCAAAGAAAATACAATACTGACTTACTTGGGAAAGAAAACATGTCCGATTGCAAAACGGTCTCCACACCAATGGTTGTGCACCCTCCTCTCAACCTTACTAATGGTACACCTTTGTCTTCTCCAACAGAATACAGAGCTCTTGTAGGGAGCTTACATTACTTGTCGTTAACTAGACTGTAGGGGAATACAGTTAAATACATATAACATGTGCGGAACAATCCCCAAATCCAGGAAACATGTATAAAGCACAGATTAAGCAAACTTACATTCGAAGCGTGTTTTCCCGAGTTTATGATTCACGAACACGAACAAAGAACTCCAATCTTCGTTCCTCTATTTGGTTCACCGACACGTTCAGATCCGTCTTGGGATTCGTAGCTTAGACGTCACTCAAGAGTTTGTGCTTTTGGGAAGAACACATCCATGGAGGCTAAGAGAGAATTAGGGTTTCTCTCTCTTACTTAGGGTTTCATGTGTGTAAAATGAATTGTGTGTGTTGGAAAAGTGTACTTAGGTTATTTGAATAACCTAGTAGTCATAATAAGCAAGCCAACCAAGTTGGCCGGCCAACCCCACACGCGAAGCAAGCAGCAGGCGCGCACTGCTGGGCCGTGGGCCGCGTGCCGTTGCTGCTCCCCTCTCCTTTGATCCACGCGCGCCACACAGCGAAGGCCTTTGGGCCAGTGCTGCATTGTCATGCGCGCTGCGCCCATGGGACTTGCGCTTGTGCACTCCGGCTCGTGGGTTGCTTTCGTGTTGCGATTAAATTATCCTACGATAATTTATTTATCGTTTCGTACTTGACGGTCCAATGTCATACGATATGATTATTCGTCTCGCCTAGCTTACGAATATACGCAATACGATATACGATTTCACGATCCAATGTTAAATCGTATAGTTATGTTTTCCGAACTAATTTCCTGAAAAGCTATTAAATGAATTTCCGATTCATTTAATCTGGTGATCTGTTACATGCCAATGGTGTGACCTTATAGGTTCAGTCAAGAGTAAGCCGGGAGCCTAATATAGATTAGAACTCACTGATCGGAAGCATTGCTCCAGCTAGCTGTTCCGATCACTTGATCTCACTGAATGAATTGTTCGTAATTAATCTGAACCTTGGTATTGGACTAATGCACCTTGGGTGAAGGACATATTTCCTTCAGTCTCCCACTTGTCATTCAGACAAGTGTGCATTCCGATTCCTTTGTCTCTTGGTGTTACCTACTGAACATAAGGTAAGATCCAAGCCATCCTTATTAGGTCCAGAAGTGTTTCTCGAATTACTGAGTGCAACTGGTAAACTTTTACAGAAGGTTAAGCCTTAACCATTCTGAGCACGGCCATGCATTTTCACAGTATCTAACTCTTCGAGAGGCCTTGTACAATAACAACACCATGTCCTATCGAAGATAGGAGGACAATCCCTTCTTGTAACTTATGAACAACTTACTTTGATTCATAGTAAGCCCAATAACTGCTTTTATAGCCTCCTTTTACGGTGCGACGTTTAGCGAGCATTAAAGAAAACTAATTCTCAAACAAGAAGCCATAACTACTCAGATTCTGAGGAATAGGTTCCAATCACCATTAATGAGAACTACGTGTGACATGACTTTAATCTTTAAAGTGTTCTCATGGTCAATCCGATACAAGATCCAATAAGTATCTATGCAAATGATTTTTGACATCCAGTCCATCTAGTTCAAGAGAATGAACTATAAATCAACTTGCAATCTAATCTTCATTAGTCATTGGTCTTACAACCTTTCAATGACCTGGATTAGGGATCCTTTTGTGATTTCAATATTCAAGTTCACTTATGGGTGTTTCTTTGTCAAAGAATCCATCTTGACATCCCATTTGAATAGTTTAAATCACTTGGACTTCATCATTTAATACTAAACCAAGATTAAATGAAATATGAAATATGAAATATAATTTCATAAATGATAAATGTTTAAACCAAATTCTTACCAATTTGTGGGCCTCTAACCCAAAATCAAGCATTTAATGTTTTACAGATATAGGCCTTTCACCCAATACTTAAAACATTCATGGAACTCAAACTTGATTCCATTTCTGCATATATGAGTGTTGTATCTCATTCAATGCAGAGGTTTAGTTTATCATACTTTGTTATTCTTAGCATCTTTTCTATCGAAAGCCTTTCGATGTAAGATGAAAAGATCTTTGAATATGTTTATAGAATGATCTAGTCTTTCATTGCTGTTTAGAGTGATAATCATATTCAAAATAGAAAATCATCAGGATAGCAGACTTGTGATCAACCTGAGTTCATAGAAGAACTCCCACTAAAAACAATTCCCTTTTATTGCTTCTTAGGCAATAAATGAATTGATTTTAATTATCTAGAATTTCAAATGATGCTTCTGTTAGGTTATGATACATATGAATAAACATAAATCATGCTGAAAAACCATAAATCCAGGAAACATATTATTAACACATAATCATTTAGCATAATTCAGATGCATACACTTTGTAGCGTTCCCTCCCTAGCTGCGCCCGAACCGAACAAGAACAAGTCTTTAGGACTCCAAGTGTCGTCCCTCCGTAGATAGTCCACAGCACGTCCGGATCCGCCTTAAGATTGACCAACTAGAATCGCCTTTAAGGTACTATAAATTTCGGCTAATAGGGCAAGTGTTTGTGGCTGATTTTGCTTGAAAATCTTACCTTTTAAATACTTCAATTCTCGATGTAAATATGTGACCCTAGGCACCTATTTATAGAGTTTATGGAAAGGAATTATAATCCTATTAGGATACTAATTAGTTTAATTAGGATTTCACTAAAACTCTTTTAAACTAATTCTATCTTTATTAGGATTAGGATTTAATCAATGAACGAATTCCATCAGCTTTAGGATTCGTATCGAACAGAAACGTTGCACGACCACGAGCGTGCCGCACAACCCGCGCAGGCCTTGCAGCCCACACAAGCAGGCGCTGCTCGCAGCCCACGAACATCAGCCCGCGCGCGCGCGCCTTGGCCTTTGCTGGGCCTGGCCTTGCGCTGGGCCTGGCGTGGCCTTGGCTGCGTTGTGTTGGGCGCTTGGCTTGCTGGACGCGGGCCTAGCTTCGTGCTAGGCCTTCGTCTAGCAAGTCTCGTCCGATGCTAATTCGTACGATACGCTTCCGATTAAATTCTCGATTCCGGAATTCATTTCCGATACGAACAATATTTAACATTTCCGATTCCGGAATTAATTTCCGTTTCGAACAAATATTTAATATTTCCGTTTCCGGAATTATTTTCCGATTTCGATGATATTTCCCATTCTGACAATATTTCCGTTTCCGGCAATATTTCCGATTCCGGCAATATTTCCATTTCCAAACATATTTTCCGATACGTACCATGTTTCCGTTTCCGGCAACATCTACGACTTGGATAATATTTATATTCCCAATACGATCCATATTTCCGTTCCCGTAATATTCATCGTTTCCGGAGTATTCACTTGCTTTCCTTGGACGATCTCAGCTCCCACTGAAACCAAGATCCGTCGATTCCAAATATCCATAGATGGAGTATTTAATGCCATTAAATACTTGATCCGTTTACGTACTATTTGGGTGACCCTACGGGTCCAGTCAAGAGTAAGCTGTGGATTAATATCATTAATTCCACTTGAACTGAAGCGACCTCTAGCTAGGTATTCAGCTCACTTGATCTCACTGAATTATTAACTTGTTAATTAATACTGAATCGCATTTATTAGACTTAACATTATATGCATACTTGGACCAAGGGCATTATTTCCTTCAGTCTCCCACTTGTCCTTAGGGACAAGTGTGCATTTCCTAATTCTTTTGTCGCTCGATGCTTGCTCTTGAACATAAGGTAAGAGTTGTCATCCTTATTATGTCCAGAGGTGTTTCTCGGTTTAAGAGTTCAACTGATCAAATAAACAGATAATCATAGCCTATGATTCATCTGAGCACGGCCATGCATTTTACAGTTTCTAGCTCTCCGAGTGGCCTTGTACAACTTTTAAGCATCTCATCCCGATTTATGGGAGGACAATCCCAATCTTGCGATCTTGAGATTAGACTTCGTTTGATAGATGATTACCTGAGCGTTGCCTTTATAGCCTCCTTTTACGGTGCGACGGTTGGTCAACGTCAAAGTAAGCAGTTCTCAAACAAGTAATCTCAAATCACTCAGGTATTGAGGATTTAGTGTCTAATAATTTTAATGAAATTTACTTATGACAGATTTTCATCTCTTACAGTAAAGTTTCATAGGTCTGTCCGATACTAGTCTTCCCAAAGTAAGTATCTATGCAAATGATTATGACATTGCCATGTCCACATAGTTCAAGAAACAGAACTACTAGTCATCTTGCATTCTAGTCGTCTAATGTTTTCTATGCGTCCATCTTTATAGAAAACTCCGACTAGGGACCATTTTCAACTTTTGACATTCAAGTTCACTTGATAGACATTTCTTAGTCACAGGACTGGTCCTGACAGTCTATCTTGAATATATCGTCAAATTGAAGGGACTCATCATTTGAGACTAAACCAAGATTAAATGGAATATAAAAATTCATTTCATATATGATAAATGTTCAACCCCAATGTTTTACAACCATGGGCCTCAAACCCATCTTTTAAAACAGTTCATGGAATTCAGAGCTATGCTTGATTTTCAGTGCTACAATGTGAGTGTTGCTTCTCACTTGTTGCGTAGGTTTAGTTATCATCCTTTTCCAATCTTAATATCTTTTTCATCGAATGTTCTTCGAGATAGATGATAAGATCTTTTGAGTATGTTTATTTTGTGATCTAGTCTTTCTTGCTACATTAGTGGTTCTACGCATTTTGCAATGAAGAACCAAGTCAGCACACATGTGATCTTCCCAAGTTCAATGAAGAACTTCTTTAACATAAACAACCCTGTTTAATTGCTTCTTAGGCAATAAGTACTTTTACTTCAACTCTATAGGTTGCTAGTGATGCTTTGTTTGGATTTACTTATCCAAGCAGTTCACAGATATGTGGAAGACTTTCCAGCTGTATCTTAGAACATCGAAATTAATATTTTAATTTCCCACGCAACAACTCATGGTCTCCAATCCATGTTGCCATTTCAAAACACGATGCTCTATAGCTCGTACTTGCCAATGGTTAACTCCAAAGGGATCTTTCTTGATCATTTGCCAGTGTTTATGCGTGTAGCATCAATATTTAGCATAACTTTATTTCCTTGAGTCAAGAACTGTTCCTATGTACCTTTTCAAGTACCATAAGTTTTTCTTGATCTCAATCTAGTTGATCGTCACTTAGATCAATAGAGATTGGTATATGTTCATCATGCCTAAATTCATACGATACGTTTTTGGCGATCCTCATATTATATCATACATGATAAATTCTTTTGCAGAATAATTCCCAATTGAATTCTATTCATGTAAATTTAGCTCTTTCTAGTTTCAGTAGATACTAAATCCAGCTAAATTCTTTGACATATAATATAGGTTAAGAACCTCACTTAGATCCTTTGATGTTTAACTTAGTAAATGCTTATACATAGTTCAAACATCTTTTACTTAGATTTATTCATATGGGTCGAATATCTCCAATGAAGTCTTTCGTGTTTGATTCAGTAAATGCCTTTACTTAATCCAGAACAATATTATAAGATATTTGTGAATGGATCTTAATACCCAGTATGCACTAAGTTTTGCCTTGGTCCATCATTGATGAATAATTTCAAATTTAAGTCATTAGCATTTGAATGTTATTTCACAATAGAGAAATATGTGTGTGATACACATAGGACCAATTAAGTTTTATGTACTCCCACTAAACTTCTTATATATCTATAAGAATTATGTACATTTTATGAAACTAAAATAATTATTAGCTTCTCTAAAATACATTCCCAATTCCCAATTGCTTGCTTAAATCTGTTCCTAGATTTCATAAGCTAGCTTTCCTTCTCAAGCTTTATTTGGATCCACAAATCCTATGACATGCCATGTACATAGTTTTCTTCCAACATTTGATTGAGGAATACGTTTTGTCATTTAATTGCCATATGTACCAATATGCAATCATTGCTTGAATTATAGACTAAAGCATTACGATTTTTCATGAGGTTTCAACACAATCCGCACCGTGAATTTGCTTGTAACCTTTAGCAACTAATATAGCTTTGAGTGTGAAAATAATTCCGTGTTTGATGGTTTTTATCCTTAAAACCAATTTGCAACCAATAGGTGTTTAATCTATTCTTGCAAATCAAAAATTTTTTAATTTTGTCATCAAAACATTGGTTATGTTTTATGGCCTTTAACCATCTAAAACATTTGAGTCTATATATGGCCTCTAACCATTTTAGGGAATCTGAGTTTCGTCATAGCTTTCTCACAGGTCACAAACTCATTAATCTACATGATAATAGTTTGACTGCAAGTTGTAGGTTTCTTCACTATCTAATAGAAGAATTGCATAGCTTCAGTGACCTGAACTCCATGTTTCTTCACTATCTAATAGAAGAATCTCATAGTTTCAGTGACTTGAACTCTATGCCTACTTGGGTATAGAACATCGATCAAACAATAGAATATCAACGGCCACTTGAAAGTCCTTTGAATATTTTGTTCTCCTTGAAGCACTTGTAAAGTCTTCTAAGAGATGTCTATTCTTTAAAAGCCACTTCTAAAGTCCTTAAAGAATACGTGTTCGGATTTTCTAAAGAACTTCGAAAAGCCTTCGGAATGTCCGTTTATGTTTTTTGTTCGCCTCGAAAGCTTTCGAGGTCTCTTTTCTCCAACTTGTCATTTTGGAAACGAATCACCAAAAGGACATTATTTCGAGCAAACAAACATTATGTTCTCAAAAATTCGTGGTAGAAACAATACCCTTGTGTCTCATTTGAATAAATCACAATGAAACATATATCTATTATTGGGCCTTAGTTTGTTGAATAACAAACACTAAGCTCCCACTGAGTTTAGGAACTCTGTAGATATATTATGAAAAGATATTCTGAAATTACTTTTCAATAGCTTTGACGAATTTGGTTTAGTTTGGTGGTAGTTGAGCATTTTGTTTTAGAAATTATAAGAAAAGTCTTTATGATTTATCATTGATCGAATCAAGTACTAATTGACTTCGATCGTTCCAACTTAGATATGCCATATCTCATGGAGCTAGATCGTGAAATTACAACACACAATCATTGATGATCAATTTGGTCACAAGTAATCATTAACATGATCTATCCTAGATCTTTATGATTTCTTATATCACTTTGAGTAAATAAACCAACATTCACTCAAATCTAGGTGAAATAATAAAGTCATAAAATCTTTTTCTTTAGCTTTGAATTCTATTGTCTAGGCGTTCTAACAATCGTTAATATCTTTTGTTACTTTCAACAAGTAAGACTAGCTTGTCTTGAATTGATCTAGAAATCAATCAACTTTCAAAAGTCCATCGAAATAGAGATTATGAATGTTAACTTGTTGATATGGTCTAAGCAACAATGCCAAAGATTAGTGGAACTCAAATCAAGAGGTTGATTTGAACCTAGTAAAGTTTTTATTGTTAAAGAGTTGTTTGTTTTTAATTAAGCATATTGACTCAATCTTAAATGACTATTTCATTCAAATAAACAAACAAACAAGCATTGTTTTCGTTCTTCTGAATGTGAGTCTTTCTGTGTTTGAAGCAGAAATTTCGGTATGCTGATTATGGAACGAAATAGCCATTAAGTTCCAGCCTTTGAAAGTACTTAAAACAAACCAGATGACCCTACAACTAATGCAACATTGCCATGCTTCATTTCCCACTTGTAGGTCATTAGTGTATCCTAGCTTCCATTGTTTGAGTTATTACCGAAGTAAGAACCTCAAGCGGTATATGATACCAAGGAAGTTTGATTGCTAGGTTACTTCTCTTTAATCATAAACTTATAGGTAGAAACGGAATTGTAAATTTCTTTCATTTGTTCCTTTGTTTTCCTATTTATTGTACCCTTTCTAATAGCCTTAAGAATTGAATTCTCTAGTGTTGACTTTTATACTTTGTTAGACATGTCCGATGTCATTAATTCCAACAGAGTTTTTACAATTTTATTTATATTGAATATTCTGTTTCAACTAGATGATCTTACTAGAAGCTTCTAAAGCTCTCTAAGAATCGATCAATTCGAATGTCTAGGGACTAGACTCATTCGAGAATCAAATGGAAAAAGATATTAGGTTGTTAACCATTGGTAAAGCTGAGCGTTTAAACTCAATGCTTTATGATCTCAAAACCACATTGTATTTTGAATCTACAAGCACCAATCGGTTTGTCCTTCGACTTTGATACTCGAAAAAAACCATAAAAGTCGCTAAAAGAAACGCACATTTTAAATTGCTCATTTTCTCTCATTTCCGTGAATCGTTCTTGGATTCACTACCAATCGAGGAAATTTACTGTTACCTTTCTAAAAGGGTTTACTGCAGTGCAAGATATTTAATTATAAACAATAATTAAAACATACATTGAAGCATGCAAAGTCTAAACATTTATCATGAGTAATAACTTGAAAATTAAAGCAATCATGCAATTTAAACAAGTTATTGGCATTCTATTCGAATTTATTGTTCCGACAGGTGTGAATAAAATGATTCCAAGACCCTAAAATCATTGAAGAATTAAGCACATTATGTATGTTGACTCAATTCTAAAATATTTTAGGTAAGCAAAATCCTTGTGCTAATAGCCTAGAAACTACTCTTGGTTGATAGGTACGTCTAAGAACTTATTAGGAAAACCTATCGAATTTGCCACGACATAAAAGGACTCCTTACTTATATCGTTGAGTTTCACCAAAACTAACATGTACTCACAATTATTTGTGTACCTTACCCCTTTAGGATCAATAAGTAACACCTCGCTGAGCGTAAAACTATTACTAGATTGATGTAAAGGTTATCCAAGTAAGTGTTATTTTGGCATGGCACCTTTTAACTCAATTTGTAAAGTTTGGAACTTAAGGCTCTTACTATGTTGGTTAGATTTTAAGTGAACTAAAATCCTTAATCATGCAACATAATCAAGCTTCAATCTCATGCATATTTAAGACATATTTAAAGGCAATAAATAACTTAAAGCATGCATAAGATAAATGTGATCTAGTATGGCCCGACTTCATCTTGAAGCTTCAACTTCAAAGTCCGTCTTGAAAATGGATTGGAAACTCAGTCTTAAATTTCACCATGGGAGGCTCCATTTTCTTCAAACAGGATCAGCTATAATTAAACTAATTACAACTATTTGATGGTACGCAGACAATATTTGAATTGAAAAACAAATTTGGTGCATTAGACCAATTACATTCAAATTAATGGTACGCAGACCATATTTTCTATCCTGAGCCATACTAGTCACTTCATAACCTGCAAAACAGTACATATAGAATATATACCATTCACCCATTCATTATCATGAATGGCCCACATAGTTGGTTAGTAAAAACACATTGTATGCATCACATAAATATTTGCAGCAATTAATCAAGGGCACCAATAATCTACCAATTATTCAGTCCTTTTTAATTCTGATCAAGTTGTTTAACCTTAAAGGATTTGTAGACCTAATCAAGAGTTTATGACTAAAATTTCTCCCACTTGAACCAATACATTCATATGCTTTACTAATTTTAAACATAAAAATGTATTTCTAGTCTAACCGGAAACATACAAATTTAATTAAAATTTAAAGCTCATATAAATTTATAATTGAATCCATTTTATTTAATTTATTTTTCAGTTGAATTAAATGAATTTAAATTAATTCAAGGTTTAATTTTAGTAAAATAATTAGTATAAATAAAAATTATAATAATTATAATATTCAAAATTAAAATCCGAGAAAACAATTTAAATTATTAATTTTAAAATTAATTAAAATTATTTCCGAACTGAAAATCTTAAATTAAATTCAAAACGCGTCAACCGTAACACGACGAGGCACTTGGGCTTGCGCCCAAGACCCATCGAGTCATGAGGCAGCCGCGCCCCATCGACTGACCGCTAGGCGCGCATGAGCAGGCCACACGCATCGTAGCCATGCCAGGCCATGCTGCGCGCAGCCCGCATAGCACGACGCTACTGCTTTGCTCGCTGGGCAAGGCAGCGCGCGCTGTGGCGCAGCTCGCTTGCTGCCCACACGCGTCTGCTCGCCTGGCACACGCCACGCCCTCCGCCCATCGCCCATTAAGTCGCACACGCCCAGCTCCCTTCCTTCGCGCGCGCGCCTCTTGTTTGTTGCTCGTTGCATTCGTACCGCATGGGCGACGAGCTCCCTTGCTCGTCGTCGCATGCCCGCACTATACAACACCCCTTAAGGGTAACACGTAGCTTCCTTTGCTTTGTGCGTGCAACATTTATGAGCGTTTTCATAAAAAATTAAAATTTTTAATTTAAAATTAACGACAAATTAATAAATCATATTAATTTCATAATTTTAGGGCGAAAAATCGAAAATTTATTAATTAATTAATTTCCGATTAACATGGATTCAAATCTAGGTCATAAAAATTTAAAATTTAACATAAATTAACAATTTTTATGGTGGATTTTAATCATGGATACCTAATTAAATTATTAATTAATGATGAAAAACAAATCAATTCTAAATTATTTGAATTTCAACAAATTAATCATAATTACAAATTAGGTTGTATAATTAACAAGTCTAGGCATTCATAATTGTTAAATATATACTGTAGGTCAATCAAAAATTCAAGATTTATCAACAAGAATCGCAAATATTCAATTTAACATCTTAAATTTATAAACTTTTGCGTTCGACAAACTTAAACCTCCGAAAAGTCATAGTTAGGCTTCGAATTTGCGAATTCTGGGTTCGGCCGAAAATTACTATTTTTGTCAAAATTTTAGAATGCCTTTTACATGCAAAATTGACACAAAAATCACTCGATTTGGTTGAGTAACGAATATTCTGCCGAAAAACTGCGTACATATAATTAAATAAACGCAATTTGCAATTAATTACGAAAACTAATCACCCCTTTAATTCCTTGCAAATTTGTAAAATTTAACCATGTTCATGCAATTTAGATTATGAAAATACTAAGAGGCTTGTGATACCACTGTTAGGTTATGATACATATGAATAAACATAAATCATGCGGAAAAACCATAAAGCCAGGAAACATATTATTAACACATAATCATTTAGCATAATTCAGATGCATACACTTTGTAGCGTGCCCTCCCTAGCTGCGCCCGAACCGAACAAGAACAAGTCTTTAGGACTCCAAGTGTCGTCCCTCCGTAGATAGTCCACAACACGTCCGGATCGGCCTTAAGATTGACCAACTAGAATTGCCTTGGTGGCGGTCACTAAATTAGTGACTGCTTTAGTGGCGGTCACTAAATTTGTGACTGCCTTTGCGGTCGGTAATTATGCAAATATCATTTGCAGCCAATTTTGTAAAATCGCATATTTACCTGTATTATATGCCTGTATAAATATTATATATGTACTTGTAAATATTATATATGCCTGTATATATACGAATTTATATAAATTCTGCAAAATCGTATGAAACCTGCTCGATGCTATAATATTAAACCTGTTCAAAGTCATACAACAAAGATTCATAATACACATAATGTTGTCCAAACATGTTAATACAAAAAGTTATAACTAGTTCAAACTAATACAAGAATACTAACTACCTAACACAAAGGTGTCCCGCCGCCGGTTGGATCTCGAGGGTCCTGCGACTGCGAGAAAGGAAAACCAGTACATTGACTGAACATCCGCTCGTAAGACTCCATTGCCTTTTTCATCTGGGAGGCATGTTCTTCTCTTTCTTGTCTCTCCCTTTCTCTCTCTTGTCTCTCCCTTTCCATCTCCCTTTGGTGCTCTAGTCGCTCTGCTTCTCTTTCTTCTCTCTCCCTTTGCCTCAAAAGTAGATCGTCCTCCATAGCCTTTAACATCTGATTTTTTGTTGTTTCAAGCTCAATGGATTTTTGGGTCAACTGTTGTTGAGTCTCTTCCAATCGAGATGACATTTGAGAATAAATAGATGGGGTGTATGAGCTAGAAGAACTACCACCCCTTCTAGATGGTGCAAAGTATAGAGAGTCTCCACTCCCCAGCCCGGGGACCTTTCCCTTCTTTCTCCCACCTACTGTCTCAAAGTAGATTTGGTTGGGATCTTTAGCAATGCCTTTTTCAACACATTCAGCAACATTTTTGTCATAGTTTTCCTACAAGAATTAAAATTATTATCACCCATGCATAACAAATATATTAAATTGAGCACATTTAAACTTAAAACATATATAGGCTAAATAAGGCATTTTCGCTCCCATTTTTCAACTAAAAGAACTAAGGGCTGATTTTAAACTTAAAACATGTTTCATAAGCTTTGTTTTCACTTGCTAAGTCACATTCAAACGTAGTTACTCACATCTAAGGCGTATTTGGTCGTTATAGGTCATATATTGCCTAAAATGTCATTTTCTCGCCCAACTTTGATCTAAGGAACCAAACTTGTCATTTCAAACCATTTACATGTTTTATGTGGCATATTCAAGGTTTCTAAAACCGATTCTAAGCAATTTAAGCACATTTAAGTCATATTTGGTCAATATAGGTCATATATAGGCTAAATAAGGCGTTTTCGGTCCCATTTTTTAACTAAATCACCTAGGGGCAGATTTTAAACTTCAAATGTGTTTCATAAGTTTAGTTTGAACTTGCTAAGTCACATTCAAAGGTATTTACTCACATCTAAGGCCTATTTGGTCGTTATAGGTCATATATTGCCTAAAATGTCATTTTCTCGCCCAACTTTGACCTAAGGAACCAAACTTGTCATTTCAAACCATTTACATGTTTTATGTGTCATATTCAAGGTTTCTAAAACCGATTCTAAGCAATTTAAGCACATTTAGGACATATTTGGTCGATATAGGTCATATATAGGCTAAATAAGGCGTTTTCGGTCCCATTTTTCAACTAAATCACCTAGGGTCTGATTTTAAACTTAAAAAGTGTTTCATAAGTTTTGTTTGAACTTGCTAAGTCACATTAAAAGGTATTTACTCACATTTAAGTCATATTTGGTGGATATAGGTCATATATAGGCTAAATAAGGCATTTTCGGTCCCATTTTTCAACTAAATCACCTAGGGTCTGATTTTAAACTTAAAACATGATTCATAAGCTTTGTTTGAACTTGCTAAGTCACATTCAAAGGTATTTACTCACATCTAAGGCCTATTTGGTCGTTATAGGTCATATTTTGCCTAAAATGTCATTTTCTCGCCCAACTTTGAACTAAGGAACCAAACTTGTCATTTCAAACCATTTACATGTTTTATGTGGCATATTAAAGGTTTCTAAAACTGATTCTAAGCAATTTAAGCACATTTAAGTCATATTTGGTCGATATAGGTCATCTATAGGCTAAATAAGGCATTTTCGGTCCTATTTTTCAACTAAATCACCTAGGGTCTGATTTTAAAACTTAAAACATGTTTGATAAGCTTTGTTTGAACTTGCTAAGTCACATTCAAAGGTATTTTTACTCACATCTAAGGCCTATTTGGTCGTTATAGGTCATATTTTGCCTAAAATGTCATTTTCTCGCCCAACTTTGAACTAAGGAACCAAACTTGTCATTTCAAACCATTTACATGTTTTATGTGGCATATTAAAGGTTTCTAAAACTGATTCTAATCAATGTAAGCACATTTAGGTCATATTTGGTCGTTATAGGTCATATTAAGGCTAAATAAGGCGTTTTCGGTCCCATTTTTCAACTAAATCACCTAGGGTCTGATTTTAAACTTAAAATGTGTTTCATAAGCTTTGTTTGAACTTGCTAAGTCACATTCAAAGGTATTTACTCACATCTAAGGCCTATTTGGTCGTTATAGGTCATATTTTACCTAAAATGTCATTTTCTCGCCCAACTTTGAACTAAGGAACCAAACTTGTCATTTCAAACCATTTACATGTTTTGTGTGGCATATTCAAGGTTTCTAAAATTGATTCTAAGCAATTTAAGCACATTTAAGTCATATTTGGTCGATATAGGTCATATATAGGCTAAATAAGGCATTTTCGGTCCCATTTTTCAACTAAATCACCTAGGGTCTGATTTTAAACTTAAAATGTGTTTCATAAGTTTAGTTTGAACTTGCTAAGTCACATTCAAAGGTATTTACTCACATCTAAGGCCTATTTGGTTGTTATAGGTCATATTTTGCCTAAAATGTCATTTTCTCGCCCAACTTTGAACTAAGGAACCAAACTTCTCATTTCAAACCATTTACATGTTTTATGTGGCATATTAAAGGTTTCTAAAACTGATTCTAAGCAATTTAAGCACATTTAAGTCATATTTGGTCGATATAGGTCATATATAGGCTAAATAAGGCATTTTCGGTCCCATTTTTCAACTAAATCACCTAGGGTCTGATTTTAAACTTAAAACATTTTTTATAAGCTGTGTTTGAACTTGCTAAGTCACATTCAAAGGTATTTACTCACATCTAAGGCTTATTTGGTCGTTATAGGTCATATTTTTCCTAAAATGTCATTTTCTCGCCCAACTTTGAACTAAGGAACCAAACTTGTCATTTCAAACCATTTACATGTTTTGTGTGGCATATTCAAGGTTTCTAAAACTGATTCTAATCAATGTAAGCACATTTAGGTCATATTTGGTCGTTATAGGTCATATATAGGCTAAATATGGCCTTTTCGGTCCCATTTTTCAACCAAATCACCTAGGTTCTGATTTTAAACTTAAAATGTGTTTCATAAGTTTAGTTTGAACTTTCTAAGTCACATTCAAAGGTATTTACTCACATCTAAGGCCTATTTGGTCGTTATAGGTCATATTTTGCCTAAAATGTCATTTTCTCGCCCAACTTTGAACTAAGGAACCAAACTTGTCATTTCAAACCATTTACATGTTTTATGTGGCATATTAAAGGTTTCTAAAACTGATTCTAAGCAATTTAATCACATTTAAGTCATATTTGGTCGATATAGGTCATATATAGGCTAAATAAGGCATTTTCGGTCCCATTTTTCAACTAAATCACCTAGGGTCTGATTTTAAACTTAAAACATGTTTCATATGCTTTGTTTGAACTTGCTAAGTCACATTCAAAGGTATTTACTCACATCTAAGGCCTATTTGGTCGTTATAGGTCATATTTTGCCTAAAATGTCATTTTCTCGCCCAACTTTGAACTAAGGAACCAAACTTGTCATTTCAAACCATTTACATTTTTTGCGTGGCATATTCAAGGTTTCTAAAACTGATTCTAATCAATGTAAGCACATTTAGGTCATATTTGAGCAGTCGCTAAATTTACGACCGTTTTGAAGGCGGTTGGTAAATTCTAAATTTACCAACCTCTCTTCCTTCGGTCGGTAAATTTAGCGACTGCTTAATTTTCGGTCGATAAATTTAATTTTACTGACTGTTTGTTTGGCGGTCGGTAAAAACGGTTGGTAATAACGCGCTTTCTTGTAGTATAAATTTCGGCTAATAGGGCAAGTGTTTGTGGCTGATTTTGCTTGAAAATCTTACCTTTTAAATACTTCAATTCTCGATGTAAATATGTGACCCTAGGCACCTATTTATAGAGTTTATGGAAAGGAATTATAATCCTATTAGGATACTAATTAGTTTAATTAGAATTTCATTAAAACTCTTTTAGACTAATTCTATCTTTATTAGGATTAGGATTTAATCAATGAACGAATTCCATCAGCTTTAGGATTCGTATCGAACATAAACGTTGCACGACCACGAGCGTGCCGCACAGCCTGCGCAGGCCTTGCGGCCCACACGAGCAGGCGCTGCTCGCAGCCCACGAGCGTCAGCCCGCGTGCGCGCGCCTTGGCCTTTGCTGGGCCTGGCCTTGCGCTGGGCCTGGCGTGGCCTTGGCTGCGTTGTGTTGGGCGCTTGGCTTGCTGGACGCGGGCCTGGCTTCGTGCTGGGCCTTCGTCTAGCAAGTCTCGTCCGATGCTAATTCGTACGATACGCTTCCGATTAAATTCTCGATTCCGGAATTCATTTCCGATATGAACAATATTTAATATTTCCGATTCCGGAATCAATTTCCGTTTCGAACAAATATTTAATATTTCCGTTTCCGGAGTTATTTTTCGATTTCGATAATATTTCGATTCTGACAATATTTCCGTTTCCGGCAATATTTCCGATTCCGGCAATATTTCCATTTCCAATAATATTTTCCGATACGTACCATGTTTCCATTTCCAGCAACATCTATGACTTGGATAATATTTATATTTCCGATACGATCCATATTTCCGTTTCCGGCAATATCATCGTTTCCGGAGTATTCACTTGCTTGCCTTTGACGATCTCAGCTCCCACTGAAACCAAGATCCGTCGATTCCAAATATCCATAGATGGAGTATTTAATGCCATTAAATACTTGATCCGTTTACGTACTATTTGTGTGACCCTACGGGTTCAGTCAAGAGTAAGCTGTGGATTAATATCATTAATTCCCCTTGAACTGAAGCGGCCTCTAGCTAGGCATTCAGCTCACTTGATTTCACTAAATTATTAACTTGTTAATTAATACTGAACCGCATTTATTAGACTTAACATCATATGCATACTTGGACCAAGGGCATTATTTCCTTCAGCTTCCCTTTTTGAATGCTCCAACCAGTTCACAGAGATGTGGGAGATACATCTTTCAACTGAGAACTTGGAAACTAATCATTGATTCAGTTTCCCATGCATCACATATGGTTTAGAACCCATGTTACCACCTTTTAATCACGATGCCTAATTGACCGTGTATGTTTGTGGTTTTCCTAACAACAAGGTTAAACTTTTGCTTAGGCAAATGCATGTAGCATCAAAACTTTAGTTCATCTTCACTTCCTCTTATTAAGTGCTCATCCTACATATCCAAATGTATTGGATGTTCTTGATTTTGTTCTAATGATCTTTGATCAAGATCAATAGAGATTGGTATAAACTTGTCACGATCCAATGTTCACGAGTTATCTTGGAGATCTATATATCACAGCATACATGATTAATTATAATGAAAAAACCATTCGCATTTTAAAATCTATCCATTTAACTTTTAGCTTTATTCTGTTTCAAGAGACACTGAATCTTGCTAAAATCTTGGCATTGCCATGTGATATAAGGTGAAGGCACCTATTCAAGGTCCTTCATGTTTAACTTTAGTAATAACAGCCTAGCTTTATACTTAGTTAAAGCATTCATTACTTAGACTTACTCATATGGGTTGAGAGTCTCTTTTAAGTCTCTCAATTGTGTTTGATTTAGTAATTACTTTCACAGAATCCAAACAACGCTTTAGATCCTATCTAATAGATCTTTAACCTAGTATGTTCTAAGTTTCGCCATGGTTCTAACATTAACAAATACTTTCAAATCTAACCATTTACAATTTGAATGTCATTTTCAATAGAGAGATATGTATCTCATATGTAAAACCAATAAACATGACTTAGCTCCCACTAAAATCCTCATCTACAAGATGATCCATATTTTCATAAAGCTATGATTGCTCAATAGCCTTATTGAAAATATGGTCCAATTCCCACTAGCATGCTTTAATCTACAAATAGATTTCTTAAGCTTGCTCTTTTATCTAGCATCCAAAAATTTTACATTGTGTGATGTACACAATTCCTTTCTACAAGTCCAATTGAGGAAGGTGTTTCATTTCCCAATTGCCATATTGCCATATGCAATTATTGCTAGATTTATCCAAAATAGTTCAAGCATTCCGACTTGGTGAAAAAGATTTCAACATTATCAACACCGTGAAGTTGTTTATAATACTTAACCACCAATCTAGCTTTTCTTTTGTATGTGTATACAATATCATCTTTGTATGTTTTGAAAACATGTTTGCAACCAATGGGAGTGAACCCTTTATGAAAATCAACGTTGTATATTTAGAAAACATGTATGCAACCAGCGGGAGTGAGCCCTTTATGAAAATCAACCAAATCATAGATTTGATTCTTTAAGATGAAGATGCTTTGGATGAAATGTCCTCAAACCATAATAATGTTTATGATGGCCTCAAACCATACTTGGGAATTTTAATTCGTCGTAGCTAACCTGTAACTCGTATGTTCTTGAAGCACTTCCAAGTCTTCATGGTTTTATTTCCTCAAGATATCTATGTATCTATCTTGGTTGAATTCTATTCCTTATACGATTTACCTGGGTATTGAACATCAAACATTAGTGTCTATAAAGACATTACTCAAGTCCTTTGAGTATTAGGATTCTCTTGAAGCACTTCTAAAGTCTTCATGAGGCTCTTCCAAATGCTTTTAAGTACGGAGCTCTTCCAAAGACTCCTAAGTATCCTACATTTGTTTGTTGCTTGACTCGAAGTTCTTTTGCGGTCACTTCGAGGTCATTTTTCTCCCACTTGCCTGTTTGGAAATATGATGGTTTCCTAAAAGACATTATCTAGAGCAACAACCATATGTTCTCAGATTTGTGGTAGAATCAATACCTTTGTTTCTACGAGTCGCTCATAAAGAAACATATATCTATTATTGAGTTTGTTTAATGTAAACACTAACTCCCATTGGGTTTGACAACCCTAGATATATATATGTACTGAAAAGATATGCTGAACCGAAGTTCAATCCTTATGACATCTTATCTTAGCTTTGACAATTTGTTTAGTGTGATAGTCACTTGAGAGTATCATTTAGAAACTATATAGGAAAGTAGTCGTGATTATCGTTAATCGAATAGATTCCGATTTCTCCATTTGAACATACCATATTCTTATGGAGCTTCGATTGTCATAATGCCATATAAACAATCTAGATAATCTTTCTTGGCTCATGCAAACAATACCTTGACCCAGCCTAGATGTTCTAAAATTTTTGCCAAGTTGATTTTATACCCTTTTGTGAATTACATTGAAGCATTTCACATATTTCACCTTGAGTAAATATAGCCATATTTTCTCAAATTCTTGTAAAATAGGTAAGTCATAAAATCCATCTTTGGCCCATGCACTTTATTGTCTAGAAACTTCTAACAATAGTCCATTTCTATGTCATGTTCAACAAGAAAGACCCACGTGTCTTAAATTAAATAATTTTCAGAAATCCATGCCATGGAATCTTAGAATGTTGTCTTGTTGATATGGTCGTATGACATTGCCAAAGATATGTGGAACACAAATCAAAATATTTTATTTGAACATTTGGAAGTTTGAGTGTGAAGAGATTTGTTTGTGTATTAATCAATCATATGCCTCAACCCTTAAATGACCATTTCATTCAAATAAACACTTGACGAATGTTTTTGTTTATTTTGAATGTGAGTCTTTCTGTTGTCCAAACAGAAATTGTTTATGATGATTAATGGAACATAATACCATTAAGTTCCAGACTTTAGAAGGACTTTAAAACAAACATGATGATCCTACAACTAATGTAGCAAGACTTTGCTTCATTTCCCACTTGTAGGTCAAGTAACCAGACTTAGCTCCCGGAATTTGAGTTCTTAACCAGAGTTAGAACCTCAAGCGGTAATCTAATACCATAGGAGTTTATTTGCTAAGTTGTTTCTCTTTAACATAAACTTCAAGGTAGAAATCGAATATCTAAATTCATTTCTTTTGTTCCCGTTTCCTATCCTTTCTAGCACGTTTTCTTATAATCCAAAAGATTTTACTCTTTGCTTGATCTCCTTACTTTGTTATGCTTACAAAGTCCCTTTCTTTTATTCACTTTGAATGACAAAATGCAATGAGTCTAGTTCATTTATTGAATCAAAAGAAAATTTGTTGTTAACCATTGATTATACATGAGTCTTTAACTCAATACTTCATTATTCCAAAACTACCCAGTATTCTGAATATATGAGGTCCAATTGGTCTACCATTGAAACTTTAGTTTGAAAAAAACCATGAAGATAACTATAAGAAAATGGAATTCAAGATACGCTCTCACTCTCCTTTTCTTTGAGAATCTCTCTCAAAATTAGTTACCAATCGATCGAGGAAGTATCGCAGTTCTATTGTCCGAACGCAATAAGATTGAAGATTTACGATTCTACAGAATGAACTAGCAAAGAAAATATTTATCATACTTTAATAACTTGAATAAAAGCATTCACGCAATCATTAAAGCTATTAAACAATTCATTCATGCAAAAAATAAAACATGGTCCAAAAATGAATGAAACGATTCCAAGACCCTAAAAGTCCTAAATCCTTAAGCAGCTTTGGCATGTCTTAAGTCTTTTAAGATTCTAGGTAAGCAAAACCTATTGCTAGTAATCTCCAAATTACTCTTGGTTAATAAATTAATACCATAATTTATCCCATTGCCACAACATATGCCTTTGTTGTTTGAGTTACAACCACAATCAACTTACTCCTTTGGGACGCCTTACCATCTAAGTCAACTAAAATAGCCCCTCGCTTTGGCGGAAACCTACTACGTTAGATCCTTAGATTTTTGTAAGTGCTTGATTTGGAAGACAATTTTTGAACTCAATATTACTTTGGACCTAGTTGTTTCTATGTCGGTTCAATTATTTAGTGAACTAAATCTAATCGACATAAAAACAATATTATGCATAATATACATTCATTCACAATATATATATATTGGGAAAATTTGTCAGAAAGGACCTTTTAAAACACAAAAATTGTGAGAAAGGACCTTTTAAAAAAAAAGTTATGAAAGAAGGCCCAATTGAATTTTTTTGTTGTGAATAAGGACCATAAGCCATATTCCGGTAGTCAACGACTGTTTTTCGGCGTTGACCATCACGTGACACGCACGTGTATAACATTTTTTTTTTAAAATCGTATAATTATGTTTTCCGAACTAATTTCCCGAAAAGCTATTAAATGAATTTCCGATTCATTTAATCCGGTGATCTGTTACATGCCAATGGTGTGACCTTATAGGTTCAGTTAGGAGTAAGTTGTGAGCCTAATATAGATTAGAACTCACGGATCGGAAGCATTGCTCCAGCTAGGTGTTCCGATCACTTGATCTCCCTGAATTAATTGTTCGTAATTAATCTAAACCTTGGTATAGGACTAATGCACCTTGGGTGAAGGACATAATATTCTCCGTGAAAGATCTTGGTGCATTATCCTACTTCTTGGGCATAGAAGTACTACCTCACAAGCATTTGTCTGTTTCTGAGCCAAAGAAAATACATTCCTGACTTACTTGTGAAAGCAAACATGTCCAATTGCAAACCGCTCTCCACACCAATGGTTGTTCACCCTCCTCTCAACCTTACTAATGGTACACCTTTGTCTTCTCCAACAGAATACAGAGATCTTGTAGGGAGCTTATAATACTTGTCGTTAACTAGACTTGACGTGGTATTTTTTGTAAATCGACTATCACAGTTTATGCACGACCCCACTGACTTACATTGGGCTGCTCTCAAACATTTGCTCCGTTACTTGAAAGGCACGACTGACCATGGTCTTACATGAAGGAAATAATGCCCTTGGTCCAAGTATGCATTCTATGTTAAGTCTAATAAGTGCGGTTCAGTATTAATTAACAAGTTAATAATTCAGTGAGATCAAGTGAGCTGAATGCCTAGCTAGAGGCCGCTTCAGTTCAAGTGGAATTAATGATATTAATCCACAGCTTACTCTTGACTGAACCCGTAGGGTCACACAAATAGTACGTAAACGGATCAAGTATTTAATGGCATTAAATACTCTATCTATGGATATTCGGAATCGACGGATCTTGGTTTCAGTGGGAGCTGAGATCGTCACAAGCAAGAAATGAATACTCCGGAAACGATGATATTGCCGGAAACGGAAATATGGATCGTATCGGAAATATAAATATTATCCAAGTCGTAGATGTTGCCGGAAACGGAAACATGGTACGTATCGGAAAATATTATCGGAAATGGAAATATTGCCGGAATCGGAAATATTGCCGGAAACGGAAATATTGTCAGAATCGGAAATATTATCGGAATCGGAAAATAATTCCGGAAACGGAAATATTAAATATTTGTTCGAAACGGAAATTAATTCCGGAATCCGAAATATTAAATATTGTTCGTATCAGAAATGAATTCCGAAAACCGGGAATTTTATCGGAAGCGTATCGTACGAATAAGCATCGGACGAGGCCTGCCGGACGAAGGCCCAGCACGAAGCCTGGCCATCGCCCAGCAAGCAATGGCGCGCCACAACACAACCCAAGTCTGCGGCAGGCCTACCGCAAGGCAGGCCCAGCGCGCAGCTTAGGCCATGGCAGCCTCGTGGGCTGCGGTAGCTCGCATGGGCTTCGTGGGCGTGTGGGCTGTGCGCGGGCATGGCCTGCATGCTTGCGGGTCATGCTCGTGTGTGTGTTTGTGTCCATGCATAATTCCTAAAACTATTAGGATTTGATGTATGATTAAATTCCTATTCCTATTAGGATTATTTAATTAAATAGAGTCCTTGTAGGATTCTAAGTTTAATTAAATCGTATCCTACTAGAATTCCAGTTCCCTTTCCAAACCTCTATAAATAAGGGCCTAGGGTCATAATTTATACGAACGATTGAAGTATTCAAAGGGTAAGTTTTTGAAATAAAGTTCAGCCACACTCTTGCACAATAATAACCGAATTTCCTAAGCACCTTAAGGGCGATTCTAGTTGGTCAATCTTGAGGCGGATCTGGACGTACTGTGGACTATCTACGGAGGGACGACACTTGGAGTCCTAAAGACTTGTTCTTGTTCGGTTCTGGCGCAGCTAGGGAAGGCACGCTACAAAGTGTATGCATCTATACTATGCTAAATGATTATGTGTAAATAATATGCTTTCCTGGCTTTATGGTTTTTCCGCATGATTTATGTATTGTCATATGTATCATAACCTAACAGTGGTATCACGAGCCTCTTATTATTTTCATAATCTAAATTGCATAAACATGGTTAAATATTACAAATTTGCAAGAATTGAAAGGGGTGATTAATTTTCGTAATTGTTAATTAATTGCAAATTGCGTTTATTTAATTATACGTACGCAGTTTTTCGGCAGTTTCTTCGTTACTCATCCAAATCGAGTGATTTTTGTGTCCATTCCGCATGTAAAAGGCATTCTAAAATTTTGACAAAAAAAGTGTTTTTCGGCCGAGCCCAGAATTCTCAAATTCGAAGCCTAACTATGAATTTTCGAAGGTTTTAGTTTTTCGAATGCAAAATTTCGTAAATTTAAGATGTTAAATTAAATATTTGCGATTCTTGTTGATAAATCTTGAATTTTTGATTGACCTACTGTATATGTTTAACAAGTTTGAATGCCTAGCCTTGTTAATTATGCAATCTAATTTGTAATTATGAATAATTTGTTGAAAATTGGAATAATTTAGAATTAATTTGATTTTCATAATTAGTTATAATTTAATTAGATACCTATGATTAAAAACCACCATAAAAATTGTAAATTTGTGTTAAATTTTAATTTTTATGACCTAGACTTGAATCCATGTTAATCGGAAATCAATTAAATAATGAATTTTCGATTTTTCGCCCTAAAATTATGAAATTAATATTATTTATTAATTTGTCATTAATTTTGAATATAAATTTTTAATTTTTATGCGACTCGCTCATATAACTTGCACGCACAAAGCAATGGACGCTACGTGTAACCCTTAAGGGGTGTTGTATAGTGCGGGCATGCGACGACGAGCAAGGGAGCTCGTCGCCCATGCGGTACGAATGCAGCGAGCAAGGGTATGGTGCACGAGCACAAGGCAGCAGCCCTGCCTTGTGTCGTGGGCTGTGAGCAATGGGCGCATGGGCAAGGGCGAGAGCAAGGCACGAGCAGTCGCGTGTGGGCAGCAAGTGTGCTGCGCCACAGCGCGCACTGCCTCGCGCAAGCATGCGGATCCTCGCGCGCAGTGAGCGCAAGCTCGCGTGCCACGAGCGCTACGCACAGCGAGCGATGGCTCGCATAAATCGAGCGCTGGGGCGCGCAGCGAGCGATGGCTCGCGTGCATCGAGCGCTGGCGCGCGCAGCGAGCACCAGCTCGCGTGTTCGATTGATGCCTTGAGATGGTGAGCAGCAGCGATGCGACGCAGCGCACATGGCCAGCGATGGCTGTGTGCGTGTGGCCCATGGGCGTGCGTTGCGTGGGATTGTTGCGTTGCGATTAGATCGTTTTGAAATTTTAATTTGAAATTTCCAGTTTACGTAATTTTAATTAATTTTAAAATTAATAATTTAAATTATTTTCTTGGATTTTAATTTTGAATATTGTAATTATAATAAATTTTATTTATTCTAATTATTTTACTAAAATTAAAATCATGAATTAATTTAAATACGACTGAAATTAAATTAAATTTATGGATTCAATTATAAATTTATATGAGCTTTAAATTTTAATTAAATTTGTATGTTTCCGGTTAGACTAGAAATACATTTTTATGTTTAAAATTAGTAAAGCATATGAATTTATTGGTTTAAGTGGGAGTCCTTTTTAGTCATATACTCTTGATTAGGTCTACAAATCCTTAAGGATAAAACAACTTGATTAGAATTAATAAGGACTGAATAATTTGTAGATTATTGGTGCCCTTGATTAATTGCTGCAAATGTTTATGTGATGCATAATGTGTTTTACTAACCAGCTATGTGGGCCATTCATGATAATGAATGGGTGAATGATATATATTGTATATGTACTGTTTTGCAGTTTATGAAGTGACTAGTATGGGCCAAATAGGATAGAAAATATGGTCTGCGTACCATTAATTTGAATGTAATTGGTCTAAAGTACCAAAGTTGTTTTTCAATTCAAATATGGTCTGCGTACCATCAAATAGTTGTAATTAGTTTTAATTATAGCTTATCCTATTTGAAGAAAATGGTGCCTCCCACGGAGATTTTCAAGACGGACTTTGAAGTTAAAGCTTCAAGATGAAGTCGGGCCATACTAGATCACATTTATCTTATGCATGTTTTAAGTTATTTATTGCTTTTAAATATGTCTTAAAATGCATGAGATCAAAGCTTGATTATGTTGCATGATTAAGGATTTTAGTTCACCTAAAATCTAACCAACATAGTAAGAGCCTTAAGTTCCAAACTTAAAAATTGAGTTAAAAGGTGCCATGCCAAAATATACACTTGCTTGGATATCCTTTACATCAATCTAGTAATAGTTTTCGCTCAGCGAGGTGTTACTTATTGGTCCTAAAGGGGCAAGGTACACAAATAATTGTGAGTACATGTTAGTTTTGGTGAAACTCAACGATATAAGTAAGGAGTCCTTTTATGTCGTGGCAAAATCGATAGGTTTACCTAATAAGTTCTTAGACGTACCTATCAACCAAGAATAGTTTCTAGACTATTAGCAAAAGGCTTTTGCTTACCTAAGATGTTTTAGGATTAAGTCGACAAACTGTGCTTAATTCTTCAATGATTTTAGGATCTTGGAATCATTTCATTCACACCTGCCGGAACAATAAATTCGAATAAAATGCTAATAACTTGTTGAAATTGCATGATTGCTTTAATTTTCAAGTTATTACTCATGATAAATGTTTAGACTTTTCATGCTTCAATGTATGTTTTAATTATTGTTTATAATTAAATATCTTGCACTGCAGTAAATCCTTTTAGAAAGGTAACAGTAAATTTCCTCGATTGGTAGAGAATCCAAGAACGATTTACGGAAATGAGAGAAAATGAGCAATTTAAAATGTACGTTTCTTTTCGCGACTTTTATGGTTGTTTTCGAATATCAAAATCGAATGGCAAACCAATTGGTGCTTGTGAATTCAAAATACAATGTAGTTTTGAGATCATAAAGCATTGAGTTTAAACGCTCAGCTTTACCAATGGTTAACAAACTAAAATCTTTTTTCCATTTAATTCTCGAATGAGTCTAGTCCCTAGACATTCGAATAGATCGATGCTTAGAGAACTTTAGAAGCTTCTGGTAAGATCATCTAGTTGAAACAAAATATTCAACATAAATTAAAATGGTAAAGTACCTTGTTGGTGACATTGGACATGTCTAACAAAGTATAAAAGTCAACACTAAAGAATTCAATTCTTAAGACTATAAGAAAGGGTACAAGAAATAGGAAAACAAGGAACAAATGAAAGGAGTTTACGATTCCGTTTCTACCTATAAGTTTATGTTTAAAGAAAAGTGACCTAGCAATCAAACTTCCTTGGTATCATATACCGCTTGAGGTTCTTACTTCGGTAATAACTCAAACAATGGAAGCTAGGCTACACTAATGACCTACAAGTGGGAAATGAAGCATGGCAATGCTACATTAGTTGTAGGGTCATCTATTTTGTTTTAAGTCCTTTCAAGGCTGGAACTAAATGGCTATTTTGTTCCATAATCAGCATACCTAAATTTCTGCTTCAAACACAGAAAGACTCACATTCAGAAGAACAAAAACAATGTTTGTTTGTTTGTTTATTTAAATGAAATGGTCATTTACGGGATGAGTCAATATGCTTGATTAAAACAAAACAACTCTTTAACAATAAAAACTTTACTAGGTTCAAATCAACCCCTTGATTTGAGTTCCATTAATCTTTGGCACTGTTGCTTAGACCATATCAACAAGTTAACATTCAAAAGCTCTATTTTGATAGACTTTTGAAAGTTGATTGATTTCTAGATCAATTTAAGACAACTAGTCTTACTTGTTGAAAGTAACAAAAGATATGAACTATTGTTAGAACGCCTAGACAATAGAGTTCAAAGCTAAAGAAAGATTTTATGACTTTATGGATTTGAGTGAATATAGGTTTATTTACTCAAATGTGATATAAGTTGTATCTGTTTGGCTAGTTCAAAGATTCATAAGTATAAAATCCACTTGGCAAGAAATCATAAAGATCTAGGTTAGATCATGTTGATGATTACTTAAGTCAAGAATGATCATCAATGATTGTGTGAAATAAAATTCACAATCTAGCTCCATGGCATATCTAAGTTGGAATGATCGAAGTCGATTAGTACTTGATTCGATTAATGATAAATCATAAAGACTTTTCCTATAATTTCTAAAACAAAATGCTCAACTACCACCAAACTAAACCAAATTCGTCAAAGCTATTGAAAAGTAATTTCAGAATATCTTTTCATAATATATCTAAAGAGTTCCTAAACTCAGTGGGAGCTTAGTGTTTGTTATTCAACAAACTAAGGCCCAAGTATAGATATATGTTTCATTGTGATTTATTCAAATGAGACACAAGGGTAATGTTTCTACCACGAATTTTTGAGAACATAATGTTTGTTTGCTCGAAATAATGTCCTTTTGGAGATTCGTTTCCAAAATGACAAGTGGGAGAAAATAGACCTCGAGAGTCTTCGAGGCGAACAACAAACATAAATGGACATTCCGGAGGCTTTTCGAAGTTCTTTAGAAAATCGGAACACGTATTCTTTAAGGACTGTAGAAGTGACTTTAAAGAATAGACATCTCTTAGAAGACTTTACAAGTGCTTCAAGAAGAATAGAATATTCAAAGGACTTTCAAGTGGCTATTGATATTCTATTGTTTGATGTTCTTGTTAGGTTATGATACATATGACAATTCATAAATCAGGCGGAAACAACCATTAAGCCAGAAAAACATATTATTTACACATAATCATATAGCATAATTTAGATGCATACTCTTTGTTGCGTGCCTTCCCTAGCTGCGCCCGAACCGAACAAGAACAAGTCTTTAGAGTGTCGTCCCTCCGTAGATAGTCCACAGCACGTCCGGATCCGCCTTAAGATTGACCAACGAGGATCGCCCCTAAGGTACTATAAATTTTCGGCACTTTTGAGCAAGATGTGTGACTGAATTTTTCTCTCAAAAAACTCACTTTGAATACTTGAATAACTCGTTATAAATTGTGAACCCAGGCCACATATTTATAGGGGTATGGAAAGAGAATTGGAATCCTATTAGGATAAGAACTAATTAAATTAGAATTATAATAAAACTCTTATTTAATTAATTTATCAAATAGAATTAGGAATTTAATCATTAAACGAATTCTGCATGTTTCAGGTTTCGTATGCGAACACAAACACTTACGCGAGCATGACCCGCAAGCGTGCAGGCCATGCCCGCGCACAGCCCACACTGCCGCACGGCCCACGCGAGCTACAAGCCCACGCGAGCTGCAGCAATGCTCGCAGCCCACTGCTCGCAGCTGCGCGCGCTGCGCGCGCTGTGCGCTCTGCCACGGCCTGCTGGGCCTGGCCTTGCGCTGGGCCTGGCGTGGCCTTGTTTGTTCGTGTGGCGCGCTTGGCTTGCTGGGCGATGGCCTGGCTTCGTGTTGGGCCCTCGTCCGGCAGGCCTCGTCCGATGTTTATTCGTACGATACGCTTCCGATTAAATTTCCGATTCCGGAATTTATTTCCGATACGAACAATATTTAACATTTCCGATTCCGGAATTAATTTTCGTTTCGAACAAATATTTAATATTTCCGTTTCCGGAATTATTTTCCGATTCCGATAATATTTCCGATTCAGACAATATTTCCGTTTCCGGCAATATTTCCGATTCCGGCAATATTTCCATTTCCGATAATATTTTCCGATACGTACCATGTTTCCGTTTCCGGCAACATCTACGACTTGGATAATATTTATATTTCCGATACGATCCATATTTCCGTTTCCGGTAATATCATCGTTTCCGGAGTATTCATTTCTTGCCTGTGACGTTCTCAGCTCCCACTGAAACCAAGATCCGTCGATTCCGAATATCCATAGTTGGAGTATTTAATGCCATTAAATACTTGATCCGTTTACGTACTATTTGTGTGACCCTACGGGTTCAGTCAAGAGTAAGCTGTGGATTAATATCATTAATTCCACTTGAACTGAAGCGGCCTCTAGCTAGGCATTCAGCTCATGTGATCTCACTGAATTATTAACTTGTTAATTAATACTGAACCGCATTTATTAGACTTAACATAGAATGCATACTTGGACCAAGGGCATTATTTCCTTCAGTCTCCCACTTGTCCTTAGGGACAAGTGTGCATTTCCTAATTCCTTTGTCGCTCGATGCTTGCTCTTGAACATAAGGTAAGAGTTTTCATCCTTATTATGTCCAGAGGTGTTCCTCGGTTTCAGAGTTCAACTGATCAAATAAACAGATAATCATAGCCTATGATTCATCCGAGCACGGCCATGCTTTTCACAGTTTCTAGCTCTCCGAGTGGCCTTGTACAACTTTTAAGCATCTCATCCCGATTTATGGGAGGACAATCCCAATCTTGTGATCTTGAGATTAAACTTCGTTTGATAGGTGATTACCTGAGCGTTGCCTTTATAGCCTCCTTTTACGGTGCGACGGTTGGTCAACGTCAAAGCAACCAGTTCTCAAACAAGTAATCTCAAATCACTCAGGTATTGAGGATTTAGTGTCTAATAATTTTAATGAAATTTACTTATGACATATTTTCATCTCTTACAGTAAAGTTTCATAGGTCTTGTCCGATACTAGTCTTCCCAAAGTAAGTATCTATGCAAATGATTATTACATTGCCATGTCCACATAGTTCAAGAAACAGAACTACTAGTCATCTTGCATTCTAATCGTCTAACGTTTTCTATGCGTCCAATTTTATAGAAAACTCCGACTAGGGACCATTTTCAACCTTTGACATTCAAGTTCACTTGATAGACATTTCTTAGTCACAGGACTGGTCCTGACAGTCTATCTTGAATATATCGTCAAATTGAAGGGACTCATCATTTAATAAACCACAAATTAAATGGAAAAATGAATTCTTTTTTATTTATTGGAATGATTAACCAATAATGTTTTACAAAGATTTAAACTCTAAAACTTTAAAACATTAAACAGAGACACCAAAGCCATTCTCCAATATGCTTGATTCCCATAGCTGCAGTGTGCGAGTTGTGCTTCGCCTGCGGCAGAGGTTTAGTTAATGGATCTGATATGTTGTCATCAGTACCAATTTTGCTTATCTCGACTTCCTTTCTTTCAACGAACTCTCGTAGAAGGTGAAATCTACGAAATACATGCTTGACTCTCTGGTGGTGTCTAGGCTCCTTTGCCTGTGCAATAGCTCCGTTATTATCACAATACAGGGCTATTGGTCCTTTAATGGAGGGGACTACACCGAGTTCACCTATGAACTTCCTTAGCCATATAGCTTCCTTTGCTGCTTCATGTGCAGCAATGTACTCCGCTTCAGTTGTAGAATCCGCAATGGTGCTTTGCTTAGCACTTTTCCAGCTTACTGCTCCTCCGTTGAGGCAGAAGACAAACCCAGACTGTGATCTGAAATCATCTTTGTCGGTTTGGAAACTTGCGTCCGTATAGCCTTTAACAATTAATTCATCATCTCCACCATAGACCAGGAAGTCATCTTTGTGCCTTTTCAGGTACTTCAGAATGTTCTTGGCAGCAGTCCAATGCGCCTCTCCTGGGTCTGACTGGTATCTGCTCGTAGAACTGAGTGCGTACGCAACATCCGGGCGTGTACATATCATAGCATACATTATTGAACCAATCAATGATGCATATGGAATCCCATTCATTCGTCTACGCTCATCAAGTGTTTTTGGGCACTGATTCTTGCTTAGAGTCATTCCATGAGACATGGGTAGGTAGCCTCGCTTGGAGTCCGCCATCTTGAACCTATCAAGCACCTTATTGATATAAGTGCTTTGACTAAGTCCAATCATCCTTTTAGATCTATCTCTGTAAATCTTGATGCCCAATATGTACTGTGCTTCTCCTAGATCTTTCATCGAAAAACTTTTCCCAAGCCAAATCTTGACAGAGTTCAACATAGGAATGTCATTTCCGATAAGTAATATGTCGTCGACATATAATACTAGGAAAGCAATTTTGCTCCCACTGACCTTCTTGTATACACAAGATTCGTCTGCGTTCTTGATGAAACCAAAGTCACTGACTGCTTCATCAAAACGTATATTCCAGCTCCTGGATGCCTGCTTCAATCCGTAGATTGACTTCTTTAGCTTGCATACCTTTTTAGCATTCTTTGGATCCTCAAAACCTTCAGGCTGTGTCATAAACACAGTTTCTGTTAAAACGCCGTTTAAGAAAGCAGTTTTGACATCCATCTGCCATATTTCGTAATCGTAATATGCAGCGATTGCTAACATTATCCGAATAGACTTTAGCATTGCAACTGGTGAAAAGGTTTCATCGTAATCCACACCGTGGACTTGCCTGCAACCTTTTGCAACCAATCTAGCTTTGAAAACTTCAAGTTTCCCATCCTTGTCCTTTTTCAGTTTGAAAACCCATTTGCTTCCAATGGCTTGGTAGCCATCTGGCAAATCGACCAAATCCCATACTTGGTTTTCAGACATGGAGTATAATTCAGATTGCATGGCTTCTTGCCATTGCTTGGAGCTAGGGCTCGTCATAGCTTGTTTGTAAGTCGCAGGTTCATCACTTTCAAGTAATAGAACGTCATAGCTCTCGTTCGTCAAAATACCTAAGTACCTTTCCGGTTGAGATCTATATCTTTGCGATCTACGCGGGGTAACATTTCTAGATTGACCATGATTCTCACCAGATTCGTCTAAAGATATCTGAGTTTCATCCTGAATGTCATCTTGAGCATTCTCTAGAGTTTGTTGTTCGACTCGAATTTCTTCGAGGTCTACTTTTCTCCCACTTGTCATTTTGGAAATGTGATCTTTCTCCAAAAAGACACCATCTCGAGCAACAAACACCTTGTTCTCAGATGTATTGTAGAAGTAATACCCCTTTGTTTCCTTTGGATAGCCCACAAGGATACATTTGTCAGATTTTGGATGAAGTTTGTCTGAAATTAATCGTTTGACGTATACTTCACATCCCCAAATCTTAAGAAAAGACACATTTGGAGGCTTTCCAAACCATAATTCGTATGGAGTCTTTTCGACAGCTTTAGACGGAGCTCTATTTATAGTGAGTGCAGCTGTATTTAGTGCATGTCCCCAAAATTCTAATGGAAGTTCGGCCTGACCCATCATTGACCTGACCATGTCTAGCAAGGTTCTGTTCCTCCGTTCCGACACACCGTTCCATTTTGGTGTTCCAGGAGGAGTCAATTCTGATAGAATTCCACATTCTTTCAGATGGTCATCAAATTCATAGCTCAGATATTCACCGCCTCTATCAGACCGCAGTGCCTTAATCTTCTTGCCTAATTGATTCTCTACTTCACTCTGAAATTCCTTGAATTTGTCAAAGGATTCAGACTTATGCTTCATTAGGTAGACATAACCATATCTACTGAAGTCATCAGTGAAAGTGATAAAGTAGCTGAAACCACCTCTAGCATTTGTACTCATTGGTCCACATACATCTGTATGGATTAAACCCAATAGTTCATTTGCTCTTTCTCCAACTTTAGAGAAAGGTTGCTTTGTCATTTTTCCAAGTAAACATGATTCGCATTTACCATAATCCTCTAAGTCAAATGGTTCTAGAATTCCTTCCTTTTGAAGTCTTTCTAAGCGTTTCAAGTTTATATGGCCTAATCGACAATGCCACAGATAGGTGAGATCTGAATCATCCTTTTTGGCCTTTTTGGTATTTATGTTATATACTTGTTTGTCGTGATCTAATAAATAAAGTCCATTGACTAATCTAGCAGATCCATAAAATATCTCTTTAAAATAAAACGAACAACTATTGTCTTTTATTAAAAAGGAAAATCCCTTAGCATCTTAGCAAGAAACTGAAATGATGTTTTTAGTAAGACTTGGAACATGGAAACATTCTTCCAGTTCCAAAACTAGCCCAGAGGGCAACGACAAATAGTAAGTTTCTACAGCTAATGCAGCAATCCGTGCTCCATTTCCCACTCGTAGGTCGACTTCACCCTTGCTTAACTTTCTACTTCTTCTTAGTCCCTGTGGATTGGAACATAAGTGTGAGCCACAACCTGTATCTAATACCCAAGAAGTTGAATTAGCAAGTATACAGTCTATAACGAAAATACCTGAAGATGGAACGACTGTTCCGTTCTTCTGATCTTCCTTTAGCTTCAAGCAATCTCTCTTCCAATGCCCCTTCTTCTTGCAGTAGAAGCATTCGGATTCAGAAGTGGGTTGACTGACCTTCCTCTTTACAGATTTGGCGCCAGTTTGCTTAGTTGGGCTGGCCTTGTTGCCACCTTTCTTAGCATTCCTCTTCTTTCCAGATTTCTTGAACTTGCCCCCACGCACCATAAGCACATCCTGCTTATCACTTTTGAGCGTCTTTTCAGCGGTCTTCAGCATACCGTGAAGCTCAGTGAGCGTTTTGTCCAGACTATTCATACTGTAGTTCAGTTTGAACTGATCATACCCGCTATGAAGAGAATGGAGGATGGTGTCTATAGCCATTTCCTGAGAAAATTGCTGATCCAGCCGACTCATATTCTCAATGAGTCCAATCATTTTGAGAACATGTGGACTTACGGGCTCGCCTTTCTTAAGCTTGGTCTCAAGAATTTGCCTATGAGTCTCGAATCTTTCGACTCGATCCAGATCTTGGAACATGTTCTTCAACTCACTGATGATTGTGAAAGCATCTGAGTTGATGAACGTTTTCTGCAGATCCGCACTCATGGTGGCGAGCATTAGACATTTCACATCCTTGTTGGCATCAATCCAACGATTGAGGGCTGCCTGAGTGACCCCGTCGCCTGCGGCTTCGGGCATCGCCTCTTCTAGGACATACTCCTTTTCTTCCTGCATAAGAACTATTTGCAAGTTCCTTTGCCAGTCAAGGAAGTTTTTCTCGTTCAACTTCTCCTTTTCGAGAATTGATCGAATGTTGAATGAATTGTTGTTTGCCATATTAAAAACTACAATTGAAAAGAATAAACAAATAAATAACCATTCACAGTTTCTCTTAATAAACTTAAATTCTAGCATACATGCATAATTCAATGTTTGTTAAGCATTTTATTCAAGTTATGTGTTCCGGCAGGTGTGAATAAAATGATTCCAAGATCCTAAAATCATTGAAGAATTAAGCACAGTTTGTCGACTTAATCCTAAAACATCTTAGGTAAGCAAAAGCCTTTTGCTAATAGTCTAGAAACTATTCTTGGTTGATAGGTACGTCTAAGAACTTATTAGGTAAACCTATCGATTTTGCCACGACATAAAAGGACTCCTTACATATATCGTTGAGTTTCACCAAAACTAACATGTACTCACAATTATTTGTGTACCTTGCCCATTTAGGACCAATAAGTAACACCTCGCTGAGCGAAAACTATTACTAGATTGATGTAAAGGATATCCAAGCAAGTGTATATTTTGGCATGGCACCTTTTAACTCAATTTTTAAGTTTGGAACTTAAGGCTCTTACTATGTTGGTTAGATTTTAAGTGAACTAAAATCCTTAATCATGCAACATAATCAAGCCACAATCTTATGCATAATTAAGACATATTTAAAGCAATAAATAACTTAAAGCATGCATAAGATAAATGTGATCTAGTATGGCCCGACTTCATCTTGAAGCTTTGACTTCAAAGTCCGTCTTGAAAATCTCCGTGGGAGGCACCATTTTCTTTAAATAGGATAAGCTATAATTAAAACTAATTACAACTATTTGATGGTACGCAGACCATATTTGAATTGAAAAACAACTTTGGTACTTTAGACCAATTACATTCAAATTAATGGTACGCAGACCATATTTTCTATCCTATTTGGGCCATACTAGTCACTTCATAACCTGCAAAACAGTACATATACAATATATACCATTCACCCATTCATTATCATGAATGGCCCACATAGCTGGTTAGTAAAACACATTATGCATCACGTAAACATTTGCAGCAATTAATCAAGGGCACCAATAATCTACCAATTATTCAGTCCTTATTAATTCTAATCAAGTTGTTTTAACCTTAAGGATTCGTAGACCTAATCAAGAGTCTATGACTAAAAAGCGCTCCCACTTAAACCAATAAATTCATATGCTTTACTAATTTTAAACATAAAAATGTATTTCAAGTCTAACCGGAAACATACAAATTTAATTAAAATTTAAAGCCCATATAAATTTATAATTGAATCCAAAAATTTTAATTTGATTTCAGTCGTATTTAAATTAATTCATGATTTTAATTTTAGTAAAATAATTAGAATAAATAAAATTTATTATAATTACAATATTCAAAATTAAAATCCAAGAAAATAATTTAAATTATTAATTTTAAAATTAATTAAAATTACGTAAACTGAAAATTTCAAATTAAACATTCAAAACGATCTAATCGTAATGCAAACACCCTACGCATCGCACGCCCATGGGCCACACGCACACAGCCATCGCTGGCCATGTGCGCGCAGCCCATGCGCTCGTCGCATAGCTGCTGCATCTTCCCATCGCAAGCCATCGCACAAGTGGTGCTCGCTGCGCGCGCGCCAGCGCTCGATGCACGCGAGCCATCGCTCGCTGTGCGCGCTCGCCAGCGCTTGCTGCGCGCGCTCCAGCGCTCGATGCACGCGAGCCATCGCTCGCTGTGCGCGAGCCATCGCTCGCTGTGCGCGAGCAATTGCTCGCTGCGCGCGATCGACGCTGGGCGCAGCGCTCGTGGCATGCGAGCTTGCGCTCGCTGCGCGCGAGGCTGCGCGCGCTTGCGCGAGGCAGTGCGCGTTGTGGCGCAGCTCGCTTGCTGCCCACACGCGACTGCCGTGCCTTGCCTTCGCCCATGCCCATTCGTCCATAGCTCGTGGCCCACGACACAAGGCAGGGCTGCTGCCTTGTGCTCGTGCACCACGCCCTTGCTCATTGCATTCGTGCCGCACGGGCGACGAGCTCCCTTGCTCGTCGTCGCATGCCCGCACTATACAACACCCCTTAAGGGTAACACGAAGCGTCCATTTCTTTGTGCGTGCAAGTTATATGAACGAATCGCATAAAATTTAAAATTTATATTTAAAATTAATGACAAATTAATAAATTAATATTAATTTCACAATTTTAGGGCGAAAAATCGAAAATTTATTATTCAATTGATTTCCGATTATCATGGATTCAAGCCTAGGTCATAAAAATTTAAAATTTATCATAAATTTACAATTTTTATGGTGGTTTTTAATCATAGGTTTCTAATTAAATTATAATTAATTATGAAAATCAAATTAATTCTAAATTATTCTAATTTTCAACTAATTAATCATAATTACAAATTAGATTGCATAATTAACAAGGCTAGGCATTCAAACTTGTTAAACATATACAGTAGGTCAATCAAAAATTCAAGATTTATCAACAAGAATCGCAAATATTTAATTTAACATCTTAAATTTACGAAATTTTGCATTCGAAAAACTAAAACCTTCGAAAAGTCATAGTTAGGCTTCGAATTTGAGAATTCTGGGTTCGGCAGAAAAATACTTTTTTGTCAAAATTTTAGAATGCCTTTGACATGCGGAATTGACACAATAATCACTCGATTTGGATGAGTAACGAAGAAACTGCCGAAAAACTGCGTACGTATAATTAAATAAAAGCAATTTGCAATTAATTAACAATTACGAAAATTAATCACCCCTTTTAATTCTTGCAAATTTGTAATATTTAACCATGTTCATGCAATTTAGATTATGAAAATAATAAGAGGCTCGTGATACCACTGTTAGGTTATGATACATATGACAATTCATAAATCATGCGGAAACAACCATTAAGCCAGGAATATATATTATTTACACATAATCATATAGCATAATTTAGATGCATACTCTTTGTTGCGTGCCTTCCCTGGCTGCGCCCGAACCGAACAAGAACAAGTCTTTAGGACTCCAAGTGTCGTCCCTCCGTAGATAGTCCACAGCACGTCCGGATCCGCCTTAAGATTGACCAACTAGGATCGCCCCTAAGGTACTATAAATTTTCGGCACTTTTGAGCAAGATGTGTGACTGAATTTTTCTCTCAAAAAACTCACTTTGAATACTTGAATAACTCGTTATAAATTGTGAACCCAGGCCACATATTTATAGGGGTATGGAAAGAGAATTGGAATCCTATTAGGATACGAATTAATTAAATTAGAATTATAATAAAACTCTTATTTAATTAATTTATCAAATAGAATTAGGAATTTAATCATTAAACGAATTCTGCATGTTTCAGGTTTCGTATGCGAACACAAACACTTACGCGAGCATGACCCGCAAGCGTGCAGGCCATGCCCGCGCACAGCCCACACTGCCGCACAACCCACGCGAGCTACAAGCCCACGCGAGCTGCAGCAATGCTCGCAGCCCACTGCTCGCAGCTGCGCGCGCTGCGCGCGCTGTGCGCGCTGCCACGGCCTGCTGGGCCTGGCCTTGCGCTGGGCCTGACGTGGCCTTGGTTGTTCGTGTGGCGCGCTTGGCTTGCTGGGCGATGGCCTGGCTTCGTGTTGGGCCCTCGTCCGACAGGCCTCGTCCGATGTTTATTCGTACGATACGCTTCCGATTAAATTTCCGATTCCGGAATTTATTTCCGATACGAACAATATTTAACATTTCCGATTCCGGAATTAATTTCCGTTTCGAACAAATATTTAATATTTCCGTTTCCGGAATTATTTTCCGATTCCGATAATATTTCCGATTCAGACAATATTTCCGTTTCCGACAATATTTCCGATTCCGGCAATATTTCCATTTCCGATAATATTTCCCGATACGTACCATGTTTCCGTTTCCGGCAACATCTACGACTTGGATAATATTTATATTTCCGATACGATCCATATTTCCATTTCCGGTAATATCATCGTTTCCGGAGTATTCATTTCTTGCCTGTGACGTTCTCAGCTCCCACTGAAACCAAGATCCGTCGATTCCGAATATCCATAGTTGGAGTATTTAATGCCATTAAATACTTGATCCGTTTACGTACTATTTGTGTGACCCTACGGGTTCAGTCAAGAGTAAGCTGTGGATTAATATCATTAATTCCACTTGAACTGAAGCGGCCTCTAGCTAGGCATTCAGCTCACTTGATCTCACTGAATTATTAACTTGTTAATTAATACTGAACCGCATTTATTAGACTTAACATAGAATGCATACTTGGACCAAGGGCATTATTTTCTTCAGTTCTATACCCAAGTAGGCATAGAGTTCAGGTCACTGAATCTATGCGATTCTTCTATTAGATAGTGAAGAAACCTACAACTTGCAGTCAAACTATTATCATGTAGGTTAATGAGTTTGTGACCTGTAAGAAATCTATGACGAAACCCAGATTCCCTAAAATGGTTAGAGGCCATATACATACTCAAATGTTTTAAATGGTTAGAGGCCATAAAACATACTCAATGTTTTGATGACAAAATTGAAATTTTGTTGATTTGCAAGAATAGTTTCACACCTATTGGTTGCAAGTTTGTTTTAAGGATAAAAACCATCAAACATGAAATTGTGTTCACACACAAAGCTAGATTAGTTGCTAAAGGTTACAAGAAAATTCACGGCGTGGATTGTGTTGAAACATCATGCATAATCGTAATGCTCAGGTCTATAAATCAAGCAATGATTGCATATTGGTACATATGGCAATTGGATGAAAAAACAATTCCTCAATAAAATGTTGGAATAAACTATGTACATGGTATGTCATAGGATTTGTGGATCCAAATAAATGCTTGAAAAGGAAAGCTAGCTTATGAAATCTAAGTACAGATTTAAGCAAGCAATTGGGAATTAGAAATGTATTTTAGTGAAACTAATAAGTATTTTAGTTTCATAAAATGTACGTGATTCTTATAGATATATAAGAAGTTTAGTGGGAGTACATAAAAACTTAATTGGTTCTATGTGTATCACACATATCTCTCTATTGTGAAATAACATTCAAATGCTAATGACTTAGGTTTGAAATTATTCATCAATGATGGACCAAGGCGAAACTTAGTACATACTGGGTATTAAGATCTATTTACAAAGATCTTATGATATTGTTTAGTAATGGCATTTACTAAATCAAACACGAAAGACTCCATTGGAGATATTCGATCCATATGAATAAATCTAAGTAATGAATGTTTGAACTATGTATAAGCATTTACTAAGTTAAACATCAAAGAATCTAATGAGATTCTTCACCTATATTATATGTCAAAGAATTTAGTTGGATTCAGTATCTACTGTAACTGAATGAGCTAAAGTTACATGAATAGAATTCAATTGGGAATTATTCTGCAAAAGAATTTATCATGTATATAATATAATATGAGGATCGCCAAAAACGTATCGTATGACTTTAGGCATGACGAACATATACCAATCTCTATTGATCTAAGTGAAGATCAACTAGATTGAGATCAAGAACACTTATGGTACTTGAAAAGGTACATAGGAATAGTTCTTGATTCAAGGAAATAAAGATATGCTAATTATTGATGCTACACGCATAAACACTGGCAAAGGATCAAGCAAGACCCTTTGGAGTTAACCATTGACAAGGACGAGCTAAAGAGCATCGTGTTTTGAAATGGCAACATGGATTGAAGACCATGAGTTGTTGCGTGGGAAATTAAAATAATAATTTCTATGTTCTAAGATATAGTTGGAAAGTCTTCCACATATCTGTGAACTGCTTGGATAAGTAGATCCAAACAAAGCATCACTAGCAACCTATACAGTTGAAGTAAAAGTAATTATTGCCTAAGAAGCAATAAAATAGAGTTGTTTATATGAGTTCTTCATTGAACTTGGGAAGATCACATGTCTGTTGACTTAATGGTTCTTCATTGCAAAATGCGTAGAACCACTAATGTAGCAAGAAAGACTAGATCACAAAATAAACATAATCAAAAGTTCTTATCATCATATCTCGAAGAACATTCGATAAAAAGGATGTTAAGATTGGCAAAGCGTGATAACTAAACCTATGCAACAAGTGAGAAGCAACACTCACGTTGTAGCACTGGAAATCAAGCATAGCTTTGAATTCCATGAACTGTTTTAAAGATGGGTTTGAGGCCCATGGTTGTAAAACAATGGGGTTGAACATTTATCATATATGAAATGTATTTTCATATTCCATTTAATCTTGGTTTAGTATTAAATGATGAGTCCCTTCAATTTGACGATATATTCAAGATACACTGTCAGGACCAGTCATGTGACTAAGAAATGTCTATCAAGTGAAATTGAATGTCAAAGGTTGAAAATGGTCCCTAGTCGGAGTTTTCTACAAAATTGGACGCATAGAAAACGTTAGACGATTAGAATGCAAGATGACTAGTAGTTCTGTTTCTTGAACTATGTGGACATGGCAATGTCATAATCATTTGCATAGATACTTACTTTGGGAAGACTAGTATCGGACAAGACCTATGAAACTTTACTGTAAGAGATGAAAATCTGTCATAAGTAAATTTCATTAAAATTATTAGACACTAAATCCTCAATACCTGAGTAATTTGAGATTACTTGTTTGAGAACTGGTTGCTTTGACGTTGACCAACCGTCGCACCGTAAAAGGAGGCTATAAAGGCAACGCTCAGGTAATCACCTATCAAACGAAGTCTAATCTCAAGATCGCAAGATTGGGATTGTCCTCCCATAAATCGGGATGAGATGCTTAAAAGTTGTACAAGGCCACTCGGAGAGCTAGAAACTGTGAAATGCATGGCCGTGCTCGGATGAATCATAGGCTATGATTATCTGTTTATTTGATCAGTTGAACTCTGAAAACGAGGAACACCTCTGGACATAATAAGGATGACAACTCTTACCTTATGTTCAAGAGCAAGCATCGAGTGACAAAGGAATTAGGTTATGCACACTTGTCCCTAAGGACAAGTGGGAGACTGAAGGAAATAATGCCCTTGGTCAAAGTATGCATTCTATGTTAAGTCTAATAAGTGCGGTTCAGTATTAATTAACAAGTTAATAATTCAGTAAGATCAAGTGAGCTGAATGCCTAGCTAGAGGCCGCTTCAGTTCAAGTGGAATTAATGATATTAATCCACGGCTTACTCTTGACTGAACCCGTAGGGTCACACAAATAGTACGTAAACAGATCAAGTATTTAATGGCATTAAATACTCTATCTATGGATATTCGGAATCGACGGATCTTGGTTTCAGTGGGAGCTGATATCGTCACAAGCAAGAAATGAATACTCCGGAAACGATGATATTGCCGGAAACGGAAATATAGATCGTATCGGAAATATAAATATTATCCAAGTCGTAGATGTTGCCGGAAACGGAAACATGGTACGTATCGGAAAATATTATCGGAAATGGAAATATTGCCGGAATCGGAAATATTGCCGGAAACGGAAATATTGTCAGAATCGGAAATATTATCGGAATCGGAAAATAATTCCGGAAACGGAAATATTAAATATTTGTTCGAAACGGAAATTAATTCCGGAATCGGAAATATTAAATATTGTTCATATCGGAAATGAATTCCGAAAACCGGGAATTTTATCGGAAGCGTATCGTACGAATAAGAATCGGACGAGGCCTGCCGGACGAAGGCCCAGCACGAAGCCAGGCCATTGCCCAGCAAGCAATGGCGCGCCACAACACAGCCCAAGGCTGCGGCAGGCCTACCGCAAGGCAGGCCCAGCGCGCAGCTTAGGCCATGGCAGCCTCGTGGGCTGCGGTAGCTCGCATGGGCTTCGTGGGCGTGTGGGCTGTGCGCGGGCATGGTCTGCATGCTTGCGGGTCATGCTCGTGTGTGTGTTTGTGTCCATGCATAATTTCTAAAACTATTAGGATTTGATGTATGATTAAATTCCTATTCCTATTAGGATTATTTAATTAAATAGAGTCCTTGTAGGATTCTAAGTTTAATTAAATCGTATCCTACTAGGATTCCAGTTCCCTTTCCAAACCTCTATAAATAAGGGCCTAGGGTCATAATTTATACGAACGATTGAAATATTCAAAGGGTAAGTTTTTGAAATAAAGTTCAGCCACACTCTTGCACAATAATAACCGAATTTCCTAAGCACCTTAAGGGCGATTCTAGTTGGTCAATCTTGAGGCGGATCCGGACGTACTGTGGACTATCTACGGAGGAACGACACTTGGAGTCCTAAAGACTTGTTCTTGTTCGGTTCGGGCGCAGCTAGGGAAGGCACGCTACAAAGTGTATGCATCTATACTATGCTAAATGATTATGTGTAAATAATATGCTTTCCTGGCTTTATGGTTTTTCCGCATGATTTATGTATTGTCATATGTATCATAACCTAACATTACATTGCATCGTGACTCTCCCTTGCGTCTTCATGCTTATTCTAATACGAATTGGGAAGGTGATCGAGATACATATCTCTACACCACAGGTTACATTGTTCATCTAGGCCGCAATCCCCTATCTTTGAGGTCGAAGAAACAACAAGGTTTTGCTCGATCGTCCATTGAAGCAGGATTTTGAGCGGTGGCTTTTACTACTGCTGAAATTATTTGGCTGCAGTCTCTACATTATGAGTTTGATATTAAGCTGGACATCAAACCAAGTATCTATTGTGATAATTTAAGTGCATCTCATTACTCTGCTAACCTTGTATTTCATTCATGAATGAAGCATCTTGCACTAGCCTTTCACTTCATCGGGGAACAAGTTCAACAAGGAGCACTTTGAGTTCAACACATCTCCGGGTCTGATCAACTAGCCGACGCTCTTACCAAGCCTCTGTCCAAGACACATTTTTCTACTCTTTTTTCCAAGATTGCTCTGTTTCAACGAGAGTCCATCTTGCGGGGAACATTGAAGATAAATAATATTCACATTAAACTAGTTTTACTAAGTCAATAGTTATCCATTTATTTTTTAGTTTGTTAAGTAGATTAAATTCTTCTGTATATATCTCTAATTATAGGATACTAAATAATTAGTAATTATCTCTTCTAGGGTTACTTCCCTATGTAACCCTATGTAAAGGCACTATTACCTGTACATACAAATCACTCATAATATTCTCTGATCTTATACGTTAGCCTAATTATCAAATTCACCAAATACCCCTATTTTAATACTTATTTCACCAAATACTCCTATTCTGAAACTTAATTCACCAAATACGATAACTCAAAATTACTCATTTTTACGCTCAACGGCTAATTTTGTGTTTGAATTGCTTATTGTTTGCTTAAAAATACTCAATTTCTGACTGTTTATTGTAGTTTTCCTATTGTCTTGTTAATTTTATATCATTTTTGTCATGAGTTTTCTTTCAAAATCATCATCCACACCTGTTGTGGGATCTTTTACGGTTATGACGTGTCACGCGTTCCTCGGATGTATCAAGTATGAGTTAGCACAATCCTCTGGCAACCTGTAAAACAAGAATATTCCCGTAGGAATATTCCCTCCGATGCCTAAGTAAGTATAAGCTAGAGAGAGAAGTAATTTAAGAGAGAAGGCAGAGCAAAGATAGTTTTAGGTCGGTGGGAATGAATTGAATGCCCCTTTTACCTTGGGATCTGAACTATTTATAGGGCTAGGGTGAAGGAAATAATGCCCTTGGTCCAAGTATGCATTCAATGTTAAGTCTAATAAATGCGGTTCAGTATTAATTAACAAGTTAATAATTCAGTGAGATCAAGTGAGCTGAATGCCTGACTAGAGGCCGCTTCAGTTCAAGTGGAATTAATTATATTAATCCACAGCTTACTCTTGACTGAACCCGTAGGGTCACACAAATAGTACGTAAACGGATCAAGTATTTAATGGCATTAAATACTCCATCTATGGATATTCGGAATCGACGGATCTTTGTTTCAGTGGGAGCTGAGATCGTCACAGGCAAGAAATGAATATTCCGGAAACGATGATATTGCCGGAAACGGAAATATGGATCGTATCGGAAATATAAATATTATCCAAGTCGTAGATGTTGCCGGAAACGGAAACATGGTACGTATCGGAAAATATTATCGGAAATGGAAATATTGCCGGAATCGGAAATATTGCCGGAAACGGAAATATTGTCAGAATCGGAAATATTATCGGAATCGGAAAATAATTCCGGAAACGGAAATATTAAATATTTGTTCGAAACGGAAATTGATTCCGGAATCGGAAATATTAAATATTGTTCGTATCGGAAATGAATTCCGGAACCGGGAATTTAATCGGAAGCGTATCGTACGAATAAACATCGGACGAGCTTGCTAGACGCAAGGCCTAGCACGAAGCTAGGCCCAACGCCTAGCAAAGCCCGCGCGCGAACAAAGCAAGCAAAGCCCAAACGCGAGAGCAAGGCCAGCAGGCGCGCGCCCCTCGTGGGCTGCGAGCACTTGCTGGGCCTGGGCTCAGCGCGCGCGCGCGCATGGCGCCCCTCGTGGGCTGCTGCGCCTGCGTGTGTGTTTGTGCTTACGTACGAAACCTTGATCGGTTAGGATTCGTATAAGATTGATTTCCTAAGTCTACTAGATAAATTAAGTGATTGAATTTTAGATTAATTCAGATTCACTAAATCGTTTCCTAGTAGGATTCTAATATCCGATACCCATGCCCTATAAATAGGTGATCAATGCTCACAATTTATATCGAGTATTCAAGTATTCAAAGTGATTTTTGATAGCAAAAATTCAGTCATACAATTGCCTATATGTGCCGAAAATTCTAAGTACCTTAAGGGCGATCCTAGTTGGTCAAGCTTAAGGCGGATCCGGACGTGCTGTGGACTATCTACGGAGGGACGACACTTGGAGTCCTAAAGACTTGTTCTTGTTCGGTTCGGGCGCAGCTAGGGAAGGCACGCAACAAAGTGTATGCATCTAAACTATGCTAAATGATTATGTGTAAATAATATGCTTTCCTGGCTTTATGGTTTTTCCGCATGATTTATGAATTGTCATATGTATCATAACCTAACATAGGGTTCCTTGGGAATTGATCCCATAACCCTAGCTATAAGATGTGATGCCTGCTGGGGATTGGAACACGTGTCCAAGGGTGAGAGTATGGAATAAGGCCTGGTGGTCCCTTTGGTTTTGGGCCTGGCCATGAATCAAGTGGGTTAGAACGTCCTTTTACTGCTTAAGGAAGGAGGCTTGGGCCATCATTCAGCCCTTGAACACACGTACCATAGGCAGGTTGGCTAGACTCAGGTTACCCCTCTCTTGGGCCTCCTTGTGGAAGTATGCCAAACCCACATCATTTTCCCCTCATGAGGAGTGAAAACGGACGTTAGTTTTTACTGCTCTTGGGTTATCCTGTGCGGTAATGACGCGTGGCAGGGGTAATCATTTCTTACCCCTCTATAAATAAGTGGATGTTTCAAGTGAATTTCCCCCTCATTTCTAAAAATCGTTTGAGAGCAACAAAGAGAAGGCGATTTCCGGCGTCAATCAACCACCAGGGAGCACTGTAGAACCACCGTGGTCATCAAACCTTTGTTCTTGAAGTTCTTCATCTTTGGGAATTGAATTTCTTTGGAAGTTCCCTTTTTAATCCAACAGGTAATTTTTCTCTTGAGGAAACTTGTTTGTTGATTTTTGTTAGTTTTGTTCTCCTTTCCTGTCTATGGTATGCCGGCCTGGTCAAAATTTCTTAGGACTGCGGCCTGTTATTTTGACGCCTTCACTTTCCAAGTTATTCCCCCGTCCTGAGCCAATTCTTCAGCCTGTGCAGGACATCATGGTGCAAATAGATGAAGATCCATGTTTCGAGGGGGAATCTTCTTCTGCCATGGAGGAGGACTCCCCCATAAACGAGGACGCCTCCATAAACGAACGTGCAGAGGGTGCACCAGCGGGCCCGTCCAAGAGTGAAGAAGGCCACCTTCACCCTTGTGATATCTTCCCCCTTCAGACGTGGCTGCACTACCTGACCGAGCAAGGGGCTGACTATGGCGCGTCTCTAAACTTGGGTCCTGGCTACAAGTTCTGTATGCCAGGAGGCATGGACTGCACCAGTTTTGGCTTGGTGGAAGGGGAGTTTGCCGTGTACAGTTCCTTCTTGAAGCTGGGACTGAGGTTTCCTCCGCACCCGTTTGTGGTGGAATTGTTAGACGGTTTCAACATAGGGTTGAACCAGATGTCTCCCAATTCTTGGGCCGGTGTGTTTGGATACATTGCTAGGTGTGAGCTCAATTGCATCACCCCTTCTTTCCCGGTATTTCTACGGATAGCAAGGTTCCTCAAGCCGCCGAGGGCTGGCTAGCCTTAACTTATACGGGAGCATACAAGACGGTTATGGGGAAGGCGTCCAAATGGCACCACTGGCGGAAGAAGTGGGTAGTTCTTCAGGCTACTGAACTGGAGATGGGCACACGAATTCGGTGGTGGACGCTTCAACCTAACTTCGTTGGTAGAATTGGTTCCTTTCTTCCCGTTTCGGCCGCCCTTTGGAAACAGATTTCGCCTCTTTTCAAGGCCAAGCCGCTCATAGTAGGGACAAAGACGGCTTGGATACCTTAGGGGTGGTTGCCCCATTTGCATCAGCTGGACGACCCTACCTTCCTCTTGGTTGTGGGCTTGTGTCCGTATATGCCGAGAGGTAATACTTTGTAACCTTAATCTTTCTTTTCCTTGTTCTTTTTATGACTTTCTGATGTCTTCATCTTTTTCAGACGAGGCCATGGAGAAGCTGGACGACGCAGCCAAGGGCCGAGTGGATATGCCGTCTTGGCTGGCTGAGGTGCTTGATGCAAGTACCTTCAAGGCTCTGCAACGTCAGAAGGCCGCTGAGCAGGCCGACCCGGAGCAGGCCGACCAGCAGCTTGATCCTTCAGCAGAGGATAAAAAGATATTTACTTTAGACTTCTTCTAGAATATGTGATTTTCTTCAGTGTTTGTGACTGAAGTTATTTTATCTTGTCAGGGGTCAAGAAAGGCTGCCACGACCACGGCACCGTCCTCCAGGCGCAAAGCTGGTGGAACAGGAAAACCCTGCTTCAAGCCACCCACAGCGAAGGCGTCTTCGTCGGCGAAGGCATCTCCAAAGCGTCAAAGGGTGTTTGCCCAAGACACTCCGATGGCTACGAAGTTTATCCCTCCTCGTTCCCAGAAGGCTAAGAAGGAGGCTGATCCTCTTGGGGGAATTCCGGAAGACGTTCGTCAGGACATTCCTCCGAAAACGGCGGAGAGGGCTAGGAACTCGGGTGGTAAGTTCTATTCCAACATCGTAACCACTTACCGTTCTTCGTCTGCCAGTTCTATAGTCTCTCCCAAAGATTCTAAGGCTATTGTTATTCCAATAGAAATACCCGATCCTCAGAAAGCCATTGATGCTGAGTTGGATCAGATCCCTTCTTCAGGCCGCATTACTTCTCGGGACCGCGTCAAGATAATAAACCAGGTACGCAATGCTATTCCTCCAAAGTACGCTGAGACTCTTCCCGAGGCGGCCGAGATTCAGCTTGCCGCCATGCAGTCCTCTATGCTGGATGTAAGTTTTGTTTTCTTTGTTTTTAGTGACATATTTTTTCTCTTTGTGTTTCGAAGTTTACGTTTGCCACTTTACGGATGTTTATCCTGCTGGACTCGCTGAAGAAGTGGCGCACTTCTCTGGTGCAAGAAGAGGCTAGAGCTCGCCTCCTTGCTAGTCAGTGCGGTGATCAGCATTTTGCTGAGCTAGAGAAGCTTCGTCTCACCAGGAAGGAGACGATCGACGTGCTGGCCAAGTCCCTGGCTTCTCAACGTGCTGAAAATAAGAAGCGTCTTGAACAGATTGATCAGAACTTCCAAGAGATGAAGGATCTTTCTGAGAAGAAAAAGGAGAAAGAGGACGAGCTGTCTCGTCTTGACGCCAAGTTTAAGGAATAGGAGTCACAGCTGGAGGCGGCTCGTAAGGAAGTGGCTAAGTCCAAGGAGGTGCGTAGCCAGTATGCCGTGTTGGGTGAGAGGTAGACCCGAGGAGGCATTGAGCTGGCTTGGAATTCAGACTTTGCCAGCATGCGCCCCTTCAGCTGGTTTGAGAAGTTCATAGATCATCAGGTGGAGGTGGAGAAATCCCTGAAGGAAGGACGTCCTCCTCCTGAATTTGTTCCTGGCGATGATGATGAATGAAGCATTTTAGGGGCCTTGTATTTATTTTGTGATTTTGGTTTTGCGGCGCCTCGCTTAATGTCTTTTTGTGCATAATTTGTAATTATGACCGACTCATTGGAATGAATAGGCGTCTTTGAATAGACGTTTTCGTTTTTTGCCTTATCTTATTTTCCATTCCTGTTTGTTTTTTATTATGATGTTAGTTAGTTCAACATTTATAGCCTTCGCCCCTAAGCAGGGATATATGGCAATTAATTTCCTTGGTCTTTTTTTTGCCAAGGTCTTTAGCTACTTCATATAGCTTTTGGAAATGTGTATCCCCTGTGTTCTAGGTGATCAGCCTAGTGAGGGTGCTAATCTAGGCCACTTCTTAGGCCTTTAAACGAGTAGTCTTTAATTCTTAGGAGAATGTTATTGTTTGGGCCTATTTTCAGGACATTGGATAATGTATATGACGCAAATAAAGATTCCCTTGCAAGTCCGGCTTGCAGGGAGATTTTTCATTTAAAACTCATTAAGCCGTGCTACATGATGCGTCTTTTGTGTGGACGTCTTCATTCTTACAAAATGATTGTTCATTAACAAGAAAACATAGATGTCAAACTTAGAAAAGGTATTTCTTTAAGTTGTCCGCATTCCAGGTACGTAAAATGGGACGCCCCTGCATATCCTGAATCCGGTAGGTTCCGTGACGAACTTCCTCATAGATCTCGTATGGACCTTCCCAGGTGGGGGCGAGTTTCCTTTGTTCATTAGCACGTCCAACGGCTTCCATCTTTCTTAGCATAAAATCTCCAACTTTTAAGATTCTTCTGGAGACCTTTTTGTTGTACTCTCTAGTCATTCGTAGTTTGTAAAGTTGTTGCCGTAGAGCCGCGTTCCCTCTGGTTTCTGGTAGGAAATCCAAGGCCGCCTTCATCATTTCCCAATTGTCATTTTCATCAAATAACATAACGCGCAGAGTTGGTTCGCACATTTCTATTGGTAGGACGGCTTCAGCTCCATATTCTAATAAGAATGGTGTTTCTCCTGTGGAGTTTTTTACCGTGGCCCGTGTAGACCACAAAACATTGGGTAACTCGTCGGCCTACAACCCTTTTGCTTCATTAAGCTTCTTTTTCATCCCTTCAGAAATGATTTTGTTGAATTCTTCCACCTGTCCGTTTTCTTGAGGACGGCCAACTGATGCAAAGCATGTCGTGACGCCATGATCAGCTAACCAGCTTTCTAACTTGGGTGTCTTGAATTGTGGCCCATTATCAAAGACAATAGATTGAGGAACACCGAATCTTGTAATGATGTTATTCCAGATGAAGGCTCTCACGTCCTGTGCCTTGGTGTTTTTTATGGCTTCGGCTTCTACCCATTTGGTGAAATAATCAACAGCGACTATCACATAGCGCACTCCTTTTGGGGCCTTTGTGTAAGGACCTAGTAAGTCCATCCCCATTTGGCAAATGGTATGGGGCTTTTAATAGGTGTTAGCTTCTGAGCCGGTCGTCGAATTAAATGAGCAAACCGTTGACATTTATTACATCGCTTAACCAAGTCAAGTGCGTCTTCCTTGAGAGTGGGACAATAATACCCAGTTCTTAGAGCTTTTTCTGCCAAGGCCCTTCCCCCTATGTGAGAGCTGCATAATCCTTGATAAAGTTCTTCCAGTACTTCATGCCCCTTTTCTGGGGTTACGCAGCGGAGAAGAGGCCGTGAGAAGGCTTTTTTGTATAAGGTCCCATTCCACATCTCGAACCAGGTGCATTTATTTTGCAACCTCTCTGCCTTCTTGGGATCTTCAGGGAGTACCCCATTCATTTTGAAATTGACTATGTCGTCCATCCAGGTGGCCGTCCGATCTACGATAGCTGTTCCTCCAACATCAATCCTCTTAGTTTGCTTTACCTCCCAAAATACATGACGCGGGGTGTCGCAGGACGCAAAGCTGGCTAGCTTGGAAAAGGCGTCTGCCTTGCTGTTTCCAGACCGGGGTATATGTTGTATCTTGAAGCTAGTTAGTTATTGTATTTCCTGGCGGACTACTACATGTTTCTAGCGATTCACATGGCATCATCAAATGATACAAGTCTTGGATAAGAATCTACAACGCACTAGAACGCCCTTGTTGACGATCCTTTACTTCGACAGCATCTAGGGTTCCTCGAACAAGTATTTCATCATGGCGTCGTCCTTGGCTTCGTATTCTCACTTAACTTGGCTGACAATTAGCAGTGAGTCAGATAGGACCAAGATTTCTGCTTCTCCTGCTTCTTAACTCATTTGAATTCCACATATTAAAGCCTCGTACTCAGATTCATTGTTCGACGCCTGAAAGTTGAAGCACATTGCATACTCATAGGCATCCCCCTCTGGTGATTCGCAGATGATGCCTGCTCCACACCCATTTTGGGTGGCAGACCCATCTACATGGACTACCCATTGTGTCTTATCATTTTTCAGGTGGGCCGGCCTAGTCATTTCCACAATAAAGTCAGTAAATGCCTGCCCCTTTATTGCTTTCCGAGGTTCATATGAAATGTCGAATGCATTGAGTTCGATTGCCCAATTGAGCATTCTTCCAAACGCTTCCAGATTGGTGAATGGTTGTTTAAGAGTTTGATCTGTGTACACTATCATTCGATGAGCCAAGAAGTAAGGGCGGAGCTTCTTTCTGGCCAAGAACAAGGCTAAGCCAAATTTTTCAACAGTCGGGTACCTAAGCTCGACATTCTGTAGCATGTGGCTGATGAAGTAGACGGGTAACTGTACTCCATCCCTTTTTGTGAGTAAGACAACACTTAGAGCGTGATCTGAGATGGCAAGATATAGGCATAAAACCTATCCTTGGAGAGGGCTAACTAAGCGCGGCAGAGTGTGCAGATGCTCCTTCAAACGAAGGAAGGCAGCTTCTGCCCACGGCGTCCATATGGGTGCCCTTTTTTATGGTGCTGAAGAAGTAATGACACTTATCTCCAGCTCTGGACAGAAAACGTCCTAAGGCGGCTAGACAACCAGTCAGACGTTGCATATCTTTAACTGTCTTTGGGGACGTCATAGTGATGACCGCTTGTACTTTGTCGGGGTTTGCCTCAATGCCCCTTTCGTCAATTAGAAAACCGAGAAACTTGCCGGAAGTGACTCCAAAAATGCATTTCTTGGGATTGAGCCTCATTTGATATGCTCTAAGGGTCTCGAAGATCTCCGCAAGTCCCCGAGGTGGTATTCCCGCTGTTTGCTTTTTACAATCATGTCATCAATATAGGCTTCTATATTCCTTCCAAGCTGCTTTGCAAAAACTGTGTTCACTAAGCGTTGGAAATTGGGTGGTGAATTCTTTAGGCCGAACGGCATCACCTTGTAACAGTACAAACCCTGCTCTGTGACAAACGATGTTTTCTCCTGATCTTCAGGCCACAAGGGGATTTGATGAAATCCAGAATAGGCGTCCATAAAGCTCATCATGGCATGCCCTACCGTCGAGTCGATAAGGCGATCTATTTTTGGTAATGGGAAGCTGTCCTTGGGGCAGGCCTTGTTTAGATCTGTATAATCGACGCACATCCTCCACGTCCCATTGGGCTTGGGCACTAGCACTACATTGGCCACCCAGTCCGGGTACTGGCATGGGCGTATAAAGCCAGCGTCCATCAATTTTTGCACCTCAGCGGCGGTGGCTAAGTTTCTTGCCTCTCCATGATTCATTTTCTTCTGTCGTACTGGTTTCATGGCACTATCTACATTCAATTTGTGCACTGCTACTGCTGGATCAATACCTGGCATTTCTTCCACAGTGAAGGCAAATATTTCTTTGTATTCTCTCAGTAGTCGTACCAGTGTCGCTGCCATGGGATCGTCAGGTGGAATTCCAATAGGAACAGTTCGAGATGGATCTTCTAGGTCCAGGATTATATCATAGTGTGCTCCCACTGGCTCGGGTCGTCTGTCCGCACTATGAGCCATGGGCATCTCTTTGAGTCTTCGCTCTTTTTTCTGAGGTTTCAACTGTTCACTCTTTTTCGGAGATGCTCCCCAAGCTTCCGGTTCCAACGTAGATAGGTAGCACTCTCTGGCCAAATGTTGGTTTCCGTAGAGGGCTCCAATGCCACCATTGCTTCCCACAAATTTAACCACCAGTAAGTGGGGGACAATCACTACCTTTAGATCATTGAGGGATAGGCGGCCTAGTATGATGTTAAAGGAGGTGAGGCTCGCCACAATTGTGAATCGGACGGGACCTTCTTTAGTTACTGGAGGTGTGCCAATGGAGACGGGAAGCAGGATGGAGCCAGTTAAACGGACGACACTTCCCCCGAAGCCTACAAGGGGTTTCGATACTTTTTCTATCGTTCCAGGGTCATGCTTCAACTTCTGTAGGCATTGCAAACTGATTATGTTGGACGGACTCCCTGTGTCTACTAACACTCTTTTCACCCTGAGATTGGCCACTTTAATTTCCAAGACCAAAGGGTCATCATCATATGGTGCGGCCGCCTTGCGGTAATCGTCTTTGGAAATTTACACATGGGGTAAATTAATTTGCTTGGTGCAGAGATGAGACGAACTGAATTTCCGCCCTTCTCTAGATGGTGCTCCTGCCGCGATCCCTCCTGATATTACTGCTATGAATCCTTTGTCTGAATAACTATCGCCGTTGTTAGAAATGGGAGAGGCACATGACTCCTGGCCTGTTATCTTGCTGGCTTTACTTGCATCTGTCAAACATAGATACTGATGTAGATATCCTCTAAAGGAAATAATGCCCTTGGTCCAAGTATGCATTTAATGATAAGTCTAATAAATGCGGTTCAGTATTAATTAACAAGTTAATAATTCACTGAGATCAAGTGAGCTGAATGCCTACCTAGAGGCCGCTTCAGTTCAAGTGGAATTAATGATATTAATCCACAGCTTACTCTTGACTGAACCCGCGGGGTCACACAAATAGTACGTAAACGGATCAAGTATTTAATGGCATTAAATACTCCATCTATGGATATTCAGAATCGACGGATCTTGGTCTCAGTGGGAGCTGAGATTGTCAAAGGCAAGTAAATGAATACTCCGGAAACGATGATATTGCCGGAAACAGAAATATGGATCGTATCGGAAATATAAATATTATCCAAGTCGTAGATGTTGTCGGAAACGAAAACATGGTACATATCGGAAAATATTATCTGAAATGGAAATATTGCCGAAATCGGAAATATTGCCGGAAACGAAAATATTGTCAGAATCGGAAACATTATCGGAATCGGAAAATAATTCCGGAAACGGGAATATTAAATATTTGTTCGAAACGGAAATTAATTCCGGAATCGGAAATGTTAAATATTGTTCGTATCGGAAATGAATTCCGGAATCAGGAATTTAATCGGAGGCGTATCGTACGAATTAGCATCGGACGAGGCTTGCAAGATGAAGGCCCAGCACGAAGCCAGGCCCTCGCCCAGCAAGCCACACGCATCAAACAAACACGCCAAGGCCTCGAGCAAGCCCAGCGCAAGGCCAGGCCCAGCCAAGGCTTGGCGCGCGAGCACGGATCAGCGAATGGGCTGCGAGCATGGGCCTCGGCGCCGTGCAGCTCGCGTAGGCCGCGAGGCATGCGCGCGGGCTGTGCGGTGCTCGTGTGCGTTCTATACGAATCCTAAAGCTATCGGAATTCGTGCATTGATTAAATCCTAATCCTAAAAGATTAAATTAATTATTTAGAGTTCTAAAAGGATTCTAATTAATTAATTAGTATTCTAACAGTATTCGAAATCCTTTCCATGGTTCTATAAATATATGCCTAGGGTCATAAATTTATATACGAGTTTTTTTAACGAGTATTCATACAATTAAAGCAGTGATTTTTGAGCAGAAAAATCAGTCATATTACTTGCCCATATTAGCCGAAAACTATAGTACCTTAAGGGTGATTCTAGTTGGTCAATCTTAAGGCGGATCCGGACGTGCTGTGGACTATCTACGGAGGGACGACACTTGGAGTCCTAAAGACTTATTCTTGTTCGGTTCGGGCGCAGCTAGGGAGGGCACGCTACAAAGTGTATGAATCTGAATTATGCTAACTGATTATGTGTAAATAATATGTTTCCTGGCATTAAGGTTTTTCCGCATGATTTATGTTTTTCATATGTATCATAACCTAACATCCTCTAGCCGCGTAGCCATCCAGTATCTTCTTTAGCATCCGACAGCTTTGGGTGTCATGCCCGTCCTCCTTGTGAAAGGCATAGAACGGGGTGTTCTGTTTCGATGCAGGCGGCCTTTTGGGGGACCATTGTTCTATTCCTAGATTTTGTCCCTCATCTAGGAGAATATCTTCAAAGGTCGTATTGTAGATAAACAGGTTTCCCGTTGGCGGCTTCTTTCGTTTCCTTCTTACTTCATTGTCTCGGCCAGTTTCTTTTCGGGTAAGGTTTGCTTGCGGCCTTCTAGAGGTCATGGTGGGCCTACTTGTGAAGTGACGATCCTGAGGCTTGTAAGTTGGCCTTCTTGGTGCCAGGCTCGTCCGCCGTCCTAGACGTCCTTCTCTTACATGGTGACTTTCCTTCTTCAGAGACCGTCTTTCCATGGGTGGGCCACGTCCATCTGCAACCGTCTCCACCGTCCTGCCGCTTCCTTGCACTGGGTTGGTTTCGCTGAAGGACTTGGTGATTTCTTACTGGAGTACGTGCTGAAGTCTTTCTTGCCATTCATCCGTGATGTTCTGATGGAGACCATGCAACAGGTGCCGCAGGGTTCTCGCGGAGGCTGAACGACTTGCTGAGGCGTCACAATGCTTGTCAGACTTGCCTCTAACAGGGGGCTGCCCTTTGTTGATAGCAGACCGTGCTCAATCAGCGCTTTCCTCAGATTATTGTTCGGCCATGATACTATACCTCCCCACAGACGGCACCAAATGTTGTGGGATCTTTTACGGTGATGACGTGTCACGCGTTCCTTGAAGGTATCAAGTATGAGCTGGCACGATCCTCTGACAACCTGCAAAATAAGAATATTCCCGTAGGAATATTCTGATGCCTAAGTAAGTATAAGCTAGAGAGATAAGTAATTTAAGAGAGAAGGCAGAACAAAGATAGTTTTAGGTAGGTGGGAATGAATTAAATGCCCATTTTACCTTGGGATCTGAACTATTTATAGGGTTAGGGTTCCTTGGGAATTGATCCCATAACCCTAGCTGTAAGATGTGATGCCTGCTGGGGATTGGAACACGTGTCCAGGGGTGAGTGTATGGAATAAGGCCTGATGGTCCCTTTGGTTTTGGGCCTGGTCATGAATCAAGTGGGTTAGAACGTCCTTTTACTGCTTAAGGAAGGAGGTTTGGGCCATCATTCAGCCCTTGAACCCACGTGCCATAGGCAGGTGGGCTAGACTCAGGTTACCCCTCTCTTGGGCCTCCTTGTGGAAGTATGCCAAGCCCACATCAACACCCATTGGGTCCACATAAGTAAGAGTCCCTAACAATATCTGTTATCGTGGGAGGAAATTTGACATCCGGAGCTCCGATACAACCCTCAATCCTGGGATCAAGAGTAGAGCCTTTGTGGATTGGTGCGCATCTGTCAGGTATTCATTTGTGGTACAAAGACAACCAGTCATGCTATTGAGCTGACTGCTGCGGTTCAATTCTTGCAATCGTGATGGTTATGCTCTGATTGCAGCAATGTTCAAGAAACATGAAGTTGCTTTGAACTTTACCTGTGTGGAATTACGCACAATTGACCAACGTGACAGAGAAGGCTATAACAAAATACTAGCCAACAAATGCTAAGCCTCGTGACGATCATGACAGGAAGTATCTATCAGCTTTCACTTATCTTAGGCTTAATCCTGATTTAATGGAAGAATCCAATTTCGTAGATTTTGTAAGATTTGCCTACTACAAAATATTGGGTAGCATATAAATCCCTGGTGTTATATAGTTACACTAGTTGTTTATCCTAGGCCTCTATACACCATATTTCCATTTGAAATATAGTATACGACGTAGTACAAACTAATTTTTCAAATTTGTTATCGGAGTTTCGGATGTCAAATTGCCTCCTAAAATAACATATACTTCCTACGATTTTTAATACTCGCAAATTTTGTGATTTCTACACTATTCACATATTAATTGATCATTGTTGGTGATTTATACGTAAGGTTAACCATAGTCATGTGGGATCTTGTTAGATTCGTCTTAATGTGTATTGTCAAAATATTTTCTTTTTATAATTTTTGCTTAAAGGGAATTAAATATATTAATGATCAAAGTTGTGCATTGGCATGCGTGAAAGTGACAAACGTTGCGAGTAAAAATGTACAGATGAAGTATTGTTTAAGACTCTTACTTATGTGGACTCATTGGCTTTGGATGATGATTTTGAAAGAAAAATCATGACAAAAATGCTATGAAATTAACAAAATAATAGGAAAACTACAATAAACAATCAGAAAAGGAGTATTTATAAGCAAACAATAAGCAAAGACTAATTTTTAAACACAAAAACTAGTCGTTGAGCATCAAATGGGAAATTTTATGTTATGGTATTTGGTGAAATAAGTATTAAAATAGGGGTATTGGTGAATTTGAAAATTAGACTAACGGCGCGTTATTAGTAAGAGCATTTTGGGTATTAAGTCATTTGTGAGGGGCATTTTGTGAACTTCTGAAAGTCAAGAGGCATTTGGTGAATTACGCCAAAACTCAGGGGTATTTTATGAAAAAACCGTAATATCTTCAATTGTGGATAAGAAAAAATTATAAAAAGTTGATATTTAAAAAATATTTATTATTACGAATCTAACAAGACCCTATACGAATATGTTTTTCTTAAGTATAAATCACAAAAGGAAGTCAAATGAGCTTGTGTGAATAGTGTCCAAAATCCAATTCTGTCATGTAAATAATAACAGATAAAGTATATATTATTGGCTTCATCTTAACATATATTTTCAAAATATTGCTCCCTCCGTCACAGAATAGTCGTTATACTTACCTTTGCACAAAGTTTTAGGTGATAAGTGGTTGTTTGGTTATCAATTGTTATTTTATTGAAAAAGTGGTTGTTTGGTTTTAATTGAATGAGAGAGGGGGTGGGGACAAAAAAAATTAGTGGGAAGAGAGAGACAATATAATAATTATGGGGTCATTCCTTATTTAGAAGTGTAACAATTAATCTGGGACGGACGAAAAAGGAAAGTGTAACAACTAATCTTATAAGTTTATTTAATATTGCTAGCTAAAGATATTGATGGTTAAATTTATATATTGACAATTACGAACGTGTCCAATCAAACTAGGGCAAGTAATTTAAAACACTGGGAGTATTAGATTTTCATTCTGTATTAAACGTCCAAACCTACAATATGTACTTATTCTCTTGGACCATAAAATATTAAGCGGCAATGAATGATTCGACGATTTAATTTCATGAACTATTCGTATGGTTTATACTAGAAATATCCTTATACTTTCAGAATGCATCACTATATAGCGTACAATTGATAACTAAAATAAGTTTTGGTAAGTTCTAATATGTTCAGATAAGTTTAGGTAAGTTTAGATAAGTTCAGATAAGATAAGTTCGGAAAAATAAGTGACAATCAGATAAATTGAGCACACTCTAAATGGACCCGTTCGTTAGTAGAAAAAAAATTAAACTAAAGTCATGTTTTGTATGAAGGAAATAATGCCCTTGGTCCAAATATGCATTCAACGCTAAGTCTAATAAATACGGTTCAGTATTAATTGATTAAACAAGTTAATAATTCAGTGAGATCAAGTGAGCTGTTGAAGGAAATAATGTCCTTGGTCCAAGTATGTATTCAATGCTAAGTCTAATAAATGTGGTTCAGTATTAATTAAACAAGTTAACAATTCAGTGAGATCAAGTGAGCTGAATGCCTAGCTAGGGGCCGCTTCAGTTCAAGTGGATTAATAATATTAATCCACAACTTACTCTTGACTGAACCCGTAGGGTCACACAAATAGTACGTGAACGGATCAAGTATTTAAGTGAATATATTATTCATTAAATACTTTATTTATGAACATTTGGAAACGACCGAACTCGGTTCCAGTGGGAGCTGAAATCGTCAAAAGGCAAAATATAGAATGCTCCGGAAATGATGATATTGCCGGAAACGGAAATATGGACCATGACGGAAATATAAATATTATCCAAGTCGTAGATGTTGCCGGAAACGGAAACATGGTACGTATCGGAAAATATTATCGGAAACGGAAATATTAATATTTGTTCGAATCGGAAATAAATTTCGGAATCGGAAATATTAAATATTTGTTCGAATCGGAAATGAAATCCGGAATCGGAAAACGAAACGGAAGCGCGACGTGAGAACGATCGACGAACGAGCTTGCGAGAGGCAAGGCCCAGCGCAAGCGCCAGGCCCAGCGCCTAGCAAGCCCGCGCGCGGAGCAGCGAGGCAAAGGGGCCGAGCAAGCAGCGCCTAACGAAGTGGGCCGCGTGCTTGCTGCCAATGCCCAGCGCTCAAGGGCCGAGCAAAGCAGGAGCGCCACTCGTGGGCTGCGGGGCTGCGGGCTGCGGGCTGCGTGCTGTAAGACCAAGCAGCGTGGGCTCAAGGCCACACGTGTAAATTCCTTGGCCGGTTAGGATTGCTTGCTTGTCAAGTAATCGTGTTTTTCTAATTCTACTCAATTTGGATGTTTTAGTTAAATCTGAAATACATAAGTATTTGATTAAACCTAAAATTCCAATGATATTATTTAACTAGAATCCTAATGGATTTAGTTAATCGATTCCTGGTAGAATTCAGACTCCTCTATTTCCACCCTATAAATATGTGGTTCATGATCACAATTTATAATGCAATTCAATATACCATTCTAATATATTAGATTCAAGAGAGAATTTAATACTTGCCTAAATATTATTGTGAGTTTCCCGAGTGCACATAAAACCTTAGATAATATTCTAGTTAAATGAATCTAAGGCGGATCCAACGTGTTGTGGACTATCTACGGAGGGGCGACATTTGTAGTCCTATACTTGTTCTTGTTCTTGTTCAGGAGCAGCTAGGGAATTTACGCATCACATTGTATGTATACTAATTATGCTAATTGACTATGTGGCAATTAATTTGGATTCCTGGCTTTATGGTTTTTCCGCATTAATTATATTGTTCATAACCCAACAGATGTATGTCAAGCTAGAGGTCGCTTCAGTTCAAGTGGAATTAATAAATCCACAGCTTACTCTTGATTGAACCTGTAGGGTCACACAAATAGTACGTGAACGGATCAAGTATTTAAGTGAATTAAATACTCTATTTATGAACATTCGGAAACGACGGATCTCGGTTCCAGTGGGAGCTGAAATCGTCAAAAGGAAAAATATAGAATACTCCGGAAATGATGATATTGCCGGAAACGGAAATATGGATCATGACGGAAATATAAATATTATCCTAGTCGTAGATGTTGCCGGAAACGGAAACATGGTACGTATCGAAAATATTATCGAAAATAGAAATATTACCGGAATCAGAAATAATGCCGAAAACGGAAATATTACCGGAATCGGAAATATTGCCGGAAATGGAAATATTACCGGAATCAGAAATATTGCCGGAAACGGAAATATTGTCGGAATCGGAAATAAATTCTGGAATCGGAAATGTTAAATATTTGTTCGAATCGGAAACATTAAATATTTGTTCGAATCGGAAATGAATTCCGGAATCGAAAAACGAATCGGAATCGCGACGTACGAAACAATCGACAGACGAGCTTGCAAGACGCAAGGCCCAACACGAAGCCAGGCCCAGCGCCCAGCAAGCCCGCGCGCGCGCCGAGCAAGCAGGCCGAGCAGCAGCAGCGCCCGGTGGGCCGCGTGCATGCTGCCAGCGCCCATGGGCCAGCGAGCAAGCAGCAAGCACTCATGGGCTGCGAGTTGCGAGCTGCGGGCTGCACAGCAGCGTGGGCTCAAGGGCCACGCATTGCCTTGGCCGGTTAGGATCACTTCTTTGTGAAGTAATCTCGTTTTCCTAATTTTACTCAAATTGGATGTTTTTGTTAAATCTGAAGTACTTGGGTGCATGTTTGATTAAACATAAAATTCTAATGATTAACTAAAATCCTAATGGATTTAGTTATTGGGAACCTAGTAGAATTCTAACTCCGTTATTTCCACCATATAAATATGTGGTTCATGATCACAATTCATAATGCAATTCAATAAGTATTCACATACATTAAGTTCAAGAGAGAATTTAATAATTTGCCTAAAAATTAATAATAAGCTTTCCGACTAAACATAAAACCTTATATAATATTCTAGTTAATTGAATCTGAGGCGGACCCGAACGTACTGTGGACTATCTATGGAGGGGCGACATTTGGAGTCCTAAACTTGTTCTTGTTCGATTCGGGAGCAGCTAGGGAAGGCACGCATCACATTGTATGTATCCTAATTATGCTATTTGACTATGTGACAATTAATTTGGATTCCTGGCTTTATGGTTTTTCCGCATGAAATATATTGTTTATATTTGTCATAACCTAACAGTGGTATCACGAGCCTCTAATTAATTCCATAATCAATTATAGTTAACATGGATAAATTTTATAAATTTGCAATGAATTAAAGGGGTGATTAATTTCGTGTATGTAATTAATTGCAAATTCGTGCGATTATTTGATTATATGTTCGCAGGATTTTTCGGCAGTTTTGTCAATAATGGTCGGAATTTTATAATTTTATAGTGAATTTCGCATGTAAACGACGTTTTAAAACTTTGACAAAAATCACAGATTTGTCTCCGAACCCAGAATTCCCAAATTCGAATCCTAACTATGACTTTTTGGAGGTTTTAGTTTTTCGGACGCAAAATTTTTAATGTTTATGATGTTAAATAAAATATTTGCGAATCTTGTATATAAATCTTGAATCTATGATTGACCTGCTGTATATGTTTAACAATTTTAAAGCCTAATCTTGTTAATTATACAACCTAATTTGTAATTGTAATTAATTTGTTGAATTTCGAATAATTTTGAATTTGTTTTGATTTTCAAAATTAATTAGCAATTTAATTAGGATACTATGATTAAAAACCACCATAAAATTTGTTAAAATTGAAAAATTTTAAAATTTAAAAGCATTGGCTAGAAAGAGAAGTAATTTCTAGAGAGATGGCAGAGTAGAATAGTTTAAGGTAGATAGGAATGAATTGATCCCCTTTACCTTGGGATCTGAACTATTTATAGGGCTAGGATTTTGGGAATTATTTCCAAACCCTAGCTATATGATTGGTTGACCTCAGAGATGGGGACATGTGTCCTCATTAGGTATAGAGGGCTTAGTGTGCCTTTTCGTTTTGGGTCTGTTACAGGTAATTTGGGCCTCTTTTGTTTCTCTTCTGGGAGAGTTTGTCAAATGTGTGTACATCTGCCTAGCATGCGAGGGCAACGTGTTGCCCTATGGTTGGTTCAGGGTGGAACTCTTTAATTAGGCCACATCATTTTCCCCTTGAGGAGGATGCTTTATATTTTTAGGGCATTCTTCTTGATGTAGCTGCGTGTCACGTGTTGTCATTTGCGGAGCTTCAGTTTTCCTTAAAAACCAAGGCAGGGATTCATTTTCCTCTTTCATTTTTCTTCTGACAATTCTTCGATTTCTTGAGAGCTTTTTAGGGAGAGAAAGGAATTTCAAGAGTTCTTGCTTAAGCTGGAAGTGTTCTTGGCTACTCTTACTCTTTTCTTCGCATTTGCTTTGGAAATCAAGTTTTCAACAGAAGCTTCACCCTTGTGATCATTACAGGTACCTCTTTTGTTATTTTTCTTGTTTTTACTCATGTTAATTTTTCGCTTTGTTATCCATCTTTTGGGGAGACGTTTTTACTATGGTCGTGCTCCTCAACTATGGTATTTGGACAACGTCGTCGCTTCTTTTCTTCCTTTTTTAAGTCGGACGTCCCGTTCCTTATGCAGGGAGGCATGACACGTATTAGGCATACGACTAATGTGGGTGCATGGGGAGCACCCCGGGAGAGTCGTGTTCCTTTTTCGAGCCCCCCTTATGTGGCAAGGAGGGTAGCTAGCTCCTCACGTCATTGCCTATGAGGAGATTCTTATTTCTAGTATGAAGTATTTAGTATGGATTAATTCTAACATGCTTAGCTTGATAATCTCTTTGTAAATCTTTATCATTATTGTTTGGATTTTAATAGAATAAAAGAATAATGTTGCCACAATAATTTAATTGGAATATAATTAGAATAAACTTATCTCAATATCGTGATGAACGAGGTGACCGAATTAGAACGATTGTCGCGCCGTGGCCGAACCACTGCTCTAAAAGACAATTCCGCGCTACCTCGGTGCAGTAGAACGCTTGCGGTTGCCCTCCAGGGTTAACACGACATCAAGACTTGTGTACACTCACAAGACTCGATTGGAGACCATAATATTTACCTAGAAAAACGAGAACAATGTTTAGAATTTGAGAGAGAATTGTAGAGAATGTTTTCTGTAACTGTGTATTAATGGAAATCAGAAGTGATGTATTTATAGGGAAGCTACAACAGCCCTAAACGGCTAGTAGTGGGGTAGTGGGAGGTTACCACATTTACTAGATAATTAATGGGCAGTTAAAACGGCTATTAAGTGGAGTTAATGGGGCGGTTACGGGGTTAGTGGATTTGATTAATTCTTTCTACCCGTTAGAATTAATTAAGCCCACCACTGACCAAAAAGAAAGACCCGGACCATAAAACCCACCCCACACCCGCGAACCGCATTCGCCAAGTACCAAGGCTTGTCCCGCGCGCGGGTGTGAGTTGTGTGTCCACCCATGCCACTCACATGCTTTCTTAAACAAATGATTCCCTCAAGCCCCCAAATATAAACATTAGAAGTAGACGGTGTTTTTCCCATGTGGGACTTTCCATATTCCCACATTTTCCCATTTCCCACTCATTTTCTTTTGTATTTCTCACAAGGATTTCCAACAATCCCCCACAGGTCCGAAGATGAGAAGAAAAAGAAAGAAAGAAAAGAATTGAATTTCTGGGCAAAACAAACAATTGAATAGGTGTCAATGTCGTGCGACTTGAATTAACACTTAGTGACATTCAAGCCAGAATCTCTTTCCTACCAAGTGACTTTCGTATTGAACTTAATAGGAGGTTAGAAACTCATTACTCAAAGCACACAATTGAACATGTATGATATTCTGAATCTCCGCCAATAAAAGTGACGCATTATACTGGCCATACGTCCATAACCTGAATGCTCATAGGTGCTCTAGAGAATAGCCCATGTAATTCTCATAGGAAGCGGCCTCACTTCCACACCTAAGTAGGTGAATCCCATCAAGTGTGAGCTACATCACACCACCAAAAATATGGATATGGGTTCATTAAGAGCCGTATGCTCAACCTCGTTCAATAATAGCAAGCACATCATAAACATCTAAGGGATGGACAAAAAATAAAATTTGTGCTTCTGAATTATTACATAATGTTCCCCTTTGAACTCATGGTGAGTAGGAGTTCATTACCTTACAATTCATCCAATGGGCCTCAAGCCCATCCCCTCCGACGTTTCCAAAACTAGTTTTTTACATAGGCCTTTCGTTAACGGATCCGTACTATTCATTTTAGATTTTACACAGTCTAAAGTTATAACTCCAATAGACAACATACCTTTGACGGCCTTATGCCTCAAACGAATGTGTCTTTCTTCCCATTGCAACAACGATTGCAACTGAAGGAGTTGGTTTCCCCCACATTGGAATATTTGCAAGCACATTCCTCAACCATTTTGCCTCATAACCTGCCAACTTAATAACAATAAATTCATATTATATATATTATTTATAGCAGTTAGTACAAGATTGCTTGCAAGATTTCCAATATACAACTCTACCCGCTAAGGTGAAGAAATAAACACTGTTGGAGTCAACTTTATAATTCACATATACCAAATAAGCATCACATAATCCCTCCAACACTCCTGTAAATTTGGAGTAGTGCAAACTCCAATCCATGGTATCCATATAGTACCTGTTTGGGCTCCCAATTGATATTCAATTGGGCCACTAAGTCCAAAGCCCAATGGCTCTAAACAACAGCATCAAACCTACCACAATGGCTATTCAGCCATCCATTAAGGCCCAAGGCCCAATAGCAATAAATTACCTATGGGAATTTATTATGCAAACACTATAAATAGGCCGCCAAGGCTCACACCTCAAGGTACGTCCAATTTACCGCCTTAAGACCACTCTTCTAGAGGACTTCTCTCTAGAATCTGAGCATCGTTCTTACTTAGGCATCGGAGGGGCTTTCCTCGGAAACACCCCCGAGGCTAGTAACTTTACTGTTGTGCAGGTGAATTCGGACTCGACTCATTCAAGCAAGCAAGATCTTCAACACATACGAAAGGGCCTTCATTCGAAGCCCATTGTTTCCATCTTTACAACACCGGAACAATTTGGCGCCGTCTGTGGGGACGAACACTTCAAAGCCTTTGAAAGACATTAACCACCTCTTTCTGCAAAATGGTTAATGATCCAGTCAACAACAATGATGACGATATGATAGTGCGGTCAGATTCGGAATCTAACGAAGAAGAGCACCCTCAATCAGTGGCGAGGTCACAGCCAAGCAGAGCTACGACCGCCACAAACGCAGGACCTCCGATTCCAATTAGGGAAGAACTCACTGCGGCCTTGACCATCATGCAAAACTTCCTCTTCAATAAGAAGAAGCAAGGATTGGCAAAAGACCGCAGAGAGGAGAGGAGGACCAGGCGAAGGCTGAACGAGCCGCCCAGTGTAGAGGTGTCCAGACCCGAACGAGAGCTCCCTCCCTTGACAGGAACACACCTGACGTCGAGATGGATGGAAAGCACGTGGGACACCCAAAAAAGGGCACAACAACAACCAGATTGGTTTGCAAGACCAACGCCTACTCCAACAGCTCTCCAAAGCGAATCGACTACTCGTAACACTCGGATCCGAAGCTCGGTGCTCAGCAGGTTGAGGCCCTCGGTCCATTCAAGGTTAAGACCTTCGATCCATACGAGACTCGGGGTAGGCAAATCAAGCAGATCTGGCGAACGACCCGAGGTCAGTAGCCGAGAAAGAAGAAGAGATAGGAGGCATGATCGATCCCCTAGCCCCCATCGTACGCCCGAACGTTCTAATCACAGAACCTCGGCGAACGAAGGCATCAGGGCTAGACTCGGGAAAAGAATCATGACTCCCACGTCATCCCCTTTCTCGGACGAGCTGATCATGGAAGAAATCCCGAAAGTGAGGCTGCCAGCACACCTGACATATAGCGGAATCACAGATCCGAGGGATCATGTCATCTCCTACGAGCAGCAAATGTTCTTGAGCCCCTACTCCGAAGCATGTTGGTGTAAATATTTCCCAACCATGCTAACCGGAGTGGCGGGAGAGTGGTTTAGATCGCTGCGAAAGGGATCGATCAAAAGCTGGAAGAAGCTGAAAAAGAGATTCTGCACACAGTTCGTGAGCAACAATCGCCCCGAACGAACCACAGCAGAACTAACCTCGATCCAACAAGAAAGAGACGAAAGTCTAAGAGAATTCATGGCCAGATTCATGAAGGAATCAACAAACATACCAAACTTGCAGCCAGACGTGGCCATTTTCGCCTTGAAGCACGCGCTCCAGGAAGGGAAATTCCGTGACAAGCTCCCAATGAAAAACCCCTCCAAAATAGCCGACGTGCTCCAAATGGCTGATGCATTCATCAGAACCGAAGAGTTCAACAAAGCTGCTGCTAGGTTGAAAGGATCGTCGGATCCGAGAGACACAAAAAATGTCCAGAGCAAGCCCGAGGGCAGCTCAAGGAAAGGGAAGGAGAAAGTAGGAGTTAGAGAAATGAGCCCGAAGAAAGACGGGAGAAGGGGTGAACTTCAACCCAAATACGCTAACTACACTCCATTAACTTTGCCCCGAAAGGAAATCTTTAGCCTCAACAGAAATGATGAGAAGTGGAAACTACCAGGGAAGCTTAAGTCCAACCCAGCTCGGAGAAACAAGAACAAATGGTGCGAGTTTCATGATGACTTCGGTCATCACACTGAAGAATGCAACTCGCTGAAAGACAACATTGAGGACCTCGTTCGCCGAGGTTACTTGAAGCAATACTTGTTAGACCGAAGGGAGGAAAAAGAAAAGGCCGCAAGCGGCAAACAACACGAGCAACCCCAGAAAAGGGTCTACGAAGCAACAGGGCACAAGAAGAATGACATCCTAGTGGTGTTCGGGGGACAAAAGTCTGGCCAGGCCAGCAAGAAACACCTAAGAGCTCTCACCCACCGAGTCAACTTCAGCGCAGTGGGAGATAACCAACCACACCCCCCGAACATGACCTTCACTGCCGATGCTTGCTTCGGAGTCCAGTACAAACATGACGATCCTTTGGTCATTTCCATGGACCTCAATAACCACAACGTACACCAAGTGTTGGTCGACGGAGGAAGTGCCGTCAACATCATCTTCAGAAATTGCTTCGAACAACTGATCCTCGAGGAGTCAGAGGAAGCATTGACGAAAGTCAGTTACCCCCTGATCGGATTCAACGGATCCGCAGCTATCCCTCGAGGAAAGATCACCCTACCAGTCACAGTGGGCGAAGGCCAAGCAGCAAAAACCCTTCGAGACGAATTTTTGGTGATGGACTGCGACTCAGTATACAACGTAATCATGGGAAGAACCATGATTCACAAGATGCAGGCAGTCCCCTCCACGTACCATCAGCTGATGATATACGTCTCGGACGCAGGATTCGCTGAACGAGAGGTGATCAAGAGGTTGCAAGAAGAACCTGCCACACCGCCATCCGAAAGCCCAAATTAGGAGACGGTTCCGAGGCTGAGGGAGAAAAGAAAGATGCTCCAGGAGAGGAGAACGAGGCAAAAAGGAGAAAAGCAGGCACGAGCAGCTTATCTCCCGCAGAGGTCGATGCCCGCCCCGAAACCCTATCTCCCGAGCCAGATCAAGAAATGGAGGATATCTTCCTCGAAGAGGGTTCAGACAGGAGCATCCGAATAGGCAAGGGCCTAAGCTCGGGGCTCCGAATCGATTTGATCCAACTGCTCAGGGATCACAAAGACATTTTTGCATGGTCAGCAGCAGATATGCCAGGGATAAATGCGAAGTTGATTTGTCACAAGCTGGACGTCAACACTGAAGCTCGGCCAATCAAACAAAAGAAGAGGAATTACTCCTCGGAGAAAAACAAAGCCATCGCCGAAGAGGTGAAAAAGTTGCAGGAAGCTGGATTCATCGAGCCATGCATGTACCCAAAATGGTTGGCCAACGTGGTGATGGTCAAGAAAGCAAACGGCTCTTGGCGAATGTGCGTGGATTTCACAGATCTGAACCGAGCCTGCCCCAAAGACAGCTATCCCCTACCGAGAATAGATCAATTGGTCGACTCTACTAGCGGCCATGCACTGCTCAGCTTCATGGATGCCTTTTCAGGTTACCATCAAGTGTTCATGCACCTCGACGACAGGGAGAAGACAGCATTCATCACGAGTGCAGGAGTGTTCAACTACAAAATGATGCCCTTCGGCTTGAAAAATGCCGGCGCTACCTACCAGAGGCTAGTTGATCACGTCTTCGCCGACCAGAAAGGGAGGAACGTCGAGGTCTATGTGGATGACTCCATCGTAAAACGCATCAAGGAGGAAGACCATGTCAAGGACTTGGCTGAGACCTTCGGAAATCTGAGGAAATACAGCATGAAGCTGAACCCGAAAAAATGTGTCTTCGGGGTGAAGTCAGGGAAGTTCCTCGGATTCATGGTGAGCAAAAGAGGAATCGATGCGAACCCGGACGAAGTCCAAGCAGCTTTGGATCTACCCGAGCCGAGGACCAAGAGAGACGTGCAGAGGCTAACCGGCAGGTTAGCCGCACTAACAAGGTTCATATCAAAAGCCTCGGACAAGGGAGCCCCTTTCTTCAAAGCACTAAAACCAAAGAGCCTCCCCGGGGGAGAAGCAGAACCAATCAAGAAAAAGGGGGTCCCGAGGAAGGTGGACCCCGAGCTGATATGGGAGCAGGAGCAAAAAGAGGCTTTTCAGCAACTCAGAGCCCACCTAGCCCAACTGCCGACACTGGTGTTAGGTTATGATACATATGACATTACATAGATCATGCGGAAACAACCATTAACCCAGGACAACATATTATTTACACATAATCATATAGCATAATTTAGATGCATACTCTTTCTTGCGTGCCCTCCCTAGCTGCGCCCGAACCGAACAAGAACAAGTCTTTAGGACTCCAAGTGTCGTCCCTCCGTAGATAGTCCACAGCACGTCCGGATCCGCCTTAAGATTGACCAACTAGAATCGCCCTTAAGGTACTAGAAAATTTCGGCACTTTATGAGCAAGATGTGTGTTTTAATTTTCTCTCAAAAAACTCACTTTTGAATACTTTGAAACTTGTTATAAATTGTGAGCCCTAGCGTCATATTTATAGGGGTATGGAAAGGGAATCGAAATCCTATTCAGATACAAATTAATTAAACCTAGAATCCTACAAGAACTCTAATTTAATTAATTTATCAAATAGAATTAGGAATTTAATCATTAACCGAACTCTGCATGTTTTAGGAAACGTGCACGAACACAAACACTTGCACACACACGCACGGCTGCCACGATGGGCCCCATGCGTGCGCGCGAGCAGCAGCCCACGCAGCGCCCGCGCGCGCTGCGCGCTGCGCGTGCTGTGCGCGCTGTGCGCGCTGCGCAGCCTGCTGGGCCTGGCCTTGCGCTGGGCCTGGCGTGGCTGTTTGTGCGGCGCGCTTGGCTTGCTGGGCGATGGCCTGGCTTCGTGCTGGGCCTCGTCCGGCAGGCCTCGTCCGATGCTTATTCGTACGATGCGCTTCCGATTAAATTTTCCGATTCCGGAATTTATTTCCGATACGAACAATATTTAATATTTCCGATTCCGGAATTAATTTCCGTTTCGAACAAATATTTAATATTTCCGTTTCCGGAATTATTTTCCGATTCCGGTAATATTTCCGATTCTGACAATATTTCCGTTTCCGGCAATATTTCCGATTCTGGCAATATTTCCATTTCCGATAATATTTTCCGATACGTACCATGTTTCCGTTTCCGGCAACATCTACGACTTGGATAATATTTATATTTCCGATACGATCCATATTTCCGTTTCCGGCAATATCATCGTTTCCGGAGTATTCATTTCTTGCCTGTGACGATCTTAGCTCCCACTGAAACCAAGATCCGTCGGTTCCGAATATTCATAGATGGAGTATTTAATGCCATTAAATACTTGATCCGTTTACGTACTATTTGTGTGACCCTACGGGTTCAGTCAAGAGTAAGCTGTGGATTAATATCATTAATTCCACTTGAACTGAAGCGGCCTCTAGCTAGGCATTCAGCTCACTTGATCTCACTGAATTATTAACTTGTTAATTAATACTGAACCGCATTTATTAGACTTAACATAGAATGCATACTTGGACCAAGGGCATTATTTCCTTCAGTCTCCCACTTGTCCTTAGGGACAAGTGTGCATTTCCTAATTCCTTTGTCGCTCGATGCTTGCTCTTGAGCATAAGGTAAGAGTCGTCATCCTTATTACGTCCAGAGGTGTTCCTCGGTTTCAGAGTTCAACTGATCAAATAAACAGATAATCATAGCCTATGATTCATCCGAGCACGGCCATGCATTTCACAGTTTCTAGCTCTCCGAGTGGCCTTGTACAACTTTTAAGCATCTCATCCCGATTTATGGGAGGACAATCCCAATCTTGCGATCTTGAGATTAGACTTCGTTTGATAGGTGATTACCTGAGCGTTGCCTTTATAGCCTCCTTTTACGGTGCGACGGTTGGTCAACGTCAAAGCAACCAGTTCTCAAACAAGTAATCTCAAATCACTCAGGTATTGAGGATTTAGTGTCTAATAATTTAATGAAATTTACTCATGACAGATTTTCATCTCTTACAGTAAAGTTTCATAGGTCTTGTCCGATACTAGTCTTCCCAAAGTAAGTATCTATGCAAATGATTATGACATTGCCATGTCCACATAGTTCAAGAAACAGAACTACTAGTCATCTTGCATTCTAATCGTCTAACGTTTTCTATGCGTCCAATTTTATGGAAAACTCCGATTAGGGACCATTTTCAACCTTTGACATTCAAGTTCACTTGATAGACATTTCTTAGTCACAGGACTGGTCCTGACAGTCTATCTTGAATATATCGTCAAATTGAAGGGACTCATCATTTAATAAACCACAAATTAAATGGGAAAATGAATTCTTTTCATTTATTGTGAATGATTAACCAATAATGTTTTACAAAGATTTAAACTCTAAAACTTTAAAACATTAAACAGAGACATCAAAGCCATTCTCCAATATGCTTGATTCCCATAGCTGCAGTGTGCGAGTTGTGCTTCGCCTGCGGCAGAGGTTTAGTTAATGAATCTGATATGTTGTCATCAGTTCCAATTTTGCTTATCTCGACTTCTTTTCTTTCAACGAACTCTCGTAGAAGGTGAAATCTACGAAGTACATGCTTGACTCTCTGGTGGTGTCTAGGCTCTTTTGCCTGTGCAATAGCTCCGTTATTATCACAATACAGGGCTATTGGTCCTTTAATGGAGGGGACTACACCAAGTTCTCCTATGAACTTCCTTAGCCATATAGCTTCCTTTGCTGCTTCATGTGCAGCAATGTACTCCGCTTCAGTTGTAGAATCCGCAATGGTGCTTTGCTTAGCACTTTTCCAGCTTACTGCTCCTCCGTTGAGGCAGAAGACAAACCCAGACTGTGATCTAAAATCATTTTTGTCGGTTTGGAAACTTGCGTCCGTATAGCCTTTAACAATTAATTCATCATCTCCACCATAGACCAGGAAGTCATCTTTGTGCCTTTTCAGGTACTTCAGAATATTCTTGGCAGCAGTCCAATGCGCCTCTCCTGGGTCTGACTGGTATCTGCTCGTAGCACTGAGTGCGTACGCAACATCCGGGCGTGTACATATCATAGCATACATTATTGAACCAATCAATGATGCATATGGAATCCCATTCATTCGTCTACGCTCATCAAGTGTTTTTGGGCACTGAGTCTTGCTTAGAGTCATTCCATGAGACATGGGTAGGTAGCCTCGCTTGGAGTCCGCCATCTTGAACCTATCAAGCACCTTATTGATATAAGTGCTTTGACTAAGTCCAATCATCTTTTTAGATCTATCTCTGTAAATCTTGATGCCCAATATGTACTGTGCTTCTCCTAGATCCTTCATCGAAAAACATTTCCCAAGCCAAATCTTGACAGAGTTCAACATAGGAATGTCATTTCCGATAAGCAATATGTCGTCGACATATAATACTAGGAAAGCAATTTTGCTCCCACTGACCTTCTTGTATACACAAGATTCGTCCGCGTTCTTGATGAAACCAAAGTCACTGACTGCTTCATCAAAACGTATATTCCAGCTCCTGGATGCCTGCTTCAATCCGTAGATTGACTTCTTTAGCTTGCATACCTATTTAGCATTCTTTGGATCCTCAAAACCTTCAGGCTGTGTCATAAACACAGTTTCTGTTAAAACGCCGTTTAAGAAAGCAGTTTTGACATCCATCTGCCATATTTCGTAATCGTAATATGCAGCGATTGCTAACATTATTCGAATAGACTTTAGCATTGCAACTGGTGAAAAGGTTTCATCGTAATCCACACCGTGGACTTGCCTGTAACCTTTTGCGACCAATCTAGCTTTGAAAACTTCAAGTTTCCCATCCTTGTCCTTTTTCAGTTTGAAAACCCATTTGCTTCCAATGGCTTGGTAGCCATCTGGCAAATCGACCAAATCCCATACTTGGTTTTCAGACATGGAGTCTAATTCAGATTGCATGGCTTCTTGCCACTGCTTGGAGCTAGGGCTCGTCATAGCTTGTTTGTAAGTCGCAGGTTCATCACTTTCAAGTAATAGAACGTCATAGCTCTCGTTCGTCAAAATACCTAAGTACCTTTCCGGTTGAGATCTATATCTTTGCGATCTACGCGGGGTAACATTTCTAGATTGACCATGATTCTCACCAGATTCTTCTAAAGATCTCTGAGTTTCATCCTGAATGTCATCTTGAGCATTCTCTAGAGTTTGTTGTTCGACTCGAATTTCTTCGAGGTCTACTTTTCTCCCACTTGTCATTTTGGAAATGTGATCCTTCTCCAAAAAGACACCATCTCGAGCAACAAACACCTTGTTCTCAGATGTATTGTAGAAGTAATACCCCTTTGTTTCCTTTGGATAGCCCACAAGGATACATTTGTCAGATTTTGGATGAAGTTTGTCTGAAATTAATCGTTTGACGTATACTTCACATCCCCAAATCTTAAGAAAAGACACATTTGGAGGCTTTCCAAACCATAATTCGTATGGAGTCTTTTCGACAGCTTTAGACGGAGCTCTATTTATAATGAGTGCAGCTGTATTTAGTGCATGTCCCCAAAATTCTAATGGAAGTTCGGCCTGACCCATCATTGACCTGACCATGTCTAGCAAGGTTCTGTTCCTCCGTTCCGACACACCGTTCCATTGTGGTGTTCCAGGAGGAGTCAATTCTGATAGAATTCCACATTCTTTCAGATGGTCATCAAATTCATAGCTCAGATATTCACCGCCTCTATCAGACCGCAGTGCCTTAATCTTCTTGCCTAATTGATTCTCTACTTCACTCTGAAATTCCTTGAATTTGTCAAAGGATTCAGACTTATGCTTCATTAGGTAGACATAACCATACCTACTGAAGTCATCAGTGAAAGTGATAAAGTAGCTGAAACCACCTCTAGCATTTGTACTCATTGGTCCACATACATCTGTATGGATTAAACCCAATAGTTCATTTGCTCTTTCTCCAACTTTAGAGAAAGGTTGCTTTGTCATTTTGCCAAGTAAACATGATTCGCATTTACCATAATCCTCTAAGTCAAATGGCTCTAGAATTCCTTCCTTTTGAAGTCTTTCTAAGCGTTTCAAGTTTATATGGCCTAATCGACAATGCCACAGATAGGTGAGATCTGAATCATCCTTTTTGGCCTTTTTGGTATTTATGTTATATACTTGTTTGTCGTGATCTAATAAATAAAGTCCATTGACTAATCTAGCAGATCCATAAAACATCTCTTTAAAATAAAACGAACAACTATTGTCTTTTATTAAAAAGGAAAATCCCTTAGCATCTAAGCAAGAAACTGAAATGATGTTTTTAGTAAGACTTGGAACATGGAAACATTCTTCCAGTTCCAAAACTAGCCCGGAGGGCAACGACAAATAGTAAGTTCCTACGGCTAATGCAGCAATCCGTGCTCCATTTCCCACTCGTAGGTCGACTTCACCCTTGCTTAACTTTCTACTTCTTCTTAGTCCCTGTGGATTGGAACATAAGTGTGAGCCACAACCTGTATCTAATACCCAAGAAGTTGAATTAGCAAGTATACAGTCTATAACGAAAATACCTGAAGATGGAACGACTGTTCCGTTCTTCTGATCTTCCTTTATCTTTGGACATTCTCTTTTGTAATGGCCTATTCCATCACAATAAAGACAGCTTGATGTGGACTTGTCCTGCTTTGATTTAGCATTGCCCTTGGACTTTCCACCTTTCTTGAATGGTCTCTTTCTAGCCTTGAGTAAATCTTTGGCTTCACAGTCCAGTACTAATTCAGCCTTTCTGACAAGGTGAATAAATTCTGCAATTGTTTCTTCTCTTGGTTCACTTAGGTATAGTTGCTTGAAGCGACCAAACCCACTGTGTAGTGAATTGAGCAAGACAGAGACTGCCATCCTTTCGCTTATTGGTGTTCCTAGTAGACTTAGGCGATCAAAATATGAACACATAAGATCCACATGGAACCTCAGTGGGACGCCTACCCTCTGTTTAGTGCGAAGGAGCTGAACATGTGTTTCTTGGACCTCCATCCTATAACACCTGTTGGGAGAACTAACCTTTAGACCAGACATTGATTCAATCAACTCATGGACGTTCAGGTCCCTGTCCTCCGTACTTCCACGACAGATATCCCTCAGATTCTTGATGAGCGTAAAAGGTTCATAGGCTACAAACCTTTTAGCCCAATCATCAGGGATATTGTTCAGCATGAGACTCATAACCTTTTTGAGATCCGCATCCCAGGCGTAAAATCTCTCAGGGGTCATGTCTCTGGCATAGTAGCTTGGCATGGGATGTGACAGTACATACTCAAGTCCATTGAGTTTGACTGTTTCAACTAGCTTAGCTTCCCATTCAAGAAAATTTGTCAGGTTCAGCTTGACCATAAGCTCAGAACCCATGATGATGTTTTGATTGTTGTTTGCCATATTAAAACTACAATTGAAAAGAATAAACAAATAAATAACCATTCACAGTTTCTCTTAATAAACTTAAATTCTAGCATACATGCATAATTCAATGTTTATTAAGCATTTTATTCAAATTATGTGTTCCGGCAGGTGTGAATAAAATGATTCCAAGATCCTAAAATCATTGAAGAACTAAGCACAGTTTGTCGACTTAATCCTAGAACATCTTAGGTAAGCAAAAGCCTTTTGCTAATAGTCTAGAAACTATTCTTGGTTGATAGGTACGTCTAAGAACTTATTAGGTAAACCTATCGAATTTGCCACGACATAAAAGGACTCCTTACTTATATCGTTGAGTTTCACCAAAACTAACATGTACTCACAATTATTTGTGTACCTTGCCCCTTTAGGACCAATAAGTAACACCTCGCTGAGCGAAAACTATTACTAGATTGATGTAAAGGATATCCAAGCAAGTGTATATTTTGGCATGGCACCTTTTAACTCAATTTTTTTTTTAAGTTTGGAACTTAAGGCTCTTACTATGTTGGTTAGATTTTAAGTGAACTAAAATCCTTAATCATGCAACATAATCGAGCTTTTGATCTCATGCATTTTAAGACATATTTAAAAGCAATAAATAACTTAAAACATGCATAAGATATTTGTGATCTAGTATGGCCCGACTTCATCTTGAAGCTTTGACTTCAAAGTCCGTCTTGAAAATCTCCGTGGGAGGCACCATTTTCTTCAAATAGGATAAGCTATAACTAATTACAACTATTTGATGGTTCGCAGACCATATTTGAATTGAAAAATAACTTTGGTACTTTAGACCAATTACATTCAAATTAATGGTACGCAGACCATATTTTCTATCCTATTTGGGCCATACTAGTCACTTCATAACCTGCAAAACAGTACATATACAATATATACCATTCACCCATTCATTATCATGAATGGCCCACATAGCTGGTTAGTAAAACACATTATGCATCACGTAAACATTTGCAGCAATTAATCAAGGGCACCAATAATCTACCAATTATTCAGTCCTTATTAATTCTAATCAAGTTGTTTTAACCTTAAGGATTTGTAGACCTAATCAAGAGTTTATGACTAAAAAACACTCCCACTTAAACCAATAAATTTATATGCTTTACTAATTTTAAACATAAAAATGTATTTCTAGTCCAACCGGAAACATACAAATTTAATTAAAATTTAAAGCTCATATCAATTTATAATTGAATCCAAAAGTTTAATTTAATTTCAGTCGTATTTAAATCAATTCATGATTTTAATTTTAGTAAAATAATTAGAATAAATAAATTTTATTATAATTACAATATTCAAAATTAAAATCCAAGAAAATAATTTAAATTATTAATTTTAAAATTAATTAAAATTACGTGAACTGAAATTTTCAAATTAAACATTCAAAACGATCTTTAATCGTAACGCAAACACCCTACGCGTTGCACGCCCATGGGCCGCACGCACACAGCCATTGCTGGCCATGTGCGCGCAGCCCATGCGCTCGTCGCATAGCTGCTGCATCCCCATCGCAAGCCTCCGCACGCATTGGTGCTCGCTGCGCGCGCCAGCGCTCATCGCACGCGAGCTATCGCTCGCAGTGCGGGCGCGACATCGCTTGCTGGGCGCGCGACATCGCTCGCTGGGCGCGCGAGCCATCGCTCGCTGGGCGCGCGACATCGCTCGCTGGGCGGGCGACATCGCTCGCTGTGCGCGCGAGCAATGCTGGCTGTGCGCGCGAGTCCTCGCTCGTTGTGCGCGCGAGCAATGCTGGGCGCAGCGCTCGTGGCACGCGAGCTTGCGCTCGCTGCGCGCGAGGCTGCGCGCTCTTGTGCGAGGCAGCGCGCGTTGTGGCGCAGCTCGCTTGCTGCCCACACGCGACTGCCTTGGCTCGCCCTTCGCCCATGCCCACTCGTCCATTGCTCGTGGCACACGACACAAGGCAGGGCTGCTGCCTTGTGCTCGTGCACTACGCCCTTGCTCATTGCATTCGTGCCGCACGGGCGACGAGCTCCCTTGCTCGTCGTCGCATGCCCGCATTATACAACACCCCTTAAGGGTAACACGAAGCGTCCATTGCTTCGTGCGTGCAAGTTTTATGAACGAATCGCATAAAAATTTAAAATTTATATTTAAAATTAATGACAAATTAATAAATAATATTAATTTCATAATTTTAGGGCGAAAAAATCGAAAATTTATTATCCAATTGATTTCCGATTGTTATGGATTCAAGTCTAGGTCATAAAAATTTAAAATTTATCATAAATTTACAATTTTTATGGTGGTTTTTAATCATAGGTTTCTAATTAAATTACAATTAATTATGAAAATCAAATTAATTCTAAATTATTCTAATTTTCAACAAATTAATCATAATTACAAATTAGATTGCATAATTAACAAGACTAGGCATTCAAACTTGTTAAACATATGCAGTAGGTCAATCAAAAATTCAAGATTTATCAACAAGAATCGCAAATATTTAATTTAACATCTTAAATTTACGAAATTTTGCATTCGAAAAACTAAAACCTTCGAAAAGTCATAGTTAGGCTTCGAATTTGAGATTTCTGGGTTCGGCAGAAAAATACTACTTTTGTCAAAATTTTAGAATGCCTTTTACATGCGGAATTGACACAAAAATCACTCAATTCGGATGAGTAACGAAGAAACTGCCGAAAAACTGCGTACGTATAATTAAATAAACGCAATTTGCAATTAATTAACAATTACGAAAATTAATCACCCCTTTTAATTCTTGCAAATTTGTAATATTTAACCATGTTCATGCAATTTAGATTATGAAAATAATAAGGGGCTCGTGATACCACTGTTAGGTTATGATACATATGACATTACATAGATCATGCGGAAACAACCATTAACCCAGGACAACATATTATTTACACATAATCATATAGCATAATTTAGATGCATACTCTTTGTTGCGTGCCCTCCCTAGCTGCGCCCGAACCGAACAAGAACAAGTCTTTAGGACTCCAAGTGTCGTCCCTCCGTAGATAGTCCACAGCACGTCCGGATCCGCCTTAAGATTGACCAACTAGAATCGCCCTTAAGGTACTAGAAAATTTCGGCACTTTATGAGCAAGATGTGTGTTTTAATTTTCTCTCAAAAAACTCACTTTTGAATACTTTGAAACTTGTTATAAATTGTGAGCCCTAGCCTCATATTTATAGGGGTATGGAAAGGGAATCGAAATCCTATTCAGATACAAATTAATTAAACCTAGAATCCTACAAGAACTCTAATTTAATTAATTTATCAAATAGAATTAGGAATTTAATCATTAACCGAACTCTGCATGTTTTAGGAAACGTGCACGAACACAAACACTTGCACACACACGCACGGCTGCCATGATGGGCCCCATGCGTGCGCGCGAGCAGCAGCCCACGCAGCGCCCGCGTGCGCTGCGCGCTGCGCGTGCTGTGCGCGCTGTGCAGCCTGCTGGGCCTGGCCTTACGCTGGGCCTGGCGTGGCTGTTTGTGCGGCGCGCTTGGCTTGCTTGGCGATGGCCTGGCTTCGTGCTGGGCCTCGTCCGGCAGGCCTCGTCCGATGCTTATTCGTACGATGCGCTTCCGATTAAATTTTCCGATTCCGGAATTTATTTCCGATACGAACAATATTTAATATTTCCGATTCCGGAATTAATTTCCGTTTCGAACAAATATTTAATATTTCCGTTTCCGGAATTATTTTCCGATTCCGGTAATATTTCCGATACTGACAATATTTCCGTTTCCGGCAATATTTCCGATTCTGGCAATATTTCCATTTCCGATAATATTTTCCGATACGTACCATGTTTCCGTTTCCGGCAACATCTACGACTTTGATAATATTTATATTTCCGATACGATCCATATTTCCGTTTCCGGCAATATCATCGTTTCCGGAGTATTCATTTCTTGCCTGTGACGATCTTAGCTCCCACTGAAACCAAGATCCGTCGGTTCCGAATATTCATAGATGGAGTATTTAATGCCATTAAATACTTGATCCGTTTACGTACTATTTGTGTGACCCTACGGGTTCAGTCAAGAGTAAGCTGTGGATTAATATCATTAATTCCACTTGAACTGAAGCGGCCTCTAGCTACGCATTCAGCTCACTTGATCTCACTGAATTATTAACTTGTTAATTAATACTGAACCGCATTTATTAGACTTAACATAGAATGCATACTTGGACCAAGGGCATTATTTCCTTCAACTGGCCAGACCAAAGGAAGGGGAAACCCTGTATCTGTATGTCGCAGTCAGCCTTAGAACCGTCAGTGCAGTGCTTCTTCGGGAAGAAGAGAAGAAGCAACAGCCAATCTACTTCACCAGCCGAACACTCACAGTGGCCGAAACTCGGTACCCGCTCATCGAGAAAGTTGCATATGCAGTGGTGGTAGCTGCACGAAAACTGAGGCCATACTTCGACTCCCATCAGATCACAGTACTGACCGACCAACCGCTCGAGAAAGTACTCGACAAAATAGAGAGATCGGGAAGATTGGCTGCCTGGGCCTTCGAGCTATCAGAGTTCGGCATCAAATATCAGCCGAGGACAGCCATCAAGGCACAGGCGCTGGCAGACTTCTTGGCCGAGTGCTCATACCAAGAAATGCTGGATGATACGAAAAGCACTTGGGAGGTCTTCACTGACGGATCTTCCACAGTAAACGGCGCAGGAGCAGGAGTTGTATTAATCCCCCCAACAAGGAAAAGCATAGAGTATGCATTGAAGTTCGGATTCAAAGCAACTAACAACGAGGCCGAATATGAGGCCGCAATCGCAGGGGTAGAGCTTTGCTTATCCCTGGAGACCGAGCATGTTTGCCTCAAAACTGATTCCCAACTTGTAGCCAATCAGATCCGAGGGGAGTATGAGGCCAAGTGGCCCAGCATGACAGCTTACTTAGCAAAAATTAAATCCTTAACGTAAAAGTTAAGATCCTTTGAAGTCACTCTCATTCCCCGAGGACAATACACGCAAGCAGACGCACTATCAAAACTCGCAAGCTCAACACTCATCGACCTAAACATGTCGGTCCACGTGGAAGTTCACCAAGAGAGAAGCATTGACTTGCCACCCCCCACAGTATGCAGTTTACGTACCGAACCTAGCTGGATGGATGCAGTAATTGCATACAAAGAAAGGGGAGAACTTCCCGAAGATAAGCTACAGGCAAGAAAGCTGAAGAGATTCAACAAGTGGTTCATCATCGACGCCGTAGGAGAGCTCATGAGGAAATCATTCTCCGCTCCATTGCTAAAATGTGTGGGTCCAACAAACGCTGACTATATCCTAAGGGAAATTCACCTCGGAATATGCGGAAACCACATCGGAGGCAGGACATTGGCACACAAAGCCCTTCGAGCCGGATACTAATGGCCCACTATGGTTTCCGAAGCAAAACAGATGGCAAGGAAATGCGAGAAATGCCAAAAGTTCGCATTAGCCATCCATCAACCAGCTCAAGCCTTACAATCAACACTATATCCCTTACCATTCGCACAGTGGGGGTTAGACATTATTGGTCCCTTCCCCTCAGCTACGAACCAGAAGAAGTGGTTGATTGTAGGAGTCGACTATTTTAGAAAATGGATCGAAGCCGAAGCTGTCTCCTCCATCACCGAACCTCAGGTCCGCAAGTTCATATGGCAGAACATCATCACAAGGTTCGGCATACCAAGACTAATGGTCTTCGACCACGGGAAACAGTTCGACAACACTCCGCTACAAAAATGGTGCAAAGAGTTCGGCATACACCTAGCTTACTCGGCAGTTTGCCACCCACAAAGCAACGGGCAAGCTGAAGCTGCAAACAAACTCATCCTCAACGCACTCAAGAAAAGAGTCGAGGATGACAAAAACAAGTGGTTGGAAGAGCTACCCGGAGCGTTATGGTCCCTTCGGACCACCGAGAAAGAAGCTACTGGGCAAACACCGTTCCACCTTGTATACGGATCCGAGGCTGTCATCCCTGTGGAAATCGGAACAGAAAGCTTGAGGATCCAGGCATACAACAGGTATGACGGACTCCAAGGAGAAAGCAACGACTAACTTCTGTCTGAAGCTCTCGACCTACTAGATGAAGCTCGGAACGATGCAAGAACACTCAACGCAGCTTATTTGCAGAGGGTCAACAAGCATTACAATCGAAGAGTCAACGCCAGACCCCTAAAAGTCGGCAATCTAGTACTCAGAAACGCCGCCTCGGTTTAGAAAGGACGGATCCATGGAAAACTCTCAGCCACCTGGGAAGGACCATACATCATCCATTCCGAAAAAAGGCCAGGCACTTTCATGCTGAAACAGTTAGACGGAACAATCTTGAAGAACCATTGGAATACCGATGTTCTCAAGAAATATTTTGTATGACCTCTCTGTAAGCCAAGTAAGTTGTTTAATGAGAAGAGGAAAGCCTTTGTGGCACCATGCGTTTCATTAAACCTATCTCTATATTTTAAAATTCATTGTCCTTTTTTATGCATGCTGCCTCGGATCTGATCAATCCGAGACTAAAAACAGGTTGACTTTGCCCATTCCTTGATAAAATACAAGAAATGACCAAATCACGCACTTCGGGAATCGTCCAGAATCCTCGGATTCGCGATACCTCGATAAAACTTGTTCGCAACAAACAGTCGCTCGAATCAAGTTATAAAACTTTGGCTCAGATCCATGGATCGCCAAAGTCATAACTAAGAGGCAGACTAACGATCTCTTGCCCAGGTTTCCGAACCACAAGAGATCGGAAGAACAATTTAGACCTCTTAGCAGATCGACGGATCTGAAGAGTCTGGAAATTAAAGAGTCTCTTAGCAGATCTACGGATTTGAAGAACTCGCAAAATTAAAGAGTTTCTTAGCAGATCTACGGATTTGAAGAACTCGCAATATTAAAGAGTCTCTTAGCAGATCTACGGATTTGAAGAACTCGCAATATTAAAGAGTCTCTTAGCAGATCTACGGATTTGAAGAACTCGCAAAATTGAAGAGTCTCTTAGCAGATCTACAGATCAAAGGATCTCTCAACAAGTCCACAAAGAAAAGCTCGAGAATTACAAGTTCAAAGCACTACGACAGAAAATGCTTTTAATAGCGCTTAATAATGCTTTTAACAGCGCTTCTTGAAGCGCTCTTGATGGCTCCGCTATTAAAAGTAAAAGGTACCTTTAATAGCGCTTCTCAAAAGCGCTATCATATGTAACATTTGGATAATTCAAATGTTTATTTCATAGCACATTATAAGCGCTATTAAAGAAACGCCGTTAAATATTTACCGCCATCTTTTAAATTATTTTCTAATAGCGGATGTATATGAAGCGCTATAAAAGGTTATATACATACATATATATATATATATATATATATATATATATATATATATATATATATATATATATATATATATATATATACATATATATATATATATATATATATATACATACATATATATATATATATATATACATTTGTAATACACCTGAAAAATATTTAATTTTTTGCACAAAACAACACCATATATTGAATAATAGTAATAGTTGAAAATTAATTTCCAAACCTCAATTAAAATAATTTTTGCAATTGTCACCCTAATAAAACCGATTACATAGATCTGAACTAAAATTCTAAACATTAAACTACGTAAAATACATTAATTAATAGAGGCTTATGTTTGTTGGTTCCGTCAACGTAACCTAGCTATTATACAGTTGTTGAACAACGTGGTGCACCCATTGAGTCCTTACTTTGTCAATATGCTCTGTCATAACTTGGAAACTGACAATCTGAAAAAAGTACTGTGAAAGTGTATAAGATATTCATACATATAGAAGGGGGAAAATATTAAATACGAAAGAAAGCAAAGCTCCATTTAAATTTACAGTTTCAAATATATACACGAGTATCTAAATACGTGTCATATATGAAAGAAAAAATCCATTTAGAGGCTTCTCTATTTCTTCCTACTAACTCGAAAAATACTTGCACGACTTCATTTACCCAAGTACTAAAATTTTCTCTTAAGTCATTCTCAATCTGGCAATCAAACTTAAACTTGTTCTTATCATTCTTTAACTAATTAAATACATGGTAAATATTTTCATCCCTAATAAATCCATTGCCACCATATTTGGCCCCGAAGTAATCAACATCTCATTCAAATAACTAACATCATACACCTTCAAAGGAAGTAATCAACATCTCATTCAAATAACTAACAACATACACCTTCAAAGGCAATGTATTTGTTATTGAAGCCACTTGCAAGATGACAAAGAATCAGACAAGTTGTGCCAAATGAAGCTTAGTTAGGGACCCACAAGCCAAACAGGTTCATGGAAAGATTCAGAGTTTGGATACTAGTATAGGATTTAGCAGTTATGGCCTCAAAAAAGAAAGAAAAAAAAAGAGGCCCAGATTGTTTGTTAGCTGACAGGTCAAGGATCTGTAGTTTACTTAATAATAGTATTTCTGGATGAACTGAGAAAATCTTTTCACAACAATCCATTCAAGTTGTTAATAGAATGATCAATAGTGTTAAAATTTGCGTATAGAGTGAGTAGATTGACATGAAGAACTCCCTGCAGGCAAGTCGACAAGAGTAAGATGCAATTTCCAGAAGGTATTCCAAATGCTAACTGTGATAAAGAAAGCAACAAAAAAAAATCTTCCCTCCTTTAAATACAAGCTTCACTGTCATGCACAGTTTGTCAGTTTCAAAAGGCATCGAATCTCCTGAAGTCTAAAAATAATTCATCTAGAAAGCAGCATAAGAGGTTCAAACTTCACAGACTTGTTATTCTAATTTTACAAACAATTCTCTAGTCAAAACCCGTCAAAGAAACGCAGCATAAGAGGTTCAAACTTCACAGACTTGTTATTCTAATTTTACAAACAATTCTCTAGTCAAAACCCTTCAAAGAAACTGTGATAAAGAAAGCAACAAAACAAATTCTTCCCTCCTTTAAATACAAGCTTCACTGTCATGCACAGTTTGTCAGTTTCAAAAGGCATCGAATCTCCTGAAGTCTAAAAATAATTCATCTAGAAAGCAGCATAAGAGGTTCAAACTTCACATACTTGTTATTCTAATTTTACAAACAATTCTCTAGTCAAAACCCTTCAAAGAAACGCAGTCACAAATAACAAAACTTCTTCGGGAATAAGAGTGAAGGGAATCAAAAACAAAAACACAATGCAGGGAGATACTGGGAAAATACTCTGGAAAACAAAGAGCATAAAGAGCACAATGTAGACAACTAAAAAGTATTATAATGACTTGGAACTGTAAAATGCAAGTTAGGGAAGTGAATAATCAATATCAGAGAGTATATTATATTTCTGCTTGGGGCACTCAGAGTTTAAGTAGTATGTAAGAGAACTTAACTAGTTGTAATACAAATGTAAAAGCACTTAGAATTTAAAGAGCATGTAAGCAAGCATAACTCATTTGCAACACAAATACCTAGGTAGAGTTTAAAGAGTATGTGAGCCAACATACCTCATTCCATCCCAATCTCTGACTGTTTATGAGATATTCATTGTCATTTAGTAGCTTCTGACCACGATAAGACAAGCGAAATTATGTCAATACATGTCGCCTATCAATAGGAAAAGATAAAACGAAATCAATTAATCATAACAAGTTGAAAAGAAAATAACAAAACCAAAATCAAAACCTGAGTATTGACCCTCTGGTACTCTCAAGGCGCCTCCAAAATAGAGATATCTCAGTCGAAGAAAATAACATAGAATCACAGAATCAGATAAGATTGAAACCAAATCACAAACCATTAAGTTTAACTAAAATTATAATCAGATCAAATTAATAATAAACAAATTAAATCTCAGAACATAGTAGAAACCTTTTAACTAACCTGAAAAGTGTTATGTAGTAGTGTATATACGCTATTAAAGAAACGCTATAAAATGTCATATCAGTAGTAGTGTATATACCCTTGATCGTGCAAATATAGAATTTCACAACAGAGGTTTTAAAAACCTGCTAACAACGTGACACTACTTAGATTTCATCTTCTCTTTCTCTTTTATATCTCACATTCAAATGTAGTCAATAATACGAGTACATCGTAAGGTACCACAGACATACATACTGATAGTTCCTTTCATACAAAAAATGCAGGAGGTCAAAGACTGTCTTGAGTGTACTGAACAATGAGCTCAAATTCTATGTTTTTACCAAAATTCCATAAATTAATTATTGGGCCTCTTCTCCTCTACACTCTGAAGTTATGGTTATGTTATTAGGTCTATAGCAGGCAAGGCAATTTGGGAACCATGTGGTAATTGCAGTAACCACCTTACGGCTCTTCAAACTCTAGAATCTAGATAACGCCCCCAAAGAAATTGTTAATATTGTAATTTATTAGGTCTTTGGTTTTAGATTTTAGTCACATCAAATGTATTAAAGGTAGATCCCTGGTGTCTGAAGCCCACATGTTAGCTACAGAAGTTAGGAGCTAGTTTTTGTTTCTAGTTTAGTTCGTTGCCAGAAAAAATAACTTTTCGAGTTTGTCATTTCAGCTTATTATCGTGGAGCCATTGGTATTCTGCAGGTGTACGATGTTACTGATGAGTCATCATTTAATAGTAATATTCTCTACATACATTGGGACTTTTAGGAGTAGACCTTGGTTCTCTTTAATGACTAATTTCTGAATTCTATAAGGCCTCTTATGTTATGGATATCTGTGGCTTTTGAAAACAAACATGAATCAAATCCAAAAGCTCCAAGATCTTTAGCGATTACAGGAACAAATGTAGTTAACTGGGACAGTAGGCGGCTTACACGTCCCACTGTGCCGAGATGTGAGGTGCAGATGGGAAGGACTGAAAGAGAAAAGCCTAACTTACTAAGAACAAAAGAAAAGGTCCCTAAGCAGTGTAGTCTTTCCTGGATAAATTAAGGATTTGGGGCTTCTCTTGCTACCCTACTATAATCAGCAAATATCAGGTGATAAATCTTCTTGTACTACTGCTATTGCCCCTCCCTAAGCACTCACTAGAGTGAGAACAACCGTTTCCGTGGAAATGTATATTTCGGACAGAGAAGCTTTATCAGGAGGCCAAAACTTTCCTCTTTAACCATAATTGATTGTCTCTATACACAACCCTGAATTTTCTTAATAGCATTCAGTTTTAAGTAGTCTAAGATTTCCTTCTGGACAAAAAGTTGTTGAAATTGCAATAGGTAGAAAAGGAAATTGCATGAAAAAAAGACTTCTTATCTCCCCCATTATCATCCGCGAACCTTCATTATATCAAATTTCACCCAATAAACATCCCCCAAAATGATAATAAAACATAAATTTCAAATTTAAATTAAACCCCCAATTATGTCAGACTACAAAACTAGGGCATAATCAATCAATACTGAACACAGAAAAATAAACCTTGACAAATTAGAACTCAATCCACACTTCGCAGGAGGCTCTTCCTTCAAATTCGTCCCATTGTTAGATTCTCCGCATTCTTTATCTCAAGAGTTGTCAGCTCCCTTAGTTAGGTCTGTACATTACAAGTGCACAGAATGACTTTTCTTGAAGTAGCATTTGCTGATTTAGCCATTATTGAACATAGGATACTTACTGAGCGACGAGAGATACGCGGCTGAGAGCTCCACCTTTTAGCCCAACCAACTTCGCTTAACTGATCAAGATCATCCTTCACAGCATCACTGTCTTTCTGCATCACAATGTGTTTTTACACCGTCGCAATTTGCAAATACTAATCATCATTCTAACAGGTATAACAACTTGATCATACAAACATGAGAATATTTGATTTGTTGATATTATACTAGAAATCACCAAACAAGCTGACAAATTGTGATCTAAGGATGACATTTTATGAAAGATAATCCCACATAAACAGTGTTCTCATACCCAATTAATATCAGTTCTTAAGGAGTTTAATACCTCAATTCCAGCCAACTCCATAACCCAAATACAAAAATTTGAAACCCTCGAACCAAACCCAGCTAGACAATGTGACTTTGTGAGTAGTAAATCAGTTAAATCACAACAAATTTATACAGACCCAGAAAAATCAGAGAACAATTTCCGATACTAGGTGATTCTGGAATTCATTCAATTCAATTCCCCGACGAAATCCTCTTCGATCCCTAATATGCTTTGTAATTTGCATCAGCCACAATTCATAGTAAAACTTTTAAAAAATTGAAGAAGAACATACGAAAATGAGAGGAAGATAAAGAAACCTCGCGTTGTCGGCATTGTATAGCATTGAAATCGTTGCTTTGATTGTCAGTCTTGAGAAGTTGAGAGTAGAGAAAAGGCGCAATCGAAAGGGTTTTGGGGGAGCAGAAGAAAACGGAAGAAAGAGAACCAATTTCTTTATTTTAATTTTTCTAAGTTATAATTTATTTTGTTTTATTTTTTAATGGATTTAATAGCGGTGTATTATGACGCGCTATAGTAAGTAGAGATATAACAGTGCTTATTTTATAAGCGCTATAATATGTAGTATTTAATATCTTTCACAGCGGAAAGGGCAAAAGCGCTATTAAAAAAACGCTATTAAATTACATTTCTGTAGTAGTGAAGGCAGACTTAAAACTTTGGAAAGCGCAAAAAGTTGAAAAGAAACAGCCAAGTAACGAACATTCATTTTTTATTCAATATTCGGGGGAAGTACAAATACATCAAACAACTCGGGACACACCCGAGGACACTCAAAAATTGAAAACAAAATGAAACAGTTAAAATCGGCAGCCATCAACAGATAATACCGGCCTACCGAAGTACTAAAAAGCAAAAAGAAACAAGTACAACGCAGCGCCGAGGAAAAAGCGGGAAAGGCAAGCACACATTCGGAAGTCCTCAACTGGAACCGACCGACTCTGAAGAAGACGACTGCCCGAATCCCTAACTCTTGGGAGTCTCGGGAACAACCCCTAGGGTAGCGTCCTTCGAAGAACCCCCAGCAGTAGTGTCACCTTCGGAATTCGCCTTCTGGGCCCGAGCCTCTGCAAGAGCAGCTTGGCGTTCAGCTTCAGCTTCGTCTCGGTCAGCCTGGCATTCCACCAAGTGATCCTGGGCCCGCATCCAGAGAGGAACTTTCTCATTCCAAGGGAAATGAGGCATGTGCTTCGCAAACATGCGCCGAGCACCCAGGATACCATTCCAGTACTGTTCTCTACACTGATCAGCAATATAGAGGTCAGCTCGCTCTTGCTCCAACTTCCGAATGGTCTCTTCCTTCTCTCGGATCTTCAACTGAAGAACAGGCACCTTGTCAGCTTGGTTCTGAATCATCTCCCGATTCTTGACAAACTGCTGAAGCCTCGCCTCCGCATCCTTGCTCTCCTTATCAGCCGCCTCAAATTTAGACGTCATCTCCTTGAGAAGTCTGTCTTTTTCTTCAAGTTCGCTCGCAAACTTGGCGGCCATATCCTTCTTCTCCTTGTCGAAGGAAGCTATTTTTTCAGCATCCTCTTCGACTCGGAAGGTGAGCTTACCAACTTCGGTCCCGATCTGCTCAGAAGTAGCTCTGGCCTCGCGACTGTACTTAAGATACAGCTGCTTGACTTCCACAATCTCGGAGAAGAGCTGCCCAGCCTTCTGGTCCAAGATAGGAATATCACGAGCATAAGCCTCCTGATATCTCCTCAGTTGTCTCTCCTCAACCGAGCTGCACTCGGAAGCGAACGAGGACCAGAAGACAGCATGGGAGCGAAGAAAAGATGAGCAAAAGTAGGAAAAACATAAAACAAAGAGACAAATCAAAGAGAAATCCAACACTTACCTCATTCAGGTAGTACTGGGCCATCATAGCCGGATTCCTCTCTTCAGCTCCAGGAACCCTCCACTGCGGATTGGCCCGAAGCAGATTCTCCCGACCAGCTTCGGGACCCACTAAAGATCCCACGTGAGCCAGGGGATTCTCTCCCAAAACCGGAGCCCTAGCAAACCGAGCCATCTCCTCCCTTACTTCCTCGGGGATCCGTTTCAGCGGAACATCCGAACAAGGGTCAGCATGGATCAACCTGTCCAGGGCCGAGGTCGAAGTAGAACCCAAAGTTGAGTGGCGCCTCTTCCTCGTCAGACCCTGTTCGGGCTACTGCTCCTCAGCAGAGGGGACATTCTTCTCAGCCTCGGGAACCTCAACATCAGGGCCCGTGAGATCCACCATCTCCTTATCTGGACTTCTCTCTCTTTCGAGAGGAACGTCAGCAGATTCCTTTTTCTCCTCGGCCACGATAGGGACATCCGAGCCAGGAACAGAGTCGGTTTCGATCGCCTCCATCACCTTGGTGATATCCTGGATCTCGATCCCTAAAGCAGTAGATGGCTTCAGCGGAGAGGGGATGGTATCTTCCTCAGCCAACGGTTGATCCACGGGCGGCGGTTCCGCAACCACCACACTCTTTAACTTCTGCCCTGGCAAGGGCATGAAGTGAAGAAGGTTCTTAGGAGGAGGCATGTCTTCCGAAGCCGTCTCCTACAAAACAAGCATTCAAAGATCAGCTTCGGAAAAGGAAAAGACGGACTACAAAAAAGCTCCTAAGTCAGAGCAAATACCTTCTCCGAGGACTGAGAAACCTTCGCCTTCTTCGGATGCGCGGAAGACTTCAGAAGAGTGCTACCCTTCCTTTTCCTTTGATCCTAAGAAAAGGAGACCAAGGATCAATAAATTCAGAGGAAGACAAAAGAGGAAATAAAGAAAAAAGGCGAAGTACCCGGTTCCTAGATAAAGAGATATCTATCCGAGCCGGGGATGAAACCGAAGGAACGGTGCGCGACACAGCGTCAGTCCCAGGACCCTAAAAAGATGGTCAAGGACCAAGACGTTAGCCGACGGCCAACCAAAGAGGAAGTAAAGACAAATAAAAACCGAGCCGATAGAAACACTCACCGGATCTGAAGTTGTCCTTAAAACAGGAAGCACGACCTTCACTGGAACAGCTTCGGGAGAGGAGGCAGAATCCCACGGATCAGCTCGAACTTCGGATATCCGAGCAACACCCGAAGGAGACAACACGTAACCTTCAGGCGAGGATTACGAGGATTCTCTTTCCCGAACTTGTAATCAGGAGCCGAGTCGGGAATAGTTCGCAGATCCAAAGAAATGCCCAAAATCTTAGGATCAAGACAGCTAAAGCCGTACTCTGCAAAAACAAATTACAAAACGAATCAATAAAACGAAGGAAAAAAGAGGAGGACAAACTCACTGAAACACGGTCCCAGACGAAAGACACCTACCCCTGTCAAAAATCCTGCTGAGACCGGCGACAGCAAGAATGTCCTCCCGCAAGATGTAGTTAAGGTTCGGGAGCCAGCTAGACGGCAGTTTATAATTATCCTCCCGAGCCAAAAACCACTGGAGGAGATCCACGTAGTGCTGATGGTTCCGATCCGGAACAGCCACCCCCACCATGTCAGGATCAGGAGTCACGAACCACTTTGGAGGGCGATAAAAATTGGGGTGCTTCGGATCCGTCGGCACGCGAACAAGCAACCACTCCGTCTTCCATTTATGGTCGGAGCTAAGGTAAGGGTATGCTGTAATGTAGTTCGGCTCCCCTCTCCTTCGGGACTTTTTGTTGATGATGGTCCACCAACCATACCCATCACCCTTGGAAGCATGGTTGAAAGACAGATCGTGGAGATCCCTAAAAACGGAGACAGAGCAGGGAAAGTTAACAAAGTCGCACACCCATCTAAATCCGATGATGTGCCTCATAGACTTGGGTGTAAGTTAGGCCAAACTGATGTTGTACGACACCAGGAGCTCGGAAATGAACGGATCCAAGGGAAAGCGGAGACCGTTCTCCAAGTGATGAGTATACACAGAGATGAACCCCCTCGGCGGATGAGTCACCCGAGGACGCTCCTAATCGGGAAGTTCACACCAGTACCCCAAGGCATGCTGGATTCCGTATAGCTCCTCGGCCTTCCGATATTAGTTCCCCAGCTTCGCCTCCACTAACCAGTCACCACTAACTGATTTCTCCAACGGACCATCGATCTTGGTGGTCTCATGCAAAATCGGAGCATACTTACCCTTCGGATCAGCTTCAGTCCAACGAACTGGAAACTCAGTGTAAGGACGGCGGACACCCGAAGAGCCAGCTTTCTTACCAGAAGTAGCGCGTTCAGACACACCAGACCCGCCAACAGCGCCATCTTTGGAGGCGTCCCAACCAGTCGAGCGTTTCTCCACCGGCTTCTCCGAAGGCCAACCCCTCGAAGTTTTCTGTACCCTTCCCGAAGGCACATCCTCCCTCTCACTAGAGGAGCCAACGACGAACTTACTTTTGCCCTTATTCTTTGCCATGGTTGCGAATTCTCGGTCTAGGGTTTAGATTGAGGAGTAGAGGAAAGAACGAAAAAGTAAGGAAAATTCAGAAACAAGTTACCTTTTTCCGAAGCGGAATTCGCCGACAAAGCGAACGACACAAGTTCCCGAAGTCTAAAGCTGACTGAATTCCGTAGATCTGAAGAAACTCGAAAACTGCGATCGCCGGAAAAAGAGAGGAAGTTTGTTTAAAAGAGAGAGAAAGTAAAAGTTTGAAGGAAGCTTGGCACCCAGTATTTATAGAAAAAAGAGGCGCATCAACTTCTTTTCAACCCACGATCTCCACGACACAATACAAGTCCCAACACTTGTCATCAATGCAAATCATCCCTTTTCAAAAAAGAGAGGGAACTTTTGGACTTCTAACAACTGGAAACCCACCCATTTAATTCTAAATGGACCGGGTCTGGGGGGCATGTTGTTTGGGCTCCCAATTGATATTCAATTGGGCCACTAAGTCCAAAACTCAATGGCTCTAAACAACAGCATCAAACCTACCACAATGGCTATTCAGCCATCCATTAAGGCCCAAGGCCCAATAGCAATAAATGACCTATGGGCATTTATTATGCAAACACTATAAATAGGCCGCCAAGGCTCACACCTCAAGGTACGTCCAATTTACCGCCTTAAGACCACTCTTCTAGAGGACTTCTCTCTAGAATCCGAGCATCGTTCTTACTTAGGCATCGGATGGGCTTTCCTCGGAAACACCACCGAGGCTAATAACTTTACTCTTGTGCAGGTGAATTCGGACTCGACTCATTCAAGCAAGCAAGATCTTCAACACATACGAAAGGGCCTTCATTCGAAGCCCATTATTTCCATTCGAATGAAGGCCCTTTCGTATGTGTTGAAGATCCCGTGCTTCGAGTACTATCTCGACTGTTGCGAACGTTTTCTGTGTGAATATCATACAAAGTGACAACTCAAATAATCCAGATAAATATTTAAAACAATCTTAAAACAAACATAAAAAACTCAAAATAAACTCTGAATATAATAGACAAACTCATCCGCTTTATCCTGTGATAACCGCTTCTCCAAAGTTTTAACATATGATTGAGTCTGTAATAATTTTCCCTATAGGTGAAAGAATCTTAAACACCTGTTCTTGATTAAAAACATTCAGCCCAAAAACATTCCCAACTATCTTGGAGATGGAGACAAAGATGAATTCTTTTCCTACCCACCTTCATCAAAATGTTCAAATTTCAAAACTCAAAAAACATAGAACATACAAAAATAAAAAGTTAGGAAAAACCAATGGAGAGCACCGAAGTAGGATATGGTGGACCACTATTCCGCGTGTTCTTCGAACGATCCATTTCCGGTTCTCATATTGAGATCTACAAACGACCTAACCATAAGAACTGCACTTGCGCCTTTAACAGTTTGCCAGGAACTGTCAACTACCCCCATAAAAGCCCCATAAAGTCTCCTACCCGATCAAACGATCATGGAGCAAAGGATCCCTGGCTATGTCGTACTCGCCACTCAGCAATACCAACATGATTTGGTCTTAATAATCAGATTTGTTTCACAAAAAATTCAATAATAATTTATGTGGTAAGATTGACACAAACATAAATAAATTAAGAAAACTTTCCTTTATAACGGCAAGCTGATTTCAGACCCAATTACAGTGAACAATCAAAGCCATTATAAACCTGAACCTCTCAAAGAACGCTGACATTCACCGAGCAAAGGAAAATAATGTACATCATTATCGTCATCGTCATCATCATCATCATCATCATGTGGATAAAGGCATTGTATATATTCCATTTCATTGAATTGCTGATACAATATCCCAATAATAACAACAACATTAAAGGCTCGTAGGTTTTAAAACTTTGATTCATTAACCAACATCAAATAAATTGATCAGCCCCAAAGAAAGAAAAATATTCAACGTATGCAAAATCCCGTATTAATTTCCCAATTAACGAAGCATAACCACTCAACCAGAAATTAGAAATGCCAACATCTATCACAAATACAAGAACTAGTAATTCTCATATAAGTGAGATCAGAAATTAAGAGTTTAGCAACATCATAAAAAGATACGCAACATAAATTAATTGTCTTTTAGATTGTTTCGATTTTAATAGAATAAAAGAATAATGTTGCCACAATAATTTAATTGGAATATAATTAGAATAAACTTATCTCAATATCGTGTTGAACGAGGTGACCGAATTAGAACGATTATCGCGCCGTGGCCGAACCATTGCTCTAAAAGACAATTTCGCGCTACCTCGGTGCAGTAGAACGCTTGCGGTTGCCCTCCAGGGTTAACACGACATCAAGACTTGTGTGCACTCACAAGACTCGATTGGAGACCAGAATATTTACCCAGAAAAACGAGAACAATGTTTAGAATTTGAGAGAGAATTGTAGAAAATGTTTTCTGTAACTGTGTATTAATGGAAAACAGAAGTGATGTATTTATAGGGAAGCTACAACAGCCCTAAACGGCTAGTAGTGGGGTAGTGGGAGGTTACCACATTTACTGAATAATTAATGGGCAGTTAAAACGGCTATTAAGTGGAGTTAATGGGGCGGTTACGGGGTTAGTGGGTTTGAATTCTTTCTACCCGTTAGAATTAATTAAGCCCACCACTGACCAAAAAGAAAGACCCGGACCACAAAACTCACCCCACACCCGCGAACCGCATTCGCCAAGTACCAAGGCCTGTCCCGCGCGCGTGTGTGAGTTGTGTGTCCACCCATGCCACTCACATGCTTTCTTAAACAAATGATTCCCTCAAGCCCCCAAATATAAACATTAGAAGTAGACGGTGTTTTTCCCATGTGGGACTTTCCATATTCCCACATTTTCCCATTTCCCACTCATTTTCTTTTGTATTTCTCACAAGGATTTCCAACAATCCCCCACAGGTCCGAAGATGAGAAGAAAAAGAAAGAAAGAAAAGAATTGAATTTCTGGGCAAAACAAACAATTGAATAGGTGTCAATGTCTTGCGACTTGATTTTAACACTTAGTGACATTCAAGCCAGAATCTCTTTCCTACCAAGTGACTTTCGTATTGAACTTAATAGGAGGTTAGAAACTCATTACTCAAAGCACACAATTGAACATGTATGATATTCTGAATCTCCGCCAATAAAAGTGACGCATTATACTGGCCATACGTCCATAACCTGGATGCTCATAGGTGCTCTAGAGAATAGCCCATGCAATTCTCATAGGAAGCGGCCTCACTTCCACATCTAAGTAGGTGAATCTCATCAAGTGTGAGCTACATCACACCACCAAAAATATGGATATGGGTTCATTAAGAGCCGTATGCTCAACCTCGTTCAATAATAGCAAGCACATCATAAACATCTAAGGGATGGACAAAAAATAAAATTTGTGTTTCTGAATTATTACATAATGTTCCCCTTTGAACTCATGGTGAGTAGGAGTTCATTACCTTACAATTCATCCAATGGGCCTCAAGCCCATCCCCTCCGACGTTTCCAAAACTAGTTTCTTACATAGGTCTTTCGTTAACGGATCCGTACTATTCATTTTAGATTTTACACAGTCTAAAGTTATAACTCCAATAGACAACATACCTTTGACGGCCTTATACCTCAAACGAATGTGTCTTTCTTTCCATTGCAACAACGATTGCAACAGAAGGAGTTGGCTTCCCCCACATTGGAATATTTATTTAATATTGATAGCTAAAGATATTGATGGTTAAATTTATATATTGACAATTACGAACGTGTCCAATCAAACTAGGGCAAGTAATTTAAAACACTGGGAGTATTAGATTTTCATTCTGTATCAAACGTCCAAACCTACAATATGTACTTATTCTCTTGGACCATAAAATATTAAGCGGCAATGAATGATTCGACGATTTAATTTCATGAACTATTCGTATGGTTTATACTAGAAATATCCTTATACTTTCAGAATGCATCACTTTATAGCGTACAATTGATAATTAAAATAAGTTTTGGTAAGTTCTAATATGTTCAGATAAGTTTAGGTAAGTTTAGATAAGTTCAGATAAGATAAGTTCGGAAAAATAAGTGACAATCAGATAAATTGAGCACACTCTAAATGGACCGTTCGTTAGTAGAAAAAAAATTAAACTAAAGTCATGTTTTGTATGAAGGAAATAATGCCCTTGGTCCAAGTATGCATTCAACGCTAAGTCTAATAAATGCGGTTCAGTATTAATTGATTAAACAAGTTAATAATTCAGTGAGATCAAGTGAGCTGTTGAAGGAAATAATGTCCTTGGTCCAAGTATGTATTCAATGCTAAGTCTAATAAATGCGGTTCAGTATTAATTAAACAAGTTAACAATTCAGTGAGATCAAGTAAGCTGAATGTCTAGCTAGGGGCTGCTTCAGTTCAAGTGGATTAATAATATTAATCCACAACTTACTCTTGACTGAACCCGTAGGGTCACACAAATAGTATGTGAACGGATCAAGTATTTAAGTGAATATATTATTCATTAAATACTTTATTTATGAACATTTGGAAACGACGGACCTCGGTTCCAGTGGGAGCTGAAATCGTCAAAAGGCAAAATATAGAATGCTCCGGAAATGATGATATTGCCGGAAACGGAAATATGGACCATGACGGAAATATAAATATTATCCAAGTCGTAGATGTTGCCGGAAACGGAAACATGGTACGTATCGGAAAATATTATCGGAAACGGAAATATTAATATTTGTTCGAATCGGAAATAAATTTCGGAATCGGAAATATTAAATTTTGTTCGAATCGGAAATGAAATTCGGAATCGGAAGCGCGACATGCGAACGATCGACGAACGAGCTTGCGAGAGGCAAGGCCCAGCGCAAGCGCCAGGCCCAGCGCCTAGCAAGCCCGCGCGCGGAGCAGCGAGGCAAAGGGGCCGAGCAAGCAGCGCCTAACGAAGTGGGCCGCGTGCTTGCTGCCAATGCCCAGCGCTCAAGGGCCGAGCAAAGCAGGAGCGCCACTCGTGGGTTGCGGGGCTGCGGGCTGCGTGCTGTAAGACCAAGCAGCGTGGGCTCAAGGCCACACGTGTAAATTCCTTGGCCGGTTAGGATTGCTTGCTTGTCAAGTAATCGTGTTTTTCTAATTCTACTCAATTTGGATGTTTTAGTTAAATCTGAAATACTTAAGTATTTGATTAAACCTAAAATTCCAATGATATTATTTAACTAGAATCCTAATGGATTTAGTTAATCGATTCCTGGTAGAATTCAGACTCCTGTATTTCCACCCTATAAATATGTGGTTCATGATCACAATTTATAATGCGATTCAATATACCATTCTAATATATTAGATTCAAGAGAGAATTTAATACTTGCCTAAATATTATTGTGAGTTTCCCGAGTGCACATAAAACCTTAGATAATATTCTAGTTAAATGAATCTAAGGCGGATCCAACGTGTTTTGGACTATCTACGAAGGGGCGACATTTGGAGTCCTATACTTGTTCTTGTTCGGTTCGGGAGCAGCTAGGGAAGTTACGCATCACATTGTATGTATACTAATTATGCTAATTGACTATGTGGCAATTAATTTGGATTCCTGACTTTATGGTTTTTCCGCATGAATTATATTGTTTATATTATTCATAACCCAACAGATGTATGTCAAGCTAGAGGTCGCTTCAGTTCAAGTGGAATTAATAAATCCACAACTTACTTTTGACTGAACCTGTAGGGTCACACAAATAGTACGTGAACGGATCAAGTATTTAAGTGAATTAAATACTCTATTTATGAACATTCGGAAACGACGGATCTCGGTTCCAGTGGGAGCTGAAATCGTCAAAAGCCAAAACATAGAATACTCCGGAAATGATGATATTGCCGGAAACGGAATTATGGATCATGACCGAAATATAAATATTATCCAAGTCGTAGATGTTAACGGAAACGGAAACATGGTACGCATCGGAAAATATTATCGGAAATAGAAATATTACCGGAATCGGAAACATTGCAGGAAACGGAAATATTACCGGAATCGGAAATATTGCCGGAAACGGAAATATTGCCGGAAACGGAAATATTACCGGAATCGGAAATATTGCCGGAAACGGAAATATTGTCGGAATCGGAAATAAATTCTGGAATCGGAAATGTTAAATATTTGTTCGAATCGGAAATATTAAATATTTGTTCGAATCGGAAATGAATTCCGGAATCGGAAAACGAATCGAAATCGCGACGTACGAAACGATCGACGGACGATCTTGTAAGACGCAAGGCCCAGCACGAAGCCAGGCCCAGCGCCCAGCAAGCCCGCGCGCGCCGAGCAAGCAGGCCGAGCAGCAGCAGCGTCTAGTGGGTCGCGTGCATGCTGCCAGCGCCCATGGGCCAGTGAGCAAGCAGCAAGCACTCGTGGGCTGCGAGTTGCGAGCTGCGGGCTGCACAGGAGCGTGGGCTCAAGGGCCTTGCATTGCCTTGGCCGGGGAGGATTACTTATTTGTGAAGTAATCTCGTTTTCCTAATTCTACTCAAATTGGATGTTTTTGTTAAATCTGAAATACTTGGGTGCATGTTTGATTAAACATAAAATTCTAATGATTAACTAGAATCCTACTGGATTTAGTTATTGGAAACCTAGTAGAATTCTAACTCCGTTATTTCCACCCTATAAATATGTGGTTCATGATCACAATTCATAATGCAATTCAATAAGTATTAACATACATTAAGTTCAAGAGAGAATTTAATAATTTGCCTAAAAAGTAATAATAAGCTTTCCGACTAAACATAAAACCTTAGATAATATTCCAGTTAATTAAATCTGAGGCGGACCCGAACATACTGTGGACTATCTACGGAGGGGCGACATTTGGAGTCCTAAACTTGTTCTTGTTCGATTCGGGAGCAGCTAGGGAAGGCACGCATCACATTGTATGTATCCTAATTATGGTAATTGACTATGTGACAATTAATTTGGATTCCTGGCTTTATGGTTTTTCCGCATGAAATATATTGTTTATATTTGTCATAACCTAACAGTGGTATCACGAGCCTCTAATTAATTCCATAATCAATTATAGTTAACATGGATAAATTTTATAAATTTGCAATGAATTAAAGGGGTGATTAATTTCGTGTATGTAATTAATTGCAAATTCGTGCGATTATTTGATTATATGTTCGCAGGATTTTTCGGCAGTTTTGTCAATAATGATCGGAATTTTATAATTTTATAGTGAATTTCGCATGTAAACGACGTTTTAAAATTTTGACAAAAATCAAAGATTTGTCGCCGAACTCAGAATTCCCAAATTCGAATCCTAACTATGACTTTTTGGAGGTTTTAGTTTTTCGAACACAAAATTTGTAATTTTTATGATGTTAAATTAAATATTTGCGAATCTTGTATATAAATCTTGAATCTATGATTGAACTACTGTATATGTTTAATAACTAGATTAGGTCCCGTGCACGCACGGATATTTAAAAATTATTAATTGACCATCTTTTTTAAAAAAAATTAATTGAATTATTTATCCCTTAAATTTATTGCGTAATTAATAATCTCGAATGTACTCGTTTTATCATATTTTAACATACTACGTATTATATATTTTATATGTTTAATATGATGATCTGACTAAAATATTTGATATATTTAATATGCTAATTTGACCAAAATATCGAGTAAGAATATTTTCTTTATTGACATGACAGTTTGACTAAAATTTTACCAAAATTTTAATAATGGCATATTCCATAATCCTATATTTTTTTTCCATATATAAATAATTATACAAAAGGAGAGAAAATAAAAAAAGAATAAAATAAATATGTATTTTTAGGAAAGAGTTTTTGGCGGGAAAATTTTTCACTAGCAAATGACACGTGTCATTCCTGGTGTCTCTTTTAGTATATAGTAATAGATTTTAAAGCCTAATCTTGTTAATTACACAACCTAATTTGTAATTGTAATTAATTTGTTGAATTTTGAATAATTTTGAATTTGTTTTGATTTTCAAAATTAATTAGCAATTTAATTAGGATCCTATGATTAAAAACCACCATAAAATTTGTTAAAATTGAAAATTTTTAAAATTTAAAAGCATTGGCTAGAAAGAGAAGTAATTTCTAGAGAGATGGCAGAGTAGAATAGTTTAAGGTAGGTAGGAATGAATTGATCCCCTTTACCTTGGGATCTGAACTATTTATAGGGCTAGAGTTTTGGGAATTGTTTCCAAACCCTAGCTATATGATTGGTTGACCTCAGAGATGGGGACATGTGTCCTCATTAGGTATAGAGGGCTTAGTGTGCCTTTTCGTTTTGGGCCTGTTACAGGTAATTTGGGCCTCTTTTGTTTCTCTTCTGGGAGAGTTCGTTAAATATGTGTACATCTGCCTAGCATGCGAGGGCAACGTGTTGCCCTATGGTTGGTTCAGGGTGGAATTCTTTAATTAGGCCACATCATTTTCCCCTTGAGGAGGATGCTTTATATTTTTAGGGCATTCTTCTTGATGTAGCTGCGTGTCACGTGTTGTCATTTGCGGAGCTTTAGTTTTCCTTAAAAACCAAGGCAGGGATTCATTTTCCTCTTTCATTTTTCTTCTGACAATTCTTCGATTTCTTGAGAGCTTTTTAGGGAGAGAAAGGAATTTCAGGAGTTCTTGCTTAAGTTGTAAGTGTTCTTGGCTACTCTTACTCTTTTCTTCGCATTTGCTTTGGGAATCAAGTTTTCAACAGAAGCTTCACCCTTTTGATCATTACAGGTACCTCTTTTGTTATTTTTCTTGTTTTTACTCATGTTAATTTTTCGCTTTGTTATATATCTTTTGGGGAGACGTTTTTACTATGGTCGTGCTCCTCAACTATGGTATTTGGACAACGTCGTCGCTTCTTTTCTTCCTTTTTTAAGTCGGACGTCCCGCTCCTTATGCAGGGAGGCATGACACGTATTAGGCATACGGCTAATGTGGGTGCATGGGGAGCACCCCGGGAGAGTCGTGTTCCTTTTTCGAGCCCCCCTTATGTGGCAAGGAGGGTAGCTAGCTCCTCACGTCATTGCCTATGAGGGGATTCTTATTTCTAGTATGAAGTAATTAGTATGGATTAATTCTAACATGCTTAGCTTGATAATCTCTTTGTAAATCTTTATCATTATTTCTAGTGAATTGGTTGGTTTTTCTCCCCGTGTTCGGGTTTCCCAAGGTAAATTCCGTTGTCTCCATTTCATGCTTAATTGATTTGCTTGCTTAATTGATTTGCTTGCTTAATTGATTTTCGTAACTGTTAATGGTTATTATCACAAAATAATTTGAACACTTCTAATTCACAACCATCCGGTCCAATTTCGGACCGGTGTACAACCCTAGGTACGATGACAAATCATGTTTGCTCTGATGTCTCTCACACGCCCACAAACCAATTTTTTTTTTTTTTTTTTTTTGAAAAGAAGGAAAGTCCTGTTGCATTGATAGGTTAATTAAGACGATAACAGCAATAGAAAAATTAATAAATTGAAACAGTAAATTAAATGAGGAAGAGCTACTAATAAGCATGTTAGTTAGCTTAATAGCTAATTATGTACGTAGCTGCGTGAAGCATGTTAAATATTCCCTTCTCTGAATCCACACTGCAAACAACCTGCAGCTTCCATGAAAGGAATAGGTGACAAAAACTAACTTTTTATTTAGTATGCCAATTTTATTATTAAACCACATGGACCGACTTTGTATTTAATTAACCCGTTGTCTAGGCGCTTCTAATCACTCTATACCACTAATTAATATATATAAACTTTTATATAAGGCGGTTTTACAGAAAAGATCACCTTGATGTCATATAAGTTAAGCAATAAAATCAATTAGTTAAACACTTGAACTAATTAGTTAAGCACTGAAACAAATTAGTTAAACAATGAAAATAATTAGTTAAACACTAGAACTAATTAGTTAACCAATAAAACCAATTAGTTAAACAAATAAAGTAGTCTTTCCGGTAAGGCGGTCTTACACAAAAATTGCCGATTAATATATGTGCATATCAAGCAATACTTAGCTTAATTACTTTATTAGTAGTTGGGGTCACATCATACGATCTTGAGGTTGGGGATTAAATCTAAGGAGTACAAGGCATACTTGGGTCAGAATTCTCTTACCTTCCTCTAAATATGGAATACGGTACGGATGACATAAAAGTACGTTACATTGAGTTAAATTAGACTTGGTACATAAGCATGACGTGGGGGCACATGAGCTAAGATCGCACATGAGCTAAGATCGCACTTTTGAAAATTTTGGCATTGCAAATATTTATAGGCTTAATTAGCATGAGCCGGGCTTATTCAAGCCCAAGACATGCAGCTTGACATGACGACATCTATCTTTACCGGCCTACCCCATTCCTAAAGGCTTAAGGGTAGTTAATTTCCTCTAATTCGAGTGAGGTTGACCCGCAAATTTTTGGCTATACCCGGGTACAGCTATTCAAAACGATGTCGTTTTGTGTTGTTTAAAATGAATATTAATATACTGGTACAAAATGAACATTTACTATTTCGAAAATGAACATTTATTTATTTATTTGGAATGAACATTTACTATTTTGGAAATGAACATTTATTTATTTATTTGGAAATAAACTACAAAAATGAACATTTACTATTTCGGAAATGAACATTTGTTTATATATTTTGAATGAACATTTACTATTTTGAAAATGTACATTTATTTATTTATTTGGAAATAAACAATATAGGCGCTTGTAAAAACATAAAAGACCAATGAAGTGAACAATTTCATTATGAACATTAACCATATATTTATTGTTAACAAACAAATAAACAAGAAAGAACAAATAATTCAACAAAAAAGAACAAACAATATAAAAAAGAACATAAAATTCCAGAAAAAAGAACAAACAATACAACAATTATGAACAATTTTATGATGAATTTTAAAGCCAACATGAAAGAACAAACAATACAACAAGAAAGAACAAATAATAAAGCAGATAATTATCATGAACAAACAAATAAACAAGAAAGAACAAATAATTCAACAAAAAAGAACAAACAATATAAAAAAGAACATAAAATTCCAGAAAAAAAGAACAAACAATATAACAATTATGAACAATTTTATGATGAATTTTAAAGCCAACATGAAAGAACAAACAATACAACAATAAGTTTGATGAATGAATTTAAAAAACAACAAGAAAGAACAAATAGTACAACAAGAAAGAACAAACAATACAAAAAGAAAGAATAAAAGATGAATGAAGAGTTTAATTATGAACATTAACCATATGATTATTATAAACAAACAAATAAACAAGAAAGAACAAACAATATAAAAAAGAACATAAAATTCCAGAAGAAAGAACAAAAAATACAACAATTATGAAAATTTGATGATGAATTTAAAAAACAACAAGAAAGAACAAACAGTACAACAAAAAAGAACAAACAGTACAACAAGAATGAACAAACAGTACAATAAAAAAGAACAAACAGTCGACAAGAATGAACAAACAATATGAGCGCGTCGTTTTTGGGGTACAGCCAGAGCTGGCTGTACCCGGGTACAGCAGTTAGCAATTGTGAGAGGTTGACCCATACGGAAATACTAGTTATCGTCTCAAGATATGAACCTTCTTCTAACCTTTTTTTTTATATAAAAAAAATAGGCACATTTCAGGCTCCGTTCTATTGGACTTATTTTGACTGAACTTATATTATCTGAACTTATCTAAACTTAATTGAATTTATATTAACTTATCTGAACTTATTTTATCTGGAAAAAAAATTATTTGTCTGAAATAAAATTATTTGTGTGTGAAAATGTTTGAAAAAAACTTATTTTTGCTGAACTTATATTATCTGAACTTATTTTGTCTGAAATAAGTCAAAATAAATCGAACAAAACAGAGCCTTAGTATACATTTATTTTGAAAGAGAAGCCATAATAACTAATGAATGCATTTTGTATTATTCAAGCATTTGTAAATAATCATCGTTAGATCTCTCACAACATCTATGTCGGCATGTAATAGTTAGATCTCTACATAATTTTGCTGACCATTGAGTTCGCAAGTCAAATAAACGTACAGTAGCTATTTTATAAAAGTTAAAATAAAAATGTGGCCATTTCCACATTATAATTCGAAAAAATACCAAGACTATAATCTTATGACATTTATAATTTGGCATAACAACCAATGATAAAGGCTTGACCTACTGGCTAACATTGAGTGCATGAGTATAATAGGGAATGGTATGAATATCCACCTCCCACATTTGTAATTTTTATTATCTTTGTCGCTAAGTCGCACACAGTACACACAAAAGTTGGCATACTAAAGAAAAGAAAGTACGTACTTCGAACTAGGTTTTTCCATTTTTGCATTTTAGGCTATGTTCTTTTGGACTGAATATTAATGAATAAAAAAATAGCTCCGTTGAACTGAAATTGCTGAATTAAGGTAACACCTTTTTCTTTCTCCCCAAGTTTTCTCTCGGCGCACGATAACCTTATCGTGCACCGCTGCCATGGCACGAAAATCTGGGGGCAAAGTGCAAGGTAGTAAGCAAGGTAGCCATGGAAATGCGAAGACGAAACCTCGTGGACCTTCATCGGATTCTCAGGCACTCAGAACTCGCCCTATTGATGAACTTCTAGGTGTGGAGGCGTTGGATTTTGGGATGGAGAACGAAGTTCTTACTCCAAAAACGGGTTTGCAGCATCTTCAATTGAGATCGGAGGTGCGACATTCCTTCAATGAGTGGATGCAACAGATTCATCACTCATCTGGTATTGTGCGTCAAAACAGAGCAAACATGCATGTAGGTACAATTTCTGTTCCTATTTTGCAGCAATTAGATGAAATATCTTTGAATGAGAATGATGAAGTTGGTAGCATTACTGATAGATCAATTTCGAACAAATCGATTGAAATTTTAGACCCTATTCAGATTGATTTGGATGATATTCAGGAGGAGATTGAGTTTTGGAAGTCTGTTGTGATGTGTTATGTGGTTGGAGCTAATCCACCTATTCGGGATTTGTTCGAAGGATATGGAAGAATTTTAAGGTGGACAAGGTGGTCATGGTGAAAAAAGGGATGTTTCTAGTTCGATTTCACACTATGGACATGAGGGACAAAGTGTTGACATGACACTTTTTCTTTGATGGTAAGCCATTAATCATGAAAACATGGAGTGTGGATATGGACATGGATAAGGAGGAAATTAGGTCAGTTCCTATCTGGATCCAATTGAAGCTTAACACCAAGTATTGGGGGGGAAAAGGCTCTATTTAAAATAGTGAGTCAAATAGGAAAACCTGTTAAGAGAGATTCTGCTACTTCTAATAGGGATAAATTCCAATTTGCTAGGGTGTTAGTGGACATGCCTCTTACTCAGAAGTTGCCTGATCAAGTTTCATTCATGGATGAGCATGGTGAATTGACTAAGGTAGACATAAAATATAAGTGGAAACCTAGCATGTGTGGTGTGTGTAAGATGATAGGACATCAGGATGATGAATGTAGAATGGGTACTAGAAGAATTTGGGTGCAGAAACAACCTGTGCAACCAGTGGTGCAGGTTCCTGATGTGGATCAAGAGGGGTTCCAGAGATCTCTTAGACCAATCACGGTGAGAACCTCTGTCACAGCACCAACACAAGTGACTAATACCTTCCAGTTACTCAATGAAGAAGTTCCTGGTGAACATAGCACTGCAGTAGTGGGGGTTGGCATTGATTGTGGGGCAGATTAACTAGGAGGAGGGGACTCCTCTCACTCTTATGGATAGAATTTTAACCTGGAATGTCAGGGGACTTAATTTAGCTCATAAGCAGGGTGTTGTGAAGTATTTCATTCACAAACACCATGTGGGGTTAATGGGACTTCTGGAGCATAAGGTGAAGGTTTCTAAGCTTGGAAATCTTTTCCAAAAAGTGTTTTTGAATTGGATTTTCACTAGTAAAAGTAGCTATCATGATGGGGGAAGGATTGTCCTTGCCTGGAATCCCAGTAGTTTTGTTGTGACTATTCTGCAAGTTACAAGTCAGCTTATACATTGTGTAGACACCTACTTTTGTCCCCATTCCCGAATTGAAAGGTTCGATGATGAGAGCATAAATCTCCACTTGACAACGCATCTCCTATAAAATAACGAATCTCAATTCCCCTTTTCATTTCACCCGAAACCTGCTATTTATAGAAACCTGTTATTTATGGAAACCTGCTTAAAATAGTAACTGCCGTAATGGGCAGCTGTTAAAAGTGGCAAGTCATAAAAGATAGAAACCTGTCAGAATTAGGTGTTGTACTCCAACATAAATCCTAAATGAGATAGAAAACTGCGAGAATCCTATTCCTAATATGATTCGGAAATAAGAGTTACGTATTAATTAAAATCCTAACGAGCCTAGAGTTCGTAACGGGCCCAGACGCATTCCGTCATGAAATTGATACGCACTAAAAGACTCGATTAAGTCTCAAACACTACGGATTTCAGGAATCCGAATCTGACTAAGAAAACAGCCCAGACCCTATTTTCAACGCCTGGCTCTGGGCGCCGAAATCTTCGGCGCCCAGGCCTGGGCGCTGAAAATACCTGGGTACGTGTTTTTTCCTAATTCTTTGTGGATTAGAACTCTGCAATTCTATCTTTCCACGAACACTTCCCTATAAATACAGCCCCAAATTCGACGTGAAAAGACACACAACACACAATTCATATTCTGAGTATTGACTCCAACCCTTAGCCTAAGCCTCACGCTGCGAAATTGTTCACGTGTTCTGTCGCAATCGATCCATAAATCGAACAGAACGTATCCTGTCCCATAATTTGAGATTCGTTAAATAAAAAGGAGAAATAGCAAAGTCAAAGTGGTTAGTTTTCTGAGAACCGTGACGCACCTCTCAAGGGTGCGTCGTAATGTGTCCCTTTTCGATGATTTAACTACTTTCCTTGCCCTTTTTATGAACTGTTAAACTAACTAAATCTGATTGTTCTATCACGCCTAACAAATATAATATTTTTGGGAAATTGGATTATCATGCTAGGTCCCTTAATGCTATCTAAATCAGATAATCGCGATCGATTTAGTATTATATGTTGCATATTGCTAAAATCAACTCAGATTAGTTTAATAATTAACGCATGTCCCTTCAATTATTTATGCTGAGCTAGTAAGGATATCCTACCTCTGGAGTTATCGACGAGCGAAGTACTCCTCTCGGTAGTTACAGTCCCCCGAACCCTCAATCTCTACCTTGCGGGTGTATGTTGAGAGATCCCCACACCAGGGATCACAAGGGAACCTACGGCCGTCGTGGTCAAACATAATTGCACTCCCTTTATGTCACGATAACCGGGTTTTGTCAGTTTTTCTCATTGTTGTTAAAAAACTGAATGGCGACTCCTATATTACTAGTCAATTGGGTGTAAACTCACAGGAAATCCAATTACACTTGATTGAATAAAAAAGAAGCGTCACACCCACGAGGGACGAGGTCACGCATTAGCCTCGTGCTTTTTCGACCCCCTCACAGTGGCGACTCCACTGGGGATAGTGAAGGAAATACTCGTGCTTGTAGGTAATCAAAATAGCCGAAGGGTGAAACGATCCTACCCCGCGTTCATTTCCCCATCAAGTTGGGACGACCTGAAAATCAGCATATTAATGTGAACGGGTAGAACACCATAACGAATCTCGGCTCCCTCGGGAGTTGGGACTAAGGATACCCTTTTTCGCCAATAGGGGGGTGCCCACTCGGTACTTGTGCAGGTAGTACACCTATCCCGAACCCAATCGCTCGCTCATTAGGTCCCTCTCGCCTGCATGCCCCCTTGGTTTCCACTTGCGGGTTGGCCTCTTGAGCGAAATTCGTCTGTTGAAGACACTACCTCGACCGGGGCATGTGTTGGATCTACGATAGAAGCGGTACCAAGCCAGGCGCAAATACTACCCATAGAAGCCTATCATAAACTACGTGACATATTTAATTTTCAAATCCATGTTTGTAATGTAGTTATGTGTAGCGAACTATGTGACTATGTTATGATTGTGCGTACGAATAATGCTAGACAAACAATTTAGCAAACCAACGACCTTAAAAAATTGCCCAAACATTCATAAACCAATTGGCCAAAGAGTTATACCAAAATACGTGTTCCGCAAGCCCGAACGATCGCCACAAAAATAAGCGACGCTCGGGATGGCCTGTAACGAATCTCACAAACGCTGCAACGCGTAAAGGACGTTATTAGGCAAGCACGCAAAATCGAAGTCGCATAAACAAAAGTAGACGCAAACAGAAAATGAGAACCAGCCAGGGACGCATTTTCAACGCCCCTGGCTGGGCGCCGAAATTTCTCACGCCCTACGTTGGGCGCTGAAGTTGTTGCCTGACCTTTTGGTCAGGCACAGCAGCCTCGGTGCCCACGCGTGAAGAAAATACGTAGCAAAAAAAAACTTTTCGAAAAAAATTGCTGCGAGGGCGTATGAAAAGGCACTCGATTCTAAAAGCGACTAAAAAAATAAAAATAAATAACTCTTTGTGTCGTTGTTAGGCCTCCTACGACGACAATGCTCAGCACCAAAACCGAGCATGCTAATTAAACGACCTTGAATGTTACATGGGCGAAGTATTCAAAAAAATAAATGTTCGAATAAAGTCTTCAAAAAAAATAAATGTTCAAATAAAAAATAAATAAATCCGAGTCTAGACTAGGCTATGCCAAAGTACAATCCAAATCCTAAGTCTTAGTTGTCTTATCCATAGAATCGGTCCTAATGCTTGGTGTCGTTCTGCAAATAAAAAGGTTAAACCATATTGAGTCTCCCTTCCTAACATTTAAATCAGTAAGCACCCATACTAATTGTCATCCCTTGCTAAGGATCCACGGCCTCAACACTCTCTCTCACCAATAAAAAGAATATATTATAGTACTTGCAAAATGGAAACAGTCACATTCTGGAAATCATTCCCCCATAGTCGCACAACCCCCAAAGTGAACCTAAGGTATCAATACCATTGGCAAAAAATTAATGGCCCCAAGGCTTATGATCACATTGGGTCACGACTATCATAGTCCTCTCGAGCCACTCGCTCCTTTAAATACTCCTAAGTACGGACTAAAAGATTTTCCATGAATGCAACATGACCAACCATGAAAATACCCAAATCGGCATACCATAAGGCTACCATTGGGGTAAAGCAATACACACTAAGAGAGAAGCTGCACTAATGATTCTAGTCTTGCAAAAATAAAAATTCGATCTCCTCAATTAACTACCTTGCCAACATTAAGCAAAATGGCGCATGACAAATGAACACCCAAGGGTTAAAATCTAAAGTGTCAACCAACGAAAGTTATGGTCCAATTAGCCTAAGTCTGAGAGTCGCTTGGTCAAGTATTATAGGCTTACGCCATGTCAATATTTTGAGTCTAGGCCACCTCCTTGTATTCATACACGGGTTATAATCAGAAAGATTAATGAAAGTTTGAGTCTAAATCACAACTTCCAATTAAATCCCAGAAACTGGAATCTGAAAAGAAGCAAAAAATTATTTTCGATGTATCTTTCGTTAAAATTCAATAAGGTAAAAACAACATTTTGAATCCACGCTATTTGCACATTTTAAGAAACGACTAAATACGCTTGCAAAGTAAGACAATTTAAAGGTCCACCCTAGGCCTACTAAAATTAAAGGTCCACTATAGGCCTACCAAACGAGGCTCACTCAGTCTCGCCTCGTGACTCAAAGACCACAACCATCTACCTTGTAGCCCAAATAAAAAATTTGAAGGATTTATGTTGGGGAGAAATCCCAAGCAAAAGAGAAAATAGAAAGAGAAAAGGAAGAGCGAAAAGAGCGAGCCATGAAATACTTAGCCCGTACCTCCCAAGGTGCGAAATCTACCCAACTAAACAAAAGAAAAGAATTGAGTCAACCAATCCAAATCATAAAGTTCTACGATGTCTACCCTTTCCAATCCTCATGTTCTTAGACGCCTTCGCTCTGGGGCCCCTGTTCAGCTCATCTAACCCATCCATGTTCTCATTGCCATAACCCAAGAAACCATTACCTCGACTCTTATTCTTGAACTTGTTGTCAACCGCAAACCACGCACGGCCATTGACACGTGCGTCATACCCATTATTTCCAAAGCCCAAAACCTGTTCTTACGCCACCATTAGCATAATGACCATATAACTTGTGTGGATACATCCTATACACTTGAGCTGTCCCCATGCTATTTATTGGCCTTGGTTGATGTAATCCTCGTGCTCGACTAATACCTATACAACTTATCCTATCTCATTCAACCCGTCTTTCAAACCGTCTTGAGTCACGAATAAAAAAAAGAAGACTAATGAAAATTACAAAAAAGTAATAAATAATAAAAAAGGAACTTTGCAAAGCGCCTCTAAAGTTAGTCTAAAAGGAAAAAAAAAAGCATTTAGCGCACCAAAAAAGGTCCGCCAGATATCATTTTTAGCGACCAGAGTTGGGCGCCGAAATCTTTAGCGCCCCAGCCTGGGCGCTGAATCTCTTTGCTTGCCAAATTTTGTCCAGAAGTGCTCATCATTTTATCCGCACATGCATGGAAAAATAACAAACACTTGGGGGGTACAGTACGTATGTCTGAAGAAATACATGTACTCAATCAAAAAAATATATAAAACAAATTTTTTGGCTTACGGCAAGGCAGCAGATTTAAATAATAATAAACTTCACTTATTCTACCGTTTTAAATAATATGTTTCCATCTCAGAACATACTTATCGAATTCGGCATCCTAAGAAACCATTTCCTAGGCTAAGAACTACGCAAGACCTGATTTCAAATTAAATCTATTTAAGGCGGATACGTAGGCAATCCATGATTCGGTCCAACCAATTTGCAAAAATATTAAAGCCTATAGAATAACAAGAATAAAAATAGAAGTCCCTTATTGAAATTTAATTACTTGCAACCCAAGTCGAAAGAAAAGTCAAAGGAAGAATCCAAGTCATCAAGATACCAAAATTAATGAGCACACATCGAAAAATAATAAGGGCACGTACCCTTGCCAGAAGGAGCACTCACACTCCTAGGCAGTTAGCCAAGACTCAAAAAAAATCGCTTTGCCTCAATTGAATGGGGGCTAGCGCAAGCATCCATGACCTCTAAAGTACTCGACTTGACCCTCCCTAAAGCGAACTAACTCACTTAAAGACTTTCTTTCACAACTAGACATAGTCGTTCGCTTAAAGACCTTCTTTCACCACTAGACACAGTCATAATCGCCAACAAGTAATAAAGGCAGTAAGCTTGCAATAAAGAGGATTGTTTTACGGCGTCGCCCCATCGTTCCTTCGAACTCAGGGCACCCGTCCATGGTAATTCAAATGCTTGCGAATCCCCTTTGAAAAAAAAAGACATTGTCAATAGGACTCGGCACTTAACCAAGGCTCACCCTACTCAGACATATGACACGGGCATCTAAAATCGAAATCTAAAAGCATCATTAATGGGAAGACATAATAGCAATTGCGGGCTAAAAATTGAAATGAAAGAGCTAGGGAGAGAACTAAGTATACCTTGACCTTTTGTACGGACATACACCAAGTAAATCTAAGTCAATTTGAAAACGGTTTATTATTCCCGCAATTTTGGAAAAGATGGTCCTAAAGCCTAAAGCATATGTCAAACGGGCACTAGTATATCTTGACGCCTGCACCCTGGCTTCCAGCAAATCCTTAGGGAGCATTACAAAAATCGTAACAGTATTTTTGATTCACTCGTGTAATCCTGTACGAACCCTTCTATAAATCAACTTACTTAGGACACCTCGGATTGTACACAGTAGGACTCGGATTTTAAATAATTTTTAAATAATTTTCAAAGACTTTTTCGAACATAATAAAGTGTCGTTGGTTTAAGCTTAGTATGCGTCTATCTCAACGTTGCAAGTGAGTCAAAAAGATTTTTAAATATGATTATGGGTAAAGAAAGGCACCTAGCTTTTGGTCAAGGCACACTTCAACATGTGACTACCTTGACCATGGCAATGTCGCACAATACGACATTTACAAAAGAAGTAGCAAATCACTACGCGAACGTACCTCGCACTAAACGAGTCTGGTTCAAACTATTCATGATCCATGTCATCATGAATGCATAAAAACGTATGCCAAGCATTATAGCATCAAGCCAATCCCGTAGCTACAATTGGGGGCTTGAGAAAAACACTCTAAAAATGCTCGAAATGACGATTTTACCACAAATTCTCGACGCTAATGCTATACATACGTCATAGGGGCATAATCCTAAGCTTTAATCGCGTAAAACGAACCTTAGAATGGCTACAACCCCTCCCAAATTCTAAGCGCTACTTAGAATATATAAAGTCACCCCACTAACAAGGGTAACTGAAAATCGCGAGTCACCAAAACTCCGATCAAACTACTGCACATAACGCTCGCCCTACAAGCGCCCGTTACACAGTCTACCTCGTTCCAAGGCAAAAGCGAAAAAAAATCAAGGATAAAGAACTGTCAAAATGTACCCAGAAATCAATTTCAACGCCCAGAGCTGGGCACCGATATCTTTGACGCCCCAGCCTGGGCGCTGAATCTTTCTGCTAGCCAAGTTTTGCCCAGATATAAAAATAAGAAAGAAACACCTATGAATCCTCGCATCGAACGAAGTAATAAGCCGTGCAAACCCACGCAGAAGGTGCTACACTTGTTCGAGCACCTGAACCAGGCGTAATGAAGTACTCCAATGCAAAAAAAAAAAATCCCAACACCTGGAGGAATGGTCTAAGACACGTTGTTAGGCCCCACAAGCCTACGTCGCACCATAAGTTCAACCATCCCGCGGTACAAGTCTAAAAAAGGAGAGTAAGGCATATTGCACTAATGTAGGCACGACCAAGAGCACGTGTAAAAGGGGCAAAAACTACTTATCGCCCAAATTCAAAATGCAAGCCACACGACTTCTACATTAAGGATTAAAAGGTAGCCAAATATTACTTACCACGGAAGGGATAGCTCGCACCTACACGAGCGGAACCCCAAGGCATCTTTCTCAAAAGAACCTACAAAATCGTACGCCAAAAGAAAGCATCCCAACATGCATACTTGGGGGCTCCAAGCTACGAAACAACCATAATAAAAAAGGGTCTCGAAGCAAATGTTTGAGCAATCGAAAGGGCACATGTTTGAGCCGACTTCATGAATGGGCCTGAACCCTATCAAGCTTCTAAGCAAACTATTCACAATCAGTCATTGCTAAAAAAAAAATGATTCAAGCAAACTGATTAATGGACCGCACACAACGGCCATTCTGTGAACACTCGTTCGCACATACATGTCATCATTCACGAACGCATTCAAAAGAAAAAATATATATACAAGAGCGATCAAAGTCTTACGCCTCAAGGTATGTTCCTCGGGCCATATAGACTCGCCCAACTGTTGCAATAACTGTACGCCTTAAAGAGCAACAGTTCCTTAAAATAATCGCCCCAAAGCGACAAGCACCGTAGTCCACCAATCGGCTACGGCTTCTCAAGAAAATCATCACGTTCTAAAAATAAAGAAAAAAACAAAAGAGAAGAGAATACATAGAACTTCCAAATGAAATAGACGAATGAACAAGAGGCCGACTGTGTCATCAAAAGACCAGCCCAAACAACACTTTCAACGCCCCACCTAGGCGTGAATTATTTCAACGCCCAAGCCTGGGCGCCGAAAATGAACCCAGGCTCAAAAAAGGCCCTAACTTCTATTGGGCCCTGCCGCATCCATTTGACTCAAAAATTGCCGATTTCCTTACTGAAAGTCGCACCTCACGACTTTGTCAAGAGTAGCACACCACTACGAAGATCGCTCGCACTTACGAGCACGACCCCAAACACAATCAAGGACATTACAAAATGCGTATCCCCAAAGAACCTCTTTGACAAGAACTTACCGCCAAGCACGAGTGCTTAGTGGCTCGAAAGAAAATATATATCTCAAAAGAAAGTGTGCAAAGTTAAAACAATATTCCCAGACTACACTGTACGAAGTCCCATGTTTGGATAACCTCAAAAGATAAAACCGGATTACGACCTCAAGACAAAGGTCGCTGTTGATACTTATACGTAGTCCCCTAAATCAAGGACCCAGGTAATGGCAAAATTGAGCCATAAAGACTAGCTCAAAACCATGAAAGAAGATGACCACAAGACAATGGTCCATCTAAGCACGTTGTCAACCCACATTCAGGTTGCAGTTAAATCCGAGCATCCCTCGAAAGAATTCGCTCCTGCAAGAATGAATGAAAAGAAATTCTCAAGAGAAATCACAAGAAAAAAATGAAATAGGGAATTGTCCACCTCAATCAGGCAAGACCGCGGCACGCGAATCCCAAATCAAAAAGACGAATTCAGGTTCGCTCACCTCCAGCGAGCGGGGCGTCCACCCTTAGCGGACAGGGCTCGCCCACCTTCAGTGGGCGGGGTCTGCGTCACTAGCCGCGCAGGTCCTCAGTTTTCGAAAAATAAAGTCTTCAAATTCAAAATAGGCTCGCCATCTTCAGCCGGCGGGGTCTACGGCGCAAACCACGTAGGTCCTTATTTTCAAAAAATAAACACAAAACAAATTTCAAAATAGATTCGTCCACTTCTATCGGACGGGGTGTCCACCCTTAGCGGACAGGTTCGCCATCTTTAGCCGGCGGGGTCTACGTCACAAGCCGCGTAGGTCCTTATTTTCAAATATTCAAAAACAAGATTCGTCCACTTTTTCGGACGGGGCATCAACCCTTAGCGGACATGCTCGCCATCTTTAGCCGGCGGGGTCTACGTCACAAGCCGCGTAGGTCCTTATTTTCAAATATTCAAAAAATAAGATTCGTCCACTTTTTCGGACGGGGCGTCCACCCTTAGCGGACAGGCTCGCCATCTTTAGCCGGCGGGGTCTACGTCACAAGTCGCGTAGGTCCTTAGTCGCTACAGCGATAACTTTTTCTGGTTTTCCCTTTTCCAAAAATTAAAAGGATTGGTTTTCCGTTTTTTCCAAAAAAGAGCGATGTGCTGGATTTTCCTTCGTTTTACGTCCCATAAAAACAAGGGGGTTTTCTCGTTTAACTAGCCCTGAAAATGAGAATCTTTAAAAACATTTTTACCTCGTGGTTGGGCTTGGCTAGGCCCAATTACACTTTATAGCTTTGATTTCGAAAACATCTGTAGCTACTCCCAATGACAAAGTGAGGGAGTTTCTACGCCTCTTTAGATACTTCCAATGACAAAGTGAGGGAGTTTCTAAACTATCCGTTGACAAATCCCAATGACACGTGAGGGATATGTCGACACTTCAAGTGATGACCCTTAAGTCAAATGTTATCACTCGGGGGCTCGTGAGACCCTCGCAAAAGCAGGTCACCATGACTTGTGTGACGCACTCCGTCTAATACTTTGACCATCGTCTCATCCCGAGACTCAGTCAAAGTGGGGGCTAACTGTAGACACCTACTTTTGTCCCCATTCCCGAAAGGGAAATGTTCGATGATGAGAGCATAAATCTCCACTTGACAACGCATCTCCTATAAAATACCGAATCTCTATTCCCCTTTTCATTTCACCCGAAACCTGCTATTTATAGAAACCTGCTATTTATGGAAACCTGCTAAAAATAGTAACTGCCGTAATGGGCAGCTGTTAAAAGTGGCAAGTCATAAAAGATAGAAACCTGTCAGAATTAGGTGTTGCACTCCAACATAAATCCTAAATGAGATAGAAAACTGCGAGAATCCTATTCCTAATATGATTCGGAAATAAGATTTACGTATTAATTAAAATCCTACAGGCCTAGAGTTCGTAACGGGCCCAGGCGCATTCCGTCATGCAATTGATACGCAATAAAAGACTCGATTAAGTCTCAAACACTACGGATTTCAGGAATCCGAATCTGACTAAGAAAACAGCCCAGACCTTATTTTCAACGCCTGGCTCTGGGCGCCGAAATCTTCGGCGCCCAGGCCTGGGCGCTGAAAATACCTGGGTACGTGTTTTTTCATAATTCTTTGTGGATTAGAACTCTACAATTCTATCTTTCCACGAACTCTTCCCTATAAATACAGCCCCAAATTCGACGTGAAAAGACACACAACACACAATTCATATTCTGAGTATTGACTCCAACCCTTAGCCTAAGCCTCACGCTGCGAAATTGTTCACGCGTTCTGTCGCAATCGATCCATAAATCGAACAGAACGTATCCTGTCCCATAATTTGAGATTCGTTAAATAAAAAGGAGAAATAGCAAAGTCAAAGTGGTTAGTTTTCTGAGAACCGTGACGCACCTCTCAAGGGTGCGTCGTAATGTGTCCCTTTTCGATGATTTAACTGCTTTCCTCGCCCTTTTTATGAACTGTTAAACTAACTAAATCTGATTGTTCTATCACGCCTAACAAATATAATATTTTTGGGAAATTGGATTATCATGCTAGGTCCCTTAATGCTATCTAAATCAGATAATCGCGATCGATTTAGTATTATATGTTGCATATTGCTAAAATCAACTCAGATTAGTTTAATAGTTAACGCATGTCCCTTCAATTATTTATGCTGAGCTAGTAAGGATATCCTGCCTCTAGAGTTATCGACGAGCGAAGTACTCCTCTCGGTAGTTACAGTCCCCCGAACCCTCAATCTCTACCTTGCGGGTGTATGTTGAGAGATCCCCACACCAGGGATCACAAGGGAACCTACGGCCGTCGTGGTCAAACATAATTGCACTCCCTTTATGTCACGATAACCGGGTTTTGTCAGTTTTTCTCATTGTTGTTAAAAAACTGAATGGCGACTCCTATATTACTAGTCAATTGGGTGTAAACTCACAGGAAATCCAATTACACTTGATTGAATAAAAAAGAAGCGTCACACCCACGAGGGACGAGGTCACGCATTAGGCTCGTGCTTTTTCGACCCCCTCACACATTGTCTTGTTAAGACAATGGGTAGTTCACATAGTTTTTATTGTACTTTAATATATGCTTTTAATGAAAGTCATAAAAGATTGGAGTTGTGGAGTGATCTTAAAGATTTGCACACTCAGGAAGCTTGGATTATGTTTGGTGATTTCAACTGTGTAATGTCCACTGAGGAGAGGATAGGAGCTCCTGATAGAAACACTGAGATAGTTGATATGTGTGAGTGTATGCATTTATGTGGAATGGAGGATATTAAGAGTGTGGGAAATTTCTATACCTGGAACAACAAACAACAAGGAGCAGCTAGAGTTTTTTCAAAAATTGACAGAGTTATGGCAAATTCCACCATGGGTCGTGCCAAGCAAGCAAGGCATCAGCGCCATGGGCCACACCAAGCAAGCAAGGCAGCAGCTCCATGGGCCGCGCCAAACCAGCGAGCAAGGCAGCAGCTCCATGGTCGCGCTAAGCCACCGAGCAAAGCATTGCAAGCCCGCCAAAGCAAGGCCGCAACGCGCTGGGCCTTCGGCCAGCTGTTGCTGGGCCTAGTCAGGCACGCGCACCAACGTGGCCCGTTGTGGCTGTGTTGGGTTGTTTTGTCTTGGGCTCCAAGAAAAGTTCGGTTGATTAGTTCCCAAGTAACCTTGGATTAAGTATTCCTAGTCCTACTGGAAGTTTGCTTTATAAATGAGGGCACATTTGATCACTCTCCTTGTTTGCTCACAGTTTATCCTAGGAATGGAGGGGGTAAGAAGCCTTTTAAGTATTTCACTATGTGGAAGAGTTCCCCAGATTTTTCTTCCATAGTTCAGGAACAATGGAATAAGTAGTTCCATGGTACTAAGATGTATGTGGTTGTGAATAATTGAAGCAAGTTAAGAGTGCTTTGAAAGAATTGAATAAACTGGGTTTCTCTGATATTCAGGCGGCAGATATAAAGGCATATAATGATATGAGTGCATCTCAGAATGCTATGCATTTGAATCCTTCAGATTTGACACTTGGAGACTTGGAACTGCAGGCTATCAATGAGTACAAGCTGAAACATCAGGCCTATTTGGATTTTCTGAGGAAAAAAGAAAAGTTAGATTGGATCAAGGCAGGTGATGAAAACACTGCACTTTTTCACAAGACTATTAGACAGAGGAGTGCTTTGAACCAGATTTATAGTATTCATGATATGCATGGGGTTTGGAAAGAGGATTTTGTTGAGGTTTCTAAGGCTTTTCTCGAGTACTATACTTCTTTATTGGGCAAACTCAGTCCAATAAAAGGGTGGTTCTTAGTCATGTTGTTCAGTTATGACCTCTCATCAATGATCACCATAGAGCAATTCTGAATGCTCTATACACTACTGATGAAGTGAAGAAGGCATTGTTCTCTATTCCTGGGGTTAAAGCTCCAGGTCCAGATGGTTTTGGTGCTTTTTTCTTCAAGGATTCTTGGAGTATAGTAGGAGATAAAGTGATTTCTGCTATTTTAGATATGCTGCAGCAAGGGAAGCTTCTAAAGGAGCTAAATCATATAGTGATCACTCTCATTCCTAAGACTAAGTGTCCTAACAATGTGAGTGATTTTCGTCCTATTTCATGTTTTAACACTCTTTATAAGTGTGTTACTAAGATTCTTTATGGTAGACTTAGACAGATTTTACCTGATTTGATCATGGAAAATCAGGGTGGTTTTGTGCATGGAAGGCATATAGTGCATAACATCATGGTGGTGCAGGATTTAGTGAAACACTGTGGTAGGAAAGATGTCAAGTCTAGTTTCTTAATGAAGATAGACTTGCAAAAAGAATATGATACTGTGGATTGGAAGTTCTTACAGGAAATGTTGGAGCAATTAGGCTTTCCTAAGAATTTTGTGCACATTGTGATGGAGTGTGTCACTACACCTATGTTTTCCTTGATGATAAATGGTTTTATGCAGGGTTTCTTCAAGTCCCAGAGAGGTCTGAGACAAGGATATCTCATGTCTCCCTTTCTCTTTGTCATTTGCATGGAGTATTTATCTAGAATTCTGCATAGTATGAGTGCCTTAGTTTCAGTATCATCCAAGGTGTAAACCTGTCAAGCTCACTCACCTCGATCTGCTTTGCAGATGATCTGATTTTGTGTTGTAAAGGAGAGTTTGCTTCTAGCTATTTGATGCTGCAAGCTTTTAAGCTTTTTTCTGATACTTCTAGTCTCCATGCTAACAAGAAGAAATCATCTATTTATTGTTATGGTATGGCTGAAACTGATGTGAGAAGAGTGGATCGAGTTAGTGTCTGGCATTACTAGGAGTCATTTGCCTTTCAAATACTTGGGAGTTCGTATATGCTCCAAGAACATCACTACAGCTCAATGTGATATGTTGGTTGATAAAATGGTTGCAAGAATAAAAATCTGGAGTTCCAGAAATCTTTCCTACACAACTAGAATGCAGTTGATCAACTCAGTCTTACTCAGTTTACACATGTATTGGGCTCAAATATATGTGCTCCCTAAGAAGGTGTTACGTGATATTAATAAGATTTGAAGGTCTTTTCTTTGGAGTGGGAAGGATTACAGCACTAAGCCACGTAATATCTCTTGGGAGAACTCTTGTTGTAACAAGAAAGAAGGTGGATTAGGTTTCAGGGATGTCATTAAATGGAAAACTGCAATGATGGGGAAATATGTGTGGGTTGCAGCTTCCAAACAAGACAATGTTTGGATTAAATGGGTGAATGTTGTGTATATTAAAGATGGGGTATGGTGGGATTACCAGCGAAGTGCTTCTGCCAGCTGGTATTGGAGGAAGGTTTGTGAAACTAAAGAGAGTTTGAAACATTTTTACTCACAGGCTGAGTTCAGTGCTATCTCTCAGTATTCAGTTAAAGCAGTGTATGAAAAGATCATTGGTGCTAGACATCTGGTCAACTGGGATAGGTTAGTCTGGAACCCGTTGAACATTCCTAGACATAGATTTATTTGTTGGATGGTTGTCCAAGCAAGGCTTCAAACAACAACAAAACTTGCCAAGATTGGAGTCAGTGTGTCTCCTTTGTGTTTACTGTGTGGGCAGCAGGATGAGGATCATAAGCATCTTTTTTTTCTTGTTCTTATAGTCATCAGTGCATATAAGGTATTAAAAATTGGTTGGGTTTTTCTGGTGCATCCTATGATCTACAACAGATTATTAGAGGAATTGGCCATAGCAGACACTCTCAGCTCAGGAAGAAAGTGTGGTATGCAGGTCTGGCAGCAGTAGTATATGTTGTTTGGCAATGCAGGAACAGTAGTTTTTGGGACAAGTTTTTTCCTACAGTTCAGCATTCTGTTAATAGTATTAAGCAAATTATAAAAGATAGAATCAAGGTAGTTATGCCTAAGAAGGTTAGTAGGAGAGATTGTAATTGGTTTTTGGCTTTTTGAGCAAGGTTAGTTGTGTTTGCTTGCTCCTTGGTGGTAGGGTCCAACCTAGTTGGTTCTTATCTCTTGGAGTTAAGCTTAGGTTGTAATTCTGGTTTTGAACTTTAATATTATCCTTACTTGCCTAGCAAAAAAAAGAAAAAAGAAAAACTGAAATTGCTGAAATTAGCTGGATTATAGTGTTAAGTCGAACTGATTATGGTGCATTATATTCACCTGATTTTCACTTCTTTTTTCTAAACCTATTTTATCTGAAATTACCTGAACTTGTCTGAACTTATTAAAGCTTATCAAAATTTATTTTAGTTATAAATTGTACTTGGTCAACTCTTATTTTTCCTGAATTTATCTTATCTGAAATTATTTGAACTTAACTGAACTTATCTTAACTTATTTTTCCTGAAATAAGTGGAAATAAGGTGAACATAACATGGCCTTAAATTAAATTGGATTTAACTGAATTTTTAAAAAATAAATCTTTAAAAAGAAGGTTAGGATCTGTTATGTTTACCTTATTTTCACTTATTTCAGGAAAAATAAGTCTAGCTAAGTTCAAACAAGTTCAGATAAGTTCAGAAAAAGTAAGGGTTAACCAAGTACAATTTATAACTGAAATAAGTTTAAATAAATTCTAATAAGTTAAGTTGAGTTTTGATAAATTCAAACAAGTTTAGAAAAAAAAAAGTGAAAATTAGGTTAATAGAACAAACCCTACATAAAAAAAAACATAAAAATTATAGGTATTGGTTTTTGAAAAGAGAGTAAATATAATTTTACTTTTTTCTAAAAACACGAGTATTAAATTACTATATTTACTCTTTGGCCAAAATATATTTAAATGATTTTTAAATCATAAGAACATTATTAATGGTAAACGATATTTGATCTCGGTCATAGAACTTTGTTATGTTGTGGAAAATCATACTCAAACGTTAGGATTGCGAAACATAGATATTTCATTTTTAATTAATATATATCTACCTACTCCATAAAAATAAAATTGACTTCTAACTTGTTCCTACTACGTAAATAAAAGGCCAAATTAAGGAAATATAAGACGAGTACCTCATTAGTTAAAATAAAACATGTGTTATAAGCAAGGAACGTACTCGATCTTCTTAGCACTCTAGTTTTGGACCTACTCTCTGCCCATGGTTATCTAAAAAGATGGTTATGGGTCACGTCTTAACTTAATTCGTGTGTCTTGAATATGAATAGGCACGGTCCATGTTAAATCCACTAGTTTTATTGGTGTTGGGCTGAAATATCATAAGGGTGGCATAGGCTAGATCCAAGCCCTAATTGGTCGTGGCGTGCTTACGTGATTACGCCTAATTTCACTTAATCTAACGTGCTTTATCGAACAGTGCGTGTCGTGCCTTACTCTTTTTCCCAAAAAAAAAAAATACGGCACAAGCACGACCCATTTCATGCTCGTTTCATGGTGTGCCTCATGCCCGGCGTTGCCCGCGACTTCTTGACCACGTGTCGTGTTGTGACTCATGTTGTCGATGTCCAGTGTCATCGATCTTTACCTACATGGTTTGCTATCTTGGTACATAACTAGTAGCTAACTAGCTACATGTTGATCCAAGGAACATGAACCTTAGCTATTCCCTCGTATCTGCGCGTATTTTACGTTAATTTGAGTCACGGTGATAATGATGCGGACGAGATCTTATCTTAAATATTGTACGTACTACCGATGTACTCCCTCCGTCCCTTAATACTCGCACCGGTGCGGAGTTTAAGATATTTGAATTGACTTATTAATTTAATGGGTGTTAGTTGATAGTGGGGTATTTTTTAATATAGTTAGTGGGAAATGTGTAAGAGGTGGAGAGTGGTGAGTGGGTGTGTGAATTTTTAAATGATATTTTGTAGGGAATAGGGGTGTAGGTGGGGTTAGTAAGTAGTGTGAGAAATAATATAATATTGGTATAAATTTCCATTTATAGAAGCGATGTAAGTATTAAGGGACAACCGAAAAAGAAAACGGTGCGAGTATTAAGGGACGGAGGGAATATATCACAGTTTTACTTACGTATAAATATTGTTATAAAATTGTATAGACTGAATTTGATTTCAGATATGTATTACATTTACATATTTGTGCCTAATTTATGGATGATGCTAGGGATACACTTGGTGTACACTAGCATCTTACACACCACCAATAAAATCATGCCAACTCATTTTTCTAAGATTCCCTTCAAATGAAATTTTCAATTTGAATTTCAAACTCAGTTTTAAAATTCTAATTTTGAAATTCAAATATCTTTTACATTTCCAACAAACAATAATTAATTCCCAAAAAAAAAAAAAAAGAGGAGAGAGAAAATATTTTTTTCAATCTCCCTTTCACGTTTCTCTGGAATATCTCTTGTTCTTCCTTCTTGTTGTTCTTCGTTTGTTTTTTCAATGGATTCAAGATTTTTTCTGGTTTATTATTTTTTACATTTGGTCTTGTTCTTATGGATGTTATACGGTATTTTTTACAATGGGTTTTTTCCCGGGCTCGTGAAGAGGGGCAGCACCACCGTAGATTAATTGTTCTTGTTGTTATGCATGTTCTTGGTTTCAATTAATTGGCGGATGACTTTTACCGGCGGCGGAAAAGCGGCGGCGGTGGTGGTTTATCTTGCTTTTCCTTGTGGTTGTTCGTGTTCTTCGTAGTTAATTTGGGATTTTAGGGTTTTCTGTCTTTTCAATTTGATTCATTGAAATAATTTAATATGTTATTCTGATTTTAGTTATTTTGGGATTTCACTTACTGTGGGATTCTAGTTAAATTGGGATTTAGGAGTTTTTCCGACTTTAGGCTGTTCTTGTTGTTCCTCTTGCTGTTCTTGTTCATTAATTTGGCCGGATGAATGGTGGCCTCTGTCGGCGGGGGAAACGATGGCTTTTAGCGATGGCGACTTCTAGGGTTATCGAATACCTGTAAAGCCAAAAAAAATTCAAGGGGATGACTATAATTTTTACGGGATCATTTCAAATTTTCAGAAAATCATAAAGAAATAGATATGAAGTACTCCCTCCGTTCCTAAATAAGTGTCACATTTGGGCTCGGACACGGTAATTAATAAAATTGTAAAGTGTGTAAGAGTTAATGATTGAGAATGTTTTTTTTGGGGAAAGGATAAAGTAGATAATTGTTTAATTGAATAAAGTACAAATAAAAGTGTATGTGGGGATTGAAAATTGGAAAAGTGTAGAATGTGTAAGTACAAGTAATTATGATTTATAGAAAAGTGGGAAAAGTACATGTTCAAAATTAGAAATGTGACACTTATAAGGGAACGCCAAAAATGAAAATGTGACACTTATTTAGGAACGGAGGGAGTATTAATTCAGGGTTATGGAAATCAAAAACCTTTATATAGGATCATTTTCTCTATGAGAAAAGTAAAAGAGGAACTGAAGTTACTTGTTAAAAATATTTATGATGTAATTGTTGATGTGCTGATACCCCTTGCTATATTGGTCATTGCAATGAATAAGTTTCTTAGTAATTATGAGTGTAGCTGGGTTCGATTCCCTGTAAGGCCAACTTTTTTTTCAATATATTGACTTTAATTTTACGAAATTCATTTTTACACAATAAAAAACCTTTATATGGGATCATTGTATCTACGATATAATCAAAAGGGTAACTCACTAGTAGAAAAAACCCTTATTGCAGCGGGCTTTTAGACCCCTGTTGCAGCGTACATCGTATGCTGCAACTGGGGGGCCTGCAACAAGTCTGAACTTGTTGCAGCGTACAAGTTCGCTGCAAAAAGTGATTTGTTGCAGCGGGCTTTTAGATGTACGCTGCAACAAGTGCCAAAAAATTGGCAAAATTTTGGACTTGTTGCAGCGTACATATATATGTACGCTGCAAAAGACTCAACTTTTTGCAGCATACATTTATTTGTACGCTGCAACAAGTCTGAATTACTCATTTTTTTGCAGCGTACATTTATTTGTACGCTGCAACAAGTCTGAATTTTTGCGAAATTTTTTTCCCTTGTTGCAGCGTACAACATATATGTACGCTGCAAAAAAGCATTTTTGGCGGGAAAATTCTAATTTTGTTTAGGGATACCTAGAGTGCCTTGCACCAAATATAGAAACCTGTCAAAACAATAATAGAATAACGCAACCTGTATAACAAATATAAAAACAACAACTGGAGTTTTGTATATATACCAAAACCAAAAGTGCACATACCGATACATTTAAATATATTTACGTTCCAATTTCAACGTACGCATACATTTTAACATAAAAGATTGTTCTATAACATCTAAACCAACACGATCAAGCGCCCTCAGGTCAATAATAAATACTTGGTGGTTAAAAACTTCGCCCATTGCTCACGAACCACATCAATTTCCTCACTAGCATAAGGCGCAGTCCTCGGAGTATAGACCTTACAAAAACAAAAAATTGATGGAGCATTAGATCGATTAAATGCAAATGAAATGTCACATTTTAACATTCAAGCAACTAATGACAATGTATTAATAGTCTAGAATACGAATCAATTAGTTACTTAATTACCTCATCTAGCCGGCCTTCATAGTCATGTTGTAACGTGACTATCTCTAACATGAACTTCATAACGTAATAGCCACACTCAGTTCCGCCGATTTGTTGAGCACACTGATTAAGAAACATAATACTTTATCTTGCAAGGCCAATAATTAATAAAAACAAAGCAAAAAGCTAATTAAGAAACATGTTATGCCTCTATATGATTGGGTTTACACGACTTAAAACTCGTTTTATTCGGACAATGCCCACCATTGCACTTGTACACTTGGTATGCCCTAGAAAATTAACGAAACATGGGTACTCATGAATATGATTTTGGCTTAGGTTTCTTAAAGACTAATGTAATTTGTAAGCAAAAGAACTTACAAACTCAAGATTCCCCATGCATAATCTGTTCGACGTGGATCTCTAGCAGAATCGAAAATAATAAGAATCAAATGAGTCCTTAGGTTCTTTAGTTCAAAGTTGGGAGCGAAAATGTCATTTTAGCTCAATATATGACCTATAACGACCCAACGAGCCTTAAATGTGCATAATTAGGTTCGAATGAGTTTTAGAAACTTAAAACTATGCATATTAGTCGTGTAATAAGAATCAAATGAGTCCTTAGGTTCTTTAGTTCAAATTTGGGAGCGAAAATGTCAAATTTGTCAAAGGATTCAGACTTATGAGCAATGTATATATACGTACTATATCATACACCCAAGCGCACACGTGCAGGCCTACACACATAATGTGCATGCGCATCATCAAACACACAGTCACACACACACACACACACGCGCGAACACACACACACACACAATAATTTATATGCATGTGTATAATGCGTTCTTGAAAGTCAAAAGTTTGGAACTTGCAATGATGTGTGGCCATTTATGGACTTATGCTCTACTTATCATATGTGAGGTGGTGTCATACCATAGAGTCTAACTAAGACATCCTCTTAATTATCGAGGTTATGCATGAAGAAAATGTTTTACTTAGGTGCGTAATATACGGATATACCAAGCAACTCAAAGTCATCAAGAATTACCAAGACACCCTAGTGACTTTTCCTATAAGATCCCTCTCATTATTTGAAGTTTTGAACTCAGAAGGAATGAAATAATATGTTATTTAGCTTGTGATAGTGGGAAAAGGGATGGTTTATGTGCCCCAAAGTACCCAACCTCATCACCCTGTAGTCTCCTATTGTCAATCCAATCCTTGCAGAAAATATGACGATTATTGTTTGAACTTTGAACATTGAACATTGTCATTACTTTTTTCTAACAATAGTTTCTCAACATGTTGTATCGAAACCAGAAGAAAAAAAAAAGAAGCTCAACTCAAAACCCAACAATATGATTGCAGAATCCACCTCTTACCATAAAAGAGAAAGGCATCCATAAAACAAGCTAACCACCCCACAAATGAAAAAAAAGGATGAAGTTTTAACCAAGCACTAATTTAGAGATTATCATTCACACATTCCTACCATCGTTACCAATGTCAATCCCACATTAAGAAAAACTACAAAATTGAAGTTCATTTGGAAACTAGATGATTGCAACTACCTGTTGACGAGCTGCAGCAAGTTTCAGCAATTCATCAGCTTCCGAAAAATTCATGAACCAATGGCCTAGTGGGTGATCTTTCATGCTCCCTCTGCGCTCTTCAGTAGAAGCTATGTCATTAAAATAAACCGACAAATCAAGTTCACAAAAAGTAAATCCACGATAAAAACAAAGACGGAAGAAGAACCACATCATACCCGAAGATGGCAACTCCAAACCTGCAGGAAGCCGAGGCACAACAACAGCAGGGTGATTCTGTACACGAGCAAGAAACTGTTCCGAAGGGTCAGGAAAAACAACTTCATCATATGTTTCCATAACAACGGGCTTCTTGGTAGACTGTGGACCATTCTGTTCTAAAGGGTATAGCTTCAAATGGTGAAATCTGTACAAAATTTACACTCAGTGAGAAAACCACTCTTCCTTGCCACACTTGACTTAAACACAGTAAAACCAAAGAAATCAAAGAGATTTTACTCACACGTCCAACTTCCGATCACCGGCATCACTGTGGAAGTAGAGTGAAATGGCAATTTCAAATTCACCCCAACCGCATTCAGACAACTCGAAAGGCGGAGAATCAACAACTCTTATAGGATTATTGAAACTGGGATGGAGTTGAAAAACAACACGCTTTACTACAACACTCAGATCTTCATTTGTTCCCCCACGAACATAGATAGTCCATCTATGCGATTGAGACCTTCACATAACATTCACCAAACAAAAAAAACACAAACTTTCACTCAGGCATTTCATCAAACACTTGGTGGGAAATAACAAATACATACCATTCACAAAAAGACACAAAATTTCACTTACACATTTCATCAAACACTTGGTGTGTAATAACAAAATCGAAACACCATACAAAAGAGAAGCAAAACTCACTCAGTCACCTTCCTACCAAGCCAAAATGCAATGGTTCCATAAACAATTGGCACTGAAATTTCGACATCCTTGACTCTTCGACTCAAATTCTTGCCATAACCCATTGATTGAAAGGTAATAAGGCGTCAGATAAACAATAGAAAAATGCATGGAACCCAAAAAAACACAAATAGAATTGGGGAAAATAAAAAACGAAAATAAAAATTGAACACACCATACCGAAACCACCGGAACCACGACGCCGAGCAACCACCGGAACCACGACGCGACGGGGAGATGCTGAACCACGGAACCAAGACAGCGACGTAGGGCTGAACCACGGAACCACGGAACCAAGACAGCGACGCAGGGCTGAACCACGACGCGACGGGGAGATGAGCAACCAACGGAACCAAGACAGCGACGCAGGGCTGAGCAACTCTTGGGTTCGACGGCGACGCAGGGCTGAGTTCGACGGCGACCTTGGATATTTGTTTAAGGGAAAAGGCTTGGAGCTATAGCAGAGAAGGAACAACGTACGTACGTTTCTCGTTTGAGCGCGGTTTGTACGTTGCAACTAGGAAAGTAAAAAATTTAATTTGAAACGCGGACTTGTTGCAGCGGGCATTAACATGTACGCTGCAATAACTTCGGGTTGTTGCTGCGGGCTTTTATTTTGTACGCTGCAACAAACGCATTTGTTGCGAACAACTAAAATGTACGCTGCGATAACCCTTTAAAGGGTTTGACCCGCGTTGATCGACTGGTTGTTGAAGCGTATTTATACTTGTACGCTGCAACAAGGGGGCTGCAACATGGGTTTTTTCTACTAGTGACTGATATTACTTATTAAAAAGACATAGATTAAGTACAAATATGATGTAATTGTTGATGTGCTGATACCCCTTGCTAAAATGGTCACTACAAAGAATAAAGTTCCCTAGTCTGATTACGCGTACCTGTGATCGAATCCCTGTAAAGCAAATTTTTTTTCATTATTATGACTATAATTTTACGGGATTATTTAAATTTTAAGTGAATCATCTTTTTTATTTATTTTTAGTTTAAGGAATTAAATACGGAGTATGAATTCAGTGTTTATGGGATTAAAATACCTTTATATGGGATCAATTGTTCAAAAACTTGTTCAAAAAGACAATTGTTCAAAAAGACATAGGTTAAGTACTAATATGATGTACTTATTGATGTGCTGATACCCCTTGCTATAATGGTCACTACAATGAATAAAGTTCCCTAGTTTCGATTATGAGTACCTGCATTCGAATCCCAGTAAGTCCAATTTTTTTTCAATATTATGACTTTAATTTTACGAGATCATTTCAATTTTAAGAGAATCATAAGGCGATTTATTTTTAGTTTAAGGAAATAGATACAGAGTATGAAATTCAGTATTCACAAAATCAAAAACTTTTATATGGGATCATTTTACATATGAGAAAATGTAGAGGGGACCGAAGAAATTTATTTTACATATGGGAAAATGTTAAATTAATTTTAAGTATATTTATGATGAAAAAGTTGATGTGCTGATACCCCCTTGCTATAATGGTTAATGCAATAGTTACGTTTCTTCGCAATTATGAGAACCTGCGTTCGAATGCCAGTAAGTCCAATTTTTTTTCAATATTATGACTTTAATTTTACAAGATCATTTAAATTTTAAGAAAATCATAAGGCGGTTTTTTTAGTTTAAGGAAATAGATACGGATCTACGAGAAAATCAAAAGGGGAACTGAAGTAACTTGTTAAAATCACTGTAAGGCCAAGTACCCATTTAGATGTGCTGATACCCCTTGCTGTATTAGGTTACAACAAGATGTGTTGTCTCCCGTGTTCAAAATCTTGAAAGAGCAAATAACAATTTCATCGTTTTTTTTAATAAAAATTTGTCAAGCCACGCACACATTTGGTAAGTATTCGACACGAAGAAGACCCGGCCGACCCGAGATGCTTATCAATTTTCACTTCTACACTGAATAGATTAAAACAAGTATATTTTCCTTCCTACATGCATGTCCATTATCATTTTCTAATTAGATAATCAAAGAAAAACCTAAACCCCAAACATAAAAATAATCATTTTTACGAACCAACAGAATCTTAAACATATATGTTCATTTATGTTTATATCTCTAGATGGTTCATTTCAGGGAATCATTTATATCTATATAAAGAAAAAATGAACCATCTAGAGAATCTTAAACATATAAAGAAAAACCCTAGACCCTAGACGCTAAACATATATGTTTATTTATGTCTATAAAAACACAAACATAAGAGATCCTATAAAAATATAAATGATTCCAGGTATAAAATAAAACTAATAATATTTTCGAAGGTTATAATAGTAATTTCCATAAATCAACATAATCTTTTTAAAGCAAGACATCCACTTCCACAAACAGAACAACAGTGAGGCGATATTACCCAAGAATTGCAAATTAAATCAAGCATCAACCGGATACTACTTTTCTCAATCAGGTAAATCTAAGTAATTTAAATTATTTTTGATAGTTTTTTCAATTTTATGGGGTTAGTGTTCGTTGATTCATGTAACCCCAAATGCATTGCAGATTCGCAATTGCAAAATGGCTAAGGTGAATGTAGCAAATTTTACATTTTGGCATGGTGGTAAGGTTATATTTTGGTCAAAATTACAATACAAAGATGGGGAATCCATAAATGTGAAAATGTATGAAACTCAGTTCGCAGTTGATAGTGTGGTAGCCATGATTCGTGGGATGGGTTATGATGATTACAAAATCAGATATGTCCCTTCAATGGGTTGTTTGCCCACCGAATTAGTTGATGTAGTGGATATGGACGATTTCAAGAAATTGAAGGAAGTGGCATTCTCAATAGGTTATATTAACATAATCGTGGTCAAGAATGTTATGAACGCGGCTGTAACACAACCCTTAGTGTGTGATGAACAAGAGACGAAACCACAACGACCACCTGGTGTGCAGGTCTCAAACCAGGTACGGTTTATCGCTCTATTTCTTAATATTGATTCTTCAAAATAAGATATTGATATTTATTAATATCATATGATACAATAAATATTGGTTTTTATTAATAACCTAAGGTACAAAATAAAGTACTGATATTTATGAATAGCATATGTGTCCCTTACATTTAATATGGAATACATGTTTTGACTTTTTTGTAAAATTGAATTGATAATTGCAACAGTGTGCTATTAAAGAAAATGGTATACGTCAGTTTGTTGAACTCATTGGAAATTTGATTCCAACACAGCGAACATGGGTTGAAGAAATCGGGTTTAACAATTTGCTCAACTTGTCTATTACTAATATTGATCCGAGCTTTGCAAATTGGATTGCATCGAGGTTTGATCCTGTGACCTCTATGCTTAAAATAAGGGAGAACCTGTCAGTTTGTATAGATGGTGAAATGGTTGGATGGGTATTAGGCGTTCCGGGTGGCAATTATTTCTTTGACGTGTCGAAGGCCTCCCGTCAAGACTACAAGGATTGGAAATTGCACTATATGGAGGAAACAGTAAATGCTTCCATCGACGAATCAAGACTTTTCGATAAAGTATGTTCGGAGAAATCTAACAAGACCATGTTTAAGCAACACTTTCTACTCTACACACTGGGTGTGTTGTTATGTCCAATACGGAAGAGCGGTCTAATAAGTTCAGTGCATATTTACGTACTGGACAAAGCTAGAAAAGCTTACGACTACAATTGGGGTAAGTACGTAATAGAGTGGCTTATCAAAGACTTATCTAAAATTCACAAAAAGATAGAGGGGCAGATGTTTTGCACATTGCTATTGGCGGTGAGTATCTATACAACTCATTATTGTATGTTACATGTTAGAACAGTAGATAATGTACATCTTTATGTTTACAGCTCATATACTTAGACAGGATCACACGTGCTAGGAAAGTAGAATGGAACCCGAATGGATGCAGAATTTGCTGCTGGAAACAGGATGATGTTGATATGGCAATAAAGTCAGACCTTCAATCTAAGGGTCATTATGGAAAAGCAAAGGTATATTCTTATATACTCAGAAGTTGTATAAAAACATGAAATATTTTCCATGTGTTAACCTTCATCTTACTCATTTCCTTGTACAGGCTATTGAAGGTGTAGTTTATGGGAGCCCTTACCCAGCTGCATGAGAAGATAGTAGTAGTGAATACACTTGTTTATGTAATATGTAGTAGAATAAATTGTAAAAAATTTCAAGTGTGTTATGTGTATTGGATATGTAGTAGAGTTAATAGTTTCAAAGTGTACTACGTGTATTGGATGTGTTAAATTGTAGTTGTAGCTATAAAAATGATGTTGTAGTACGTTTATAAATTACTATAACTTATGTTATTATAAAATATTTTTGTTTCTTTGATTGAATGTTGTTATAAGATTAAATCTGAATTTTGTTTAATAATAGACTCATTATATAAGTGAAAGAATTATTTACGATTTCAAAGTATCATTTTATCAAATGAAAACATTTGTTTGATCCTATAAAAGGTCATGTGGAATTTAACAAAATCATTTTTATAAAAAGAAAACAGTTGTTTAGTAATTAAAAATGTCATGTAAGATTTCACAGGATCATTTCTTTAACATTCATTAAATCTCCAACGGTAAACTAATCCTTTATTAATTCCCATTTGAAAGCTCACTCCAACGGTAAACTTTGTAATCCTTTAAATACAAATCTTTCACAGGACACTTTCGACTTCAAAAGTATCACTTCCTTTTTTCAGATTTCACTGTCCACATGACTGTAATCAAAGAGTTGTCACAAATGGAAGATTCATCTTCAACAAATACCTCTAACCTCAGTGCCAAACGAATTGCTGGGTTCATCCTATGCGATCACAACCTGCCAGCCAAGCTTCAAGTGTGCAAAAAAACAAACAATGCCGGACGCAAATTCTATTGTTGTTCAAATTGGAAGGTAACTCCTAAACAAAATAAGTTATAGAGTTTTATTTAATTTACTCAACTATAGTCATATACTAAAATATTCTTGGATTAGGACGAAAATTGTGGATTTTTCTGTTGGGCAGATGATGTTAACCAACTCGAAGCTCATATGTTAAAGGATGAAGTCGCACAACTAAGGGAACAATGCTTGGTTTTGAACTTCGAGGCTGAGAAACTAAAGGTTAAAAATAGGTTGCTAAATGAAAAGGTTGTCGAGATGAAGACAAGTAATGACATATTACTACACAAGCTGTCCAAGAACGAAGAATCAACTATGAAGCTGATTTTATGTTGCTTTTTCTTTATTGCGTTGTGTCTATTTTGGGTGTTTTCCCGGTAAAATTAATCACCCCTTTTTAGTTCATCACGCGGGGTTACAATTGGTAGTAGGTAATTTAAGGTTTGTGATCGCAATATGCTTAATATGTATTATTTCTATGATTTTAATATATGTATGATTTCTATGATTTTAATATATGTATTATTTCTATGATTTTAATATACGTAGGATCTAGGCAATTTTAAGGCGATTTTTTTATGTTTAAGGAAATAGATACGGAGTATGAAATTCAGTTTTACAGATATAAAAAACCTTTATATGGGATCATTGTATCTACGATATAATAAAAAGGGTAACTGAAATTACTAATTAAAAAGACATAAATTAAGTACAAATATGATGTAATTGTTGATGTGCTGATACCCCTTGCTAAAATGGTCACTACAAAGAATAAAGTTCCCTAGTCTGACTACGCGTACCTGTGTTCAAATCCCTGTTAAAGCCAATTTTTTTTCATTATTATGACTATAATTTTACGGGAACATTTAAATTTTAAGAGAATCATCGTTTTTTTTATTTTTAGTTTAAGGAATTAGATACGGAGTATGAAATTCAGTGTTTATGGGATCAAACAACCTTTATATGGGATCATAGTATCTACGAGAAAATGAAAAGGGTAACTGAAGTAACTTGTTAAAAAAGACGTTAAATACAAATATGATGTACTTATTGATGTATTGATACCCCTTGCTATAATGGTTACTTGAACGCTTAGAGTTCCCTAGTTTCGATTATGAGTACCTGCGTTCGAATCCCAGTAAGTCCAGTTTTTTTTCAATATTATGACTTTAATTTTACGGGATCATTTAAATTTTAAGAGAATCATCTTTTTTATTTATTTTTAGTTTAAGGAATTAGATACGGAGTATGAAATTCAGTGTTTATGGTATCAAAAAACATTTATATGGGATCATAGTATATACGAGAAAATGAAAAGGGTAACTGAAGTAACTTGTTAAAAAAGACATTAAGTACTAATATGATGTGTTATTGATGTGCTGATACCCCTTGCTATAATGGTCACTACAATGAATAAAGTTCCCTAGTTTCGATTATGAGTACCTGCATTCGATTCCCAGTAAGTCCAATTTTTTTTCAATATTATGACTTTAATTTTACGGGATCATTTAAATTTTAAGAAAATCATAAGGCGGTTTTTTTTAGTTTAAGGAAATAGATATAGATCTACGAGAAAATCAAAAGGGGAACTGAAGTAACTTGTTAAAATCACTGTAAGGCCAAGTACCCATTTAGATTCCGTAAGCCACGCACACATTTGGTAAGTATTCGACACGAAGAAGACCCGGCCGACCCGAGATGCTTATCAATTTTCACTTCTACACTGAATAGATTAAAACAAGTATATTTTCCTTCCTAATGCATGTCCATTATCATTTTCTAATTAGATAATCAAAGAAAAACCTAAACCCCAAACATAAAAATAATCATTTTTACGAACCAACAGAATCTTAAACATATATGTTCATTTATGTTTATATCTCTAGATGGTTCATTTCAGGGAATCATTTATAATTATATAAAGAAAAAATGAACCATCTAGAGAATCTTAAACATATAAAGAAAAACCCTAGACCCTAGACCCTAAACATATATGTTTATTTATGTCTATAAAAACACAAACATAAGAGATCCTATAAAAATATAAATGATTCCAGATAAAAAATTGCCTAACTTCAGTAACTTATTAAAAACAAATAGAATAAGGTCAATTGTTTTTCATTTATTTCAATTTAAGAAAATAATTAGGCGATTTTTTTTAGTTTAAGGAAATAGATACGGAAAATGAATTTAGTTTTACAGGAATAAAAAACCGATAAGGGAATAAACATTCACGCAAGTTGAGCTTCTCACAAAATATTCAAAAGGCGATTTTAACTACTGTTTGATGTCCCACAAAATACACACTGATAAAAATAAACATTCACGCAAGTTTAACTACTGTTTGATGTCCCACAAAATATCCAAAAGGCTATATAGTAGCTTATAGCCATGCTTATAGTATTATAGCTTACAAAATTGTGATCAGACTACTCAGATATGATTCGCAGGTTCTTGTTAAATTTCCCCATTTCTTTGTTGGTCGAATCGGACAATATTTTGTAGATAAGATTCCTTCTCAGCAATTCATCATTCTCTATAAACTCCTGCATATTACATGTTAAGTCATTGTTAGCTATCCATTTCAACTTATTACCATATTATAGTCAATAAAACGTTTGATACCTTCATCCAACCAAATGAATGATCTTTCTCGCCACGAATCTGGCTATTCAGGTAAAGCATACAAAGCATGCCTGTATCGGGCAATGATGTTGCTATCGGTAGACCCACCACCCGAATGACATTGTTCCATTTTGGAGTCGTACTAGAATCGCCATCAAAAACATCACTGAGAATATTCTTAACACATTTAACCTTCAAAAAAAAATGTACAATCATTTACATTTAACCATTTTTATAAAATGTACAATTCTCATTAATAGGATCAATTTAGAGATAAAGGAAGCATAAAATATACCAAAGTTTTGGTAAATTTTTCATGCATCTCGTATTTGTTCTCCTGCTTCTTTTCAAAATCCAAAATGAGCACTCTATCTTCTCGAATATGAAGAATGTAAATGAACCATCTTTTGTTGTAGAAGACCGGCAATATTAACTAATGGAATAGGCAGAAGATATAGTTTAGAATTAGCCATTAGTTCACAAAGACACTATAAAACCTCATATATTATATAAAATAATGATAAGAAAAAAACCTTGCGTTTCTCTCGTAGTTTCACACCATAATGAACGCAGAACCTGTCAATGTAATCCACTTCACTGCTCACTATATCAGAAATGCAATCCTCTTTTGAGCCTGCTTTAATTACTTCCCACTGTCCATTTTAATTAATATATTTGTCAAAATCTTGCAGACTTACTACAGGTTGTAAAGTAACTTTTGTTAGGACTTACTACAAACTCTGGTCGAAACACGAATACTCCACCCGGACCTTTCGTTAAACTTTCTTCCACATCGTTGATGAAAATAGCCATAGCAGACATGACCTGTTACCCACCACCGTGATATTTTAGGTTTTTTACAACTCATATCATTTAGAGAATGGTATGAAATGACATTGTGTAACAAAATACCTTCATATGGATTAGACCCCTTTTCTTTATTGCCCAAGAAAACACTTGTCGGTTGATAGTGAAATCACTATACTTGTACAATACTTGTTCCTTCAACCTGCACCATTACACAAATACATATCAATAGGGTTTTCAATTGACACAAGAACGGAGGACACGTAACAAATTAACTTACATGGTCAACGATCTCCTATGAAGAAGGGAATCCAGCCTTTTGTTGATATTGTCAGGTATCTTGGGGAGTACTATATTTTCTTCTTCAGTATCAGATAATTCCCAAGTATTGTCAAATGAATCATCATTATAATCACTTAGATTATCAGTCTCTTGATCCTCCTGTGCCTCAATTCCATCATCCACACCTTTGTCACCACCAGCCTTCTCCGGTCCATCATCCACGCCTTTGTCACCACCAGCCTTCTCTAATCCACCATCCACGCCTTTGTCACCACCAGCCTTCTCTATTCCAGCATCCACAGCTTTCGACCTCGTAATCCTTCTGGATACTGAATTTGAGGTCCCCCCCCCCCCTACCTTCAAGGTTAACCTAACAAAATGGAAAGAAAATAGTTCGATTAATTTGCAATAATCAGCAAGGAATTTTGAATTTTCTACTCCATGATTTCCTAAAACAATTCACTTCTGTTAAAAGGAGGACACTAATAACTAATATCCTTTTTAAACCAAATATCTAAAAAACCTGTTCACAGTCTTCATCGCTGCTGCTACATGGGACAACATCTCTCCCGATGAAATTTTTAAGCTTCCTCACTTTGGTTCCTATTTTCTTCCTCGTGTATTTTTGCTTCAAGCCGGTATTAACATCAGTTTCCGCATCTTGTTCTTGAGAAGGCAGCCTCACCCATGATGGAACACTTTCGACGGAATTTGGGTATGGCTGGCTGTATACCACACCTCGAACAACCTAAAAGTAAGAAATGAATAAACAAAATCAGTATGAACTCCTTATAGCACCAATATAACTGGTAAAGGTTTAGCATTATTCTTACCTCTGCTACGCCATACCCATTTGCTCCAGTATCCAGAGAGATTGCGTTGTCTAGTTCATTCTGCTGCCACATTCCCAACCTTGGAGCACATACGTTCCATCTTGGGCCATGGTCACCTAGGTGTATTCTATCTAGATATGCTATCTGTAAATGAAAATAAAATCATGTAAGTTTTCACATAAGACTAAACAAAAGTTATGATACTTTTATGAAAATATGAATAAACATAAGTTATGAAAAATAAGACAATATTAAAGATAACTGATAATGATAATGTAAAATAAATCATAATGATACTATTTGATACTATTAATATAGATCCTATATAATTAATAAGGTAAACCATAATGACTATTAATATAATAATGATACTATTAACATAAATCATAATGATACTATAAATATAACAATGACCCAAATAAGAATCGTATTACAGTAAATCATATTTATCGTATTTTAACATATTATGATACTAGTTAATAAATATAGATCCTATATAATTAATAAGGTAAACCATATTCAAGTGAGAACCATATTTTAACATATTATGATACTAGTTAATAAATATAGATCTTATATAATTAATAAGGTAAACCATATCCAAGTGAGAACCAACTTTGTTAGGTTATGATACATATGATATTACATAAATCATGCGGAAACAACCATTAACCCAGGAATACATATTATTTACACATAATCATATAGCATAATTTAGATGCATACTCTTTGTTGCGTGCCCTCCCTAGCTGCGCCCGAACCGAACAAGAACAAGTCTTTAGGACTCCAAGTGTCGTCCCTCCGTAGATAGTCCACAGCACGTCCGGATCCGCCTTAAGATTGACCAACTAGAATCGCCCTTAAGGTACTAGAATTTTCGGCACTTTTGAGCAAGATGTGTGACTGAATTTTTCTCTCAAAAACTCACTTTGAATACTTGAAAAACTCGTTATAAATTGTGAACCCAGGCCACATATTTATAGGGGTATGGAAAGAGAATTGGAATCCTATTAGGATACGAATTAATTAAATTAGAATTATAATAAAACTCTTATTCAATTAATTTATCAAATAGAATTAGGAATTTAATCATTAACCGAACTCTGCACGTTTCAGGAATCGTGCATGAACACAAACTCACACACACACACACGGCAGCCACGATGGGCCGCCCATGCGTGTGCGTGCGAGCAGCAGCCCACGCAGCGAGGCCATGGCCTTGGCGCGCGCTGGGCCTGCCTTGCGGTGGGCCTGGGCGCTGCCTTGGCTGGGCGCTCGTTTGGCTGGGCGCGCGTTTGGCTGGGCGCGCGTTTTGGCTTGCTGGGCGATGGCCCAACTTCGTGCTAAGCCTTCGTCCGGCAGGCCTCGTCCGATGCTAATTCGTACGATACGCTTCCGATTAAATTCCCGGTTCCGGAATTCATTTCCGATACGAACAATATTTAATATTTCCGATTCCGGAATCAATTTCCGTTTCGAACAAATATTTAATATTTCCGTTTCCGGAATTATTTTCCGATTCCGATAATATTTCCGATTCTGACAATATTTCCGTTTCCGGCAATATTTCCGATTCTGGTAATATTTCCATTTCCAATAATATTTTTCGATACGTACCATGTTTCCGTTTCCGGCAACATCTACGACTTGGATAATATTTATATTTCCGATACGATCCATATTTCCGTTTCCGGCAATATCATCGTTTCCGGAGTATTCATTTCTTGCCTGTGACGATCTCAGCTCCCACTGAAACCAAGATCCGTCGATTCCGAATATCCATAGATGGAGTATTTAATGCCATTAAATACTTGATCCGTTTACGTACTATTTGTGTGACCCTACGGGTTCAGTCAAGAGTAAGCTGTGGATTAATATCATTAATTCCACTTGAACTGAAGCGGCCTCTAGCTAGGCATTCAGCTCACTTGATCTCACTGAATTATTAACTTGTTAATTAATACTTAACCGCATTTATTAGACTTAACATAGAATGCATACTTGGACCAAGGGCATTATTTCCTTCAGTCTCCCACTTGTCCTTAGGGACAAGTGTGCATTTCCTAATTCCTTTGTCGCTCGATGCTTGCTCTTGAACATAAGGTAAGAGTTGTCATCCTTATTATGTCCAGAGGTGTTCCTCGGTTTCAGAGTTCAACTGATCAAATAAACAGATAATCATAGCCTATGATTCATCCGAGCACGGCCATGCATTTCACAGTTTCTAGCTCTCCGAGTGGCCTTGTACAACTTTTAAGCATCTCATCCCGATTTATGGGAGGACAATCCCAATCTTGCGATCTTGAGATTAGACTTCGTTTGATAGGTGATTACCTGAGCGTTGCCTTTATAGCCTCCTTTTACGGTGCGACGGTTGGTCAACGTCAAAGCAACCAGTTCTCAAACAAGTAATCTCAAATCACTCAGGTATTGAGGATTTAGTGTCTAATAATTTAATGAAATTTACTTATAACAGATTTTCATCTCTTACAGTAAAGTTTCATAGGTCTTGTCCGATACTAATCTTCCCAAAGTAAGTATCTATGCAAATGATTATGACATTGCCATGTCCACATAGTTCAAGAAACAGAACTACTAGTCATCTTGCATTCTAATCGTCTAACGTTTTCTATGCGTCCAATTTTATAGAAAACTCCGATTAGGGACCATTTTCAACCTTTGACATTCAAGTTCACTTGATAGACATTTCTTAGTCACAGGACTGGTCCTGACAGTCTATCTTGAATATATTGTCAAATTGAAGGGACTCATCATTTAATAAACCACAAATTAAATGGGAAAATGAATTCTTTTCATTTATTGTGAATGATTAACCAATAATGTTTTACAAAGATTTAAACCCTAAAACTTTAAAACATTAAACAGAGACATCAAAGCCATTCTCCAATATGCTTGATTCCCATAGCTGCAGTGTGCGAGTTGTGCTTCGCCTGCGGCAGAGGTTTAGTCAATGGATCTGATATGTTGTCATCAGTTCCAATTTTGCTTATCTCGACTTCTTTTCTTTCAACGAACTCTCGTAGAAGGTGAAATCTACGAAGTACATGCTTGACTCTCTGGTGGTGTCTAGGCTCTTTTGCCTGTGCAATAGCTCCGTTATTGTCACAATACAGGGCTATTGGTCCTTTAATGGAGGGGACTACACCAAGTTCACCTATGAACTTCCTTAGCCATATAGCTTCCTTTGCTGCTTCATGTGCAGCAATGTACTCCGCTTCAGTTGTAGAATCCGCAATGGTGCTTTGCTTAGCACTTTTCCAGCTTACTACTCCTCCGTTGAGGCAGAAGACAAACCCAGACTGTGATCTGAAATCATCTTTGTCGGTTTGGAAACTTGCGTCCGTATAGCCTTTAACAATTAATTCATCATCTCCACCATAGACCAGGAAGTCATCTTTGTGCCTTTTCAGGTACTTCAGAATGTTCTTGGCAGCAGTCCAATGCGCCTCTCCTGGGTCTGACTGGTATCTGCTCGTAGCACTGAGTGCGTACGCAACATCCGGGCGTGTACATATCATAGCATACATTATTGAACCAATCAATGATGCATATGGAATCCCATTCATTCGTCTACGCTCATCAAGTGTTTTTGGGCACTTAGTCTTGCTTAGAGTCATTCCATGAGACATGGGTAGGTAGCCTCGCTTGGAGTCCGCCATCTTGAACCTATCAAGCACCTTATTGATATAAGTGCTTTGACTAAGTCCAATCATCCTTTTAGATCTATCTCTGTAAATCTTGATGCCCAATATGTACTGTGCTTCTCCTAGATCCTTCATCGAAAAACATTTCCCAAGCCAAATCTTGACAGAGTTCAACATAGGAATGTCATTTCCGATAAGTAATATGTCGTCGACATATAATACTAGGAAAGCAATTTTGCTCCCACTGACCTTCTTGTATACACAAGATTCGTCTGCGTTCTTGATGAAAACAAAGTCACTGACTGCTTCATCAAAACGTATATTCCAGCTCCTGGATGCCTGCTTCAATCCGTAGATTGACTTCTTTAGCTTGCATACCTTTTTAGCATTCTTTGGATCCTCAAAACCTTCAGGCTGTGTCATAAACACAGTTTCTGTTAAAACGCCGTTTAAGAAAGCAGTTTTGACATCCATCTGCCATATTTCATAATCGTAATATGCAGCGATTGCTAACATTATCCGAATAGACTTTAGAATTGCAACTGGTGAAAAGGTTTCATCGTAGTCCACACCGTGGACTTGCCTGTAACCTTTTGCAACCAATCTAGCTTTGAAAACTTCAAGTTTCCCATCCTTGTCCTTTTTCAGTTTGAAAACCCATTTGCTTCCAATGGCTTGGTAGCCATCTGGCAAATCGACCAAATCCCATACATGGTTTTCAGACATGGAGTCCAATTCAGATTGCATGGCTTCTTGCCATTGCTTGGAGCTAGGGCTCGTCATAGCTTGTTTGTAAGTCGCAGGTTCATCACTTTCAAGTAATAGAACGTCATAGCTCTCGTTCGTCAAAATACCTAAGTACCTTTCCGGTTGAGATCTATATCTTTGCGATCTACGCGGGGTAACATTTCTAGATTGACCATGATTCTCACCAGATTCTTCTAAAGATCTCTGAGTTTCATCCTGAATGTCATCTTGAGCATTCTCTAGAGTTTGTTGTTCGACTCGAATTTCTTCGTGGTCTACTTTTCTCCCACTTGTCATTTTGGAAATGTGATCTTTCTCCAAAAAGACACCATCTCGAGCAACAAACACTTTGTTCTCAGATGTATTGTAGAAGTAATACCCCTTTGTTTCCTTTGGATAGCCCACAAGGATACATTTGTCAGATTTTGGATGAAGTTTGTCTGAAATTAATCGTTTGACGCATACTTCACATCCCCAAATCTTAAGAAAAGACACATTTGGAGGCTTTCCAAACCATAATTCGTATGGAGTCTTTTCGACAGCTTTAGACGGAGCTCTATTTATAGTGAGTGCAGCTGTATTTAGTGCATGTCCCCAAAATTCTAATGGAAGTTCGGCCTGACCCATCATTGACCTGACCATGTCTAGCAAGGTTCTATTCCTCCGTTCCGACACACCGTTCCATTGTGGTGTTCCAGGAGGAGTCAATTCTGATAGAATTCCACATTCTTTCAGATGGTCATCAAATTCATAGCTCAGATATTCACCGCCTCTATCAGACCGCAGTGCCTTAATCTTCTTGCCTAATTGATTCTCTACTTCACTCTGAAATTCCTTGAATTTGTCAAAGGATTCAGACTTATGCTTCATTAGGTAGACATAACCATACCTACTGAAGTCATCAGTGAAAGTGATAAAGTAGCTGAAACCACCTCTAGCATTTGTACTCATTGGTCCACATACATCTGTATGGATTAAACCCAATAGTTCATTTGCTCTTTCTCCAACTTTAGAGAAAGGTTGCTTTGTCATTTTGCCAAGTAAACATGATTCGCATTTACCATAATCCTCTAAGTCAAATGGTTCTAGAATTCCTTCCTTTTGAAGTCTTTCTAAGCGTTTCAAGTTTATATGGCCTAATCGACAATGCCACAGATAGGTGAGATCTAAATCATCCTTTTTGGCCTTTTTGGTATTTATGTTATATACTTGTTTGTCGTGATCTAATAAATAAAGTCCATTGACTAATCTAGCAGATCCATAAAACATCTCTTTAAAATAAAACGAACAACTATTGTCTTTTATTAAAAAGGAAAATCCCTTAGCATCTAAGCAAGAAACTGAAATGATGTTTTTAGTAAGACTTGGAACATGGAAACATTCTTCCAGTTCCAAAACTAGCCCGGAGGGCAACGATAAATAGTAAGTTCCTACAGCTAATGCAACAATCCGTGCTCCATTTCCCACTCGTAGGTCGACTTCACCCTTGCTTAACTTTCTACTTCTTCTTAGTCCATGTGGATTGGAACATAAGTGTGAGCCACAACCTGTATCTAATACCCAAGAAGTTGAATTAGCAAGTATACAGTCTATAACGAAAATACGTGAAGATGGAACGACTGTTCCGTTCTTCTGATCTTCCTTTAGCTTTGGACATTCTCTTTTGTAATGGCCTATTCCATCACAATAAAGACAGCTTAATGTGGACTTGTCCTGCTTTGATTTAGCATTGCCCTTGGACTTTCCACCTTTCTTGAACGGTCTCTTTCTATCCTTGAGTAAATCTTTGGCTTCACAGTCCAGTATTATTTCAGCCTTTCTGACAAGGTGAACAAATTCTGCAACTGTTTCTTCTCTTGGTTCACTTAGGTATAGTTGCTTGAAGCGACCAAACCCACTGTGTAGTGAATTGAGCAAGACAGAGACTGTCATCCTTTCGCTTATTGGTGTTCCTAGTAGACTTAGGCGATCAAAGTATGAACACATAAGATCCACATGGAACCTCAGTGGGACGCCTACCCTCTGTTTAGTGCGAAGGAGCTGAACATGTGTTTCTTGGACCTCCATCCTATAACACCTGTTGGGAGAACTAACCTTTAGACCAGACATTGATTCAATCAACTCATGGACGTTCAGGTCCCTGTCCTCCGTACTTCCACGACAGATATCCCTCAGATTCTTGATGAGCGTAAAAGGTTCATAGGCTACAAACCTTTTAGCCCAATCATCAGGGATATTGTTCAGCATGAGACTCATAACCTTTTTGAGATCCGCATCCCAGGCGTAAAATCTCTCAGGGGTCATGTCTCTGGCATAGTAGCTTGGCATTGGATGTGACAATACATACTCAAGTCCATTGAGTTTGACTATTTCAAATAGCTTAGCTTCCCATTCAAGAAAATTTGTCAGGTTCAGCTTGACCATAAGCTCAGAACCCATGATGATGTTTTGATTGTTGTTTGCCATATTAAAACCACAATTGAAAAGAATAAACAAATAAATAACCATTCACAGTTTCTCTTAATAAACTTAAATTCTAGCATACATGCATAATTCAATGTTTATTAAGCATTTTATTCAAGTTATGTGTTCCGGCAGGTGTGAATAAAATGATTCCAAGATCCTAAAATCATTGAAGAACTAAGCACAGTTTGTCGACTTAATCCTAGAACATCTTAGGTAAGCAAAAGCCTTTTGCTAATAGTCTAGAAACTATTCTTGGTTGATAGGTACGTCTAAGAACTTATTAGGTAAACCTATCGATTTTGCCACGACATAAAAGGACTCCTTACTTATATCGTTGAGTTTCACCAAAACTAACATGTACTCACAATTGTTTGTGTACCTTGCCCCTTTAGGACCAATAAGTAACACCTCGCTGAGCGAAAACTATTACTAGATTGATGTAAAGGATATCCAAGCAAGTGTATATTTTGGCATGGCACCTTTTAACTCAATTTTTAAGTTTGGAACTTAAGGCTTTTACTATGTTGGTTAGATTTTAAGTGAACTAAAATCCTTAATCATGCAACATAATCAAGCTTTTGATCTCATGCATTTTAAGACATATTTAAAAGCAATAAATAACTTAAAACATGCATAAGATAAATGTGATCTAGTATGGCCCGACTTCATCTTGAAGCTTTGACTTCAAAGTCCGTCTTGAAAATCTCCGTGGGAGGCACCATTTTCTTCAAATAGGATAAGCTATAACTAATTACAACTATTTGATGGTTCGCAGACCATATTTGAATTGAAAAATAACTTTGGTACTTTAGACCAATTACATTCAAATTAATGGTACGTAGACCATATTTTCTATCCTATTTGGGCCATACTAGTCACTTCATAACCTGCAAAACAGTACATATACAATATATACCATTCACCCATTCATTATCATGAATGGCCCACATAGCTGGTTAGTAAAACACATTATGCATCACGTAAACATTTGCAGCAATTAATCAAGGGCACCAATAATCTACCAATTATTCAGTCCTTATTAATTCTAATAAAGTTGTTTTAACCTTAAGGATTTGTAGACCTAATCAAGAGTTTATGACTAAAAAGCGCTCCCACTTAAACCAATAAATTCATATGCTTTACTAATTTTAAACATAAAAATGTATTTCTAGTCTAACCGGAAACATACAAATTTAATTAAAATTTAAAGCTCATATAAATTTATAATTGAATCCAAAAAGTTTAATTTAATTTCAGTCGTTATTTAAATTAATTCATGATTTTAATTTTAGTAAAATAATTAGAATAAATAAAATTTATTATAATTACAATATTCAAAATTAAAATCCAAGAAAATAATTTAAATTATTAATTTTAAAATTAACTAAAATTACGTAAACTGAAAATTTCAAATTAAACATTCAAAACGATCTAATCGTAACGCAAACACCCTACGCATTGCACGCCCATGGGCCGCACGCACACAGCCATTGCTGGCCATGTGCGCGCAGCCCATGCGCTCGTCGCATAGCTGCTGCATCTCCATCGCAAGCCATCGCACGTGTGGTGCTTGCTGCGCGCGCGCCAGCGCTCGTCGCACGCGAGCCATCGCTCGCAGTGCGCGCTCGCCAGCGCTCGCTGTGCGCGCTTCATCGCTCGCTGTGCGCGCGAGCCATTGCTCGTTGTGCGCGCGACATCGCTCGCTGGGCGCGCGACATCGCTCGCTGGGCGCGCGACATCTCTCGCTGTGCGCGCGAGCAACGCTGGGCGCAGCGCTCGTGGCACGCGAGCTTGCGCTCGCTGCGCGCGAGGCTGCGCGCTCTTGCGCGAGGCAGTGCGCGTTATGGCGCAGCTCGCTTGCTGCCCACACGCGACTGCCTTGGCTTGCCTTTCGCCCATGCCCATTTGTTCATAGCTCGTGGCCCACGACACAAGGCAGGGCTGCTGCCTTGTGCTCGTGCACTACGCCCTTGCTCATTGCATTCGTGCCGCACGGGCGACGAGCTCCCTTGCTCGTCGTCGCATGCCCGCACTATACAACACCCCTTAAGGGTTACACGAAGCATCCATTGCTTTGTGCGTGCAAGTTATATGAACGAATCGCATAAAAATTTAAAATTTATATTTAAAATTAATGACAAATTAATAAATAATATTAATTTCATAATTTTAGGGCGAAAAAATCGAAAATTTATTATTCAATTGATTTCCGATTGTTATGGATTCAAGTCTAGGTCATAAAAATTTAAAATTTATCATAAATTTACAATTTTTATGGTGGTTTTTAATCATAGGTTTCTAATTAAATTATAATTAATTATGAAAATCAAATTAATTCTAAATTATTCTAATTTTCAACAAATTAATCATAATTACAAATTAGATTGCATAATTAACAAGGCTAGGCATTCAAACTTGTTAAACATATACAGTAGGTCAATCAAAAATTCAAGATTTATCAACAAGAATCGCAAATATTTAATTTAACATCTTAAATTTACGAAATTTTGCGTTCGAAAAACTAAAACCTTCGAAAAGTCATAATGCCTTTTACATGCGGAATTGACACAAAAATCACTCGATTTGGATGAGTAACGAAGAAACTGCCGAAAAACTGCGTACGTATAATTAAATAAACGCAATTTGCAATTAATTAACAATTACGAAAATTAATCACCCCTTTTAATTCTTGCAAATTTGTAATATTTAACCATGTTCATGCAATTTAGATTATGAAAATAATAAGGGGCTCGTGATACCACTGTTAGGTTATGATACATATGATATTACATAAATCATGCGGAAACAACCATTAACCCAGGAATACATATTATTTACACATAATCATATAGCATAATTTAGATGCATACTCTTTGTTGCGTGCCCTCCCTAGCTGCGCCCGAACCGAACAAGAACAAGTCTTTAGGACTCCAAGTGTCGTCCCTCCGTAGATAGTCCACAGCACGTCCGAATCCGCCTTAAGATTGACCAACTAGAATCGCCCTTAAGGTACTAGAATTTTCGGCACTTTTGAGCAAGATGTGTGACTGAATTTTTCTCTCAAAAACTCACTTTGAATACTTGAAAAACTCGTTATAAATTGTGAACCCAGGCCACATATTTATAGGGGTATGGAAAGAGAATTGGAATCCTATTAGGATACGAATTAATTAAATTAGAATTATAATAAAACTCTTATTCAATTAATTTATCAAATAGAATTAGGAATTTAATCATTAACCGAACTCTGCACGTTTCAGGAATCGTGCATGAACACAAACTCACACACACACACACGGCAGCCACGATGGGCCGCCCATGCGTGTGCGTGCGAGCAGCAGCCCACGCAGCGAGGCCATGGCCTTGGCGCGCGCTGGGCCTGCCTTGCGGTGGGCCTGGGCGCTGCCTTGGCTAGGCGCTCGTTTGGCTGGGCGCGCGTTTGGCTGGGCGCACGTTTTGGCTTGCTGGGCGATGGCCCAACTTCGTGCTGGGCCTTCGTCCGGCAGGCCTCGTCCGATGCTAATTCGTACGATACGCTTCCGATTAAATTCCCGGTTCCGGAATTCATTTCCGATACGAACAATATTTAATATTTCCGATTCCGGAATCAATTTCCGTTTCGAACAAATATTTAATATTTCCGTTTCCGGAATTATTTTCCGATTCCGATAATATTTCCGATTCTGACAATATTTCCGTTTCCGGCAATATTTCCGATTCTGGTAATATTTCCATTTCCAATAATATTTTCCGATACGTACCATGTTTCCGTTTCCGGCAACATCTACGACTTGGATAATATTTATATTTCCGATACGATCCATATTTCCGTTTCCGGCAATATCATCGTTTCCGGAGTATTCATTTCTTGCCTGTGACGATCTCAGCTCCCACTGAAACCAAGATCCGTCGATTCCGAATATCCATAGATGGAGTATTTAATGCCATTAAATACTTGATCCGTTTACGTACTATTTGTGTGACCCTACGGGTTCAGTCAAGAGTAAGCTGTGGATTAATATCATTAATTCCACTTGAACTGAAGCGGCCTCTAGCTAGGCATTCAGCTCACTTGATCTCACTGAATTATTAACTTGTTAATTAATACTGAACCGCATTTATTAGACTTAACATAGAATGCATACTTGGACCAAGGGCATTATTTCCTTCAAACTTACCATGAGTATCAAAGCACCACCTCTAACACCACTAACGTGTTCCTTATTGTCTGCTCTCTTAAAATCATCTATCATCCACTCAAGTACATACTTTGCCCATTTATATGTCAATGGATTATTCCCCTGCAGATATCGATTCTTCAAAACCCAACATAATGATGCGCTGATATAGTTGTTCAATATTGCGCAAAACAAGTTCCCAAACACATATAGTATGAAAGACCTCATAAACTTCTCTCTATTAGACATGTGCTTCTCCAGTTTCTGCAAAGCAATTGCATGTCCTATCCCCCCTTGGTTCTTGTACTTGGACTTTAACTTCTTAAACTCACTGTCCTGTGCAACAGGATCTTCAATCGTGAATAAATCCCTGTGGAATCCCAAACCTAATATCCACCCAACCATTTCTTCGTCAATCTTGATCTCATAGTCATCTCGGATGCGAAGTAATTGTGTATCAGGATCCCACCTGCCACACAACCACGATAGGAAAAACCTATCCACTCTAACAAACTTCAAATCCAATAGTGCTTTGAACCCCGTGTTAGGTTATGATACATATGACAATTCATAAATCATGCGGAAACAACCATTATGCCAGGAATACATATTATTTACACATAATCATATAGCATAATTTAGATGCATACTCTTTGTTGCGTGCCTTCCCTAGCTGCGCCCGAACCGAACAAGAACAAGTCTTTAGGACTCCAAGTGTCGTCCCTCCGTAGATAGTCCACAGCACGTCCGGATCCGCCTTAAGATTGACCAACTAGAATCGCCCTTAAGGTACTAAAATTTTCGGCACTCTTAGGTAAGAAATATGACTGAATTTTTCTCTCAAAAACTCACTTTGATTACTTGAATTAATCTTTTTAAAATATGTGACCCTAGGCACGTATTTATAGAGTTATGGAAAGGGAATTGGAATCCTATTAGGATACGAATTAATTAAACTTAGAATCCTATAAGAACTCTAATTAATTAATTTATCCTTTTAGGAATAGGAATTTAATCATATACAAAAACCTAATAGCTTTTGGAATCGTGCATGAACACAAACACACACACACACACGGCAGCCACGAGGGCTGCCCATGCGCGTGCGTGCGAGCAGCAGCCCACGCAGCGAGGCCCACGCAGCCGCAGCCTTGGCGCGCGCTGGGCCTGCCTTGCGGTGGGCCTGGGCGCTGCCTTGGCTGGGCTTGTGGCGCGCGTTTGGCTTGCTGGGCGATGGTACGACTTCGTGCTGGGCCTTCGTCCGGCAGGCCTCGTCCGATGCTAATTCGTACGATACGCTTCCGATTAAATTCCCGGTTCCGGAATTCATTTCCGATACGAACAATATTTAATATTTCCGATTCCGGAATCAATTTCCGTTTCGAACAAATATTTAATATTTCCGTTTCCGGAATTATTTTCCGATTCCGATAATATTTCCGATTCTGTCAATATTTCCGTTTCCGGCAATATTTCCGATTCTGGTAATATTTCCATTTCCGATAATATTTTCCGATACGTACCATGTTTCCGTTTCCGGCAACATCTACGACTTGGATAATATTTATATTTCCGATACGATCCATATTTCCGTTTCCGGCAATATCATCGTTTCCGGAGTATTCATTTCTTGCCTGTGACGATCTCAGCTCCCACTGAAACCAAGATCCGTCGATTCCGAATATCCATAGATGGAGTATCTAATGCCATTAAATACTTGATCCGTTTACGTACTATTTGTGTGACCCTACGGGTTCAGTCAAGAGTAAGCTGTGGATTAATATCATTAATTCCACTTGAACTGAAGCGGCCTCTAGCTAGGCATTCAGCTCACTTGATCTCACTGAATTATTAACTTGTTAATTAATACTAAACCGCATTTATTAGACTTAACATAGAATGCATACTTGGACCAAGGGCATTATTTCCTTCAGTCTCCCACTTGTCCTTAGGGACAAGTGTGCATTTCCTAATTCCTTTGTCGCTCGATGCTTGCTCTTGAACATAAGGTAAGATTTGTCATCCTTAATATGTCCTGAGGTGTTCCTCGGTTTTAGAGTTCCACTGATCAAATAAACAGATAATCATAGCCTATGATTCATCTGAGCACGGCCATGCATTTCACAGTTTCTAGCTCTCCGAGTGGCCTTGTACAACTTTTAAGCATCTCATCCCGATTTATGGGAGGACAATCCCAATCTTGCGATCTTGAGATTAGACTTCGTTTGATAGGTGATTACCTGTGCGTTGCCTTTATAGCCTCCTTTTACGGTGCGACGGTTGGTCAACGTCAAAGCAACCAGTTCTCAAACAAGTAATCTCAAATCACTCAGGTATTGAGGATTTAGTGTCTAATAATTTAATGAAATTTACTTATGACAGATTTTCATCTCTTACAGTAAAGTTTCATAGGTCTTGTCCGATACTAGTCTTCCCAAAGTAAGTATCTATGCAAATGATTATGACATTGCCATGTCCACATAGTTCAAGAAACAGAACTACTAGTCATCTTGCATTCTAGTCGTCTAACGTTTTCTATGCGTCCAATTTTATAGAAAACTCCGACTAGGGACCATTTTCAACCTTTGACATTCAAGTTCACTTGATAGACATTTCTTAGTCACAGGACTGGTCCTGACAGTCTATCTTGAATATATCGTCAAATTTGAAGGGACTCATCATTTAATACTAAACCAAGATTAAATGGAATATGAAAATACATTTCATATATGATAAATGTTCAACCCCAATGTTTTATAACCATGGGCCTCAAACCCATCTTCTAAAACAATTCATGGAATTCAAAGCTATGCTTGATCTCCAGTGCTACAACGTGAGTGTTGCTTCTCACTTGTTGCATAGGTTTAGTTATCATGCTTTGCCAATCTTAATATCCTTTTCATCGAATGTTCTTCGAGATATGATGATAAGATCTTTTCGAGTTTGTTTATTATGTGATCTAGTCTTTCTTACTTCGATGGTGGTTTTACTCATTTTTCAATGAAGAACCATCAAGTTAGCAGACGATCTTAGCTCCCACTGAAACCAAGATCCGTCGGTTCCGAATATTCATAGATGGAGTATTTAATGCTATTAAATACTTGATCCGTTTACGTACTATTTGTGTGACCCTACGGGTTCAGTCAAGAGTAAGTTGTGGATTAATATCATTAATTCCACTTGAACTGAAGCGGCCTCTAGCTAGGCATTCAGCTCACTTGATCTCACTGAATTATTAACTTGTTAATTAATACTGAACCGCATTTATTAGACTTAACATAGAATGCATACTTGGACCAAGGGCATTATTTCCTTCAGTCTCCCACTTGTCCTTAGGGACAAGTGTGCATTTCCTAATTCCTTTGTCGCTCGATGCTTGCTCTTGAACATAAGGTAAGAGTTGTCATCCTTATTATGTCCAGAGGTGTTCCTCGGTTTCAGAGTTCAACTGATCAAATAAACAGATAATCATAGCCTATGATTCATCCGAGCACGGCCATGCATTTCACAGTTTCTAGCTCTCCGAGTGGCCTTGTACAACTTTTAAGCATCTCATCCCGATTTATGGGAGGACAATCCCAATCTTGCGATCTTGAGATTAGACTTCGTTTGATAGGTGATTACCTGAGCGTTGCCTTTATAGCCTCCTTTTACGGTGCGACGGTTGGTCAACGTCAAAGCAACCAGTTCTCAAACAAGGAATCTCAAATCACTCAGGTATTGAGGATTTAGTGTCTAATAATTTAATGAAATTTACTTATGACAGACTTTCATCTCTTACAGTAAAGTTTCATAGGTCTCGTCCGATACTAGTCTTCCCAAAGTAAGTATCTATGCAAATGATTATGACATTGCCATGTCCACATAGTTCAAGAAACAGAACTACTAGTCATCTTGCATTCTAGTCGTCTAACGTTTTCTATGCGTCCAATTTTATAGAAAACTCCGACTAGGGACCATTTTCAACCTTTGACATTCAAGTTCACTTGATAGACATTTCTTAGTCACAGGACTGGTCCTGACAGTCTATCTTGAATATATCGTCAAATTGAAGGGACTCATCATTTAATAAACCACAAATTAAATGGAAAAATGAATTCTTTTCATTTATTGTGAATGATTAACCAATAATGTTTTACAAAGATTTAAACTCTAAAACTTTAAAACATTAAACAGAGACATCAAAGCCATTCTCCAATATGCTTGATTCCCATAGCTGCAGTGTGCGAGTTGTGCTTCGCCTGCGGCAGAGGTTTAGTTAATGGATCTGATATGTTGTCATCAGTTCCAATTTTTCTTATCTCGACTTCTTTTCTTTCAACGAACTCTCGTAGAAGGTGAAATCTACGAAGTACATGCTTGACTCTCTGGTGGTGTCTAGGCTCTTTTGCCTGTGCAATAGCTCCGTTATTGTCACAATACAGGGCTATTGGTCCTTTAATGGAGGGGACTACACCAAGTTCACCTATGAACTTCCTTAGCCATATAGCTTCCTTTGCTGCTTCATGTGCAGCAATGTACTCCGCTTCAGTTGTAGAATCCGCAATGGTGCTTTGCTTAGCACTTTTCCAGCTTACTGCTCCTCCGTTGAGGCAGAAGACAAACCCAGACTGTGATCTGAAATCATCTTTGTCGGTTTGGAAACTTGCGTCCGTATAGCCTTTAACAATTAATTCATCATCTCCACCATAGACCAGGAAGTCATCTTTGTGCCTTTTCAGGTACTTCAGAATGTTCTTGGCAGCAGTCCAATGCGCCTCTCCTGGGTCTGGCTGGTATCTGCTCGTAGCACTGAGTGCGTACGCAACATCCGGGCGTGTACATATCATAGCATACATTATTGAACCAATCAATGATGCATATGGAATCCCATTCATTCGTCTACGCTCATCAAGTGTTTTTGGGCACTGAGTCTTGCTTAGAGTCATTCCATGAGACATGGGTAGGTAGCCTCGCTTGGAGTCCGCCATCTTGAACCTATCAAGCACCTTATTGATATAAGTGCTTTGACTAAGTCCAATCATCCTTTTAGATCTATCTCTGTAAATCTTGATGCCCAATATGTACTGTGCTTCTCCTAGATCCTTCATCGAAAAACATTTCCCAAGCCAAATCTTGACAGAGTTCAACATAGGAATGTCATTTCCGATAAGTAATATGTCATCGACATATAACACTAGGAAAGCAATTTTTCTCCCACTGACCTTCTTGTATACACAAGATTCGTCTGCGTTCTTGATGAAACCAAAGTCCTTGACTGCTTCATCAAAACGTATATTCCAGCTCCTGGATGCCTGCTTCAATCCGTAGATTGATTTCTTTAGCTTGCATACCTTTTTAGCATTCTTTGGATCCTCAAAACCTTCAGGTTGTGTCATAAACACAGTTTCTGTTAAAACGCCGTTTAAGAAAGCAGTTTTGACATCCATCTGCCATATTTCGTAATCGTAATATGCAGCGATTGCTAACATTATCCGAATAGACTTTAGCATTGCAACTGGTGAAAAGGTTTCATCATAATCCACACCGTGGACTTGCCTGTAACCTTTTGCAACCAATCTAGCTTTGAAAACTTCAAGTTTCCCATCCTTGTCCTTTTTCAGTTTGAAAACCCATTTGCTTCCAATGGCTTGGTAGCAATCTGGCAAATCGACCAAATCCCATACTTGGTTTTCAGACATGGAGTCTAATTCAGATTGCATGGCTTCTTGCCATTGCTTGGAGCTAGGGCTCGTCATAGCTTGTTTGTAAGTCGCAGGTTCATCACTTTCAAGTAATAGAACGGCATAGCTCTCGTTCGTCAAAATACCTAAGTACCTTTCCGGTTGAGATCTATATCTTTGCGATCTACGCGGGGTAACATTTCTAGATTGACCATGATTCTCACCAGATTCTTCTAAAGATCTCTGAGTTTCATCCTGAATGTCATCTTGAGCATTCTCTAGAGTTTGTTGTTCGACTCGAATTTCTTCGAGGTCTACTTTTCTCCCACTTGTCATTTTGGAAATGTGATCTTTCTCCAAAAAGACACCATCTCGAGCAACAAACACTTTGTTCTCAGATGTATTGTAGAAGTAATACCCCTTTGTTTCCTTTGGATAGCCCACAAGGATACATTTGTCAGATTTTGGATGAAGTTTGTCTGAAATTAATCGTTTGACGTATACTTCACATCCCCAAATCTTAAGAAAAGACACATTTGGAGGCTTTCCAAACCATAATTCGTATGGAGTCATTTCGACAGCTTTAGACGGAGCTCTATTTATAGTGAGTGCATCTGTATTTAGTGCATGTCCCCAAAATTCTAATGGAAGTTCGGCCTGACCCATCATTGACCTGACCATGTCTAGCAAGGTTCTGTTCCTCCGTTCTGACACACCGTTCCATTGTGGTGTTCCAGGAGGAGTCAATTCTGATAGAATTCCACATTCTTTCAGATGATCATCAAATTCATAGCTCAGATATTCACCGCCTCTATCAGACCGCAGTGCCTTAATCTTCTTGCCTAATTGATTCTCTACTTCACTCTGAAATTCCTTGAATTTGTCAAAGGATTCAGACTTATGCTTCATTAGGTAGACATAACCATACCTACTGAAGTCATCAGTGAAAGTGATAAAGTAGCTGAAACCACCTCTAGCATTTGTACTCATTGGTCCACATACATCTGTATGGATTAAACCCAATAGTTCATTTGCTCTTTCTCCAACTTTAGAGAAAGGTTGCTTTGTCATTTTGCCAAGTAAACATGATTCGCATTTACCATAATCCTCTAAGTCAAATGGTTCTAGAATTCATTCCTTTTGAAGTCTTTCTAAGCGTTTCAAGTTTATATGGCCTAATCGACAATGCCACAGATAGGTGAGATCTGAATCATCCTTTTTGGCCTTTTTGGTATTTATGTTATATACTTGTTTGTCGTGATCTAATAAATAGAGTCCATTGACTAATCTAGCAGATCCATAAAACATCTCTTTAAAATAAAACGAACAACTATTGTCTTTTATTAAAAAGGAAAATCCCTTAGCATCTAAGCAAGAAACTGAAATGATGTTTTTAGTAAGACTTGGAACATGGAAACAATCTTCCAGTTCCAAAACTAGCCCGGAGGGCAACGACAAATAGTAAGTTCCTACAGCTAATGCAGCAATCCGTGCTCCATTTCCCACTCGTAGGTCGACTTCACCCTTGCTTAACTTTCTACTTCTTCTTAGTCCCTGTGGATTGGAACATAAGTGTGAGCCACAACCTGTATCTAATACCCAAGAAGTTGAATTAGCAAGTATACAGTCTATAACGAAAATACCTGAAGATGGAACGACTGTTCCGTTCTTCTGATCTTCCTTTAGCTTCAAGCAATCTCTCTTCCAATGCCCCTTCTTCTTGCAGTAGAAGCATTCGGATTCAGAAGTGGGTTGACTGACCTTCCTCTTTACAGATTTGGCGCCAGTTTGCTTAGTTGGGCTGGCCTTGTTGCCACCTTTCTTAGCATTCCTCTTCTTTCCAGATTTCTTGAACTTGCCCCCACGCACCATAAGCACATCCTGCTTATCGCTTTTGAGCGTCTTTTCAGCGGTTTTCAGCATACCGTGAAGCTCCGTGAGCGTTTTGTCCAGACTATTCATATTGTAGTTCAGTTTGAACTGATCATACCCGCTATGAAGAGAATGGAGGATGGTGTCTATAGCCATTTCCTGAGAAAACTGCTGATCCAGCCGACTCATATTCTCAATGACTCCAATCATTTTGAGAACATGTGGACTTACGGGCTCGCCTTTCTTAAGCTTGGTCTCAAGAATTTGCCTATGAGTCTCGAATCTTTCGACTCGAGCCAGATCTTGGAACATGTTCTTCAACTCACTGATGATTGTGAAAGCATCTGAGTTGATGAACGTTTTCTGCAGATCCGCACTCATGGTGGCGAGCATTAGACATTTCACATCCTTGTTGGCATCAATCCAACGATTGAGGGCTGCCTGAGTGACCCCGTCGCCTGCGGCTTCGGGCATCGCCTCATCTAGGACATACTCCTTTTCTTCCTGCATAAGAACTATTTGCAAGTTCCTTTTGCCAGTCAAGGAAGTTTTTCCCGTTCAACTTCTCCTTTTCGAGAATTGATCGAATGTTGAATGAATTGTTGTTTGCCATATTAAAAACTACAATTGAAAAGAATAAACAAATAAATAATCATTCACAGTTTCTCTTAATAAACTTAAATTCTAGCATACATGCATAATTCAATGTTTATTAAGCATTTTATTCAAGTTATGTGTTCCGGCAGGTGTGAATAAAATGATTCCAAGATCCTAAAATCATTGAAGAACTAAGCACAGTTTGTCGACTTAATCCTAGAACATCTTAGGTAAGCAAAAGCCTTTTGCTAATAGTCTAGAAACTATTCTTGGTTGATAGGTACGTCTAAGAACTTATTAGGTAAACCTATCGATTTTGCCACGACATAAAAGGACTCCTTACTTATATCGTTGAGTTTCACCAAAACTAACATGTACTCACAATTATTTGTGTACCTTGCCCCTTTAGGACCAATAAGTAACACCTCGCTGAGCGAAAAATATTACTAGATTGATGTAAAGGATATCCAAGCAAGTGTATATTTTGGCATGGCACCTTTTAACTCAATTTTTAAGTTTGGAACTTAAGGCTCTTACTATGTTGGTTAGATTTTAAGTGAACTAAAATCCTTAATCATGCAACATAATCAAGCTTTTGATCTCATGCATTTTAAGACATATTTAAAAGCAATAAATAACTTAAAACATGCATAAGATAAATGTGATCTAGTATGGCCCGACTTCATCTTGAAGCTTTGACTTCAAAGTCCGTCTTGAAAATCTCCGTGGGAGGCACCATTTTCTTCAAATAGGATAAGCTATAACTAATTACAACTATTTGATGGTACGCAGACCATATTTGAATTGAAAAATAACTTTGGTACTTTAGACCAATTACATTCAAATTAATGGTACGCAGACCATATTTTCTATCCTATTTGGGCCATACTAGTCACTTCATAACCTGCAAAACAGTACATATACAATATATACCATTCACCCATTCATTATCATGAATGGCCCACATAGCTGGTTAGTAAAACACATTATGCATCACGTAAACATTTGCAGCAATTAATCAAGGGCACCAATAATCTACCAATTATTCAGTCCTTATTAATTCTAATCAAGTTGTTTTAACCTTAAGGATTTGTAGACCTAATCAAGAGTTTATGACTAAAAGGGCTCCCACTTAAACCAATAAATTCATATGCTTTACTAATTTTAAACATAAAAATGTATTTCTAGTCTAACCGGAAACATACAAATTTAATTAAAATTTAAAGCTCATATAAATTTATAATTGAATCCAAAAGTTTAATTTAATTTCAGTCGTATTTAAATTAATTCATGATTTTAATTTTAGTAAAATAATTAGAATACATAAAATTTATTATAATTACAATATTCAAAATTAAAATCCAAGAAAATAATTTAAATTATTAATTTTAAAATTAATTAAAATTACGTAAACTGAAAAATTTCAAATTAAACATTCAAAACGATCTAATCGCAACGCAAACACCCTATGCATCGCACGCCCATGGGCCGCACGCACACAGCCATCGCTGGCCATGTGCGCGCAGCCCATGCGCTCGTCGCATAGCTGCTGCATCTACCATCGCAAGCCATCGCACGCTTTGGTGCTCGCTGCGCGCGCTCCATCGCTCGCTGTGCGCGCGAGCCATTGCTCGCTGTGCGCGCGACATCGCTCGCTGTGCGCGCGACATCGCTCGCTGTGCGCGCGAGCCATCGCGCGCGATCAACGCTGGGCGCAGCGCTCGTGGCACGCGAGCTTGCGCTCGCTGCGCGCGAGGCTGCGCGCTCTTGCGCGAGGCAGTGCGCGTCGTGGCGCAGCTCGCTTGCTGCCCACACGCGACTGCCTTGGCTTGCCTTTCGCCCATGCCCATTCGTCCATAGCTCGTGGCCCACGACACAAGGCAGGGCTGCTGCCTTGTGCTCGTGCACCATGCCTTGCTCATTGCATTCGTGCCGCACGGGCGACGAGCTCCCTTGCTCGTCGTCGCATGCCCGCATTATACAACACCCCTTAAGGGTAACACGAAGCGTCCATTGCTTTGTGCGTGCAAGTTTTATGAACGAGTCGCATAAAAATTTAAAATTTATATTTAAAATTAATGACAAATTAATAAATAATATTAATTTCATAATTTTAGGGCGAAAAATCGAAAATTTATTATTCAATTGATTTCCGATTATTATGGATTCAAGTCTAGGTCATAAAAATTCAAAATTTATCATAAATTTACAATTTTTATGGTGGTTTTTAATCATAGGTTTCTAATTAAATTATAATTAATTATGAAAATCAAATTAATTCTAAATTATTCTAATTTTCAACAAATTAATCATAATTACAAATTAGATTGCATAATTAACAAGGCTAGGCATTCAAACTTGTTAAACATATACAGTAGGTCAATCAAAAATTCAAGATTTATCAACAAGAATCGCAAATATTTAATTTAACATCTTAAATTTACGAAATTTTGCATTCGAAAAACTAAAACCTTCGAAAAGTCATAGTTAGGCTTCGAATTTGAGAATTCTGGGTTCGGCAGAAAAATAATTTTTTTGTCAAAATTTTAGAATGCCTTTTACATGCGGAATTGACACAAAAATCACTCGATTTGGATGAGTAACGAAGAAACTGCCGAAAAACTGCGTACGTATAATTAAATAAACGCAATTTGCAATTAATTAACAATTACGAAAATTAATCACCCCTTTTAATTCTTGCAAATTTGTAATATTTAACCATGTTCATGCAATTTAGATTATGAAAATAATAAGGGGCTCGTGATACCACTGTTAGGTTATGATACATATGACAATTCATAAATCATGCGGAAACAACCATTAAGCCAGGAATACATATTATTTACACATAATCATATAGCATAATTTAGATGCATACTCTTTGTTGCGTGCCTTCCCTAGCTGCGCCCGAACCGAACAAGAACAAGTCTTTAGGACTCCAAGTGTCGTCCCTCCGTAGATAGTCCACAGCACGTCCGGATCCGCCTTAAGATTGACCAACTAGAATCGCCCTTAAGGTACTAAAATTTTCGGCACTCTTAGGTAAGAAATATGACTGAATTTTTCTCTCAAAAACTCACTTTGATTACTTGAATTAATCTTTTTAAAATATGTGACCCTAGGCACGTATTTATAGAGTTATGGAAAGGGAATTGGAATCCTATTAGGATACGAATTAATTAAACTTAGAATCCTATAAGAACTCTAATTAATTAATTTATCCTTTTAGGAATAGGAATTTAATCATATACAAAAACCTAATAGCTTTAGGAATCGTGCATGAACACAAACACACACACACACGGCAGCCACGAGGGCTGCCCATGCGCGTGCGTGCGAGCAGCAGCCCACGCAGCGAGGCCCACGCAGCCGCAGCCTTGGCGCGCGCTGGGCCTGCCTTGCGGTGGGCCTGGGCGCTGCCTTGGCTGGGCTTGTGGCGCGCGTTTGGCTTGCTGGGCGATGGTCCGACTTCGTGCTGGGCCTTCGTCCGGCAGGCCTCGTCCGATGCTAATTCGTACGATACGCTTCCGATTAAATTCCCGGTTCCGGAATTCATTTCCGATACGAACAATATTTAATATTTCCGATTCCGGAATCAATTTCCGTTTCGAACAAATATTTAATATTTCCGTTTCCGGAATTATTTTCCGATTCCGATAATATTTCCGATTCTGACAATATTTCCGTTTCCGGCAATATTTCCGATTCTGGTAATATTTCCATTTCCGATAATATTTTCCGATACGTACCATGTTTCCGTTTCCGGCAACATCTACGACTTGGATAATATTTATATTTCCGATACGATCCATATTTCCGTTTCCGGCAATATCATCGTTTCCGGAGTATTCATTTCTTGCCTTCGACGATCTCAGCTCCCACTGAAACCAAGATCCGTCGATTCCGAATATCCATAGATGGAGTATCTAATGCCATTAAATACTTGATCCGTTTACGTACTATTTGTGTGACCCTACGGGTTCAGTCAAGAGTAAGCTGTGGATTAATATCATTAATTCCACTTGAACTGAAGCGGCCTCTAGCTAGGCATTCAGCTCACTTGATCTCACTGAATTATTAACTTGTTAATTAATACTGAACCGCATTTATTAGACTTAACATAGAATGCATACTTGGACCAAGGGCATTATTTCCTTCACCCCGCTTCCCTCACCCATTGTTTCTGTTTATCTAAGTTATTGATAACTTCTACCACCCTATCTGGATAAATCCTCATGGTTGGGTACTGCATCATTGAAGAAAAATAAAGAGTCATGTGAAAAGTTTGAACAAATTTTGTATGCATGACGTTTTAAAATATAAATATCTTGATGCAAAGCATGTCTGCAGAAATTTTGCCAGCATTCCGTTTAGAATATGACCAAATCCCCATAATAGCATATACAAAAATTGGGATTGATGACTACTATACTAACACACCCCAATTCTCATCATCATAAAGCCTATGTAATGCACGTAAGGAAAATAAGAGGGCAGAAGTTGATATATGCTTACAGTTAGTTTTTTCTTCCACTCTTCGAGTGTTGGCCTTCCAAGCTTCACATTGGGGTTTCTTTTTCTCTTCTTTTTCCCATGGCTACCCTGTGGCTCCTCAGACCCACATCCCTGTGTGGCAGCACCGTCTTCCTGTCAAGGGATTCCAAAACAACATCAACATTACCCTAACATCTTTATAAGATTGTACACAATTATGAAAATATAAAAGCACAATATTTTAAATGCATGGTGTGGTAATTCTTTTTATAAAGTATGGATTTGTATCGTATTTACTCACCGGATTATTAATATCCTCTGCTGCAGTCTCATCACGAGACTAATTTTTATCTAGCTGAATTGTTACTGGTTGATCAACCGACCCATCTGCCACATTATCCACACTTGTTGTGTTAACATTAGCATCCTTATTTGAAATCTCCACATCAGCCCGCCTCACCTCTGTGTCATTAGTCACTTCCATTTCATCAGCCGACCTTCCTGCATCACTACTAACTGTCTTGTTCTTTTTACAAAGCTCTGTTTCATTAGGATTCACTTCCTGTTTGGGCAAACATTCACACACCATTATCTACAAATTCATACTTAAGCTCGGTTTTAAATTCAAAGTGCAAACTTGAATTTTGAATGGTATAGTTTAAGTGTTTACCATATTCTCTTCGGAATGAACACTAGCATCCTTGGGAGATAATTGACTCGACATAAGAACTGTCGATGCTTGATCGGTTTTCGTCCCCGTGTCATGAGTACTGACCAATGATTCCGAGTTGGGTACAATTACGTTGACATCATTCGAATTCTACAATCGTAAATATAAACAAGTAAATATTCCAAATACAATGCAACCCTAAAAGTACCATTAACGATATTACTTCTTTTTTTTAAGTAACCCCTTTAAGGGATTCCAGTATGACATATTCTAGATTGATACAACCACCCAAGTTCGTTCCTAATGACCCTAATCCACCTATTAACTTTCCATAAATCACACACCATTATCTAAACATTCCTAATTAAGCTCAGTTTTAAATTCAAAGTGCAAACTTGAAATTTGAAAATATAGTTTAAGTGTTTACCATATTCTCTTCGGAATGAACACTAGCATCCTTGGGAGATAATTGACTCGACATAAGAACTGTCGATGCTTGATCGGTTTTCGTCCCCATGTCATGAGTACTGACCAATGATTCCGAGTTGGGTACATTTACATCGACATCATTCGAATTCTGCAATCGTAAATATAAACAAGTAAATATTCCAAACACAATGCAACCCCTTTGGGTTTGTTCAAGGGATTTCAGTACCACATATTCTAGATTGATACAACTACCCAATTTCGTTCCTAATGACCCTAATCCACCTAATAACTTGCCATAAATCACACACCATTATCTAAACATTCCTACTTATGCTCAGTAAAATATAAAGTATGGATTTCATCCCAAAAAAAAAAATCAAACAATAATTTGGGGGTACCTCCTGCACTGTGATGTTTTCAGTTTCCTGTCCAGAAGGCCTGTCCAAATCCACGACATTTTTATCTTCTGTTTTTTTCCTACTACACAGAACACCAAAAATTAATTTCCAAGCTTGTTAAAAAAAACATTTACCAAAATTCTATTTAAATTAGTGAATCCTCCAGTTGCATGTTGCATACAAATTAATTTACAAGCCTGTAAACAAAAAATATATGTACAGATATTTCCAAACTAGGGTTTCACAACAAATCGATCACTTCTTTTAGGTACAACATCAGTGTAATTGTAATTTGTAAAGGCCCAAAATCATATAAATTCCATATAAAATATGCGAGTTACTAAACTAAATTAAATCCTAATTCAAACTTCAAAATCCCAAAAATGCGAGTTATAAACCCATAATTGAACCTCAAAAAAACTCGAATTTCTTTTTAAGAGTAATTGTGAGAGTTAACGGTGAGGAAGTTTTTAATTTATTTTCAACTACACATAATACTAATGCCAAATTCAAAGGAGCCTTGTGTTCGAAAATTACCTTTCTAGAGCCGAATCCATGAACTGCAGTGACTGATGGAACTAATTAAGGAAGAAATTTTGAGTGAGAATTGAAGTGGTTTTGAAAGTAGAACAGGGGTGAGGGAGGAGACGAAGTAGAGGGAAAGAATATGAACAGTTTAGAGGGTTAGAGGGAATGAATATGAGCAGTTGATCCTATATTGGTTTTTAATATTTTAATATTTTTTTTAAACAATGACTTGTCAAATCAAATTGACGTATTTATAATCCGTATTTATGACATCACGTATTTGAATACGATAAACATGGGGAAGTGATACCTATTCAATACCATTCACCAATGCAACCAATATGGCAAAGTTTTAAAGGATCATTTCCTATTATTAGAATATATATTATATGTTTACAGGATCTTTTACACGAAACAAATTTGGCAATATACAATGTATATTACGAAGTATGTTTTTAGAGGATCTTTTCGATACTTTTTTTGAGTTTTATAATATACATATATTACTTCATGTTTTTAGAGGATTTTATGGTACTACACAGAGTTTTCTTTATAATAAGTAATATTTTTTTTTATTCTTGATAATTTTTAATTCTTGATAAAATATGGATTCATAGCATCATTTTATATTATATTATAGATCACTAATTTATTTTATTTAGATGAGGTAACAATTTCTGATTTTTAATTCTAAGGGCATATCAAATAAAAATAAAATAAAAAGGACTTGTCAAATCAATTAGGCATATGTATTCATGAGTACTTTTTAAAAGACTTTGAAACCAATTCCCAATACAAACACATAGAAAAATGATCTTATCAAATACACTTGAGTACTTGACAAATATACCAATTGTTGCATTTGTTTTACAATTTTCAATCGGAATGAAAATATATTTAGTGATCATGACATACAACAATATATCATGTTTGTTATATCTCGGATCGTTTTATAATTAAAATACTTAATTGATTCTCCGATTGATGGCTAAGTATTAGACCTGTCAAAAATCGACCAGACCCAAAAACCGACCGGAACACGACCCCAAAATATTATGTCCTGAAAAAGATATTCTGACCCGTAAACCGATTTTATCCGAACCCGAGCAACCCATAAACTAATGGGCCAAATCCCAACCGAACCCGTTTTATTTATTATAACGGATGAGTGGTATAAAATAATAAATAGTTTTATTTATTATAACGGTATAAGTGGTATAAAATAATAAAATTTTATTTATTATAACGGTATCAAATAATAAATAGTTTTATTTATTAGAACGGTATCAAATAATAAAATAGTTTTATTTATTAGAACGGTATAAGTGGTATAACACATTTTTTTATTTGAAATATTATCGGGTCCCTCATTTTTTTTTTAAGTGAATAAAATTGAAGCAACTTCCCACATTACCCTTTTTGATTACCCACATTACCATAATTTATTTATTTTGAACAGTTTAGAAGGGTTACAGGGAATGAATATGAGCAGTTTAGAGGGAAAGAATATGAACAGTTTAGAGGTTAGAGGGAATGGATATGAGCAGTTGATCCTATATTGTTCTTTAATATTTTAATATTTTTTTAAAACAATGACTTGTCAAATCAAATTGACGTATTTATAATCCGTATTTATGACATCACGTATTTGAATACCTAATAAATACCATTCACCAATGCAACCAATTTGTCAAAGTTTTAAAGGATTATTTCCTAGTATTAGAATATATATTATATTTTTACAGGATCGTTTTATACGAAACAAATTTGGCAATATACAATGTATATTACGGAGTATGTTTTTAAAGGATCTTTTCGATACTTTTTTTGAGTTTTATAATATACATATATATTATGTTTTTAGAGGATTTTATCGTACTACACAGAGTTTTCTTTATATTAAGTAATATTTTTTTTGATTCTTGATATTTAACGAAAATTAAAAAAATATGGATTCATAGCATCGTTTTATAGTATATTATTGAAGGAAATAATGCCCTTGGTCCAAGTATGCATTCTATGTTAAGTCTAATAAATGCGGTTCAGTATTAATTAACAAGTTAATAATTCAGTGAGATCAAGTGAGCTGAATGCCTAGCTAGAGGCCGCTTCAGTTCAAGTGGAATTAATGATATTAATCCACAGCTTACTCTTGACTGAACCCGTAGGGTCACACAAATAGTACGTAAACGGATCAAGTATTTAATGGCATTAGATACTCCATCTATTGATATTCGGAATCGACGGATCTTGGTTTCAGTGGGAGCTGAGATCGTCACAGGCAAGAAATGAATACTCCGGAAACGATGATATTGCCGGAAACGGAAATATGGATCGTATCGGAAATATAAATATTATCCAAGTCGTAGATGTTGCCGGAAACGGAAACGTGGTACGTATCGAAAAATATTATCGGAAATGGAAATATTACCAGAATCGGAAATATTGCCGGAAACGGAAATATTGTCAGAATCGGAAATATTATCGGAATCGGAAAATAATTCCGGAAACGGAAATATTGAATATTTGTTCGAAACGGAAATTGATTCCGGAATCGGAAATATTAAATATTGTTCGTATCGGAAATGAATTCCGGAACCGGGAATTTAATCGGAATCGTATCGTACGAATTAGCATCGGACGAGGCCTGCCGGACGAAGGCCCAGCACGAAGTCGGGCCATCGCCCAGCAAGCCAAACGCGCGCCACAAGCCCAGCCAAGGCAGCGCCCAGGCCTACCGCAAGGCAGGCCCAGCGCGCGCCAAGGCCACAGCTGCGTGGGCCTCGCTGCGTGGGCTGCTGCTCGCACGCACGCGCATGGGCGGCCCTTGTGGCTGCCGTGTGTATGTGAGTTTGTGTTCATGCATGATTCCTAAAACTATTAGAATTAGTATATGATTAAATTCCTATTCCTAAAAGGATAAATTAATTAATTAGAGTTCTTGTAGGATTCTAAGTTTAATTCGTATCCTACTAGGATTCCAATTCCCTTTCCATAACTCTATAAATACGTGCCTAGGGTCACATATTTCAGAGATTAATTCAAGTATTCAAAGTGAGTTTTGAGAGAAAAATTCAGCCACATTCCTTGCTCAATAGTGCCGAAAATTCTAGTACCTTAAGGGCGATTCTAGTTGGTCAATCTTAAGGCGGATCCGGACGTGCTGTGGACTATCTACGGAGGGACGACACTTGGAGTCCTAAAGACTTGTTCTTGTTCGGTTCGGGCGCAGCTAGGGAAGGCACGCAACAAAGAGTATGCATCTAAATTATGCTATATGATTATGTGTAAATAATATGTATTCCTGGGTTAATGGTTGTTTCCGCATGATTTATGTAATATCATATGTATCATAACCTAACAGTGGTATCACGAGCCCCTTATTATTTTCATAATCTAAATTGCATGAACATGGTTAAATATTACAAATTTGCAAGAATTAAAAGGGGTGATTAATTTTCGTAATTGTTAATTAATTGCAAATTGCGTTTATTTAATTATACGTACGCAGTTTTTCGGCAGTTTCTTCGTTACTCATCCAAATCGAGTGATTTTTGTGTCAATTCCGCATGTAAAAGGCATTCTAAAATTTTGACAAAAATAATATTTTTCTGCCGAACCCAAAATTCTCAAATTCGAAGCCTAACTATGACTTTTCGAAGGTTTTAGTTTTTCGAATGCAAAATTTCGTAAATTTAAGATGTTAAATTAAATATTTGCTATTCTTGTTGATAAATCATGAATTTTTGATTGACCTACTGTATATGTTTAACAAGTTTGAATGCCTAGCCTTGTTAATTATGCAATCTAATTTGTAATTATGATTAATTTGTTGAAAATTAGAATAATTTAGAATTAATTTGATTTTCATAATTAATTATAATTTAATTAGAAACCTATGATTAAAAACCACCATAAAAATTGTAAATTTATGATAAATTTTGAATTTTTATGACCTAGACTTGAATCCATAATAATCGGAAATCAATTGAATAATAAATTTTCGATTTTTTCGCCCTAAAATTATGAAATTAATATTATTTATTAATTTGTCATTAATTTTAAATATAAATTTTAAATTTTTATGCGATTCGTTCATAAAACTTGCACGCACAAAGCAATGGACGCTTCGTGTTACCCTTAAGGGGTGTTGTATAATGCGGGCATGCGACGACGAGCAACGGAGCTCGTCGCCCGTGCGGCACGAATGCAATGAGCAAGGCATGGTGCACGAGCACAAGGCAACAGCCCTGCCTTGTGTCGTGGGCCACGAGCTATGGACGAATGGGCATGGGCGAAAGGCAAGCCAAGGCAGTCGCGTGTGGGCAGCAAGCGAGCTGCGCCACGACGCGCACTGCCTCGCGCGCAGCGAGCGCAAGCTCGCGTGCCACGAGCGCTGCGCCCAGCGTTGATCGCGCGCGATGGCTTGCGCGCACAGCGAGCGATGTCGCGCGCACAGCGAGCAATGGCTCGCGCGCACAGCGAGCGATGTCGCGCGCACAGCGAGCGATGTCGCGCGCACAGCGAGCAATGGCTCGCGCGCACAGCGAGCGATGGAGCGCGCTCAGCGAGCACCAAAGCGTGCGATGGCTTGCGATGGTAGATGCAGCAGCTATGCGACGAGCGCATGAGCTGCGCGCACATGGCCAGCGATGGCTGTGTGCATGCGGCCCATGGGCGTGCGATGCGTAGGGTGTTTGCGTTGCGATTAGATCGTTTTGAATGTTTAATTTGAAATTTTTCAGTTTACGTAATTTTAATTAATTTGAAAATTAATAATTTAAATTATTTTCTTGGATTTTAATTTTGAATATTGTAATTATAATAAATTTTATTTATTCTAATTATTTTACTAAAATTAAAATCATGAATTAATTTAAATACGACTGAAATTAAATTAAACTTTTGGATTCAATTATAAATTTATATGAGCTTTAAATTTTAATTAAATTTGTATGTTTCCGGTTAGACTAGAAATACATTTTTATGTTTAAAATTAGTAAAGCATATGAATTTATTGGTTTAAGTGGGAGCCCTTTTAGTCATAAACTCTTGATTAGAATTAATAAGGACTGAATAATTGGTAGATTATTGGTGCCCTTGATTAATTGCTGCAAATGTTTACGTGATGCATAATGTGTTTTACTAACCAGCTATGTGGGCCATTCATGATAATGAATGGGTGAATGGTATATATTGTATATGTACTGTTTTGCAGGTTATGAAGTGACTAGTATGGCCCAAATAGGATAGAAAATATGGTCTGCGTACCATTAATTTGAATGTAATTGGTCTAAAGTACCAAAGTTATTTTTCAATTAAAATATGGTCTGCGTACCATCAAATAGTTGTAATTAGTTATAGCTTATCCTATTTGAAGAAAATGGTGCCTCCCACGGAGATTTTCAAGACGGACTTTGAAGTCAAAGCTTCAAGATGAAGTCGGACCATACTAGATCACATTTATCTTATGCATGTTTTAAGTTATTTATTGCTTTTAAATATGTCTTAAAATGCATGAGATCAAAAGCTTGATTATGTTGCATGATTAAGGATTTTAGTTCACTTAAAATCTAACCAACATAGTAAGAGCCTTAAGTTCCAAACTTAAAAAATTGAGTTAAAAGGTGCCATGCCAAAATATACACTTGCTTGGATATCCTTTACATCAATCTAGTAATAGTTTTCGCTCAGCGAGGTGTTACTTATTGGTCCTAAAGGGGCAAGGTACACAAATAATTGTGAGTACATGTTAGTTTTGGTGAAACTCAACGATATAAGTAAGGAGTCCTTTTATGTCGTGGCAAAATCGATAGGTTTACCTAATAAGTTCTTAGACGTACCTATCAACCAAGAATAGTTTCTAGACTATTAGCAAAAGGCTTTTGCTTACCTAAGATGTTCTAGGATTAAGTCGACAAACTGTGCTTTGTTCTTCAATGATTTTAGGATCTTGGAATCATTTTATTCACACCTGCCGGAACACATAACTTGAATAAAATGCTTAATAAACATTGAATTATGCATGTATGCTAGAATTTAAGTTTATTAAGAGAAACTGTGAATGATTATTTATTTGTTTATTCTTTTCAATTGTAGTTTTTAATATGGCAAACAACAATTCATTCAACATTCGATCAATTCTCGAAAAGGAGAAGTTGAACGGGAAAAACTTCCTTGACTGGCAAAGGAACTTGCAAATAGTTCTTATGCAGGAAGAAAAGGAGTATGTCCTAGATGAGGCGATGCCCGAAGCCGCAGGCGACGGGGTCACTCAGGCAGCCCTCAATCGTTGGATTGATGCCAACAAGGATGTGAAATGTCTAATGCTCGCCACCATGAGTGCGGATCTGCAAAAAACGTTCATCAACTCAGATGCTTTCACAATCATCAGTGAGTTGAAGAACATGTTCCAAGATCTGGCTCGAGTCGAAAGATTCGAGACTCATAGGCAAATTCTTGAGACCAAGCTTAAGAAAGGCGAGCCCGTAAGTCCACATGTTCTCAAAATGATTGGACTCATTGAGAATATGAGTCGGCTGGATCAGCAGTTTTCTCAGGAAATGGCTATAGACACCATCCTCCATTCTCTTCATAGCGGGTATGATCAGTTCAAACTGAACTACAGTATGAATAGTCTGGACAAAACGCTCACTGAGCTTCACGGTATGCTGAAAACCGCTGAAAAGACGCTCAAAAGCGATAAGCAGGATGTGCTTATGGTGCGTGGGGGCAAGTTCAAGAAATCTGGAAAGAAGAGGAATGCTAAGAAAGGTGGCAACAAGGCCAGCCCAACTAAGCAAACTGGCGCCAAATCTGTAAAGAGGAAGGTCAGTCAACCCACTTCTGAATCCGAATGCTTCTACTGCAAGAAGAAGGGGCATTGGAAGAGAGATTGCTTGAAGCTAAAGGAAGATCAGAAGAACGGAACAGTCGTTCCATCTTCAGGTATTTTCGTTATAGACTGTATACTTGCTAATTCAACTTCTTGGGTATTAGATACAGGTTGTGGCTCACACTTATGTTCCAATCCACAGGGACTAAGAAGAAGTAGAAAGTTAAGCAAGGGTGAAGTCGACCTACGAGTGGGAAATGGAGCACGGATTGCTGCATTAGCTGTAGGAACTTACTATTTGTCGTTGCCCTCCGGGCTAGTTTTGGAACTGGAAGATTATTTCCATGTTCCAAGTCTTACTAAAAACATCATTTCAGTTTCTTGCTTAGATGCTAAGGGATTTTCCTTTTTAATAAAAGACAATAGTTGTTCGTTTTATTTTAAAGAGATGTTTTATGGATCTGCTACATTAGTCAATGGACTTAATTTATTAGATCACGACAAACAAGTATATAACATAAATACCAAAAAGGCCAAAAAGGATGATTCAGATCTCACCTATCTGTGGCATTGTCGATTAGGCCATATAAACTTGAAACGCTTAGAAAGACTTCAAAAGGAAGGAATTCTAGAACCATTTGACTTAGAGGATTATGGTAAATGCGAATCATGTTTACTTGGCAAAATGACAAAGCAACCTTTCTCTAAAGTTGGAGAAAGAGCAAATGAACTATTGGGTTTAATCCATACAGATGTATGTGGACCAATGAGTACAAATGCTAGAGGTGGTTTCAGCTACTTTATCACTTTCACTGATGACTTCAGTAGATATGGTTATGTCTACCTAATGAAGCATAAGTCTGAATCCTTTGACAAATTCAAGGAATTTCAGAGTGAAGTAGAGAATCAATTAGGCAAGAAGATTAAGGCACTGCGGTCTGATAGAGGCGGTGAATATCTGAGCTATGAATTTGATGACCATCTGAAAGAATGTGGAATTCTATCAGAATTGACTCCTCCTGGAACACCACAATGGAACGGTGTGTCAGAACGGAGGAACAGAACCTTGCTAGACATGGTCAGGTCAATGATGGGTCAGGCCGAACTTCCATTAGAATTTTGGGGACATGCACTAAATACAGCTGCACTCACTATAAATAGAGCTCCGTCTAAAGCTGTCGAAAAGACTCCATACGAATTATGGTTTGGAAAGCCTCCAAATGTGTCTTTTCTTAAGATTTGGGGATGTGAAGTATACGTCAAACGATTAATTTCAGACAAACTTCATCCAAAATCTGACAAATGTATCCTTGTGGGCTATCCAAAGGAAACAAAGGGGTATTACTTCTACAATACATCTGAGAACAAAGTGTTTGTTGCTCGAGATGGTGTCTTTTTGGAGAAAGATCACATTTCCAAAATGACAAGTGGGAGAAAAGTAGACCTCGAAGAAATTCGAGTCGAACAACAAACTCTAGAGAATGCTCAAGATGACATTCAGGATGAAACTCAGAGATCTTTAGAAGAATCTGGTGAGAATCATGGTCAATCTAGAAATGTTACCCCGCGTAGATCGCAAAGATATAGATCTCAACCGGAAAGGTACTTAGGTATTTTGACGAACGAGAGCTATGACGTTCTATTACTTGAAAGTGATGAACCTGCGACTTACAAACAAGCTATGACGAGCCCTAGCTCCAAGCAATGGCAAGAAGCCATGCAATCTGAATTAGACTCCATGTCTGAAAACCAAGTATGGGATTTGGTCGATTTGCCAGATGGCTACCAAGCCATTGGAAGCAAATGGGTTTTCAAACTGAAAAAGGACAAGGATGGGAAACTTGAAGTTTTCAAAGCTAGATTGGTTGCAAAAGGTTACAGGCAAGGCCACGGTGTGGATTATGATGAAACCTTTTCACCAGTTGCAATGCTAAAGTCTATTCGGATAATGTTAGCAATCGCTGCATATTACGATTACGAAATATGGCAGATGGATGTCAAAACTGCTTTCTTAAACGGCGTTTTAACAGAAACTGTGTTTATGACACAACCTGAAGGTTTTGAGGATCCAAAGAATGCTAAAAAGGTATGCAAGCTAAAGAAATCAATCTACGGATTGAAGCAGGCATCTAGGAGCTGGAATATACGTTTTGATGAAGCAGTCAGTGACTTTGGTTTCATCAAGAACGCAGACAAATCTTGTGTATACAAGAAGGTCAGTGGGAGCAAAATTGCTTTCCTAGTATTATATGTCGACGACATATTACTTATCGGAAATGACATTCCTATGTTGAACTCTGTCAAGATTTGGCTTGGGAAATGTTTTTCGATGAAGGATCTAGGAGAAGCACAGTACATATTGGGCATCAAGATTTACAGAGATAGATCTAAAAGGATGATTGGACTTAGTCAAAGCACTTATATCAATAAGGTGCTTGATAGGTTCAAGATGGCGGACTCCAAGCGAGGCTACCTACCCATGTCTCATGGAATGACTCTAAGCAAGACTCAGTGCCCAAAAACACTTGATGAGCGTAGACGAATGAATGGGATTCCATATGCATCATTGATTGGTTCAATAATGTATGCTATGATATGTACACGCCCGGATGTTGCGTACGCACTCAGTGCTACGAGAAGATACCAGTCAGACCCAGGAGAGGCGCATTGGACTGCTGCCAAGAACATTCTGAAGTACCTGAAAAGGCACAAAGATGACTTCCTGGTCTATGGTGGAGATGATGAATTAATTGTTAAAGGCTATACGGACGCAAGTTTCCAAACCGACAAAGATGATTTCAGATCACAGTCTGGGTTTGTCTTCTGCCTCAACGGAGGAGCAGTTAGCTGGAAAAGTGCTAAGCAAAGCACCATTGCGGATTCTACAACTGAAGCGGAGTACATTGCTGCACATGAAGCAGCAAAGGAAGCTATATGGCTAAGGAAGTTCATAGGTGAACTTGGTGTAGTCCCCTCCATTAAAGGACCAATAGCCCTGTATTGTGACAATAACGGAGCTATTGCACAGGCAAAAGAGCCTAGACACCACCAGAGAGTCAAGCATGTACTTCGTAGATTTCACCTTCTACGAGAGTTCGTTGAAAGAAAAGAAGTCGAGATAAGCAAAATTGGAACTGATGACAACATATCAGATCCATTAACTAAACCTCTGCTGCAGGCGAAGCACAACTCGCACACTGCAGCTATGGGAATCAAGCATATTGGAGAATGGCTTTGATGTCTCTGTTTAATGTTTTAAAGTTTTAGAGTTTAAATCTTTGTAAAACATTATTGGTTAATCATTCACAATAAATGAAAAGAATTCATTTTTCCATTTAATTTGTGGTTTATTAAATGATGAGTCCCTTCAATTTGACGATATATTCAAGATAGACTGTCAGGACTAGTCCTGTGACTAAGAAATGTCTATCAAGTGAACTTGAATGTCAAAGGTTGAAAATGGTCCCTAGTCGGAGTTTTCTATAAAATTGGACGCATTGAAAACGTTAGACGACTAGAATGCAAGATGACTAGTAGTTCTGTTTCTTGAACTATGTGGACATGGCAATGTCATAATCATTTGCATAGATACTTACTTTGGGAAGATTAGTATCGGACAAGACCTATGAAACTTTACTGTAAGAGATGAAAATCTGTCATAAGTAAATTTCATTAAATTATTAGACACTAAATCCTCAATACCTGAGTGATTTGAGATTACTTGTTTGAGAACTGGTTGCTTTGACGTTGACCAACCGTTGCACCGTAAAAGGAGGCTATAAAGGCAACGCTCAGGTAATCACCTATCAAACGAAGTCTAATCTCAAGATCGCAAGATTGGGATTGTCCTCCCATAAATCGGGATGAGATGCTTAAAAGTTGTACAAGGCCACTCGGAGAGCTAGAAACTGTGAAATGCATGGCCGTGCTCGGATGAATCATAGGCTATGATTATCTGTTTATTTGATCAGTTGAACTCTGAAACCGAGGAACACCTCTGGACATAATAAGGATGACAACTCTTACCTTATGTTCAAGAGCAAGCATCGAGCGACAAAGGAATTAGGAAATGCACACTTGTCCCTAAGGACAAGTGGGAGACTGAAGGAAATAATGCCCTTGGTCCAAGTATGCATTCTATGTTAAGTCTAATAAATGCGGTTCAGTATTAATTAACAAGTTAATAATTCAGTGAGATCAAGTGAGCTGAATGCCTAGCTAGAGGCCGCTTCAGTTCAAGTGGAATTAATGATATTAATCCACAGCTTACTCTTGACTGAACCCGTAGGGTCACACAAATAGTACGTAAACGGATCAAGTATTTAATGGCATTAGATACTCCATCTATGGATATTCGGAATCGACGGATCTTGGTTTCAGTGGGAGCTGAGATCGTCACAGGCAAGAAATGAATACTCCGGAAACGATGATATTGCCGGAAACGGAAATATGGATCGTATCGGAAATATAAATATTATCCAAGTCGTAGATGTTGCCGGAAACGGAAACGTGGTACGTATCGGAAAATATTATCGGAAATGGAAATATTACCAGAATCGGAAATATTGCCGGAAACGGAAATATTGTCAGAATCGGAAATATTATCGGAATCGGAAAATAATTCCGGAAACGGAAATATTGAATATTTGTTCGAAACGGAAATTGATTCCGGAATCGGAAATATTAAATATTGTTCGTATCGGAAATGAATTCCGGAACCGGGAATTTAATCGGAATCGTATCGTACGAATTAGCATCGGACGAGGCCTGCCGGACGAAGGCCCAGCACGAAGTCGGGCCATCGCCCAGCAAGCCAAACGCGCGCCACAAGCCCAGCCAAGGCAGCGCCCAGGCCTACCGCAAGGCAGGCCCAGCGCGCGCCAAGGCCACAGCTGCGTGGGCCTCGCTGCGTGGGCTGCTGCTCGCACGCACGCGCATGGGCGGCCCTTGTGGCTGCCGTGTGTATGTGAGTTCGTGTTCATGCATGATTCCTAAAACTATTAGAATTAGTATATGATTAAATTCCTATTCCTAAAAGGATAAATTAATTAATTAGAGTTCTTGTAGGATTCTAAGTTTAATTAATTCGTATCCTACTAGGATTCCAATTCCCTTTCCATAACTCTATAAATACGTGCCTAGGGTCACATATTTCAGAGATTAATTCAAGTATTCAAAGTGAGTTTTGAGAGAAAAATTCAGCCACATTCCTTGCTCAATAGTGCCGAAAATTCTAGTACCTTAAGGGCGATTCTAGTTGGTCAATCTTAAGGCGGATCCGGACGTGCTGTGGACTATCTACGGAGGAACGACACTTGGAGTCCTAAAGACTTGTTCTTGTTCGGTTCGGGCGCAGCTAGGGAAGGCACGCAACAAAGAGTATGCATCTAAATTATGATATATGATTATGTGTAAATAATATGTATTCCTGGCTTAATGGTTGTTTCCGCATGATTTATGAATTGTCATATGTATCATAACCTAACAATTATAGATCACTAATTTATTTTATTTAGATGAGGTAACAATTTATGATTTTTAATTCTAAGGGCATATCAAATAAAAATAAAATAAAAAGGACTTGTCAAATCAATTAGGCATATGTATTCATGAGTACTTCTTAAAAGGCTTTGAAACCAATTCCCAATACAAACACATAGAAAAATGATCTTATCAAATACACTTGAGTACTTGACAAATATGCCAATTGTTGCATCTGTTTTACAATTTTCAATCCGAAAGAAAATATATTTAGTGATCATGACATACAACAATATATCATGTTTGTTATATCTCGGATCGTTTCATAATTAAAATACTTAATTGATTCTCCGATTGATGGCTAAGTACTAGACCTGTCAAAAATCGACCAGACCCAAAAACCGACCGGAACACGACCCGAAAATATTATATCCTGAAAAAGATATTCTGACCCGTAACCCGATTTTATCCGAACCCGAGCAACCCATAAACTAATGGGCCAAATCCCTACCGAACCCGTTTTATTTATTATAACGGCATGAGTGGTATAAAATAATAAATAGTTTTATTTATTATAACGGTATAAGTTGTATAAAATAATAAAATTTTATTTATTATAACGGTATCAAATAATAAATAGTTTTATTTATTAGAACGGTATAAGTGGTATAAAATAATAAATAGTTTTATTTACTAGAACGGTGTCAAATAATAAATAGTTTTATTTATTAATCCGGTATAAGTTGTATAACCCATTTTTTTATTTGAAATATTATCAGGTCCCTCATATTTTTTTTAAGTAAATAAGATTGAAGTAACTTCCCACATTACCCTTTTTGATTTTGAATTTGATTTGACTATAGTAACCGAACAACTTCCCATATTCTCTACCCTTCATTTGCGCCTATAAAAAAAAAATCAAACAAAAGTCCAGAATTGTCTTTCTTCGTTCCACTCTGCACTCTTCACTCTTCACTTTCCTTTTCATTCTCACTACTCAAAAAAAAACCCCAAACATGTCCCTTAATTTCTGATTTTCGTCCCGGCATTTTAAAGTTTCTCCATCAAATTTCAGAGTTCGTCCACTATTAGTTGCATGCATCAACTTCATGGATTCCATAATTCAACACATGTACATGTTTAAATTGCAATTTTTTTTTACTTGTTGTTTTATTTATTGGGTTGTTGAGACTATTATATGTTTCTGAAATTAAAATGCAATTCGATAAATTGTTGTTAAATTGTTTTACTCGTAGTTTGATTTATTGGGTTGTTTATATATTTTTCTGAAATTAAAATGAAATTCGATAAATTGGGTTGTTAAATTGTTTTACTTGTAGTTTGATTTAATTGGGTTGTTTGGATATTTTTCTGAAATTAACATGCAATTCGATGAATTGTTGTTAAATTGTTTAGAACATCTTGAGAATCATGGATTTTATGGTTCATTTTGAGCTTTTTATCAAGGATTAGAAATGTCGTGTTGAATTGCTATTGAAATTTTGCAAGATTATGATGTGCGAAGTATAGTTTTTGTAATTATAGGACAAGGTTATTGCAATTTTGTGAATTCGTTGTTGGGGTGGGCTAAAATCTTCAGTTTCAATGTGGATATTAAAGTTTGATTAACTTGGAGCGTCATTGCTATAAGAGAATTTTTTTTAAGTGTTGTCTGAATGTCAAACTATGTGCTTTATTTATCAGTGAAATAGGAGATCCAGCAATTACAAATTGGGATCATATATCGAACCTAGCACGAGAGTCGATCGGTGTAGATGTAGAAGAAGAAATAATTACTACGGATGTTACGACAAACATGTTATCTGATCACACGCCTGATGGTATACCTGCGCCACCCAATACGCACAATAGCTCAACGAATGTAAGCTAAATGAACAATTTGTAACCCTACTTTTTGATCTCGTTAAACGAAAAATTGATCCCATATATTGTTTAATCAACACTTAATTATAAGAATCTTACATATTTACTGATTTTTGTTCTTGATATTAATTTTTAAGGATGCTCATCCCCCTAAGAAAAGTAAGAGGGGGCGAAAGTGAAGGAAATAATGCCCTTGGTCCAAGTATGCATTCTATGTTAAGTCTAATAAATGCGGTTCAGTATTAATTAACAAGTTGATAATTCAGTGAGATCAAGTGAGCTGAATGCCTAGCTAGAGGCCGCTTCAGTTCAAGTGGAATTAATGATATTAATCCACAGCTTACTCTTGACTGAACCCGTAGGGTCACACAAATAGTACGTAAACGGATCAAGTATTTAAAGGCATTAAATACTCCAACTATGGATATTCGGAATCGACGGATCTTGGTTTCAGTGGGAGCTGAGATCGTCACAGGCAAGAAATGAATACTCCGAAAACGATGATATTGCCGGAAACGGAAATATGGATCGTATCGGAAATATAAATATTATCCAAGTCGTAGATGTTGCCGGAAACGGAAACATGGTACGTATCGGGAAATATTATCGGAAATAGAAATATTGCCGGAATCGGAAATATTGCCGGAAACGTAAATATTGTTCGTATCGGAAATATATTCCGGAATCGGGAATTTAATCGGAAGCGTATCGTACGAATAAGCATCGGACGAGGCCTGCCGGACAAGGGGCCAGCACGAAGCCAGGCCATCGCCCAGCAAGCCAAGCGTGCCACACGAACAGCCAAGGCCACGCCAGGCCCAGCGCAAGGCCAGGCCCAGCAGGCCGTGGCAGCGCGCGCAGCGCGCGCAGCTGCGAGCAGTGGGCTGCGAGCATTGCTGCAGCTCGCGTGGGCCGTGCGGCCGTGTGGGCTGTGCGCGGGCATGGCCTGCACGCTTGCGGGTCATGCTCGCGTAAGTGTTTGTGTTCGCATACGAAACCTAAAACGTGCAGAATTCGTTTAATGATTAAATTCCTAATTCTATTTGATAAATTAATTAAATAAGAGTTTTATTATAATTCTAATTTAATTAATTCGTATCCTAATAGGATTCCAATTCTCTTTCCATACCCCTATAAATATGTGGCCTGGGTTCACAATTTATAACGAGTAATTCAAGTATTCAAAGTGAGTTTTTGAGAGAAAAATTCAGTCACACATCTTGCTCAAAAGTGCCGAAAATTTATAGTACCTTAGGGGCGATTCTAGTTGGTCAATCTTAAGGCGGATCCGGACGTGCTGTGGACTATCTACGGAGGGACGACACTTGGAGTCCTAAAGACTTGTTCTTGTTCGGTTCGGGTGCAGCTAGGGAAGGCACGCAACAAAGAGTATGCATCTAAACTATGCTAAATGATTATGTGTAAATAATATGTATTCCTGGCTTAATGGTTGTTTCCGCATGATTTATGAATTGTCATATGTATCATAACCTAACAGTGGTATCACGAGCCTCTTATTATTTTCATAATCTAAATTGCATGAACATGGTTAAATATTACAAATTTGCAAGAATTAAAAGGGGTGATTAATTTTCGTAATTGTTAATTAATTGCAAATTGCGTTTATTTAATTATACGTACGCAGTTTTTCGGCAGTTTCTTCGTTACTCATCCAAATCGAGTTATTTTTGTGTCAATTCCGCATGTAAAAGGCATTCTAAAATTTTGACAAAAATAGTAATTTTTCTGCCGAACCCAGAATTCTCAAATTCGAAGCCTAACTATGACGTTTCGAAGGTTTTAGTTTTTCGAATGCAAAATTTCGTAAATTTAAGATGTTAAATTAAATATTTGCGATTCTTGTTGATAAATCTTGAATTTTTGATTGACCTACTGTATATGTTTAACAAGTTTGAATGCCTAGCCTTGTTAATTATGCAATCTAATTTGTAATTATGATTAATTTGTTGAAAATTAGAATAATTTAGAATTAATTTGATTTTCATAATTAATTATAATTTAATTAGATACCTATGATTAAAAACCACCATAAAAATTGTAAATTTATGATAAATTTTAAATTTTTATGACCTAGGCTTGAATCCATGTTAATCGGAAATCAATTTAATAATAAATTTTTGATTTTTCGCCCTAAAATTATGAAATTAATATTAATTTATTAATTTGTCATTAATTTTAAATATAAATTTACAAATTTTATGCGATTCGTTCATATAACTTGCACGCACAAAGCAATGGACGCTACGTGTTACCCTTAAGGGGTGTTGTATAGTGCGGGCATGCGACGACGAGCAAGGGAGCTCGTCGCCCATGCGGCACGAATGCAATGAGCAAGGGCATGGTGCACGAGCACAAGGCAGTAGCCCTGCCTTGCGTAGTGGGCTATGAGCGATGGACGAATGGGCAATGGGCGAAGGCAAGGCACGGCAGTCGCGTGTGGGCAGCAAGCGAGCTGCGCCACAACGCGCACTGCCATGCGCAAGCGCGCGCAGCCTCGCGCGCAGCGAGCGCAAGCTCGCGTGCCACGAGTGCTGCGCCCAGCGTCGATGCCGCGCGCAGCGAGCGCTGGCTCGCACCAAGCGAGCGCTAGCGAGTGCACGAAGCGAGCGCTGGCTCGCGTGCATCGAGCGCTGGCGCGCGCGCAGCGAGCACATGCTCGCGTGCATCGAGCGCTGGCGCGCGCGCAGCGAGCACCAGCTCGCGCGATGGCTTGCGAAGGGTAGAAACAGCAGCTATGCGACGCAGCGCATGGGCTGCGCGCACATGGGCAGCGATGGCTGTGTGCGTGTGGCCCATGGGCGTGTGATGCGTGAGGTGTTTGCGTTGCGATTAGATCGTTTTGAAATTTTAATTTGAAATTTTCAGTTTACGTAATTTTAATTAATTTTAAAATTAATAATTTAAATTATTTTCTTGGATTTTAATTTTGAATATTATAATTATAATAAATTTTATTTATTCTAATTATTTTACTAAAATTTAAATCATGAATTAATTTAAATACGACTGAAATTAAATTAAATTTTGGATTCAATTATAAATTTTTATGAGCTTTAAATTTTAATTAAATTTGTATGTTTCCGGTTAGACTAGAAATACATTTTTATGTTTAAAATTAGTAAAGCATATGAATTTATTGGTTTAAGTGGGAGAGCTTTTAGTCATAAACTCTTGATTAGGTCTACAAATCCTTAAGGTTAAAACAACTTGATTAGAATTAATAAGGACTGAATAATTGGTAGATTATTGGTGCCCTTGATTAATTGCTGCAAATGTTTACGTGATGCATAATGTGTTTTACTAACCAGCTATGTGGGCCATTCATGATAATGAATGGGTGAATGGTATGTATTGTATATGTACTGTTTTGCAGGTTATGAAGTGACTAGTATGACCCAAATAGGATAGAAAATATGGTCTGCGTACCATTAATTTGAATGTAATTGGTCTAAAGTACCAAAGTTGTTTTTCAATTCAAATATGGTCTGCGTACCATCAAATAGTTGTAATTAGTTTTAATTATAGCTTATCCTATTTGAAGAAAATGGTGCCTCCCACAGAGATTTTCAAGACGGACTTTGAAGTCAAAGCTTCAAGATGAAGTCGGGCCATACTAGATCACATTTATCTTATGCATGCTTTAAGTTATTTATTGCTTTAAATATGTCTTAATTATGCATAAGATTGTGGCTTGATTATGTTGCATGATTAAGGATTTTAGTTCACTTAAAATCTAACCAACATAGTAAGAGCCTTAAGTTCCAAACTTAAAAATTGAGTTAAAAGGTGCCATGCCAAAATATACACTTGCTTGGATATCCTTTACATCAATCTAGTAATAGTTTTCGCTCAGCGAGGTGTTACTTATTGGTCCTAAAGGGGCAAGGTACACAAATAATTGTGAGTACATGTTAGTTTTGGTGAAACTCAACGATATAAGTAAGGAGTCCTTTTATGTCGTGGCAAAATCGATAGGTTTACCTAATAAGTTCTTAGACGTACCTATCAACCAAGAATAGTTTCTAGACTATTAGCAAAAGGCTTTTGCTTACCTAAGATGTTTTAGGATTAAGTCGACAAACTGTGCTTAGTTCTTCAATGATTTTAGGATCTTGGAATCATTTTATTCACACCTGCCGGAACACATAATTCGAATAAAATGCTAATGACTTGTTTAAATTGCATGATTTCTTTCATTTTCAAGTTATTATTCATGATAAATGTTTAGACTTTGCATGCTTCAATGTATGTTTTAATTATTGTTTATAATTAAATATCTTGCACTGCAATAAATCCTTTTAGAAAGGTAACAGTAAATTTCCTCGATTGGTAGTGAATCCAAGAACGATTCAAGGAAATGAGAGAAAGTGAGCAATTTAAAATATATACGTTTCTTATAGCGACTTTTATGGTTGTTTTCGAACATCAAAGTCGAATGGCAAACCAATTGGTGCTTGTGAATTCAAAATACAATGTAGTTTTGAGATCATAAAGGATTGAGTTTAAACACTCAGCTTTACCAATGGTTAACAACCTAATATCTTTGTCCATTTAATTCTCGAATGAGTCTAGTCCCTAGACATTCGAATAGATCGATGCTTAGAGAACTTTAGAAGCTTCTGGTAAGATCATCTAGTTGAAACAGAATATTCAACATAAATTAAATGGTAAGAACCTTGTTGGAGTGACATTGGACATGTCTAACAAAGTATAAAAGTCAACACTAAAGAAATCAATTCTTAAGACTATAAGAAATGGTATAAGAAATAGGAAAACGAGGAACAAATGAAAGGAATTTACGATTCCATTTCTACCTATAAGTTTATGTTTAAAGAGTAGTGACCTAGCAATCAAACTTCCTTGGTATCATATACCGCTTGAGGTTCTTACTTCGGTAATAACTCAAACAATAGAAGCTAGGATACACTAATGACCTACAAGTGGGAAATGAAGCATGGCAATGCTACATTAGTTGTAGGGTCATCTAGTTTGTTTTAAGTCCTTTCAAAGGCTGGAACTTAATGGCTATTTTGTTCCATAATCAACATACCTAAATTTCTGTTTTCAAACACAGAAAGACTCACAATTAAGAAAAACAAAAACAATGTTTGTTTGTTTATTTGAATGAAATGGTCAATTACAGGTTGAGTCAATATGCTTGATTAAAACAAACAACTCTTTAAAGAACTTTACTAGGTTCAAATCAAACCCTTGATTTGAGTTCCATTAATCTTTGTCATTGTTGCTTAGACCATATCAACAAGTTAACATTCATAAGCTCTATTTTGATGGACTTTTGAAAGTTGATTGATTTCTAGATCATTTTAAGACAACTAGTCTTACTTGTTGAAAGTAACAAAAGATATGAACTATTGTTAGAACGCCTAGACAATAGAGTTCAAAGCTAAAGAAAGATTTCATGACTTTATTATTTCACATGGATATGAGTTAATATAGGTTTATTTACTCAAATGTGATATAAGTTGAATCTGTTTGGCTAGTTCAAAGATTCAGAAATATAAAATCTACTTGGCAAGAAATCATAAAGATCTAGGTTAGATCATGTTGATGATTACTTGAGACCAAATATGATCATCAATGATTGTGTGTTGTAATTTCACAATCTAGCTCCATAAGATATGGCATATCTACGTTGGAATAATCGAAGTCAATTAGTACTTGATTCGATCAATGATGGATCATAAAGACTTTTCCTATAATTTCTAAAACAAAATGCTCAACTACCACCAAACTAAACCAAATTCGTCAAAGCTATTAAAAAGTAATTTCAGAATAACTTTTCATAAAATATATCTAGAGAGTTGCAAAACTCAGTGGGAGCTTAGTGTTTGTCATTCGACAAACTAAGGCTCAAGTATAGATATATGTTTCATTATGATTTATTCAAATGAAACACAAGGGTATTGTTTCTACCACGAATTTTTGAGAACATAATGTTTGTTTGCTCGAAATAATGTCCTTTTGGAAATTCGTTTCCAAAATGACAAGTGGGAGAAAATAGACCTCGAAAGTTTTCGAGGCGAACAACAAACATAAACGGACATTCCGGAGGCTTTACGAAGTGCTTCAGAAAACCCGAACTTATTCCTTAAGGACTTTAGAAGTGGCTTTAAAGAATAGACTTCTCTTAGAAGACTTTACAAGTGCTTCAAGGAGAATAGAATATTCAAAGGACTTTCAAGTGGCTATTGATATTCTGTTGTTTGATGTTCTATACCCAAGTAGGCATAGAGTTCAAGTAACTGGAACTATGAGATTCTTCTATTAGATAGTAAAGAAACATAGAGTTCTGGTCAATAAAACTATGAGATTCTTCTATTAGATAGTGAAGAAACCTACAACTTGCAGTCAAACTATTATCATGTAGATTAATGAGTTTGTGACTTGTAAGAAAGCTATGACGAAACCTAGATTCCCTAAAATGGTTAGAGGCCATATATAGACTCAAATGTTTTAAATGGTTAGAGGCCATGAAACATACTCAATGTTTTGATGACAAAATTGAAATTTTGTTGATTTGCAAGAATAGTTTCACACCTATTGGTTGCAAGTTTGTTTTAAAGGATAAAAACCATCAAACATTGAATTGTGTTCACACACAAAGCTAGATTAGTTGCTAAAAGTTACAAGCAAATTCACGATGTGGATTGTGTTGAAACCTCATGCAAAATCGTAATGCTTCAAGTCTATAATTCAAGCAATGATTGCATATTGGTAAATATGGCAATTGGATGACAAAAGTATTCCTCAATCAAATGTTGGAATAAACTATGTACATGGCATGTCATAGGATTTGTGGATCCAAATAATGCTTAAAAAGGAAAGCTAGCTTATAAAATCTAAGTACAGATTTAAGCAAGCAATTGGGAATTGGAAATGTATTTTAAGTGAAGCTAATAAGCATTTTAGTTTCAAAAAATATACATGATTCTTATAGATATATAAGAAGTTTAGTGGGAGTACGTAAAACTTAATTGGTCCTATGTGTATCACACACATATCTCTCTATTGTAAAATAACATTCAAATGCTAATGACTTAGATTTGAGATTATTCATCAATGATGGACCATGGCGAAACTTAGTACATACTCGGTATTAAGATCTATTTACAAAGATCTTATGATATTGTTTTGGATTAAGTAAATGGCATTTACTAAATCAAATACGAAAGTCTCCATTGGAGATATTCGACCCATGTGAATAAATCTAAGTAAAGGATGTTTGAACTATGTATAAGCATTTACTAAGTTAAACATCAAAGAGTCTAAATGAGATTCTTAACCTATATTATATGTCAAAGAATTTAGCTGAATTTAGTATCTACTGAAACTAGATAAGCTAAAGTTACATGAATAGAATTCAATTGGGAATTATTCTGCAAAAGAATTTATCATGTATGATATAATATGAGGATCGCCAAAAACGTATCGTATGACTTTAGGCATGACGAACATATACCAATCTCTATTGATCTAAGTAAAGATCAACTAGATTGAGATCAAGAATACTTATGGTACTTGAAAAGGTACATAGGAATAGTTCTTGATTCAAGGAAATAAAGATATGCTAAATATTGATGCTACACGCATAAACACTGGCAAAGGATCAAGCAAGACCCTTTGGAGTTAACCATTGATAAAGACGAGCTATAGAGCATTGTGTTTTGAAAATGGCAACATGGGTTGGAGACCATGAGTTGTTGCGTGGGAAATTAAAATATTAATTCTAAGATACAGCTGGAAAGTCTTCCACATGTCTGTGAACTGCTTGGATAAGTAAATCCAAACAAAGCATCACTAGCAACCTAAACAGTTGAAGTAAAAGTACTTATTGCCTAAGAAGCAATAAAACAGAGTTGTTTATATTAATGAGTTCTTCATTGAACTTTGGTGGATCACATGTCTGCTAACTTGATGGCTCTTCATTGCAAAATGCGTAGAACCACTATCGAAGTAAGAAAGACTAGATCACATAATAAACAAACTCAAAAGATCTTATCATCCTATCTCGAATATCATTCGATGAAAAAGATATTAAGATTGGCAAAGCATGATAACTAAACCTATGCAACAAGTGAGAAAGCAACACTCACATTGTAGCACTGGAAATCAAGCATAGCTTTGAATTCCATGAAATGTTTTAAAGATGGGTTCGAGGCCCATGGTTGTAAAACATTGGGGTTGAACATTTATCATATATGAAATGTATTTTCATATTCCATTTAATCTTGGTTTAGTATTAAATGATGAGTCCCTTCAAATTTGACAATATATTCAAGATAGACTGTCAGGACCAGTCCTGTGACTAAGAAATGTCTATCAAGTGAACTTGAATGTCAAAAGTTGAAAATGGTCCCTAGTCGGAGTTTTCTATAAAATTGGACGCATAGAAAATGTTAGACGACTAGAATGCAAGATGACTAGTAGTTCTGTTTCTTGAACTATGTGGACATGGCAATGTCATAATCATTTGCATAGATACTTACTTTGGGAAGACTAGTATCGGACAAGACCTATGAAACTTTACTGTAAGAGATGAAAATCTGTCATAAGTAAATTTCATTAAAATTATTAGACACTAAATCCTCAATACCTGAGTGATTTGAGATTACTTGTTTGAGAACTGGTTGCTTTCACGTTGACCAACCGTCGCACTGTAAAAGGAGGCTATAAAGGCAACGCTCAGGTAATCACCTATCAAACGAAGTCTAATCTCAAGATCGCAAGATTGGGATTGTCCTCCCATAAATCGGGATGAGATACTTAAAAGTTGTACAAGGCCACTCGGAGAGCTAGAAACTGTGAAATGCATGGCCGTGCTCGGATGAATCATAGGCTATGATTATCTGTTTATTTGATCAGTTGAACTCTGAAACCGAGGAACACCTCTGGACATAATAAGGATGACAACTCTTACCTTATGTTCAAGAGCAAGCATCGAGCGACAAAGGAATTAGGAAATGCACACTTGCCCCTAAGGACAAGTGGGAGACTGAAGGAAATAATGCCCTTGGTCCAAGTATGCATTCTATGTTAAGTCTAATAAATGCGGTTCAGTATTAATTAACAAGTTGATAATTCAGTGAGATCAAGTGAGCTGAATGCCTAGCTAGAGGCCGCTTCAGTTCAAGTGGAATTAATGATATTAATCCACAGCTTACTCTTGACTGAACCCGTAGGGTCACACAAATAGTACGTAAACGGATCAAGTATTTAAAGGCATTAAATACTCCAACTATGGATATTCGGAATCGACGGATCTTGGTTTTAGTGGGAGCTGAGATCGTCACAGGCAAGAAATGAATACTCCGAAAACGATGATATTGCCGGAAACGGAAATATGGATCGTATCGGAAATATAAATATTATCCAAGTCGTAGATGTTTCCGGAAAAGGAAACATGGTACGTATCGGGAAATATTATCGGAAATAGAAATATTGCCAGAATCGGAAATATTGCCGGAAACGTAAATATTGTTCGTATCGGAAATATATTCCGGAATCGGGAATTTAATCGGAAGCGTATCGTACGAATAAGCATCGGACGAGGCCTGCCGGACGAGGGGCCAGCACGAAGCCAGGCCATCGCCCAGCAAGCCAAGCGCGCCACACGAACAGCCAAGGCCACGCCAGGCCCAGCGCAAGGCCAGGCCCAGCAGGCCGTGGCAGCGCGCACAGCACGCGCAGCGCGCGCAGCTGCGTGCAGTGGGCTGCGAGCATTGCTGCAGCTCGCGTGGGCTTGTAGCTCGCGTGGGCCGTGCGGCCGTGTGGGCTGTGCGCTGGCATGGCCTGCACGCTTGCGGGTCATGCTCGCGTAAGTGTTTGTGTTCGCATACGAAACCTAAAACGTGCAGAATTCGTTTAATGATTAAATTCCTAATTCTATTTGATAAATTAATTAAATAAGAGTTTTATTATAATTCTAATTTAATTAATTCGTATCCTAATAGGATTCCAATTCTCTTTCCATACCCCTATAAATATGTGGCCTGGGTTCACAATTTATAACGAGTAATTCAAGTATTCAAAGTGAGTTTTTGAGAGAAAAATTCAGTCACACATCTTGCTCAAAAGTGCCGAAAATTTATAATACCTTAGGGGCGATTCTAGTTGGTCAATCTTAAGGCGGATCCGGACGTGCTGTGGACTATCTACGGAGGGACGACACTTGGAGTCCTAAAGACTTGTTCTTGTTCGGTTCGGGCGCAGCTAGGGAAGGCACGCAACAAAGAGTATGCATCTAAACTATGCTAAATGATTATGTGTAAATAATATGTATTCCTGGCTTAATGGTTGTTTCCGCATGATTTATGAATTGTCATATGTATCATAACCTAACAGAAAGAGTTCAACTACTGGGAGGTACCCAACTTGTGGGTTTTTCCGAAGCGGGTGACGAATTTGGCAAATGAATTAAAGGAAGAGAAGGAATGGGTTAGATTAGCAGGTTTTCAGCCAATATTGGAGGTGAAGTTTGTACAAGTTGACAGGTTTTTTCTTTCATGGCTGAGTAGTAGGTGGGATCATCAGACACATTTACTGCGCATCCGGGAGGACTACCATATCAAGGTTGACGATGAAATGGTCGGTCGTATATTAGGTTTGCCATATGGCGAGGATAAGATTGAAATTGAAGAGCCAAATGTAGATGACATTGAGTTCGAAATGATAAAGGGATCCTACCATGACAACGAGGGGATAAAACATAGAATTGTCTCGGAGGCCCTTGAAAATGATAAGTCTGAAAAAATGAAGTTTTTGAGGTCATTCGTTTTATTTGTATTTGGCAATTTGTTTTGCACGACATTGACTAACAAAATCAGCCCGACATTATGCTGGTTGTTGAAGAAGCGTCATATATCGAAGCCATTGAATTGGAACTGGTCAAAAGTTTGTGCTAGATTTGATGGTCAAGCAACATCAGGAATCCAAAGACGGAAAGGATGGAGTTAGAGGTTGTGCTGTGGTGCTCATGGTATGTGGTTCCTATTAAGAGTTAATGTTTTAAAAAAATTAGTCTAGATATGTGTTATGACTTTTCTATGACTTCATGGTAATCTTTTACTTACGAAAGAGTTTATTAAAATAAAGAAGATCCCTACAATCATCAAGCATTATTAATAGAAAGCATTATTTGTTTTTAGGATCAGTAGTTAGTAGATAATATCAATACTCTACCTAATTTTCCTTTTTATCACAGCTTGCATACCTGGATCGAATAAACTTAGGTGATAAAGTCCAAAGGTGGGATACTTATTCTCCAAGACTAGTAATGTGGCAACAATGTGATTTAGACTACGCAATTGCCAAAGATACGGGAGACGATGGTTCTTATGGTGTAGCCGAGGTATTGCAGTAAATATATTCAAAGTTATTCAAATGGTGCTACAAATAATTGAGTGATACTAACTTACCTTTGTACTAACATATTTTATAGGTTATTCGTGGTGTAGTGTATGGAGAACCATGAAGGAAATAATGCCCTTGGTCCAAGTATGCATTCTATGTTAAGTCTAATAAATGCGGTTCAGTATTAATTAACAAGTTAATAATTCAGTGAGATCAAGTGAGCTAAATGCCTAGCTAGAGGCCGCTTCAGTTCAAGTGGAATTAATGATATTAATCCACAGCTTACTCTTGACTGAACCCGTAGGGTCACACAAATAGTACGTAAACGGATCAAGTATTTAATGGCATTAGATACTCCATCTATGGATATTCGGAATCGACGGATCTTGGTTTCAGTGGGAGCTGAGATCGTCACAGGCAAGAAATGAATACTCCGGAAACGATGATATTGCCGGAAACGGAAATATGGATCGTATCGGAAATATAAATATTATCCAAGTCGTAGATGTTGCCGGAAACGGAAACATGGTACGTATCGGAAAATATTATCGGAAATGGAAATATTACCAGAATCGGAAATATTGCCGGAAACGGAAATATTGTCAGAATCGGAAATATTATCGGAATCGGAAAATAATTCCGGGAACGGAAATATTAAATATTTGTTCGAAACGGAAATTGATTCCGGAATCGGAAATATTAAATATTGTTCGTATCGGAAATGAATTCCGGAACCGGGAATTTAATCGGAAGCGTATCGTACGAATTAGCATCGGACGAGGCCTGCCGGACGAAGGCCCAACACGAAGTCGGGCCATCGCCCAGCAAGCCAAACGCGCGCCCAGCCAAGGCAGCGCCCAGGCCCACCGCAAGGCAGGCCCAGCGCGCGCCTAAGGCCGTGGCCTCGCTGCGTGGGCTGCTGCTCGCACGCACACGCATGGGCGGCCCTCGTGGCTGCCGTGTGTGTGTGAGTTTGTGTTCATGCATGATTCCTAAAACTATTAGAGTTAGTATATGATTAAATTCCTATTCCTAAAAGGATAAATTAATTAATTAGAGTTCTTGTAGGATTCTAAGTTTAATTAATTCGTGTCCTACTAGGATTCCAATTCCCTTTCCATAACTCTATAAATACGTGCCTAGGGTCACATATTTTAAGAGATTAATTCAAGTATTCAAAGTGAGTTTTGAGAGAAAAATTCAGCCACATTCCTTGCTCAATAGTGCCGAAAATTCTAGTACCTTAAGGGCGATTCTAGTTGGTCAATCTTAAGGCGGATCCGGACGTGCTGTGGACTATCTACGGAGGGACGACACTTGGAGTCCTAAAGACTTGTTCTTGTTCGGTTCGGGCGCAGCTAGGGAAGGCACGCAACAAAGAGTATGCATCTAAATTATGCTATATGATTATGTGTAAATAATATGTATTCCTGGCTTAATGGTTGTTTCCGCATGATTTATGTATTGTCATATGTATCATAACCTAACAAACCATACCCAAATACTCCTGTTATCAAGATTCCCCCATGGTCGAAGCCGCCACCTCCTAGACCAGCACCTCCTAGACCAGCAGGTAACAATGATGGTGTAATTGCAAAGAATAATCCAAAACAACTTACTAAGGCACCACAACCAAAGGTCACTGTGTTACGGGATTATGCGGCCAGCTCCAGTTCTAAGAAATTGGCAGCTCGGAAACGGAAGATTATTGTCGAGGATGTGAATCAGGTTTAAGTTCTTATCATCAAATATGAAGCCCTTATGTTTCTTTAATTTTTGGCTGATTAAAATAACCACCAACCTTTATTTTTTCGTTGTTCGTTAGAGAGCAAAAGGAAAGGAGGGTGATAATGAACTTAATGAAGGGATTTTATCTGATGTTGAGATTGACGATAGTTGTCTACCCTATCTTTCGGAGACAGCAACAAAGAAACTGTCTGCTATATGTAACCCGAAATCGTCAAATAGGTAAGTTGAACAGTTATGTGAACTAGGAAGATTGAGTGGTGGTGTGCAATATGTGATATTTATTGGTCTTTTGCGTGTAGACTCGCTGGTCAAGTTTTGTTCAAATTTGGTGATTGTTCTTTGAACCGATTAATGTTTCATGATTGTTTGAAGATAAGGGGTGACATCGCTGTTGAGGTAAATGGAATTACATTTTGTATTTTGATCCTATATTTTGTAAAAGTAGTTAACTTCATCGCCCTTTTGTAACAGATTATGAATGCAATTGCTATTTTCAGCAACTATAAGAGCCTTGCCAGCCATGGTACCTCTCCGGGTAGTTTTTTTGTGTTCCAACCATCATTCATTTGTAAGTGTGTGTCTTTCTATCATAATCTATTACGACCAATTTTACATATCGTGTTTTGATGATGACACGTAATAGTGCAAGGTCGTTGAAAAGCACTATGAAGATGGGGACACTCATGACATCATATCAGGATGATATTCAACGTGAAATTTTTGGCTTTTAGAAATCTTTGCTGGGCCTCCGTTTCCGACCAGGCCCTGGGAGACTGCTTGAGCCCATAGATACCTTTCAAAGAGAGATGATCTAAACGACCTCGCATTGCCGGTCGACCTTTGATAACCTACCTCTTTCTACGAGCGCTGTAACTTGAGTACCGAAACAGGCAGCCCGAAAACGTCCGGGTCGAAATATTTCAAATGCGTGTGGTCGACGGGTTGGGAGTACCTATTGATGGAAGAGGGGCGCTAAGCGATCACGAGCGTCGACGTGAAGATGGGGACACTCATGACATCATATCAAACGAAGTTGAATGGTTAGATAATTTCTTCGAAACTGCCCTAATTAATTTACGCGGTGTGCGCAAGGTTATTTCCAATTTCCCTTGTCCATGTTTTTTTCAGTACATGATTATTTATATTGTCCTATTAAATTAGTGGATGTTCTGAAAAACTTCGCTTTCCTTTTCTGTAGTTATGTATGCCTTTGTTCCACAAGGGAGGATGGATTATGTATATTATCCATTTGAAAAAACAGAAGGTGTTCATTCTCGATTTCAAGAAGGTCGTCTCATGCAAGACTCATAGAGAATTGATAGACATAGTGGTATGTTTTTTTTATAACATTTAATAAATAATACAACTAATTAATAAGAATCAAAGAAATTTAAATGATATCATATCATCAATAAGGTTCAAAGTAGATACAATTTAATTGTTCCTGCAGTATGATAGTTTCTTTTATAGTATCCTATTATCAAAAAAAAAAATCCCTTGTTTTTTACATTAATTTTGAAGTAGTTCCAATGACAACTTTAATTTTACATTTTGTGTTTAAATAGATATATTATATTCAAGTATAATAATTGTATTTAAAATATCTTTTTAAAAATCAAAATATTAACGTTTTTACATTTTGTGTTCCAGCTTAAATGTTGTGTGAGAACTCTGCGTCGAACTATACTGCGCCTGACTCATTGTCGTCCATAATTGATTTTGAAATACTTAAGGTGGGCCGTGTCCCGGTAGCAAAAACAGACGCGGACACTGGCATGCTTTGTGTCTTTTACTTGTTTAGTCAGGCACAAGAAAAATGTTCATGGATGAGGGTATGTAAATATTATCTTATGATCTATTATCCTTGTTTATTCCCACGTTAATCCACTTTTATTTTCTTTTCGTGCAGTTATATGACAGTAATGAGATGTTGCTTCGACGATATGTGATGTGGACTTTAATGCACAATGCATGCAACGAACAATCATTGGCGTGCGATAAACTCTTAGATGTAGATTAAGCTTTAGATATTATGCATGATGTAAACTTGGGAAGGGTTGAAATCATAGAATTGTTGTAAACAATGCCATGGAGTTTAAGCATAACAATTTCTTTAAAAGTTAAATGATCCCGTTAATTCATCTGTAAGATCAGTTAAGAAAAAAAGAAAACAATGCTAACTTATAAAAGTTACGATCCAATCTATCAATTTTTTTAAAACATAAAGGATCATTAATACTTATAACTTATTGATCTTTTTAAATGCTTAACGTTAAAAATAGTAAGAGTACAAGAAAACTAAGCATTTTTTACTTTCGTTATATCATTCACACAATCAACTATAACAAACATTTTCAAAGATATGTATTTTTACTTTTTCCATGACTACGTCTTAATTTTGTTTCCATTTTTTTATATTGGTTTAATCAATATATAATCATTTCTCACTCTTTGCTATATCACATTATCACGGGTCGTTGATTGTTACTCCTGAATTTTGTGTAGTTTGATTTTAAACCTTAAAGTAGAAAGAGAGTACAATAATAAACATAAAATATTTCTATTTTCATATATCTTACACTAATCAAATATTTGTGAATGTACCACAAAAATTATGTTTTATGATACCTAAAAATTGTATCTCAAACGATATAAGTTTTTCACACTCTATGAATAGGATGCTCCCGTGCATGCACGGGTCGAAATACTAGTTTATAATAATAAAATAGGTATTAGAAAATAATCAACTACATTATAGTTACAAAATATAACCAAATTAGTGGATCGAAGTTATCTCATTGATAATGAAGATTATTTTTGTAATATCTAATATTTTGATACTTCCATACCTACAATGATCCTCTAACATTCTTTTGACACAATGATACTTCCATACCTACAATGATACTTCCATAAAATACGATAACAACTTAAACCATCTACTTTAACATGCATTATGCTGCCGTGGAATCACCTCCAATTTTAAGTACATCAAAAAAACAAATAAAATCATACTCTCCATATAAATAGATGAAAAGAATTTATGTTTAAACTATAGACGTGTTGATACCCACTTGTCGTGATGGTCACTGCAACCCCGATATCATCAGTGCAACATGAGCAATTTTTTATTTGTAGAATCAGTACACTAGTTTATGGGATCATCCTTTTAAAAAGAATCCGTATTTGAATGGTCAAATTAATTTGTATTGCAATTAATTTATATTTACATAAAGAAATCAAATACATTTTTTATGTTTTTTTCCCTATCTTAATATTGTTTGATCCTTTTAAAACAAAATAGATTTTACGTAAAATATACCCCTCCTGCCACAATTAGTGCAACTTTGATCAAAATTAAAATAGTTTCAAACGTGCATATAATTTATTCTCACTGCCCCCCACTTATAAATAAAATTCATAATAAAATTCCATATATTGGATTTTTTTTTATATCACATATTTATGGGATCAATATTTACATGACGAAATCAAAATCGATAAAACCACAATCATTATGGATTTTATTTATCCTATGTACTACAAACCCTTTCAAAGAAACTAAAATCATGTGGTATTTTGTTAACCGATTTTTTTAAAAAGTTATAAGATAAAAACTTTTAAACATCTTTTTTAAATAAAATATTTTGACTAATTCACACTTAACCCTTTTTTTTTAAAAAAAAGTTAATAAATAAATAAATTTAAAGAGCTTCAAAGAGCATCAATGGTGACCATGAAGATTGAACGCTTGGAATGATACCACCTTCACGAACTATATTCTCCAATTTATTGAAATACATCGAACATGAAACCCTTCGTGTTTAATATGATATTCAATTAAATTAAAGCTACTATTCGCGTCAAGAATAAAAAAACGCTTACTATTCAGGTTTAATATGATATTCAATAAACTTAAAGCTACTATTCGCCTCAAGAATAAAAAAACAAAACTTATAGCTTTACTGTTCGCTTGCTTGTTATGTGGAACAGATATATTTTTACACTATTCTGTGTGATTGGTAGTTTGTTGTATGATACCATATTAACAAACTATGATCTTATAATATCATATAATACCTTCAAAATAAAAAGTTTGTAATGAAGTATAGTACACGTATTTTGTAGTTTTGTAAAAGAGACAAATATTGTATTAAAGAAAAAAAATTAAAAGATACTATAAAAAAGACAATAATTTAACTACAATCACTGCATAAAAAATCCGCCTACTTTTAAATCGATCAGTACATTAGTTTATGGGATCACTCTTTTTAAAAGTTTTTCACACTAATCAAATATTTGTGAATGTACCACGAAAATTATATTTTATGATACCTAAAAATTGTATCTCAAACGATATAAGTTTTTCACACTTTATGAATAGGATGCTCCCGTGCATGCACGGGTCGAAATACTAGTTTATAATAATAAAATAGGTATTAGAAAATAATCAACTACATTATAGTTACAAAATATAACCAAATTAGTGGATCGAAGTTATCTCATTGATAATGAAGATTATTTTTGTAATATCTAATATTTTGATACTTCCATACCTACAATGATCCTCTAACATTATTTTGACACAATGATTTCTTGTAATCTTATACACTCTTTAACATTTTTTTTGACACAATGATCTCTTGTAATTTTAGCCACTAAGTCAGCTAATTCTACAAAGTTATGTAAATTATCCAATATTTTGATATGTTGATACCCACAATGATCCTCTAATAAGAATTACACCGTGTAATCCTTCCTAGCTTGTAGTTATGTTATAAAAAATTTATTTGCAGCATACGGATTTATTTACCGTTGTCATTAGATTGTTCATCAATATGATCAAACATTAAAATAAATTATATAGAAATTTCAATATGTGACGTATTTAGAAAAGCAATACAAAACAGATAAAGTAAGATCAAATTGGGTGAAACAAATGAAACCATTAAAATGAAACTATATATAATAGCTCAAACTTAAAACTACATATAGTAGTTCAAACTAGGAAACAGATATTTGGGTGAAACTACCGAAACCAGTAAAATTAAACTACTTATAGTAGTTCAAACTTAAATTAAAAGAACGAAATGAAAGTACATAAAATTAAAATGCGCCACCCAGTTGAAACAACTATAACAATTGATGAACCAGTTTTAGTTACATAAAGTAACGTTTCTCTCCCCAAGAATCGTAAATCACTTCTTTCTTCATACCACCATGGGTTCTCACCAGAAAATTCATCCCTCTCATCAATGCATCGAACCTAGCTGGTACAGAATAGTTGCAATTGCCGCAAAGCATCATTTCATCAAGAGCAGTGTGGCGTGCACCACATGTGGAATGTTTCCTACAGCATAATTCTTCAAGTTTGCTCCAATCCACGCGTGTATTGGCGTTTATCTTTTTACCGGCCTCGTTGCACATAGTTTTGTTCATTGATAGACATGCAAGGAGAGTGAAGATATCTGTGATCTTTGGAAAAATAAGTTCTTCAAAAATCATATCCCATTGACCGAACTCTTCATGATCCGGGTAGTAGGCTTGGTCAGTGGTGGAATCAGCATTAGGTGCAACATCAGACATCGGCAATTGGCTTGATTTGTTAGCATTGGGTGCAACATCAGCATTAGGTGCAACATCAGCATTTGGTGCAACATCAGACATTGTCAATTGGCTTGATTTGTTCCTGATTTGTTAGAAATGATTTTGATTAAGATGGAGAGGGTAAACAGAATTAGAATGGTTGTTGGTATTTATAATGGACAAAGATGGATTGGATGTACACAGGAAACAAATAGCCTTTTATCAGTCAAAGAATTTTTCAGTACGTGGGGATACGAAAGGACTCATAATGAATGATCAATAAAGCCTGGATACGGAAAAACTTGTGGCAAAAAAAAGAGGGGGGATTCAAAGTATTTTCATTATTTCTAGTAATGATCCTATAAAATATGTTGTTATACATTAAACTATTACATCCATTACCCTTTTAGTTGTAAAGGATCATTTACCCTATAAAAGGACCAATAGTTAAATATTAACATAATACTTATAAAGTGATCAATTCAATGAACTCTTCTTGATTACATCAAGGGGCATTTTCTACAAAATGGTAATTAATGAAAGATTTCAACAAAAGTTAATTAATATATTCATTTCAATTATACAAAGATTTATTGTCAAACTTTTTAAATTCTAATATCATCAGTTACTCCATCCATATTCCCAAATAAATACTTCATTCTCTTCTCCCTCTTCTTCAAAGTGTCATCTTCTTTTCCATTTTCTTCTGCGTCAAAATTCGCAAATAAATTTTTTTAAAGATGGAATACTTCGTTATGGATCTTGCCGACTCCAACGAAATACCTGCCTATTTACTAAATGTGAAATGGAGTGATATGGGGCTTGGTCATCCAGTCATACATTGCGGCATTGAACATGAAAACATCGAAGAAGCAGGACAATGTTTCATGTGTTGGTGGGCTGGACATACGCTGCGTAGGGCGCACAACCGTGCTGTGAAATATAACACATCAATTACCGAAGAGGATGGTGTATCATGGTCGTGCAGGGAATGCTTGCCGGTGGGCCATGTAATGAAGAGAACTTGAGAGTTGAGGATGATTGTAGTTCATATTGAAGTTATGTTTTGTGTTTGGTGTTTATCAGCAATTTAAGAATTGTCAAACTTGTTTTCTTTTAATTTATAAATTAATAAATTCGAATTTTCCCTTTTAAATAATTATTAAAAGATTCAATGACATCTTGTAGTTGAATGTTTTTCCTTCCTTTCGAATGAGATTTATATTTTATTGGGATCATCTAAATGTACAAAGAATGAAAACGTTTAAAATGGTATCAATTATACGGATTACTTATATTTGGAATATAAGATGCATTGAATAAAACATGTTAGATGATTGTTCTCTAATCCAAAATGCATTAAAAAAAATGATAGAACTATAAGCACAAATCAAATTAGAAGTTTCCACCACTATAAGTTAATTAACATTTCCAACAAAAGTCATCGCGGTCTAACCATGAACCATACATGGCGTTTTTTAACGTGCCACCGTGAGTATTTACCAGAAAATCAATTCTTCTACATAATGCTCGACCCCTCCAACGAACTGTCCATGAACACTTCTCACATTGCTTCATGGCATCCAGAGAGTCGTGATGTATTTTACAGGATAACAACGGCTTGCAACAATATCTTTCAAATTGGCTCCAATCGATGTTCTGCTTCTTGTTGATTCGGTTACCGACCGTCTCTTTCCAATCCCTATTCAAAGCCTGAATTTTGAGTAGATCAAAGATCCCTGTGACCTTTGGATATATGTGTTCTTCAAAGATAATATCCCATTGCCCGAACTCATCGTGATTTGGATAGTATGGTTCAACGATGACATCAACGGCATCTACAACATTACTATCTTGATTTTCCATGGAATAAAGTAGATATATGAGCGAAGATATAAGTGAAAGTATGGTACAACCCTTGTATACTACACTTATATGTAGGCAATGTCTACAACGGCTATATGAATTGAAAACAACTTGCCCACCATTTAATCACATTCACATTAGAATGACATCACCGTTTAAATAATTTTAATTTACTTTTAGATCTTTATAAAATCTATATGATTCCTTGAAATAAATATTTGTATTCATAAATAAATATTTTCTGGAGATCATTATCTGTTTGTGTTAATCAAAGACTCAAAGTATATATAGTATCCTCAATGAACGTAATCAAAATATATTTAACACACCTTATCCATTTTCTTTACTGCTAATGATTATATTGATATTAGGGACAATAACTGTTGTCATAGTCCCCATAAATTAGCCACTACCAAGAAGTATTGGCGGGAAATAAGCACATCAATAATCTGCATATGATACTCTATATAGTTAACTGATACTTAAAAGTATATATTAATGATTATAAAATGTCACATAATAAGTTTGGCGGGAAACTTAATCTCTATATAAACAAACTACAACTGTTTGAAGGGTATAACGTCTTCGTAATTTTATATAATCCCAAACATACATTTTACTTAGTCCTACACAATTTCTTCCTTACTCCAGTATATCAAATCTGAATGGCTAAGCGAAAGAAATGTTGCGGTAAATTTTAGTTTACCTACTTGATTCCTATAGTAACATACACACAATATAATTTAATATTTTTAAATGCATTCTGATTTTATTACTTCTTTTTTGTGCTCTTATGTCCAGCACCTTCTCCGAAGGAACTACAAGACCTACAACACTTGAAGGATAGCCACAACTTTAGAATGTTTATGCGGCAGGTTTTGTACTGTCTTGGTCCTTTTCAAGCTGGTAAGTTGGTGACTCTTGCCGGACATGCACCGAACGTTGAAAATATGTTCGAGGAGGAGAGGTTCAACTACATGGTTCAAAATGGTGATATTGGGAACATTCCTGTTAATGACAAAGGGGAACGTCTAATTAGTCTAGCAGAAGTTGATGACCGAATTGTCAAGGTGGAACCTGTGGATTTTACTGAAGAGAATATGGGCTGCAAAAGGATCAAGAAAATTGATTTCGTGGATTTGACGGATAAATGAAATATGATTTCCAAATCCTAACTTTTGTATTGATAGACTTACGAGTACACTAAATCTTACTCCGGTCCCGAAGAAAAATTTGATATAAAACTACGTTTTAACTTTATTCTTTCGTTCAATATGTTTATTTTATTTATGATCTCGTTAAAGGTTAAATGATCCTTTATAAGCATACTCAGACTTAATAGATAAAAAATGACTCCCTGCTAGCAGTATTTTTCTATCTTAATTGGTGATGGATATTAAATTTTTGTGCTATAAAATATGTAAACAATTTTTATTATTAACACACATATTACAAATCTCGCTTGCAGATTTACACGCTACGTAGGATCAACATAACCATATGCACAACGTATTACTTATTGTAGACCATTATTGTAGAGCAAATATGAATACACAATTAGTGTATACGATTCAAATAATCTTTTAAACTACTAATACAAATTTCCTATGTAGACGATTATTCTAGAGAAAATCAATGTTATATTTCCAATATATTATATATTTGATAGTAGAGACATTAAATATTCTCGTAGTCCCGATAAAAGTAACAAGTTACCAAAAATCTCCTTTGGAGTATTTATACTATGACGCTAGGAGTAAAGTAGATTCAATTTCCCGCTTTCTTTATCACTTAAATGATCCCGTAAAAGAGTTGTTAACACTTTATAGAATAGTAAATGTTTTATTTTTTCCTTTTAAATAATCATGGTGGCAAGTGATCCATAGATAGTAAATCTTTACCACTTAAATGATCCGTCTAAAATGACCCCTAAGACAACTTAGATTATCTTAAAAATGTTACAATTTACGCATATTTTTTTCCCATATATTTTACTTGATTTTCATTCAAAATACTTTACTTTTAATTTACGCACATATTTTACTTGAATTTCGAGTAATCGTAGCAAAGTTTATTTAACAAGATCAACATTTCATCGAACAATTTAAAATTACGAATTAATTAACTTACAATATACGGGGTCACTGCATATATCCAACCATACGGAGAGAAAAAAAATATCCTTTGGTGATCGGTAGATACTTTATGATATCGTTATGTTTTTTCTATAATCATTTGCAATCATAAAAAAATGTAGTACGGGCTTACAACGTATTTATACCACACAACCAATTTTATATTTCCAATGTAACTTTTTGATTAAGGGGACCAATAAATTATCTAATAATTCCCATAAACTTAACGAGTTCCCAACAATCAATCATGTTTACTTGAAAAAATATATTCATGTTTATTTGATAAAATACATCAATTTTTATGACTCTTTATTAACTAAAATGATTCCATGAAAGATTTGTTAACATTCGCAACATATATTTTGTATCTACTTAGATTGATATAATTTCACAACACTTTTTTATTTTCCATTGTATTATTTTTTTGCGTAGCGTATCGTTACTCATTTAGGTTAAAGTAAATAAAATATACGGTTATTATAAATTGGGACACACTTTATTTTCTTTAGGACATTTTCCATGTATTATTTGTCATTTGTCAATATCAAATTGGGTTTATGAGAAACATGTCTTATCGGCTTATCTTTAAAAAGGAATGATCATATAACGATACAAAATAATTTAATATTTATTTAATAATATAAAATAATAATTCGTTGTTACTAATGACTGGGGATAATAACTATTGTGTTAGTCCCCATAAATATTACGGCGGGACATAACATGAAGTAGTGGCGGGAAAAAAAAGAACATATATTATTCATATTGATATTATATATAGGAAAATGATACCTAAAATTATCTATTAATGATTTTTTGCTCTAATAATTATATGTGTGGCGGGAATGGAGGTTATATTATCATATTTCCCGCCATTTTTATAGGACATATATATGTATGGAATGTTAGCTCAATGCTTTAAGCTCATCATAACTAGCTCTATTAGGAATCAAACATTGTATACTATCAAACACTTGATATCGTTCACAAAACATGGAGGAGAGGCCACAAAAAAAGTTGAAACCTCTCATGAAGGTCATGAGTTTGAAGATTGGGATCAGGTTTTTTACCACGAAAATTTTCCACAGATTGATGGAAACGAAATGGAACCTTATAATCCATACAATGATGAGTATGGAGATTGGGACGAGATTTTTGAGCCTTATTATGCAAACCATGATGAGTTTGGAGCTAAGGGCCAGATTTTTGAGCAAAATTTTGTTCCAAAGATTGATGAAAATGAAGTGGAACCTTATTATCCAAACCATGATGAGTTTGGAGCTTGAGACCAGATTTTTGAGCAAGAAATTTTTCCAAAGATTGAAGGTATATGTGACATATTAAACTTACAGTCATTGAACAAGAGATGGCTTGGTATTGTAGGTGAGAGAGTTCACAAGAATAAAGATGTGAACTGGAGTCAGCTGGAGAAGGTTTGTTCTAGGCCTACAGATATCTGCATGGTACTCCACCAAAGTTTCCAAGAGTTTGAAGGGTGTGAGTTTTGTGGGTGGCGTATACACGACCGTAGAAACACCTTCAATTTAGGCGTTGAGTATTTTGTCCATACACATGGAGGTCAGGTCCGTGAGTCGGATGAAACATGGCCATGGAGGGACGCTTTGCGTTTCGAGCAGATGTTGAGGAAGACTAACCAGGTCAAAAACCCGAATGGATTCTCGTTCATGTAGTGGTTGGATTTATACCTAAGTGTCATGCATGTCTTAATTTTCGTTTTCGTCGTTTTTGTTAATGACTTTTTGTTACAGAAGTATATATCAAGTAGTATTGGAGTATGATACAAACACTAAGTATTAGTATTTGCGTGGGATTTAAGTAAATCATGAGATATACTTCTGTAACACTTTTGAATCTTTTTAGTATCATAACCTTATCAAAGGGTATTTATCCATTAAAAAGGATCATCCTAAATTATGTTTTATTTTTAAGCCATTTTTTTTTGCTTTATAATTAGTACGGAGTACATTTAAAAAGCCTTGTATAATTATTCGTTAGTTTCTTATTTTTTTATATGAATCAAATTTTCTTACGGTATGAGATGTGCAGTAGCAGATAAGATGCGGAAGAGTTAAATATCATAAAAATACATAAATTTAAAGAGATAAAACGAGATGAACATAATTAATAGATAAAAACACAACTGTCTCTTACAATCCAAGGCTAGTGATCCAAAATAATCCATATAATTGAAAAAAGGCCGACAAAAATGGATTCTGGAAAGTTCAAAATGGCAAAATAAACGAAGTAGGATGCATAGATAGATATATTCTGGAAAAGTAACATCAACAAACCATTTCGAAGAAGTAATCAGTTCCTCAGTTTTATAAAGTAATGCCTCTCAGGCCATGAGTTGTAGATCATTCTTTTTTTCATGCCTCCATGAGTGTTGACAAGGAAATCACGCCCCTTCTTCATTGCATCGAACCTTAAGGGAACAGACCAAGTGCAGATCTCGCACTCCGACATGGCATCTAGGTTTTCATGGCGTTCACCACACGGGAGGGTGTTCTTACAACAGAACGATTCTAAGTCGCTCCAGTCAACTCCTTCATTTGCATGGATTTTGTCACCAGCAAGATCGCAACATCTCTTCTCAAACTGGAGACATTTCAGAAGATCAAAAATCCTCGTTATTTTAGGAAATATGTGTTCATAAAAAATGCAATCCCACGCTCCAAACTCATCGTGGTTTGGAAAATAAGGTTCCTTTTCTATATTGACAATTTTATCAATGGGTTCAGAATTCGCCATTGTATGTGTTATGGATTATGTTTTGTTTTTCTTTTTGCTCAAAGGGAAGAAAATGTTACACTTTTGTTTGTAAATTTGAATAGGTTTAATTTTGAAGTTTAATCGACATTTATAGGACGACAAAATGATTTTCAAGAGCGGTCTATAATTATGACAACGTCAATATTTCTATCGATTAAAATTCCAACAAATTTATTTTAACGTTCAGAATAGACAATGAAGAAAATTATTTAAGTATCACAATAATTTACATAGTATCATATTATCAGTAAGGTTCAAAGTAGATACAAATTAATTATATTAATTATGATAATTTATTTTATAGTGTCTTATTAACAATAAAATAGAATCCTTTGTTTTTAAGATACAATCGTCTACATTAATTCTGTTATAGTTTCAATGACAACGTCTACGTAGTATCCAATGTGTATTTATAGATTATCCTATTAACATTAATTTAATATTCAAATAGTATTTGATATAGTATATTCAAGTTTAATAATTGTATTTAAAATATCTTTTTAATAATCAGAGTATCCTTTGTTATTAATGTAGAATTTTGAACGACCAGATGAAAATGATACTACCTTAGGGTTAAGAATTTGGAACGACCAGATAAAATTACTTTGGGCTTCTGATGGTCCCATATATATAGATTACCATCTCTGATAAAAAATAAAATATTCTCCAACTTATTGAAATACATCGAACATGAAACCCTTCGTTTTACCTCCTTCCCAATCTAGAACATTGGGAGAAATTTTTGAGGATGAGATTATTCCGAAGGCCAACGGAATATATGAACTCATGATAATTGAGATTCTTAATAAGAAAAATATGTGTTACGTGAGGGAGAAAATTCATTTCAGCTGAGGTTCGGTGGACTGGAGTAGGATGGCGCTCATTCGGCCTAGAGCTCGTTGTGACATAATCCACGACACCATAGAAGAAGCGGGAACGTGTGCACGTTGTTGGTGGGCTGGGCAATTGAGTAGGAATATCTACAACGATGGTGTCGGCTATGGTGATCAAAATCGAGATGGTCAATCTTGGTCCTGGAGGGTTTGTTTGCCGGAGGGACATAAATTTAATATGAATTGACATGTTCTTATTTTAACTAGTTTTTGTTTTTATTAATCATTTTCCATTTTGGTTTCATTAGTTGCAATATCTTTTCAATTTATAAGAGAATATAATCTCTTCAATTAATGAGATAATATAATCGTTTCTGTTTATAGTTCATTTCCGTTAACTACGCCTTTTCTTAGTTTAAATTCGCTAGGCTGAACACCAAATCAGACCGATTACTATTCACGTTTAATATTCATGTTTAATATGATATTCAATAAACTTAAAGCTACTATTCGCGTCAAGAATAAAAAACGCTTACTATTCATATTTAATATGATATTCAATAAACTTAAAGCTACTATTCGCCTCAAGAATCAAAAACAAAACTTATAGCTTTACTGTGCTCGTGCTTGTTATGTTGAACTGATATATTTTTACACTATTCTGTGTGATTGGTAGTTTAATTTGTTGTATGATACCATATTAACACAATATGATCTTATAACATCATATAATACCTTCAAAAAACAAAGTTTGTAATGAAGTATAGTACACGTATTTTGTAGTTTTGTAAAAGAGACAAATATTGTATTAAAGAAAAAAAATTAAAAGATAATATAAAAAACACAATAATTTAACTACAGTCACTGCATAAAAAAATCCGCCTACTTTTAAATCGATCAGTACATTAGTTTATGGGATCATTCTTTTTAAAAGAATCTGTATTTGAAGTGTCAAATTAATTTGTATTGCAAATTAGACGTGCTGATACCCCTTTGTCATATTGGTTACTTGAACGCTTCCTAAAGTTCATAAAACACCAAGTTTCGAATCCTAACAAGAACTTAGGATTTTATTTTTTTTAATATCACATGTTTTATGAGATCAATATTTACATAAAGAAATCAAATACATTTTCTATGTTTTTTTCCCTATCTAAATATTGTTTGATCCTTTTGAAAACAAAAAAGATTTTACGTAAAATATTCCCCTCCAAAAAATTCGTGCAACTTTGATCAAAATAAAAATAGTTTCAAACGTGCATATAATTTAAAATTTTTTTTATATCACATATTTTTGGTATCAATATTTACATCACGAAATCAAAATCGATAAAACCACAATCATTATGGCTTTTATTTATCCTATGTACTACAAACCCTTTCCAAGAAACTAAAATCATGTTGTATTTTTTTAAATCGATCAGTACATTAGTTTATGGGATCATTCTTTTTAAAAGAATCCGTTATTGAGTCAAATAAATTTGTATTGCAAATTAGACGTGCTGATACCCCTTTGTCATATTGGTTACTTGAACAGTTGAACGCTTCCTAAACTTCATGAAACACTGGGTTTCGAATCCTATAAGACCTTAGGATTTTGTTTTTTTAATGTTTTTTTCCTATCTAATTATTGTTTGATCCTTTTAAAACAAAAAAGATGTTACGTAAATATAAAAGATTTTACGAATTTTACGTAAAATTCGTGCAACTTTGATCAAAATTAAAATAGTTTCAAACGTGCATATAATTTATTTATTACCATTATTTCCCATATGAAATTTAAACGTCACATTAAACACTGCCCCCCACTTATAAATAAAATTCATAATTATGGGATCAAAATGTTAAAATTTGACCTTAGAATTTTTTTTGTCATGTTATCACATGTTATGGGATCAATATATTTTCATAACTAAATATTTTTTGATCCCTTTAAAACATAATAGATTTTAGGTAAAATATACCCCTCCAAAAAATTCGTACATGAACGATCAAAATTCAAATAGTTCAAACGTATATATAATTTATTAACACTATTTCCCAATAAGTAGTTTAAACGTCACATTGTCCCTATATAAATACAATTCATGATAAAATTTCAAACTTCATCTTGGGGTTTTAGAGTACTGTAAAATTTTCTCTCCTTGACGTGAAGTACTAGCTGCCACAAGGCCCACAACGATAGAACCGGCGACAACTTTTTCTGGCGTATACTTCCGGCTTCCATTGCTGGGTGAGAACTGTAACATTTTAATAACTTATTAATGTTAATTAGATTTTATTATCATTTTTTATATTGCGATTTTGATTTAATAGACGTAATTTGAATGATGTGAAAATTGTTAATTAAGGTGATGAATCGATATTTTCGTAAAGTAATATTATGGTGCCTATTATTTTATGTACTTTTTTGTAAGCCATAAGATTATATTGTCAATTCATGTCTATCTTACACCTTATCTTACAATCACCACAGTGAAATGAAGACTGATTCCCACATTTCACGCAAAGGTGTGAATATAGACCTAAATGAAGTGTTAGATGATATGGCAGAGCTTCGTTTGCGTGGAGAGACATCAAACCAAGCCGTGCATGATAACGCACTGGAGAATCAGTTTAATGATGACAATGTAACTACAAATTTCAATATAGACCTAAATGAATGTGTGGAGGAGACCATTGAGTTGTCTTCAAGTGATGTGGTGGAAAAGGGCGAGGAGCTTCGTACATATGATGTTGTGGAGGAGGCTGAGGTGGACGAGGAGGCCATTGAGTTGTCTTCAAATGATGTGGTTGAACAGGGCGAGGAGGCTCAGGAGGATGAGGTGGCTCAGGAGGATGAGGAGGCTCAGGAGGATGAGGAGCCATCCGTAAACCATGTTGATAAAATTTCAACTGTGGGGATGTCCTTTACTTCGGGCAATGAATTTGCTGATTACTGCCATAAGTATGCGTATAATAAAGGTTTTGAGTTCTCTGTGAGATCAAGTTCTTTAATACATGAGTACCGTGAAGAAGGAGTTAACAAAAAGGGGGTAGGGGATAAAGAGCCCATGTTGTTAGGTTATGATACATATGACATTTACATAAATCATGCGGAAACAACCATTAACCCAGGAAACATATTATTTACACATAATCATTTAGCATAGTTTAGATGCATACTCTTTGTTGCGTGCCTTCCCTAGCTGCGCCCGAACCGAACAAGAACAAGTCTTTTAGGACTCCAAGTGTCGTCCCTCCGTAGAAAGTCCACAGCACGTCCGGATCCGCCTTAAGATTGACCAACTAGAATCGCCCTTAAGGTACTCAGAAAATTCGGCACTTTTGGGGCAAGATGGGTGTTTGAATTTTTTCTCAAAAAAAAACTCACTTTTGAATACTTTGAAACTTGTATATAAATTATGACCCCTAGGCCTTTATTTATAGAGTTATGGAAAAGGAATCGTAATCCTAGTAGGATGCGAATTAATTGGAATTAGAATTCTACATGAATTCTACTTAATCAATTTATCCAATAGGAATAGACATTTAATCATACACTGACTCTTGCAGATTCAGGAATCTCGCATGAGCTCAAACTCACACACACACGGCAGCCACAAGGGCTGCCCACGCATGCGAGCAGCAGCCCACGCAGCGCGGCCCACGCATGCGCGGCCTTGTGCGCGCTGGGCTGTGGCGTGCGTGCTTGCTGGGCGATGGCCTGGCTTCGTGCTGGGCCTTCGTCCGGCAGGCCTCGTCCGATGCTAATTCGTACGATACGCTTCCGATTAAATTTCCATTTCCGGAATCTATTTCCGATACGAACAATATTTAATATTTCCGATTCCGGAATTAATTTCCGTTTTGAACAAATATTTAATATTTCCGTTTCCGGAATTATTTTCCGATTCCGGAGTATTCATTTCTTGCCTGTGACGATCTTAGCTCCCACTGAAACCAAGATCCGTCGGTTCCGAATATTCATAGATGGAGTATTTAATGCCATTAAATACTTGATCCGTTTACGTACTATTTGTGTGACCCTACGGGTTCAGTCAAGAGTAAGCTGTGGATTAATATCATTAATTCCACTTGAACTGAAGCGGCCTCTAGCTAGGCATTCAGCTCACTTGATCTCACTGAATTATTAACTTGTTAATTAATACTGAACCGCATTTATTAGACTTAACATAGAATGCATACTTGGACCAAGGGCATTATTTCCTTCAGTCTCCCACTTGTCCTTAGGGACAAGTGTGCATTTCCTAATTCCTTTGTCGCTCGATGCTTGCTCTTGAACATAAGGTAAGAGTTGTCATCCTTATTATGTCCAGAGGTGTTCCTCGGTTTCAGAGTTCAACTGATCAAATAAACAGATAATCATAGCCTATGATTCATCCGAGCACGGCCATGCATTTCACAGTTTCTAGCTCTCCGAGTGGCCTTGTACAACTTTTAAGCATCTCATCCCGATTTATGGGAGGACAATCCCAATCTTGCGATCTTGAGATTAGACTTCGTTTGATAGGTGATTACCTGAGCGTTGCCTTTATAGCCTCCTTTTACGGTGCGACGGTTGGTCAACGTCAAAGCAACCAGTTCTCAAACAAGTAATCTCAAATCACTCAGGTATTGAGGATTTAGTGTCTAATAATTTAATGAAATTTACTTATGACAGACTTTCATCTCTTACAGTAAAGTTTCATAGGTCTTGTCCGATACTAGTCTTCCCAAAGTAAGTATCTATGCAAATGATTATGACATTGCCATGTCCACATAGTTCAAGAAACAGAACTACTAGTCATCTTGCATTCTAATCGTCTAACGTTTTCTATGCGTCCAATTTTATAGAAAACTCCGACTAGGGACCATTTTCAACCTTTGACATTCAAGTTCACTTGATAGACATTTCTTAGTCACAGGACTGGTCCTGACAGTCTATCTTGAATATATCGTCAAGTTGAAGGGACTCATCATTTAATAAACCACAAATTAAATGGAAAAATGAATTCCTTTCATTTATTGTGAATGATTAACCAATAATGTTTTACAAAGATTTAAACTCTAAAACTTTAAAACATTAAACAGAGACATCAAAGCCATTCTCCAATATGCTTGATTCCCATAGCTGCAGTGTGCGAGTTGTGCTTCGCTTGCGGCAGAGGTTTAGTTAATGGATCTGATATGTTGTCATCAGTTCCAATTTTGCTTATCTCGACTTCTTTTCTTTCAACGAACTCTCGTAGAAGGTGAAATCTACGAAGTACATGCTTGACTCTCTGGTGGTGTCTAGGCTCTTTTGCCTGTGCAATAGCTCCGTTATTATCACAATACAGGGCTATTGGTCCTTTAATGGAGGGGACTACACCAAGTTCTCCTATGAACTTCCTTAGCCATATAGCTTCCTTTGCTGCTTCATGTGCAACAATGTACTCCGCTTCAGTTGTAGAATCCGCAATGGTGCTTTGCTTAGCACTTTTCCAGCTTACTGCTCCTCCGTTGAGGCAGAAGACAAACCCAGACTGTGATCTGAAATCATCTTTGTCGGTTTGGAAACTTGCGTCCGTATAGCCTTTAACAATTAATTCATCATCTCCACCATAGACCAGGAAGTCATCTTTGTGCCTTTTTAGGTACTTCAGAATGTTCTTGGCAGCAGTCCAATGCGCCTCTCCTGGGTCTGACTGGTATCTGCTCGTAGCACTGAGTGCGTACGCAACATCCGGGCGTGTACATATCATAGCATACATTATTGAACCAATCAATGATGCATATGGAATCCCATTCATTCGTCTACGCTCATCAAGTGTTTTTGGGCACTGAGTCTTGCTTAGAGTCATTCCATGAGACATGGGTAGGTAGCCTCGCTTGGAGTCCGCCATCTTGAACCTATCAAGCACCTTATTGATATAAGTGCTTTGACTAAGTCCAATCATCCTTTTAGATCTATCTCTGTAAATCTTGATGCCCAATATGTACTGTGCTTCTCCTAGATCCTTCATCGAAAAACATTTCCCAAACCAAATCTTGACAGAGTTCAACATAGGAATGTCATTTCCGATAAGTAATATGTCGTCGACATATAATACTAGGAAAGAAATTTTGCTCCCACTGACCTTCTTGTATACACAAGATTCGTCCGCGTTCTTGATGAAACCAAAGTCACTGACTGCTTCATCAAAACGTATATTCCAGCTCCTGGATGCCTGCTTCAATCCGTAGATTGACTTCTTTAGCTTGCATACCTTTTTAGCATTCTTTGGATCCTCAAAACCTTCAGGCTGTGTCATAAACACAGTTTCTGTTAAAACGCCGTTTAAGAAAGCAGTTTTGACATCCATCTGCCATATTTCGTAATCGTAATATGCAGCGATTGCTAATATTATTCGAATAGACTTTAGCATTGCAACTGGTGAAAAGGTTTCATCGTAATCCACACCGTGGACTTGCCTGTAACCTTTCGCAACCAATCTAGCTTTGAAAACTTCAAGTTTCCCATCCTTGTCCTTTTTCAGTTTGAAAACCCATTTGCTTCCAATGGCTTGATAGCCATCTGGCAAATCGACCAAATCCCATACTTGGTTTTCAGACATGGAGTCTAATTCAGATTGCATGGCTTCTTGCCATTGCTTGGAGCTAGGGCTCGTCATAGCTTGTTTGTAAGTCGCAGGTTCATCACTTTCAAGTAATAGAACGTCATAGCTCTCGTTCGTCAAAATACCTAAGTACCTTTCCGGTTGAGATCTATATCTTTGCGATCTACGCGGGGTAACATTTCTAGATTGACCATGATTCTCACTAGATTCTTCTAAAGATCTCTGAGTTTCATCCTGAATGTCATCTTGAGCATTCTCTAGAGTTTGTTGTTCGACTCGAATTTCTTCGAGGTCTACTTTTCTCCCACTTGTCATTTTGGAAATGTGATCTTTCTCCAAAAAGACACCATCTCGAGCAACAAACACTTTGTTCTCAGATGTATTGTAGAAGTAATACCCCTTTGTTTCCTTTGGATAGCCCACAAGGATACATTTGTCAGATTTTGGATGAAGTTTGTCTGAAATTAATCGTTTGACGTATACTTCACATCCCCAAATCTTAAGAAAAGACACATTTGGAGGCTTTCCAAACCATAATTCGTATGGAGTCTTTTCGACAGCTTTAGACGGAGCTCTATTTATAGTGAGTGCAGCTGTATTTAGTGCATGTCCCCAAAATTCTAATGGAAGTTCGGCCTGACTCATCATTGACCTGACCATGTCTAGCAAGGTTCTGTTCCTCTGTTCCGACACACCATTCCATTGTGGTGTTCCAGGAGGAGTCAATTCTGATAGAATTCCACATTCTTTCAGATGGTCATCAAATTCATAGCTCAGATATTCACCGCCTCTATCAGACCGCAGTGCCTTGATCTTCTTGCCTAATTGATTCTCTACTTCACTCTGAAATTCCTTGAATTTGTCAAAGGATTCAGACTTATGCTTCATTAGGTAGACATAACCATACCTACTGAAGTCATCAGTGAAAGTGATAAAGTAGCTGAAACCACCTCTAGCATTTGTACTCATTGGTCCACATACATCTGTATGGATTAAACCCAATAGTTCATTTGCTCTTTCTCCAACTTTAGAGAAAGGTTGCTTTGTCATTTTGCCAAGTAAACATGATTCGCATTTACCATAATCCTCTAAGTCAAATGGTTCTAGAATTCCTTCCTTTTGAAGTCTTTCTAAGCGTTTCAAGTTTATATGGCCTAATCGACAATGCCACAGATAGGTGAGATCTGAATCATCCTTTTTGGCCTTTTTGGTATTTATGTTATATACTTGTTTGTCGTGATCTAATAAATAAAGTCCATTGACTAATCTAGCAGATCCATAAAACATCTCTTTAAAATAAAACGAACAACTATTGTCTTTTATTAAAAAGGAAAATCCCTTAGCATCTAAGCAAGAAACTGAAATGATGTTTTTAGTAAGACTTGGAACATGGAAACATTCTTCCAGTTCCAAAACTAGCCCGGAGGGCAACGACAAATAGTAAGTTCCTACGGCTAATGCAGCAATCCGTGCTCCATTTCCCACTCGTAGGTCGACTTCACCCTTGCTTAACTTTCTACTTCTTCTTAGTCCCTGTGGATTGGAACATAAGTGTGAGCCACAACCTGTATCTAATACCCAAGAAGTTGAATTAGCAAGTATACAGTCTATAACGAAAATACCTGAAGATGGAACGACTGTTCCGTTCTTCTGATCTTCCTTTAGCTTTGGACATTCTCTTTTGTAATGGCCTATTCCATCACAATAAAGACAGCTTGATGTGGACTTGTCCTGCTTTGATTTAGCATTGCCCTTGGACTTTCCACCTTTCTTGAATGGTCTCTTTCTAGCCTTGAGTAAATCTTTGGCTTCACAGTCCAGTATTATTTCAGCCTTTCTGACAAGGTGAACAAATTCTGCAACTGTTTCTTCTCTTGGTTCACTTAGGTATAGTTGCTTGAAGCGACCAAACCCACTGTGTAGTGAATTGAGCAAGATAGAGACTGCCATCCTTTCGCTTATTGGTGTTCCTAGTAGACTTAGGCGATCAAAGTATGAACACATAAGATCCACATGGAACCTCAGTGGGACGCCTACCCTCTGTTTAGTGCGAAGGAGCTGAACATGTGTTTCTTGGACCTCCATCCTATAACACCTGTTGGGAGAACTAACCTTTAGCCCAGACATTGATTCAATCAACTCATGGACGTTCAGGTCCCTGTCCTCCGTACTTCCACGACAGATATCCCTCAGATTCTTGATGAGCGTAAAAGGTTCATAGGCTACAAACCTTCTAGCCCAATCATCAGGGATATTGTTCAGCATGAGACTCATAACCTTTTTGAGATCCGCATCCCAGGCGTAAAATCTCTCAGGGGTCATGTCTCTGGCATAGTAGCTTGGCATGGGATGTGATAGTACATACTCAAGTCCATTGAGTTTGACTATTTCAACTAGCTTAGCTTCCCATTCAAGAAAATTTGTCAGGTTCAGCTTGACCATAAGCTCAGAACCCATGATGATGTTTTGATTGTTGTTTGCCATATTAAAACTACAATTGAAAAGAATAAACAAATAAATAACCATTCACAGTTTCTCTTAATAAACTTAAATTCTAGCATACATGCATAATTCAATGTTTATTAAGCATTTTATTCAAGTTATGTGTTCCGGCAGGTGTGAATAAAATGATTCCAAGATCCTAAAATCATTGAAGAACTAAGCACAGTTTGTCGACTTAATCCTAGAACATCTTAGGTAAGCAAAAGCCTTTTGCTAATAGTCTAGAAACTATTCTTGGTTGATAGGTACGTCTAAGAACTTATTAGGTAAACCTATCGAATTTGCCACGACATAAAAGGACTCCTTACTTATATCGTTGAGTTTCACCAAAACTAACATGTACTCACAATTATTTGTGTACCTTGCCCCTTTAGGACCAATAAGTAACACCTCGCTGAGCGAAAACTATTACTAGATTGATGTAAAGGATATCCAAGCAAGTGTATATTTTGGCATGGCACCTTTTAACTCAATTTTTAAGTTTGGAACTTAAGGCTCTTACTATGTTGGTTAGATTTTAAGTGAACTAAAATCCTTAATCATGCAACATAATCAAGCTTTTGATCTCATGCATTTTAAGACATATTTAAAGCAATAAATAACTTAAAACATGCATAAGATATTTGTGATCTAGTATGGCCCGACTTCATCTTGAAGCTTTGACTTCAAAGTCCGTCTTGAAAATCTCCGTGGGAGGCACCATTTTCTTCAAATAGGATAAGTTATAACTAATTACAACTATTTGATGGTACGCAGACCATATTTGAATTGAAAAATAACTTTGGTGCTTTAGACCAATTACATTCAAATTAATGGTACGCAGACCATATTTTCTATCCTATTTGGGCCATACTAGTCACTTCATAACCTGCAAAACAGTACATATACAATATATACCATTCACCCATTCATTATCATGAATGGCCCACATAGCTGGTTAGTTAAAACACATTATGCATCACGTAAACATTTGCAGCAATTAATCAAGGTCACCAATAATCTACCAATTATTCAGTCCTTATTAATTCTAATCGAGTTGTTTTAACCTTAAGGATTTGTAGACCTAATCAAGAGTTTATGACTAAAAGCACTCCCACTCAAACCAATAAATTCATATGCTTTACTAATTTTTAAACATAAAATTGTATTTCTAGTCTAACCGGAAACATACAAATTTAATTAAAATTTAAAGCTCATATAAATTTATAATTGAATCCAAAAATTTAATTTTAATTTCAGTCACATTTAAATTAATTTATGATTTTAATTTTAGTAAAATAATTAGAATAAATGCCATTTATTATAATTATAATATTCAAAATTAAAATCCAAGAAATTAATTCAAATTATTAATTTTAAAATCAATTAAAATTACGTGAACTGAAATTTTCAAATTAAACATTCAAAAACGATCTAATCGAAACGCAAACATCCTACGCGTTGCACGCCCATGGGCTGTACGCACACAGCCATTGCTGGCCATGTGCGCGCAGCCCATGCGCTCGTTGCATAGCTGCTGCTGTCCCATACGCAAGCCTCCGCACAGCGCCCACCGCACGCGAGCTATCGCTCGCAGCGCGCGCGCGTTACCGCGCTCGCTGGTGCGCGAGATCGCTCGCTGGTGCGCGCGAGCCATCGCTCGCTGGGGCGCTGCATCGCTCGCTGGTGCGCGCGAGCCATCGCTCGCTGGCGCGCGAGATCGCTCGCTGCGCGCGCGCGAGCCATCGCTCGCTGGTGCGCGAGATCGCTCGCTGGTGCGCGCGAGCCATCGCTCGCTGGGGCGCGAGATCGCTCGCTGCGCGCGCGCGAGCCATCGCTCGCTGGTGCGCGACATCGCTCGCTGGGCGGGCGACGTCGCGCGCTGTGCGCGCGAGTGATGCTGTGCGCAGCGCTCGTGGCACGCGAGCTTGCGCTCGCTGCGCACGAGGTTGCGTGCTGTTGTGCGAGGCAGCGCGCGCTGTGGCGCAGCTCGCTTGCTGCCCACACGCGACTGCCTTGGCTCGCCCCTCGCCCATGCCCATCCGTTCATTGCTCGTGGCACACGACACAAGGCAGGGCTGCTGCCTTGCGCTCGTGCACTACGCCCTTGCTCATTGCATTCGTGCCGCACGGGCGACGAGCTCCCTTGCTCGTCGTCGCATGCCCGCATTATACAACACCCCTTAAGGGTAACACGAAGCGTCCATTGCTTCGTGCGTGCAAGTTATTTGAATGAATCGCATAAAAATTTAAAATTTATATTTAAAATTAATGACAAATTAATAAATAATATTAATTTCATAATTTTAGGGCGAAAAATCGAAAATTTATTATCCAATTGATTTCCGATTGATATGGATTCAAGTCTAGGTCATAAAAATTTAAAATTTATCGTAAATTTACAATTTTTATGGTGGTTTTTAATCATAGGTTTCTAATTAAATTACAATTAATTATGAAAATCAAATTAATTCTAAATTATTCTAATTTTCAACAAATTAATCATAATTACAAATTAGATTGCATAATTAACAAGACTAGGCATTCAAACTTGTTAAACATATGCAGTAGGTCAATCAAAAATTCAAGATTTATCAACAAGAATCGCAAATATTTAATTTAACATCTTAAATTTACGAAATTTTGCATCCGAAAAACTAAAACCTTCGAAAAGTCATAGTTAGGCTTCGAATTTGAGAATTCTGGGTTCGGCAGAAAAATACTATTTTTGTCAAAATTTTAGAATGCCTTTTACATGCGGAATTGACACAAAAATCACTCAATTCGGATGAGTAATGAAGAAACTGCCGAAAAACTGCGTACATATAATTAAATAAACGCAATTTGCAATTAATTAACAATTACGAAAATTAATCACCCCTTTTAATTCTTGCAAATTTGTAATATTTAACCATGTTCATGCAATTTAGATTATGAAAATAATAAGGGGCTCGTGATACCACTGTTAGGTTATGATACATATGACATTTACATAAATCATGCGGAAACAACCATTAACCCAGGAAACATATTATTTACACATAATCATTTAGCATAGTTTAGATGCATACTCTTTGTTGCGTGCCTTCCCTAGCTGCGCCCGAACCGAACAAGAACAAGTCTTTTAGGACTCCAAGTGTCGTCCCTCCGTAGAAAGTCCACAGCACGTCCGGATCCGCCTTAAGATTGACCAACTAGAATCGCCCTTAAGGTACTCAGAAAATTCGGCACTTTTGGGGCAAGATGGGTGTTTGAATTTTTTCTCAAAAAAAACTCACTTTTGAATACTTTGAAACTTGTATATAAATTATGACCCCTAGGCCTTTATTTATAGAGTTATGGAAAAGGAATCGTAATCCTAGTAGGATGCGAATTAATTGGAATTAGAATTCTACATGAATTCTACTTAATCAATTTATCCAATAGGAATAGACATTTAATCATACACTGACTCTTGCAGATTCAGGAATCTCGCATGAGCTCAAACTCACACACACACGGCAGCCACAAGGGCTGCCCACGCATGCGAGCAGCAGCCCACGCAGCGCGGCCCACGCATGCGCGGCCTTGTGCGCGCTGGGCTGTGGCGTGCGTGCTTGCTGGGCGATGGCCTGGCTTCGTGCTGGGCCTTCGTCCGGCAGGCCTCGTCCGATGCTAATTCGTACGATACGCTTCCGATTAAATTTCCATTTCCGGAATCTATTTCCGATACGAACAATATTTAATATTTCCGATTCCGGAATTAATTTCCGTTTCGAACAAATATTTAATATTTCCGTTTCCGGAATTATTTTCCGATTCCGGAGTATTCATTTCTTGCCTGTGACGATCTTAGCTCCCACTGAAACCAAGATCCGTCGGTTCCGAATATTCATAGATGGAGTATTTAATGCCATTAAATACTTGATCCGTTTACGTACTATTTGTGTGACCCTACGGGTTCAGTCAAGAGTAAGCTGTGGATTAATATCATTAATTCCACTTGAACTGAAGCGGCCTCTAGCTAGGCATTCAGCTCACTTGATCTCACTGAATTATTAACTTGTTAATTAATACTGAACCGCATTTATTAGACTTAACATAGAATGCATACTTGGACCAAGGGCATTATTTCCTTCACATGTATCATATGATGAGAAGGATTCGATTTATTTGTAACAAAGGAGCCCCGAAAAGGGGAGAAAGAACTAAAGTTACGGGGTGTAAGGTGTTTGTAGATGCGCGGCTAGAGAATGACATGATGGTAATCAAGCATTGTGATTTGTCTCACAATCATGATCTTTATCCGGATCACACCCGGCTAATGGCGAACTATCGATGTATTGATGAACAATCTTTTCAAAAGATGGTTTTGAATGATGCAGCTGGGATATCTTTGAATAAGAGCTTTAACTCGCTTGTGATTGGGAGTGGAGGACATGCAAATGTATCATACAATCACCGCGACCTGAGAAATGCAGTGAACTTGGAACGTAGGCGTACCATTTTTGGATGTGATGCAGCTGCTGTTGAAGCACACTTTAAGAAAATGCATGAATTCAATAAAGACTTCTACAGTGCAATCCAAACGGATAAAGAAGGGAAGCTCTTGAACGTTTTCTGGGCTAATGCAAGGTGCAGGGCACAATACAAAGATTTTGGAGATATTATCACATTTGATACAACTTTCCTATGCAACAGGTAAGATACATGTATCCTACATGATATATATTTTTTGAAAAAACACAATTTTAACATTTACGGGATCATTAATGTTTTATAAACAGTTATAATTTTTATTTTTTTGAAAAAAAGTTGAACATAGCATCTGTATTTAAAATACATTAGATTATCATTTATAGGATGATTTATGTTTATTAATTAAAATGGATTAAGTTACAATTTATAGGATCGTATTAGTATCATTTATGTTTCATAAACTTCTTTTTCATTTAAAACACATCATATTTTATTTTAGAGGATCATTTGTATTTATTAAATATTGAACATAGCTTCTGTATTTAAAATACGAATGATTATCATTTATAGGATGATTTATGTTTATTATTGAAAATGGATTAAGTTATAATTTATAGGATCGTATTAGTATCATTTATGTTTCATAAACTTCTTTTTCATTTAAAACACATCATATTTTATTTTGAAGGATCATTTGTATTTAATAAATATTGAACGTAGCATCTGTATTTAAAATACATTAGATTATCATTTATAGGATATGTTTATTAATGAAAATGGATTAAGTTACAATTTATAGAATCGTGTTAGTATCATTTATGTTTCATAAACTTATTTTTCATTTAAAACACATCATATGTTAATTTAAAGGATCATTTTATATTTACTAAACATTGACGTTGTTGATTGGATAAGTAACAACAATGATGCGAATAATATATCTTTTAACTTTATTTATCAGGTACAAAATGCCTTTTGCTCCTTTTATTGGTTGCAATCATCACGGTTCATCAATCGTCCTTGGTGCTGCCCTAATAACCTACAAGGATGCAGAATCATTTGTTTGGGTATTCGAACAATGGCTGCAGTGTATGGGAAAAACCCCAATGGGCATCATCATCGATCAGTGTAAGGCTATTGGAAAGGCAGTCCGGACTGCATTTCCTGGTGTGCCGCATAGGTTATGTGTTTGGCATATTATGCAGAATGCAAGCAGAAACTTGGGCAAATATTCGAGCTGGAAAGAAATAGATAAAGATTTTCAAGTAGTCGTGCACGACACACTGACCATCGAAGAATTTGATGATGCATGGAAATCCATGGTTATGAAATTTGGGTTACAGAACGACAAATGGATAAATGAAACTTATCGTATTCGGGCCAGTTGGGCCCCTGGTTATTGGCGGAGCTCATTTTGGGCTGGAATGTCATCATCACAACGGAGTGAAGGAATGAACCGCTTTTTCAAAACATATGTAGGCTTAAACACGTGTTTGATACAATTCATGAAGCAATTTGAGGCAGCTCTTAGAGGAAAAGTGGAAGAGGAAAAGAAGTTACATCTCGACTCACAAAATAAACCATATACTTATAACAACACCCTAATTGCGGAGGTAGTGTTCTGCAAGGCATACACCAATACAAAGTTTAAAGAGGTGAGGGGTGAGGTGATGGGTCTGACGCACACAAATATTGTGAGTACTGGCCGTGACGGCACAAAATTCTTATATGATGCGGTGGAGAAGATCCCAATCCCCGTACATAAAGCAAAGCAGAAGACTTTTCAGGTTACCATTGACAAAGAAATGGGTGAGTTTACTTGCTCATGTATGCTTTTTGAGTTTCGGGGAATTTTGTGCAGGCACATCATTCGTGCGATTCATTGTGTGGATGTCAACTCTATACCTGATAAGTACATTTTGACTAGATGGAGGAAAAACGTAGTTAGGGATTACGAGAGTATCAAGGTTGAGTATTATGACCCAAATGACTCAACCCAAGTGAAAAACAGTAGGGAGGTAGCAAAACGGAACAACTACATTTCTACGTTGGCACTGCACAACAGTGAGACACTCTCGATTTTTATGGAAGCCACTGAAAAAATGCGTGAGAGTCTCGAAGATACAATTGGTATTAAGAGGACTGATGGTGATGATTTTATGGACTGGTGGGACCCTTCGAGTAAGAGGGTGTTTGGCCGCCGTAGGATAAGGCCAAAGGAAAACAATAAACAACACCTCGAACGCTCCGCAGTGCCAGTTGAAGGGGCCAGTAAAGATCCGATAGACCAAAGAGGCAAAGGTAGGGCTCAAGAGAAAAGGAAAAAGCACCCAGCTGAGAAAAAAACAAGGAAAAGGCGAAAAAATGTTGTGCACGACACAGACGAGGATATGGACGAGGTATGATCTTTTAATTCCATTCGTTAGACTACACCTAAAATAAAGAAAATAAATTGTAGTCCATCAAAATATATCATTCTAGTTTTTGTGATGTTACAATATTATATACATAATCTATTTATGCTAGCTAATTTTTTCATAGAAAAGGGTTTATGTTCTTCATTCTTGTTTTTAAAGATTAATTATTGTATATATAGAATCTTTTTCTGTTATTATATGTATATATAGAGTTTATTTTATATTTTATACAAGTACGACGAGAATATTGTGGTACAAATACTAATACAAAGTATAGAAATCATAATATTGCATAACATATTATTCTGTTTTTTTGATTGAATTTTCTCTTTTGTGTTCGATTTTGCAAAGGAGAATGATGAGGCATTGCCAAATGGAGAACAAGGCCATGTTGATGCTGGTAGAAGTGCTGGTGTAACTGATTCTTACTACTGGATATCAATATTACGGCGGAAATTTTATCAATCCGGGATACAATCCTAACTTTTTCGCACCCAGCAGCAGTAATTATCGTCCGAATATATATCTGAACCAGTAACCACTTGGAAGAGGTTATCCCAACTTCAGCGTGAGGAATCCGCAACAGCTTTCACAGTTATACATGTCGCAAGGATCAAACCAATATTCAGCTATGCGTCCAGGCTTTTGACAATATTTACATTATCATGTTTTGATGTACTGGATATTTTAGTTGACAACTGCGTTTTGGAATCACCATTATCTAGCTATACCATTTTCCTTCTTTTGATTTTACAAGTGTTGTTGTGTTAGTTTTTATAATTTACATTATCATGTTTTGATGTACTGAATATTTTTGTTGACTACTGTGTTTTGGAATCACCATCATCTAGCTATATTATCATGATTGTTGTTTTAATAGGATCACTTTTATTAAGAAGTGATCAAATGTTGCAACTAATACGTCTTGTAGTCTTGTCACAATGGGCACCACAATGCTACCTAATTTTTCAGTTTATTTCCATGTGTTCCAAGCTTCCCTAAGGTAGCTTTTTTTTGTTGAAGGTATTATATGATGTTATAAGATCATATTTGTTAATATGGTATCATACAATAAACTACCAATTACACAGAATAGTGTAAAAATATATATGTTTCACATAACAAGCACAAGAACAGTAAAGCTATACGTTTTTTTTTTTTATTCTTGAGGCGAATAGTAGCTTTAAGTTTATTGAATATCATATTAAACCTGAATAGTAAGCGTTTTTTTTATTCTTGACGCGAATAGTAGCTTTAAGTTTATTGAATATCATATTAAACACGAAGGGTTTCATGTTCGATGTATTTCATTAAGTTGGAGAATATAGTTCGTGAAGGTGGTATCATTCCAAGCGTTCAATCTTCATGAACTTTTTTTTAAAAAAAAAGGGTTAAGTGTGAATTAGTCAAAATATTTTATTTAAAAAAGATGTTTAAAAGTTTTTATCTTATAACTTTTTTAAAAAATCGGTTAACAAAATACAACATGATTTTAGTTTCTTTGAAAGGGTTTGTAGTACATAGGATAAATAAAAGCCATAATGATTGTGGTTTTATCGATTTTGATTTCGTCATGTAAATATTAATCCCATAAATATGTGATATAAAAAAAAAATATTATATGAAAAAAATTCCTAATTTGAAATTTTATTATGAATTTTATTTATAAGTGGGGGGCAGTGAGAATAAATTATATGCACGTTTGAAACTATTTTAATTTTGATCAAAGTTGCACTAATTTTTTGGAGGGGTATATTCTACGTAAAATCTATTTTGTTTTAAAAGGATCAAACAATATTTAGATAGGGAAAAAAACGTAAAAAATGTATTTGATTTCTTTATGTAAATATTGATCCCATAAAACATGTGATATTAAAAAAAAACAAAATCCTAAGGTCTTGTTAGGATTCGAACCTTGGTGTTCTATGAAGTTTAGGAAGTGTTCAAGTAACCAATATGACAAAGGGGTATCAGCACGTCTAGTTTGCAATACAAATTAATTTGACCATTCAAATACGGATTCTTTTAAAAAGGATGATCCCATAAACTAGTGTACTGATTTTAAAAATAAAAAATTGCTCATGTTGCATGCATGGGTATCAACACGTCTATAGTTTAAACATAAATTCTTTTCATCTATTTAAAATTATGATTTTATTTGTTTTTTGATGTACTTAAAATTGGAGGTGATTCCACGACATCATAATTCATATTAAAGTAGATGGTTTAAGTTGTTATCGTATTTTATGGAAGTATCATTGCAAAATCATCTGTTACGATGGCATTAGTTTAGAAAATTTTATAAGCGTTTTTATACAATAGGATTATTATGACCACACATTTTCCTATAATACAATACAATAATAAAATAAGTCGTGAAGGCTTGGCAAATGAATTAACTTCGCCACTTGAGTATTTACCACATGTTATAGATATGTTGAATTATGAACCCAAGTTCGATTCGTAATGCACAAAAAGGGGAACTGGGAGAAAATAGTTTTATTTTTATTTTTATTTATTTTGTTAATAATAAAATTTATATTTGAGGAGTTCATGTTTGAATTTGTGGGAGCATTACAAGTTTATACACAAACTTCTTATTAACTTCATTTGTTAATCCTTCATATAAAAATTTTCATAGCTTACTATGTTGTGCTGATACCCCCTGCTAAATTGGTTACTTAATCATCTCTTCACTACGGTAAACCCGTGTTCGATCCTACTGAATAGTTAAAAAAAAAATCCTCTTTTTTTCTATCTGGTTTTTTTTCTATCTGGTTTTTTTACTTCTGGTTTTATGTGAGAGAGTATATTTTATTCAAACTCTAAAATCAAAATACATTTGTGAGTATCTTTTATTCAATTTATAGAATCATAAACATAACTCATACGATTTCATGTAGCTTCAACATCCCATTGTCACTTAACTAAACAAAGCAGTCATTGTCACTAACAATTCATCATTTCCAGTTTCGAAAAGTCGAATAATAACACATTACATATCTAGTTCTCTTCTACACCTTCTTACACCCAGTATATCACAATTGAAACTAATTAAATCTTAATAAAACAAAATGAAACTCTCTTGGTAATTTCATCAAACATGTTATATGCATTATTAAACACATGGAAGTTTCACCTCATTGAGATAGTTACAAGCTTCGAAAATGGCGGAAAATATAAAGATAAATAGAAATTCATAGTGGGAAAAATAATCACATAATTTAAATTCACTTTAGAAATAAAAACCAGAAATATTTTCTTTGCTTTGCAGTTCCTCTTCAAATGAAAGATGAAAGTTCCTCTTCAAATGAAAGATGAAAGTTCCTCTTCAATGGAAAACCAAAGGTGAAAATGAAAGTTGATGTGAAAGATGAAAGTTGAGGTGAAAATTGTTTTGGCGCAAAAACGAAAATGTGTATGTTGGCGCAATTACATATCTCCCGCTCAAGAGAACAGAATGGCGCAAATCAGTGAAAAAAATTGCCGCCCAAAATATTATTTTCACAAAGCTTTTCCCTCTCTTTTTTTAGTGGGATTTGTGAGGTGGCAAAATTTAACAGGTGGTGTGCAAGATACCTTTGCACACCATGTATATCCCTAGCCTTTTCCCTAATTTATTTATATATACGACGTAGAATTTAGTGCCTACCTCTTTGTTTTCTTGAATTCACCTTTCTTTGTCCTTTTCAAACTTTGTTGATTAACTATTTAACTGTCATTAATTAGTCCCCTACTCTCTGTTTTTCTTTTCCCTGTATGTCTCACTTCAAAAAGTATTCCCTCAAATGATTATACACAGAATAAAGTTTTAATTAAATTGTAAATTTTATTTTATTTTCATCTTCAAATTAATTTCATCTTACTAAACTATTACAAACCAAATGATTCCTACCTCACTTTATTATACTACTTTTTACATTCACCCATTTTTCTATAGTCTTGTCTTTTATTAAAGCTTAACTTAAATTGGTTGGCAAGCTAATTAATCATAAGTAATCAATAGTAGTGCTTGTACTATATTCTATTATTAATCATAATTAAGCAACTTCAATTATAACACTTTGAAACACAATCACTTTGCCCATCTATACTAATATATTAAAAGGCGTTTTGAAGAACGTATACGTGTCACGTAGACCTCTCCTTATTACGCCACGTCATCACTAATTAACATCATGACACGTCATTACAACCAAAAAACATCTAACAAGGATCGAACACCAAACGTCTTTGTTAAAAGTTATACTTCTTACCATCTTAACCAACTACAACTTATGTAATATCTTTTCATATAAGCCTATATATTCCTTTTACAATTAAAAAAATACATTGAATAAAAGTGAATGCAAAAAAAAAGAATGATTACTTAATTCATAAATGTACAATTATTACTTTGAAAAAAAGGATCCGACTTTGTTTAGATTTTTGGATGTGGGGTTTAATCGGAGAAGTTGTTGATCGATCACTAATCTTATATCACCACCGTAATTTGATGATGACATCATCTCTACGTACACATATTTTTCTAAAAAAAAATCCCGAATAAAAGTCAAAACCCGGGACACCGCCCGAGTTACATACTAGTTATAACTAAATCCATGCATAAGCATGCGTTTATAAACGGTCTATAAAACCAAGTATTACTTCGTACGTCGTAGTTGGTAACGTAACTTTTTCATAAAATTATTACTGATAATTCGACACATGCACCCTAGTGGTTATGTTTTCCACATCTTATTTTTACTTATTTTAAGTGTAATATGTTTAGATAAGTTCTCAAAAATATACGTATGAAGCTAAAAAAAATCACATATGTATAAGACTCTGTTTCTAATACAAGTTCAGGTAAGAATTAGTTCAAGTATAATACTTCATACGTTCATTTTTATTCGCAATATTGGTCACTTTTACGTATGTCAATGAAAAACTTTAATCATTAATATCTTTAATTTACTTTTAAAAAAAAGTTGATATTTTGATCTCCCTCCGTATTTATTTAAGAGATACACTTGGGCGGGTACGGGTATTAAGAAAAAAAATTGAATGAAATAAAGTAATAAAACAAGTGAGGTTGAGTAGATATTTTAATAAGAAAAACAAGTGGGGACCATGTCATTTTAGGGAGTGGGAAGTGGGGTTGAGGTGTAGATATATTATTTAATTAGATGGTGGGGTTGATAAGTTACTAAAAATGACAAGTGTATTTCTTAAATAAATACGGCCGGAAAAGGCAAGTGTATCCCTTAAATAAATACAGATGGAGTAATACACATTGAGAGAATCTAACAAGATCCTACATAACTATGTTTTATCTTACATATAAATCACTAGCAGTAGTCAAAGTAATATGTAAATAGTGTAAAAAGTCAAAATTTTGCGAGTATTAAAAAAGGGAGAATATAAGTTCTATAATGTGAGTTCAAGGCTAGTAAGTAAGCTCATAGCTCTATTCCTCTTATTTTCACTTATTTCATGTGTGATAGATTTAGACAAGATAACTTCACGGCTATATATATTTCAGATAATATAAATCAGGGCAAAAATGTTCAGATGATATAAGTCCGAGGTTATGGAAGTTCATGTCAAGAGAACACTAATTAAGCGACTATATATACATTACTACATTAGGGTGACTTCTACTTCTTACATTATTTGATCCAACTGGTTGATCTCCGATGAACCCGTTTTGATATAGTAACCTAGGCTTGTTTAACTGTTAGATCATGCATAGTGATATGTTAGTTGGGTATGACCGTATGAGGTAAGTGATGTATGCCAATTACTAACTGTCAGAAACAGTCTTTTACAAAAACTTGTCTATTTTAATTTATCTTATTTAGACTTATTTTCTCTAAAATAAGTAATGATAAGTACAAATTCGACGTTGCAAATTAAAGACTTAATTGTATGTCAATTTGTTACTGTCAAACCACATGTCATGTCACTATCTTTCTAAACACCTATCTAATTAGCTGACTAATCATTAAACATAGTCTAACAGTTAGACAAGTGGAGTATTAGATAGTATTAAATTATGGTATGAGACTAATTGAATAATAAGCTGAACAAAATTAAAAGACTTTAATAATAGTCATAGATTGTTAGGTTAACCCCAAGAAAAAAAAAAATCCGCACCAAAGTGGGCAAGGTCGGCTAACTCAGGGTAGACTAATTAAGTCGGTAATTTTTCCATTTTGTTAGGAGTAGAACATTATTTAGTCCACCACAAGTTCATTAGTCATCAAAATTTCACTCCACTACAATTTTGACCACTGTACATGTTTATATAAGTCATGCGTATAAAATATTCATATACTCCGTATATAGTTGCTTAATTGTCTGAGACGATATGGCGGACTACTTCGGATAATAATACTTTCGGAGATGGTGGGGAACTTATCTTGTGACTTGAAGGTCATAGGTTTGAGTCCTATATATCAAATGCGAAATGATTTAGAGTGATTAAAACGAAAATCTGTGTAGCTGGACTGGTTAACACGTGATACATGCTGGTTCAGTAGGGTTTCTTCTTCTTAATAAAACTAAATTTAAAAAAAAAAAAAAAACTTTCTCTATATATTACACCATGTTGACTTTTAACTACACTTCTTATGAATAAGTAATAACTACGAACATTAGGTTCTAGTCACGTAATTTCATTCATCTGAATTAATTGAACTATACTTCTTATGTATTTGATCCTCTCCTTTACTTTAGTTCTAAATTGTACTTAGATTATACTACCTCCGTTTCAGAAAGTTTTTTACGCTTTGAAAAACGTGTCCAAAGTATAAAAATTTTGACTGTAAATTCTCACCATTATATCATTCAAAACGTTACATGTAAGATCTTGTTAGATTGGTATCGGGGATGTATTTTCAGAATATCAAATTTTTATAATTTTTTCACATACGAAATTGGATATATTAGTAGTTAAATATTGCATTGAAGTCTGTGCAAATAGTAACGGTAAAGATCTTTTTAAAACAGATGAGTAGTACGTACCAATCTCCGAATTTAAACTACTATTAAATATCGTTATTCAATCATAGACTATATCGATTTCATTTAAGTTAGTTTATAGTATTAAGTATCTGCTATTCAATCATAGAATCAATTTCGATTAAGCTGAATACACATAGTATTCCGCACTTGATTATCGGAACTTAGTCAAAATTGTTGTGATTGGTAGTATACTTGGTACTAAATACTACAGTATGTTGTTGGATTTCTTTTATTTTATGGGAGGACAAAATATAGTTGGAAATTAGGAGTACGAAAGAAGAGGGAAATTATGTATGGGAACACGTGTTGTTCACATGGTAGCCAGATTTTGAAACACGGTTTGATATACATAGCTGATTAGCTGGCAATTGCGCCTTGCCCACTAGTATGATGCTAATTAATTGACTATTTACAAACATTTGGAATACTACGTACTAATTAGGTCATTAAATTTATTTACTAACCTTTTCAGATTTTATTTGTTTAAACTGAGAATATTATTAATCAACGATATGCACTCTATAATAATTTGATTCACCTTTGGTTTATATAGGAAACGTTACCTACATACTTAAACGACTAAATAAAATAAAATAGACGTAAATATTAAAACGTTCGTTCTATAAACTAACACATACTTTAGATTCCTAAACATCCTAGAATACTAGTCCGATCAATTTGGAACTTATGGTTGGCCCACCAAAGAATATAAATATCATAGAATATCACATTCTTTTTTCTTTTTTTTATATATATATAACCTTTGCCTTCAAAAACAATTCCTGTATTAATAATTTCATCACAATATTTTATTTTATTTACCTCTGCAGATGAGTATTTTTTAGAGTATTTTTCAACTCTAAAACAATTATAATTAGTTCCTTACGCTAGAATATCAAAAAAAACTAGAATTAATATTATTCTTACTATCCGAGAGTTGAAGTAACGTAACTCTATTTGAAAAAAGAAGTTGTTATATGAAGACGGGCAACGCTCTAGTAAACTTTTAATTAACGATATATATTTAAGGATGACAATGTTAACTCTATTGTCACTCCTAGTAATAAAGGTTCAACTTTCAAGAGAAAGTATGAAACAATTGGATTTTGTGATCATGCATGTCTCGATCAGCTCCTATATACTGTAAAAGTGATTTAAAATTGTGTTTAAGAGTTCTTCTTAAAACAAACTTCACCTACGAGATATTATATCGATCAAATATAAATTCAATATATTCATAGGTAAAATATAAATAATAAGTGAGTTTTTAGTGAACCTAAAGGGTGAAAACAAAAACCAAACATCATCATCAATGATATGGAATCAACAATTTAAGTAAGCTACATAACCTAAGAGTTAGTTATGTGTTACACTCCTACATTTACTCCCCAAATCAACAAACTACTTAAAATCAATTGACTTTCAATATTCTAATTAACATATTGTTATAATTTATATACCTCTCTTGACAATCAAATAAAAAAAAATTATAAAAAAAAAACTGATTTGTTTATAAACAAAAAAACTAAAATAAAATAAATAAAAGCATACACCATATTAGTGAACTAGTGGTCTCCACCCAACCCCCTAATTTCTCTCTCCTCTCTTTTTATTTTATTTTTTTTAACGAAATTTTATTTTAAATTTTATTTAATAATTTTCTCTCACTTCCCTTCTCTCCTTTAAATCTCTCAACTCTTCCCCTCATTCATTCTTCAGGGCTCAATGATTCACCATTCCCTCATAAAATCCTGAGCCCTTTTTATTTTATACAAAATAATAAATAAAAATAAAAATTGAAAGAAATTAACAAATTTTGCAGCATTATTTACACTAAAACAATGGCGTTTTCATCACAAGACCTTAGCAAAGGCACAAAGCTAGAGAGGTACAATAGCTACTTACGGCGCGTGAACCACACTAAGCTATTAGCCGCCTCGTCGAAGCTGTTATTCCGCGTTACTCTCCTGGTGGCGCTCCTCCTCGTATTCTTCTTTACACTGAATTACCCTATTGGCGGTGGTAGTGGCGGCGATGGTGAGAATACGGCTATTCACGCCACCAGCAAGTTCTTCCAATCGGGTTTTTACGGGTCTGGCGCAGCTTGGGAGAAACAGGTGCGTCAGTCCTCCACCCCGCACCGCCCTAACGGATTCTCGGTGCTCGTTACTGGCGCCGCTGGTTTTGTCGGTTCTCATTGCGCCGTCGCCCTTAAAAAACGGGGCGACGGAGTACTTGGACTCGACAACTTTAACAGCTACTATGACCCGTCACTTAAACGGGCCAGGCAGAAGTTACTGTCAAGGTAAATATTCCATTTTTGACATTATTTTTTGCACTTTATTCTTATTTTCTTGTTAAAAAAAGAAAAATAGGATAATAATCTCATAACAGCATATAACAAGAATATTTGATTGATTCTTATTTGATCATATTGAATTTTTATTTTTACTTTTACCCTGCAATAATTCAATAATACACCACTTTTTATTCAAAAAAATAATTCAAAGGCCAATATGAAAAACAAAGATCTTAGAAAATTTCAACTCGTTAAAAAAAAAATGGAGACCCTAATGTTGTGGGGAACTTATGTCGAGTGTAAATTAGTTGCAATCAGTGAAAATCAGTAATCTATCTCATACTCCTTCCGCAATCATGTTCTAATTTCTATTTTTTTTTTTTTATGGTAATGCACATCTTTTATGGAGTATTTGCATATGTCTTAAATAAATATAGCATATAAAAATTTAATATTATTAAAGTATTTGTTGAGACGAATCAAACAAGAGCTCATATTATTATTATTATTATTATTATTATTATTATGCTGTAAATATTGTCAAAATTTTAAATTGGAACATAATTACCGAGTACTACTACAAAAACACTGTCAAATGTTTGGGAGGACTCCTAATGTGTCGGTTGCAACTTGCAAGTGTTGATACAAAGTGTTATTGGTTTAGGTCCAAATTCAACGCGTTATATTTGTTATAATTATATTATTTTGTTATTAATAATTTGTATTTCTAAATTTGTATTTTTGTTGATTATTGTATACAGAAACCAGATCTTTATAGTAGAAGCAGATCTAAATGACACCCCAATGTTGAACAAGTTGTTTGACATAGTCCCCTTCACCCATGTGCTCCACCTTGCGGCCCAAGCCGGGGTCCGTTACGCTATGAAGAACCCTCAATCGTACGTTCAATCGAACATTGCCGGTTATATCAACCTCTTAGAGGTGGCTAAAGCCGCGGTTCCGCAACCGGCTATAGTTTGGGCCTCGTCGAGTTCTGTTTATGGGCTTAATAAGGATAATCCGTTCTCGGAAACGGACCGGACTGATCAACCCGCTAGCCTTTATGCTGCCACTAAAAAGGCCGGGGAGGAGATAGCCCATACTTATAATCACATTTATGGGCTTTCCCTTACTGGGCTTAGGTTCTTTACTGTTTACGGGCCGTGGGGTAGGCCCGATATGGCTTACTTCTTTTTTACCAAGGACATTTTGCAAGGGAAGCCCATTAGCATTTACAAGACCCATGACGGGACCGAGGTGGCACGTGACTTCACGTACATCGATGATATCGTGAAGGGATGCCTCGGGGCTCTCGACACGGCGGAGAAGAGTACCGGGAGTGGCGGCAAGAAGCGTGGGCCGGCCCAATTGAGGGTTTACAACTTGGGAAACACTAGCCCTGTGGGAGTTGGAAGACTAGTGTCTATCTTGGAAGGATTGTTAAATGTGAAAGCTAAGAAACATGTGATCACAATGCCAAGGAATGGAGATGTGCCTTTCACCCATGCTAATGTTACCTTGGCCCGTAAAGATTTCTCGTACAAGCCCACCACGGATTTGGCTACCGGGCTAAGGAAGTTTGTCAAGTGGTATGTCGGGTACTATGGGGTCCAACCAAAATTAAAAAAGGAAACTCCCTCTGATACCGAATGATTAATGATTAAAAAATCATTATCGTTGTCGTCGTCATCATGGTTATACACTTCAATAGTTCACAATCAAGAACATGGGTACCTCTTATTTTTATTTTTTTTACCATTTAGATTTTTTATTCAATTGCTTGGGGGATGAATGATGTTGTACTATAGATATAGAAACTTTTAATTGTCCATATTATATAAGATAAATTATTATTACTTACTATTTTTATTATTATTTATAGGAAAAAGTTTGAGGACAGATAAGTGTAGATCATGGAGAGGTAATAATGGAATTTGGATCTTATTATGGAATGATCTACTTCAAAAGTGGAGTCGGTCATAAACCAAAAATTATCTTCTATTGTTCAAGTTCTTGTTCTTAATTACTATTCTTCTATTATTATACTGAGTACGGAATACTCCGTACTTCTTATCATTTCTTCGGCTCAATGTCCACGTTATTACGATCTTCCGAACTCTAAAAATGTATTGTGATTCTGATACATAAAATTCTACGTAAGTACGTACGAAGTATAATTAAAGCATACATATTATGTAAGTACGTACTCCCTCTGTCCCTTAATTCTCTCGTACCGTTTGACTTTTTGTACTATTCCCATAATTTACTTTAACTGTATTTTATTTTTATTATATAAAAATAAATATTAGTATATAATATATTATTAGCTTCATCTTAACATATATTTTCAAAATATTAATAGTTTTATAAGTTTTTATAATATGTAGTTAAAGATATTCATGGTGAAAGTTACGCATTGACAAAGGTATTCAGTTAAAACGGTGCGATATTAAGGGACGAATTTAGTATAATTTAAGCATATTACAGTTATAGATATGGTTTATACTTCGTATGTTGTTACCCCTAACTTTTTTTTCTTTTTAAATATTGGCCTTTCCAAAAGTGCCAATTGTTTTGGTAATGATTAATCGGTAAACGTAGTGGCAGCTTTTTGAGTGATGAGGAGAATAAATTGTTGATTGCCAATAAGTCAAAACAAGATTGTCTTATTAGATCACCGACACTAATTAAGTAGTTAAGGTAGAAACTAGAAAGTTAATTCGTATTTTTATTACTCTAAATATAATCTCATCAGATTCAATCTTCCTTCTTAGGGAATATTTGAAATTGGGGAGATGAATATTTTATTGTAGTTGAACTGATACATGTAATAATTTTAATTTTAAATAAGAGGTCAAGAAACTTAAGGTCACTATTAGAACTGTATATAGTATTTTTGTTGTTACGATATGTACTTAAAATTGAAATTTACTTTTGTATTATTAGGTGATTCGGATTATTTATCGAAATAAATTATGATCTTTAAATTATTGTGGAAAATCATGAAAGTATATAATAAATCTTGTTTAGACACTATTTAAAGGATGTTTAAAGCACAATAACATCAAAATGTATGTAGTTATTGTTCATAGAGAAACATTTTTTTCTTTGTCAATGGGCCTAGTGAACTTTAATAAAGTAAAATGAAGGGGACCAAACAGCACTATCAGGTAAGCTAAAGTTGTGACTTATCTTAAACTTAGATAGGAAAATAAGTTAGTTTTTGCTTTTTTATATTATAAAATAAGGTTAAAAAATATTATCATAAAACCCTCTTCTTGAGTATGACAACTAATTTATCGGACTATGAAGAAACGAGAGGAACAACGTGTTATTACTGGTGTGCATAAAAGAAATCACAAAGTGTACGTACTTGCTATCTAATTTGGTTCTCGGAAGATATGTCGTATTCTCCGATACTCACGACTTTTATAGAAGTGCCTTTATGTCGGTGGTGATTAATTGTCCTCTCATTTGAATGCATGGTTTGTATTATTGTACAGTTAATATTTGAAACTAGCTAGCAAAAGAATTTATGAAGTTCAATTTGAAGGGCAAATTGAGTGAGATTGTAAGAGTTGAGTCATTGAGTGGTCATGTAGTGACATTTAAGTCAAACTTCTTAAATTCGATACAGCTCATATTCTCATATAAATCTGGATAGCTTAAGAATATTACTTTTTAATGTGATTTTGTAGGGTTCCAGTGTGATAACACGATCATATGCTTCATTTATTTATTTTTATTTTTATAAAAAATAATATTACAAATAAATAATTACAAATTACAAATAAGGGATTAGAACATACTGTAACAACTTTGACAACTACAGCAATGTATAAAAGTTAATATATTACTGATAACGTATATATATTTAGACTAATCCAATAACAATTTACATAATAACATTCATTACTTGAATATTTATTTTGATAGTAAAAACATGTGAGAAATCTAAAATTTATTACACAAATGAAAAAATTCGGGTTTATTTTCCTCTTCGTTTTGGCAATTAAGAATTATATGCGTGCACTAACTTTTACTCTATACATGTTTGTGTTATCTTGTTCAACTCGTCTCCTATCATATCTTTTGATTTTACTTAATTGTCAGACCTGTTCAGTTATCTATTATATTAGTTGGACAGTAAGTGAATGGCGTTAAACGTGGTACACAAATTTACCAACTGTCAAAGGATCTTATATATACAAGAATTTATAGGGCTAGTTTAACCTTGTGAAAGTGCTTAGTAAATAACCACTAACTGATTGATACTAAATTTTAATTAGGTTGGAATGAACAAAATTTGTTATCTGATACAACCGGTTGTACAAAAATCGTCTGATTGGCTGTGGTTTTTAAATGAGAAAAAGAAAGGGACGAAAAGGTAGGGTGATGGGCAAATAGCGGTGCTGCGGTGGGATATTGCTTTATTGTCAAGCTTCATTGGAAAGGTTCATGTGTCTCCTAAACCCCATGTTCAATTCTTTGCACTTTCTAGTTTCTAATAACTCAATGTAACGCAAAAAGCTCAATGTGAAATTAATTAATTAATTAATTAACATAGATTATATTTTATTTCGACAGCTTGTCTTAGAGGGCAAGTCTAAGGTTGGATTAAAATTTACTGGCGAGTTGATCTGAGAGGGATATCGGTATGAATGTGTCTTTTATCTTACCTACCTAAATAAAACTTGATGGATACATAAAGGGTGTTTGATTGGAGTGATTTAGGCCGAAAAAAAGAGATTTGATTTCTCAAACCTGAAAGTGTTTGGTTTAGAGAGGAATGAAAGGAAGATTTAAGTTCCAAATAGCTAAATTCGAAAAGTTGCTTGTAACGTACGTAGTATGTGTTTTATGGAAGTGAGGTTTGTGAATGCAGTGAACCAGTGGTGATATCACTAATTCTCTCCTCAAAAGGTCTTGCGCGCACAAGGTGTACAATAAATTTATTGTACACCAAGATAACTTTAACTATTTTTTTTGTAACTTTAACTTAGTTTTGCTTAACTTTTATATTAGTAAAAAAAAATTGATAGATTAATATTTTAAAAGGTTAAATTATTAATTTTATACATTATTAGTGATTTTGAAGAAATAAGTTTTACTAAAATGAAAAAATTTATCACTTAAAAATAGATAACTTTTACATATATATGCTTAACTTTTAAGCATTTTGAGTTAACTTTTACTCCGGTGTACAATATTTATTGTACACCCATTGTAAATAAGAATTTGTGTTCTCTCCTAAGCTAACAAACTAACTAATATATACCATTATGCGAATTGTTCAACCCAAAATACAAATTTATCGAAGTATGTATATTTAAGAAAACTTCTGAATAATTCACGTAAATGATCAACCTAGGAGTGAAAGTTCGGTTTTCGGTTTGGATTAAGGCACAAACCGAACTAATTCGGTTTTCATTTTTTGAAACCGAATCCAAACCAAATAACCTTTTAATCCAAACCAAACCAAACCAGATTTTTAATTTTCAGTCCCATTCAAACCATAAAATCGAATTTTCATGGGCATTTCATTTGGGCCTATATTATACCTGATTTTAGCCAATATTTGGGCCCTTATTACACTTTTTAGCCGAGGTTCTGTTTATTTGGTTTTAGTTCAGTTTATTCGATTTCAAACATTGCAGTACAATCCAAACCATAAAACCAATTTTTAAAAAAATCTCATTTAAAACCGAACCGAATAGAAAAAAAACGTAACCGAATTTCTTATTCGGTTCGGTTCGATTTTCGGTTTTTTTCTACCAAACTTTCACCCCTAGATCAACCTTATATAATGTGACGGATTCAAACCCTAAACAAACGTGGTTAGTTTTCATTACCATTACAATAACCAGTATAGTAATTTCCTAATTTTTTAATATGTGTACAATTATTTAATTAACTTGTACTAAGAAGTAAGAACAAATACTTAATTCCTTGTTTGACTAGAATATAATTGCTTCGAAATTTTCAAACTCCAAATTGTAAGCCAAGAAAAAAAGAATCATAGTATAACATGGTCTGGTCAGGATCTGCATCAAACATCATGCAAGAATGCAACAAACTTTAATTAGAGTTTTGTAATTTATTTAATTTGATTTAATGGTCAACTGTTTATATTTATGACACTCTAATCTCTATGTATATATTCGATTTGTGCACATAAACATATTCCTCCTTTTTAACTTCATTTCTTTTCGGAGACGTCATTAGTTATTTCATTAAAAAATAGAAATGATTTGTGTCAATTGAATGGTATTTTTGTGATGTTAATGAGGGAATTTTAAGGTTGTTGGCAATAACAATTGCGTAACATACGTGAAAGACTCTTGTATTATTGTGTTATATCATAGAGTAAAATGTGTTCTCTCTCCTTTTCTAAACAATAATATTTGTCTCATGATAAAATATGAAATGTTATAATTAATTATTCAGAAACAATCGAAAAAAAAAAGTGTCACGAGTACTATGAACAAAGAGAGTAGCAAATTTCTCAATTTCGCCAAATTTTCCCTGTGGGGACAAGATTTGTCATCCATTATAATGAAATATCTTCAGCTAAGTCCTTGTTCTTTTGGGTTGAAATTTCTTGAAATTAAATTAAATTAATAACTGAAATGAAATTAAATTAAATTAATTAAACTAAAATTAAATTAAATTAAATTAACTGAAATATAAAAATAATGATAATAATAATATTTAATACTCCCTCCGCTCTGGAATACTCGCCCTAGTTTGACCAGTACAAAGTAAAAGCAATTTAATGGACTTATTATTTAATTAGATGGTAGTTGATAGTGGAGTATTTTTAATATAGTTAGTGGGGAAAAAAATGTCAAATTTTTGAGGGAAGGGGGTGGGGAGTATGCGACCACAAAATAAATTATGAGAGGGAGGTGGGGGTGAGGGAGAGAAATGATATAACATTGGTAAATGCAGGTCATTTATAGAAACAGAGCGAATATTAAAGGACGACTTTATAAGAAAAGCTGGGCAAATACTAAGGGACTGAGGGAATAGTCGATAGTAATAATATAATTATTAAAATTAATAGTAATAATAATATAATCAATACTCCATTGCATACTCCATAATAAATATTATTATAAATTAATAATGCGGAGTAACAATAATAGTAATACTCCGTAGTAATAACAGTAATTATTATTATTATTATTATTATTATTATTATGGGAAACCACCAAAACGTTACAAGCTTAACAAGCTACAAAGATCAAGTAAACTACAAGAAGTTGGTGGGGAGCCGAGATACAATCTGGGCCCCCACTCCTCTAGCTATGGCGAACCCGATCCTGCTGAAAATGTGGGCAGCTGCCCGCGCCCCTATGTCTTGAGCCCTGGAGTACGTCTGGACCCGTTTCAGCAACGAAACAGCCCCTTTCTCTAACTCCCCAAAAGAAGAGAAGGAAAAAGGAAAGAAACCGTAACCCAAAGCCCTACAACGTGCCGCATACTTAACCTGCTTCCGCTGCGCAGCAACCGCCACAACCCGACCCGGAACGAAGTCTGACAACCCAGATTGCGTCATAGGTGAAGACCCAGTCAAGTCAACACACACATCTACACCGCCATGTTAGGTTATGATACATATGACAATTCATAAATCATGCGAAAAAACCATAAACCCAGGAAAACATATTATTTACACATAATCATTTAGCATAGATTAGATGCATACTCTTTGTTGCGTGCCTTCCCTAGCTGCGCCCGAACCGAACAAGAACAAGTCTTTAGGACTCCAAGTGTCGTCCCTCCGTAGATAGTCCACAGCACGTCCGGATCCGCCTTAAGATTGACCAACTAGAATCGCCCTTAAGGTACTAGAAAATTTCGGCAATTTGAGCAAGATGTGTGTTTGAATTTTCTCTCAAAAACTCACTTTGAAACTTGTGTTATAAATTGTGAGCCCTAGCCTCATATTTATAGCGGTATGGAAAGGGAATCGAAATCCTATTCAGATACAAATTAATCAAACCTAGAATCCTACAAGAACTCTAATTTAATTCATTTATCAAATAGAATTAGGAATTTAATCATTAACCGAACTCTGCATGTTTTAGGAAACGTGCACGAACACAAACACTTGCACACACACGCACGACAGCCACGATGGGCCTCATGCGTGCGCGCGAGCAGCAGCCCACTCAGCGCCCGCGCGCGCTGCGCGCTGCGCACGCTGTGCGCGCTGTGCGCTGCGCGTGCTGTGCGCGCTGTGCGCTGCGCGTGCTGTGCGCGCTGTGCGCGCTGTGCGCTGCGCGTGCTGTGCGCGCTGTGCGCGCTGCGCGCTGCGCGCAGCCTGCTGGGCCTGGCCTTGCTGTTTGTGCGGCGCGCTTGGCTTGCTGGGCGATGGCCTGGCTTCGTGCTGGGCCTCGTCCGGCAGGCCTCGTCCGATGCTTATTCGTACGATGCGCTTCCGATTAAATTTTCCGATTCCGGAATTCATTTCCGATACGAACAATATTTAATATTTCCGATTCCGGAATTAATTTCCGTTTCGAACAAATATTTAATATTTCCGTTTCCGGAATTATTTTCCGATTCCGGTAATATTTCCGATTCTGACAATATTTCCGTTTCCGGCAATATTTCCGATTCTGGCAATATTTCCATTTCCGATAATATTTTCCGATACGTACCATGTTTCCGTTTCCGGCAACATCTACGACTTGGATAATATTTATATTTCCGATACGATCCATATTTCCGTTTCCGGCAATATCATCGTTTCCGGAGTATTCATTTCTTGCCTGTGACGATCTTAGCTCCCACTGAAACCAAGATCCGTCGGTTCCGAATATTCATAGATAGAGTATCTAATGCCATTAGATACTTGATCCGTTTACGTACTATTTGTGTGACCCTACGGGTTCAGTCAAGAGTAAGCTGTGGATTAATATCATTAATTCCACTTGAACTGAAGCGGCCTCTAGCTAGGCATTCAGCTCACTTGATCTCACTGAATTATTAACTTGTCAATTAATACTGAACCGCATTTATTAGACTTAACATAGAATGCATACTTGGACCAAGGGCATTATTTCCTTCAGTCTCCCACTTGTCCTTAGGGACAAGTGTGCATTTCCTAATTCCTTTGTCGCTCGATGCTTGCTCTTGAACATAAGGTAAGAGTTGTCATCCTTATTATGTCCAGAGGCGTTCCTCGGTTTCAGAGTTCAACTGATCAAATAAACAGATAATCATAGCCTATGATTCATCCGAGCACGGCCATGCATTTCACAGTTTCTAGCTCTCCGAGTGGCCTTGTACAACTTTTAAGCATCTCATCCCGATTTATGGGAGGACAATCCCAATCTTGCGATCTTGAGATTAGACTTCGTTTGATAGGTGATTACCTGAGCGTTGCCTTTATAGCCTCCTTTTACGGTGCGACGGTTGGTCAACGTCAAAGCAACCAGTTCTCAAACAAGTAATCTCAAATCACTCAGGTATTGAGGATTTAGTGTCTAATAATTTAATGAAATTTACTTATGACAGACTTTCATCTCTTACAGTAAAGTTTCATAGGTCTTGTCCGATACTAGTCTTCCCAAAGTAAGTATCTATGCAAATGATTATGACATTGCCATGTCCACATAGTTCAAGAAACAGAACTACTAGTCATCTTGCATTCTAATCGTCTAACGTTTTCTATGCGTCCAATTTTATAGAAAACTCCGACTAGGGACCATTTTCAACCTTTGACATTCAAGTTCACTTGATAGACATTTCTTAGTCACAGGACTGGTCCTGACAGTCTATCTTGAATATATCGTCAAATTGAAGGGACTCATCATTTAATACTAAACCAAGATTAAATGGAATATGAAAATACATTTCATATATGATAAATGTTCAACCCCAATGTTTTTATAACCATGGGCCTCAAACCCATCTTCTAAAACAATTCATGGAATTCAAAGCTATGCTTGATTTCCAGTGCTACAACGTGAGTGTTGCTTCTCACTTGTTGCATAGGTTTAGTTATCATGCTTTGCCAATCTTAATATCCTTTTCATCGAATGTTCTTCGAGATATGATGATAAGATCTTTTCGAGTTTGTTTATTATGTGATCTAGTCTTTCTTACTTCGATGGTGGTTTTATCATTTTGCAATGAAGAACCATCAAGTTAGCAGACGTTTTTCTTGCTTCAAGAGTGGTTCTACGCATTTTTCAATGAAGAACCATCAAGCCAGCAGATAGGTGATCTACCCAAGTTCAGTGAAGAACTTTAAACAACCCTGTTTTATTGCTTCTTAGGCAATAATTACTTTTACTTCAACTGTATAGGTTGCTAGTGATGCTTTATTTGGATTTACCTATCCAGGCAGTTCATAGATATGTGGAAGATTCTCCAACTATATCTTAGAACATAGAAATTATTATTTTAATTTCCCACGCAACAACTCATGGTCTCCAACCCATGTTGCCATTTTCAAAACACGATGCTCTATAGCTCGTCCTTATCAATGGTTAACTCCAAAGGGTCTTGCTTGATCCTTTGCCAGTGTTTATGCGTGTAGCATCAATATTTAGCATATCTTTATTTCCTTGAATCAAGAACTATTCCTATGTACCATTTCAAGTACCATAAGTATTCTTGATCTCAATCTAGTTGATCTTCACTTAGATCAATAGAGATTGGTATATGTTCGTCATGCCTAAAGTCATACGATACGTTTTTGGCGATCCTCATATTATATCATACATGATAAATTATTTTGCAGAATAATTCCCAATTGAATTCTATTCATGTAACTTTAGCTTATCTAGTTTCAGTAGATACTAAATTCAACTAAATTCTTTGACATATAATATAGGTTTAATAATCTCATTTAGACTCTTTGATGTTTAACTTAGTAAATGCTTATACATAGTTCAAACATCCTTTACTTAGATTTATTCATATGGGTCGAATGTCTCCAATGGAGTCTTTCGTGTTTGATTTAGTAAATGCCATTACTTAATCCAAAACAATATCATAAGATCTTTGTAAATAGACCCAGTATGTACTAAGTTTCGCCATGGTCCATCATTGATGAATAATTTCAAATCTAAGTTATTAGCATTTGAATGTTATTTCACAATAGAGAGATATGTGTGTGATACACATAGGACCAATTAAGTTTTATGTACTCCCACTAAACTTCTTATATATCTATAAGAATCATGTATATTTTATGAAACTAAAATACTTATTAGCTTCACTAAAATACAATTCCAATTCCCAATTGCTTGCTTAAATCTGTACTTAGATTTTATAAACTAGCTTTTCTTTTCAAGCATTTATTTGGATCCACAAATCCTATGACATACCATGTACATAGTTTTCTTCCAACATTTGATTGAGGAATATGTTTTGTCATCCAATTGCCATATGTACCAATATGCAATCATTGCTTGATTTATAGACTTGAGCATTACGATTATGCATGAGGTTTCAACACAATCCATGTCATGAATTTGCTTGTAACCTTTAGCAACTAATCTAGCTTTGCGTGTGGACACAATTTCATGTTTGATGGTTTTTATCCTTAAAACAAACTTGCAACCAATAGATGTGAAACTATTCTTGCAAATCAACAAAATTTTAATTTTGTCATCAAAACATTGAGTATGTTTTATGGCCTCTAACCATTTAAACATATAGTCTATATATGGCCTCTAACCATTTTAGGGAATCTATATTTCGTCATAGCTTTCTTACAAGTCACAAACTCATTAATCTATATGATAATAGTTTGACTGCAAGTTGTAGATTTCTTCACTATTTAATAGAAGAATCTCATAGTTTCATTGACCTGATCTCTATGTTTCTTCACTATCTAATAGAAGAATCTCATAGTTTCAGTGACTTGAATTCTATGCCTACTTGGGTATAGAACATCAAACAATAGAATATCAATAGCCACTTGAAAGTCCTTTGAATATTCTGTTCTCCTTGAAGCACTTGTAAAGTCTTCTAAGAGATGTCTATTCTTTAAAGCCACTTCTAAAGTCTTTAAAGAATAAGTTCGGATTTTCTGAAGCACTTCGAAAAGCCTCCGGAATGTCCGTTTATGTTTGTTGTTCGCCTCGAAGACTTTCGAGGTCTATTTTCTCCCACTTGTCATTTTGGAAACGAGTCTCCAAAAGGACATTATTTCGAGCAAACAAACATTATGTTCTCAAAAATTCGTGGTAGAAACAATACCCTTGTGTCTCATCACAATGAAACATATATCTATACTTGGGCCTTAGTTTGTCGAATAACAAACACTAAGCTCCCACTGAGTTTAGCAACTCTCTAGATATATATTATCGAAAAGATATTCTGAAATTTCTTTTCTATAGCTTTGACGAATTTAGTTTAGTTTGGTGGTAGTTGAGCATTTTGTTTTAGAAATTATAGGAAAAGTCTTTATGATTCATCATTGATCGAATCAAGTACTATTTGACTTCGATTATTCCAACTACGATATGCCATATCTTATGGACCTAGATTGTGAAATTACAACACACAATCATTGATGATCATATTTGGTCTCAAGTAATCATCAACATGATCTAACCTAGATCTTTATGATTTCTTGCCAAGTGGATTTTATACTTCTGAACCTTGGAACTACCCAAACAGATTCAACTTATATCACATTTGAGTCAATAAACCTATATTCACTCAAATCCATGTGAAATAATAAAGTCATAAAATCTTTCTTTAGCTTTGAACTCTATCGTCTAGGCGTTCTAACAATAGTTCATATCTTTTGTTACTTTCAACAAGTAAGACTAGCTTGTCTTAAGTTGATCTAGAAATCAACCAACTTTTAAAAGTCCATTAAAATAGAGCTTTTGAATGTTAACTTGTTGATATGGTCTAAGCAACAATGCCAAAGATTAGTGGAACTCAAATCAAGGGGTTGATTTGAACCTAGTAAAGTTCTTTAAAGAGTTGTTTGTTTTAATCAAGCATATTGACTCATTCCGTAAATGACCATTTCATTCAAATAAACAAACAAACAAGCATTGTTTTTGTTCTTCTGAATGTGAGTCTTTCTGTGTTTGAGGCAGAGATTTAGGTATGCTGATTATGGAACAAAATAGCCATTTAGTTCCAGCCTTTGAAAGGACTTAAAACAAACTAGATGACCCTACAACTAATGTAGCATTGCCATGCTTCATTTCCCACTTGTAGGTCATTAGTGTATCCTAGCTTCCATTGTTTGAGTTATTACCGAAGTAAGAACCTCAAGCGGTATATGATACCAAGGAAGTTTGATTGCTAGGTCACTTCTCTTTAAACATTAACTTTTAGGTAGAAACGGAATCGTAAATTCCTTTCATTTGTTCCTCGTTTTCCTATTTCTTGTACCCTTTCTTACAGTCTTAAGAATTGAATTCTTTAGTGTTGACTTTTATACTTTGTTAGACATGTCCAATGTCACCAACAAGGTTCTTTACCATTTTAATTTATGTTGAATATTTTGTTTCAACTAGATGATCTTACCAGAAGCTTCTAAAGTTCTCTAAGTATCGATCTATTCGAATGTCTAGGGACTAGACTCATTCGAGAAATAAATGGACAAAGATATTAGGTTGTTAACCATTGGTAAGGCTGAGCGTTTAAACTCAATGCTTTATGATCTCAAAACTACATTGTATTTTGAATTCACAAGCACCAATTGGTTTGCCATTTGATTTTGATATTCGAAAACAACCATAAAAGTCTATATAAGAAACGTACATTTTAAATTGCTCACTTTCTCTCTTTTCCGTGAATCGTTCTTGGATTCACTACCAATCGAGGAAATTTACTGTTACCTTTCTAAAAGGATTTATTGCAGTGCAAGATATTTAATTATAAACAATAATTAAAACATACATTGAAGCATGCAAAGTCTAAACATTTATCATGAATAATAACTTGAAATTAAAGCAACCATGCAATTCAAACAAGTTATTAGCATTTTATTCGATTTTATTGTTCCGGCAGGTGTGAATAAAATGATTCCAAGATCCTAAAATCATTGAAGAACTAAGCACAGTTTGTCGACTTAATCCTAAAACATCTTAGGTAAGCAAAAGCCTTTTGCTAATAGTCTAGAAACTACTCTTGGTTGATAGGTACGTCTAAGAACTTGTTAGGTAAACCTATCGATTTTGCCACGACATAAAAGGACTCCTTACTTATATCGTTGAGTTTCACCAAAACTAACATGTACTCACAATTATTTGTGTACCTTGCCCCTTTAGGACCAATAAGTAACACCTCGCTGAGCGAAAACTATTACTAGATTGATGTAAAGGATATCCAAGCAAGTGTATATTTTGGCATGGCACCTTTTAACTCAATTTTTAAGTTTGGAACTTAAGGCTCTTACTATGTTGGTTAGATTTTAAGTGAACTAAAATCCTTAATCATGCAACATAATCAAGCTTTTGATCTCATGCATTTTAAGACATATTTAAAACAATAAATAACTTAAAACATGCATAAGATATTTGTGATCTAGTATGGCCCGACTTCATCTTGAAGCTTTGACTTCAAAGTCCGTCTTGAAAATCTCCGTGGGAGGCACCATTTTCTTCAAATAGGATAAGCTATAACTAATTACAACTATTTGATGGTTCGCAGACCATATTTGAATTGAAAAATAACTTTGGTACTTTAGACCAATTACATTCAAATTAATGGTACGCAGACCATATTTTCTATCCTATTTGGGCCATACTAGTCACTTCATAACCTGCAAAACAGTACATATACAATATATACCATTCACCCATTCATTATCATGAATGGCCCACATAGCTGGTTAGTAAAACACATTATGCATCACGTAAACATTTGCAGCAATTAATCAAGGGCACCAATAATCTACCAATTATTCAGTCCTTATTAATTCTAATCAAGTTGTTTTAACCTTAAGGATTTGTAGACCTAATCAAGAGTTTATGACTAAAAAGCGCTTCTACTTAAACCAATAAATTCATATGCTTTACCAATTTTAAACATAAAAATGTATTTCTAGTCCAACCGGAAACATACAAATTTAATTAAAATTTAAAGCTCATATCAATTTATAATTGAATCCAAAAATTTAATTTAATTTCAGTCGTATTTAAATTAATTCATGATTTTAATTTTAGTAAAATAATTAGAATAAATAACATTTATTATAATTATAATATTCAAAATTAAAATCCAAGAAAATAATTCAAATTATTAATTTTAAAATTAATTAAAATTACGTGAACTGAAATTTTCAAATTAAACATTCAAAACGATCTAATCGTAACGCAAACACCCTACGCGTTGCACGCCCATGGGCCGTACGCACACAGCCATTGCTGGCCATGTGCGCGCAGCCCATGCGCTCCTCGCATAGCTGCTGCTTCCCTATCGCAAGCCTCCGCACGCATTGGTGCTCGCTGCGCGCGCCAGCGCTCATCGCACGCGAGCTATCGCTCGCAGTGCGCGCGCGCGACATCGCTCGCTGGGCGCGCGAGCCATCGCTCGCTGGGCGCGCGACATCGCTCGCTGGGCGCGCGACATTGCTCGCTGTGCGCGCGAGCCATCGCTCGCTGGGGCGCGACATCGCTCGCTGGGCGGGCGACATCGCTCGCTGTGCGCGCGAGTAATGCTGGGCGCAGCGCTCGTGGCACGCGAGCTTGCGCTCGCTGCGCGCGAGGCTGCGCGCTCTTGTGCGAGGCAGCGCGCGTTGTGGCGCAGCTCGCTTGCTGCCCACACGCGACTGCCTTGGCTCGCTCTTCGCCCATGCCCATTCGTTCATTGCTCGTGGCACACGACACAAGGCAGGGCTGCTGCCTTGTGCTCGTGCACTACGCCCTTGCTCATTGCATTCGTGCCGCACGGGCGACGAGCTCCCTTGCTCGTCGTCGCATGCCCGCATTATACAACACCCCTTAAGGGTAACACGAAGCGTCCATTGCTTTGTGCGTGCAAGTTATATGAACGAATCGCATAAAAATTTAAAATTTATATTTAAAATTAATGACAAATTAATAAATAATATTAATTTCATAATTTTAGGGCGAAAAATCGAAAATTTATTATCCAATTGATTTCCGATTGATATGGATTCAAGTCTAGGTCATAAAAATTTAAAATTTATCGTAAATTTATAATTTTTATGGTGGTTTTTAATCATAGGTTTCTAATTAAATTACAATTAATTATGAAAATCAAATTAATTCTAAATTATTCTAATTTTCAACAAATTAATCATAATTACAAATTAGATTGCATAATTAACAAGACTAGGCATTCAAACTTGTTAAACATATGCAGTAGGTCAATCAAAAATTCAAGATTTATCAACAAGAATTGCAAATATTTAATTTAACATCTTAAATTTACGAAATTTTGCATTCGAAAAACTAAAACCTTCGAAAAGTCATAGTTAGGCTTCGAATTTGAGAATTCTGGGTTCGGCAGAAAAATACTAATTTTGTCAAAATTTTAGAATGCCTTTTACATGCGGAATTGACACAAAAATTACTCAATTCGGATGAGTAACGAAGAAACTGCCGAAAAACTGCGTACGTATAATTAAATAAACGCAATTTGCAATTAATTAACAATTACGAAAATTAATCACCCCTTTTAATTCTTGCAAATTTGTAATATTTAACCATGTTCATGCAATTTAGATTATGAAAATAATAAGGGGCTCGTGATACCACTGTTAGGTTATGATACATATGACAATTCATAAATCATGCGAAAAAAACCATAAACCCAGGAAAACATATTATTTACACATAATCATTTAGCATAGATTAGATGCATACTCTTTGTTGCGTGCCTTCCCTAGCTGCGCCCGAACCGAACAAGAACAAGTCTTTAGGACTCCAAGTGTCGTCCCTCCGTAGATAGTCCACAGCACGTCCGGATCCGCCTTAAGATTGACCAACTAGAATCGCCCTTAAGGTACTAGAAAATTTCGGCAATTTGAGCAAGATGTGTGTTTGAATTTTCTCTCAAAAACTCACTTTGAATACTTTGAAACTTGTGTTATAAATTGTGAGCCCTAGCCTCATATTTATAGCGGTATGGAAAGGGAATCGAAATCCTATTCAGATACAAATTAATCAAACCTAGAATCCTACAAGAACTCTAATTTAATTAATTTATCAAATAGAATTAGGAATTTAATCATTAACCGAACTCTGCATGTTTTAGGAAACGTGCACGAACACAAACACTTGCACACACACGCACGACAGCCACGATGGGCCTCATGCGTGCGCGCGAGCAGCAGCCCACTCAGCGCCCGCGCGCGCTGCGCGCTGCGCACGCTGTGCGCGCTGTGCGCTGCGCGTGCTGTGCGCGCTGTGCGCGCTGCGCGCTGCGCGCAGCCTGCTGGGCCTGGCCTTGCTGTTTGTGCGGCGCGCTTGGCTTGCTGGGCGATGGCCTGGCTTCGTGCTGGGCCTCGTCCGGCAGGCCTCGTCCGATGCTTATTCGTACGATGCGCTTCCGATTAAATTTTTCGATTCCGGAATTCATTTCCGATACGAACAATATTTAATATTTCCGATTCCGGAATTAATTTCCGTTTCGAACAAATATTTAATATTTCCGTTTCCGGAATTATTTTCCGATTCCGGTAATATTTCCGATTCTGACAATATTTCCGTTTCCGGCAATATTTCCGATTCTGGCAATATTTCCATTTCCGATAATATTTTCCGATACGTACCATGTTTCCGTTTCCGGCAACATCTACGACTTGGATAATATTTATATTTCCGATACGATCCATATTTCCGTTTCCGGCAATATCATCGTTTCCGGAGTATTCATTTCTTGCCTGTGACGATCTTAGCTCCCACTGAAACCAAGATCCGTCGGTTCCGAATATTCATAGATAGAGTATCTAATGCCATTAGATACTTGATCCGTTTACGTACTATTTGTGTGACCCTACGGGTTCAGTCAAGAGTAAGCTGTGGATTAATATCATTAATTCCACTTGAACTGAAGCGGCCTCTAGCTAGGCATTCAGCTCACTTGATCTCACTGAATTATTAACTTGTCAATTAATACTGAACCGCGTTTATTAGACTTAACATAGAATGCATACTTGGACCAAGGGCATTATTTCCTTCACGCCATCCCAAGAATAAAGCAATATATCTGCAGGACGAAGAGCTCCATCACTCTCACTAGTCAGCCCAACATCAACCTCCTTACGAGCAGAAATCCCCGACCGATAGCAAATATCCAAAAGGGTATCACGAACAACATTATGTCGATGTTTGATACCCACAATCCCAGCACAAGACACGGCATGATCCCCATAAATGTCCCCGTCGAAAACCCGAGAGCAAGCAGAACACGGCGTCGCATCAGAGAACAACGGAATACCCAACCGATAGCAAAGAACCGAACGATAAGTCTTACCGTTCATAGTCTGGCCTAACCCCGAGATGGGGACTGCCCGCAACCAAGCTGAGGAGTGATCCCCCTGCTGAGATTTCCATAGGGCAACAAGACGTGAAGATAAGGAGTAGGCGGATTCCGCATCAGCAATAACCTTCGTGAAATATATGTCTGCCAATTTCTTCATGAGTCTGGGGGCAGCGATCTCACTAGGGCTACGCATAAGGTCGGTCTCCACGGTCCTGTTGAAAAGACCAAGAGCATCATCAAAGGCCGGTCCCGGACCTTCAACACCTGAAAGCCGAAGAAGCAAATCCTGCAAACCAGAAGACTGCAAACGGGATGCAAGAAAAGCATAATGCCGAACATCACCAGCTGAATAAACACCCAATCCTCCATAAGAATAAGGCAAGGTGGCAAGGCGCCATTGCCAGTCACCGAACCCAGGTCCCGAAGCAACCACGATGCGCTCTAAAGAAGCCCGCAGAGCCACATCAAAAGATAATTGGGCCGCTTCGAAAAGATGAGGCGAACAAGTGCGCATAGCAAAGTATAGTTTAGAAACTCCAGTACACGCACGAAGAAGCAACAACTCACACTGGGGATCATTAAGCTTGGCTACAGCATCCATCAACACAACAGTCTTCGACACACGCTGCGAAACAACCGCCTTACAAAAAGAGGAATCCGTACTGACTGGGCCACCAAGCAACTTAACACCAAGCTCAGGACGAGCAATATCCGTAGGAAAGACACCCTCTAGACGACAACGTGGGTCCTCCGAAGGCCAGAAAACCTCCGTCTTCTCAACATTAACATGGAGACCTAAACGAGGACCCTCTTCCAAAATCAACTCCAAGACCTGCCCAACCACCAAAGTGTCACCAACAATAGTGCCATCGTCCAAGTACCATGCCTGAAAAGATAGATCAAATGAGTCTCGAATTCGACACACCAATGGATGTAGAACCAGAGAAAAAAGCAAAGGGCCGAGAGGATCCCCTTGCTGCACACCCTGACAAGACCACAAGGTATGCTCCCCATAATACAGCCGCGCTGGAGAAGAGTAGCAGAATTCAACCCAACGCGAAAGAGCAGGACAATGGAGCCGAACCTCACGCAACAAAGCCGATCGATCAACTAAATTGAAAGCATTCTGAAAATCCACCAATAACATAGATAGGCCAACATCGGCCCCACGAGCCTCAACCAACCGATTGACAGCATGGAGAATGGCCTCACCACCTGCTGGAACCCCAACTCCAAACTGCAGACCTCCAAAGTAGTTTCCTAAACGCGGACCAATCAAAGCAGCCCCGACCTTAGAAACAAGGCGCCTCCAAATAGTACCCACAGCAATAGGCCGAACACCCCCACCAGGCTTAACCAATGGCGTAAGAGGAGCACTAGCAATGTATTCTCCAAGCTCAGCGGGACACTTTCCAGCAAGAAAGAGATTAACTACCTGAGTGATAGCATCCACCAACTCATCAGAAACAGCTACAGCAGCACAACCCAAGCAATCCAAAAGGTGCTGAGCACGCAAGCCATCTCTACCGCACGAAGTACCACGCGGAAAGCCCATAATCTGCTCCAAAACAACAGCGGAGAAAGCAGAAAGGTGATGATCAACAGGGATATCCGGTAAGGTAGGGACCGGAACAGAAGGGTGCTTTGCTTGTAAATCTGCAAGAGTAGCATCATCGTAAGGGGCAAGACCTGAGGAAGAAAGGACCCGAACGGCAGCAGTGTAGTGACCGTCAGAAATCTTTCTCTTGCATTGCTTAATATTACGCTCCGTCAAATCATGGTCATCGTCAACATCCAATAGAGAGGGAGACACGCTAGCCAATGTGTCTATGACAAGTTGCTCAGAACCGCCAGGCACACCCCAAGAACGAATAGCAGAGGTGATACACTCCTCCTGTTGCCGCCGCCTAACACCGGAGGAACACTCACGATTACTCCGTGGTGAAAAAGTCTTGAGGACACAAAGAGGTAACACGAGCAACTGAACCCAACAAGCGATGTCATCTGGTCTGCAAATCACCTTATCAAGCGCCCCTTTCAGAACTCGCGAAAAACCCAAACGACATTTGGGAGGGATGGATTTCACAGAACGCAACCGCTTAGACCATAAAGTGTCCAGAAGAGCAACATCAAAAGAAAAATATTGTTCTCGAGACGCATCAGAAGTAGAGAGCTCGGAAGCAGGAGCTTGAGGTTTTTGAATACCGTAGAGAGTAAAACGAATAGTACCATCCCCAGAATCAGGTGGGTCCACAAAAACCGTACTAGAACCACTGCCATGCCGACACCTAATACGATGAGTATGCGTCTTGAAACAATCTCCACATAACCAAATTCCCATACGACGAAAGGTAACCTCAGCCGAAGTAAAAACCTGCAAATTGGTAGTAAGGGACTGACGGGTTACATCCCGCACATCAGAGCAACAATGGCGATCCCGTAAGTGAGTGATCAGAGAACTCCTTACCAAACCACGCCCACCGCCATCCTGGCACCCGCTAAGACCCACAAAAGGGCAATGAAACTTCTCCACGGTAGCCGCCATATCAAAGCACGTCAACAACTGGACAAAACAGGAAGAAAACAAAATGAACCCCACACAAAGCACCCTTTATGTCCAAAATGAACCCAGATGAACCCCTGCAAATGTACCAACCCCCAGCACCAAAATGTAACAACCCCTACAATTGTAACAACTCCTGCACCAAGATGAAACAACAAAATTGCCGGAACTGCTGGACAAAGAGCCAAAGCAAAACTGAACTGCAGGACAAAGAGCCAAAGCAAAACTGAACTGCAGGACAAAGAACCAAAATTGCCGTTAAACTGAATTGCTGCAAAACAGAACACGCTGCCGAACAACCCACGAAACGGTAAACTGTCGAACAACCCACAATGCACCGCAAAACGGTAAACTGCCGAACAACCCACGTAATCGCCGGACTCAAAATCCACCACGCTGCCCTAACAGCACCACCCACCTGAATGCCGCCAACAACCACTCGAAAACCGTCGCCTGAAAACAGCACCAAATACTCGAAAACCGCACCAAAACTGCAGCAAATACTCGAAAACCGCCTGAGAAAGTGGACCGAAACCAAGACCACCACGCCTGAGACCCGCCTGGAAACTGCCGGTGAACCTTCACCGCACGTAATCGTCACCTGAAACCCGCAATAACCGCCCAGTATTGCAATGAATTATTCGCCGAACACTTGCACCAAACACTTGCTCCAAAAACCTTCGTGGGATCGCTGAACCACCGATAAACTCGCCGTAATCTGGTATCGATGTTGCCGGAAATGGACAACCTAAACCTGCGCCCGAACCCCCTGTGATACGCCTGAGAATTGCACTGAAAATGTCGACCAAAACCGCTGAAAATTCTCCTGAGAACTGCACCTATAACCGCCGAATACCTTTGCGGGAACGCTGAACCGCCGTGGAACCACCGCCGGATAACACTAAACGTCGCGGGGTAGCACTAAACGTCGCCGGAGAAGATGGCGAGGAACACCATCGTGCCCTAATCGCCCTACTAGAGAGAATTTGTTATTATTATTATTATTATTATTATTACTATGGAAAACAGCAAAATATTACAAGCTTAACAAGCTACCAAGATCAAGTGAACTACAAGAAGTTGGAGGGGAGCCGAGATACAATCTGGGCCCCCACTCCTCTAGCTATGGCGAACCCAATCCTGCTGAAAATGTGGGCAGCTGCCCGCGCCCCAATGTCCTGCGCTCTGGAGTACGTCTGGACCCGCTTCAGCAAAGAAACAGCCCCTTTCTCTAATTCCCCAAAAGAAGAGAAGGAAAAAGGAAAGAAACCGTAACCCAAAGCCCTACAACGTGCCGCATACTTATCCTGCTTCCGCTGCGCTGCAACCGCCACAACCCGACCCGAAACGAAGCCTGACAACCCAGATTGCGTCATAGGGGAAGACCCAGTCAAGTCAACACACACATCTAGACCGCCATCTCATGAATAAAGCAATATATCTGCAGGACGAAGAGCTCCATTACTCTCATTAGTCAGCCCAACAACAACCTCCTTGCGAGCAGAAATCCCCGACCGATAGCAAATATCCAAAAGGGTATCACGAACAACGTTATGTCGATGTTTGATACCCACAATCCCAGCACAAGACACGGCATGATCCCCATAAATGTCCCCATCGAAAACCCGAGAGCAAGCAGAACACGGCGTCGAATTAGAGAACAACGGAATACCCAACCGATAGCAAAGAACCGAACGATAAGCCTTACCGTTCATAGTCTGGCCTAAACCCGAGATGGGGACTGCCCGCAACCAAGCTGAGGAGTGATCCCCCTGCTGTGATTTCCATAGGGCAACAAGACGTGAAGATAAGGAGTAGGCGGACTCCGCACCAGCAGTAACCTTCGTGAAATATATGTCTGCCAATTTCTTCATGAGTGGGGGGCAGCGATCTCACTAGGGCTACTCATAAGGTCGGTCTCCACGGTCCTATTGAAAAGACCAAGAGCATCATCAAAGGCCGGTCCCGGACCATCAACACCTGAAAGCCGAAGAAGCGAATCTTGCAAACCAGAAGACTGCAAACGGGATGCAAGAAAAGCATAATGCCGAACATCACCAGCTGAATAAACACCCAATCCTCCATAAGAATAAGGCAAGGTGGCAAGATGCCATTGCCAGTCACCGAACCCAGGTCCCGAAGCAGTCACGATACGCTCTAAAGAAGCCCGAAGAGCCGCATCAAAGGATAATTGGGCCGCTTCGAAAAGATGAGGCGGACAAGTGCGCATAGCAAAGTAGAGTTTAGAAACTCCAGTACACGCCCGAAGAAGCAATGGCTCACACTGGGGATCATTAAGCGTAGCTACAGCATCCATCAACACAACAGTCTTCGACACACGCTGCGAAACCAACTTCTTACAAAAAGAGGAATCCGAACTGACTGCACCACCAAGCACCTTAACACCAAGAGCAGGACGAGCAATATCCATAGGAAAGACACCCTCTAGACGACTGCGTGGGTCCTCCGAAGGCCAGAAAACCTCTGTCTTCTCAACATTAACATGGAGACCTAAATGAGGACCCTCCTCCAAAATCAACTCCAAGACCTTTCCAACCACCAAAGTGTCACCAACGATAGTGCCATCGTCCAAGTACCAAGCCTGAAGAGATAGATCAAAAGAGTCTCTGATTCGACACACCAATGGATGTAGAACCAGAGAAAAAAGCAAAGGGCCGAGAGGATCCCCTTGCTGCACACCTTGACAAGACCACAAGGTATGCTCCCCATAATATAACCGCGCTGGAGAAGAGTAGCAGAATTCCACCCAACGCGAAAGAGCAGGACAATGTAGCCGAACCTCACGCAACAAAGCCGATCGATCAACTAAATTGAACGCATTCTTAAAATCCACCAATAACATAGAGAGGCCAACATCAGCCCCTCGAGCCTCAACCAAATGATTGACAGCATAGAGAATGGTCTCACCACCTGCTGGAACCCCAACTCCAAACTGAAGCCCTCCTAAGTAGCTTCCTAAACGCGGACCAATCAAAGCAGCCCCGACCTTAGAAACAAGGCACCTCTAAATAGTACCCACAGCAATAGGCCGAATACCACCACCAGGCTTAACAAGTGGCGTAAGAGCACTAACAATATATCCTCCAAGCTCACGAGGACACTTTCCAGCAAGAAAGAGATTAACTACCTGAGTAATAGCATCCACCAACTCATCAGAAACACTACAGCAGCACCACCCAAGCAATCCAAAAGGTGTTGAGCACGCAAGCCATCTCTATCGCACGAAGTACCACGCGGAAAGCCCCTAATCTGAGGACTTATTATTATTATTATTATTATTATTATTATTATTATTATTATGAAATTAAATTAAATTAAATTAAATTAATTAGACTAAAATTAGATTAACAGGCAATAAGGCATTATAAGCTTAAAAGAACACGGCCTAAGTATCCTAGAATAATCACAACAAAAACTAGCGATAAGACTGAGTGTGTCTAAGATGGGCGACCGTAAAAAAAACCTCGAAGTTGAAAGATCTATAACATCGATTGTTTGCGTAAATAAAAGGTTTTGCTCGTATCTGATATACAGCAAATTTATTGTACATCACTACACCGAAATACTGTTTAATTAACTTTTTATATGAAAAATTAATTTTGATGAATAGTTTGTTTAAAAGGTTACCTTTATACATATAAGTGATTTTATAGGTCCATCCAAGAATAATCAAAAGAAATAATTTGGTAACCAAGTACGGAGTAACTGGTAAGAAGTGTTGGACCAAAAATTGCTCAAATTTTCCATCGTACTATTTTTGGATAATGAAACATAGGCCCATTTTTCTGAAATCGTATGAGGCCTTGACCCACCCCTCACCAAAAAAAAAAAATACTACTACGTCAAATTTACCCGAATATCACCCCATTTGTCTCATTTGTCATTCAATATATCACTGGTTCTATAGCCTCTAAAAGAAATGTTAGCATAACCCAAATTGGCAAATTCGAACAAAAATCCAACACGAATACAACTTGTTTATCCGATTTATTACCCTTATTTATAGCAGTGGCGTATCCAGAATTTTAAAATAGAATAGACACAAAAAGTACAATTTTAGAAAAAAGATACAATGAAAATGACAACTTGCGGAGTACTAATTACAATATTTGCATAAAATTTACCAATTTCACCGTTCACCATTACTTTTAAAGATTATACAAACTAAATGTATACGAAGTACTATGTGATATATAGTACGGAGTAAATAATAACACAACTTTAAAAATCAGATGAGAATATGACGTGCCACCCCGAAAAATGTAAGAATTTTAAATACTTGGTGAACTAAAAATAAAGTTTATATATTTAATCTGCAACAAAGAAACATAAAGGCAAGATGTTGGAGTGGTTAGCGAGGAATCTAGTTATGTTATTGTCCCCTTTGGTCACGAATTTGATTCCTAGAATGAACAATTTCGTGTTTTTTTTTCCTTTTTTTAAATACCCAGCCTATTTAAATAATTTTTCAATTAAAAAACTGGTTTACACAGTAGATCCTCCCTTATTTATAGCGTCTACAACTTTTAGCAAAGCAAGCTAAAAGTCCATGTTAACATGAGGATGATTTAGCAAAGCAAGCTTAGTTATCAGAAAAAGACACAATCCAACAAGTGAAACAAACCCATAAAATCCCATCAAACAAAGAGTACGAAATAAGAGGGGTCTTCAACTCGGCCCAAACCCGTAACAGCTGAGCACTTCTTGCTGTGTTGAAAACCGTTAAACCAGGTTGATTATGTCCATCTACTTGGAAAATGAAGATGTTTAACAGAACCTTTCTCTACAAGATCACATAATTTCAATCTTAAAATAAAAGAGCACCACCTAATAATATAATGTTGGCATATGATTCATTTCGAAAGATCTACCAAAAACAATTGTGCCATAAACTAATGTGTTATGTAGACATTACAAGAGAGTAATCAACACCAACTATGAAGTTGCCTGAAAATACTCAGCAACTTTGACAAAATTTTATCACCCTAGGCTCATGGGGAACTTTACGGTGTTTCATGGGGAAATCAAACAGAGTAGAAGGGAATTGCGAAAATTAATCAGGACAAATACAAGTACTGCAACATCACTACCAATATCGATCATAAAGAGTGTTCGAGAACCAAATCAGTGATATGATAATGGTGCAGAATCGCAAACCAGTAGAAGCAAATAAACAAATCCTAAATTGCATCCATTTCCTAAAGCCACTTGCTATGAACAACAATTACAGACTCACTTAATTTAGTAATCACCGTCACGGCCTCCACCACCACCACCTCCGTAACCGCCGCCGCGGCCACCATATCCTCCAGAAGAAGGTGGCTGCCTCTCAGTTGCAACACTCACGCGGATAGCACGACCATCCAGATCCTGTATATAAAACAGTGCATCAGCTTTTTATTCTTATGTACATGTAGCATCTAGTAAGTTGTTTTTTCTAACCTGGCCATCCATGGAAGACATTGCACTGTTTGCAGCTTCATCATCTGCAAAGTTAACAAACCCAAATCCCCTGGACCTTCCGGTGTTTCTATCAATGATGACCCTTGCTGAGATTAAAACCAATTACTGACAGTTAGAGACTACATGCAACACTTGTGAGATATGGTTGTTTTTTAAAAACAACTTCAGCAAAAAATTGCTAAAAAAATTAATACTCACCATCAACTACTTCACCAAAACTGGTAAATGCATTCTTCAATGAGTTGTCATCAGTTGAGAACGAAAGACCTGAAGTGGACAACAAATAGTTGATTAAAAAAAGTCCCATACTGAAGATGCAGTAATTTTGTTAAAATCAAATTTTAATACATATATGATATACCTCCAATAAAGAGCTTGGAGGACATGCACCTAATAGCATTCATCATAGACGAGCCAGAATTTTGTGAGATGCTCTGACTAAGCATGCTGCCAATCCTGTTACAGAACGCCATTTTCGCCAATAATCTGCACAAAACAAAGAAATTCAGCCAAGAACTATAACTTGATCGACAAAGGAAACTATCCATCTTTCACAATATCTTAATCTCATCTTTCAACAATGTAAACTCGCAAGTTCTGTTGAAATTCTTAATTCCAATCTTTATACACTATAATCAAAACTTCACAGAAAAGATTTTACGCAAAGTTTATACATGCAGAGCATATGATGTCAATCACCCGAGGTAGAGCACTCAATTGGCTTGCAATATACTTACTTCAACAAGAGAGCTTAGCTTTTTCTAATAAAGAGACGTATGATCAACCAATTTCGTTGTAAGTCAATAGCTAAGTAATGGAAACAAATGTCCACCTCCTATTTCAATATTTATCAAGAGAGGCCTAGACCACTCTTAGTAAGCTAGCTTTAAATCCAATGTGGACTACCCTCAAAAGCCAAAACAATATCAACACTAATCAAGCATGTCATTTCTTAATACTTACCACCAAAAAAATGCAATATACAATTATACAGTCAGGCAAAGCGTCCGTTGTGAAAGATATGGAATTAAGGCTCAATAATTATATTAATAACCTACAATTTATAACTTAAAAGGCAGTTATAACCCAGTATAATCATGAAGCATTGTCCAATCAAAGTTCTTCTCCAGAATCGATGAATCGAAAGCGAAATACAGAGTGCAGTACATATTATTCCCTAAACTCAAAATTTTAATATAAGATTTTACAATTCGTTTCCTAATAACACAAAAATCACAAGTTGCAGGCTAAAAACGGACATTTCAATGAAACACTTCAAATGAACATCAAAAACAAATTCAACTTTTACAGTTTTGGCATCTTAAACCTAAAATAACTTCTCATGAATCAAACCAGTAGTGATTCTAACAATTATCAAGCAATCCGAACTTCAAACAACTGAAAAATCACAAATTAGCCAGAAAAATGGCATGAAAAAAATCATACAATTTACTACAGAAACAAGTACAAGACTAGCTGAGAAATTATGATAGATCATAAATGACAAATGAGGAATGCGAGAGAAAACCCCAAAAAATGAGGAGAAGAAGAATACCTGAGAAATGAAACGGAATGAAGAGAGAGGAAGAGGGGTTTAGGAGCGGCTAGGGTTTAAGCTTTCAGGTGATTAAAATGAGGTTCTGGTACACAAAAACATTACTCCTCGTTAGTTTTGTAAGGGTTACATAAATATCTTCCCGTCAAATAAAAAAGGGTTACATAAATATCACGGTGGTGTTGGAGTTTGTGGTTTGGACCCGATCGATTCGGCTGTATTTTTCCGTTAGGATGTGGCTCCGAGCTCGGCTTATGATCGATTCTATCATTTTTATGATAGGAGAATTTATGAAACGATAAATATCTATTACTTTCTCCGTTCCTGTCAAAAAAAAAAAGTGTCCACTTTGGACATTTACACAGTTTTTAATAAAACTGAATTACTCTCTCCGTATTTATTTAAGAGATACACTTAGTCGGGCACGGGTATTAAGAAGAAAATTTGAATGGAAATAAAACAAGTGGGGTTGAGTAGATATTTAATAAGAAAAACAAGTGGGGACCATGTCATTTTATGGAGTGGGGGTGGAGGTGGGGTGTAGATATATTATTTAATTAGATGGTGGGGTGTAGATATATTATTTAATACTCCCTCCGTATTTATTTAAGAGATACACTTGGCCGGGCACGGGTATTAAGAAGAAAATTTGAATGGAATAAAGTAATAAAACAAGTAGGGTTGAGTAGATATTTAATAAGAAAAACAAGTGTGGACCATGTCATTTTATGGAGTGGGGGTGGAGGTGGGGTGTAGATATATTATTTAATTAGATGGTGGGGTTGATAAATTACTAAAAATGACAAATGTATCTCTTAAATAAATACGGCCGGAAAAGGCAAGTGTATCCCTTAAATAAATACAGAGGGAGTATGTGTAAAAGATAATGATTGAGAGTATTTTTATTTTGGGAAAGGAAAAAGTAAATAATTGTTTAATGTTTAAAGTACAAATAAAAATGATGTGAGAATTGAAAAGTGAGAAAAGTGTAGAATGTGTAAGAAAAAATAATAATGATTTGTGAAAAAGTGCAAAAAGTGTGTAGAAAAGTGAAAAAAGTGTATAGAAAAGTGGGAAAAGTGTATGTCCAAAAAAATAAAAACTGACACCTATAAAGAAACGCTATTTATGGGAACGGGACACTTAAATAGTAACGAATGGAGTACTTTTTTTATGTTCATATGAGTTTTTATCTTAACTATTTTCAATTCTATCAATGATTTAAGCATTGATGTGTTTTTTTGGCAATAGGTATCGAGTTATATACTTGAGGGGTATAGACATGTAGTGGATCTAATTAAATTTAATATCGCTCTCTATCTTGGTATGTTTTGTTGAGCACATTTTTTATCTTTGACACAACAATATCATCTATTGTCATCTACTTCCCAAGTTTAGCCATTTAGGCTCCGTTTGGTAGGGCGTAAAACGTTTTCAACGTAAAATGATTTTCTGTGGAAAACAACTTTCAACGGAAAACACAATTACAAACTAGTTTTCCTTTGTTTGGTAACTTAAAGGAAAATGGGAGAAGATGGTGAAGATTAAGGAGAAGAAAGGAGAGGGGGGTAGCGAGAAAAGAAGGAAAAGTGGTTTCCCTCCCTTTCAAATGGAAAAGGGTTTTCCACATTTGAGGGAGTCATGTAAAATTGTTTTACATCCCTTACCCAACCAAACAACGTAAAATGATTGAAAATGGGAAAATCGTTTTCCATGAAAACGTTTTACGCCCTACCAAACGGAGCCTTAGGACTCCAATTTTCGTTTGGTGTGTGGTTTGACCATTTGCCACTTTTAAATCTCTAACCTTTAAAATACTCACTTTTTGAACACTATGCTTAGTAATAGTGGTTTGAGTCACAAATACATGAAATCCACTATTCCTAAGGAACTTTTTTGCATTCCTTCCCTTTGCAAGTTCTATAATGCTTGTTCAATCAACCTAGGTTCAAACCTTGTTACTTACATATTTCCACATTTATTTTTTCACTTTCTCTCTTTTCTGTTTTCTGATTCCTAAGAAATTTGTTTCTTTCTCCTAATTTATTCCATTCCTCTCTCCTCTGGTTTTCCTTTCCTTTTTCCTTTTGCCTCTACTCCTCCGTTCATTTTATTCGACTTTCCCTTACTCCGTTTTTCCTTTTGTGTGGCGCCGGTGTTCGTCTACGACGACCGGAACCTTTCCGGCCTGTGGGAAGAATTGAATTGCTTATTCTGTGATTAATTGGTTAGTTAGGCAAACCCTAATTCCTAATTGATCATTCATGAAGGAAATAATGCCCTTGGTCCAAGTATGCATTCTATGTTAAGTCTAATAAGTGCGGTTCAGTATTAATTAACAAGTTAATAATTCAGTGAGATCAAGTGAGCTGAATGCCTAGCTAGAGGCCGCTTCAGTTCAAGTGGAATTAATGATATTAATCCACAGCTTACTCTTGACTGAACCCGTAGGGTCACACAAATAGTACGTAAACGGATCAAGTATTTAATGGCATTAAATACTCCATCTATGGATATTCGGAATCGACGGATCTTGGTTTCAGTGGGAGCTGAGATCGTCACAGGCAAGAAATGAATACTCCGGAAACGATGATATTGCCGGAAACGGAAATATGAATCGTATCGGAAATATAAATATTATCCAAGTCGTAGATGTTGCCGGAAACGGAAACATGGTACGTATCGAAAAATATTATCGGAAATGGAAATATTGCCGGAATCGGAAATATTGCCGGAAACGGAAATATTGTCAGAATCGGAAATATTACCGGAATCGTAAAATAATTCCGGTAACGGAAATATTAAATATTTGTTCGAAACGGAAATTAATTCCGGAATCGGAAATATTAAATATTGTTCGTATCGGAAATAAATTCCGAAACCGGGAATTTAATCGGAAGCGTATCGTACGAATAAGCATCGGACGAGGCCTGCCGGACGAGGGCCCAGCACGAAGCCAGGCCATCGCCCAGCAAGCCAAGCGCGCCACACGAACAGCCAAGGCCACGCCAGGCCCAGCGCAAGGCCAGGCCCAGCAGGCCATGGCAGCGCGCGCAGCGCGCGCAGCAATGGGCTGCGAGCATTGCTGCAGCTCGCGTGGGCTTGTAGCTCGCGTGGGCCGAGCGGCCGTGTGGGCTGTGCGCGGGCATGGCCTATACGCTTGCGGGTCATGCTCGTGTAGTGTTTGTGTTCACATACGAAACCTAAAGAGTATAGGATTTGTTTAATGATTAAAATTCCTAATCCTAAAAGATAAATTAATTAAATAAGAATTCTACTAGGATTCTAATTTAATTAATTCGTATCCTAGTAGGATTCGATTACTTATTCCATGGTCTATAAATATGAGTTAATGTTTCATAATTTATATCGAGTATTCAAGTATTCAAAGCGATTTTTGAGAGCAAAAATTCAGTCATATAATTGCCTACAATAGCCGAAAATTCTAAGTACCTTAAGGGCGATCCTAGTTGGTCAAGCTTAAGGCGGATCCGGACGTGCTGTGGACTATCTACGGAGGGACGACTCTTGGAGTCCTAAAGACTTGTTCTTGTTCGGTTCGGGCGCAGCTAGGGAGGGCACGCAACAAAGTGTATGCATCTAAACTATGCTAAATGATTATGTGTAAATAATATGTTTTCCTGGCTTTATGGTTTTTCCGCATGATTTATGTTTTGTCATATGAATCATAACCTAACAGTGGTATCACGAGCCTCTTATTATTTTCATAATCTAAATTGCATGAACATGGTTAAATATTACAAATTTGCAAGAATTAAAAGGGGTGATTAATTTTCGTAATTGTTAATTAATTGCAAATTGCGTTTATTTAATTATACGTACGCAGGTTTTCGGCAGTTTCTTCGTTACTCATCCAAATCGAGTGATTTTTGTGTCAATTCCGCATGTAAAAGGCATTCTAAAATTTTGACAAAAATATTAATTTTCGGCCGAACCCAGAATTCTCAAATTCGAAGCCTAACTATGACTTTTCGGAGGTTTTAGTTTTTCGAATGCAAAATTTCGTAAATTTAAGATGTTAAATTAAATATTTGCGATTCTTGTTGATAAATCTTGAATTTTTGATTGACCTATTGTATATGTTTAACAAGTTTGAATGCCTAGCCTTGTTAATTATGCAATCTAATTTGTAATTATGATTAATTTGTTGAAAATTGGAATAATTTAGAATTAATTTGATTTTCATAATTAGTTATAATTTAATTAGATACCTATGATTAAAAACCACCATAAAAATTGTAAATTTATGTTAAATTTTAATTTTTATGACATAGACTTGAATCCATGTTAATCGGAAATCAATTAAATAATAAATTTTCGATTTTTCGCCCTAAAATTATGAAATTAATATTATTTATTAATTTGTCATTAATTTTGAATATAAATTTTTAATTTTTATGCGACTCGCTCATATAACTTGCACGCACAAAGCAATGGACGCTACGTGTAACCCTTAAGGGGTGTTGTATAGTGCGAGCATGCGACGACGAGCAAGGGAGCTCGTCGCCCATGCGGTACGAATGCAGCGAGCAAGGGCATGGTGCACGAGCACAAGGCAGCAACCCTGCCTTGTGTCGTGGGCTGTGTGCTATGGGCGCATGGGCAAGGGCGAAAGCAAGGCACGAGCAGTCGCGTGTGGGCAGCAAGCGAGCTGCGCCACAGCGCGCACTGCCTCGCGCAAGCGTGCGGAGCCTCGCGAGCAGCGAGCGCAAGCTCGCGTGCCACGAGCGCTACGCCCAGCGTCGATCGCTCGCGCGCAGCGAGCGCCAGCTCGCATGCCGCTGCCTCTTGCGATGAGCGCAAGCTCGCGTGCGAGAAAGGCAGGCGCGCGGCGAGCGATGGCTCGCATGAATCGAGCGCTGGGGCGCGCAGCGAGCGATGGCTCGCGTGCATCGAGCGCTGGCGCGCGCAGCGAGCACTGGCTCGCGTGTTCGATTGATGCCTTGCGATGGGGACAGCAGCGATGCGACGCAGCGCATGGGCTGTGCGCACATGGCCAGCGATGGCTGTGTGCGTGTGGCCCATGGGCGTGCATTGCGTGGGATTGTTGCGTTGCGATTAGATCGTTTTGAAATTTTAATTTGAGATTTTCAGTTTATGTAATTTTAATTAATTTTAAAATTAATAATTTAAATTATTTTCTTGGATTTTAATTTTGAATATTGTAATTATAATAAATTTTATTTATTCTAATTATTTTACTAAAATTAAAATCATGAATTAATTTAAATACGACTGAAATTTAGTAATTTTAATTAATTTTAAAATACTACCCAGCTATGTGGGCCATTCATGATAATGAATGGGTGAATGGTATATATTGTATATGTACTGTTTTGCAGGTTATGAAGTGACTAGTATGGCCCAAATAGGATAGAAAATATGGTCTGCGTACCATTAATTTGAATGTAATTGGTCTAAAGTACCAAAGTTGTTTTTCAATTCAAATATGGTCTGCGTACCATCAAATAGTTGTAATTAGTTTTAATTATAGCTTATCCTATTTGAAGAAAATGGTTCCTCCCATGGAGATTTTCAAGACGGACTTTGAAGTTAAAGCTTCAAGATGAAGTCGGACCATACTAGATCACATTTATCTTATGCATGTTTTAAGTTATTTATTGCTTTTAAATATGTCTTAAAATGCATGAGATCAAAGCTTGATTATGTTGCATGATTAAGGATTTTAGTTCACTTAAAATCTAACCAACATAGTGTTAGGTTATGATACATATGATATTACATCAATCATGCGGAAACAACCATTAACCCAGGATTACATATTATTTACACATAATCATATAGCATAATTTAGATGCATACTCTTTGTTGCGTGCCCTCCCTAGCTGCGCCCGAACCGAACAAGAACAAGTCTTTAGGACTCCAAGTGTCGTCCCTCCGTAGATAGTCCACAGCACGTCCGGATCCGCCTTAAGATTGACCAACTAGAATCGCCCTTAAGGTACTAGAATTTTCGGCACTTTTGAGCAAGATGTGTGGCTGAATTTTTCTCTCAAAAACTCACTTTGAATACTTTTTAAAACTCGTTCTAAATTGTGAACCCAGGCCACATATTTATAGGGTTATGGAAAGGGAATTGGAATCCTATTCAGATACAAATTAATTAAACCTAGAATCCTACAAGAACTCTAATTTAATTAATTTATCAAATAGAATTAGGAATTTAATCATTAACCGAACTCTGCACGTTTTAGGAAACGTGCACGAACACAAACACTTACGTACACACACACGGCAGCCACGATGGGCCGCCCATGCGTGCGTGCGAGCAGCAGCCCACGCAGCGAGGCCTGCGCGAGCCACAAGCCCACGCAAGCACCCGCGCGCGCTGCGCGCGCTGTGCGCGCTGCCACGGCCTGCTGGGCCTGGCCTTGCGCTGGGCCTGGCGTGGCTGTTTGTGTGGCGCGCTTGGCTTGCTGGGCGATGGCCTGGCTTCGTGCTGGGCCCTCGTCCGGCAGGCCTCGTCCGATGCTTATTCGTACGATACGCTTCCGATTAAATTTCCGATTCCGGAATTCATTTCCGATACGAACAATATTTAACATTTCCGATTCCGGAATTAATTTCCGTTTCGAACAAATATTTAATATTTCCGTTTCCGGAATTATTTTCCGATTCCGGTAATATTTCCGATTCTGACAATATTTCCGATTCTGGTAATATTTCCATTTCCGATAATATTTTCCGATACGTACCATGTTTCCGTTTCCGGCAACATCTACGACTTGGATAATATTTATATTTCCGATACGATCCATATTTCCGTTTCCGGTAATATCATCGTTTCCGGAGTATTCATTTCTTGCCTGTGACGATCTCAGCTCCCACTGAAACCAAGATCCGTCGATTCCGAATATCCATAGATAGAGTATTTAATGCCATTAAATACTTGATCCGTTTACGTACTATTTTTGTGACCCTACGGGTTCAGTCAAGAGTAAGCTGTGGATTAATATCATTAATTCCACTTGAACTGAAGCGGCCTCTAGCTAGGCATTCAGCTCACTTGATCTCACTGAATTATTAACTTGTTAATTAATACTGAACCGCATTTATTAGACTTAACATAGAATGCATACTTGGACCAAGGGCATTATTTCCTTCAGTCTCCCACTTGTCCTTAGGGACAAGTGTGCATTTCCTAATTCCTTTGTCGCTCGATGCTTGCTCTTGAACATAAGGTAAGAGTTGTCATCCTTATTATGTCCAGAGGTGTTCCTCGGTTTCAGAGTTCAACTGATCAAATAAACAGATAATCATATCCTATGATTCATCCGAGCACGGCCATGCATTTCACAGTTTCTAGCTCTCCGAGTGGCCTTGTACAACTTTTAAGCATCTCATCCCGATTTATGGGAGGACAATCCCAATCTTGCGATCTTGAGATTAGAATTCGTTTGATAGGTGATACCTGAGCGTTGCCTTTATAGCCTCCTTTTACGGTGCGACGGTTGGTCAACGTCAAAGCAACCAGTTCTCAAACAAGTAATCTCAAATCACTCAGGTATTGAGGATTTAGTGTCTAATAATTTAATGAAATTTACTTATGACAGATTTTCATCTCTTACAGTAAAGTTTCATAGGTCTTGTCCGATACTAGTCTTCCCAAAGTAAGTATCTATGCAAATGATTATGACATTGCCATGTCCACATAGTTCAAGAAACAGAACTACTAGTCATCTTGCATTCTAGTCGTCTAACGTTTTCTATGCGTCCAATTTTACGGAAAACTCCGACTAGGGACCATTTTCAACCTTTGACATTCAAGTTCACTTGATAGACATTTCTTAGTCACAGGACTGGTCCTGACAGTCTATCTTGAATATATCGTCAAATTGAAGGGACTCATCATTTAATAAACCACAAATTAAATGGAAAAATGAATTCTTTTCATTTATTGTGAATGATTAACCAATAATGTTTTACAAAGATTTAAACTCTAAAACTTTAAAACATTAAACAGAGACATCAAAGCCATTCTCCAATATGCTTGATTCCCATAGCTGCATTGTGCGAGTTGTGCTTCGCCTGCGGCAGAGGTTTAGTTAATGGATCTGATATGTTGTCATCAGTTCCAATTTTGCTTATCTCGACTTCTTTTCTTTCAACGAACTCTCGTAGAAGGTGAAATCTACGAAGTACATGCTTGACTTTCTGGTGGTGTCTAGGCTCTTTTGCCTGTGCAATAGCTCCGTTATTATCACAATACAGGGCTATTGGTCCTTTAATGGAGGGGACTACACCAAGTTCACCAAGTTCACCTATGAACTTCCTTAGCCATATAGCTTCCTTTGCTGCTTCATGTGCAGCAATGTACTCCGCTTCAGTTGTAGAATCCGCAATGGTGCTTTGCTTAGCACTTTTCCAGCTTACTGCTCCTCCGTTGAGGCAGAAGACAAACCCAGACTGTGATCTGAAATCATCTTTGTCGGTTTGGAAACTTGCGTCCGTATAGCCTTTAACAATTAATTCATCATCTCCACCATAGACCAGGAAGTCATCTTTGTGCCTTTTCAGGTACTTCAGAATGTTCTTGGCAGCAGTCCAATGCGCCTCTCCTGGGTCTGACTGGTATCTGCTCGTAGCACTGAGTGCGTACGCAACATCCGGGCGTGTACATATCATAGCATACATTATTGAACCAATTAATGATGCATATGGAATCCCATTCATTCGTCTACGCTCATCAAGTGTTTTTGGGCACTGAGTCTTGCTTAGAGTCATTCCATGAGACATGGGTAGGTAGCCTCGCTTGGAGTCCGCCATCTTGAACCTATCAAGCACATTATTGATATAAGTGCTTTGACTAAGTCCAATCATCCTTTTAGACCTATCTCTGTAAATCTTGATGCCCAATATGTACTGTGCTTCTCCTAGATCCTTCATCGAAAAACATTTCCCAAGCCAAATCTTGACAGAGTTCAACATAGGAATGTCATTTCCGATAAGCAATATGTCGTCGACATATAATACTAGGAAAGCAATTTTGCTCCCACTGACCTTCTTGTATACACAAGATTCGTCTGCGTTCTTGATGAAACCAAAGTCACTGACTGCTTCATCAAAACGTATATTCCAGCTCCTGGATGCCTGCTTCAATCCGTAGATTGACTTCTTTAGCTTGCATACCTTTTTAGCATTCTTTGGATCCTCAAAACCTTCAGGCTGTGTCATAAACACAGTTTCTGTTAAAACGCCGTTTAAGAAAGCAGTTTTGACATCCATCTGCCATATTTCGTAATCGTAATATGCAGCGATTGCTAACATTATTCGAATAGACTTTAGCATTGCAACTGGTGAAAAGGTTTCATCGTAATCCACACCGTGGACTTGCCTGTAACCTTTTGCAACCAATCTAGCTTTGAAAACTTCAAGTTTCCCATCCTTGTCCTTTTTCAGTTTGAAAACCCATTTGCTTCCAATGGCTTGGTAGCCATCTGGAAAATCGACCAAATCCCATACTTGGTTTTCAGACATGGAGTCTAATTCAGATTGCATGGCTTCTTGCCATTGCTTGGAGCTAGGGCTCGTCATAGCTTGTTTGTAAGTCGCAGGTTCATCACTTTCAAGTAATAGAACGTCATAGCTCTCGTTCGTCAAAATACCTAAGTACCTTTCCGGTTGAGATCTATATCTTTGCGATCTACACGGGGCAACATTTCTAGATTGACCATGATTCTCACCAGATTCTTCTAAAGATCTCTGAGTTTCATCCTGAATGTCATCTTGAGCATTCTCTAGAGTTTGTTGTTCGACTCGAATTTCTTCGAGGTCTATTTTTCTCCCACTTGTCATTTTGGAAATGTGATCTTTCTCCAAAAAGACACCATCTCGAGCAACAAACACTTTGTTCTCAGATGTATTGTAGAAGTAATACCCCTTTGTTTCCTTTGGATAGCCCACAAGGATACATTTGTCAGATTTTGGATGAAGTTTGTCTGAAATTAATCGTTTGACGTATACTTCACATCCCCAAATCTTAAGAAAAGACACATTTGGAGGCTTTCCAAACCATAATTCGTATGGAGTCTTTTCGACAGCTTTAGACGGAGCTCTATTTATAGTGAGTGCAGCTGTATTTAGTGCATGTCCCCAAAATTCTAATGGAAGTTCGGCCTGACCCATCATTGACCTGACCATGTCTAGCAAGGTTCTGTTCCTCCGTTCCGACACACCGTTCCATTGTGGTGTTCCAGGAGGAGTCAACTCTGATAGAATTCCACATTCTTTCAGATGGTCATCAAATTCATAGCTCAGATATTCACCGCCTCTATCAGACCGCAGTGCCTTAATCTTCTTGCCTAATTGATTCTCTACTTCACTCTGAAATTCCTTGAATTTGTCAAAGGATTCAGACTTATGCTTCATTAGGTAGACATAACCATACCTACTGAAGTCATCAGTGAAAGTGATAAAGTAGCTGAAACCACCTCTAGCATTTGTACTCATTGGTCCACATACATCTGTATGGATTAAACCCAATAGTTCATTTGCTCTTTCTCCAACTTTAGAGAAAGGTTGCTTTGTCATTTTGCCAAGTAAACATGATTCGCATTTACCATAATCCTCTAAGTCAAATGGCTCTAGAATTCCTTCCTTTTGAAGTCTTTCTAAGCGTTTCAAGTTTATATGGCCTAATCGACAATGCCACAGATAGGTGAGATCTGAATCATCCTTTTTGGCCTTTTTGGTATTTATGTTATATACTTGTTTGTCGTGATCTAATAAATAAAGTCCATTGACTAATCTAGCAGATCCATAAAACATCTCTTTAAAATAAAACGAACAACTATTGTCTTTTATTAAAAAGGAAAATCCCTTAGCATCTAAGCAAGAAACTGAAATGATGTTTTTAGTAAGACTTGGAACATGGAAACATTCTTCCAGTTCCAAAACTAGCCCGGAGGGCAACGACAAATAGTAAGTTCCTACAGCTAATGCAGCAATCCGTGCTCCATTTCCCACTCGTAGGTCGACTTCACCCTTGCTTAACTTTCTACTTCTTCTTAGTCCCTGTGGATTGGAACATAAGTGTGAGCCACAACCTGTATCTAATACCCAAGAAGTTGAATTAGCAAGTATACAGTCTATAACGAAAATACCTGAAGATGGAACGACTGTTTCGTTCTTCTGATCTTCCTTTAGCTTCAAGCAATCTCTCTTCCAATGCCCCTTCTTCTTGCAGTAGAAGCATTCGGATTCAGAAGTGGGTTGACTGACCTTCCTCTTTACAGATTTGGCGCCAGTTTGCTTAGTTGGGCTGGCCTTGTTGCCACCTTTCTTAGCATTCCTCTTCTTTCCAGATTTCTTGAACTTGCCCCCACGCACCATAAGCACATCCTGCTTATCACTTTTGAGCGTCTTTTCAGCGGTCTTCAGCATACCGTGAAGCTCAGTGAGCGTTTTGTCCAGACTATTCATACTGTAGTTCAGTTTGAACTGATCATACCCGCTATGAAGAGAATGGAGGATGGTGTCTATAGCCATTTCCTGAGAAAATTGCTGATCCAGCCGACTCATATTCTCAATGAGTCCAATCATTTTGAGAACATGTGGACTTACGGGCTCGCCTTTCTTAAGCTTGGTCTCAAGAATTTGCCTATGAGTCTCGAATCTTTCGACTCGAGCCAGATCTTGGAACATGTTCTTCAACTCACTGATGATTGTGAAAGCATCTGAGTTGATGAACGTTTTCTGCAGATCCGCACTCATGGTGGCGAGCATTAGACATTTCACATCCTTGTTGGCATCAATCCAACGATTGAGGGCTGCCTGAGTGACCCCGTCGCCTGCAGCTTCGGGCATCGCCTCATCTAGGACATACTCCTTTTCTTCCTGCATAAGAACTATTTGCAAGTTCCTTTGCCAATCAAGGAAGTTTTTCCCGTTCAACTTCTCCTTTTCGAGAATTGATCGACTGTTGAATGAATTGTTGTTTGCCATATTAAAAACTACAATTGAAAAGAATAAACAAATAAATAACCATTCACAGTTTCTCTTAATAAACTTAAATTCTAGCATTCATGCATAATTCAATGTTTATTAAGCATTTTATTCAAGTTATGTGTTCCGGCAGGTGTGAATAAAATGATTCCAAGATCCTAAAATCATTGAAGAACTAAGCACAGTTTGTCGACTTAATCCTAGAACATCTTAGGTAAGCAAAAGCCTTTTGCTAATAGTCTAGAAACTATTCTTGGTTGATAGGTACGTCTAAGAACTTATTAGGTAAACCTATCGATTTTGCCACGACATAAAAGGACTCCTTACTTATATCGTTGAGTTTCACCAAAAGTAACATGTACTCACAATTATTTGTGTACCTTGCCCCTTTAGGACCAATAAGTAACACCTCGCTGAGCGAAAACTATTACTAGATTGATGTAAAGGATATCCAAGCAAGTGTATATTTTGGCATGGCACCTTTTAACTCAATTTTTAAGTTTGGAACTTAAGGCTCTTACTATGTTGGTTAGATTTTAAGTGAACTAAAATCCTTAATCATGCAACATAATCAAGCTTTTGATCTCATGCATTTTAAGACATATTTAAAACAATAAATAACTTAAAACATGCATAAGATAAATGTGATCTAGTATGGCCCGACTTCATCTTGAAGCTTTGACTTCAAAGTCCGTCTTGAAAATCTCCGTGGGAGGCACCATTTTCTTCAAATAGGATAAGCTATAACTAATTACAACTATTTGATGGTTCGCAGACCATATTTGAATTGAAAAATAACTTTGGTACTTTAGACCAATTACATTCAAATTAATGGTACGCATACCATATTTTCTATCCTATTTGGGCCATACTAGTCACTTCATAACCTGCAAAACAGTACATATACAATATATACCATTCACCCATTCATTATCATGAATGGCCCACATAGCTGGTTAGTAAAACACATTATGCATCACGTAAATATTTGCAGCAATTAATCAAGGGCACCAATAATCTACCAATTATTCAGTCCTTATTAATTCTAATCAAGTTGTTTTAACCTTAAGGATTTGTAGACCTAATCAAGAGTTTATGACTAAAAAGTGCTCCCACTTAAACCAATAAATTCATATGCTTTACTAATTTTAAACATAAAAATGTATTTCTAGTCTAACCGGAAACATACAAATTTAATTAAAATTTAAAGCTCATATAAATTTATAATTGAATCCAAAAAGTTTAATTTAATTTCAGTCGTATTTAAATTAATTCATGATTTTAATTTTAGTAAAATAATTAGAATAAATAACATTTATTATAATTACAATATTCAAAATTAAAATCCAAGAAACTAATTTAAATTATTAATTTTAAAATTAATTAAAATTACGTGAACTGAAATTTTCAAATTAAACATTCAAAGCGATCTAATCGTAACGCAAACACCCTACGCGTTGCACGCCCATGGGCCGCACGCAATACAGCCATTGCTGGCCATATGCGCGCAGCCCATGCGCTCGTCGCATAGCTGCTGCATCTCCATCGCAAGCCATCGCACGCTGTGTGCTGCGCGCGCGCCAGCGCTCGTCGCACGCGAGCCATCGCTTGCTGTGCGCGCGAGCCATCGCTCGCCGTGCGCGCGACATCGCTCGCTGGGCGCGCGTCATCGCTCGCTGGGCGCGCGACATCACTCGCTGTGCGCGCGAGCCATCGCTCGCTGGGCGCGCGACATCGCTCGCTGTGCGCGCGAGCCATCGCTCGCTGGGCGCGCGACATCGCTCGCTGTGCGCGCGAGCAACGCTGGGAGCAGCGCTCGTGGCACGCGAGCTTGCGCTCGCTGCGCGCGAGGCTGCGGGCTCTTGCGCGAGGCAGTGCGCGTTGTGGCGCAGCTCGCTTGCTGCCCACACGCGACTGCCTTGGCTCGCCCTTCGCCCATGCCCATTCGTCCATTGCTCGTGGCCCACGACACAAGGCAGGGCTGCTGCCTTGTGCTCGTGCACTACGCCCTTGCCCATTGCATTCGTGCCGCACGGGCGACGAGCTCCCTTGCTCATCGTCGCATGCCCGCACTATACAACACCCCTTAAGGGTAACACGAAGCGTCCATTGCTTTGTGCGTGCAAGTTTTATGAACGAATCGCATAAAAATTTAAAATTTATATTTTAAAATTAATGACAAATTAATAAATAATATTAATTTCATAATTTTAGGGCGAAAAATCGAAAATTTATTATTCAATTGATTTCCGATTTACATGGATTCAAGTCTAGGTCATAAAAATTTAAAATTTATCATAAATTTACAATTTTTATGGTGGTTTTTAATCATAGGTTTCTAATTAAATTATAATTAATTATGAAAATCAAATTAATTCTAAATTATTCTAATTTTCAACAAATTAATCATAATTACAAATTAGATTGCATAATTAACAAGGCTACGCATTCAAACTTGTTAAACATATACAGTAGGTCAATCAAAAATTCAAGATTTATCAACAAGAATCGCAAATATTTAATTTAACATCTTAAATTTACGAAATTTTGCATTCGAAAAACTAAAACCTTCGAAAAGTCATAGTTAGGCTTCGAATTTGAGAATTCTGGGTTCGGCACAAAATTACTATTTTTGTCAAAATTTTAGAATGCCTTTTACATGCGGAATTGACACAAAAATCACTCGATTTGGATGAGTAACGAAGAAACTGCCGAAAAACTGCGTACGTATAATTAAATAAACGCAATTTGCAATTAATTAACAATTACGAAAATTAATCACCCCTTTTAATTCTTGCAAATTTGTAATATTTAACCATGTTCATGCAATTTAGATTATGAAAATAATAAGGGGCTCGTGATACCACTGATAGGTTATGATACATATGATATTACATAAATCATGCGGAAACAACCATTAACCCAGGATTACATATTATTTACACATAATCATATAGCATAATTTAGATGCATACTCTTTGTTGCGTGCCCTCCCTAGCTGCGCCCGAACCGAACAAGAACAAGTCTTTAGGACTCCAAGTGTCGTCCCTCCGTAGATAGTCCACAGCACGTCCGGATCCGCCTTAAGATTGACCAACTAGAATCGCCCTTAAGGTACTAGAATTTTCGGCACTTTTGAGCAAGATGTGTGGCTGAATTTTTCTCTCAAAAACTCACTTTGAATACTTTTTAAAACTCGTTCTAAATTGTGAACCCAGGCCACATATTTATAGGGTTATGGAAAGGGAATTGGAATCCTATTCAGATACAAATTAATTAAACCTAGAATCCTAGAAGAACTCTAATTTAATTAATTTATCAAATAGAATTAGGAATTTAATCATTAACCGAACTCTGCACGTTTTAGGAATCGTGCACGAACACAAACACTTACGTACACACACACGGCAGCCACGATGGGCCGCCCATGCGTGCGTGCGAGCAGCAGCCCACGCAGCCAAGCCTGCGCGAGCCACAAGCCCACGCAAGCACCCGCGCGCGCTGTGCGCGCTGCCACGGCCTGCTGGGCCTGGCCTTGCACTGGGCCTGGCGTGGCTGTTTGTGTGGCGCGCTTGGCTTGCTGGGCGATGGCCTGGCTTCGTGCTGGGCCCTCGTCCGGCAGGCCTCGTCCGATGCTTATTCGTACGATACGCTTCCGATTAAATTTCCGATTCCGGAATTCATTTCCGATACGAACAATATTTAACATTTCCGATTCCGGAATTAATTTCCGTTTCGAACAAATATTTAATATTTCCGTTTCCGGAATTATTTTCCGATTCCGGTAATATTTCCGATTCTGACAATATTTCCGTTTCCGGCAATATTTCCGATTCTGGTAATATTTCCATTTCCGATAATATTTTCCGATACGTACCATGTTTCCGTTTCCGGCAACATCTACGACTTGGATAATATTTATATTTCCGATACGATCCATATTTCCGTTTCCGGTAATATCATCGTTTCCGGAGTATTCATTTCTTGCCTGTGACGATCTCAGCTCCCACTGAAACCAAGATCCGTCGATTCCGAATATCCATAGATAGAGTATTTAATGCCATTAAATACTTGATCCGTTTACGTACTATTTGTGTGACCCTACGGGTTCAGTCAAGAGTAAGCTGTGGATTAATATCATTAATTCCACTTGAACTGAAGCGGCCTCTAGCTAGGCATTCAGCTCACTTGATCTCACTGAATTATTAACTTGTTAATTAATACTGAACCGCATTTATTAGACTTAACATAGAATGCATACTTGGACCAAGGGCATTATTTCCTTCACATAGTAAGAGCCTTAAGTTCCAAACTTAAAAATTGAGTTAATAGGTGCCATGCCAAAATATACACTTGCTTGGATATCCTTTACATCAATCTAGTAATAGTTTTCGCTTAGCGAGGTGTTACTTATTGGTCCTAAAGGGGCAAGGTACACAAATAATTGTGAGTACATGTTAGTTTTGGTGAAACTCAACGATATAAGTAAGGAGTCCTTTTATGTCGTGGCAAAATCGATAGGTTTACCTAATAAGTTCTTAGACGTACCTATCAACCAAGAATAGTTTCTAGACTATTAGCAAAAGGCTTTTGCTTACCTAAGATGTTTTAGGATTAAGTCGACAAACTGTGCTTAGTTCTTCAATGATTTTAGGATCTTGGATTCATTTTATTCACACCTGCCGGAACAATAAATTCGAATAAAATGCTAATAACTTGTTGAAATTGCATGATTGCTTTAATTTTCAAGTTATTACTCATGATAAATGTTTAGACTTTGCACGCTTCAATGTATGTTTTAATTATTGTTTATAATTAAATATCTTGCACTGCAGTAAATCCTTTTAGAAAGGTAACAGTAAATTTCCTCGATTGGTAGTGAATTCAAGAACGATTCACGGAAATGAGAGAAAATGAGCAATTTAAAATGTACGTTTCTTTTAGCGACTTTTATGGTTGTTTTCGAATATCAAAATCGAATGGCAAACCAATTGGTGCTTGTGAATTCAAAATACAATGTAGTTTTGAGATCATAAAGCATTGAGCTTAAACGCTCAGCTTTACCAATGGTTAACAACCTAATATCTTTGTCCATTTAATTCTCGAATGAGTCTAGTCCCTAGACATTCGAATAGATCGATGCTTAGAGAACTTTAGAAGCTTCTGGTAAGATCATCTAGTTGAAACAGAATATTCAACATAAATTAAATGGAAAGAACATTGTTGGAGTGACATTGGACATGTCTAACAAAATATAAAAGTCAACACTAGAGAATTCAATTCTTAAAGAAAGGGTACAAGAAATAGGAAAACAAAGGAACAGATGAAAGGAATTTACAATTCCGTTTCTACCTATAAGTTTATGTTTAAAGAAAAGTGACCTAGCAATCAAACTTCCTTGGTATCATATACCGCTTGAGGTTCTTACTTCGGTAATAACTCAAATAATGGAAGCTAGGCTACACTAATGGCCTACAAGTGGGAAATGAAGCATGGCAGTGCTACATTAGCTGTAGGGTCATCTAGGTTGTTTTAAGTCCTTTCAAAGGCTGGAACTTAATGGCTATTTTGTTCCATAATCAGCATACTTAAATTTCTGTTTTCAAACACAGAAAGACTCACATTCAAGAAAAAAAAAACAATGTTTGTTTGTTTATTTGAATGAAATGGTCAATTATGGGTTGAGTCAATATGCTTGATTAAAACAAACGACTCTTTAAAGAACTTTACTAGGTTCAAATCAACCCCTTGATTTAAGTTCCACTAATCTTTGGCATTGTTGCTTAGACCATATCAACAAGTTAACATTCACAAGCTCTATTTTAATGGACTTTTGAAAGTTGGTTGATTTCTAGATCAACTTAAGACAAGCTAGTCTTACTTGTTGAAAGTGACAAAGAATATGAACTATTGTTAGAACGCCTAGACGATAGAGTTCAAAGCTAAAGAAAGGTTTTATGACTTTATTATTTCACATGGATTTGAGTGAATATAGGTTTATTTACTCAAATGTGATATAAGTTGAATCTGTTTGGCTAGTTCAAAGATTCAGAAGTATAAAATCCACTTGGCAAGAAATCATAAAGATCTAGGTTAGATCATGTTGATGATTACTTGAGACCAAATATGATCATCAATGATTGTGTGTTGTAATTTCACAATCTAGGTCCATAAGATATGGCATATCTTAGTTGGAATAATCGAAGTCAATTAGTACTTGATTCGATTAATGATGAATCATAAATACTTTTCCTATAATTTCTAAAACAAAATGCTCAACTACCACCAAACTAAACCAAATTCGTCAAAGCTATTGAAAAGTAATTTCAGAATAACTTTTCATAAAATATATCTAGAGAGTTGCAAAACTCAGTGGGAGCTTAGTGTTTGTCATTCGACAAACTAAGGCCCAAGTATAGATATATGTTTCATTATCATTTATTCAAATGAGACACAAGGGTATTGTTTCTACCACGAATTTTTGAGAACATAATGTTTGTTTGCTCGAAATAATGTCCTTTTGGAGATTCGTTTCCAAAATTACAAGTGGGAGAAAATAGACCTCGAAAGTCTTCGAGGCGAACAACAAACATAGACGGACATTCCGGAGGATTTTCGAAGTTCTTTAGAAAATCCGAACACGTATTCTTTAGGGACTTTAGAAGTGGCTTTAAAGAATAGACATCTCTTAGAAGACTTTACAAGTGCTTCAAGGAGAACAGAATATTCAAAGGACTCTCAAAGTGCCTGTTGATATTCTATTGTTTGATACCCAAGTAGGCATAGAGTTCAAGTCACTGAAACTATGAGATTCTTCTATTAGATAGTGAAGAAACATGGAGTTCAGGTCACTGAAACTATGCAATTCTTCTATTAGATAGTGAAGAAACCTACAACTTACAGTCAAACTATTATCATGTAGATTAATGAGTTTGTGACTTGTAAGAAAGCTATGACGAAACCCAGATTCCCTAAAATGGTTAGAGGTCGTATATAGACTCAAATGTTTTACATGGTTAGAGGCCATAAAACATACTCAATGTTTTGATGACAAAATTGAAATTTTGTTGATTTGCAAGAATAGTTTCACACCTATTGGTTGCAAAGTTTGTTTTAAGGATAAAAACCATCAAACATGAAATTGTGTTCACACACAAAGCTAGTTTAGTTGCTAAAGGTTACAAGCAAATTCACGATGTGGATTGTGTTGAAACCTCATGCAAAATCGTAATGCTTAAGTCTATAATTCAAGGAATGATTGCATATTGGTACATATGGCAATTGGATGACAAAACATCTTCCTCAGTCAAATGTTGGAAGAAACTATGTACATGGTATGTCATAGGATTTGTGGATCCAAATAAATGCTTGAAAAGAAAAGCTAGTTTATAAAATCTAAGTACAGATTTAAGCAAACAATTGGGAATTAGAAATGTATTTTAGTGAAGCTAATAAGTATTTTAGTTTCATAAAATGTACATGATTCTTATAGATATATAAGAAGTTTAGTGGGAGTACATAAAACTTAATTGGTCCTATGTGTATCACACACATATCTCTCTATTGTGAAATAACATTCAAATGCTAAATACTTAGATTTGAGATTATTCATCAATGATGGACCAAGGCGAAACTTAGTACATACTGGGTACTAAGATCTATTTACAAAGATCTTATAATATTGTTTTGGATTAAGTAATGGCATTTACTAAATCAAACACGAAATACTACATTGGAGATATTCGACCCATGTGAATAAATCTAAGTAAAAGAATGTTTGAACTATGTATAAGCATTTACTAAGTTAAAACATCAAAGGATCTAAGTGAGATTCTTAACCTATATTATATGTCAAAGAATTTAGCTGGATTCAGTATCTACTGAAATTGAATGAGCTAAAGTTACATGAATACAATTCAATTGAGAATTATTCTACAAAAGAATTTATCATGTATGATATAATATGAGGATCGCCAAAAAATGTATCGTATGACTTTAGGCATGACGAACATATACCAATCTCTATTGATCTAAGTAAAGATCAACTAGATTGAGATCAAGAATACTTATGGTACTTAAAAGGGTACATAGGAATAGTTCTTGATTCAAGGAAATAAAGATGTGCTAAATATTGATGCTACACGCATAAACACTGGCAAAGGATCACGCAAGACCCTATGGAGTTAACCATTGACAAAGACGAGCCATAGAGCATCGTGATTTGAAATGGCAACATGGATTGGAGACCATGAGTTGTTGCGTGGGAAATTAAATTTCTAAGTTCTATGTTCTAATATACAGCTGGAAAGTATTCCACATATCTGTGAACTGCAAGGATAAGTAAATCCAAACAAAGCATCACTAGCAACCTAAACAGTTGAAGTAAAAGTACTTATTGCCTAAGAAGCAATAAAACAGAGTTTTTTATATTATTGAGTTCTTCATTGAACTTGGGAAGATCACATGTTTGTTAACTTAATGGTTCTTCATTGGAAAATGCGTAGAACCACTATTGTAGCAAGAAAGACTAGATCACAAAATAAACATACTCAAAAGATCTTATCATCTATCTCGAAGAACATTCGATGAAAAGGATATTAAGATTGGCAAAGCATGATAACTAAACCTATGCGACAAGTGAGAAACAACATTCACATTGTGGCACTGGAAATCAAGCATAGCTTTGAATTCCATGAACTGTTTTAAATATGGGTTAGAGGCCCATGGTTGTAAAACATTGGGGTTGAACATTTATCATATATGAAATGTATTTTCATATTCCATTTAATCTTGGTTTAGTATTAAATGATGAGTCCCTTCAATTTGACAATATATTCAAGATAGACTGTCAAGACCAGTCCTGTGACTAAGAAATGTCTATCAAGTGAACTTGAATATCAAAAGGTTGAAAATGGTCCCTGGTCGGAGTTTTCTATAAAATTGGACGCATAGAAAACGTTAGACGACTAGAATGCAAGATGACTAGTAGTTCTGTTTCTTGAACTATGTGGACATGGAAATGTCATCATCATTTGCATAGGTACTTACTTTGGGAAGACTAGTATCGGACATACCTAAGAAACTTTACTGTAAGAGATGAAAATCTGTCATAAGTAAATTTCATTAAAATTATTAGACACTAAATCCTCAATACCTGAGTGATTTGAGATTACTTGTTTGAGAACTGGTTGCTTTGACGTTGACCAACCGTCTCACTGTAAAAGGAGGCTATAAAGGCAACGCTCAGATAATCACCTATCAAACGAAGTCTAATCTCAAGATCACAAGATTGGGATTGTCCTCCCATAAATCGGGATGAGATGCTGAAAGTTGTACAAGGCCACTCGGAGAGCTAGAAACTGTAAAATGCATGGCCGTGCTCAGATGAATCATAGGCTATGATTATCTGTTTTATTTGATCAGTTGAACTCTGAAACCGAGAAACACCTCTGGACATAATAAAAATGACAACTCTTACCTTATGTTCAAGAGCAAGCATCGAGCGACGAAGGAATTAGGTAATGCACACTTGTCCCTAAGCACAAGTGGGAGACTGAAGGAAATAATGCCCTTGGTCCAAGTATGCATTTAATGTTAAGTCTAATAAATGCGGTTTAGTATTAATTAACAAGTTAATAATTCAGTGAGATCAAGTGAGCTGAATGCCTAGCTAGAGGCCGCTTCAGTTCAAGTGGAATTAATGATATTAATCCACAGCTTACTCTTGACTGAACCCGTAGGGTCACACAAATAGTACGTAAACGGATCAGGTATTTAATGGAATTTAATACTCCATCTATGGATATTCGTAATCGACGGATCTTGGTTTCAGTGGGAGCTGAGATCGTCACAAGCAAGAAATGAATACTCTGAAAACGATGATATTGCCGGAAACGGAAATATGGATCGTATCGGAAATATAAATATTATCCAAGTCGTAGATGTTGCCGGAAACAGAAACATGGTACGTATCGGAAAATATTATCGGAAATGGAAATATTGCCGGAATCGGAAATATTGCCGGAAACGGAAATATTGTCAGAATCGGAAATATTATCGGAATCGGAAAATAATTCCGGAAACGGAAATATCTAATATTTGTTCGAAACGGAAATTAATTCCGGAATCGGAAATATTAAATATTGTTCGTATCGGAAATGAATTCCGGAACCGGAAATTTAATCGGAAGCGCATCGTACGAATTAGCATCGGACGAGGCTTGCTAGACGAAGGCCCGGCACGAAGTCAGGCCCGCGCCCAGCAAGCCGAGCGCCCAACACGGAGCTGCCACAACCTCGCCAGGCCCAGCGCAAGGCCAGGCCCAACAAGGCCTTGGCGCGCGCGCGCTGAGCGTGCTGTTGGGCTGCGAGCAGCGACTGCTCGTGTGGGCCGCAAGGCCTGCGCGGGTGGTGCGATGCTCGTGGCCATACGATGCTCGTGTTCGTAACGAATCCTAATCCTATCGGAATTCATGTATTGATTAAATCCTAATCCTAATAGATTAAATTTATTATTTAGAGTTCAAGTTGGATTCTAATTAATAAATCCACATCCTAGTAGGATTATAATTCCTTTTCCATATCTCTATAAATAAGTGCCTAGGGTCATTTATGGACACAATTGAAGTATTCAAAGGTAAGGTTTTTAAGCAAAATCAGCCAAACACTTGCACTATAATAGCCGAAATTCCTAAGCAACCTTAAGGGCGATTCTAGTTGGTCAAGCTTAAGGTGGATCCGGACGTGCTGTGGACTATCTACGGAGGGACGACACTTGGAGTCCTAAAGACTTGTTCTTGTTCGGTTCGGGCGCAACTAGGGAGGGCACGCAACAAAGTGTATGCATCTGAACTATGCTAAATGATTATGTGTAAATAATATGCTTTCCTGGCTTTATGGTTTTTCCGCATGATTTATGTTTTGTCATATGTATCATAACCTAACAATGTGTTCATGTTAACTCACATAATCAGAGTGGTTGGTATGTTGCTTCTCGATGCCCATTTGTTGTCAAATCTAATGTAAACTCCCTATTTCGCATCCCAGGACATATGATCTACCCTAAAAAATGTTTGCCTTTACCGAAAATCCTCCTACGGTCTATGGAAATGTGATGCTGACCACTGAATGTGCACTCCTTGGGCCTTTGTTGGTTGCTTGTTTGTATAACATCGACTTTTTGTTGTGAGACTGTAGTGTTATTTGTCAAGATTCATTAGTTGGGGGCAATAACTAATTCAGGGAAAGGAAAAACATTGTTAATTGTGAATGGTATTTCGGATGATCTATTCTGTTAACACCAATATTGATGATTTATGCCTTTTGCAAAGGATTAATATATGTTTGTTTGTGTTTATCCGGATTGATTTCGTCCCTCTGCAAATAAATCTGCTGGTTTGAATTGTGCATTAGTGTTTCTCAACTGCATAGTTTTAGAGAGCTTGATATACTTTTTAACTATTCATTTGTTGTAAATAAATTCCATGGTCAATCATCAAGCTAAAAGAAAGCAGGTTACAGTCCTAACAATTGACATAATTAAAAGAGCAAAGATTTGTTCAATATTTCCTCTGCCTTCATCATTTTCATTTGCGGGCTTCAGTTTCTTGCTTGATCTTAATTTACTTGTTTCAAATAAATTAGGATACTTTCGGTGGGGTAATCACTAAGATGCTATTTTGGGTTCTGATTTAATATGCGGAGTGATGCAATATAAATGATGCGATAAAAGTGGGTTCTTGATCGTAAATGTGCTTGATTTGAGAAATACTATGCTAAGGGGTGTGATTAATAATCTTGATTATCCCTTTGTTGCATTTCTGTAATTTATTATTGAGACATTTGATATGTGATTGTTGCTGATCATATTTGAAGGTTCCAAATGAGCTTTTGATATTTTATTATTGAGACATTTTATTGTTCAAGCCTTCTCCCAACCCTCTCTTAAAAAATCTTGGGGGTCTCTTTCGGCTCGGCTTTATACCCACTTCTAATGGGGTGTTGTCTCTTCATGCTAGGAGCATCATTTTTTTTTCCTTTCAGAAACTATTTTGGTTCCTCGAGATCTTGTGATTATCCTACATTTATGGTCTTGTTCTAAATTGTGATATGACAAGTATGTCATGGTGTTATCCCTGTGCACCTTTCGGCTTACAGAGTATGAAAAATTCCATGTGATCAGGATGTTGTTTGGAATTTGGGATCTAAGTTTGTTGGTCTAGGTAATTGTTAGAAATGAGAAACCACCTTGTTTATCTTAGGTGAAGTTATATTGTTACACTTACACTTTGGATAGAAAATGGGTGAATGTAGAGAATGGATGTAGCTATGTATTTATTATGGATTTTAACCGTTACCAATATATCTGAAGGAAATAATGCCCTTGGTCCAAGTATGCATTCTATGTTAAGTCTAATAAATGCGGTTCAGTATTAATTAACAAGTTAATAATTCAGTGAGATCAAGTGAGCTGAATGCCTAGCTAGAGGCCGCTTCAGTTCAAGTGGAATTAATGATATTAATCCACAGCTTACTCTTGACTGAACCCGTAGGGTCACACAAATAGTACGTAAACGGATCAAGTATCTAATGGCATTAGATACTCTATCTATGGATATTCGGAATCAACGGATCTTGGTTTCAGTGGGAGCTGAGATCGTCACAGGCAAGAAATGAATACTCCGGAAACGATGATATTGCCGGAAACGGAAATATGGATCGTATCAGAAATATAAATATTATCCAAGTCGTAGATGTTGCCGGAAACGGAAACATGGTACGTATCGGAAAATATTATCGGAAATGGAAATATTGCCAGAATCGGAAATATTGCCGGAAACGGAAATATTGTCAGAATCGGAAATATTATCGGAATCGGAAAATAATTCCGGAAACGGAAATATTAAATATTTGTTCGAAACGGAAATTAATTCCGGAATCGGAAATGTTAAATATTGTTCGTATCGGAAATGAATTCCGGAATCGGAAATTTAATCGGAAGCGTAGCGTACGAATAAGCATCGGACGAGGCCTGCCGGACGAGGGCCCAGCACGAAGCCAGGCCATCGCCCAGCAAGCCAAGCGCGCCACACGAACAGCCAAGGCCACGCCAGGCCCAGCGCAAGGCCAGGCCCAGCAGGCCGTGGCAGCGCGCGCTGCGCGCGCAGGTGCTTGCGTGGGCTTGTAGCTCGCGTAGGCCTCGCTGCGTGGGCTGCTGCTCGCACGCACGCGCATGGGCGGCCCATCGTGGCTGCCGTGTGTGTGTGTGTGAGTTTGTGTTCATGCACGATTCCTAAAACGTGCAGAGTTCGGTTAATGATTAAATTCCTAATTCTATTTGATAAATTCCTGGGTTAATGGTTAGGAATGCATATTATTTACACTCTAATTATTTACGCTCCATCGCTCGCTGTGCGCGCGAGCCATTGCTCGCTGTGCGCGCGAGCCATCGCTCGCTGTGCGCGCGACATCGCTCGCTGGGCGCGCGACATCGCTCGCTGTGCGCGCGAGCAACGCTCGCTGTGCGCGCGAGCAACGCTGGGCGCAGCGCTCGTGGCACGCGAGCTTGCGCTCGCTGCGCGCGAGGCTGCGCGCTCTTGCGCGAGGCAGTGCGCGTTGTGGCGCAGCTCGCTTGCTGCCCACACGCGACTGCCTTGGCTTGCGTTTCGCCCATGCCCATTTGTTCATAGCTCGTGGCCCACGACACAAGGCAGGGCTGCTGCCTTGTGCTCGTGCACCACGCCCTTGCTCATTGCATTCGTGCCGCACGGGCGACGAGCTCGCTTGCTCGTCGTCGCATGCCCGCACTATACAACACCCCTTAAGGGTAACACGAAGCGTCCATTGCTTTGTGCGTGCAAGTTATATGAACGAATCGCATAAAAATTTAAAATTTATATTTAAAATTAATGACAAATTAATAAATAATATTAATTTCATAATTTTAGGGCGAAAAATCGAAAATTAATTATTCAATTGATTTCCGATTATCATGGATTCAAGTCTAGGTCATAAAAATTTAAAATTTATCATAAATTTACAATTTTTATGGTGGTTTTTAATCATAGGTTTCTAATTAAATTATAATTAATTATGAAAATCAAATTAATTCTAAATTATTCTAATTTTCAACAAATTAATCATAATTACAAATTAGATTGCATAATTAACAAGGCTAGGCATTCAAACTTGTTAAACATATACAGTATGTCAATCAAAAATTCAAGATTTATCAACAAGAATCGCAAATATTTAATTTAACATCTTAAATTTACGAAATTTTGCATTCGAAAAACTAAAACCTTCGAAAAGTCATAGTTAGGCTTCGAATTTGAGAATTCTGGGTTCGGCAGAAAAATACTAATTTTTGTCAAAATTTTAGAATGCCTTTTACATGCGGAATTGACACAAAAATCACTCGATTTGGATGAGTAACGAAGAAACTGCCGAAAAACTGCGTACTATAATTAAATAAACGCAATTTGCAATTAATTAACAATTACGAAAATTAATCACCCCTTTTAATTCTTGCAAATTTGTAATATTTAACCATGTTCATGCAAATTAGATTATGAAAATAATAAGGGGCTCGTGATACCACTGTTAGGTTATGATACATATGATATTACATAAATCATGCGGAAACAACCATTAACCCAGGAATGCATATTATTTACACATAATCATATAGCATAATTTAGATGCATACTCTTTGTTGCGTGCCCTCCCTAGCTGCGCCCGAACCGAACAAGAACAAGTCTTTAGGACTCTAAGTGTCGTCCCTCCGTAGATAGTCCACAGCACGTCCGGATCCGCCTTAAGATTGACCAACTAGAATCGCCCTTAAGGTACTAGAATTTTCGGCACTTTTGAGCAAGATGTGTGACTGAATTTTTCTCTCAAAAACTCACTTTGAATACTTTTTAAAACTCGTTATAAATTGTGAACCCAGGCCACATATTTATAGGGGTATGGAAAGAGAATTGGAATCCTATTAGGATACGAATTAATTAAACTTAGAATCCTACAAGAACTCTAATTAATTAATTTATCAAATAGAATTAGGAATTTAATCATTAACCGAACTCTGCACGTTTTAGGAATCGTGCATGAACACAAACTCACACACACACACACGGCAGCCACGATGGGCCGCCCATGCGCGTGCGTGCGAGCAGCAGCCCACGCAGCGAGGCCTACGCGAGCTACAAGCCCACGCAAGCACCTGCGCGCGCTGCCACGGCCTGCTGGGCCTGGCCTTGCGCTGGGCCTGGCGTGGCCTTGGCTGTTTGTGTGGCGCGCTTGGCTTGCTGGGCGATGGCCTGGCTTCGTGCTGGGCCCTCGTCCGGCAGGCCTCGTCCGATGCTTATTCGTACGATACGCTTCCGATTAAATTTCCGATTCCGGAATTCATTTCCGATACGAACAATATTTAACATTTCCGATTCCGGAATTAATTTCCGTTTCGAACAAATATTTAATATTTCCGTTTCCGGAATTATTTTCCGATTCCGGTAATATTTCCGATTCTGACAATATTTCCGTTTCCGGCAATATTTCCGATTCTGGTAATATTTCCATTTCCGATAATATTTTCCGATACGTACCATGTTTCCGTTTCCGGCAACATCTACGACTTGGATAATATTTATATTTCCGATACGATCCATATTTCCGTTTCCGGTAATATCATCGTTTCCGGAGTATTCATTTCTTGCCTGTGACGATCTCAGCTCCCACTGAAACCAAGATCCGTCGATTCCGAATATCCATAGATAGAGTATTTAATGCCATTAAATACTTGATCCGTTTACGTACTATTTGTGTGACCCTACGGGTTCAGTCAAGAGTAAGCTGTGGATTAATATCATTAATTCCACTTGAACTGAAGCGGCCTCTAGCTAGGCATTCAGCTCACTTGATCTCACTGAATTATTAACTTGTTAATTAATACTGAACCGCATTTATTAGACTTAACATAGAATGCATACTTGGACCAAGGGCATTATTTCCTTCAAATACATGATGAACAGGGGAGTATTGCAGGACAAGTGAACGAAGAAGAGGATGACTCCTCTGGTCAGTAATTCAATTGCATCATTTGTCCTCCCTTTTGCTTAGGATGAAGAGGATAGCTCCTTTGGACAGTCATTCAAGTAAATCATTCATCCACTCTTTTGCTTAGCTAAGCTTAATCACTTGTAAAATAGTTAGTATTGTGGTTAGTCTACTTTGGGGACTTGTAAGATATAGGTAGCCTTATGCTTAGCCTAGAATCGAACCCTTTTAGTATTTGCACGTAATATGTTTATAGCTCCTACACTCTTGCCAACAGAATTAGTTTCTGTTGCGATAGTATAGAAGGTGGGAATGTAGGCTCATTACCTAGAGGGCTTTGAAGGGAACAAGCACGTAGTGCGGTGTTCTCAACAAATACCCCTTAAATATTTTGTAACATGAACATAACTACTCTTGTACATATTATGACTCGGGCACTATGCCGAGTTCTTTATGTTCTGATTTGCAATGCTAATTTCAGGAATATATAATGCTGCTTTTCTAGCATGAACCCCTATAATGTACTATCTAGCTTGCATTAACCTACTATTTGAACAGATCAAGCACCCGATATTGGAATAAGGAATGCTATCCGTTGTAGTTGTTTTTGGACTACCTAATTCCCTCGGTTTTTCCCGTATAAATTTTGCTTATACGCTAATTAATTCTACGAACTAATTCCGATATCTTGGGGGACCGCGCGCTAAGAAGAAGAATTTATACTTCATATTTGAATCAGGACTACTATCTTGTAAGGTTTTGATAGAAAGATACTTCGACAAATATCAAAAGTATTTTGGATAACAACGCATGAATCTAGACTTGATGACAACCAACACGACATACACTAATCTAGAAATGGGTCAAAAGTTAATTGTTTAAGGTTTTCTTAAGTGTACCAAGATGTAATTGAACTTCAACTGTCCCACCACACTAATTTAATTTGTTTTGCCATTTGGGTCTTACGCCCCTCTGGTTTGAGTGGAAGATTATACTACATAAAAACTAATGTGATCAACTTAGGGTTTAGGGTCTACAATAAACCAGCTAAACTAAACTAATTGACATTCACAATAATGAAAAAGGTCTAATAACTCGTTGAAGACGTTAAATTGTGCATGTGTTCCTTGGTGTCATTTCACGTTCACTTAAGATAGTACTTGTGAAGAGAACTTTATACCAATCTAAGTTCACTAACAACGAACATTTTTGCATGAAGTAACTCGTATATGTTTAGGAAGATAACTTGCTTTTGGTCTTGAAATAATATGAAAAGACAAAAAGATATTAATACGGTGTAGAAAATTCAATAACATCATTAGGCTACCAGATAAAATCCTAAACCACATTCTACAGTTTAAACTCGTCAAGATGAACATGTAGAATTGCTGCAGCAAAGGTGAATCATACAGTGGTTTCGCATTTTATACCCCATTTGCGAACATGAAACGCGTTTCACTATCAAAATAGAAGCAAATAAGAGAGCCTAAATCCCCCATTCATCCTACAGCCACTTGATCGGTGAACAAATGCAGAATCACTTAGATTAGTAACCGTCATTGGATCTGGATCCGTTATAACCTCCTCCACCGCTAAAACCTCCTCCACCATAACCACCACCTCGGGGAGCTGGCGGCCTGTCATTTGCAACACTGACACGAATTGCACGTCCATTCAGATCCTGTATATACAACATATACAACACTTCATGAGTTTTTTGTTCTTGTCAATATACATAATTTGGACATCCAGCAGAATCTAGTAAGTTAGTTAATCTAACCTGGCCATCCATGGAAGACATTGCAGTGGTTGCAGCTTCGTCGTCTGCAAAGTTAACAAACCCAAATCCCCTGGACCTTCCGGTCTCTCTGTCAGTGATGACTCTTGCTGCAATTAAAACAGATTACTAAAAGTTAGACAAACACAAACTTGAACAACAACAAGAAATGGAAAATTCAACAAGAAATCGCTGTAATATGCTAAAGACTTTATAATGCGATAACTCACCATCAATAACTTCACCAAAACTGGCAAATGCATCCCTCAATGAGCCGTCATCAGTTCCGAACGAAAGACCTGAGTGGACAAAAACACTAGTTAATTAAAAAATTCCATAGTAATATGATGCATTACTTCTTTTAATCAGTTAACTAAAAATAAAAAAGTTCCATACCTCCAACAAAGAGCTTCGTAGACATGCATCGAATAGCATTCGTCATAGAAGAGCCAGAATGTTGTAAGATGCTCTGATTAAGCATGCTGCCAATTCTGTTATAAAACGCCATTTCCACCAACAATCTGCACAAAACAAAGAAATTCAGCCAAGAATTACAACTTCATCGAAAAAGGAAACTATCCATGTCACAATATCTTAAACTCGTTCTAATTGGTCAACTATATTCCTTCCCCTCAAAAATAAAGTCAACTAGAGTCTGTTGAAGGTCTAGAGGAGTGTGCATGACTTGATCTAACTTATAGTCAAATTATTTTACAATTTCATTTACAATTGATCCAATTGGTTGTTCGACCATCTTATAAGTAGTATAAATATATGGAAGATCTTTAGAAAAACAAGCACCAATCTATGTTTAGAAATTACAACCAAATCCTGCTCAGCAAATGCAAACCAATTAATCATGATAGAACTTCATACGTCCAGACATAATTTTGCTAGTCATCATTGCAGGACTTCACGTTAATTTCAAAAAGAATTAATTTTAAACAATTCAGAAAATATTCAAAAGATTTGAACTTAGAAGACAATCTACATAGCATTTATATTATGAATGCCCGTCGGCTCTCATTCATTGAAATAAACTAAAATTTTTGTAACTAATTAATCTCAAATTTGATAAAATGAACTGTAAAATTATCACAAAAAATAGGCATCAGAAATTGAGAATTTGTAATCGACATCAAATTTCGGAGTGTAGGATAAGTAAGTTTTAATACATTCATCATACGCCTATTTAATTACCTCACATTTCAAATGATACATTAATTTATTATAATTAATCAAAATAATAAGATTTAGGAGAAAATGGCATCAGATAATAAGCGGAGTTGTATCTACACAAAAAATTTCAGTGTTAAGCATAAGATTGTATCGTCATTTGCCAAATTGTTTCAAGATTTGATGAAAGCGGAACAGAGAAATTAATTGAAAAAAAATATAGGCAGGTTCATTTGACTCCATAGCAATGTAAAAGTAGCGATGGGCTGGTAAGCCAACCAATTGATTATATGCATCTGGTCAAAATCTTCAATCAATTGGAATTTGTGATTTGAAGATTAGGTAAATCAGAAGCAATTAAAAGTATTTTAATGAGAACCGAATCGCTAAAGCGTGATTTTGAAAATCGATTATGAAAAATACGGTGATGACAAATTGCGAAGATTTGAAAAATGGTCGAGATCGCAGACATGTGACTACCCTTAAAAACAATCAACACCGTTTTCCCTTCTATCGTATTCAACACTAATCAAGCAGGTCATTTCTCCTATTATCATGAAATATTCCTCAATAAAAACTACTTTTCCAGAATTGACAAATGGGAAGCAGTATACAGTTTGTAGCTTTTTCAACCCTAAACACCTGATTTCATGTAAGACTAACAAATCATTTCCTAACTACACAACTTCTTTATCACATCTTAAACCTAATTACACAAGAATCACTACTGACAGAGCAAAAATTGTCATTTCAAACGAACATCAAAAACAAATTCAACTTGTTAATCGTAACATCTTAACCTGGAATAAGATCTCGTAAATCAAATCATAAGAGATTCTTACCAATTATCATGCCATAAGAACTCCAAACACTAGTATCATGAAATTAAGCATCGCAAAATCAAACAATTGAAGGAAAAAAAATCAAAGGAAGTACAACTAACGAGGTGAGAAATGCGAGAGAAAAACCCTAGTAATGGAGAATAGGAATACCTGAAAAATAAACTGAGGAGAGAGAAAGAGAAAGGTTTTGGGACGGCTAGGGTTTAAGCTTTGAAACGCTTAAACTGAGGGTTTGGGAGCAGAAATATCTACTCCTTTTATAGGGGTCTCAGGAAATATCACAGGGGTTTTGGGGTTTTAGGTTTGGAGCATGCTTAGATAAACATGGGGTACTACCGGAAAAGGAAAAAAAACAGATAAACATAGGGTTAGTTTTTCAAAGTTTCTATATTTTGGGACTTGGCCGACCCGGATGGTTCGATGATCGCGGATTTGGGCCGGGTTCGGCCTCCATTTCTCCGATACAAACTTTTATATAAGGCGGTTTTACACAAAAGACTACATTGGTGTCATATAAATTAAGTACTAAAATCAATTAGTTAAGGCCATGTTTAGTTCACCTTATTTCTCCTGATCTGATTTGGTCTGATCTGATCTGAACTTATTTTTTCTGATCTGATCTGATCTAAACTTATTTTTTCTGATCTGATCTGATCTGATCTGATATGATCTGATCTAATCTGATCTGATCTGATTCTTCTTAATTAAGTTTAAACAAAAATCTACATTTATTAATATTAAACGACTTACGTGTAAAATAAATGTTACACAAATTTATAATATTGTTATTATTTACTTGACTTTGCTCATGATTTAACTATTCCTTATATTAGATAGACCTATACATGATCTAGATAGATCGATTATGATCTAGACGTGTAAATTCTGATCTGGATATGACATGTACAGGTCGATTTTGATCTATACATGATTTGTACATATAAGTTATGATCTAGACATGATCAGTTCTAATCTGGACATGATCTGTACAGATTAGTTCTGATCTGTACATGATATACAATTCAGTTATGATTTAGACATGATCTGGATATGATCTATACAAATCAGTTCTGATCTAGACATGATATGTACAATTCAGTTCTGATCTAGACATGATCTGTACAGACCAGTTCTGATCTGGACATAATATATAGATAAGTTCTGATTTGGACACGATCTGTACAAAACAGTTCTGATCTGGACATGATATGTACAGTTCAGCTCTGATCTGGTCATGATCTGTATAGATCAGTTTTGATCTGGTCATGATATATACAGATCAGTTCTGATCTGGTCATGATATGTACAGATCAGTTCTGATCTGGTCATGATATGTACAAATCAGTTCTGATCGGGTCATGATCTATACAGACTAGTTCTGATCTAGACATGATCTTTGCAGATCAATTCTGATATGAACATAATCTGTACAGAGTCGATATCTAGACAAGTTATAATTTGGACATATCGATTCTAATCTGGACTGATTTGTGCAAATCGGTTTTGATCTGAACATATTGTTCTGTAAGGATCGGTTCTGATGTAGACAAGATCTTTGCATATTTGAACATGATCTGGACATGATCTGTATATTATCTGATCCTATCAGTTCTAGTCTGGATATATACCGGTTCTGATCTATAAAAATCAGTTCTGACACTACTACAAAATAGGCTTATAGCAACGGCAATAAACAGTTACCATAGATCAATTAACCGTTGCAATAGGCGTATAGCAACGGTTTAAAAACTGTTACCAATAGGGGGCGTTGCTATAAGTTTATGGCAACAGTTTCCCGGATTTAGGCAACAGTTATAATAAACTGTTGCCATAATTAACTATGGCAACGCTTTTTATAGGCAACACTTTTGACCTAAGGCAACAGTTATTCAACAACTTAAGCCAACATTTACACGTTTAAGGCAACAGTTTTTGCCAACTTAAGGCAACACTTATTAGTACGTTGGTTGTTGGTTGAAGTTTAAAACTAATGCAACACTTTCTTACACTTATGGTAACACATCTAATTGTATATATAGCAACATTTTCTATTGAGTTTATGGCAACACTTTTAGTTTTTAGTTATAGCAACACTTTCAATCGAGCTTATGGTAACGCTTTCAATTGAGCTTACGGCAACGGTTTCAATTGAGCTTACGGCAACGGTTTCAATTGAGTTTATGGCAACGCAATTGAGTTTATATGCGGCAACACTTTAAATTGAGCTTTATGACAATGCTTCCAATTGATCTATAGCTACATTCTCAAATGGATTTAGTTATCCATACACCTGTAATACAGAGCTTTCAATTTATCTATAACTACATTCTCAAATGGATTTAGTATCCATATACCTGTAATACAAAGCTTTCAATTGATTTATAGTTATATTCTCCAATGGATTTAGTTATACATATACCTGTAATAAATATGAAATACATATAATAAGATTTTCATAACAAATAAGTTAAAAATTTGTAAATTCATAAGAATAATATATATCTATTACAATTGTGTGAATAGTTCAAAAAAATATTGGTTCTTAAACTACCTCCATTAAAATTAAAAAATCCTGCAATAATCACTATACGATAGCTTTATTTCTTAAAACCTGACTAATATTTATGTGCCCTATAAATCTCCACATATTTAAAGTAGCTCTTACTTCTTGACTATATGCACTATCCTGCACAACAAACAAATCAAGTATAACATTTTAATAAGAATTCAATATCAATGAATAAAATCCAAATATTTAAGAAAAAAGAAGCTCAACATGAATGACAAAATATAAACCTTAAAAAAAAAGGAATGAACTTTTTTTTTTGGCAATTAATAATTGTATTACAGCCCAAGGGAAGACATTACAGCCCTGATTCAGCAGAGAAATAATTGTATTAATAATTATTATTTTTTGCCAGATTTCAGCAGAAAAAGCACAATAAAAAAAGGTTGTCAACTGATTCAGTACTAGCTTTGCAGAGGTGGTCAACTGAACTTGTTAACCAAAGAAGTTTACAATAGCAGCCTAGGATGGGGCGTGGAAAGGAATGGACGGGGCTGGAGGAGGTGGTGTTCTCAGAAGAGAAAATGGAGATTGGTACCTGGGATTTTCAAGCAAATATATTCAACCCAAAAAATCCACTAGCTGCTGAACTTTTGGCCATGAGGGAGGGTCTAGCAATGGCAAAGACTTTCAAGGTAACTTGAAGTGGAAACTGATGATGAATCTTTAATTTTCATGCTAGATACTTCAGGTGTGAATCCTTATCCACACCATGAGCTTGCTGCAGTTATTTCGGATCTGAGGAACCAGATTAATGAAAATTGGGTGCTAGTTTTCAAGCACATTCCAAGGCACAAGAACATGGTTGCTCATCGCTTGGCAGCCATGGCAATGGAAATGGTTGTTGGGCATGTCACTCATTTTGAGGTTCCCCCAAGAGCTATCACTGACTTTGAAAAGGATAAGGCTGCAGCAGAATAGGAGCTTGAATGATTGATAAACTGATCTGTGGGGAGATCTATACTTTTGTACTGAATGTTAATATTTCAGCTAGTACGCATGGATATGGTGGTACAAACTTTAGAATTTGGAACAGGGTATTATTTTGGGTGGGCTTTGTTCCCTGCTACTTCGTTGGTTATAGCTAAGCGAAGTGGTGGCTCTTTTGCTATATGTATGACTGTTGTAAGAAACTTAAGCTAGTTTAATAATATTTTCTCAGGTTTTATGTTAAAAAAAGATATACAACAAACTAAGATTTGGTTCCAAGTTTAGGGATAACTAATTTTCTTCCTGCCCTTACAGATAGTAGATAACTAATAATATGTTCAAATCTCAGTCTTAACCTATGCAATACCCCAACACCACCCACAGCTGCTTCAGACGTACACCAGGAGGAAGAGAGGGAAGAATGCAGTACAGGACAAAAGGGAAACAAGAGCAGCCACCAACTCAGAGGGAGGAACCACTCCACCTTGTGGGAGATTAGAGATTAGAGATTATCTGAGGGTGTTGCAACCTATTAAACTTAGTTCCAAGCACAACCAACAAGTATATTCAATCTACCCCCACAATGCACAATTAACATACTACACGGTAACAAGACGGAGGTATCTACTAAACAGCAAATCCTGACTACTGGGTGTTTCATTAATTTGAACAGGGGTACTGTAGGCTTGTTAAGTAGCAAATCGAGTGAAGTAGCACTCAGATGAATGTTACTCTTGTTACAACAGAATATAAGTTTATTTCTTGATCTTATAAAGATAGCGGTGATCTCAAAAAAAAATAAAAAATAAAGATAGCAGTAGCCTAAATAGTTTTACAAGGATAACATAGTTTATGCAAGTTGTATGAATTAGAAAGGAGGTATGTAAAGAAAAATAAGGAGAAGGAATATTATGAATTAGAAAACATACCAGTAGGTAAGAAACCTATATGCTATGGACCATCTGCAGTGGCTGACACTATAGCTTTTGCAATCATTTGAGTGGTCAAGGTGGGATCTTTTTGGCGTAGTTGTGCAAGTTACAGAGCTATCACATCAAGACTAATATTCTCTTGTTGTCTTTCAAATTCCCTACGCATTTGTTGTAGTTTTAAGGCCTCCAATTCAAGTTCCTTTGACTTTCTTTGCATTTTAGCAGCCTCTGTAGCAACTTGTGCAGCATGGACTTCCTTTTCTTTAGCTAACTCATCTTTTTCAGCACTTATCCTTCTGCATATCAACAATTACATCAGTTTTAAAGTTCTCCATGACTTCCTCCGGTAAAATCAAAGAAGTACTAGTTTTCTTCTCCTTCAGCTTCATACGAGCGACACCACGTCCAACTAACAGTTCTGCTCCCCGACGTGTATTCCCCATTACTTCAACAAATGAATCCTTACGAGAATCACTGCTTTGTCCATCTTGCAAAGCTTCAACTTCCTCATTGCTTGCTATATTAAAGAAAATAAGTTGGTTAATTCAAACGTGTATGATACAAAATCTAGTTCGTATGTATATTAAAATACAAGAATTGTATAATAATTACTATCTTCTGTTCAGTATCATCATAAGGTCGATCATATGTTTTTCCTTCCTTTCGTCGTCGAGTCTCTTCAAACATCTTTCTTTTTTATGGTGCAACACCATCTTTTCGTAACTAAGAAATGAATTATCAGAAAAACAAAATATATCAGTTTTTCATTACAAAACCATTATAATTAAGCTCAATATGAATTGCATATTGCACCATCTCTTCATGCTTCATGGCGAAAGAAACAGGACCAACTGTGTGCATGTTGTCTAGTTCTCGACGATTTTCAGAATTCTGCAAACTTGTTTTCTAACAAAAGAAAAAACAAATAATGAGCATATCTTGAAACAGGTAATTTTAGAGAACTGTAACCACCTTATTGAAATACAAGTGATATAACAGAATCAAGCGAGATGTGTAACATGGGGGTGGGGGAAATTTCTTAGATTTTGTAATTTATAAGACAATATTTTAGATAAAGTATGCCATATCAAGGGAAATAATCTTGCATGCTCAGCTTTTCTTTGGCAGAAAACCGGTGCACTAGCATTGAGTTAATCTTCAACAACTAAAATTAAGTATTTACATCAAATTACTGATCTTTGAGACTTTGACTAGTAAACAGTTAAACACATTACACAGACAAAAGATACATATGGTGCATGCATCCATTCGACAGAAGTTTTAGGATACATATGGTGCAGGCATCCATTCGGGAAAAACTAAACAACGCACATAAGCCAACCAGGTAGGACTACCATGTTCCGATGTGATGTAAGTTAGTATCTTACAAATAAAATTGCTCAAAGATTACCTGCAAATTGCTGATCACAAAAGAAATGTTCATCTTGTTCTAGAACAACTGAACGAAGTTAGTTTCTCTGGTTAATTAACACTCAAGGCTGCAGGGGAAGAACATGTCTCAAGAAGAGACCTTTAATGATGCAATGGAAGCTAATAGTCATTACCATAAATTTCACATAAAAGTCAAAACATTGGTCATTTAGATCATAAAAGGTAGATCTGAATGTTGTAAGTAGCATAATACACTTGGCTTGTGAACAATCAAAATGTATCTTTTGACAGACATTAGGAATGATTTTATAAGGTGTTCTAATGAAACAGAGAACCACTCTGCATTCTAACATGACACATAATCTTTACTCACTACGTCAGAACTGAGAACATAATTCTAGCAGTTTCCTTTACTGTCTGTGTCGAAATAAACAAATTACCATCTCAATTCTATATGTTTAACCATTTCCAGTTCTCATTCTGACTGCAAATATTTGTTTACTATGATACTTTTGAGAGATCAAACAATATGGAATTGTTTGAGTTCTACTCCATGACTGAATCTCTGAAGGAGCCACCTCTACCATCGTCATATTTGCAAACGCGGTTTGCGATTTCATGAAAATATGAGAGTGCTAAATTCAGTTTTACCTACAAGTCACAGAAATAGTTAGAACTCACACTAACCTCAAGACAGGATGAGACGATGAGAGTGCTGAAGTCAGTTTTAAAAATTTGGAACAGAAGGAATAACACTCACCCCTGGAAAAGTAGGGGATTCCAGAGAAGGAGGACAATTAAACAGCTCCATCGACACTTTATTCTAATCAAACATCTCTAGGACTTTTTATACCTAATCTACGAAATGGTAAAGAAATATCAATGATATTCACAGTATTCTAGGGTCTATAAAAAGTTAGGTGTTCAAGGTGTGGACGGTTTGAAACTACCTTCACCATCAAGGATGACATGTACAGTTTGACGGAACTCTTTCAAATTTGGCAAACACATAGACTAGAGAAGCTCTAGATGAATATTCAAATCAAGCTTCAACACCTTGAGTTTGTCTGACGTACAAAAATCGGCAAAGGCAGCTTCCCACGTTTCCTCACATGAACACAAATGTTTAGTTCCTTTATCTCACGTGTTAAGGGAAAACACATCCAGGTATAACGCCGCAGAGTTCCAATTCACAGAAACAACTTTCAACTTCCAAGGGCCTGGATGACCCTTGTCAATGTAAAGTCCAAAAGTGGCAAAATTGTTAAGAGTCACATAGTTTGCAATAGCTTGTCAACATTCAACAAACATCTTGAAATTAGGGAAAGAGTCGATGATACATGACAGAATAATTAGAAATATTCGGTAGACTACTGATCCTATTTCCTAACAGAATACCATAATCCAATTTTTCGAGGTTTCGTCAACCTAATATCATTATTCTATCTCGGTCTCACTGTTTCCTCTCTAATTTTCTGTTGTCTTGTCTAATTCAACCAACTAACATCATAACCCCACAAAGAAATACAAACACACTGATCTGATATCCAGCAGGGTACCAGCCATACCAAACATGAAAGAAAATCAATAAAAAATATCTAGGCAGCATCCTAATAAGACTCCAAACTTAACAAAAGAAAAAACAAATAATGAGCATGAAAGTAGAGCAAAATCATAATCATCTAGTACCTTTGCTGCGGTCGTCTCCCAATAAGCTAGGAGCGTCTTGTAGTGTTCTTCAGGCACTCTTTCTGGAAGATCATTCAATCTATCTTCAAGATTGTCATACTTATAATAATGTTTTTTTTTTCAGCGCACATTTGAATCCTCTCCAAGATTGATCAAGGGTCTCCATTACCCAATCTTCAGATTCAGGTGGAAGGATGTACTTGCTCTAAAATAATAATTTTTTTGTTATAAATCAGAATATAACAAATAAAATAAAAAGGAAAGAATTAAAGTGTAAGGATCGAGCTAGTAAAGTAAGACAATGAAGCTTACATTCACGAATTCCCATATTTTATCCTTATTTGGAACTGATTGCCAATTTGTATAAGTCAAGGGAGCCCAATTGTAATCATGAGCAATGGTTCCTAAGAATCTGGTTAGCTCTTTCCTCGCCTTTTCAGGTTCAACTGGTTGTCCTTTCTCATTACAATAAAGAGCAATATGGTCTTCCCATTTGCGAGCATGGACATCAAACAAATTTGTCGGGCCTCGGCCTTTCTTTTTAGGACCTGCCATTAGTACACATACACGGACAAGGAATCATTCATCGTGACTTGATGCCAAATAACATATTCTTTCATGCTCGCAATAACATTAAAATTGGTGATTTCGGCCTTGGTATGTTTCCACTTTTTTAACTAAGATAAATGTTTGTATGAAAAAGTCATGGGGATGGTGGATTATACAACTTTTGCATGCTGTTATATTTTGACTTGTCATCAGTATAAAGCCTTTTTTATTCATTTTTATCATAAGACTTAGCAGAACAAAATATATGATATGAACCAAAAAGGTGGAGTTTGAAAACAATAACCTTGTTTTGAGAGATCACTTTCTCCTTGGTTTTCCATTGGAACAATAGCAGAAAGTGGGCGCCTAGCTGTTTGTCGGTCTTGTTCCAATCGTTGCACTTCTTGCTGTAACTGTAGTGCTTGAGCGGGATCCATTTGTTGTTCAGTCAAAAGGAAATCATCCATTGCCATAGATGGGCACAATGGTTGCTTCTTATTCTTCCTAGGTGGTTGTTCTCTCGTCCTTGCCTTTTAACACCAAGAAGATAAATTGTCAGTAACAAAAATAACACCAACATAATTATTAGTTCACAAAAATAACACCAACATAATACTCTATCTAAGAAATTACCTTTTGATATCTTCATTTGCTGTTATTAAGCTTTTGTAGTATACTACAACGCACTAGATTTTCGTCCATAATTCAGTTCAACTTGTTCCCCCCTACCCCCCGTGTTTATCTTAAGTAACTTGCGTTGGTATCTTAAGGCTTAGATGACGGTTGGTTGTATGTTGGATTTGTTATAGTCATTTTTTGAGTCTTCTTTATGTGTGGCCAACATATTAACTTGTTGAAATAGGTTTTTCATGTACTTCTAATGGTATGGCCGGCTTCCTGAAGAAATTTGTTTTACTTTTTTCAATCTCCAGGTTAAAACTCTTCTAACAGTGAGACCTGAAACTGAGACTCCTGTAAGTGCAGTTTCAATATGAAAAATTCCAAGGTGTGCTCTAGAATCTATATATTCATATTCCGCTTCTAGTTTTTGTTTCATTACTGGGGGAATGATTTTTCCGGCATTCTGAGAGTATCACATAATGAATTTCAGAAAGGTCACAGTCATATGGCAGCTGTGGTGAAGGCAAGACCTAAGAGCATAAATAATTTACCTGTTGTTGATGTTGAAAAATCCAGCATGATACAAATATTTGATAGGAAAATTATCTGAACCTAGGTATCAAGGACAAGCCAATACATGGAATAAATATTTTAGGACACTACTTAATACAGAATCTTTCAAAACCATACTTTATGACTTCTAGGTGCTTTGATAGGAAAAATGTCCTGTTCCAATCTCCAGCAAAAGTTCAATAGATGATACGAAGTATGTTATAGATTAGGATTCTACTTCTGTGGATCTATATGTCCCCATTTAACAGTGCTATACTGCCAGATATGATTGACTAAGGCAGCCAAAATGGAGAAGACTCTCTTGCAGATTCCAGTGTCTGTATACCTTGCCCTAACTTAAATATTACCTGAAACCATTTATAGAACAATTCACGCCAACTTCCAGCATTATAATTAACATTAAAAAACAGATGACCATGAGTCATAAGCCAAACTCCACATAGGAGCCAAGCGTCATCATCTTGGACCCGAATGTTTAGAAATGACACTTAAAAATTCATTCTGTTGATCAGAAAACTCCTTCCCAGAATTTTCTTACTTTGAAACTTAGACTTCATTCTTTTCACCAGAAATATATTTACCCCTGCTCTTTTCTTTCTTGATCTTGCCTTTTTTAACCTAGTTACATTATTTAACAAAAGTCCTTTCATGATTGTTCACCTATTTGCTTGTTAAAGCCTTCTGCCAGTAATTGCCACATTTTCATGGATATTTGATCTATTAAGTTCTGGAGATCGCAACTAAGGCGATCTCCAATACGTGATTCAGTAAAAGAACCAAGCACAAAACAGAACCAAGCAAAAACAGAACCAAGTAGAACAAAATACATGATATTAACCAATTAGACATCAGAAATTCAGAACACTAGACACACAAAAAAGAAGAATGATATTGGAAAGTAAAACCTTTTTTGGTATAGATTTTGCTGCGGAATTGGTTGTGGCTTCAGTTGCCACCTTTTTCACTCGAGAAATCTCCACCTCATCATCATTAGAGTCAAGATCATTTTCAGGTACATAGTCTTGATCATCTTGGTCACAATTGACTGTTAGGTTATGATACATATGACAATTCATAAATCATGCGGAAAAACCATAAAGCCAGGAAAACATATTATTTACACATAATCATTTAGCATAGTTTAGATGCATACTCTTTGTTGCGTGCCTTCCCTAGCTGCGCCCGAACCGAACAAGAACAAGTCTTTAGGACTCCAAGTGTCGTCCCTCCGTAGATAGTCCACAGCACGTCCGGATCCGCCTTAAGATTGACCAACTAGAATCGCCCTTAAGGTACTATTATTTTCGGCACTTTATAGGCAATTGTGTAATTGAATTTTGCTCTCAAAAACTCACTTTGAATACTTGAATGCTCGATGTAAATATGTGACCCTAGGCACCTATTTATAGAGTTATGGAAAAGGATTTGGAATCCTATTAGGATACTAATTTATAATCCTACTAGGACTCTAATTAAATAAACTAAATCTTTTAGGATTAGATTTAATCATATGACGAATCCCGATAGCTTTAGGATTCGAGTAGCACACAAACACACACGCACGCACAGCAGCCCACGAGGGGCACCATGCGCGCGCGCGCGCAGCCCGCGAGCTCGCAGCCCACTGCCGCAAGCCCGCACGCTGCCGCAGCCTTGGCGCGCGCTGGGCCTGCCTTGCGGTGGGCCTGGCGCAGCCTTGGCTGGTGCGTTTGTGGCGCGCTGGCTTGCTGGGCGATGGCCTGGCTTCGTGCTGGGCCTTCGTCCGGCAGGCCTCGTCCGATGCTTATTCGTACGATACGCTTCCGATTAAATTCCCGGTTCCGGAATTCATTTCCGATACGAACAATATTCAATATTTCCGATTCCGGAATCAATTTCCGTTTCGAACAAATATTTAATATTTCCGTTTCCGGAATTATTTTCCGATTCCGATAATATTTCCGATTATGACAATATTTCCGTTTCCGGCAATATTTCCGATTCCGGCAATATTTCCATTTCCGATAATATTTTCCGATACGTACCATGTTTCCGTTTCCGGCAACATCTACGACTTAGATAATATTTATATTTCCGATACGATCCATATTTCCGTTTCCGGCAATATCATCGTTTCCGGAGCATTCATTTCTTGCCTGTGACGATCTCAGCTCCCACTGAAACCAAGATCCGTCGATTCCGAATATCCATAGATGGAGTATTTAATGCCATTAAATACTTGATCCGTTTACGTACTATTTGTGTGACCCTACGGGTTCAGTCAAGAGTAAGCTGTGGATTAATATCATTAATTCCACTTGAACTGAAGCGGCCTCTAGCTAGGCATTCAGCTCACTTGATCTCACTGAATTATTAACTTGTTAATTAATACTGAACCGCATTTATTAGACTTAACATTGAATGCATACTTGGACCAAGGGCATTATTTCCTTCAGTCTCCCACTTGTCCTTAGGGACAAGTGTGCATTTCCTAATTCCTTTGTCGCTCGATGCTTGCTCTTGAACATAAAGTAAGAGTTGTCATCCTTATTATGTCCAGAGGTGTTCCTCGGTTTCAGAGTTCAACTGATCAAATAAACAGATAATCATAGCCTATGATTCATCCGAGCACGGTCATGCATTTCACAGTTTCTAGCTCTCCAAGTGGCCTTGTACAACTTTTAAGCATCTCATCCCGATTTATGGGAGGACAATCCCAATCTTGCGATCTTGAGATTAGACTTCGTTTGATAGATGATTACCTGAGCGTTGCCTTTATAGCCTCCTTTTACGGTGCGACGGTTGGTTAACGTCAAAGCAACCAGTTCTCAAACAAGTAATCTCAAATCACTCAGGTATTGAGGATTTAGTGTCTAATAATTTTAATGAAATTTACTTATGACAGATTTTCATCTCTTACAGTAAAGTTTCATAGGTCTTGTCCGATACTAGTCTTCCCAAAGTAAGTATCTATGCAAATGATTATGACATTGCCATGTCCACATAGTTCAAGAAACAGAACTACTAGTCATCTTGCATTCTAGTCGTCTAACGTTTTCTATGCGTCCAATTTTATAGAAAGCTCCGACTAGGGACCATTTTCAACCTTTGACATTCAAGTTCACTTGATAGACATTTTTAGTCACAGGACTGGTCCTGACAGTCTATCTTGAATATATCGTCAAATTGAAGGGACTCATCATTTAATACTAAACCAAGATTAAATGGAATATGAAAATTCATTTCATATATGATAAATGTTCAACCCCAATGTTTTACAACCATGGGCCTCGAACCCATCTTTAAAACATTTCATGGAATTCAAAGCTATGCTTGATTTCCAGTGCTACAATGTGAGTGTTGCTTTCTCACTTGTTGCATAGGTTTAGTTATCATGCTTTGCCAATCTTAATATCTTTTTCATCGAATGGTATTTGAGATAGGATGATAAGATCTTTTGAGTTTGTTTATTATGTGATCTAGTCTTTCTTACTTCGATAGTGGTTCTACGCATCTTGCAATGAAGAGCCATCAAGTTAGCAGACATGTGATCCACCAAAGTTCAATGAAGAACTCATTAATATAAACAACTCTGTTTTATTGCTTCTTAGGCAATAAGTACTTTTACTTCAACTGTTTAGGTTGCTGGTGATGCTTTATTTGGATTTACTTATCCAAGCAGTTCACAGACATGTGGAAGACTTTCCAGCTGTATCTTAGAACATAGAAATTAATATTTTAATATCCCACGCAACAACTCATGGTCTCCAATCCATGTTGCCATTTCAAAACACGATGCTCTATAGCTCGTCCTTATCAATGGTTAACTCCAAAGGGTCTTGCTTGATCCTTTGCCAGTGTTTATGCGTGTAGCATCAATATTTAGCATATCTTTATTTCCTTGAATCAAGAACTATTCCTATGTACCTTTTCAAGTACCATAAGTATTCTTGATCTCAATCTAGTTGATCTTCACTTAGATCAATAGAGATTGGTATATGTTCGTCATGCCTAAAGTCATACGATACGTTTTTGGCGATCCTCATATTATATCATACATGATAAATTCTTTTGCAGAATAATTCCCAATTGAATTCTATTCATGTAACTTTAGCTTATCTAGTTTCAGTAGATACTAAATTCAGCTAAATTCTTTGACATATAATATAGGTTAAGAATCTCATTTAGACTCTTTGATGTTTAACTTAGTAAATGCTTATACATAGTTCAAACATCCTTTACTTAGATTTATTCACATGGGTCGAATATCTCCAATGGAGACTTTCGTGTTTGATTTAGTAAATGCCATTACTTAATCCAAAACAATATCATAAGATCTTTGTAAATAGATCTTAATACCCAGTATGTACTAAGTTTCGCCATGGTCCATCATTGATGAATAATCTCAAATCTAAGTCATTAGCATTTGAATGTTATTTTACAATAGAGAGATATGTGTGTGATACACATAGGACCAATTAAGTTTTTATGTACTCCCACTAAACTTCTTATATATCTATTAGAATCATGTATATTTTATGAAACTAAAATACTTATTAGCTTCATTAAAATATAATTCCAATTCCCAATTGCTTGCTTAAATCTGTACTTAGATTTTATAAGCTAGCTTTTTCTTTCAAGCATTTATTTGGATCCACAATTCCTATGACATACCATGTACATAGTTTATTCCAACATTTGATTGAGGAATACGTTTTGTCATCCAATTGCTATATGTACCAATATGCAATCATTGTTTGAATTATAGACTTGAGCATTACGATTATGCATTAGGTTTCAACACAATTCACACCATGAATTTGCTTGTAACCTTTAGCAACTAATCTCGCTTTGTGTATGAACACAATTTCATGTTTGATGGTTTTTATCCTTAAAACAAACTTGCAACCAATAGGTGTGAACCTATTCTTGCAAATCAACAAAATTTCAATTTTGTCATCAAAACATTGAGTATGTTTTATGGCCTCTAACCATTTAAAACATTTGAGTCTATATATGGCCTCTAACCATTTTAGGGAATCTAGGTTTCGTCGTAGCTTTCTTACAAGTCACAAACTCATTAATCTACATGATAATAGTTTGACTGCAAGTTGTAGGTTTCTTCACTATCTAATAGAAGAACTGCATAGTTTCAGTGACCTGAACTCCATGTTTCTTCACTATCTAATAGAAGAATCTCATAGTTTCAGTGACTTGAACTCTATGCCTACAAGGGTATAGAACATCAAACAACAGAATGTCAATAGCCACTTAAAAGTCCTTTGAATATTCTGTTCTCCTTGAAGCACTTGTAAAGTCTTCTAAGAGATGTCTATTCTTTAAAGCCACTTCTAAATTCCTTAAAGAATACGTGTTCGGATTTTCTAAAGAACTTCGAAAAGCCTCCGGAATGTCCGTTTATGTTTGTTGTTCGCCTCGAAAACTTTCGAGGTCTATTTTCTCCCACTTGTCATTTTGGAAACGAATTTCCAAAAGGACATTATTTCGAGCAAACAAATATTATGTTCTCAAAAATTCGTGGTAGAAACAATACCCTTGTGTTTCATTTGAATAAATCATAATGAAACATATATCTATACTTGAGCCTTAGTTTGTCGAATGACAAACACTAAGCTCCCACTGAGTTTTGCAACTCTCTAGATATATTTTATGAAAAGTTATTCTGAAATTACTTTTCAATAGCTTTGACGAATTTGGTTTAGTTTGGTGGTAGTTGAGCATTTTGTTTTAGAAATTATAGGAAAAGTCTTTATGATCCATCATTGATCGAATCAAGTACTAATTGACTTCGATTATTCCAACTAAGATATGCCATATCTTATGGACCTAGATTGTGAAATTACAACACACAATCATTGATGATCATATTTGGTCTCAAGTAATCATCAACATGATCTAACCTAGATCTTTATGATTTCTTGCCAAGTGGATTTTATACTTCTGAATCTTTGAACTAGCCAAACAGATTCAACTTATATCACATTTGAGTAAATAAACCTATATTCACTCAAATCCATGTGAAATAATAAAGTCATAAAATCTTTCTTTAGCTTTGAACTCTATTGTCTAGGCGTTCTAACAATAGTTCATATCTTTTGTTACTTTCAACAAGTAAGACTAGTTGTCTTAAAATGATCTAGAAATCAATCAACTTTCAAAAGTCCATCAAAATAGAGCTTATGAATGTTAAGTTGTTGATATGGTCTAAGCAACAATGCCAAAGATTAGTGGAACTCAAATCAAGGGGTTGATTTGAACCTAGTAAAGTTCTTTAAAGAGTTGTTTGTTTTAATCAAGCATATTGACTCAACCTGTAATTGACCATTTCATTCAAATAAACAAACAAACATTGTTTTTGTTTTTCTTGAATGTGAGTCTTTCTGTGTTTGAAGCAGAAATTTAGGTATGCTGATTATGGAACAAAATAGCCATTAAGTTCCAGCCTTTGAAAGGACTTAAAACAAACTTAGATGACCCTACAATTAATGTAGCAATGCCATGCTTCATTTCCCACTTGTAGGTCATTAGTGTATCCTAGCTTCCATTGTTTGAGTTATTACCGAAGTGAGAACCTCAAGCGATATATGATACCAAGGAAGTTTGATTGCTAGGTCACTTCTCTTTAAACATAAACTTATAGGTAGAAACGGAATCGTAAATTCCTTTCATTTGTTCCTCGTTTTCCTATTTCTTGTACCCTTTCTTATAGTCTTAAGAATTGATTTCTTTAGTGTTGACTTTTATACTTTGTTAGACATGTCCAATGTCACCAACAAGGTTTTTACCATTTTAATTTATGTTGAATATTTTGCTTCAACTAGATGATCTTACCAGAAGCTTCTAAAGTTCTCTAAGCATCGATCTATTCGAATGTCTAGGGACTAGATTTATTCGAGAATTAAATGGACAAAGATGTTTAGGTTGTTAACCATTGGTAAAGCTGAGCGTTTAAGCTCAATGCTTTATGATCTCAAAACTACAGTGTATTTTGAATTCACAAGCACCAATTGGTTTGCCATTCGATTTTGATACTCGAAAAACAACCATAAAAGTCGCTATAAGAAACGTACATTTTAAATTGCTCATTTTCTCTCATTTCCGTGAATCGTTCTTGGATTCACTACCAATCGAGGAAATTTACTGTTACCTTTCTAAAAGGATTTATTGCAGTGCAAGATATTTAATTATAAACAATAATTAAAACATACATTGAAGCATGCAAAGTCTAAACATTTATCATGAATAATAACTTGAAAATTAAAGCAATCATGCAACAAGTCATTAGCATTTTATTCGAGTTATGTGTTCCGGCAGGTGTGAATAAAATGATTCCAAGATCCTAAAATCATTGAAGAACTAAGCACAGTTTGTCGACTTAATCCTAAAACATCTTAGGTAAGCAAAAGCCTTTTGCTAATAGTCTAGAAACTATTCTTGGTTGATAGGTACGTCTAAGAACTTATTAGGTAAACCTATCGATTTTGCCACGACATAAAAGGACTCCTTACTTATATCGTTGAGTTTCACCAAAACTAACGTGTACTCACAATTATTTGTGTACCTTGCCCCTTTAGGACCAATAAGTAACACCTCGCTGAGCGAAAACTATTACTAGATTGATGTAAAGGATATCCAAGCAAGTGTATATTTTGGCATGGCACCTTTTAACTCAATTTTTAAGTTTGGAACTTAAGGCTCTTACTATGTTGGTTAGATTTTAAGTGAACTAAAATCCTTAATCATGCAACATAATCAAGCTTTTGATCTCATGCATTTTAAGACATATTTAAAAGCAATAAATAACTTAAAACATGCATAAGATAAATGTGATCTAGTATGGCCCGACTTCATCTTGAAGCTTTAACTTCAAAGTCCGTCTTGAAAATCTCCGTGGGAGGCACCATTTTCTTCAAATAGAATAAGCTATAATTAAAACTAATTACAACTATTTGATGGTACGCAGACCATATTTTAATTGAAAAACAACTTTGGTACTTTAGACCAATTACATTCAAATTAATGGTACGCAGACCATATTTTCTATCCTATTTGGGCCATACTAGTCACTTCATAACCTGCAAAACAGTACATATACAATATATACCATTCACCCATTCATTATCATGAATGGCCCACATAGCTGGTTAGTAAAACACATTATGCATCACGTAAACATTTGCAACAATTAATCAAGGGCACCAATAATCTACCAATTATTCAGTCCTTATTAATTCTAATCAAGTTGTTTTAACCTTAAGGATTTGTAGACCTAATCAAGAGTTTTATGACTAAAAGGGCTCCCACTTAAACCAATAAATTCATATGCTTTACTAATTTTAATCATAAAAATGTATTTCTAGTCTAACCGGAAACATACAAATTTAATTAAAATTTAAAGCTCATATAAATTTATAATTGAATCCAAAAAGTTTAAATTAATTTCAGTCGTATTTAAATTAATTCATGATTTTAATTTTAGTAAAATAATTAGAATAAATAAAATTTATTATAATTACAATATTCAAAATTAAAATCCAAGAAAATAATTTAAATTATTAATTTTAAAATTAATTAAAATTACGTAAACTGAAAATTTCAAATTAAAATTTCAAAATGATCTAATCGCAACGCAACAACCCCACGCAACGTACGCCCATGGGCCACACGCACACAGCCATCGCTGGCCATGTGCGCGCAGCCCATGCGCTGCGTCGCATCGCTGCTGCTGCTCTCCTTCGCAAAGCATCATACGAGCTGGTGCTCGCTGCGCGCGCGCCAGCTCTCGATGCACGCGAGCCATCGCTCGCTGCGTTCGCTCACCAGCGCTCGCTTCATGCGAGCCAGCGCTCGCTGCGCGCGCTCGCCAGCGCTCGCTTTATGCGAGCCAGCGCTCGCTGCGCGCGCTTGCCAGCGCTCGATCCTGCGAGCCATCGCTCGCTGCGCGAGGCATTGACGCTGGGCGTAGCACTCGTGGCATGCGAGCTTGCGCTCGCTGCGCGCGAGGCTTCGCACACTTGCGCGAGGCAGTGCGCGCTGTGGCGCAGCTCGCTTGCTGCCCACACGCGACTGCTATGCCTTGCTTTCGCCCTCGCCCATTCGTCCATTGCTCACAGCCCACGACACAAGGCAGGGGTGCTGCCTTGTGCTCGTGCACCATGGCCTTGCTCATTGCATTCGTGCCGCATGGGCGACGAGCTCCCTTGCTCGTCGTCACATGCCCGCACTATACAACACCCCTTAAGGGTAACACGTAGCGTCCATTGCTTTGTGCGTGCAAGTTATATGAGCGAATCGCATAAAATTTAAAAAATTTATATTTAAAATTAATGACAAATTAATAAATAATATTAATTTCATAATTTTAGGGCGAAAAATCGAAAATTTATTATTCAATTGATTTCCGATTAACATGGATTCAAGCCTAGGTCATAAAAATTTAAAATTTAACATAAATTTACAATTTTTATGGTGGTTTTTAATCATAGGTATCTAATTAAATTATAATTAATTATGAAAATCAAATTAATTCTAAATTATTCTAATTTTCAACAATTAATCATAATTACAAATTAGATTGCATAATTAACAAGGCTAGGCATTCAAACTTGTTAAACATATACAGTAGGTCAATCAAAAATTCAAGATTTATCAACAAGAATCGCAAATATTTAATTTAACATCTTAAATTTACGAAATTTTGCATTCGAAAAACTAAAACCTCCGAAAAGTCATAGTTAGACTTCGAATTTGAGAATTCTGGGTTCGGCAGAAAAAAAAAATATTTTTGTCAAAATTTTAGAATGCCTTTTACATGCGGAATTGACACAAAAATCACTCGATTTGGATGAGTAACGAAGAAACTGCCGAAAAACTGCGTACGTATAATTAAATAAACGCAATTTGCAATTAATTAACAATTACGAAAATTAATCACCCCTTTTAATTCTTGCAAATTTGTAATATTTAACCATGTTCATGCAATTTAGATTATGAAAATAATAAGAGGCTCGTGATACCACTGTTAGGTTATGATACATATGACAATTCATAAATCATGCGGAAAAACCATAAAGCCAGGAAAACATATTATTTACACATAATCATTTAGCATAGTTTAGATGCATACTCTTTGTTGCGTGCCTTCCCTAGCTGCACCCGAACCGAACAAGAACAAGTCTTTAGGACTCCAAGTGTCGTCCCTCCGTAGATAGTCCACAGCACGTCCGGATCCGCCTTAAGATTGACCAACTAGAATCGCCCTTAAGGTACTATTATTTTCGGCACTTTATAGGCAATTGTGTAATTGAATTTTGCTCTCAAAAACTCACTTTGAATACTTGAATGCTCGATGTAAATATGTGACCCTAGGCACCTATTTATAGAGTTATGGAAAAGGATTTGGAATCCTATTAGGATACTAATTTATAATCCTACTAGGACTCTAATTAAATAAACTAAATCTTTTAGGATTAGATTTAATCATATGACGAATCCCGGTAGCTTTAGGATTCGAGTAGCACACAAACACACACACACGCACAGCAGCCCACGAGGGGCGCCATGCGCGCGCGCGCGCAGCCCGCGAGCTCGCAGCCCACTGCCGCAAGCCCACATGCTGCCACAGCCTTGGCGCGCGCTGGGCCTGCCTTGCGGTGGGCCTGGCGCAGCCTTGGCTGGTGCGTTTGTGGCGCGCTGGCTTGATGGGCGATGGCCTGGCTTCGTGCTGGGGCCTTCGTCCGGCAGGCCTCGTCCGATGCTTATTCGTACGATACGCTTCCGATTAAATTCCCGGTTCCGGAATTCATTTCCGATACGAACAATATTCAATATTTCCGATTCCGGAATCAATTTCCGTTTCGAACAAATATTTAATATTTCCGTTTCCGGAATTATTTTCCGATTCCGATAATATTTCCGATTCTGACAATATTTCCGTTTCCGGCAATATTTCCGATTCCGGCAATATTTCCATTTCCGATAATATTTTCCGATACGTACCATGTTTCCGTTTCCGGCAACATCTACGACTTGGATAATATTTATATTTCCGATACGATCCATATTTCCGTTTCCGGCAATATCATCGTTTCCGGAGTATTCATTTCTTGCCTGTGACGATCTCAGCTCCCACTGAAACCAAGATCCGTCGATTCCGAATATCCATAGATGGAGTATTTAATGCCATTAAATACTTGATCCGTTTACGTACTATTTGTGTGACCCTACGGGTTCAGTCAAGAGTAAGCTGTGGATTAATATCATTAATTCCACTTGAACTGAAGCGGCCTCTAGCTAGGCATTCAGCTCACTTGATCTCACTGATTTATTAACTTGTTAATTAATACTGAACCGCATTTATTAGACTTAACATTGAATGCATACTTGGACCAAGGGCATTATTTCCTTCATTGACATTCTCCTTTCCTTTAGCTATAAGATGCCCATGCGCAAAACAACATTTAGCTATAAGATTGGACATGAAATACAACTAATAGCTATAGATTTTACTTTAAGTTAAAATACTACTAATGGAACCAGAAATGGACTTAAGAAGTTAGAAACCAAAGTAAACACAACAATTGGTCAACTTTACTTTCCTTTAGCATTAACAGATTATTACATCAGAAGAAAATATACAGTAGTTGTTTTTATTTTTTAGTTTGTCACGTTAGTGTCTCAATTATGTGTTGCAGAAAGAGAGAAGACATTCAGGTATCTGCTCAGCAACAGTATAGATCACAACAGCAAATTGCAACTCAACATTATCACCAAATAAGCAACTGATCAAGACAACAAAACAACGAAACAAAACTGCAGCATAACATCTGAATATATACTAAATAACCTATTGAGTCCGTGAGTCTGTGACCACTAAATCGCAAACCAATTACAGGAACACTATTGTTCTTCCTAGATCAGACAACCGTTTTTTTAGCGAACTCACAAGCAGTAGAAGGAAAGCACCTTTTAGTGGAAAATCTAATCAGTATTCACACTCAAATCCCATCCAAACACACACATAATGTCCCCGTGGATGTGAAAGAATCCAACTCCTCCAAAAGGACATGACAGAAGCTATAGTCATTTTCGCTACAAACGCCTAGAAAGACTCCAAATAAAAATTACCAGCCAACATCTTCAATTTAACGTAAACAAAATATTAATAATCGGGAGAAATATTAGAATCTCAAGAAGAGCATTATGAAAAAGTCTCATCAATACAAATTTATAATAACATTCCAATCCAAAACCAAGAAAAAATTAGAACTTACTAGTTTCCGGAACTAAAGTGCGACAATTTCCTTTGAACCACAGAACTTCGCCGGAGTTATTTTGCAGAAATCTGCTTGGTGAATATCATCAACCTGCATAACATCAACTAACAACTTCCTTATTAATAGTTTATCCCTCTCCACATCTCAACATAAGTACGCACAATAACTTCCAAGTATGTGGCTTCTGGGAGAGAAACATGCCTTCAGGATTTAGAAAACAACCACTCACATGCAATTTTAATATATTCACCACCAAGAATCAAATGTTATTCATATTTATACTCACATAGCTTGTTAGCCAACTGTGTTCTTTTCTGGAATTTTCATGTTTATAGAAGCAGGCAAGCAGCAAGAAACATAGAAACCTGGTTACCCCTTGTCACCCCCCGCTCCCCAAAAAAGGGAAAGAAAAGAAAAGGTGCAACTGATAATAGCAGAGTAACAGATAATAAACTGAACTGAAAATGAATTGGTCTGAAGCAACAGAGTAAATGGAGGTTACTGCTATGGCGTAGACATCAAATAAGCAGATTGCAAGGAACAAGATGGGTGATTTTGATTAATAATCTGGAATAAAATGTAACCAGTATTCAAGCTTTCGCTGTTCTTGATTCTCTCACAAGTGAACACTTCAAAACTCAATACAACTTTATACATATATCCAACATCACATTCCCTCCCTAACATGCTCTCTACATGGGTCAAATTTACAAAATAGTTTACCATATATTTCCAAGTTGAAAACGAGTAGAAGTAGTATAACAGTAGCAGTATAGAACAGGGTAGCAGAATAGCACAGAGCAGAACGAGAAAAAAAACCAACAGTATAGCATCATCACCGAGCAACCAACTGATCCAAACTTAATAAATAAGCCAAAATAACCATTGAAATCAACAAATACACCATGAATAAAATCAACAAAATTCCCCAATCATACAAATTCCCCAATTAACCGAATTCCCTAATTAAGAACCCTAATTTAGAAATCGAAACAACACCAAAATTCCATTATAATCGGTTGAAAACTTAAACAGCAAAGAAATTTAGGAGCAAATTCGATCAAATATAAGAGCAAATTTAAGAGCAAAATTATGAAAACTAACGTGGTTCTTAGCGCAAATTCAGAACTGAATTTTGTCACTTTTATATGTTGCTTCAAAGGAACGATGATGGAAGATAAAATATGTTGCTTCAAGGAACGCAGAGGAGGAAGGCGAAAGAGAACGCAGAGGCCAAGAACGCAAAGCCCTAAACCGTGAAAAGCAGTGAGAGGGAAACCCAAAAAAACGCAATCTGTTGAAGAAAAAAAAAACGCGCCCATATGAAATATTTTTAATAAACCTATTTCTTATTTTATTTTATTTTTAATTTTTAACATTATTTAGATGTTTGACAAAAAAACCGTTGCAATATCTCATTAAAATATTAAAAGACTAAAAACTGTTGCAATAAAATAGTCATAATAAATAAGTGTTGCAATAGCTTTTCCATAGCAACGTTTTTCCAAAGTCAAAGTCTACTAAATTTAATAATTATTTAACTGTTGCAATAGCTATGATATAGCAACGCCAGGAAAACTGTTATCTAAAAAGGCGTTGCTATGGCCCTATTTTGTAGTAGTGTGATATGGACATGACCTGATCATATCATTTCTAATCTGGACTTAATGGTTTTAATTTGGACATGATCAATTTGAAAGTTTTTTTAATGTTTTTTTATGCCTTAAATAATAGATTTTAATGCACCGACAACACATTATTTTTTATTAAAGAAATAATAGTAATAAAATATTAAATATGATAACAATGATATAAACATATACCAATAATAATAATAATAATAATAATAATAATAATAATAATAATAATAATAATAATAATAATAATAATAATAATAATCTGGTCTGATCTGATATGATCTGAACTTATTTTTTCTGATCTGATCTGATCTGAACTTATTTTTTCTGATATGATATGATCTGATCTGATTAGATCTGAAATAAGTAATAATGTCCTGAAATAAGGTGAACTAAACAGGACCTAAGCACTAAAACTATTTAGTTAAGCAATGAAACTAATTAGTTAAGCTCTAAAATTAATTAGTTAAACAATAGAACTAATTAGTTAAGCAATTAAAGTGGTCTTCCCGGTAAGACGGTCTTACACAAAAGTTTTCGATTTCTCCTGTTGAAATGTGATTCGGCATGATCACTGCTACTAAGTAGGGGTGTTCATTTTCGGATATCAGATCTGATCCGATTCGAAATTTCGGAGCGGGGAATTGTGGTCCGAATCCGTTCCGAAAGTGTTGGATATCCGGAATTTTCGGATCGGATATCCGAAAAATCCGATAACTATCCGAATTTTTAAAAAATTAATCACGTTTTAAGCTAAATTTTTTCGAATCACCGATCCGAAATTTCCAAACCTTAAAATCGGATCGGATGTCCGGAAATTTGGATTGGATTATTAGATTTGACTACTAGGAATCAATTAACTATGTGATCATGAACCACATATTTATAGGGTGAAAATAAAGGAGTTTCAATCCTACTAGGAATCGATTAACTAAATCCATTAGGATTCTAGTTAATTAATAACATTAGAATTCTAGGGATAATCAAACACTAAGTATTTCAGATTTACCCTAAACATCTAATTTTAGTAGAATTAGGAAAAACACTATTACTTGACTCGCAAGTAACCGACCGGTCCAAGGGCTTGCACGTGTGGCCTTAGGCCCATGTTGCTAGGCGTGTGGCAAGCAGCCCGCGGCCCACGGATGGGCGCTGCTGCCTTGTTCGGCCCATGCGCGCTGGGCGTAGCAGCAAGCAGCACGCGTCCCACTCTATGAGCGCTGCTGCTTTTGCTCGGCACATGCCTTGCTGCTCCGCGAGGGCTTGCTTGGCGCTGGGCCTGGTGCTTGCGTCTCGCAAGCTCTTTCGTCGAGCGTTCGCACGTCGCGCTTCCGATTCGTTTTCCGATTCCGGAATTCATTTCCGATTCGAATAAATATTTATGTTTCCGTTAATATTTCCGATTCCGGAATTTATTTCCGATTCGAACAAATATTAATATTTCCAATTCCGGAATTTATTTCCTTTTCCGACAATATTTCCGATTCCGGTAATATTTCCATTTCCGACAATATTTCCGATTCCGGCAATATTTCTATTTCCGGTAATATTTTCCGATACGAACCATGTTTCCGTTTCCGGCAACATCTACGTCTTGGATAATATTTATATTTCCGTCATGATCCATATTTCCGTTTCCGGCTATCATCATTTCCGGAGCATTCTATATTTTATCTTTTGACGATTTCATCTCCCACTGGAACCGAGATCCGTCATTTTCGAATGTTCATAAATGGAGTATTTAATGAATAATATATTAACTTAAATACTTGATCCGTTCACGTACTATTTGTGTGACCCTACGGGTTCAGTCAAGAGTAAGCTGTGGATTAATATTATTAATTCCACTTGAACTGAAGCGGCCTCTAGCTAGGCATTCATCTCACTTAATCTCACTGGATTTATTAACTTGTTTAATTATTAATATTGAACCGCATTTATTAGACTTAGCATTGAATGCATACTTGGACCAAGGGTATTATTTCCTTCATATTATGCTAGGAGATTAAATATCCAAGTTTTGATATTTGGGAAGATTCTAAATATGTTTAGGATGTATTTGGAATACTTTAGTATTGCTGTGAATTATTAGAAGTTGATTGAGAATCCTTGTTGGTTGTTTTAGGCGGAGAATTTTCTGTAGGAGACTTTTAAAAGTGTTAAAGTGGCTTATCAATTTGTTTACACAAGGTACGTACATACATATGTGTTTGTGGATGTGTGCTATGGTGGAAACTATGTTGAATGTATTTATTAATTGGTTTATCTCGAAATTTCATGCTCAATGTTGTTGAATGAATGCGTTGAGCATAGAACTTTATTATAAGAATTATAACATGTTAGCATGGATGATTGGTGCAACCATGTCAGTTGGAAACTTTATATTATTTTATTTATTGGCAGAGATCTCGATTGATCGTTGTTCCTTTTTAGCATTTCACTACTTTATGAGGGTCGGGTACCTTGTTTAGTAAGTTGATACTTCACACCTACATAAAGGTGGTTCACAATTGTTAGAGGAAAGATTGAATTAATTGGAATGAGTTCTTGATTGATAACTTTGTTATTGCTTACTTAATTCCAAGATAAAAACAGTTGTAATTACTTGTTGATTATATTACTTATGTGATTGACGAGTCGTAACCGAGTAATAAAAAGTAAATCATGTAAAGTGAAACTGAGTAGCAATAGCTTTAGACTGTGCACGTCTAAAGTAACGGACAATCAAGAGTTGGGGTCATGGTTCACCTATGGGTTTTTTTTGGGACCGAATTGATCATTGGTTCTATTTTATTCAAAAGTTCCTCGATATCACAGGTCATTGGGGTTACAGAGTCGCACCCGTACCTCGTCTTCCTTAGCGAAGTCTTCTAGTAGACAACTCTGTACATTGACTATTTCAATTAAAATCATATTAATGTGATAAAGTCTAGTCCAGTCTAGACAAACGTGGTCTTCAAGTTAATATGTTTTGGTTGTTCTTACTTATGTTTTATTAGTATCATGTTAGGAATGTTTATTTACTGATTTAGTATGTAGTATTCAGCTTTGTTGATTACGTGTTTTGTTTGTGTGTGTTGATCATGGCTATGGCTTATTGATCATGTGATGATCCATTTTGGTGAGCAGTCTCTATGGATCAATAAGCATCGTCCATCTACAGGTTTGAAGATGATGCATCATTGGGTTCGGGATTGGAGAGCTTGTAGTTTAGTTTTGATTCTCGAAGTTGACTTTGGTTTGTTTAATTGGACTTTAAACTTGTTGAATTAGCTACATTGACTTTGTTTTCGTTGATGGTTTTGGATTTAACTTTGTAGTTGATTATTTATAAACTTAAAGTTAGTTTTATGTTTTCCGCTGCAAAATTCTGAATAAGTCGTTACGTTTTCACACGGGCGATAATAATTTGATAATTCTCTATATTTATATTTATTAAAAAGGTTGTTCTATAAAAGGGAGAATTGTCAGGGTGTTACAAGGTTGGTCTTCTTCTCTTCTGGTATTAAATCCAGACGGCCTTTGCGTCAACCTTATTGATTCTAGGCCAGCTTCACATCCTAAATATCTCATAATTTTCTCGTGGAGAGAGCGTTGCACTTGCGTCTGTCATTCTGTAGTGATGTCTTGTTGAAGGCTGACTAGCATCTATCGTAATGATCTTACAAAGACGGGCATATCTACTGCTGTTTCAACCGATGTAGCAGTCACAAGATTCTCATATTGTCATGCATCTTCTGCCACAAGCTAGCTAGAAGTCTTCCATGCTACCGTACCTTCCCACAGACGACGCTAAATGATGTGAGTTTTTTTTATGAAGCTGATTTGTCACTTTTCCAATGAGGTATCAGGTATGCGTTGGACCAATCTTCAGAAAACCTACAAAACAATAATATTCCTGTAAGAATATTCGCTCCGATGTTTAAGTAAGTATTTGGTAGAGAGAGAACGTATTTTAGAGAAAAGACATAATTGAATAAGAATGTTAGGTGATAATGAATTGAATATCATTTTACCTTAGAAATTGGACTAATTATAAGACTAGGATTTTTGAAATTGTTCCCAAAACCTAGCTATTTGATTGACTACTCTCTCTAGAGGAGACATGTGTCCTTGGTAAGCATAATTTAGAGGGTTTAGTGGGCTTCTTCATATTGATATTTTAATAGTGCCCAACTCACTTCTAAGGTTGTCCGTGGACCATTGCTGCAGGAGGGTATTTGACACTCTTTGTAGTTGTGCTACGTGTCATGTTATGGTTGGTGACAGGCTAAAGTCGTATCACCTAATGAAAAATGACCTAAGGTCCACTAGCTAGGTAGCAAGGGAAGTCAGGATCGAATCCACAGGGAAACAGGCGTTCTTTCTACTATCAATTAATTAATCTAGACTATTGTGAACAAAGGTTGGTTGATGGTTTATATGCTAAGACTACGAACGAATATTAAACAAGAACAAATCAATATATTAAGGAATCTAGGGTATAGGTTCGCCAACAAATAATAATCCAGGACATTGAACAATCACGATAATCAACAAAGTAATTAATTAGACTAGCATGCTCTCTCAAGTCGATACTAATCATAGACTTAGAATTAACGGGCTCTCGCTACGTATTAACTCTAATTCCACCTATTGACACAAGCCTAAACATCAAATTGCATCTCTCGAATCTTAATTTGATATTGCATAACTACCACAATTAAACCTGCGCAAATCTAATTGTATAGTGAAATAAACCAATCAATAGGAATCAATTACAATGCCAACAATCATAATCATTAAATCATCCCTTCATATTATTCATGGATCCCCAACCCTAGAAATTAAACTACTCAAGCATGTTGACAATAAACAAAGCAATAATCATAATTGAAAGCATTATTAAAGCAAGACAGTGAATTGAAATAAGAAATAATACCTATTTGAAGAACAAAGGAAAGTGAAAGCTTGAATTTTTATTGAGAATTAAACTAAGTGTTTTTGCATAAACTAGAGAGAAAACTAGGCTAAGGGCAATAATACTAAGGTTCAATACTAGAAAATAAAAAGTCCTCTAAAAATAATTAAAGCTTGTTTATATAGTTTACCAAAATAAAGCCTAAAAAACGGAAAACAAATGCGCGAAAAACTGCTGGAGGTTGGCGTTGCCCGATCGGGCGATCCACTCGATAGTCGGCCCGATCGGGCCAAAATTCGCCCGATCGGGCGGTTTGTGAACTCTCCACATAGCCTCCAAGATGACCGCCCGATCCGGATCGGGCGAGATGCGCCCGATGGTTGCATTTCGCCCTTAGCTTCCAGGGCGATTTGCAATCTTCAATGTAGCTCGCCCATATCACTGAGTCTAATCTCGGGGCTCAACCATAAGCATCCAAGGCTCCCGAAAGTCGACGATGGCGGTCCCGAACTTCCTCGGGCTCATATTAGATCAACGTGAAACGGGTCTAAAAAGACTAATTTCTCATAATCAAACCTGAAACTCAAGGCACACTCAATAACACACATTAGTACTAGAAACGGCTCCTAAGAGCACGTTTGACACATAAAAGTACTAAGGGACGGGGGTAAAAATACTATATAAAACATGCATATCAAACCTCCCCAAGCTAGATCCTTGCTTGTCCCTAAGCAAGGAAATCATCGATGAACACAAAACCAACTTCACCCCCGATATAATTCAAAATGAAAAACAAAATTCGAGGCAAAATCCAACAAGCATGCATCAATGTCAACCAATCAAATTCATTCAATCGCCAATCCACCTTAACAATCGTCACGCAAAGCGAACCACAAGTGTACAATGGAATTCAAGACTAGTGCTCACACACTCGTCACTCATTTATGTGGCGAATAAAAAATATACTCGTTCGCTCCCCTCCCAACATATATGTGTACAATGCCCTCCCAAACTCACAACACTCGTGTGTCTAGAAAAACATGCACTCAACCTAGTAGTCGACTCAGAATGTGTCATGTCATAACTTGCATTGATAAACAACTACTTTCACATTAATACAACTCTATGCACAAAGGTCGGAAGGTCTTTCAAGCTTGTAATGATAGGCTTAGGTAAGGGTGCAGTAAATTTGGGTAAAATGTGAGCTTAAAGCCTTGGCTTTGGGGAGCATAAATCCTAGCAAATCCATGATCAATCACAAATGATGACCACAATCTCCCACTCAACACATGAATAAAAACAACAAACAACCACACTATACTTTCTTGCCTTGATTTCACAATTATAACCAATCACTCATGAAGATAAGAAATTCTAATACCGGAGTGACAAAAGCTTGAATTATCTTGAGAATAACGATTTTTTTCTTCCTTTTTTTTTTTCTTGCTCAATCTCATTTTTTTTCTTTTGGAACCTTCACATTTTTTTATTCTCCTCATCTCATTCATTTTCCAGCTCATTTTTTCAACAACAATCATGATAAGAAGAACTTCCCTTTTCAATACTCAATATGCTCAAAATGTACCACACTACAACTCCCTCACCTCACTACTATTAGCTCCCCCAAGCTAGGCTTGGGACTAGTAACCAATGGGGAATTTACGGGCTTGTAATGTGGTTAGTCACCGAATAAAGGGCACAAGCACAACATGGGTAGAAAAAGAGGGAACAAATGTATCTAATTTCATCTGAAGGCTACCTAAATAGAAAAATGCCTTCGTCCTCCACAATGTGCATGTATATGAGTCATAAAACATTACTAATAGTTGCAAACCAATACTCAAAATCAATGACACACCAGGAAGCTATCACACATCCTAACCAAGTCAACTAGTCAAGCACCAAGTCCACAAGTAGTTAGTCGGAGTTGACTCATGTTTAGGCATCAAAGCAATCGAATATCAAATCATGGCTAACACATCTACATTGCCCATCATCAAATACCAAGAATCAAAACAATTTCCGCTGAAGGGGCACAGGGAAGCATGATATTATATTCATCGGAACGTATTTTTGTATTTTTTTTTCAAAGCAATAAACTAATCTAGAAAGCATTAAACACACCAAAGAAACACACCAAAATAAAGAAATGCGAAAAGAAAAGAAAAACATACCTACAATGTACAAGTAATGTGAAACCCTCCCCAAACCAAATCAGACAATGTCCTCATTGGCTCAAGGGTATCGAACCAACTCGATCTCATCTCCATGATTGACGGCCATGGCCGCCATCATCATCATCATCACCATCATCTCTGCCACCATGCCCGCTAGGACCCGCTCCCCACCCTCCGTACTGGGTAGGTGTGAAGGTGCCCATAGAACCCGGAGCTCCATATCCCTCCGCGGGATAGGTATACCAGGTAGGGTGCTCATAATCTGGGGCAATGTAGCCCTGCCTGGCATACTGATCATAGAATGGGAACATGGTCCTCTAGTGATCAGCTGCGAACTCCCGAAAACCGAGCTCAAGTCTGCTTAACCGCTCATCAATGGACCCCTGCTCCTCCTCTACTACCGGGCCACCCTGGGGCCTCCCCGCGTCTCGACGCCCCCTCCTAAAGTAGGTGCGAGGCTCTGGCTGGTACTGATGGGGCTCTGGCTGTGGGTCAGGCTGAGGCTAGGGGTCAGGCTGAGGCTCTTGCTCAAATCCAACAAATAAGTAATGAGCCTGACTGGGTCTGAAACTAGTGCGGCCCTGAGGGTCAGGCAAGGTGAAAAGCCTGTTTCCCTCGAACATCCAATACATGGCTCCCGGCCTAAACAACCCATGCTCCCCCTGTAGCCTACGGAGTCCAGCAAAGTAAGCCAAATCAAGCAATTTGCTACCCAGAACTGGAGTCTGGTTAGCCTCAGTAAAATTGGTCGTGGCCATGGCTATGTGGGTGATCAACCCACCAATGGTAGTTTTGGTAGTATGTGTGGAAGTGGCTATGGAATAAAATTGAGAGGCCATATGATGTGCAAGGTTCATTTTGTAGCCCTCCTCCCCTTCTGAAACGTAGCCACCTAGAATCTCTAGCTCCGTACTCCTAATATTTTGGGTCTCATCCCTACCAAAGATCGTAAACCCTAGAAACCTGTAAAAGACAATGGGTACCGGGTGTTGTATCTTGGAAGCATGAAAATGTTGCATACTCCCGGGATTAGCATTACCCGTAAGCTTTCCCCACATGGTGCAGTTATTATGGGTCTCCTTAGGTTTCCTACTATATGTGGTAGACAATCCAAAAATCCTACCAAAATCAGCTAAACTCATGGTGTAGGTTCGGTTTATCACACGAAATTGAACCGACGACACGGTTCGATAACCATCCCTACGCACATTGAAACTACTCAAAAATTCTAGAGTCAACCGTCTAAATGTGAGACGGAGCATACTATACATGTTACTCATACCAACACCAACAAAGACACGTTTGACATCACTCTCAATACCCATTTCATGTAAGGATTTTTGGCATATAAAGCGAGTAGGGATTACCTCCCTCAATTTGAGGTGGATGAATCGTGCTCGTTGCTCCTCCGTAACAAAGATGACATCCGGAAAATCCGTGTCGGGCTCGAATTGCGGCGGGGGAGGTGGTGGTGTCGGTTCCCGAGCTCGGCTCGTGGAAGCTTCATGTTGATTTCTTGGTACCCTTGTGCATTTCCTTTGTGGTCGGTTTGCCATTGATGAAAATATGATTTTTTTGAGTTTTTGAGCTTTTTGGGTGAATTTGGGGATTTTGTGGGGATGGGAGAAAACTGAAATTGGTTTGGTATAGGTTGTAGAGGATGATGAGAGGATGATTTTGATGAAAAAATTGTTGAATTTGGTGGAGATTTGAGGGAGATATGGTGGTTGGAAGTTTTTGGAGGTTGGGGTTTAATGGAGGAAGTGAGAGAAAGTTAGGTTGAAGATGAAGAGGAAGTGAAGAAAACAAAGAGGATCCGTGTATTTGTCGCTGAAATCGCGTCTCGCCCGATCGGGCGACATTTCGCCCGATCGGGCGGTTTGCGATCCTTTTCTTCTCATACGTGCGCGCCCGATCGGGCGCACCTCGCCCGATCCGGATCGGGCGATTTGCGAAAGCCATTTTTCTTGACTTTTTCTGCTCAGAATCTTCCTTGACTTTTTCCACGAACTTTTCATCAACCGCCCGATCGGGCAAAATAATTTCGCCCGATCGGGCATACCACTCGCCTTCTGCGCTCGATCGGGCAGACAATCGCCCGACTCGGGCGTTCCACTCGCCAGACCGCCCGATCGGGCAAAATAATTTCGCCCGATTGGGCGTTCCACTCGCCAGACCGCTCGATCGGGCATGCTGCGCCCGATCGGACAAAAATAAGCTGCATTAAACTCATCCGTGCGCGCCAGATCGGGCACACCTCGCCCGATTCGGATCGGGCGGTATGCAGTGTGCTTGGCCTTGTGCGTAATTTCACTTTCTTGAACTTGGAGCTTTAGGCCTGCACATTATTAAACACCCAAACAGCGTAATGCCCTCTTCTCGCCTCACTAACACCAAAAACAATACTTAAACACACTTAGGTATGGGAAATACTAACTAAACACACAAAAATAGAATAAAAAATCAAACCTATACTACTAAAGCGATAAAATACGGGTTGCCTCCCGCAAAGCGCTGGTTTATTTCTAGGTCCCGCTCGACCTTGTTACCTTGAATATGCAGTCTATGAGGCGGAGGGATTGAGGTGATGTACCTCAACCACTCCTACAGTAGCCCCATCATGGTACAACTTCAGACGTTGCCCGTTGACCTTGAATCGTTCACCATTATCATTCTCTACTTCAACAGACCCAAACTTGCTTACCATAGTCACGGTGAACGGCCCAGACCACCTAGACTTAAGTTTTCCAGGAAATAACTTAAGCCTAGAGTTAATAAGTAGAACCTTGTCGCCCACTGCGAACTCTCTATGCAAATGTGATTGTCGTGCCATTTCTTGGCCTTTTCCTTGTAAATCCGGGCACTATCATAGGCTTGTAGTTGGAATTCATCGAGCTCACCCAATTGAAGTAACCGCTTCTCACCGGCTAGCTTTGCATCCATGTTGAGCTGTTTGATTGCCCAATAAGCCTTGTACTCCATTTCTACTGGTAAGTGACATGCCTTGCCATACACCAACCGATACAGGGAGGTACCAATAGGTGTCTTAAAGGCGGTTCTGTATGCCCATAGAGTATCATCTAGCTTATCGCTCCAATCCTTCTTAGACTTCGCCACCACTTTCTCAAGGATAGATTTGATCTCTCGGTTGGAGACCTCAACTTGACCACTCGTCTGAGGGTGGTAGGCTAGCCTAGTGCGGTGATAAACCCCATACTTGCGCAGGAGCGTATCCAGATGCTTCTCATAGAAGTGTGACCCTCCATCACTGATCAAAGCGCGCGGAACCCCAAATCTAGGAAAAATGATCTTCTTGAACAGGGAGATGACTGTCTTAGCATCGTTAGTAGGTGAGGCAACGACTTCCACCCATTTTGACACATAATCTACAGCAACAAGGATATACAAGTTACCCTTGGACGATGGGAATGGTCCCATGTAATCAATTCCCCACACATCGAAAATCTCAACCTCAAGGATCCCGTTCTGTGGCATCTCATACCTCTTCGAAATAGTACCGGCCCTCTGGAACGCATCACAAGCCATAATAAAAGCCTGTGCATCTTTGAACATAGTAGGCCAGTAAAAACCACATTGTGACAACTTAGCGTTTGTTTTAGACGGTCCATGGTGACCACCATAAGGTGAAGAATGACACCTACTGATAACACCTTGAACTTCCCATTCTGGAATACAACGCTTGTACAACCCTTCAGCAGTCTCACGAAACAAATAAGGGTCGTCCCAAAAGTAAAACCGGACATCATGTAGGAATTTCTTCTTCTGTTGATATGAAAGATCGGCCGGAAGAATTCTCCCCACAATGTAGTTAGCAAAATCTGCGAACCATGGTGACTGACTGGCAAGTGCAAGTAAATGATCATCCGGAAATGAATCATCAATCGGTGTAGATCCCTTACCATCGTCATACCTTAATCTAGACAAGTGATCTGCAACCACATTCTCAGCCCCTTTCTTGTCGCGGATCTCTAGATCGAACTCCTGTAGCAGTAGTATCCATCGAATAAGCCTAGGCTTGGATTCCTTCTTAGAGAGCAGATACTTAAGGGCCGCATGGTCAGTGATATGTTCATATTTTATAGTGTTTTTACCCCCGTCCCTTAGTACTTTTGATCTCAAATGAGCTCTTCTAAGCGATTTTTAGTACTAATGTGCTCCTTGTAGTGTGTTCGTAGTTTCAGGTTTATCATTGTAGGAATTAGCATATTTTTGTGCATTTCCTACTCATTTCAATCAATACAAGAGATTATGTACTTTCGAGAGCACACACATTGAGTTGGAAGAGTTTTCGAGCAAAGCGGATAGTGAAAGAAGTAGAAAACCGACACTCGTATACTCTTTTGATCATAACTTATGTTCTACAACTCTAAATGAAGTGATTTCAATTGGGTTGGATTCTAGGCTTCAAAATCTTTCTAACGAGTGGTCACTCGCCTAATTCCAACGAATAACGAAGGAGATATGGCGTTTTAAAGATAGAGGATTGTGCAGTTTGTACGCGCGCCCGGCGGGCGAACGTCTGCCCGACGGGCGAGAGGCGCCCGACCGGGCGCGTGCCGTTTATTTCCAGAATGTATCCCTCCGCCCGGCAGGCAGACCTGCACCCGACGGGCGGGTTACGAGCTGGTCGCCCGACGGGCGGAAGGCTGCCCGACCGGGCGACGACAACCCAGGGCCCTTTTTCCGCGGTTTTCTTCCGGTTTTTCCTTATGTTTATGGGCAAACTATAAATACTAGGCTTAGTTATTTTAGTTCGACACATCTTATTTCCTAGTATAAAACCCTTAGTTTATTTTCCTTAGCTTAATTTTCTCTCTAGATTTATGCAAACACTTAGTTTTCAATTTCAATAAAAATTCAAGCTTTCTATTTCTCTTGTTCTTCAATTAAGGTATTGTTCTTTATTTCAATTCTTTGTTTAGCTTTAATTATGTTTTCAATCATGCTAATTTCTTTGTTTATTGTTAATATGCTTGAGTAGTCTATTTTCTAGGGTTTGGGGATCCATGAATAATATGAAGGGATATTGAATAATTGTGATTGTTGGCATTGTAATTAATTCCTATTGATTGGTTTATTTCACTATACAATTAAATTTGCGCAGGTTTAATTGTGGTAGTTATGCAATATCAAATTAAGATTCGAGAGATGCAATTTGATGTTTAGGCTTGTGTCAATAGGTGGAATTAGAGTTAATACGTAGCGAGAGCCCGTTAATTCTAAGTCTATGATTAGTATCGACTCGAGAGAGCATGCTAGTCTAATTAATTACTTTGTTCATTATCGTGATTGTTCATTGTCCTGGATTGTTATTAATTTGTTGGTGAACATATGCCCTAGATTCCTTAATATATTGATTCTTACTCGTTTAATTATCGTTCGTAGTCTTAGAATACAAACCACCAACCAATTCATGTTCCCAACAGTCTAGATTATTTAATTAATAGTAGAAAGAACATTGTTTCCCTGTGGATTCGATCCTGACTTCCCTTGCTACCTAGCTAGTGAACTTAGGTTTATTTTTGATAAGGTGATACGACTTTAGCCTGTCAAATTTTGGCGCTGTTGCCGGGAAAACGGTTTAATTTTCTGCTATTAATTTTGTGGTCTAGATGATTTTCTAGAGTCTCGGAGAACTTCAAGTTCTTTGAGACCATGTATATAATTTCTTTTCTTTAGTTTTTCTTTGAAAAAAAAATGGATTATTATTCTTTTCCTCAATTTGTAAATGAGCCTTTTAGGGTGTATTTCGATAGACTAAATGATTTTATTGGTTACCACAATCTTAATCTTTGGGATTCTTGTGGTTTTGCTTATGGTGGTTTGAACGAGTATACAAGGAATGTGATAGAAAGTAGATTTAATGGTGATTTTCGAGCCTTGTCTTTGGATGATATGTGGGATTACTATATGTGGTTTGCAAGGGATTCGTATGAGCGTGAAATGACCATTCATGTTCCTTGTGCTAATCCAAGTTATGAGCATAATCTACATGTTTCTACCCCCTATTCCTTGAATACTTGTTATAATGAGGTGCATTCTAATGTTTATGATAATCATGCCTATTATAATGAATTATCTAACCCTTGCATGGATATCAATGTTTTGCCTCATGATTTCACTGTTGCTTCTCCCATATATTATTGTGAACCCATGCCCAATCCTGTTCAACCCGAATCAGAAAGCAGAGATACCTTCTTAGAGGAATTAAGAAGATTAAACTCTGAGATTGAGATTCAGTGTACTAGATCTCAAGAGGCTACTAATGAGATTATTAAATCTAGTAAGGCTACTCTTGAGAGATTTAGAAAATATCAAGAAATTATTGAAAATAATGATTCGAGTTGTGTTGGGGATGGGGGTCAACTGAGTGAACCCATAGGCAACCAAGAGTGGGAGGAACTTATAACAGACATTGAGGATGAGTTGGAGGATGATGATGTGACTGTTGGATCAATGGATGAAGGATTTGTTGAAACTGAAAAGCCATATGTTATAGAGCAAGTCCACGAGGAAGTTGAAGTTGATAAAACCCTTGTTGTTGTGTCAACCCCTACCCCTCATATTCCAAGTCCAAGAAGGGTTATTCTTAGCCCTGTTTACACCGTCTCACTCCCCTTGTCTTTCCCCATAAAACCTTTGCTTGAGGATCTTCCTCCTCCCCACGAAAATCAAAAGCCCAATGACCCAATAGAGTATGTTCCTCTTTGTGAATCTTTCGCAGGTACTTACAGTACTTACAAAGAAGAGGTGGATGCTTTACAGAGAGCTCTATATGGTGAAGAGTATGTCCACCATGAATTCCAAAACACGGAGAGAGGTATTTCATTGATCATTGAGGTTGAAGAATCAATAGTCCGCAAAAACAACTTCCATAAGGAGAGTATGCCTACTTTCTCTTTTCCTTCTTTTTCTTATTCTTCTTTTATTATTGTTTTTTCTTTTTGGTCTTCTTCATTTAGGCATCACACTCCTTACTGGCATAGAGTTCATTCGTACTTTATGCAAATGTTGTTGTTGATTATCGTGCATGTCTTGTTGCACGAAAGATGTGCGAGTGCGCATGACAAGCTTCTGCGCTCGTTGGTTGGTTATTTACTAACAAACCTCTTTGCGAGATGCACATAAGAGTTGGAGCCAGAGGGGTTCAATGAAGATTGAGACCCTCGATCTCCATTCCTTCAAGCACTGAGGACATTGCTGAGTTTGGCTTGGGGGAGGTATGTGTTATTGCTTTCTAGAGTAGTTTATCGCTTTTGAAAAAAAAAATACAAAAATACTCTCCGATGAATACAAAACCATGCTTCCCTGTGCCCCTTGATCGAAAGTTGTTTTGATTCTTGGTATTTGATGATGAGAAATGTAAATGTGTTATCCATGATTTGATCTCCGATTGCTTTGATGCCTTAACATGAGTCAACTCTGACTACTATTTGTGGACTTGTTGCTCGGCTAGTTGATTTGGTTAGGAATGTGTGATAGCTTCCTGGTGTGTCATTGATTTTGAGTATTGATTTGCAACTATTAGTAGTGTTTTATGACTCATATACATGCACATTGTGGAGGACGAAGGCATTTTTCTATTTAGGTTGCCTTCAGATGAAATTTGATACATTTGTTCCCTCCTTTTCTACCCATGTTGTTTCTTGTGCCCTTTATTCGGTGACTAGCCACATTACAAGCCCGCGAAAACCCCATTGGTTACTAGTCCCAAGCCTAGCTTGGGGGTGCTAATAGTAGTGAGGTGAGGGAGTTGTAGTATTGTTGAAAAAGGAGTTCGTCTTATCATGTTTGTTGTTGAAAAATGAGTTGAAAATGAAAGAAATGAAAGAACAAAACAAATGTGAAGGTTTCTAAAAGAAAAGACAAAAAAAGGAAAGAGTTTGAAAAAAAAAAAAAAAAAATCTATTACTCTCAGAAAAAGTTCAAAGTGTTGTTTCAATCAAGTTTTGCAATTTCGTATCCTTATGAGTGATTGTTTTTTAATTGTGAAAAATGCAAGAAATTATGGTGTTGGTGTTCGTTGTTTCATCATGTGTTGAGCGGGAGAGTTGTGGTCATTATTTTGTTTGATCGTGGTTGTATTTAGGATTTATGCTCCCCAAAGCCAAGGCTTTAAGCTCACATTTTTCCCAAATTTACCGCACCCTTACCTAAGCCTAACATTACAAGCTTTGAAGACCTTCCGACCTTTGTGCATAGAGTCGTACTTATGTGAAAATAGTTGTTTATCAATGCAAGTTATGACATGACACAATCCGAGTCGACTACTAGGTTGAGTGTATGTTTTTCTAGACACACGAGTGTTGTGAGTTTGGGAGGGCATTGTTCACTTATATGTTGGGAGGAGAGCGAATGGGTACATCTTTTATCCGCCACATAAATGAGTGACGAGTGTGTGAGCAATAGTCTTGAATTCCATTGTGCATTTGTGGTTCGCTTTGCGTGACGATTGTTAAGGTGGATTAGCGGTCGAATAGATTTGATTGGTTGACATTGATGCATGCTTGTTGGATTTTACCTTGAATCGTATCCATTGTTTTAAGATGTGTTTGGGGTGAAGTTGATTTATGTATTCATCGATGATTTCTTTGCTTAGGGACAAGCAAAGATCTAGCTTGGGGGAGTTTGATATGTTCATATTTTATAGTGTTTTTACCCCCGTCCCTTAGTACTTTTGATCTCAAATGAGCTCTTCAGAGCGATTTTTAGTACTAATGTGCTCCTGGTAGTGTGTTTGTAGTTTCGGGTTCATCATTGTAGGAATTGTAGAAGATATACGTAGTATATCTTAGTCAATATTATAGTTATTGTAATCCCTAATATTAATCCTTGCATTTAGGTTATTTGTCAATGTAAATCCCTAATTGTTAGTCAAAGAATATCTCTAATTCCTAGGATTAAGCTAGGTTAGTTGTTACTATTATAGCTATATAATGTAATTCATACAATGCAATATATTCAAGCTTTCTCATAACTCTATCAGGAATTAGCATATTTTTGTGAATTTCCTACTCATTTGAATCAATACAAGAGATTATGTACTTTCAAGAGCACACACATTGAGTTGGAAGAGTTTTCGAGCAAAGCGGATAGTGAAAGAATCGTAACTTTTCGGCATCACCCCGTAGTTATGAAGGAAATAATGCCCTTGGTCCAAGTATGCATTCTATGTTAAGTCTAATAAATGCGGTTCAGTATTAATTAACAAGTTAATAATTCAGTGAGATCAAGTGAGCTGAATGCCTAGCTAGAGGCCGCTTCAGTTCAAGTGGAATTAATGATATTAATCCACAGCTTACTCTTGACTGAACCCGTAGGGTCACACAAATAGTACGTAAACGGATCAAGTATTTAATGGCATTAGATACTCCATCTATGGATATTCGGAATCGACGGATCTTAGTTTCAGTGGGAGCTGAGATCGTCACAGGCAAGAAATGAATACTCCGGAAACGATGATATTGCCGGAAACGGAAATATGGATCGTATCGGAAATATAAATATTATCCAAGTCGTAGATGTTGCCGGAAACGGAAACATGGTACGTATCGGAAAATATTATCGGAAAATGGAAATATTGCCAGAATCGGAAATATTGCTGGAAACGGAAATATTGTCAGAATCGGAAATATTATCGGAATCGGAAAATAATTTCGGAAACGGAAATATTAAATATTTGTTCGAAACGGAAATTGATTCCGGAATCGGAAATATTAAATATTGTTCGTATCGGAAATGAATTCCGGAATCGGGAATTTAATCGGAAGCGTATCGTACGAATTAGCATCGGACGAGGCCCGCTAGACGAAGGCCCAGCACGAAGCCAGGCCGTCGCCCAGCGAGCCAACGCACACCAGCGCACGCCAAGCCTCGACCAGGCCCAGCGCAAGGCCAGGCCCAGCCAAGGCCTTGGGCGCGCGCGCGCGGAGCGCAGCAATGGGCCGAGCGCTGTGCGCCTAGCGTGGGCCGCAAGGCTTGCGCGGGTGTACGGTGCTCGTGCATTGCTTGTGCGGGAATCCTGAAGCAATCAGGATTCGAAGTGTGATTAAATCCTAAAACTATTAGATAATGATTATTTAATTAGAGTCCTAGTAGGGTTATAATTAAATAAATTAGTATCCTAATAGGATTCTAAAACCCTTTCCATAACTCTATAAATACGTGCCTAGGGTCACATATTTTATGAGATTATTCAAGTATTCAAAGTGAGTTTTTGAGAGAAAATTCAGACACATTTCTTACCTAAGAGTGCCGAAAATCTTTAGTACCTTAAGGGCGATTCTAGTTGGTCAATCTTAAGGCGGATCCGGACGTGCTGTGGACTATCTACGGAGGGACGACACTTGGAGTCCTAAAGACTTGTTCTTGTTCGGTTCGGGCGTAGCTAGGGAAGGCACGCAACAAAGAGTATGCATCTAAACTATGCTATATGATTATGTGTAAATAATATGTATTCCTGGCTAAATGGTTTTTCCGCATGATTTATGAATTGTCATATGTATCATAACCTAACAGTGGTATCACGAGCCTCTTATTATTTTCATAATCTAAATTGCATGAACATGGTTAAATATTACAAATTTGCAAGAATTAAAAGGGGTGATTAATTTTCGTAATTGTTAATTAATTGCAAATTGCGTTTATTTAATTATACGTACGCAGTTTTTCGGCAGTTTCTTCGTTACTCATCCAAATCGAGTGATTTTTGTGTCAATTCCGCATGTAAAAGGCATTCTAAAATTTTGACAAAATTATTATTTTTCTGCCGAACCCAGAATTCTCAAATTCGAAGCCTAACTATGACTTTTCGAAGGTTTTAGTTTTTCGAATGCAAAATTTCGTAAATTTAAGATATTAAATTAAATATTTGCGATTCTTGTTGATAAATCTTGAATTTTTGATTGACCTACTGTATATGTTTAACAAGTTTGAATGCCTAGCCTTGTTAATTATGCAATCTAATTTGTAATTATGATTAATTAGTTGAAAATTAGAATGATTTAGAATTAATTTGATTTTCATAATTAATTATAATTTAATTAGAAACCTATGATTAAAAACCACCATAAAAATTGTAAATTTATGATAAATTTTAAATTTTTATGACCTAGGCTTGAATCCATGATAATCGGAAATCAATTGAATAATAAATTTTCGATTTTTTCGCCCTAAAATTATGAAATTAATATTATTTATTAATTTGTCATTAATTTTAAATATAAATTTTAAATTTTTATGCGATTCGTTCATATAACTTGCACGCACAAAGCAATGGACGCTTCGTGTTACCCTTAAGGGGTGTTGTATAGTGCGGGCATGCGACGACGAGCAAGGGAGCTCGTCGCCCGTGCGGCACGAATGCAATGAGCAGGGGCATGGTGCACGAGCACAAGGCAGTAGCCCTGCCTTGTGTCGTGGGCCACGAGCTATGGACGAATGGGCATGGGCGAAGGCAAGGCACGGCAGTCGCGTGTGGGCAGCAAGCGAGCTGCGCCACAACGCGCACTGCCTCGCGCAAGCGCGCGCAGCCTCGCGCGCAGCGAGCGCAAGCTCGCGTGCCACGAGCACTGCGCCCAGCGTCGATCGCGCGCAGCGAGCAATTGCTCGCGCACAGCGAGCGATGGCTCGCGCACAGCGAGCGATGGCTCGCGTACATCGAGCGCTGGAGCGCGCGCAGCGAGCGCTGGCGAGCGCGCACAGCGAGCGATAGCTCGCGTGCATCGAGCGCTGGCGCGCGCGCAGCGAGCACCACTTGTGCGATGGCTTGCGATGGAAGATGCAGCAGCTATGCGACGAGCGCATGGGCTGCGCGCACATGGCCAGCGATGGCTGTGTGCGTGTGGCCCATGGGCGTGCGATGCGTAGGGTGTTTGCGTTGCGATTAGATCGTTTTGAATGTTTAATTTGAAAATTTTCAGTTTACGTAATTTTAATTAATTGTAAAATTAATAATTTAAATTATTTTCTTGGATTTTAATTTTGAATATTGTAATTATAATAAATTTTATTTATTCTAATTATTTTACTAAAATTAAAATCATGAATTAATTTAAATACGACTGAAATTAAATTAAACTTTTTGGATTCAATTATAAATTCATATGAGCTTTAAATTTTAATTAAATTTGTATGTTTCCGGTTAGACTAGAAATACATTTTTATGTTTAAAATTAGTAAAGCATATAAATTTATTGGTTTAAGTGGGAGCGCTTTTTAGTCATAAACTCTTGATTAGGTCTACGAATCCTTAAGGTTAAAACAACTTGATTAGAATTAATAAGGACTGAATAATTGGTAGATTATTGGTGCCCTTGATTAATTGTTGCAAATGTTTACGTGATGCATAATGTGTTTTACTAACCAGCTATGTGGGCCATTCATGATAATGAATGGGTGAATGGTATATATTGTATATGTACTGTTTTGCAGGTTATGAAATGACTAGTATGGCCCAAATAGGATAGAAAATATGGTCTGCGTACCATTAATTTGAATGTAATTGGTCTAAAGTACCAAAGTTGTTTTTCAATTCAAATATGGTCTGCGTACCATCAAATAGTTGTAATTAGTTTTAATTATAGCTTATCCTATTTGAAGAAAATGGTGCCTCCCACGGAGATTTTCAAGACGGACTTTGAAGTTAAAGCTTCAAAATGAAGTCGGGCCATACTAGATCACATTTATCTTATGCATGCTTTAAGTTATTTATTGCTTTAAATATGTCTTAATTATGCTTAAGATTGTGGCTTGATTATGTTGCATGATTAAGGATTTTAGTTCACTTAAAATCTAACCAACATAGTAAGAGCCTTAAGTTCCAAACTTAAAAATTGAGTTAAAAGGTGCCATGCCAAAATATACACTTGCTTGGATATCCTTTACATCAATCTAGTAATAGTTTTCGCTCAGCGAGGTGTTACTTATTGGTCCTAAAGGGGCAAGGTACACAAATAATTGTGAGTACATGTTAGTTTTGGTGAAACTCAACGATATAAGTAAGGAGTCCTTTTATGTCGTGGCAAAATCGATAGGTTTACCTAATAAGTTCTTAGACGTACCTATCAACCAAGAATAGTTTCTAGACTATTAGCAAAAGGCTTTTGCTTACCTAAGATGTTTTAGGATTAAGTCGACAAACTGTGCTTAGTTCTTCAATGATTTTAGGATCTTGGAATCATTTTATTCACACCTGCCGGAACACATAATTCGAATAAAATGCTAATGACTTGTTTAAATTGCATGATTGCTTTCATTTTCAAGTTATTATTCATGATAAATGTTTAGACTTTGCATGCTTCAATGTATGTTTTAATTATTGTTTATAATTAAATATCTTGCACTGCAGTAAATCCTTTTAGAAAGGTAACAGTAAATTTCCTCGATTGGTAGTGAATCCAAGAACGATTCACGGAAAAGAGAGAAAGTGAGCAATTTAAAATGTACGTTTCTTATATCGACTTTTATGGTTGTTTTCGAATATCAAAATCGAATGGCAAACCAATTGGTGCTTGTGAATTCAAAATACAATGAAGTTTTGAGATCATAAAGCATTGAGTTTAAACGCTCAGCCTTACCAATGGTTAACAACCTAATATCCTTGTCCATTTATTTCTCGAATGAGTCTAGTCCCTAGACATTCGAATAGATCGATACTTAGAGAACTTTAGAAGCTTCTGGTAAGATCATCTAGTTGAAACAAAATATTCAACATAAATTAAAATGGTAAAGAACCTTGTTGGTGACATTGGACATGTCTAACAAAGTATTAAAATCAACACTAAAGAATTCAATTCTTAAGACTATAAGAAAGGGTACAAGAAATAGGAAAACGAGGAACAAATGAAAGGAATTACGATTCCGTTTCTACCTATAAGTTTATGTTTAAAGAGAAGTGACCTAGCAATCAAACTTCCTTGGTATCATATACCGCTTGAGGTTCTTACTTCGGTAATAACTCAAACAATGGAAGCTAGGATACACTAATGACCTACAAGTGGGAAATGAAGCATGGCAATGCTACATTAGTTGTAGGGTCATCTAGTTTGTTATAAGTCCTTTCAAAGGCTGGAACTTAATGGCTATTTTGTTCCATAATCAGCATACCTAAATTTCTGCTTTAAACACAGAAAGACTCACATTCAAGAAAAACAAAAACAATGTTTGTTTGTTTATTTGAATGAAATGGTCAATTACAGGTTGAGTCAATATGCTTGATTAAAACAAACAACTCTTTAAAGAACTTTACTAGGTTCAAATCAACCCCTTGATTTGAGTTCCACTAATCTTTGGCATTGTTGCTTAGACCATATCAACAAGTTAACATTCATAAGCTCTATTTTGATGGACTTTTGAAAGTTGATTGATTTCTAGATCATTTTAAGACAACTAGTCTTACTTGTTGAAAGTAACAAAAGATATGAACTATTGTTAGAACGCCTAGACAATAGAGTTCAAAGCTAAAGAAAGATTTTATGACTTTATTATTTCACATGGATTTGAGTGAATATAGGTTTATTTACTCAAATGTGATATAAGTTGAATCTGTTTGGCTAGTTCAAAGATTCAGAAGTATAAAATCCACTTGGCAAGAAATCATAAAGATCTAGGTTAGATCATGTTGATGATTACTTGAGACCAAATATGATCATCAATGATTGTGTGTTGTAATTTCACAATCTAGGTCCATAAGATATGGCATATCTTAGTTGGAATAATCGAAGTCAATTAGTACTTGATTCGATCAATGATGGATCATAAAGACTTTTCCTTTAATTTCTAAAACAAAATGCTCAACTACCACCAAACTAAACTAAATTCGTCAAAGCTATAGAAAAGAAATTTCAGAATATCTTTTCGATAATATATATCTAGAGAGTTGCTAAACTCAGTGGGAGCTTAGTGTTTGTTATTCAACAAACTAAGGCCCAAGTATAGATATATGTTTCATTGTGATTTATTCAAATGAGACACAAGGGTATTGTTTCTACCACGAATTTTTGAGAACATAATGTTTGTTTGCTCGAAATGATGTCCTTTTGGAGATTCGTTTTCAAAATGACAAGTGGGAGAAAATAGACCTCGAAAGTCTTCGAGGCAAACAACAAACATAAACGGACATTCCGGAGGTTTTTCGAAGTGCTTCAGAAAAACCGAACTTATTCTTTAAGGACTTTAGAAGTGGCTTTAAAGAATAGACATCTCTTAGAAGACTTTACAAGTGCTTCAAAGAGAATAGAATATTCAAAGGACTCTCAAAGTGCCTGTTGATATTCTATTGTTTGATGTTCTATACCCAAGTAGGCATAGAGTTCAAGTCACTGGAACTATGAGATTCTTCTATTAGATAGTGAAGAAACATAGAGATCAGGTCAATGAAACTATGAGATTCTTCTGTTAAATAGTGAAGAAACCTACAACTTGCAGTCAAACTATTATCATATAGATTAATGAGTTTGTGACTTGAAAGAAAGCTATGACGAAATATAGATTCCCTAAAATGGTTAGAGGCCATATATAGACTATATGTTTAAATGATTAGAGGCCATAAAACATACTCAATGTTTTGATGACAAAATTGAAATTTTGTTGATTTGCAAGAATAGTTTCACACCTATTGGTTGCAAGTTTGTTTTAAGGATAAAAACCATCAAACATAGAATTGTTTTCACGCACAAAGCTAGATTAGTTGCTAAAAGGTTACAAGCAAATTCATGGCATGGATTGTGTTGAAACCTCATGCATAATCGTAATGCTCAAGTCTATAATTCAAGCAATGATTGCATATCGGTACATATAGCAATTGGATGACAAAACAATTCCTCAATAAAATGTTGGAATAAACTATGTACATGGTATGTCATAGGATTTGTGGATCCAAATAAATGCTTGAAAAAGAAAGCTAGCTTATGAAATCTAAGTACAGATTTAAGCAAGCAATTGGGAATTAGAAATGTATTTTAGTGAAGCTAATAAGTATTTTAGTTTCATAAAATGTACATGATTCTTATAGATATATAAGAAGTTTAGTGGGAGTACATAAAACTTAATTGGTCCTATGTGTATCACACACATATCTCTCTATTGTGAAATAACATTCAAATGCTAATAACTTAGGTTTGAAATTATTCATCAATGTTGGACCAAGGCGAAACTTAGTGCATACTGGGTATTAAGATCTATTTACAAAGATCTTATATTAATGTTTTAGATTAAGTAATGGCATTTACTAAATCAAACACGAATGACTCCATTGGAGATATTCGACCCATGTGAATAAATCTAAGTAAAGGATGTTTGAACTATGTATAAGCATTTACTAAGTTAAACATCAAAGAGTCTAAATGAGATTCTTAACCTATATTATATGTCAAAGAATTTAGCCGAATTTAGTATCTACTGAAACTAGATAAGCTAAAGTTACATGAATAGAATTCAATTGGGAATTATTCTGCAAAAGAATTTATCATGTATGATATAATACGAGGATCGCCAAAACGTATCGTATGACTTTAGGCATGACGAACATATACCAATCTCTATTGATCTAAGTGAAGATCAACTAGATTGAGATCAAGAATACTTATGGTACTTGAAAAGGTACATAGGAATAGTTCTTGATTCAAGGAAATAAAGATATGCTAAATATTGATGCTACACGCATAAACACTGGCAAAGGATCAAGCAAGACCCTTTGGAGTTAACCATTGATAAGGACGAGCTATAGAGCATCGTGTTTTGAAAATGGCAACATGGGTTGGAGACCATGAGTTGTTGCGTGGGAAATTAAAATAATAATTTCTATGTTCTAAGATATAGTTGGAGAATCTTCCACATATCTATGAACTGCCTGGATAGGTAAATCCAAATAAAGCATCACTAGCAACCTATACAGTTGAAGTAAAAGTAATTATTGCCTAAGAAGCAATAAAACAGGGTTGTTTAAAGTTCTTCACTGAACTTGGGTAGATCACCTATCTGCTGGCTTGATGGTTCTTCATTGAAAAATGCGTAGAACCACTCTTGAAGCAAGAAAAACGTCTGCTAACTTGATGGTTCTTCATTGAAAAATGAGTAAAACCACCATCGAAGTAAGAAAGACTAGATCACATAATAAACAAACTCGAAAAGATCTTATCATCATATCTCGAAGAACATTCGATGAAAAGGATATTAAGATTGGCAAAGCATGATAACTAAACCTATGCAACAAGTGAGAAGCAACACTCACGTTGTAGCACTGGAGATCAAGCATAGCTTTGAATTCCATGAATTGTTTTAGAAGATGGGTTTGAGGCCCATGGTTATAAAACATTGGGGTTGAACATTTATCATATATGAAATGTATTTTCATATTCCATTTAATCTTGGTTTAGTATTAAATGATGAGTCCCTTCAAATTTGACGATATATTCAAGATAGACTGTCAGGACCAGTCTTGTGACTAAGAAATGTCTATCAAGTGAACTTGAATGTCAAAGGTTGAAAATGGTCCCTAGTCGGAGTTTTCTATAAAATTGGACGCATAGAAAACGTTAGACGATTAGAATGCAAGATGACCAGTAGTTCTGTTTCTTGAACTATGTGGACATGGCAATGTCATAATCATTTGCATAGATACTTACTTTGGGAAGACTAGTATCGGACAAGACCTATGAAACTTTACTGTAAGAGATGAAAATCTGTCATAAGTAAATTTCATTAAAATTATTAGACACTAAAACCTCAATACCTGAGTGATTTGAGATTACTTGTTTGAGAACTGGTTACTTTGACGTTGACCAACCGTCGCACCGTAAAAGGAGGCTATAAAGGCAACGCTCAGGTAATCACCTATCAAACGAAGTCTAATCTCAAGATCACAAGATTGGGATTGTCCTCCCATAAATCGGGATGAGATGCTTAAAAGTTGTACAAGGCCACTCGGAGAGCTAGAAACTGTGACATGCATGGCCGTGCTCGGATGAATCATAGGCTATGATTATCTGTTTATTTGATCAGTTGAACTCTGAAACCGAGGAACACCTCTGGACATAATAAGGATGACAACTCTTACCTTATGTTCAAGAGCAAGCATCGAGCGACAAAGGAATTAGGAAATGCACACTTGTCCCTAAGGACAAGTGGGAGACTGAAGGAAATAATGCCCTTGGTCCAAGTATGCATTCTATGTTAAGTCTAATAAATGCGGTTCAGTATTAATTAACAAGTTAATAATTCAGTGAGATCAAGTGAGCTGAATGCCTAGCTAGAGGCCGCTTCAGTTCAAGTGGAATTAATGATATTAATCCACAGCTTACTCTTGACTGAACTGTAAGGTTATGATACATATGACATTTACATAAATCATGCGGAAACAACCATTAACCCAGGAATCATATTATTTACACATAATCATATAGCATAATTAGATGCATACTCTTTGTTGCGTGCCCTCCCTAGCTGCGCCCGAACCGAACAAGAACAAGTCTTTTAGGACTCCAAGTGTCGTCCCTCCGTAGATAGTCCACAGCACGTCCGGATCCGCCTTAAGATTGACCAACTAGAATCGCCCTTAAGGTACTAGAAAATTCGGCACTTTTATGAGCAAGATGTGTTTTAATTTTCTCTCAAAAAACTCACTTTTGAATACTTTGAAACTTGTATATAAATTATGACCCCTAGGCCTTTATTTATAGAGTTATGGAAAAGGAATCGTAATCCTAGTAGGATGCGAATTAATTGGAATTAGAATCCTACATGAATTCTATTTAATTAATTTATCCAATTAGGAATAGACATTTAATCATACACTGACTCTTGCTGATTCAGGAATCACGCATGAGCACAAACTCACACACACACGGCAGCCACAAGGACTGCCCATGCGTGCGAGCTGTAGCCCACGCAGCAAGGCCCACGCATCCGTGGCCTTGGCGCGCGCTGGGCTTGTGGCGTGCGTGCTTGCTGGGCGACGGCCTGGCTTCGTGCTGGGCCTTCGTCCGGCAGGCCTCGTCCGATGCTAATTCGTACGATACGCTTCCGATTAAATTTCCATTTCCGGAATCTATTTCCGATACGAACAATATTTAATATTTCCGATTCCGGAATTAATTTCCGTTTCGAACAAATATTTAATATTTCCGTTTCCGGAATTATTTTCCGATTCCGGCAATATTTCCGATTCTGACAATATTTCCGTTTCCGGCAATATTTCCGATTCTGGTAATATTTCCATTTCCAATAATATTTTCCGATACGTACCATGTTTCCGTTTCCGGTAACATCTACGACTTGGATAATATTCATATTTCCGATACGATCCATATTTCCGTTTCCGGCAATATCATCGTTTCCGGAGTATTCATTTCTTGCCTGTGACGATCTTAGCTCCCACTGAAACCAAGATCCGTCGGTTCCGAATATTCATAGATGGAGTATTTAATGCCATTAAATACTTGATCCGTTTACGTACTATTTGTGTGACCCTACGGGTTCAGTCAAGAGTAAGCTGTGGATTAATATCATTAATTCCACTTGAACTGAAGCGGCCTCTAGCTAGGCATTCAGCTCACTTGATCTCACTGAATTATTAACTTGTTAATTAATACTGAACCGCATTTATTAGACTTAACATAGAATGCATACTTGGACCAAGGGCATTATTTCCTTCAGTCTCCCACTTGTCCTTAGGGACAAGTGTGCATTTCCTAATTCCTTTGTCGCTCGATGCTTGCTCTTGAACATAAGGTAAGAGTTGTCATCCTTATTATGTCCAGAGGTGTTCCTCGGTTTCAGAGTTCAACTGATCAAATAAACAGATAATCATAGCCTATGATTCATCCGAGCACGGCCATGCATTTCACAGTTTCTAGCTCTCCGAGTGGCCTTGTACAACTTTTAAGCATCTCATCCCGATTTATGGGAGGACAATCCCAATCTTGCGATCTTGAGATTAGACTTCGTTTGATAGGTGATTACCTGAGCGTTGCCTTTATAGCCTCCTTTTACGGTGCGACGGTTGGTCAACGTCAAAGCAACCAGTTCTCAAACAAGTAATCTCAAATCACTCAGGTATTGAGGATTTAGTGTCTAATAATTTAATGAAATTTACTTATGACAGACTTTCATCTCTTACAGTAAGTTTCATAGGTCTTGTCCGATACTAGTCTTCCCAAAGTAAGTATCTATGCAAATGATTATGACATTGCCATGTCCACATAGTTCAAGAAACAGAACTACTAGTCATCTTGCATTCTAATCGTCTAACGTTTTCTATGCGTCCAATTTTATAGAAAACTCCAATTAGGGACCATTTTCAACCTTTGACATTCAAGTTCACTTGATAGACATTTCTTAGTCACAGGACTGGTCCTGACAGTCTATCTTGAATATATCGTCAAGTTGAAGGGACTCATCATTTAATAAACCACAAATTAAATGGAAAAATGAATTTCTTTCATTTATTGTGAATGATTAACCAATAATGTTTTACAAAGATTTAAACTCTAAAACTTTAAAACATTAAACAGAGACATCAAAGCCATTCTCCAATATGCTTGATTCCCATAGCTGCAGTGTGCGAGTTGTGCTTCGCTTGCGGCAGAGGTTTAGTTAATGGATCTGATATGTTGTCATCAGTTCCAATTTTGCTTATCTCGACTTCTTTTCTTTCAACGAACTCTCGTAGAAGGTGAAATCTACGAAGTACATGCTTGACTCTCTGGTGGTGTCTAGGCTCTTTTGCCTGTGCAATAGCTCCGTTATTATCACAATACAGGGCTATTGGTCCTTTAATGGAGGGGACTACACCAAGTTCTCCTATGAACTTCCTTAGCCATATAGCTTCCTTTGCTGCTTCATGTGCAGCAATGTACTCCGCTTCAGTTGTAGAATCCGCAATGGTGCTTTGCTTAGCACTTTTCCAGCTTACTGCTCCTCCGTTGAGGCAGAAGACAAACCCAGACTGTGATCTGAAATCATCTTTGTCGGTTTGGAAACTTGCGTCCGTATAGCCTTTAACAATTAATTCATCATCTCCACCATAGACCAGGAAGTCATCTTTGTGCCTTTTCAGGTACTTCAGAATGTTCTTGGCAGCAGTCCAATGCGCCTCTCCTGGGTCTGACTGGTATCTGCTCGTAGCACTGAGTGCGTACGCAACATCCGGGCGTGTACATATCATAGCATACATTATTGAACCAATCAATGATGCATATGGAATCCCATTCATTCGTCTACGCTCATCAAGTGTTTTTGGGCACTTAGTCTTGCTTAGAGTCATTCCATGAGACATGGGTAGGTAGCCTCGCTTGGAGTCCGCCATCTTGAACCTATCAAGCACCTTATTGATATAAGTGCTTTGACTAAGTCCAATCATCCTTTTAGATCTATCTCTGTAAATCTTGATGCCCAATATGTACTGTGCTTCTCCTAGATCCTTCATCGAAAAACATTTCCCAAGCCAAATCTTGACAGAGTTCAACATAGGAATGTCATTTCCGATAAGCAATATGTCGTCGACATATAATACTAGGAAAGCAATTTTGCTCCCACTGACCTTCTTGTATACACAAGATTCGTCTGCGTTCTTGATGAAACCAAAGTCACTGACTGCTTCATCAAAACGTATATTCCAGCTCCTGGATGCCTGCTTCAATCCGTAGATTGATTTCTTTAGCTTGCATACCTTTTTAGCATTCTTTGGATCCTCAAAACCTTCAGGCTGTGTCATAAACACAGTTTCTGTTAAAACGCCGTTTAAGAAAGCAGTTTTGACATCCATCTGCCATATTTCGTAATCGTAATATGCAGCGATTGCTAACATTATTCGAATAGACTTTAGCATTGCAACTGGTGAAAAGGTTTCATCGTAATCCACACCGTGGACTTGCCTGTAACCTTTTGCAACCAATCTAGCTTTGAAAACTTCAAGTTTCCCATCCTTGTCCTTTTTCAGTTTGAAAACCCATTTGCTTCCAATGGCTTGGTAGCCATCTGGCAAATCGACCAAATCCCATACTTGGTTTTCAGACATGGAGTCTAATTCAGATTGCATGGCTTCTTGCCATTGCTTGGAGCTAGGGCTCGTCATAGCTTGCTTGTAAGTCGCAGGTTCATCACTTTCAAGTAATAGAACGTCATAGCTCTCGTTCGTCAAAATACCTAAGTACCTTTCCGGTTGAGATCTATATCTTTGCGATCTACGCGGGGTAACATTTCTAGATTGACCATGATTCTCACCAGATTCTTCTAAAGATCTCTGAGTTTCATCCTGAATGTCATCTTGAGCATTCTCTAGAGTTTGTTGTTCGACTCGAATTTCTTCGAGGTCTACTTTTCTCCCACTTGTCATTTTGGAAATGTGATCTTTCTCCAAAAAGACACCATCTCGAGCAACAAACACTTTGTTCTCAGATGTATTGTAGAAGTAATACCCCTTTGTTTCCTTTGGATAGCCCACAAGGATACATTTGTCAGATTTTGGATGAAGTTTGTCTGAAATTAATCGTTTGACGTATACTTCACATCCCCAAATCTTAAGAAAAGACACATTTGGAGGCTTTCCAAACCATAATTCGTATGGGGTCTTTTCGACAGCTTTAGACGGAGCTCTATTTATAGTGAGTGCAGCTGTATTTAGTGCATGTCCCCAAAATTCTAATGGAAGTTCGGCCTGACCCATCATTGACCTGACCATGTCTAGCAAGGTTCTGTTCCTCCGTTCTGACACACCGTTCCATTGTGGTGTTCCAGGAGGAGTCAATTCTGATAGAATTCCACATTCTTTCAGATGGTCATCAAATTCATAGCTCAGATATTCACCGCCTCTATCAGACCGCAGTGCCTTGATCTTCTTGCCTAATTGATTCTCTACTTCACTCTGAAATTCCTTGAATTTGTCAAAGGATTCAGACTTATGCTTCATTAGGTAGACATAACCATACCTACTGAAGTCATCAGTGAAAGTGATAAAGTAGCTGAAACCACCTCTAGCATTTGTACTCATTGGTCCACATACATCTGTATGGATTAAACCCAATAGTTCATTTGCTCTTTCTCCAACTTTAGAGAAAGGTTGCTTTGTCATTTTGCCAAGTAAACATGATTCGCATTTACCATAATCCTCTAAGTCAAATGGTTCTAGAATTCCTTCCCTTTGAAGTCTTTCTAAGCGTTTCAAGTTTATATGGCCTAATCGACAATGCCACAGATAGGTGAGATCTGAATCATCCTTTTTGGCCTTTTTGGTATTTATGTTATATACTTGTTTGTCGTGATCTAATAAATAAAGTCCATTGACTAATCTAGCAGATCCATAAAACATCTCTTTAAAATAAAACGAACAACTATTGTCTTTTATTATAAAGGAAAATCCCTTAGCATCTAAGCAAGAAACTGAAATGATGTTTTTAGTAAGACTTGGAACATGGAAACATTCTTCCAGTTCCAAAACTAGCCCGGAGGGCAACGACAAATAGTAAGTTCCTACGGCTAATGCAGCAATCCGTGCTCCATTTCCCACTCGTAGGTCGACTTCACCCTTGCTTAACTTTCTACTTCTTCTTAGTCCCTGTGGATTGGAACATAAGTGTGAGCCACAACCTGTATCTAATACCCAAGAAGTTGAATTAGCAAGTATACAGTCTATAACGAAAATACCTGAAGATGGAACGACTGTTCCGTTCTTCTGATCTTCCTTTAGCTTTGGACATTCTCTTTTGTAATGGCCTATTCCATCACAATAAAGACAGCTTGATGTGGACTTGTCCTGCTTTGATTTAGCATTGCCCTTGGACTTTCCACCTTTCTTGAATGGTCTCTTTCTAGCCTTGAGTAAATCTTTGGCTTCACAGTCCAGTACTATTTCAGCCTTTCTGACAAGGTGAATAAATTCTGCAACTGTTTCTTCTCTTGGTTCACTTAGGTATTGTTGCTTGAAGCGACCAAACCCACTGTGTAGTGAATTGAGCAAGACAGAGACTGCCATCCTTTCGCTTATTGGTGTTCCTAGTAGACTTAGGCGATCAAAATATGAACACATAAGATCCACATGGAACCTCAGTGGGACGCCTACCCTCTGTTTAGTGCGAAGGAGCTGAACATGTGTTTCTTGGACCTCCATCCTATAACACCTGTTGGGAGAACTAACCTTTAGCCCAGACATTGATTCAATCAACTCATGGACGTTCAGGTCCCTGTCCTCCGTACTTCCACGACAGATATCCCTCAGATTCTTGATGAGCGTAAAAGGTTCATAGGCTACAAACCTTCTAGCCCAATCATCAGGGATATTGTTCAGCATGAGACTCATAACCTTTTTGAGATCCGCATCCCAGGCGTAAAATCTCTCAGGGGTCATGTCTCTGGCATAGTAGCTTGGCATGGGATGTGATAGTACATACTCAAGTCCATTGAGTTTGACTATTTCAACTAGCTTAGCTTCCCATTCAAGAAAATTTGTCAGGTTCAGCTTGACCATAAGCTCAGAACCCATGATGATGTTTTGATTGTTGTTTGCCATATTAAAACTACAATTGAAAAGAATAAACAAATAAATAACCATTCACAGTTTCTCTTAATAAACTTAAATTCTAGCATACATGCATAATTCAATGTTTATTAAGCATTTTATTCAAGTTATGTGTTCCGGCAGGTGTGAATAAAATGATTCCAAGATCCTAAAATCATTGAAGAACTAAGCACAGTTTGTCGACTTAATCCTAGAACATCTTAGGTAAGCAAAAAGCCTTTTGCTAATAGTCTAGAAACTATTCTTGGTTGATAGGTACGTCTAAGAACTTATTAGGTAAACCTATCGAATTTGCCACGACATAAAAGGACTCCTTACTTATATCGTTGAGTTTCACCAAAACTAACATGTACTCACAATTATTTGTGTACCTTGCCCCTTTAGGACCAATAAGTAACACCTCGCTGAGCGAAAACTATTACTAGATTGATGTAAAGGATATCCAAGCAAGTGTATATTTTGGCATGGCACCTTTTAACTCAATTTTTAAGTTTGGAACTTAAGGCTCTTACTATGTTGGTTAGATTTTAAGTGAACTAAAATCCTTAATCATGCAACATAATCAAGCTTATGATCTCATGCATTTTAAGACATATTTAAAGCAATAAATAACTTAAAACATGCATAAGATATTTGTGATCTAGTATGGCCCGACTTTATCTTGAAGCTTTGACTTCAAAGTCCGTCTTGAAAATCTCCGTGGGAGGCACCATTTTCTTCAAATAGGATAAGCTATAACTAATTACAACTATTTGATGGTACGCAGACCATATTTGAATTGAAAAATAACTTTGGTGCTTTAGACCAATTACATTCAAATTAATGGTACGCAGACCATATTTTCTATCCTATTTGGGCCATACTAGTCACTTCATAACCTGCAAAACAGTACATATACAATATATACCATTCACCCATTCATTATCATGAATGGCCCACATAGCTGGTTAGTAAAACACATTATGCATCACGTAAACACTTGCAGCAATTAATCAAGGTCACCAATAATCTACCAATTATTCAGTCCTTATTAATTCTAATCGAGTTGTTTTAACCTTAAGGATTTGTAGACCTAATCAAGAGTTTATGACTAAAAAGCGCTCCCACTCAAACCAATAAATTCATATGCTTTACTAATTTTAAACATAAAATTGTATTTCTAGTCTAACCGGAAACATACAAATTTAATTAAAATTTAAAGCTCATATAAATTTATAATTGAATCCAAAAATTTAATTTAATTTCAGTCGCATTTAAATTAATTCATGATTTTAATTTTAGTAAAATAATTAGAATAAATTCCATTTATTATAATTATAATATTCAAAATTAAAATCCAAGAAATTAATTCAAATTATTAATTTTAAAATTAATTAAAATTACGTGAACTGAAATTTTCAAATTAAACATTCAAAACGATCTAATCGAAACGCAAACACCCTACGCGTTGCACGCCCATGGGCCGTACGCACACAGCCATTGCTGGCCATGTGCGCGCAGCCCATGCGCTCGTAGCATAGCTGCTGCTGTCCCAACGCAAGCCTCCGCACAGCGCCCCATCGCACGCGAGCTATCGCTCGCAGTGCGCGCGCGAGATCGCTCGCTGGGCGCGCTGGCTCGCTCGCTGGCGCGCGAGATCGCTCGCTGCGCGCGCGCGAGCCATCGCTCGCTGGGGCGCGAGATCGCTCGCTGGCGCGCGAGATCGCTCGCTGCGCGCGCGCGAGCCATCGCTCGCTGGTGCGCGACATCGCTCGCTGGGCGGGCGACGTCGCGCGCTGTGCGCGCGAGTGATGCTGTGCGCAGCGCTCGTGGCACGCGAGCTTGCGCTCGCTGCGCGCGAGGCTGCGCGCACTTGTGCGAGGCAGCGCGCGTTGTGGCGCAGCTCGCTTGCTGCCCACACGCGACTGCCTTGGCTCGCCCCTCGCCCATGCCCATACGTTCATTGCTCGTGGCACACGACACAAGGCAGGGCTGCTGCCTTGCGCTCGTGCACTACGCCCTTGCTCATTGCATTCGTGCCGCACGGGCGACGAGCTCCCTTGCTCGTCGTCGCATGCCCGCATTATACAACACCCCTTAAGGGTAACACGAAGCGTCCATTGCTTCGTGCGTGCAAGTTATTTGAACGAATCGCATAAAAATTTAAAATTTATATTTAAAATTAATGACAAATTAATAAATATTATTAATTTCATAATTTTAGGGCGAAAAATCGAAAATTTATTATCCAATTGATTTCCGATTGATATGGATTCAAGTCTAGGTCATAAAAATTTAAAATTTATCGTAAATTTACAATTTTTATGGTGGTTTTTAATCATAGGTTTCTAATTAAATTACAATTAATTATGAAAATCAAATTAATTCTAAATTATTCTAATTTTCAACAAATTAATCATAATTACAAATTAGATTGCATAATTAACAAGACTAGGCATTCAAACTTGTTAAACATATGCAGTAGGTCAATCAAAAATTCAAGATTTATCAACAGGAATCGCAAATATTTAATTTAACATCTTAAATTTACGAAATTTTGCATCCGAAAAACTAAAACCTTCGAAAAGTCATAGTTAGGCTTCGAATTTGAGAATTCTGGGTTCGGCAGAAAAATAGTATTTTTGTCAAAATTTTAGAATGCCTTTTACATACGGAATTGACACAAAAATCACTCAATTCGGATGAGTAATGAAGAAACTGCCGAAAAACTGCGTACATATAATTAAATAAACGCAATTTGCAATTAATTAACAATTACGAAAATTAATCACCCCTTTTAATTCTTGCAAATTTGTAATATTTAACCATGTTCATGCAATTTAGATTATGAAAATAATAAGGGGCTCGTGATACCACTGTAAGGTTATGATACATATGACATTTACATAAATCATGCGGAAACAACCATTAACCCAGGAATCATATTATTTACACATAATCATATAGCATAATTAGATGCATACTCTTTGTTGCGTGCCCTCCCTAGCTGCGCCCGAACCGAACAAGAACAAGTCTTTTAGGACTCCAAGTGTCGTCCCTCCGTAGATAGTCCACAGCACGTCCGGATCCGCCTTAAGATTGACCAACTAGAATCGCCCTTAAGGTACTAGAAAATTCGGCACTTTTATGAGCAAGATGTGTTTTAATTTTCTCTCAAAAAACTCACTTTTGAATACTTTGAAACTTGTATATAAATTATGACCCCTAGGCCTTTATTTATAGAGTTATGGAAAAGGAATCGTAATCCTAGTAGGATGCGAATTAATTGGAATTAGAATCCTACATGAATTCTATTTAATTAATTTATCCAATTAGGAATAGACATTTAATCATACACTGACTCTTGCTGATTCAGGAATCACGCATGAGCACAAACTCACACACACACGGCAGCCACAAGGACTGCCCATGCGTGCGAGCTGTAGCCCACGCAGCAAGGCCCACGCATCCGTGGCCTTGGCGCGCGCTGGGCTTGTGGCGTGCGTGCTTGCTGGGCGACGGCCTGGCTTCGTGCTGGGCCTTCGTCCGGCAGGCCTCGTCCGATGCTAATTCGTACGATACGCTTCCGATTAAATTTCCATTTCCGGAATCTATTTCCGATACGAACAATATTTAATATTTCCGATTCCGGAATTAATTTCCGTTTCGAACAAATATTTAATATTTCCGTTTCCGGAATTATTTTCCGATTCCGGCAATATTTCCGATTCTGACAATATTTCCGTTTCCGGCAATATTTCCGATTCTGGTAATATTTCCATTTCCAATAATATTTTCCGATACGTACCATGTTTCCGTTTCCGGTAACATCTACGACTTGGATAATATTCATATTTCCGATACGATCCATATTTCCGTTTCCGGCAATATCATCGTTTCCGGAGTATTCATTTCTTGCCTGTGACGATCTTAGCTCCCACTGAAACCAAGATCCGTCGGTTCCGAATATTCATAGATGGAGTATTTAATGCCATTAAATACTTGATCCGTTTACGTACTATTTGTGTGACCCTACGGGTTCAGTCAAGAGTAAGCTGTGGATTAATATCATTAATTCCACTTGAACTGAAGCGGCCTCTAGCTAGGCATTCAGCTCACTTGATCTCACTGAATTATTAACTTGTTAATTAATACTGAACCGCATTTATTAGACTTAACATAGAATGCATACTTGGACCAAGGGCATTATTTCCTTCATGAACCCGTAGGGTCACACAAATAGTACGTAAACGGATCAAGTATTTAATGGCATTAGATATTCCATCTATGGATATTCGGAATCGACGGATCTTGGTTTCAGTGGGAGCTGAGATCGTCACAGGCAAGAAATGAATACTCCGGAAACGATGATATTGCCGGAAACGGAAATATGGATCGTATCGGAAATATAAATATTATCCAAGTCGTAGATGTTGCCGGAAACGGAAACATGGTACGTATCGGAAAATATTATCGGAAAATGGAAATATTGCCAGAATCGGAAATATTGCCGGAAACGGAAATATTGTCAGAATCGGAAATATTATCGGAATCGGAAAATAATTTCGGAAACGGAAATATTAAATATTTGTTCGAAACGGAAATTGATTCCGGAATCGGAAATATTAAATATTGTTCGTATCGGAAATGAATTCCGGAATCGGGAATTTAATCGGAAGCGTATCGTACGAATTAGCATCGGACGAGACCCGCTAGACGAAGGCCCAGCACGAAGCCAGGCCGTCGCCCAGCGAGCCAACGCACACCAGCGCACGCCAAGCCTCGACCAGGCCCAGCGCAAGGCCAGGCCCAGCCAAGGCCTTGGGCGCGCGCGCGCGCGGAGCGCAGCAATGGGCCGAGCGCTGTGCGCCTAGCGTGGGCCGCAAGGCTTGCGCGGGTGTACGGTGCTCGTGCATTACTTGTGCGGGAATCCTGAAGCAATCAGGATTCGAAGTGTGATTAAATCCTAAAACTATTAGATAATGATTATTTAATTAGAGTCCTAGTAGGGTTATAATTAAATAAATTAGTATCCTAATAGGATTCCAAAACCCTTTCCATAACTCTATAAATACGTGCCTAGGGTCACATATTTTATGAGATTATTCAAGTATTCAAAGTGAGTTTTTGAGAGAAAATTCAGACACATTTCTTACCTAAGAGTGCCGAAAATCTTTAGTACCTTAAGGGCGATTCTAGTTGGTCAATCTTAAGGCGGATCCGGACGTGCTGTGGACTATCTACGGAGGGACGACACTTGGAGTTCTAAAGACTTGTTCTTGTTCGGTTCGGGCGCAGCTAGGGAAGGCACGCAACAAAGAGTATGCATCTAAACTATGCTATATGATTATGTGTAAATAATATGTATTCCTGGCTAAATGGTTTTTCCGCATGATTTATGAATTGTCATATGTATCATAACCTAACAAGTTAGACTACCAAGAGCATTGCCGAACGTAAATCTCCTTCATCCAACCCCTAGGGAATACCTCCTCTGTGGAAATGAAAGTATGAAACCCTACCCCTCCTCATTCTTATGGAATATGGAGAAACATAAACTCATACCATACCCTTTTACCCTCTCCTTCATTGATGGTAATTGGTAATGGAACTTTCTATGGCAAATTTAAATATGCATCAACACTCCCTTCATTCTCCTCTTTATTTTTAAAATTATCTTTCTCTCACAAAAAAAAAAAAGGAAAAAAAAAAAAGAAAGAGCAGTTGATGATTTTTTTTTCGCACATCTCTTTCTCATGTAGCAAATTTGGTGGCTTTCTTTGTTCTCAACCAACAAGCTAAACCCCAACATCCTGGAGCACGCTCTACTCATCATGTTTTTGGTCGCTCAACCTTACGCTGGAGCTCCGACAACTTCTCCTATGGTGAAACCGTGCAACCCACATCTTCGGTGTTCGCTACCTCCTCTACTTCGATCTGTTCAAGACTGGTCTCTCGTCCCGGCCGTCCGTCTTGCGGGGGCGTGTAGAAGATATACGTAGTATATCTTAGTAAATATTATAGTTATTGTAATCCCTAATATTACTCCTTGCATTTAGGTTATTTGTCAATGTAAATCCCTAATTGTTAGTCAAAGAATATCTCTAATTCCTAGGATTAAGCTAGGTTAGTTGTTACTATTATAGCTATATAATGTAATTCATACAATGCAATATATTCAAGCTTTCTCATAACTCTATCAGGAATTAGCATATTTTTGTGAATTTCCTACTCATTTGAATCAATACAAGAGATTATGTACTTTCGAGAGCACACACATTGAGTTGGAAGAGTTTTCGAGCAAAGCGGATAGTGAAAGAAGTAGAAAACCGACACTCATCTACTATTTTGATCATAACTCACGTTCTACAACTCCAAATGAAGTGATTTCAATTGGGTTGGATTCTAGGCTTCAATATCTTTCCAACGAGTGGTCACTCGCCTAATTCCAACGAATAACGAAGGAGATATGGCGTTTTAAAGATAGAAGATTGTGCAGCTTGTACGCGCGCCCGGCGGGCGAACGTCTGCCCGACGGGCGAGAGGCGCCCGACCGGGCGCGTGCCGATGATTTCCAGAATGTCTCCCTCCGCCCGGAGGGCAGACCTGCGCCTGACGGGCGGGTTACGAGCTGGTCGCCCGACTGGCGGAAGGCTGCCCGACCGGGCGACGACAACCCAGGGCCCTTTTTCCGCGGTTTTCTTCCGGTTTTTCCTTATGTTTATGGGCAAACTATAAATACTAGGCTTAGTTATTTTAGTTCGACACATCTTATTTCCTAGTATAAAACCCTTAGTTTATTTTCCTTAGCTTAATTTTCTCTCTAGATTTATGCAAACACTTAGTTTTCAATTTCAATAAAAATTCAAGCTTTCTATTTCTCTTGTTCTTCAATTAAGGTATTGTTCTTTATTTCAATTCTTTGTTTAGCTTTAATTATGTTTTCAATCATTCTAATTGCTTTGTTTATTGTTAATATGCTTGAGTAGTCTATTTTCTAGGGTTTGGGGATCCATGAATAATATGAAGGGATATTGAATAATTGTGATTGTTGGCATTGTAATTAATTCCTATTGATTGGTTTATTTCACTATACAATTAAATTTGCGCAGGTTTAATTGTGGTAGTTATGCAATATCAAATTAAGATTCGAGAGATGCAATTTGATGTTTAGGCTTGTGTCAATAGGTGGAATTAGAGTTAATACGTAGCGAGAGCCCGTTAATTCTAAGTCTATGATTAGTATCGACTCGAGAGAGCATGCTAGTCTAATTAATTACTTTGTTCATTATCGTGATTGTTCATTGTCCTGGATTGTTATTAATTTGTTGGTGAACCTATGCCCTAGATTCCTTAATATATTGATTCTTACTCGTTTAATTATCGTTCGTAGTCTTAGAATACAAACCACCAACCAATTCCTGTTCCCAATAGTCTAGATTATTTAATTATTAGTAGAAAGAACATTGTTTCCCTGTGGATTCGATCCTGACTTCCCTTGCTACCTAGCTAGTGAACTTAGGTTTATTTTTGATAAGGTGATACGACTTTAGCCTGTCAGTCAGTATAGACTATCACCTTGGATCCAATCAGATAGGTGCGGAATTTATCCAAGGCATAGACTATAGCTAGAAGCTCCTTCTCAGTAGTAGCATAATTAACTTGAGCTTCATCTAAGGTGTTACTTGCATAATAGATGGCATGTAAAACCTTCTCCTTTCTCTGACACAAAACTGCCCCAACTGCATAATCACTTGCATCACACATTATCTCAAACGAAAGATCCCATTCGGGAGAACGAATGATGGGAGCCGAAATCAGTGCATGTTTAATCCTGTCAAAGGCCTCAAGACAAGCATCAGTAAACACAAACGGGGAATCCTTAAGGAGGAGCTGGGTAAGTGGTTTAACAATTTTAGAAAAATCCTTGATAAAGCGGCGATAAAACCCCGCATGACCAAGAAAACTTCTAACACCCTTCACATTAACTGGAGGGGGTAATTGTTCAATCACTTGGACCTTAGCTCAATCCACCTGAATGCCCTTATCAGATATCAAATGTCCCAAGACCACCCCCTCAGTAACCATGAAATGACACTTTTCCCAGTTCAAGACTAAATTACATTCTTCACATCTTTTCAAGACTTTAGTCAGATTTAGCAAGCAAGAATCAAAAGAAGTACCATAGACGCTAAAATCATCCATAAACACTTCCATGATAGATTCAATAAAATCAGAAAAGATACTCATCATGCAACGTTGGAAAGTAGCAGATGCATTACACAGACAAAAAGGCATCCTACGATATGCAAAGGTACCATAGGGACATGTGAAGGTGGTCTTTTCCTGGTCGTCTGGATGTATGGGAATTTGAAAGAAACCAGAATAACCATCCAGATAACAGAAAAACTTGTGACAGGCTAGCCTTTCTAACATTTGATCAATGAAGGGAAGGGGAAAATGGTCCTTTTTAGTAGCAACATTAAGACGCCTATAATCAATGCACATGCGCCAACCTGTGACTACCCTAGTCGGTATCAACTCATTTTTTTCATTTCTCACCACAGTTGTCCCCCTTTCTTAGGCACTACCTGAACAGGACTCACCCACTTAGAATCAGACACAGCATACACAATACCCGCATCAAGCAATTTCATAACTTCAGCTTTTACAACATCTTGCATGACAGGGTTCAAACGACGCTGGGGTTGGATGCATGGTTTATGATTTTCATCTAGATGTATCCTATGCATACAAAAGTCAGGGCTAATACCCTTTAAGTCATCAATACTGTACCCAATGGCCTTTTTGTGCCTTTTCAACACAATAAGAAGTTGGGATAACTGGTCTGCATCAAGTGCAGTACTGACGATCACAGGGCAAAGTTGTTCATCATCCAAAAACACATATTTAAGGTTAGCAGGAAGAGGCTTAAGTTCGGGTTTCTTTACCTCTTTAACAGAACAAACTAGCCGAACTAACCTCTTCAATTTAGTGCTCTCCGGCTCAGATTCTCCACCATTAAGAGCCAACTCCAGAGCATCTACTTCAGCACTCCAAGAACTGCTATCACCTGCAGAAGACTCACAACAAAGCACTGCCTCCAAAGGGTCTCTTTCGAGAACTTGGGAGACGTTATCACGAGTAATAAAATCAACTACATCTATGCGATAGCATTGTTCCTCCTCTAGCATGGGACTTTTTAAGGCACTATTCAGATTAAAAGTCACCTTATCATCCCCAACAGACAATGTCAATTTCCCACTTTTAACATCAATTACCGCCCCCGCCGTGTGAAGGAAGGGTCTACCTAAGATTATGGGAATTTGAGAATCCTCCTGCATGTCTAATACTACAAAGTCTACAGGTATATAGAATTTACCTACTCTAACAGGGACGTCCTCTAAAACACCTAAGGGGTATTTGACAGAACGGTCGGCCATTTGTAGAGTGATATTGGTAACCTTAAGCTCAACCATATTCAGTTTAGTACAGACAGACAAAGGCATGACAGACACACTAGCACCTAGATCACATAAAGCTTTATCAATAAATACGGTGCCAATGTTACATGGGATGGAAAAACTCCCGGGGTCTTTAAGTTTAGGTGGAGACTTGTTTTGCAAATAAGCACTACATTCCTCAGTGAAAGCTACAGTCTCTACCTCACAAAAAGCATGTTTCCTGGTCAAAATATCTTTCATGAATTTAGCATAAGCAGGAACCTGTAAAATTAATTCAGTAAAAGGAACCGTTACCTGCAAATTTTTGACCACTTCCAAGAATCTGCCAAACTGCTTGTCTAGCTTATTCTTGAGTTGTCGGTTTGGGAAGGGGAGTGCAATAGGTGGTACTTGAATATCCGCCCCCTTCTTAACCTCAGTTGTAGCCTCATTCTCATTGACTACCTTTTCAGCTTCCTTTCCATCCATAACTATCTTCGGGATTTCCTCACTGACCAGATCATTAGCAGACACCCCGGAATCAACCTCAACCGGCATAGAAGGACCATCATAATCCCTACCACTCCTCAATGTAATTGCATTAGCAGTCTCCCTATTTTCGGGCTGTGAAGGAAATTGGCCTGGTGGCCTCCCTGCAATAGTAGTAGCCATCTGTGCCAACTGTGTATCAATGATCTTGTTGTGAGCAGTAAGAGCATCGATTTTTGCATCCTTTTCACTTAGAGATTTTTGCATTTGTAGCATCATATTTCTCATCTCTACTAGCATAGGGTCAGGCTGTGTGGTTTGAGGTGGTGGTGGTGGAGGTGATGTGTGTTGTCTAGGGAACCCAGGTGGTCCACTAGACTGTTGGTTGTAGTTGTTCCGTGGTTGGTAAGGTTGGTATGGTTGTTGTGGTGGATGTTGGACTTGGTGAGGGTTCTGGATATTGTTGCTCCTGTAGGATAGTAGAGGGTTGTTTTTGTAGCCCTCATTGTAAGAGTTGGAGAATGGGTTATTTTGTTTGTAGGATTGAAATGCGTGACATTGTTCAACAGATCTCCTACATTCCGGTGCATAATGACCAGACATTCCACAACTTTCACAAACAGTAGCAGGTTGGGCACTCATAGCAGCTACACTAGCAGGTTGGGCAGATTGAGTATTGGCTGCTTGCATATTATCAAACTTATAGTGTAAAGCAGTCAATTGGGCAGTTAATTGTTCAATAGAATTTAAATCATGCTTACCACCCCTATTAGATAGACCTCTAGGATTTCCATACTGGGCATTGTGAATGGTTATCTCCTCAATCACCTCCATAGCTCTAGGCACCTCAAGTTGCATGAACCTCCCACTGGTAGCTGAATCCAACAAACATTTAGACTCATTGCCCAGACCATTATAAAACTGCTGAATCAAGAACCAATCTTCCAAACCATGGTGCGGGCATTCTCTTTGCAAATCCTTGAATCTCTCCCAGACCTCGAACAAACTCTCATCTGCTTGTTGTGAGATACCTAATATCTGACCCCTCAGACGAGCCGTTTTCTCAGGTGGAAAATATTTAACATAAAAAGCAAGAGCCAAGGATTCCCAATTAGTGATTTTCAAAGCCGCCCGATTCAACCCATTAATCCACAGTTTAGCTTTCCCACTCAAAGAGAACGGGAAAAGTATCTCCATAGTCTGCTCCGGAGTCAATCCCTTTTGCTTGATGGTGGAACAATATTGGATAAAGGACTGAATGTGAAGATTCGGATCTTCACCCGGTTCCCCACCGTACTGGCGTCTCTCGATCATGTTAATCAATGCAGGCTCAATCTTGAAGGTGTCAGCTGCAATAGAAGGCATGATCGCCTTTGGTAGCACAGACAGACTTGGCTTAGAATAGTCTGTAAGCCGTGGGGTAGGTGGCGGTATCAGATTTTCGTCACCCATCTCTATCTCTGAAACTGAATTTGTATCTAAAGGAAAAAGATCGCCAATATTATGATCAGAATCAGAGTAATTCCCACACTGTGCAATGAAAGTTCTTCGTCTACGAAAGGTTCTTTCGGGCAACGGCGCCAAATTTTGACAGGCTAAAGTCGTATCACCTAATCAAAAATAACCTAAGGTCCACTAGCTAGGTAGCAAGGGAAGTCAGGATCGAATCCACAGGGAAACAGGCGTTCTTTCTACTATCAATTAATTAATCTAGACTATTGTGAACAAAGGTTGGTTGATGGTTTGTATGCTAAGACTACGAACGAATATTAAAAAAGAATAAATCAATATATTAAGGAATCTAGGGTATAGGTTCGCCAACAAATAATAATCCAGGACATTGAACAATCACGATAATCAACAAAGTAATTAATTAGACTAGCATGCTCTCTCAAGTCGATACTAATCATAGACTTAGAATTAACGGGCTCTCGCTACGTATTAACTCTAATTTCACCTATTGACACAAGCCTAAACATCAAATTGCATCTCTCGAATCTTAATTTGATATTGCATAACTACCACAATTAAACCTGCGCAAATCTAATTGTATAGTGAAATAAACCAATCAATAGGAATCAATTACAATGCCAACAATCATAATCATTCAATCATCCCTTCATATTATTCATGGATCCCCAACCCTAGAAATTAAACTACTCAAGCATGTTGACAATAAACAAAGCAATAATCATAATTGAAAGCATTATTAAAGCAAGACAATGAATTGAAATAAGAAATAATACCTATTTGAAGAACAAAGGAAAGTGAAAGCTTGAATTTTTATTGAGAGTTAAACTAAGTGTTTTTGCATAAACTAGAGAGAAAACTAGGCTAAGGGCAATAATACTAAGGTTCAATACTAGAAAATAAAAAGTCCTCTAAAAATAATTAAAGCTTGTTTATATAGTTTACCAAAATAAAGCCTAAAAAACGGAAAACAAATGCGCGAAAAACTGCTGGAGGTTGGCGTCGCCCGATCGGGCGTCGCTTCGCCCGATCGGGCGATCCACTCGATAGTCGGCCCGATCGGGCCAAAATCCGCCCGAACGGGCGGTTTGTGAACTCTCCACATAGCCTCCAAGATGACCGCCCGATCCGGATCGGGCGAGATGCGCCCGATGGTTGCATTTCGCCCTCAGCTTCTGGGGCGATTTGCAATCTTCAATGTAGCTCGCCCATATCACTGAGTCTAACTCTCGGGGCTCAACCATAAGCATCCAAGGCTCCCGAAAGTCGACGATGGAGGTCCCGAACTTCCTCGGGCTCATATAGTGGCCTAGATCAACGTGAAACGGGTCTAAAAAGACCAATTTCTCATAATCAAACCTGAAACTCAAGGCACACTCAATAACACACATTAGTACTAGAAACGGCTCCTAAGAGCACGTTTGACACATAAAAGTACTAAGGGACGGGGGTAAAAATACTATATAAAACATGCATATCAGTTGGTCCTAGGTGGACGAGTATTTTATGCCACATCTTTTACCTTTGCGCCACATCATTCACTCATCAAGTGGTATATCATGGCATGGACAACCAAAAATCAATACAATGAGGTTCGAGCTCCATACCTCAAGTGTAGATGATAACTCCCATTATCATCTTAATCAACCACTAATTGTGGTTTACCTATTCACGTTAATTTATAAATAAATGTTAGCATGAAGTCAAAACAACTAAATTTTTATGTGACTTTTTATTTTCAGTGGACTATTTTGGAAAAAATAATAATTAAAGAATTAGGACAACTTGAAGAAATATAATGTCACAAGTCTCATAATCATTAAGTATGGAAATATCTTGCATGGCTGCATATATCTGATTTGGTGTTTGTTAATTTGAAAAACTTAGTTCTACTAGAAAACAAATTATACAAATTGTTAGATGTTCGATTGAAAAATTATTTGGCGTGATAAATGACGTCATGTGTCTGTATAGTTGACGAATTTAATGGATGTTTTTCACTTTATGGTATGTAATCTGTCAAATATTTAGTACAAGAAAATTCTAAAATTTTAACAATTTAATATAATAATCGGGCCATCGCCCGAGCCACACACTAGTTTAATGACGAAAAGTTGCCACCATGATGAATTATCATGGTTAGGCGGCTTATGCCAAATGAATCCGCCCGTTTTAGGTAAAAGTAAAGTTGACTTAAACCAGTCAAATGAATCCGATAACAACAATGTTTGGGTTAGTCCACACTACAAAGTACAAACAAACTAGCGTGAAGCCCGTGCGATGCACGGAGAAGTATTAACACATTGAATGAGGATTATTTGTTGGTCAATTATAATAAATTGTCAATAACTGATCGTTCATGAACTTATAAAAGATAAAATACCTAAAATAATTATTCAGAGAAGAAAATTTAGTCCCAAACATTTTTTTTTTTTTTACACATAGTACTTGTGTTTTGTAATACAATTTCTATCTTGTAGAATTTCACTACTATTAGGAACTTGTCCATGACGTATTTTAACTTTCGCCAACTATCACCATAATTTATTTATGTCAAATATCACCAATACATATATAACTAATTCTCTAATTTATCGTACTTCGTACGACTTTGATGACCATCTTGTAGAATTTCACTACTATTAGGAACTTGTCCATGGCGTATTTTAGATTTCGCCAACTATCACCATAATTTATTCATGTCAACTATCACCAATATATATATATATATATATATATATATATATATATATATATATATATATATATATATATATATATATATATATATATATATAACTAATTCTCTAATTTATCATACTTCGTACGACTTTGATGACCGTGTTGATTTATGGCGGAAAGTTGTTGTTACTAATTTCTTGCACAAACATAAGATCATTAAAATAAAAAGGTCGAGAAAATTGATCATAATCCTTGTTTTTTTGACATATACAATAATACAATACTTCTTTAATACGAAGTACTCCATGTGAGATTAGATGGAAAAGAATTGTTATATTAGGAGAATTTGATCATCGAAATTCAAAACATTAAAATACTCCCGGGTACTTTTACTCCTTAGCCAATACTCGGAATAAGCTAATTGATAGTAATCCTAATGTTACGATATGATGCAACCTAAAATTATTGGGACTAATTGACTGATCACTTGAACATGACCCAAATCAAAACCTGATACAAATATTATTTTTTCATCTCTGTGTCTAAGAGTTTATACTTATTTTTTTCTACAATATGATATATATTGCATTAACAAAACATGAATATTGCAACTAAAACACAAAAATTAATATTACTATCCAAAAATCACATACTAGTTTAGGGCCCGTGCAACGCACGGCTACTACTAAATCAATTTATTATTTTAATAGTAACTAAAAGACTTGTGATATTAGAAAAACATGAAAGTAAAAAGGATATATGAAAAAGTATAAATTCAAAATTGTGTAAAAAAATATATTCAAATGAACTAAATTTGCATATTACTATACAAAGTTAAAAATTATAGTTGTTTAGAATGATCTACTAACGTTAACCAAACCCGAAGGATTCAAGACTAATTTTCGAAAAGACCCGAGCATAACCGAGTTAGTCAAATACAACATATTTTAAATTGAGTAAAATCTTGATAAATAAACTTATATGTTAGTCTACTTACAATGTATTTTTATTTTAATTAACATTCTTACTTACCAGTTACCATGTATTATATTATTAATAGTAGACTAACATTAGAAGTTCATTCATCAATATTTTATATATTTCTTATAAAATTAAAAAGTTATAATAATACATAAATAAAATTATATCATAAAGGAAAAAATAATATTGATTTAGCTTTCCTCCAATAATATATTATGCAGTACATATCTATGCTAATTAAAATATATTTATATCTTAGTTTCCTAAAAAACGTAATGTAATTTATTTATTTTAAAGTGAAAAAATAAAAAAATATTTTTGCGGGAAAAAATCGCACCAGGAAATAACACGTGTCATTCCTGGTGTCTCTTTTAGTATATATATATATATATATATATATATATATATATATATATATATATATATATATATATATATATATATATATATATATATAATCAATATGTGAAGATTTTAAGAAAAAATATTGATAGAAGTTACAAAAAAAACACTATCCTAACCCCAATATTATAATACTTCGTACAAAGCATTAAAGAAAAAATTTATACCGTATGTAATTGAACAATGAAAACGAAAGAAAATGAGTAGAAGGGGTTACGATTCAGCCTAAGAAAACCTAGCCTACTTATATTTTTATAATTGAAATTCTATGTCACGCTAAACTCTGAGTTTCTTATTAAGTAAAATTTATCTTTTTTTTAGAAAAACAAACAAACTTTATCGCAATGAATTTAATTAGAATCATATTTGATATAAACCGTGAAACGTATTAGTAGTATAATTATATGTTTATATATTTTAATAAATCTGAAATATTAATTTATTTATTCGATGTATTTAATGACGTGAAAAATCTTACGTGGCGCTTCGAAATCTCAAAAAAAAAACTCCCCTTTAAGCTAGGCCGACCACAATCCGGGCTAGTAACCAAGCCCGGGCTTTCTAGCCCAAAGATTTAGCGTTAAGCAATAGTAGAATCTAGAGGGTAGTCTATCACTGAGTAGTTATAGTACAAAATTAGAAAACACATCTGACACGTGGCCAACACGATATTAATTTAGGGAGTACTTAACAGCACTTGAGGAGTGTGACCAGCTAAACAACCCACATGTGCCTTCCCATTTCAACGTTCCTGTGTAACTACTTTGTTAGGCCAACAATACGACTGAAACTATTGTTGTCAAAAACTGATCCGACTAAATCCGACCTAAATCGATCATATCCGTAATCGAAATCCAAAATATTGTTTAAATAGAAATCTCGTAACCCCGAAATGTATCTGATCGGATAAAACCGATAATCGGATTTAACATGGTATTGTATGACCCGAGCCCAACACTCGGCTTGTAGATGACCGATAATCCAATTATCCCGACTCGACATTGATCCAAACCCGATTCAAGATCGACACGATGCCAACTCGAAATCGATTGTAACTTGATGAAACTTGTTATTGACTCAACTTGTGACAACCCGATACACAATTTTACCCGACAAGTTGACAACTCGGTCTGCAATAAATTTTTCTTGCTAATTCGAATTTCATTTGTCTTGACATATACATATGACTTCGTATGTACGAGCGTATAAGTTGTGTTTCGTCTATACGGAGTATTAATTAATCCAAAGTAGTTTTTCTAGTTTTAGTTATTTGGAGTTTTACGATTTAACATTTTGCGATGACCAAATCGATTATTGACTCGTAATCAATATTAATTTTATATATGTTATTGACTTCACATGAATGAGCGATGATTTTGTCTAAATACATCTCAAATTTAAAAATAAATTAATAATCAATTTTTACAATATAATAATAAAAAAAAAGTATATGTTAAATGCTTGACAATGCCTGATAGTTATTGGACTCGATCTTAACCCGTTTCCGAGAGTGAACCAGACTTGAATTTTAACCGACCCAAAAATTATCCGATTCGAACTTGACCTGAATCCAAGTTTAACTCCTGCAAACCCTATTCAAACCCAACTATGTAAGACCCGAACTCGAAATTGAACCCGACCTGAATATGACTCGACCAACCCGACTTGTACCCGAAATGGAATAAACCCGACATGACCCGACCGGAAACCAAACCGACCTAAACCCAAGTGACAAAATAACCGGATACGACTTGACCTGATCATGAACCGACCCGATGACCTGTATTGCCAGCTCTACTACGGAATATATCTTATAAATTTCATAAATCATTATTTTCTTTTTTGCCCCAGAGAGATAAAGAGTTGCGCGCAAGTGACAATGTGAATTTTAATTTTTTAAAGTTTGCCCCCGAGATTCACTGGAGCATAGCCCCGGCTACATTTGGATTCGATCTGTGCCGCACAGTTTGTTTATGGTGGGTTACTGAGTGAGTCTCCGAACAAGAATGTCTACGTGAATCGAATCTGCGACTTTCCGTAAAAGATATCAAAATGCTTACCACTTGAGCCAAATCTGTACCGATGATAATGTGAAATATTGACGTGAAGTTGTAGATCATTTATAGCATGATCAATTTTTGATACACCAATTAATTGTGCAACAGTATAAGTGTATATCACATGCACTTGAAATAATCATTTGGAATAGCATTTGTTGACTATCTTCCTCTCTCCTAAACTAACACAAATGGAAGCTTTTCATTTAAAATATATAACGTTTTTACGTAATTTTGGTGGAGAAAATTGTGACAACGCTTACTATTAATAGGGGTGAGCACGGATCGGATATCCGATCCGAAATCAACATTCGGATCGGATATCCGTATCCGAATTTTCTAATATTTGATATCCGTATCTGATCCGAAAATTTCGGATATCCGATATTCGAATATCCGATTTTTTCGAATCGGATAATCCGGATATCAAATATCCGAAAAAGCTCTTGTCAATTTATCTTGTTGCTAACTAATAATCAAACATGACATCAAACATCTATTTGCATAACATGACATCAGCCTCAAAACTAATAATTGATCAAGATCATTATCCACATCGTCATTACATAACCGACATCGTCATTACTCATTAGCATACAAAACATTCCCATAACACATAAATTCACCAAATTAAACACTAGAAAACAGAGCAAACTTTACATAATTAGAGAAAAAAACGATTTAAATACAAACTAAAGGATTTAACAATCACCCGATCAATAGAACCAGACGCTGCCAGCGAGGGATGAGATTGCGGTGGTCGGAGATATGAAACCACGATGCCGTAAAGTTGTGAGAGGAAGAAGAGTAGGACGCGAGCCGGTGAGAGGTGAGTGTCCTCGCCGGCGAGGGATGAGATTGAAGATAGCCCAGAAGGCCAGGAGACTAGAAGAGAGATAAGGTGAGAGGATTTGAACGAAGTGCGGCGTGAGGCAATTTTGAGATTTAGGGCAAAATGTTTATTTAGTTTGACCCTACAAATTTAAAACCAGTTATTATTTCGGATCTTTAAATCGGATATCCGATATCCGATATCTGCTAATTTTTCGGATATCGGATATCCGATTTTAAAAAAATTAATATTTGTATCTGATCCGATATCCGATTATTTCGGATCGGATATCTGATCTGAAAATGATTTCGGATCGGATATCCAAAAAAATCGGATCGGATGCGGATCGGGTATTCGGATTTTCGAATTTTCGGATAGTTTTGCTCAGCCCTAACTATTAATATAAAATCATTATTTCAACGTTCAAAAATTAGTAGTCCCTACTTCCTAGTTAAAATTGCTACTATCTATGTTTTTTCGCTGTTGGTGTTATTCGTGTTTAAATAACTTAATTATTATGAGAAAATTATCAATATTAGGCCCATTAATTATTATACATGGTTTAAATTGGGACATTTTAGATCAAGCAATAGTTAGGGAACGATTTAGTTTATCATCCCGTAAATAGGAAAAAAGTTAATTTTATCATGTTTAGGCTAGCTACTTTTATGACCCGAACTTCTTAAAGGTAAGCTGATGATCAGTGATCAACACATTGGCCCGAAAATTATGTGGGTTTGGGTAATCTAAAACGTACTTTAGACCAAAATGTAATCCAACCAGAAACCCTCTTTGACCGAATGCCCGTCAATTTTACAAACTTGGGTTTTTGCTTTTGTATTACAACCCAATTAGCCGGTTTTACTTTTGATCACCTCTAGGTAGGGGTGTGCAAAAACCGGCCCGGATCGATAAAGTGGTCCGGTCTTCCAGTTAAGAAATATCAATTTTCGTTCTTCGTTCTAGTTCTGTCAAACCCCTTCAACCGGGTTTTGAATTAGATTGATTTTTCCTTTAAAAAATATAATATAAAAAGTTAATTATCTCCTTTAATACGTTGTAAACATTATTATAATATGAGATATTTTATTTTACCTTCCAAAAAACAGGGTTAAACCATTAGTTCTCTCTCTCTCTTTGAAACAGGTCTAACATCGATCCAAACTGACCCGGTCCAAACATAATCATCCCGCTCCCGTTAAATTATCAAAATCCAGTCCGACTTAGACCGGTGAACTACTTCTAGGTTTCAAACTAAAATAACTACTCCACGTAGACATTGGCCTCATTGGTCAATCAATTAGTAGGAAGGTAAAATAAGGTTTTATCTTGAGATAGGTAGACAATCCGTTTAAGGTTATAAACTATATACAACTGTTTTTTTTTTTTTTGCAAGGTAAGATGAAGTGCCCTACCGGGTCGGAACCCCGTACGGGTCAATCCGCCCGGATTAGCAGGCTAGACACTTTGAGAGTGGGGGAAATGATAAGGGGAACCCTCCCTCAAAGTGCCCCTAGTGGGGATTGAACCTCCAACATTTAGGTTGGAAGGTGGAATCCTTTCCACTATGCCAAGACACACTTGGTTCATATACGACTGTTTATAATGGGAACACTTTTATATACTCTTATATGGAAGTATTCTACCACACATTTACATTATACAAGTACGGAGTAGAATTTAATGGACAACGTTGTAAAAAGCGAGTCCCGTTAGTTGAGTTAGTAAAAATGAAAATAATTAACGTAAAGAATACTTTATTATAGGGTAAAGGTTATCATTTTTGGTAAAATAAATTTTTTTTTTAGTATAAATACTTGTATGTAATTGATTAGTGGATATTACATGTTTGTCAACAATAACTCAAAGTGAAATTTTAAAATCCATAAGCATGTTTCACTATTGCACTCTGAAATTTTAAAAATGTGCCATGGTAAAATTAAGTTTTTAATTTTATAAAAGGTATAAATAATATCCTGGAAAATAAATTAAACGCGTAAAATATAATCATATTAATCCAAGTGTCGAGGTGTGTTACGATCTTTTAAGTATTTAGAAACGGAGACGAGGCCCTTATTAATCGAACTCGTGGTGTGTTGCAAGTATTGGAAAACGGAGAAAACAGACCGAGTACATAACCATCAAGATCACAAGCTAGGTCTTCTTCCGTCTATATCTTGTTCCTCAACAATCAGAAACTCCATCTTCTTCCGTCTTTTTCCAATTCCATCTAAAAGGGCGTCCTGATTTTAGGAATCAGAGTTTTCCAGAAATCGAATCCTAGACTCACACTTTCTCTCTCCTAGGGTTCCATCACTGGTTTGTCTCAATTTCTTCCGATTTCAAAATTTTTAAGATTTGGGGGAAACCCCCTTTTGATACGCCACTGCCCAGCATACTACCCCTTTCAATAGGGGATGATTTTGTGTTCTGGGATTTGTGAATAAGGCGAGATAATCATAATATTGCTTTTTAGCAAGAATAATCCAGTAACATAGTTCTGGGGAATAATTTGGACTTTGATTTAGGGTTTTTATATTCATCAAAAATTCAAAAAAAAATCACTATTGGGGAGAACTTAAGATTTCCGTGCTTCCCAATTGTTGAGCCACAAAGCTCAATTTTATTGTTTTGAGTGTCGAATTCAAGCTTCGAGTGAACATTGCTTAATCTGGGGCATGGAAGAGTGTTGTAGTTATAGAGTCAGGCAATAGAGGATCACCGGGGATTTTTCGATACTTTGATTCAATTGAAGCTTGTTGTAGTAGCTAAAGAGTTGATTGATTGATTGGTAGAGGATCAGTGGGATAAATTTTGATTTTGGTTGCTTTGATTTGACCCAGCATACTACCCCTTTTCAATAGGGGATGATATTGTGTTTTGGAGCTTCAGAATAAGGCGGAATATAGAGAGAATCATTACAATTTCTCGAAATCGATTTGGGGATAAATTCGTCGACGATCCTTTGGCAATCTGGTTATTGAGCTGATATTGCATTGCTTTTGAGTTTGTGGGTGTTGTTTGTGGCAAGTGATTTGTGTGAATTTGATAATTTGATTTGGTGGGCTGAGACTGAGTTTATGGAAGTATTTTGAAGCTGGAAATGAATGTGGGGACATGGTGCATGGACAAGAGCTTAGTTGTTGGTTTGATTCTTGTTTGGAACATTGCCCTAGCACTAGCTTACTAGTCCAAGTATTTGCGCTTGCAAGGGGTGACAGATTCTTGAGGCCCTTGGAACTTTTGCAATGTCTCGCTGCTTTCCTTTCCCTCCACCAGGATACGAAAGGAAGACGAAGGCGGACGACACTGACTTGCTAAAAAAGGTTAATACCAATGCTCTTTCAATTGGCTGTGAATCCATTATGTATGTTCATGTGATGCAAATCATAATGATAGACTATGTGCTGATATGGAACTTTTTGCTTGGTACTTATTCCACATTTCCACCGTCTGGTAGTGTGTGTGGTTTGTGTTTGTGGGGTTGGGGGAGAGCACAGTGTAGCACAAATGCCACTTAAAGGATTCATACTCTGTTCATTTCCGCGGTATAGGGAACACAGATTTATTATACTATTACAAAGGTGTCCTAAAATGAATTGAATCTTGATTTAGTATTCGTCCAGGACTTAGTTAAGAAATTGGAATCACCGTAAACCTCTCAATTCTGCATCTTCCGTGATCATGATCGTGATTGGATATAGATGCTAATTCTCTTAGTTTTCTTATGACTTTGCTATAAAACCTATGGCCGTGACACAAATAACATTTTACCGATTTTCTCTTCATAGTACTTATTGTTATGACATCTTCTGTTTCCCATTTGGGATCTTGATAGATTCTGACCTTGACACCTGAGTTGTTATAGAGAATGTGCTGGTTTTTGTCCCTGTTTCTCATTGTTTTTCCCTCCGTGGATTATTGTCTTAAAAGTAGCGGATAATGCTTGAATGCAGTTGTGGTTTAATTAAATAGTGGCAGTGGAGTTATGAGTCCTGGTCACTTATTTGTTTATCTGTTATCAGGTTATCTTATTTTTGCAATGTAGAGGCCACTGACAAACTCAAAGAGGTTGAACTTTGACTAATTAGTTGTATGAAAGTGTACTCCAATCACGAATGGTAAAAGAGTAAATATCTCAATAGAATCATTTTCTAGGAATCTAAGTTGCAAATGATGACTGGTTGAAAATTGCAATCCAGATAAAATTTGTGATTTCTCTATAATTATTCCGCCTTTCATTGCAAAGGTTCCATATTAGTTGAATATTTACCGGGATCATATTGTTGTATATGGTAGAGTAATAAAGCGTGTCCTTATAGTTTGTATTTACACAAGGTTCCCAACTTCTTTTAAACTTGGAGGTCGAGTTTTTGGTATTTTTATTTTGGATCTTTGACATGTAAGCCAAAATTTGGTTTTGAACTCGTGTCAAGGAATATTTTCGATATATATTCTTAATTTCATGCCAAGTTCTTCCAGACTGGACATGCTATTCATTAGGGAACTTAAACTGGACTAAATATTCAATGTGCTGGAGTATAAAAGCTCTTCACTTGTCAATTTGTCTTGCATCAGGTACAAAACCTTTTTTCTGTTTTTTTTCAATTTGATCCACTTAAACCACCATTTTAGTATTAGCGAATTTACCTCCCTTTACAAGTTGCTAGTGTGTGCATAGTTTTTGAAAGGGTCCTCATAAATTGATGGTATTACCTAATGTAGTGCTTAGATCTCAAATTTGCACGATGAGCAAAGGTTTAACTAGCCAACTCGTGTTATAAGTGCTTAAATGTGTTTTAAGCAGTAAACTTCCCTACAATGCAATCCTTATCCTATGTTTTAGTTTAGGTTTAGTCCATATTGGTTTATATTACAAAAGCTGTGAAACATGTGCTGGCTGACTTATCATTAGTCATAAGACGTCCTAGAAGAAGAAATAGACAGTCTTGCCCCGAGGAATCAACTCTAAATTTTTTATTGCAATTTTTGATTTTTAAGACTTCATTGATGAGTGATGAGTGCATATTTCTTTTAAAGGACTTTCTCGAATTCCCTTTGTCTAGATTATGTCCTAAGAGCTCTTACTCAATAGCCATCACTTGATGCCTTGACCCAATCAACAGATTACTTGCTATGGCTGGCTGGTTGCAAATTTGATTTTAAGACATTATATGTTTTTCTTTTGGTGCGTTTACAACTGTTATCAAGTATTTGCTTCTACAAGTTTGACAAGAACTTTCAGTAAAATTCTTGATTAAACTAGGAATTTTAGATGTGAAGTAGTACTTAGAGAGTGTTGTTGCTTGGTAAGAGTTTTGGAGGAAGTTATGCTTGAATTTCCTTTGAGCCAAAACCCTTTCTAGGTTCTACTCATATTAGGCTGATTCATTAGTCATTAATTACCCTTATATGCTTGCAATCTTTAGGTCTAGGAGAATGAACTCATAGAAGTTTCGTAAATGATTTTTCTGGAAGGACTATCTAAACCTCTCCTGCAAGTCTGCGACAATGTCCATAAACATAAATTCCTTTTTTGTATGTTTGTGTTCACTAAACATTGTGCCTTTGTTATCAATGGAGGACTTTACTAGGTAGCCGGAGTTGGAATTATAGGCATTTGTGGTAGGGTGATGTGTTCGTACCTTACTTTTCCGGATGTTAAAGTTCACAATACTTTTTCAGTGAGAAACATTTTTTTTTTGGACATAAAGTATTCACTTTGTATCAACATTGTGTATATGGTGATTGTAGTGGATGATAACACATTGCTTATAGGAACTCTATGTAGGACTGTATGAATTTTTGTGGCAGCTCAAGTGCTGAGACAAGATGCGCTTGATTTAAGTACCTTATGAATCATATTTACTACTTTCCCAGTGATGATCTTGGAAAGCTAGGTGTAGTGGCTACAGATACAATATGAGTTTAAAGTTGACTATTCACATGAAATTTTACTCTGCTATGACTTGCTATTTTCATGTTGCTATTGTTAGGACATTTTATGTGAATAGAATTTTTTGGGTCTATGGCTCTTTTTTGTTTATTTTTTGGGGGAGGGGGGGGGGGGGGGGTGTGCGCGGTGCACTTCTAGTTTAATTTGACAGTTGACCCCCATTAGATTTATCAACAGTGTGTACATGGTTGTAGTGGAGGTTTCATGTTGTTGTTAGGACATTTATGTGAATAGAAATTTATTTGTTTTTTGGCTCTTTTTTTTAGTTGTTGGGGGGAGGAGGTGAAAATTATTAGGTACACCAGGGTGCACCGTGCACCCAAAGTTATTTTATCCCCATTGGTGGTCCCCATCATATTTTCACCTCACATGTAAGGAGAAAATGTAAGAGGGTGCACGGTGCACCCAGGTGCATGTAATATGTTCTAGGAGGGGGGGGGGGGGGGAGGGAAGGTGGGTCGCGGTGCGCTTCTAGTTTAGTTTGACAGTTGACACTCATTAGATTTATATTATGACCTCATATTCTTTTTTTATCTCTGTAATTATTAAAGAGTATGAAGCCGTTTTTGCCTGTTATATAGACTACCATATCCTGGTCATAGATTTGGTTTAGATTTTTGTTATCGTGGAGTTCATTTGTAATTGTATCGCAAGAAGGGGTATAATAATGCTAGTTGATCTCTTGCTCCACTCGACTTGTAAATTCGCAATCTCAAAATTGTAATATGGATGCCTACTGTTTCTTTTTTAGTTAAGGAAAAAGATAGCTTCCACATACTCCTTACAACATTAAAAATAAAAAAATAGATCACAGAATTATTCGAATGTTAAAGTAAAAAAAAAAATGTATTATCATTACCCCCATTGCCTCAAAGAGGCTCCCGCAAGAAGCGGGATAGGGGGGGTCAGACGTACGTAGGGGTGTAAATTGGATGGACTGGATTGGACTTTGCCAAGTCCAAATCCAATCCAAATTTTTTTGGACTTGGATATTTGAGTCCGAGTCCGATCCAAACTTTTTTCAAGTCCGATCCAGTCTGATCTATAAAAAAGTTCTTGAGTCCGAATCCAGTCCAATCCGATCCGATTTTTTTTTGAAAAAAAACTTTATTTTAATTTTTTTTTAAAAAAAGTTAAACTCAACTGGTTCGAACATAAATGAAAATAATACTAAATTCAAAAAAGAATGCAAATAATGCACATAAAATAGAATTTACGAGTATTAAAAATTGAGTATGAAATACTTTAACACCTATAACTACATGTCACTTTTGCATAAAGGGAAAAAAATATCCATTAAGAAATAGATATAATTGTAAGTAACATTATGTCTTACACATCTAAATACTTAGCCAAAAAATGTTCCAGTTCTTAAAAAACAAAATTTTAAAATATTAAAGCTCAATAATCGACCATCACAGCCGACGAGAGAAAGGGAAAGAGGTTGATAGAATATTTATTGGGTTATGGGTTTTATATATAGGGTAATATTTGATTGTTTCTTGTTGCACATAGTAAATAAAGGCCTAAAAATCACATATTTCACAATAGTTTTTAAATTACATATGTTTATCTATAAATAAAATCTTAAAACTTTGGACTTAATTGGATTTTTGGACTCCAAAAGGTTGAGTCCAAGTCCAGTCCAAAAATAATTGGACTTTGTAATTTGAGTCCGAGTCCGATCCAGTTCGACAAGTTTGGACTGGATTGGACTTTGGACTTTTCTCAATCCACTTACACCCCTAGACGTACGCAACCTTTCCCCTGTAAGCGGAGAGGTTGTTTCCAATTGACCCAAAATCGATAACGGGGCTAATACCGAACGACCATCTTCTACTTCATGGAAAGGAAGTGAAGAGGTTTTAAGAGCCATTTTGATTTAGTCCATTACATCCCACGGCCAAAAAAAAAATTACGACTACAAAAAAAATTTGAGCTGAAGTGTTTGGAAAAATTATATGTGAAAACAACTTCAAGTTTCTTGCAAGCTTTATGAGTTGCTCGACTCAACTCTTTAATATCTTGATCTGGGTTCAGTTGGGTTGAGTTTCGACCAACTTAGTAGCACATGTCTCATTATCATCTTTAGCTGTAAAGGACCTTTTGTGCTGTAGGTTTAAATTTTAAGTTGACATTTTTTCATAGCTTAAGTCTCATGCAATGCTTGTTGTATCGTTGCTGGAAACATTACATATGGCAATCCTTCTCCAAGCTGGTTACAGGTTTTGTTTTGGTTGCAAAAGGGTGAAGTAGGTGGTAACTGATAATGGGTGCAAGTGTTGGGGGCTGAGTGAGTGAATGCATTTTAGGTTCTATAGAGTTATTTTGATTAATAAATGAGCGAGTTCGGATTTCTGTGGTGATGGATCAGTGAGTACTGAAGGTAGCTTGTGGTAGTGGATGATTTCTCCACTGTATATAAGCAATTCTTTGAAGTATATTATCCTTGTTCAATAATCTAATGCTTCTCCCTCTTCATTCTTCTTCTACTTTGTACTATTCTTGCTCCTGCAAAGGAACCACACCTCCTTAAAAGTCGAATCTGCGAGGTTTTATGCAAAATGGTGCACCTTGTGTGCATGGGCACAAACCTTTCTCATAAACTTTTTGCAAATTGGACCGCCTCATTCTTTTCAAAACCAAGTAATGAACTGACTTGTGATATTAACTTTCAAATAGATTGAAAAAATTAGTAAGGGTACAATGAAAATTTAGGTGTTGTGATTTGAAGTTCTGTCCATGTTAGGGTTTTATAGAAGTAGTGAGGCTTTAAGGTTAGTTATATGGTCGGATGATATCTAGTTATGAGTTTTGAAATGGTAAGACCACGACTGAGATCATTTGAAGAATATGTGCTCAAGAAATAATTTCCTCAGACTTTATCCTTGAAAGAAAAGAAATCAATCTACCACATGTGTAACATGGTAGAATGAAGTTTCTGAAGTTATTCTAGTCCAATGCTACGTGAATAGTGAGATGTGCTATTTCAGTTTCTCGGCCGTAGTAGCTGACATTTTCATTTTTGCCAGTGTTTACCCTGTTAAGCAACTGAAAGCACAAATTCTTTGGAGCTATGGACCTTAGGTGAATATTGTGTTTAGGGAAGTGCGGTAGTCGATGGTGATTGCTACTATGGCCGAATATTTGGTGGCTTGTGTTAGTTGGATTCATTATGCTGTTTGATGATTTAGGAATTCCATGACAATTGTACATGCAGAAGTGTCATCTAGTCCCAAGATAGTTTATTTGAACTCATTAAAGATGTTACATGGTGTAAAGTGTGTTTGTGTTCCTGGGGGTCGTTTTACTTTCATACTTGACAAAACCATTGGTGTTTTCAAGTGGAGTTGGAGAAATAGATCTCTTATGAGCTCTTTGATGTATCCTTCATTTGTGAAGAGAAATTCATAGTAATTAACGTTGCCTAAGAATGCACATCTTTGCCTGAGTTAGTAGGCCTTTCTCTGCGGAATATTAAAGTTTGTCAAAAATCAAAGGCAGTACTGTATATTTTTGTTTAGGAAGAAAACTTGCTTTTGGTCTTGTAAGAATATGTTTCCTTATCGTGTATACTAATGAGAGCCAACAAGATTAATATTCCGTATAAGATTGAGAAAGTGTATGGGTTACAATTCTACTTTATTTGTAAATGCATATGGCTCTATCTTCATGTTGGTTTCCCTAAATGACATCATCATCATTATCATACCCCATTGCCTCAAAGAGGCTCCCACAACAAGCAGGGTAAGGGGGGGTCGGACGTACGCAACTTTACCCCGGCAATTGCAGAGAGGTTGTTTCCAATTGACCCAAAAGCGATGACTGGACAACGGGACGACCATCTTCTACTCCATTGAAAGGAAGCGAAGAGATGTCCCTAAGTGACATCATAATTTCTAAAAATTCATCCGCTTAAGTCTACTAGACAAGTAGACAATATATGTCCAGTGTATACATATACTGTCCCCTATCTATATACAGTTTATTTGCCGCCAGTAATATTTCATGAATTTTTTGTTCTAATGCTGATAGCTTGGTGTCTCTGGTGCTGGTCATGATGTTACAACTCTGATAGTACAATTTCCCCCTGTTTATGATTCTTGTTTTTGTTTGGTCTTCCCAGACTTCCTACCGATGACTATATTATTATAATTCTTGCTGTATGTTCTCGATTCTTGGTCTGGCGCTAACAGTATTGTAGGTTATGATTTCATTACTTTAAAGTTGTTTTCTGGATTTAACGTGTGAGATATTGCTAGAAATGCATTATTCCAGTCCCTTATTTTGGTTAGGTTGTTATAAAAAAATGTTCTGGGTATAAATATGGAAATTGAATGGTTCATGTTTGGTGACTTCACTCACCTCTACTGTTTTGACTACAAGTTACTGATGAATATGATCGTCCTACGATAAAAGCATAAACCTCGTTCCGCAGTTTAAATCTTTCTCAAGATGAACATGTAGAATTGGTCAGTTTATGCAAGGTGAATCGAACACTGGTTTTGCATTTTATACCCTATTTTCGAAGATAATCTATTTCCTTCCCCTTTTTTTTGTGGGAAGTTGGTACTATGTAAATCAATGTGCCACTGTTTGATTCATCTTGCATAAGCTGATCACCTGAAGGTACGTTACCCAATGTTAGATTGTTATCCCATTCATACGTGAACCAGCAGTAGTTACCATTTGAGTATTCTGACCATTTTATCTTCTTCAAATTATCGTATCTTTCCTATTATAATCCTGATTCCCAATCTTTTTCCTCTAGATATCTTTCTTATTTTACCTCCTTCCGGTTGTTATTTAATTCCTAGGTTTGTGTGTTTGTTGGGGGGAGTCACCTTGAAGGGTTGGGTTGAAGTGTGGCAGTTACTAATGATCCTTCTCATGTTTTCTATCTTGTATAATCTGTTCCATGTGAATGATTGCTTTGGTTCCTTGCTTTTGATGCTAACATCTTATATGCTGGTATTTGGTTTCGAAGTCTCGGTGTTTGGATTGATGGGTTTGATGAAGAATTGACTCTATGCATTTTGCAAGAAAATTTGAATAGGTGCCAGCAGTGTTTTTTTTTTTAACTCATTGATTTACCTTAGGCTTCTATATGTTTCTTGATTGTTTTACTGGCGGAAAATTTTAATCAATCTATATCATGTTATACTGAGCTTGATTGGAGTTGGTTCAATGTTGGCATTTCAGGAAAAGCATAGAGAAAAGAAGCACAAAAAGGAGAAAAAAGACAAGGAGAAGAAAGAAGGGAAAGAAAAACGGGAGAAAGAAAGAAGTGATGAAAAACACAGAGAAAAGAAAGACAAAAAGGAGAAACATAGAGACAAAAAGAAAGACAAGGAGAAGGACAGGGATAAAGATAGACATAAAAGCAATCCCTTGCTTTCTGTTGAGAAGAAGGTTGTGGGTTCAGCTGATGACAGTCATGTTCATAAGTCCTCTGAGAAGAACAAGGAGTGGGAAAATGACAGAAATGCTATGTCAGCTGAGAAGAAGATCGATGGGCTGCCTGCAGCTCACAATGGGATGCCGGTTAGTAAGAATAATCACCAGGTTTCTGATGCTAGGAGTTTTAGGTGTGCTTCAGATTTGGGCCGGAAGAGCATGGATGAAGAAAGGAGAACAATTAATCAAGTGCCTGATAAGAATGTTGGTGCAGAGAGAACAAAAGATGGTGGAGTGGTCAAGTTGGCTACGAAGAGTGGCGGACCCATCCAGGATCCGAAGGAAAAGACCAAGGAGAAACCAACTCCTGATGGAAGGATGGATGGACGAGGTGTCATCGGGGATGCTAAATCTAGTGGAAATGCTTTGGTTCCGAATCCTGTTGGAGTGGTTCAAAACAGAGGGGGAGGAATTCTCAGACCCGTGGAGAAAAAGATTGAGCAGAAAATGGATGGGAAAGAAAAGATTAGAGAGAAAGAAGGGGATGATAGAAAAGGAGAGAAAAGAAAGGAAAGAGACAGGGAAAAACCAGTCCTCAAAGACAAGGACAGGGAAAAGGAAAAGGAGAAGAAGAAAGAGGAGATAGTGAAGGCAACTGCAGAAGAGAAGCAAATACAAGTTACAAGAGTGAAAGATATCAGTGAAAACCACATGCTAAAACCAAGTGCAAAGGATGAAAACAAGAAGGGTATTTCAGATGTCCAGAGTGTTGGGTCTCAAAACATAACAAAAGATAGCAATCATCATGCTGCTGTTAATAATAATCTCAAGAAACGGAAGGACACTGGTCCCAATGGAATTTACGATGGTGAGCTCTTTCTCAGCGTTGTTTTTGCTGCTTGTGGAAATTGCTTCATTAGATACATTAATTTTCTGTTAGATATAAGTGGTGGTTTAAATGAAAAGAAAAATAAAGGGATCCAGCTCCTAGGAGTATCGTAGTCTAGATCCTATTCCTTGCCCTGTGAAAGATTGGAAATGCTGCACAAAATGTGAAATGATACAGTACTAGTTAGATTTTCATGCCAATGATGTATGATCCCCTTGAATTTTCCTGTAGCTTATGTGAATGCTACTTATGTTTGGGTTTATCTCAACAGAGTTTGTCACTCGGCCTAATAAGCTGGCAAGAACATCAGCTTCTCCCCATCCGTTGGCGGAAAATGGAAGGAGCTTGGAGCCTTGCCAGAATTCAGCTGCATTTGCTCTTCCTGTTACACAACAGCAGCCACCCATGGATATTAAAGTGGAACGCAGTGATGATAAACAGAGGCCGCCCATGAAAATTAAAGTGGATGGCAAGATTAATGGCACAGTTGTTGTTCCCTCTACACAATCTTCTCGAGAAAAAACTGCACGGAAATCTGATGCTCCTGCAAAGCAACCTCATCCAGATACCAAGTATCTTGGCCAGGTGATTTCAGTACCTAAAGTGGATGAATGGTCTGATTTTGATGACCAAGAGTGGTTGTTCGATTCCTCAACAAGGAAGCCAGAGGTCAAATTGTCTGATATTGATGAGACTATTGATGAGACTCCACAGGTATGGGCAAGAGCTTTGTGGTTAGAGCCAGTAGATGTTTATGCTTTGCCATATGTAATTCCGCACTGATGAATTGCGGTTGTTGTGGTTATTCTTTACCTTCCCTCCTTATGTGGAGAGAAAACCCTATGCCAAGCTCGGGGAAATTTGCAGCAGATGGTGTGAGATTGGAATTCCAGTTTCTTGCCCTAAAAGCAAGCTCCTTGAAACTACGAAATGTCGTAGATTGGACTGAGCTCTTCCTGCATGTTCTGTACATTAGCATTTGGTGTGGTCATCAACTTTTTCCAGAGCTGTCTCAAATAGAAAGGAAGCTGTTGGTTGTATCACACCTGCCTCAGCAGCAACTCGTTCCAAGAGCTAGGGTTTTGATGACAATTTTGGGCCTCTTAGAACGAGAAACACTGATTCTTTTCACAAGGGGAGTATAAATGAGCTTGCTTCCCCTATAGTTGCAACGGTTGAGAAGATTGTTTAGATGGGAGAGATGCATTAGTTTGTGAAAATATTATGGTTAGAGCAATTGGAAGGAGCTTTTGCTAATCTTTTCAGTGTAAGGCGAAACTTAGCTGTGGTGTATGCATGCGCCAACCGATTTTGATTTGTAACATAATACTCTTAATTTACAGGAGAAAATGTAACATAGAAGGGAATGGGAAGAGGTAGCTTGATAAATATATACAAGTACGGATATTTTTTCCACCAAATATGCTTAGGATTTAGGGTTTAGATTTATCTTAAAATTGTTTCTGTCTTCACTTTCGAGTCTTGAATGATGTTTAGTTGATATATATATATTTAGTAGCTCCCATCAATGACCCACCTATCATATAAGATGTCATTTGATATGCACAAATGTTAAAAATTAAGATAAATATTACTTTGGTTATGATAATTGGACTTTTACAATCAAACCAACCTTGAATTGTAGGTTTGTAAAGTAAGTGGAACCCTGATAAATACCAAATAGGGCGAAAACATCAGTTTTTCTGAGAAAATAATTAGAAATAGGTATGTATACACTGAATACTTGGGCTAAATTCCTATGAAAATTGTGTAACTTGAAACCAAAGAAGAACAGGATTGTGCTAGGGTAAAGTGAAACTCTTGTGAATCACTAGTACGAGAAAACAACGGACAAACTAGATAACCAGAAAATTGCAGAAAGCAATAAACCTTTCCCCTAAAATGGTTGGAGAACAAAGCTAGCTCAGGTAGAGGAGTACATCAATTTTATGGATTTACTCTTGTTTTGTTCATCTTTCCTGGTTCTAAAATCTAAATCACATTCATTATCATTACCCCATTGTCTCAAAGAGGTTGCGGGGTAAGGGGGTTACTCTTGCAATTGCAGAGAGGTTATTTCCAATAGATCCAAAAGCGACAACGGAACGACCATCTTCTACTTCATGGAAAAGAAACGAAGAGGTTTTAAGAGCCATTTTGATTTAGTTCATTACATCCCACAGCCAAAAGAACAAATAAATCTCTGACTCCATCGGAAATGGAACTTCTCTGCAATTGTAAAAAATCTTCCTGGTTCAAAATAAACAAAAATTCTTATTAAAGAAGAATGGATGCTCCAGAAGTAAAAACATGATCATCAGCAAATATTCTCTTCCTTTTATGTTATTAGCATAGGGAAGAACTACTAGTTTTAAAAATAACACTTGTATCCAGTGGCGGATCCAGGAATTTATATATGGGGGTCCAAAAATTTATGATTTTCTTTCCTATTAGCGGCTTAAAGTTGAAAGGTAACTAGTCGAAATATTATAAACGCCTTAATAAAAATATGTGGAGAATTTAAGAACTTTAATTTTAGGTTTTCATAACAATAAAACTCAATACCTAGTCCAAATTACAACAAAAACTTGGCGCGATTTCAATTTAATATGAAAACGAGTTTTTCATACTTTGAAAGAGATTTACTTTATTACAATATTTGTCACTGAACAAATAGCACACAAAGACACTTGTGGGGCATTATAAAATCTATATACGAAGTAATTAATTAGACCTCTAAAAAGTTCAAAGTAACATGCAACTATAAGAAAAAATTGAAATATTACATACATTATTAAAAGTATATCTTATGGAAATTCCGAAAACTTTTTTCAAGAAAAAATAACACTACTAATTATTTTTTGTGTTTTTATAAATCAAAATCGTTAATCATTATAGAAACAAAAAAAATAAAAAGTGAGAAGAAAAAACGACTTACAAAGGGCTAAACAAAAAAAATTGAAGAATTTAGAGGATTAACGCATAACAAATAAAATTGTAAAAAATGTGCTTTTGTAAGGATTCGAACCCAGATTGGGTGGGTAAAATATAAAGCAAGCAACCATTAAGCCAAGGATATTTCTTTGTCATTATTGTAATTTACATGAAAGCCATTACTAGTCATTGTTTTGTCAAACTTGTCATGCCACCGCTTAGGGGCTTGCTTAAGCCCATACAATGACTTGACTAGTTTACAAACTTTGTTCTCTTGACATGGGACAACAAAACCTTCATGCATGCAAGAGAAATTAAGGTTCTAATAGTTGCAATTTTAGTTGCAGGAGAATATGTATCAAAAAAAATCAATATCATGTTTTTGGGTAAAATCTCTTACCACAATCATGGCCTTATACTTGTCAATGGATCCACATGATTTTAACTTTTTCCTAAAGATCCACTTACAAGTAATGGGCTTGCAACCTCTAGGCAGATCAACTAATTTCCAAGTATTATTACTAAGGATTGACTGAAGTTCGCTATCAATAGCCTCTTTCCAGAAAACTCCATCAACTGAACTCATTGCCTCTTCATAGGTTCTAGGGTCGTCTTCTAAAACAAAGACATACACAAAATCATCACTAATCAAGAAAGGTTCAGTTAGAAAAGCAGTAATGAAATCATCACCATAACTTGTTTCCTTTCATACCCTTTGGCTTCTCTTTGGCTCTAAATTAGAATCATATTTAGTGGAGGAAGGGGCAATGGGCAAAGCATTAGAAGTGCTAGAAGATGGTACATCATTATTAATGCAAGAGACTTTTAAAGGAAAAGTGTTTTAAAAAACCTCAGCATCTCTTGCTTCAATAATGTTACCACCTACATAAGAGTTGTTAGCACCCTTAACAAGAAAACGATAAGCATCACTTTGATAAGCATAACCAATAAAGATAGAAGCCGTTTTGGGACCAATCTTGCCCGTTTTGAAACTAGGTATGACAACCTTTGCTAGGCACCCCCACACTTTCAAGTATTTCTGGCTTGGTGCTCGACCTTTCCATAGATCATATGGGGTCTTGTTCAGCTTCTTGTGAGGCACCCTGTTCAAAACATGACAAGCAGAAAGAATAGCTTCCCCCCACATATTATCAGGAAGCCCAAAACTAATAAGCATTGAATTCATCATATTTTTTAAAGTTCTATTTTTCCTTTCAGCAATCCCGTTTTGTTCGGGTGTGTATGGAGCTGTTGTTTCGTGAACTATACCATTCTGTTTACAGAACTCCTTAAGAGTGTTAGGGTCATAATCACCACCCCTATCACTCCTAAGTCTCTTGATTTTCCTGTGTAACTGATTTTCAACTTCAGCCTTGTACTTGAGGAACATCTCCTCGACAATCCTTTGACCTGAAAAGATAAATCATGGTAATCTAGAGCAGTCATCAACAAAAGTAATGTAATATCTTTTACCACCCCTGCTCTCATAATTTTTAAAATCCCCTAAGTCACTATGAACAAGTTCTAGTACTTCTGTCTGTCTGTCTATTGATTTAAAAGGTTTCTTTGCAAATTTTGCTTCAACACAAACTTCACATTTTGTAAAGTCAGTTTTAGAAAAACTTGGAATCATATTTAAGTGTTTAAGTCTCGATTGAAGAAATATTAACATGACCCAATCTATCATGACATAAATCAATAAACTCAGCGATATAAGCAGAAGAAGTACTAGATTTCTTATTCATAACTTCAATTGATACATCGAGAGTAAACAACCCCCCATTACAAAAGCGCTTTCCCACAAATTCCCCACTGTGAGTAATAACTAGCCTATCAGAATCAAAAGTCAGCTTCAGACCAGCTTTCATAAGTAAGCTACAAAAAATCAAGTTCCTACGCATTTCTGGAAAATGTAAAACATTGGTTAAAGTAAGAGTTTTTCCAGAAGTGAGAGTGAGAACGATCTTCCCTTTTCCTTGGATAGTTGCAGAAGCAGAGTTACCCATGAAAACATTTTCACCATCAATCTTCTCATAGGAAGTGAACATTTCTTTGTTAGTGCAAATGTGCCTGGTTGCTCCTGTATCAACGATCCATTCAGCAACATCACCTGTCAGATTAGCTTTTGAAATAACATCAACAAAATTGTTAGGGTCAGCAACAACTTTAACAAGGTGGGCTTGATTATGATCTGACTTCTTCTTGACCCTGCAATCCCTGGACTTGTGACCAGCCTTCCCACATTCAAAACAGTTTCCCTTAAAGTTATACTTCTGTATTTTTCCTTGAGGCTTGAATGGACTGCCCTTCCCCTTGAACTTATTAGAATAGAACTTTCCCTTATGTTCAACAAGATTAGCTTTTGCAGAACCAGAAAACACAGATTGACCCTTATCCTTAATACGGTTCTCCTCCTCAATTTTCAAGTGACCTACGAGTTCCTCTAAGGTAAGGTCTTTCTTCTTATGCATTAACTGGTTTATAAGATCCTTCTATGGGGGGTGGTTGTTTCTCAATTAAAACAATAGCAAGAGTTATATCACAGATGCTCAATCCCTCACCAGCTATAGCAATGCAAATATTCTCATAAGCATGAATATGATCAATAATTGGTTTATCATCCTCAACTTGAAAGCCTAACCACTTACTAACACAATAACGTTTATTACCAGTATCATCAGTTCCATACTTCTTATCTAAACCATCCCAAATATCCCTAGCATGATTATAACCCATATAAATATCAAGCAATGCATTCGACATATGATGCAGCAACATTCCCTCACAAGTTCTATCGTCCTTAGCAAATTTCAACTCAAAATCATGCAATTCAGATTTATCAACAGGTTTCACAACATTAACAATAACATACGCAACATCAATTTGTTCCAAATAAAATCTCATCCTAACAGCCCAACGTTTATAATTCCTTCCATCAAGAGGTTCCAATTTCGACATATCAGGAATAAGAAATTTCGAATGCATAGCCATAATAAATTGTCTTTTAGATTGTTAGCTATAAAATTAGAACACCTTAGCTGGTATTACGTATATACGAACTGAACAATTTTTCGCGCCGTGGCTGAACCAATGCTCTAAAAGACAATTCTGCGCTACCTCTGATGCAGTACAACATTTGCGGTTGCCCTCCAGGGTTAACACGACACCAAGGTTTGTGTGCACTCACAAGCCTCGGTTGGAGACCAGAATACTTGCCCAGAAAGAACATAAGTGTATTTTAGAATTTGAGAGAGAATGCAGAGAATACTTTCTGTGATTGTGTGTTTATGAAAACCGGAAGAGAAGTATTTATAGGAAAGTTGTAACAACCTTAAAATGACTAGTATTGGGAAAACGGGAAGTGGTAGGCAATTACAACGTTTAGTGGGGAGTAATGGGACAGTTACAATATTTAGTGGTTGATTAATTCTTTCTAACCGTTAGAATTAATCAAACCCACTTAACTTATTATTTGTCGTTGCCCTCTAGGCTAGTTTTGGAACTGGAAGAGTGTTTCCATGTTCCAAGTCTTACTAAAAACATTATTTCTGTTTCTTGCTTAGATGCTAAGGGATTTTTCTTTTTAATAAAAGACAATAGTTGCTCGTTTTATTTTAAAGAGATGTTTTATGGATCTGCTAGATTAGTCAATGAACTTTATTTATTAGATCACGACAAACAAGTTTATAACATAAATACCAAAAAGGCCAAAAAGAATGATTCAGATCTCACCTATCTGTGGCATTGTCGATTAGGCCATATTAACATGAAGCGCATAGAAAGACTTCAAAATGAAGGAATTCTAGAACCATTTGACTTAGAAGATTATGGTAAGTGCGAATCAGGTTTACTTGGCAAATGACAAAGAAACCTTTCTCTAAAGTTGGAGAAAGAGCAACTGAACTATTGGGTTTAATCCATACAGATGTATGTGGACCAATGAGTACAAATGCTAGAGGTGGTTTCAGCTACTTTATCACTTTCAGTAATGACTTCAGTAGATATGGTTATGTCTACCTAATGAAGCATAAGTCTGAATCCTTTGACAAATTCAAGGAATTTCAGAGTGAAGTAGAGAATCAGTTAGGCAAGAAGATTAAGGCATTGCGGTCAGATAGAGGCGGTGAATATCTGAGCTATGAATTTGATGACCATCTGGAAGAATGTGGAATTATATCAGAATTGACTCCTCCCGTAACACCTCAATGGAACGGCGTGTCAGAACGGAGGAATGGAACCTTTCTAGACATGGTTTGATCAATGATGGGTCAGGCCGAACTTCCAATAGAATTTTGGGGACATGCACTAAACACAGTTGCACTCACTATAAATAGAGCTCCGTCTAAAGCTGTTGAAAAGATTCCATATGAGTTATGGTTTGGAAAGCCTCCAAATGTGTCCTTTCTTAAGATTTGGGATTGTGAAGTATACGTTAAACGATTAATTTCAGACAAACTTCAACCAAAATCTGACAAATGTATCCTTGTGGGCTATCCAAAGGAGACAAAGGGGTATTACTTCTACAATACATCTGAGAACAAGGTGTTTATTGCTCGAGATGGTATCTTTTTGGAAAGAAATCACATTTCCAAAATGACAAGTGGGAGAAAAGTAAACCTCGAAGAAATTCGAGTCGAACAACAAACTCTAGAGAATGCTCAAGATGACATTCAGGTTGAAACTTAGAGATCTTTAGAAGTATCTGGTGAGAATCAGGAACCATCTAGAAATGTAACCCCGTGTAGATCGTAGAGATATAGGTCTCAACCGGAAAGGTACTTAGGTATTTTGACGAACGAGAGCCATGAAGTTCTATTACTTGAAAGTGATGAACCCGAGACTTACAAACAACCTATGACGAGCCCTAGCTCCAAGCAATGGCAAGAAGCCATGCAATCTGAATTAGACTCCATGTCTGAAAATCAAGTTTGGGATTTGGTCGATTTTCCAGATGGCTACCAAGCCATAGGAAGCAAATAGGTTTTCAAACTGAAAAAGGACAAGGATGGGAAACTAGAAGTTTTCAAAGCTAGATTGGTTGCGAAAGGTTACATGCAAGTCCATGGTGTGGTTTACGATGAAACCTTTTCACCAGTTGCAATGCTAAAGTCTATTCGGATAATGTTAGCAATCACTGCATATTACGATTACAAAATATGGCATATGGATGTCAAAACCGCTTTCTTAAACGACGTTTTAACAGAAACTGTGTTTATGACACTGCCTCAGGGTTTTGAGGATCCAAAGAATGCTAAAGAGTTATGTAAGCTTAAGAAATCCATTTACGGATTGAAGCAAGCATCAAGGAGCTGGAATATACGGTTTGATGAAGCAGTCAGTGACTTTGGCTTCGTCAAGAACGCAGACGAATCTTGTGTATATAAGAAGGTCAGTGGGAGCAAAGTTGCTTGTCTAGTATTATATGTCGACGACATATTACTTATCGGAAATGACATTCCTATGTTGAACTCTGTCAAGATTTGGCTTGGGAAATGTTTTTCGATGAAGGATCTAGGAGAAGCACAATACATATTGGGCATCAAGATTTACAGAGATAGATCTAAAAAGATGATTGGACTTAGTCAAAGCACTTATATCAATAAGGTGCTTAAAAGGTTCAGTATGGTAGACTCCAAGCGAGGCTACCTACCCATGTCTCAAAGCAAGACCCAGTGCCCAAAAACACTGGATGAGCGTAGACGAATGAGTGGGATTCCATATGCATCATTGATTGGTTCAATAATGTATGCTATGATATGTACACGCCCGGATGTTGCGTACGCACTTAGTGCTACGAGCATATACCAGTCAGACCCAGGAGAGGCACATTAGACTGTTGCCAAGAATATTCTGAAGTACGTGAAAAGGCACAAAGATGATTTCCTGGTCTATGGTGGAGATGAGGAATTAATTGTTAAAGGCTATACGGACGCAAGTTTCCAAACCGAGAAGGATGATTTCAGATCACAGTCTGGGTTTGTCTTCTGCCTCAACGGAGGTGCAGTAAACTGGAAAAGTGCTAAATAGAACACCATTGCGGATTCTACAACTGAAGCAGAGTACATTGCTGCACATGAAGCAACAAAGGAAGCTATTTGTCTAAGGAAGTTGATCATAGGAGAACTTGGTGTAGTCCCCTCCATTAAAGGACCAATAGATCTATATTGTGACAATAATGGAGCTATTGCATAGGCAAAGTGAAGGAAATATGTCCTTCACCCAAGGTGCATTAAGTCTAATACCAAGGTTCAGATTAATTGCGAACAATTAATTCAGTGAGATCAGGTGATCGGAACAGCTAGCTGGAGCAATGCTTCCGATCAGTGAGTTCTAATGGATATTGAACTCACAACTTACTCTTGACTGAACCTACAAGGTCACACCAATGACACGTAACAGATCACCGGATTAAATGAATCGGAAATTCATTTAATGGCTTTTCGGGATTTAAGTTGGAAACGTATTATACGATACGACCTTGCATCGGAATCGTATATCGTATCGCGAATATTCGTAAGCTGGGCGAAATGAATAAATCGTATCGTACGACGGTGATTCGTCGTATACGAAATGATAAATAATATATCGGAAATATATTAAACGCGGATACGAGGAGCGGCCCACGAGCCGAGTGCACGAAGCACTCAAGGCCCATGGGCGCGCGCGCTAGGCAAGAAAGCAAGGCGACACAACAGCGCTGGCCCATGGCCGAGCAGCTGTGTGCGCGCGCGGGCCAAGACCACGACACAACAGCAGCAGCGCGGCCCACGGCCCAGCTCGCTGTGCGTGTCCGTGTGATGCTGCGCGGGCTTGCTAGTCGGCCTTGCCTTATGGCTTGGTCGGTTAGTAAGGTTATGTAAATAACCTTATGACCTAATTTCCAACTTACTGCAATCACAATTCAGATTGCACATCAAACCCTAAGGATGAGAGAGAAACCCTAATTCTCTCTTAGCCTCCATGGATGTGTTCTTCCCAAAAGCACAAACTCTTGAATAATTGTCTAAGCTACGATTATCAAGACGGATCTGATCGTGTCGGTGAACCAAGTAGAGGAACGACAAGTGGAGTTCTTTGTTCGTGTTCGTTGACAGATTATTGTGGAAAACACGCTTCGAATGTAAGTTTGCTTAATCTGTGCTTTATACATGTTTCCTGGCTTTGGGGATTGTTCCGCACATGTTATTATGTTTAACTGTATTCCCTACAGTGGTATCATGAGCCTTATGTATTCAAAGCATGAATTAGAATGATTATTATTGTTTTTGCATTGTCGAAATTTTTGGAATTTTTGTTGATTTTTCGGAATTTTTTCGAATTATGGGATTAATTGCGAAATTGGCAGTTCCGAAATAAAAAATATTCGCTTTTTCGATTTTCAAAACCCTAATCTGATGGAAAACGATTTTCTAAGATCTACTCATGAGAATAGAATTGCGAAAACAGGCCTCGAAGCGTCAGTTTTTGGGCGTTTTTGTTAATTTTTCATTAAAAATTAAATGTGTCGGACAATAATTCAATTAAAAGGTCGACCTAATCTACTCGGAATTGCTTGAAATTTTGACACAATGTTTCTGGGTACATTCTTGATCTATGGTAAATATTTCAGATTTTTCTGATAAGTATAAACCCTAATTTTTCCTTTCCCCAATTCGTAAAATTTACAACCCTAATTGATTTTTAATTAATTATGGATTAATAATTCGGTTAATTGGGAAAGGGGGTATAATTTCATGGGTCAGTGGCTAATTTTAAAAATTAATGGATTAAAATTTTGAATGGTTTCGTTAATTTTAATCACACTTAAACCAATTTATTAATAATCTGAAATTTAATTGTTTATGAACGATGTAAAATTTCGGATTTTGTTAATTAAAGGTTCAAATTTTAAAGTTGATTCGATCGCTCTTAAAAGTTTGAATATAGTTAGCCCTTGGTTTATTAATTTTACGAAATTGGATTGTCGTTAAAGTTTATTAAATCGTTAAAAATCGTTGTTTTTCGAAAAATTAAATCGTAACTTTTTTGAAAAATAAAATTAATGCAAGTTCGTGAATTAAAATTTAATTTTAATTAGGTTGGTCCGTTTTACGAACCAAAAACACGAACATGGGCATGATGGAAGTATGGCTCGTCGAGCCATACGAGGCCGTTATGCGAGCCGTGCCATGCGACACGGGCAGCAGCACGAGCTGCGTGCCTCGTGCGCGCTAGGCAAGGCAGGGGCAGGCGATGCCTGCGGGGCTGCGACGAAGCGAAGCGCGATGCTTGAAACGTCGAGCACCCACGATGCACAACACACACGCAACGCAGGGCAACTATGCTGCGGGTACGCGATGCGCATGCGCAAGGCGTGGCGCGCGACGCGTGTGGGCGAGGCATGGCGCGCGACGCGTGTGGGCGAGGCATGGCGCGCGAGCGATGGGCGAGCGATGGCATGCTATGCGATGCGATGGGCTGGGCGCGCGGGCAATGCTCGTGTGCTCTTGGGCCTCTCGCACGACGGGCTGGGCGCAAGCCTAGGCCGTTTGATTGAACTTTTTTTTAATCGTTTAATTAGTTGTGCTTCGTGTATTTGCATTAATTTGGGCTAATGGGATATTTAATTTAATATTTTATTTGCTTGGGCCGGGCCGCGAGTTTTAATTTAATATTTCATAATTAATTATCCGGAATAATTATTGGTTTGAGTGGGAGCCACTAAATGAAATTAAAATGAAATAATTATTTTAATTATTTCGTAGGTCGCATTATTTTAATTAAATTCAATTTTAATTAGAATAAAGTCTAAGGATTAATAATTTGGAAATTGATTAATCTTTTAGGACGCGTTTATGTGAACGTGAATTTTAATTAATTCACGTAATACTTGCATATTAACATGGGCCATTCGTTTTAGCATACGAATGGGTGAATGCATAGAATATATATTTTATGCAATGCAGGTACTCCAAGTGACTAGTATGGCCAATTTAGGATAGTTAAATACGGTCTGCGTACCGTTCTATCTTTGAATGTAAAGTTTTAAATATGGTCTGCGTACCATGGAAATTTTGATGTAATTTTATTATTTTCAAGTATTTCTAAGTTTAGAACTTTAAGTTAGCATTTGAACGAAGATTCAAGACGATGCCAAGCTAACAAGGAGGTGATGAAGATTGGATGTTTCAAGACAAGATGTTTTGGGCCATACTAGATCACCATATATTTATGCACTTCTATATATATATTATGCGTGAATGTATGAATGTATGTATGCCTTGCATGAACATGTTGTTTCCTATGAATCGATTAGTTTTAAGTTCACTAAATAATCGAACCAACATAGAAACAACTAGGTCCAAAGTAATATTGAGTTTAAAAATTGCCTTCCAAATCAAGCACTTACAAAAATCTAGGGATCTAAGATAGTAGGTTTACGCTAAAGCGAGGTGCTATTTTAGTTGACTTAGGTGGTAAGGCGTCCTAAAGGAGCACGTTGATTGAGTTAAAGACTCATGTATAACCAATAGTTAACAACCAATTTTCTTTTGATTCGATAATGAACTAGACTCATTGGATGCGGTCATTCAAAGTTAATAAAAGAAAGGGGCTTTGTACGCATAACAAAGTAAGAAGATCAAGCAAAGAGTAAAATCTTTAGGACTATAAGAAAACATGCTAGAAAGGATAGGAAAGGGGAACAAAAGAAATGAATTCAATATTCAATTTCTACCTAAAAGTTTGTGTTAAAGAGAAACGACTTAGCAAATAAACTCCTATGGTATTAGATTACCGCTTGAGGTTCTAAACTCTTGTTAAGAACTCAAATTCCGGGAGCTAAGTCTGGTAATTGACCTACAAGTGGGTAATGAAGCAAAGTTGTGCTACATTAATTGTATAGTCATCATGTTTGTTTTAAAGTCCTTGTAAAGGATGGAACTTAATGGTATTATGTTCCATTAATCATCATAATCAATTTCTGTTTGGACAACGGAAAGACTCACATTCAAAGTAAACAAAAACATTCGTTGAGTGTTTATTTGAATGAAACGGTTACTTAAGGGTTGAGTCATATGATTGATTAATAAACAAACGAATCTCTTCACACTCAAACTTCAGAAGGTTCAAATCAAACATTTTTGATTTGTGTTCCACATATCTTTGGCAATGTCATACGACCATATCAACAAGTCAACATTCTATGATTCCATGGCATGGATTTCTGAAAGTTGGTTAATTAAAGACACGTGGGTCTTGCTTGTTAAACATGACATTGAAATGGACTATTGTTAGAAGTTTCTAGACAATGAAGTTCATGGGCCAAAGATGGATTTTATGACCCACCTATTTCACAAGAATTTGAGAAAATATGGCTATATTTACTCAAAGTGAAATATGTGAAATACTTCAATGTAATTCACAAAAGGATATAAAATCAACTTGGCAAGAATTTTGGAACATCTAGGTTGGGACAAGGTGATGTTTGCATGAGCCAAGAAAGATTATCTAGATTGTTTATATGGCATTATAACAATCGAAGCTCCATAAGAATATGGTATGTCCAAATGGAGAAATCGGAATCTATTTCGATTGACGATAATCACGACTATTTTCCTATATAGTTTCTAAATGATACTCTCAAGTGACTTTCACACTAAACAAGGTTGTCAAAGCTAAGATAAGATGTCATAAGGATTGAACTTCGGTTCAGTAGATCTTTTCAGCATATATATCTAGGGTTGTCAAACCCAGTGGGAGTTAGTGTTTACATCAAACAAACTCAAGGATAGATATATGTTTCTTAATGAGCGACTCATAGAAACAAAAAGTATTGATTCTACCACAAATCTGAGAACATATGGTTGTTGCTTAAGATAATGTCTTTTAGGAAACCATCATATTTCCAAAAAGGCAAGTGGGAGAAAAATGACCTCGAATGGACTTCGAGTCAAGCAACAAACAAATGTAGGATACTTAGGAGTCTTTGGAAAAGCTCCGTACTTAAAAGCCTTTGGAAGTGCTTCAGGAAGACTTTAGAAGTGCTTCAAGAGAATCCTAATACTCAAAGGACTTGAGTAATGTCTTTATAGACACAAACGTTTGATGTTCAATACCTAGGTAAATCGTATAAGGAATAGAATTCAACCAAGATAGATACATAGATATCTTGAGGAATGAAAACTATGAAGACTTTGGAAAGTGCTTCAAAAACATACGACTTACAGGTTAGCTACGACGAATTAAAAATTCCCAAGTATGGTTTGAGGCCATAAGAAACATAAGTATGGTTCGAGGCCATACAAAATGGTTTGAGGCCATTTCATCCAAAGTACCTTCATCTTAAAGAATCAAATCTATGATTTGGTTGATTTGCATTAAGGGTTCACTCCCATTAGTTGCAAACATGTTTTCTAAACATAGAACATTGATTTGAATAAAGGGTTCACTCCCATTGGTTGCAAACATGTTTTCAAAACATACAAAGATGATATTGTATACACATACAAAAGAGAAGCTAGATTGGTGGTTAAAGATTGTAAACAACTTCACGGCGTCGATAATGTTGAAATCTTTTTCACCAAGTCGGAATGCTTGAACTATTTTGGATAAATTTAGCAATCATTGCATATGGAAATATGGCAATTGGAAAACGAAACACCTTACTCAATTGGACTTGTAGAAAGGAATTGTGCACATCACACAATGTAAAAGTTTTGGATGCTAGATAAAAGAGTAAGCTTAAGGAATCTATTTGTAGATTAAAGCATGCAAGTGGGAATTGGACCATATTTGTCTAAAAGCTATTGAGCAATCATAGCATTATGAAAATATGGATCATCTTATAGATGAGGAGTTTAGTGGGAGCTAAGTCAAGTTTATTGGTTCTATACATGAGATACATATCTCTCTATTTAAAATGACATTCAAATTCTAAATGGTTAGATTTGAAAGCATTTGTCAATATTAGAACCATGGCGAAACTTAGAACATACTGGGTTAAAGATCTATTGGATAGGATCTAAAGTGTTGTTTGGATTCTGTAAAAGTAATTACTAAATCAAACACAATGGAGAGACTCAAAAGAGACTCTCAACCCATATGAGTAAGTCTAAGTTATGAATGCTTTAACTAAGTATAAAGCTAGGCTGTTATCACTAGAGTTAAGCATGAAGGACCTTGAAGAGGTGCCTTCACCTTATATCACATGGCAATGCCAAGATTTTAGCAAGATTCAGTATCTCTTGAAACATAATGAAGCTAAAAGTTACATGGATGGATTTTAAAATGCGAATGGTTTTTGCATTACAATCAATCCTGTATAATGTGATATATAGATCGCCAAGATAACTCGTGAACATTGGATCGTGACGAGTTTATACCAATCTCTATTGATCTGGATCAAAGATCATTGGAACAGTATCAAGAACATCCAATACATTTGGATATGTAGGATGAGCACTTGATAAGAGGAAGTGGAGATAACTTAAGTTTTGATGCTACATGCATTTGCCTAAGCAAAAGTTGAATCTTGTTGGTAGGCGAACCACAAACAAACGCGGGCAATTAGGCGTCGTGATTAAAAGGTGGTTACATAGGTTCTTAACCATATGTGATGCATGGGAAACTGAATCAATGATTAGTTTCCAAGTTCTCAGTTGAAAGATGTATCTCCCACATCTATGTGAACTGGTTGGAGCATTCCAAAAGGAAGCATCATTTGAAATTCTACATAATGAATTCATTGTTGCCTAAGAAGCAATGAAAGGGAATTGTTTTTAGTGGGAGTTCTTCAATGAATTCAGGTTGATCACAAGTCTGCTACCTGGATGATTTTCTATTTTAGATATGATTATCATTCTAAACAGCAACGAAAGACTAGATCATTCTAGAAACATATTCAAAGATCTTTTCATCTTGCATCGAAAGGCTTTCGATAGAAAAGATGCTAAGGATAGCAAAGTATGATAAACTAAACCTCTGCATTGAATGATACACAACATTTATATGCAGATATGGAATCAAGTTTGAGTTCCATGAATGTTTTAAGTATTGGGTGAAAGGCCTATATCTGTAAAACATTAAATGCTTGATTTTGGGTTAGAGGCCCACAAATTGGTAAGCATTTGGTTTAAACATTTATCATTTATGAAATTATATTTCATAGTTCATTTAATCTTGGTTTAGTATTAAATGATAAGTCCATGTGATTCAAATCATTCAAATGGGATGTCAAGATGGATTCTTCGACAAAGAAACACCCATAAGTGAACTTGAATATTGAAGTCACAAAGGATCCCTAATCCAGGTCATTGAAAGGTGGACGACCAATGACCAATGAAGATTAGATTGCAAGTAGATTACTTAGTTCTGTTTCTTGAACTAGAGTGACTGGATGTCAGAATCTTTTGCATAGATACTTATTGGATCTTGTATCGGATTGACCATGAGAACGCTTTAAGAGATTAAAGTCATGTCATAGGTAGTTCTCATTAATGGTGATTAGAAACCGTTCCTCAGAACATGAGCGATTATGTCTGCTCGTTTGAGAATTAGTTCGCTTTGATACTAGCTAAACGTCGCACCGTAAAAGGAGGCTATAAAAGCAGTTATTGGGCGTACTATGAATCAAAGTGAGTGTTCATAGATTGCAAGAATGGATTGTCCTCCTATCTTTGATAGGATATGGTGTTGTTGTGTAACAAGGCCTCTCGGAGAGTTAGATACTGTATAATGCATGGCCGTGCTCAGAATGGTTAGGCTTAACCTTCTGCAAAAGTTTGACAGTTGAACTCTGTAATCCGAGAAACACTTCTGGACCTAATAAGGATGGCTTTGATCTTACCTTATGTTCAGTAAGTAACACTAAGCGACAAAGGAATGTGGATGCACACTTTTCTGAATGACAAGTGGGAGATTGAAGGAAATATGTCCTTCACCCAAGGTGCATTAAGTCTAATACCAAGGTTCAGATTAATTGCGAACAATTAATTCAGTAAGATCAAGTGATCGGAACAGCTAGCTGGAGCAATACTTCCGATCAGTGAGTTCTAATGGATATTGAACTCACAACTTACTCTTGACTGAACCTACAAGGTCACACCAATGACGCGTAACAGATCACCGGATTAAATGAATCGGAAATTCATTTAATGGCTTTTCGGGATTTAAGTTGGAAACGTATTATACGATACGACCTTGCATCGGAATCGTATATCGTATCGCGAATATTCGTAAGCTGGGCGAAACGAATAAATCGTATCGTACGACGGTGATTCGTCGTATACGAAATGATAAATAATATATCGGAAATATATTAAACGCGGATACGAGGAGCGGCCCACGAGCCGAGTGCACGAAGCACTCAAGGCCCATGGGCGCGCGCGCTAGGCAAGCAAGCAAGGCGACACAACAGCGCTGGCCCATGGCCGAGCAGCTGTGTAAGCGCGCGGGCCAAGACCACGACACAGCAGCAGCAGCGCGGCCCACGGCCCAGTTCGCTGTGCGTGTCCGTGTGATGCTGCGCGGGCTTGCTAGCCGGCCTTGCCTTATGGATTGGTCGGTTAGTAAGGTTATGTAAATAACCTTATGACCTAATTTCCAACTTACTGCAATCACAATTCAGATTGCACATCAAACCCTAAGGATGAGAGAGAAACCCTAATTCTCTCTTAGCCTCCATGGATGTGTTCTTCCCAAAAGCACAAACTCTTGAATAATTGTCTAAGCTACGATTATCAAGACGGATCTGATCGTGTCGGTGAACCAAGTAGAGGAACGACAAGTGGAGTTCTTTGTTCGTGTTCGTTAACAGATTATTGTGGAAAACACGCTTCGAATGTAAGTTTGCTTAATCTGTGCTTTATACATGTTTCCTGGCTTTGGGGATTGTTCCGCACATGTTATTATGTTTAACTGTATTCCCCTACACAAAGGAGCCAAGTGAAGGAAATAATGCCCTTGGTCCAAGTATGCATTCAATGTTAAGTCTAATTAATGCGGTTCAGTATTAATTAACAAGTTAATAATTCAGTGAGATCAAGTGAGCTGAATGCCTAGCTAGAGGCCGCTTCAGTTCAAGTGGAATTAATGATATTAATCCACAGCTTACTCTTGACTGAACCCGTAGGGTCACACAAATAGTACGTAAACGGATCAAGTATTTAATGGCATTAAATGCTCTATCTATGGATATTCGGAATCGACGGATCTTGGTTTCAGTGGGAGCTGAGATCGTCACAAGCAAGAAATGAATACTCCGGAAACGATGATATTGCCGGAAACGGAAATATGGATCGTATCGGAAATATAAATATTATCCAAGTCGTAGATGTTGCCGGAAACGGAAACATGGTACGTATCGGAAAATATTATCGGAAATGGAAATATTGCCGGAATCGGAAATATTGCCGGAAACGGAAATATTGTCAGAATCGGAAATATTATCGGAATCGGAAAATAATTCCGGAAACGGAAATATTAAATATTTGTTCGAAACGGAAATTAATTCCGGAATCGGAAATATTAAATATTGTTCGTATCGGAAATGAATTCCGGAACCGAGAATTTAATCGGAAGCATATCGTACGAATAAGCATCGGACGAGGCCTACCGGACGAAGGCCCAGCACGAAGCCATGCCATCGCCCAGCAAGCAAGGACGTGCGCCAACGCCCAGCCCAAGGCAGCGCCTGGCCCACCGCAAGGCAGGCCCAGCGCGCCAAGGCAAGGCTGCCCAGCGTGGGCTGCGTGGGCCGAGCGCACGCGTGCGGGCGCCCTCGTGGCTCCATGCGTGTGTGTTTGTGTCCATGCACAATTCCTAAATCTATTAGGATTTGGTGTATGATTAAACTCCTATTCCTGTTAGGATTATTTAATTAATTAGAGTCCTTGTAGGATTCTAAGTTTAATTAAATCGTATCCTACTAGGATTCCAATTCCCTTTCCAAACCTCTATAAATAAGGGCCTAGGGTCATAATTTATACGCACGATTGAAGTATTCAAAGGGTAAGTTTTTGAAAGAAAATTCAGCCACACTCTTGCACTAATAGCCGAAAATTCCTAAGCACCTTAAGGGCGATTCTAGTTGGTCAATCTTGAGGCGGATCCGGACGTACTGTGGACTATCTACGGAGGGACGACATTTGGAGTCCTAAAGACTTGTTCTTGTTGGGTTCGGGCGCAGCTAGGGAAGGCACGCTACAACATATATGCATCTATTCTATGCTAAATGATTATGTGTAAATAATATGCTTTCCTGGCTATATGGTTTTTCCGCAAGATTTATAAATTGTCATATGTATCATAACCTAACAGTGGTATCACGAGCCTCTTATTATTTTCATAATCTAAATTGCATAAACATGGTTAAATATTACAAATTTGCAAGAATTAAAAGGGGTGATTAATTTTCGTAATTGTTAATTAATTGCAAATTGCGTTTATTTAATTATACGTACGCAGTTTTTTCGGCAGTTTCTTCGTTACTCATCCAAATCGAGTGATTTTGTGTCAATTTCGCATGTAAAAGGCATTCTAAAATTTTAACAAAAACAGTATTTTTCGGCCGAACCCAGAATTCTCAAATTCGAAGCCTAACTATGACTTTTCGGAGGTTTTAGTTTTTCGAATGCAAAATTTCGTAAATTTAAGATGTTAAATTAAATATTTGCGATTCTTGTTGATAAATCTTGAATTTTTGATTGACCTACTGTATATGTTTAACAAGTTTGAATGCCTAGCCTTGTTAATTATGCAATCTAATTTGTAATTATGATTAATTTGTTGAAAATTGGAATAATTTAGAATTAATTTGATTTTCATAATTAGTTATAATTTAATTAGATACCTATGATTAAAAACCACCATAAAAATTGTAAATTTATGTTAAATTTTAAATTTTTTATGACCTAGACTTGAATCCATGTTAATCGGAAATCAATTAATTAATAAATTTTCGATTTTTCGCCCTAAAATTATGAAATTAATATGATTTATTAATTTGTCATTAATTTTGAAAATAAAATTTTTAATTTTTATGCGATTCGCTCATATAACTTGCACGCAGAAAGCAATGGACGCTACGTGTTACCCTTAAGGGGTGTTGTATAGTGCGGGCATGCGATGACGAGCAAGGGAGCTCGTCGCCCATGCGGTACGAATGCAATGAGCAAGGCTATGGTGCACGAGCACAAGGCAGCAGCCCTGCCTTGTGTCGTGTGCTGTGTGCGACGAGCGAGTGGGCAAGGGCGAGAGCAAGGCAACGACAGTCGCGTGTGGGCCAGCAGGCGAGCTGCGCCACGACGCAACTGCCGCGCGCAACGTGCGAAGCCTCGCGCGCAGTGTGAGGGGATCGAAAAAGAGCGAGGCTAATGCGTGACCTTGTCCCTCGTGGGTGTGACGATTCTTTTTATTCAATCAAGTGTAATTGGATTTCCTGTGAGTATACACCCAATTGACTAGTAATATAGGAGTCGCCATTCAGTTTTTAACGACAATGAGAAAAACTGACAAAACCCGGTTATCGTGACATAAAGGGAGTGCAATTATGTTTGACCACGACGGCCGTAGGTTCCCTTGTGATCCCTGGTGTGGGGATCTCTCAATATACACCCGCAAGGTAGAGATTGAGGGTTCGGGGGACTGTAACTACCGAGAGGAGTAATTCGCTCGTCGATAACTCCAGAGGCAGGATATCCTTACTAGCTCAGCATAAATAATTGAAGGGACATGCGTTAACTATTAAACTAATCTGAGTTGGTTTTAATAATATGCAACATATAATACTAATTCGATCGTGATTATCTGATTTAAATAGCATTAAGGGACCTAGCATGATAATCCGATTTCCCAAAAATATCATATTTGTTAGGCGTGATAGAACAATCAGATTAGGTTAGTTTAACAGTTCATAAAAAGGGCGAGGAAAGCAGTTAAATCATCGAAAAGGGACACATTATGACGCACCCTTGAGAGGTGCGTCACGGTTCTCAGAAAACTAACCACTTTGACTTTGCTACTTCTCCTTTTTATTTAACGAATCTCAATTATGGGACAGGATACGTTCTGTTCGATTTATGGATCGATTGCGACAGAACGCGTGAACAGTTTCGCAGCGAGAGGCTTAGGCTAAGGGTTGGAGTCAATACTCAGAATATAATTGTGTGTTGTTGTTGTCGAAATTAGGGGCCTATTTATAGGGAAGAGTTCGTGGAAAGATAGAATTGCAGAGTTCTAATCCACAAAGAATTAGGAAAAAAACACGTACCCAGGTATTTTCAGCGCCCAGGCCTGGGCGCCGAAGATTTCGGCGCCCAGAGCCAGGCGTTGAAAATAGGGTCTGGCTGTTTTCTTTAGTCAGATTCGGATTCCTGAAATCCGTAGAGTTTGAGATTAATTCGAGTCTTTTAGCGCGTATTAATTTTATGACGGAATGCGTCTGGGCCCGCTACGAACTCTAGGCTCGTTAGGATTTTAATTAATACGTAACTCTTATTTCTGAATCATATTAGGAATAGGATTCTCGCAGTTTTCTATCTCATTTAGGATTTATGTTGGAATGCAACACCTAATTGTGACAGGTTTCTATCTTTTATGATTTGCCACTTTTAGAAGCTACCTTTTACGGCAGTTACTATTTTTAGCAGGTTTCCATAAATAGCAGGTTTCGGGTGAAATGAAATGGGGAATCGAGATTCGTTTATTTTATAGGAGATGCGTTGTCAAGTGGAGGTTTTACGTTTTCATCATCGAACCTTTCCCTTGCGGGAATGGGGACAAAAGCAGGTGTCTACAGTTAGCCCCCACTTTGACTGAGTCTTGGCGTAAGACGATGGTCAAAGTATTAGACGGAGTGCGTCACACAAGCCATGGTGTATGTGACCTGTTTTGCGAGGGTCTCACGAGCCCCCGAGTGATAACATTTGACATAAGGGTCATCACTTGAAGTGTCGACATATCCCTCACGTGTCATTGGGATTTGTCAACTGATAGTATAGAAACTTCCTCACTTTGTCATTGGAAGGATCTAAAGGTGCGTAGAAACTCCCTCACTTTGTCATTGGAAGGATCTAAAGGTGCGTAGAAACTCCCTCACTTTGTCATTGGGAGTAGCCACAGATGTTTTCGAAATTAAAGCTGTAAAGTGTAATTGGGCCTGGCCCAGCCCAATCACGAGGTAAAACGTTTTTAAAGATTCTCATTTTCAGGGCTAGCTAAACGAGAAAACCCCCTTGTTTTTATAGGACGTAAAACGAAGGAAAATCCAGCACATCGTTCTTTTTTGGAAAAACGGAAAACCAATCCTTTAATTTTTGGAAAAAGGGAAAACCGAAAAAAGTTATCGCTGCTGCGACTAAGGACCTGCGCGGTTAGTGACGCAGACCCCGCCCGCTGAAGGTGGGCGAGCCTGTCCGCTGAGGGTGGACGCCCCGTCCGATAGAAGTGGACGAATCTGTTTTGATGTTTTGAAAATAAGGACCTACGCGGTTTGGGACGTAGACCCCGCCGGCTGAAGATGGCGAACCTGTCCGCTGAGGGTGGACGCCCCGTCTGATAGAAGTGGACGAATCTGTTTTGAAATTTTATTTTGTTTTTTTAAAATAAGGACCTATGTGGTTTGCGCCGTAGACCCCGCCGGCTGAAGATGGCGAGCCTATTTTAAATTTGAAGACTTTATTTTTTGTCGAAAACTGAGGACCTGCGCGGCTAGTGAAGCAGACCCCGCCCGCTGAGGGTGGGCGAGCCCATTTTGAATTTCTTATTTTGCCTATGTAGAAGGGCTTTTGTGATTACAACCTGTTGGTGGGTCGTAATATTTCCTGATTAGATGTGTCCTATGAGTGGGTCCACACTGTGTATATGTATATATATATATATATATATATATATATATATATATATATATATATATATATATATATATATATATATATATATATATATATATATTTTGGGAAAGAAATATCAAGATAACGGATATCTTACACAAAATAGGGGAGTACGCGTGCCCGACAGCGAATATTCGCTGTCTGGGAAGCATTTTCAGCGCCCAGCTGTGGGCGCTAGAATTTATAACGCCCAGAGCTGGGCGTTGAAAATGCGAAGGGGGAGGCTGGTCTTTAAATACGCGGACCGTCTCCTTCCTTTCCCATTTCCACCATTTTCGCTCAAACTCTTCTCTTCTTTCTACTGATTTTTGCTCGTTTCCTTTACTTCTCTTTTCGAATTCTACTCCAAATCACTTCCTAACCTTCCCAATGTAAGTAATTTTCAGTAATTTTGGGCTTTTTTGTTGATTTCAGTATTTTTGTCAAGTATTTTTGTGCATGAAATTGATTTGGGGTTTTTTGATTTTGTGCCCCTTTCCTTCAATTAGATAGTTGGAAATGTTCCACATAACATGTTAATTAGTTTGTGCATGTTAATTTTTGCAAGTATGTTGATTTTTGTTGAATTTGGGCATTTTCATGCTAGCCCCCAAGTATACCTACGACCCTAGTATTTTCTTATAATGTAGGTATTCTTGGTATATTGCTTGCGTTCCTCATAATTCATGGGTGACCAATCATGGGAGAATTTTGATTTTGCTGGAGTTAATTTTTACTTAGGGAATTTTGCTAAGTATGAACTTAGTATCATGTTTTTAGGGAACAAAAATTGTATGACTCCATTTCATGAGTGAAATGCACTCTTTTTAGGGATCGGTATGAGTGCCGATTTTGTCAAAGGTATAATGCCTTGTTGTATTGTTGATCAGCATGTCTGACGAGTCGTTACCCCCTCCTGGTGGCCACGAGGAGCGTGGCATGACGCGTCAGTCTACTGGCCCGGGTCCCCTATGGGTGGGCCCTGAGCTTTACGACGGTCGTGATCTGCACTACGACTTAGAGCACCACGTGACTTCCCGCCTTCACGCGAGGAGAGAGACTACGGTTCGCGGCTATGGCGCAGCGACTAGTGAGAACGTTTTTAGCTATCTGAGCTCGGACGCCCAGGCCTTGGTGAGGGCGAGCTCACTGTTTCCGGTGGTTGAGACCTTCTGGGAGATACTGCGGCTTAACATCTCCCTGTCCTTTCTGCGGTCGTTCATGAGGTGGTGGTGGGATACCACCAACACCTTCAATTTTCCTTGGGGCGAGATGACGATCACTCCTGAGGACTACACAGCTTTGACGGGCTTGACCTTTACAGGGAACCCCGTTCGTCTGAGGTCGGATGGCCCATCGCCGACTGTTGCTGAGGGTACCAGGCTCCTGGGCTCGTGGATGGGTAGTAGATTACCTTCGTACCAGCCCCGTGGGATACCTTTCGCTGACCTGATGTGGGCTTTGGAGCATGGGGTAGAGGAGTCGCCTTCGAGACAGGCTCGGCTGTTCTACCTCCATTTTATTACTTCCACTTTTCTATCGGGTCCGACTGACACCTTTCACCCGAGGTGGATAGGCATGGTGGAGGACGTGTCTACACTGGTTGACTATCGCTGGGGCGATTTGGGCAATGCGACGCTTGTCGGCCAGATGAGTTTGTCGGTGCGCGACTCGGACCCGAGTAGACGTCACTTTGTGATTACATTAGCGGGAGTGCCGCGTTTGATCGAGGTATGTGCCTAGACTTTATTTTGTTTTCTTGCTTTTACCGGGCCTCTCTTTTTTTGATGTTTTATTATCCTTTTCTTTTTTGCAGCTGTGGGCCTTTGAGCACTTACCTTGGCTGGCTCCCCGAAAGGGGTAGAGGCCTTTGGAGTTCCCTGCCGGTCGCCGTTGGGGTTGGAAGAAGAAGCTGACAGTGCGTCCACCGCCCGATACCGTGTGGGATCTTATTCGGGACGGGAACCCTGAGTATGTACAGAATCTTATCCTCTATCTCGTATTTCGTCATTCTTTTATATTTTTTTTATGTGCGAGATCTGACTGCGTTTGTACAAAAACAGGTGGTTTGGACCCCATGGCTCTCTTTTAGGGGTACCCATGCTTCGGTCAGGGATAGTTATGCCCTGAGCCAGATGCGGGTCTTGTTTGTTGGCCGCCGGGACCCTGTCTGGTACCTGGGAGAGCGGGTACGTATGCAGACGGTCGGGGCTTTTTTGGTGCCTAGGCCTCCTCCTGCGACCATGCTGTCTACTGAGTCGTGGAGGGTCCACTCGAGGACTGGCGTGCCGGCGACGGAGTTGGTGATAGAGGGAGCTAGCTATTACCAGTTTATCCAGGATTCTCTTCGTCTCCCGGAGCCTGGCGCTGTAAGTTGCCTCCTCTCTTTGTATTGATTTTAGTGTTTTAATGCTCGTGCCCATGTGTTTATGCCTACTGTGTTTTGTGCAGGAGGGTCCTGACCCTTCGTTGGGGGGGATGGGTGCTTCCCGATGCTCGGATCTCGTATACCGGAGAGAGTGGATCCGATATTGTGGAGACTTTCCCGGAAGACCGGGTTTTCCATGCTCCCCTCCCTGAGGGAGTAGAGGCGGTATGCACCTTTTATTTGTGTATTCTTCTTATATTCTTTCTTTCTTTTTTACTGACATTCTTGTTTCAGGTTCCGGCCCGTACGGCCAATGCGATGGTGGGGGTGATCAACCGGTTGAAGTCCGCGTTGGTTCGAGCTCGGTCTGCACTTTCTTGCAGGAGCCCCCACTCTACTCGGGTAATGTGCCCTCTTTTTTTCTTTTGATCTGTACCTTTTGCTTGGCTTTCGGTTATTCACTCTCTTTTTTGTCCTTTTTTGCAGACGGCTGCTGGACGTGCCGGGGCCGACGACGCGGGTCCCTTGGGCGGGGGACACGGTCGTGAGAGAGAGAGGGCATGGCGCTCGCCCCTACGACATCGCCGTTCTGACGCGGGGGTGAGTTCTTCAGGGGAGCGGTCCGAGCCGGAGCGTAGGCGACGTTCCGTGTCGGTGGCCCGAGAGCCTAGCCCCGAGTTGCAGTCACAACCTCATTTTTGGGGTGACTCTGGCTGGGGGCCCTCATACCACGGGGAGTGGAGTGGATGGACCGGCGAGGCTTGGAGACATGGAGCCGATGACGAGTCTTAGGCTTACCTCCTGTTTTGTACATATTCATTCTTATATTTCGCATGTATATATATATTTTTTGCGATTTTTGGTGCAAGAATGTTTTGAGCCTTCCGTGGGCTTTGTTTTAACATATTATAGCAATAATAGCTTTCTAAACCAACGACGAATTTGAAAAGGAAAAGACTTTCGTAAAAATAATGAGTTCATATAAGAGTGCACACATATTTTTAGACTAACCGACTACTTGGGGTATTACATATGCATGTTCACTATTTTTTTGTTTTTTTGCCGACTCGTGCCATACTCCTTTGTTGGGCTTGTTCCTGGAAATTCTTGTGGCTTTTTCATTCAATTTGGTCTTGCCCGTGCATGGGTTAGGGTAGAGTGCCCTTTGCAATATCTTTTCTTCTTGATGCGTTGCATGACTTTATTATTTTTTTAATTTTTATTGGACCGAATCCTTGATAAGGATTGCCTACGTATCTTGTCAGAATCAGGTCGTGCGTAGTTCTAATTTTTTTTTTGAAAGGGTGTTCATTACACGCCTGCTTCCCCCCAAGTGTTCGTGGTTCTTTTGAGGGTTAGAAAAAGGAGTACGAACACTTTGCAGAAGCGGGAGGGTAGGTGGCAAGAGAGAATGACGCCTGATCTAGGGCGAATGAAATATCGGCGCCCAGGCCTGGGCGTGAAAAATAACAGCGCCCAGTCCTGGGCGTTGAAGTTTTGTCCTTCGCTTTTTCTACTTTATCGAGTTTTATGCCGTTTGCTTAGAGTAATGCGCAGAATGTTTGCTTATGAGTCTTAATGTGTTTTATTAGATGCCTTAACTCTGGACTGAATTTAAATATGGTACTTTTTTAATTGGTCTAAGTTTGTGAGGTTAGCGAATTCCGCTCCATCTATGTCAGCTAGTTGGATTGCTCCGCTAGGTAGGATGGTCTTTACAAAATACGGTCCTGTCCAGTTAGGCCGGAATTTTCCTCGTGGGTCCGTAGTAGGTGCGCGGACTTCTTTTAATACAAAATCGCCTTCTTTGATGTTTCGAGGTTTGAGTCTTTTGTTGAATTTCCTTGCGATGCGCTTTTGATACACTTGCACGTGATGTAGAGCTCTCAACCTCCGTTCGTCTAAAAGGACGAGTTCGTCGTACCTAGCTTGAACCCAATCAGCTTCGGGTAGCTTGCTTTCTAGGACGATCCGGAGGGAGGGAATCTCCAACTAGACCGGTTGGACTGCTTCCATTCCGTATACCAAGGAGTAGGGTGTTACTCCAATGGAGGTGCGGATTGAGGTTCGATAGCCCCATAATGCGAAGTGTAATTTATTGGGCCAATCCTTATAATTTTCGGCAATTTTTTCGATTATGACTTTAATATTTTTGTTGGCCGCCTCTACCGCGCCGTTCATTTGTGGCCTGTAGGGAGAGGATTTATGGTGTTTGACATGATATTTTTTGAGCAGGTCTTGGACTTCGGCCCTGAAGTGGGAACCTTGGTCACTTATGATTTCATGTGGAACCCCGTATCGACAGAATATGTTCTTTTCTAGGAATCGAGCGACATGTTTGGCTGTTAATTTTGCATAGGAGACTGCCTCTACCCATTTAGTGAAGTAATCAATTGCGACTAAAAAGTACTCGTGTCCCCCTACGCCTGTTGGTGTTACCTTGCCGATTATATCTATACCCCAGGTGGAAAAGGGCCATGGAGAAGTGAAGGTGTATAGTTCTGAGGGAGGCAAATGGTTAAGGTTACTGAAGATTTGGCATTTTGGGCAAGTTTTTACAAAGTGATGACAATCAGTTTCCATAGTGGTCCAATAGTATCCTGAGCGGGATATTTTTTGGGATAGCATTTTTCCGTTCATATGGGGTCCGCACACGCAGTTATGGTATTCTTCCATCAGTCTTTGGGCTTGGTTTTGATGGACACAAAGTAATTTGATTTTATTCGGCGTGTATTTGTACAGTTCTCCCAGAATTATGCTATATTGTGAAGCGAGGAGGCGTAGGGCCTTTTGTGCTCGCGGGGAAGTGTTTGGGGGGAATTCCCCACTTATTTTGTAACGAAGGATGTCCGTGTACCATGGTTCTTCTTCGGTGTTTTCAGGTTCGGAGTCTATGGAGAACAATAAGCCGGCTCTTTCCTTCGCTCGACCCGAAGGGTCATTCCGTCCCATTCATTCGGGATGTTGAGCATTGAAGCTAGCTTTGCTAGTGCATCCGTGAATTGGTTGTCGTCTCTTGGCAAGTACGTATACTCGATTTTTTCAAATTGCTCGACTATTTGGTCCAAGTGAGCTTGATATTTTGAGAGACTAGTGCTTCGGACCTTCCATCTTTTGGATATATGGTTGATTATTAGGGAAGAATCCCCGAAGACTTGTAGGTGTTTGACTCCGAGGCTAACTGCGGCCTCTATCTAGCCCAACTATGCAGGCCTCGTATTCGGCGGCATTGTTTGTGGCCTCGAAGTCAAGTTTGACGGAAATTGGTATATGGGCTCCTTCGGGACTGACTAGGAGAACTCCGACGCCGCATCCTTTTTGGTTGGACGCGCCATCGAAGTATAGTGTCCAATAGTCGTCTCGTATCGTCAGAAGTTCCTCGTCGGGGAGGAGGTAAGCTTCTGTGGTTTCCTCATTCGTGGCATGCTCGGCCAGGAATTCGGCTACCGCTCTTCCTTTGATTGTTTTTTCCGGCATGAATTTTAGGTCGAATTCTGAGAGCATGACTAGCCACCTGGATAGGCGACCACTTAGGGCGGGCTTTTCGAACATGTATTTTAAGGGATCTAGTTGTGACACTATATGAACAGTGTGGGCCAATAGGTAATGTCTGAGTTTTTTGGATGCCCAGACGAGGGCGAGACAGGTTTTCTCAAGTTCTGTGTATCTCGTCTCGTACTGTATGAACTTCTTGCTCAAGTAGTAAATGGCTCGCTCGGATCCATGTACACACTGTGAGAGCATAGCTCCTGCTGCAGTATCCGTGACGGTTAGGTATAGGCGTAAAGGGATTCCAGGCAAAGGCGGGGAGAGGACGGGTGGTTTGCTTAGGTATTCTTTGATTTTATCGAAGGCAGTTTGGCATTGTTCATCCCATTCGATCTTTTCTTCTTTTCTTAGTTTTTTGAATATTGGCTCACAAGTCATAGTAAGCTTGGAAATGAACCTACTAATGTATTGCAGCTTTCCTAGGAAGCCCCTTATCTGTTTTTCAGTTTTTGGTGGGGGCATTTCGGTAATGGCTTTGATCTTAGATGGGTCAATCTCGATTCCTCGCGTACTAACAACATATCCTAGCAATTTTCCCGAGGTTACCCCGAACACACATTTTTGTGGATTTAGTCTCATGTTATATTTCAAGATTCGGGTGAAGAACTTTTTAAGTGCCGGGAGGTGACCGCACCGGTCTTTAGATTTGACGATCATGTCGTCCACATAGACCTCGATTTCTTTATGTATCATGTCATGGAGTAACGTGGTGGCTGTTCTTTGATAGGTGGCCCCCGCGTTTTTCAAACCAAAAGGCATTACAGTGTAACAATATGTTCCCCAAGGGGTAATGAAAGTTGTTTTTTCCATGTCTTCTTCTGCCATGAGTATTTGGTTATATCCGGGGTACCCGTCCATAAAGGAGAGGAGCGCGTGTTCTGCGGTGTTGTCTACTAGTATGTCAATGTGAGGTAGAGGGAAGTCATCTTTAGGACTGGCTTTGTTAAGGTCTCGAAAGTCTACGCACATTCGCACTCGTCCATCTTTTTTAGCTACGGGGACAATATTGGCCACCCATTCTGGGTAGTTGGAGACTTTTATAAAGCCGGCGTCTAATTGCTTAGTGACTTCTTCTTTTATTTTCAAGGCTATCTCTGGTTTGAGCCGCCGTAGCTTTTGTTTTACTGGCATCATTTTGGGATCTAGCGGAATTTTATGCTCAGCGATTTCTCGATCTATTCCTGGCATGTCTTTGTAGGACCAGGCAAAGACACCCTCGAATTCCCGCAAAGTGGAGATTAGATCGGCCTTTTCAGTGGGAGTTAAGGTGAGGCCAATTTTAATAATTTTAGGATTTTCTTCTGTTCCAATATTTACCGATTCTGTGTCCTCAATTATAGGAGTTTTGAGTTCTTGCTCACTTACATCTTTTATTAGTTCAGTATATTCCTCTTCTGGCTCTTTTTCGTGCTCATTAGTGGCGAGACATTCTGCATTATTACTCGGATTGTTAAGCGGCACATACTCAAAAGTTTTGTTTATCTTATTAAAGTCATGAAGCATTACATCAAAGAGATCTCCAGGAGTAGAGATTTCTGGGTCTAAACTATTTTTGGGAGGGGTTACAATTTTGCTAGGTTCGGACTCAGAGTCAGACTCGGATTCAGACTCTAATTCTTCATACATCGGACCCTCTCCCGCAGATATCTTGAACTTCATCCCACGAGCGTTAGTCCATTTGAAAGTCTTGCGCCACCCTCGTTGGATTTGGTCATCTTTTGAGGGTGATGGAGCGATCAATTTAGTAGGATCGAACACTTCATCTTGGAGAGCTAATGCCATAATTTCTGTTTCTTTCTTCGCTCTTTTCTTTTCTAACCCAAACAATAGCCTGAAAGCGTGTGAGTTGGGGAGCGTTTTTGGCATAGCATGGTTCTTTGGGGCGAGTGGCCTTTGAGAACGTAAAGGGTCGTGTCCCAGAGCTTGCATCTCTTGGGTTTGTGCGACCTCTAGGTATAGATGTTCGGGATATGCTTCTTCCATCGCGTTCCTCTAGTACTCAGGGGCCCTGCATTATTGTTGTGGAGTAGGAGACACATTAGTTTGTTTCGTGAGTCGGTTTTTTTAGACATTCTATGACTACCCTTAAGTCGGACTAGTATATTTGGACTGTTATGTGTGCACTTTGAACTCTTTATGTTTTTGAAAATCTCTGCCCGTGTGACATTCATGATTATTTGCATGGTCGACTTTTAGTGTCGAGCATTGCCGTCGTAGGAGGCCTAACAACGACGCAAAGAGTTATTAATTTTTCGCGAGTCGCTTTTGAAATCGAGTGCTTTTCTTACGCCCTCGTAGAAATTCTTTTTATGAACATTTTTTGCTACGTATTTTCCTTTCGTGCGGGCACCGAAGCTGCTGCGCCTGACCAGAAGGCCAAGCAGCAACTTCAGCGCCCAGCGAGGGGCGTGAGAATTTCTGGCGCCCAGCCAGGGGCGTTGAAAATGCGTCCCTGGCTGGTTATCGTTTTCTGTCTACTGTTTATGCGACTTCAATTTGCGTGCTTGCCTGATAACGTCCTTTACGCGTGGCAGCGTTTGTGGGATTCGTTACAGTCGCTTATTTTGTGGCGATCATTCGGGTTTACGGAACACGTGTTTCAGTATAACTCTTTGGCAAATTAGTCTATGAATGTTTGGGCAGTTTTTAAGGTCGTTGGTTTTCTAGGATAGTTTGTCACACACAATCACATATTTCGCTACACATAACTACATTACAAACATGGATTTGAAAATTAAATATGCCACGTAGTTTATGATAGGCTTCTATGGGTAGTTTATTTGCGCCTGGCTTGGTACCGCTTCTATCGTAGATCCAACACATGCCCCGGTCGAGGTAGTGTCTTCAACAGACGAATTTCGCTCAAGAGGCCAACCCGCAAGTGCAAGCCAAGAGGGCATGCAGGCGAGAGGGACCTAATGAGCGAGCGATTGGGTTCGGGATAGGTGTACTACCTGCACAAGTACCGAGTGGGAAACATGCGCGGCGTATGCACCCCCCTATTGGCGAAAAAAGGTATCCTTAGTCCCAACTCCCGAGGGAGCCGAGATTCGTTATGATGTTCAGCCCGTTCACATTAAAATGCTGATTTCCAGGTCGTCCCAACTTGATGGGGAAATAAACGCGGGGTAGGATCGTTTCACCCTTCGGCTATTTTGATTACCTACAAGCACGAGTATTTCCTTCACTATCCCCAGTGGAGTCGCCACTGTGAGGGGGTCGAAAAAGCGCGAGGCTAATGCGTGACCTTGTCCCTCGTGGGTGTGACGATTCTTTTTATTCAATCAAGTGTAATTGGATTTCCTGTGAGTATACACCCAATTGACTAGTAATATAGGAGTCGCCATTCAGTTTTTAACGACAATGAGAAAAACTGACAAAACCCGGTTATCGTGACATAAAGGGAGTGCAATTATGTTTGACCACGACGGCCGTAGGTTCCCTTGTGATCCCTGGTGTGGGGATCTCTCAATATACACCCGCAAGGTAGAGATTGAGGGTTCGTGGGGCTGTAACTACCGAGAGGAGTAATTCGCTCGTCGATAACTCCAGAGGCAGGATATCCTTACTAGCTCAGCATAAATAATTGAAGGGACATGCGTTAACTATTAAACTAATCTGAGTTGGTTTTAATAATATGCAACATATAATACTAATTCGATCGTGATTATCTGATTTAAATAGCATTAAGGGACCTAGCATGATAATCCGATTTCCCAAAAATATCATATTTGTTAGGCGTGATAGTACAATCAGATTAGGTTAGTTTAACAGTTCATAAAAAGGGCGAGGAAAGCAGTTAAATCATCGAAAAGGGACACATTACGACGCACCCTTGAGAGGTGCGTCACGGTTCTCAGAAAACTAACCACTTTGACTTTGCTACTTCTCCTTTTTATTTAACGAATCTCAATTATGGGACAGGATACGTTCTGTTTGATTTATGGATCGATTGCGACAGAACGCGTGAACAGTTTCGCAGCGAGAGGCTTAGGCTAAGGGTTGGAGTCAATACTCAGAATATAATTGTGTGTTGTTGTTGTCGAAATTAGGGGCCTATTTATAGGGAAGAGTTCGTGGAAAGATAGAATTGCAGAGTTCTAATCCACAAAGAATTAGGAAAAAACACGTACCCAGGTATTTTCAGCGCCCAGAGCCAGGCGTTGAAAATAGGGTCTGGGCTGTTTTCTTTAGTCAGATTCAGATTCCTGAAATCCGTAGAGTTTAAATTAATTCGAGTCTTTTAGCGCGTATCAATTTTATGACGGAATGCGTCTGGGTCCGTTACGAACTCTAGGCTCGTTAGGATTTTAATTAATACGTAACTCTTATTTCTGAATCATATTAGGAATAGGATTCTCGCAGTTTTCTATCTCATTTAGGATTTATGTTGGAATGCAACACCTAATTCTGACAGGTTTCTATCTTTTATGATTTGCCACTTTTAGAAGCTACCTTTTACGGCAGTTACTATTTTTAGCAGGTTTCCATAAATAGCAGGTTTCGGGTGAGGTGAAATGGGGAATCGAGATTCGTTTATTTTATAGGAGATGCGTTGTCAAGTGGAGTTTTTACGTTTTCATCATCGAACCTTTCCCTTGCGGGAATGGGGACAAAAGAAGGTGTCTACACGCAGCGAGCGCAAGCTCGCGTGCGACGAGCGCTACGCCCAGCGACGGTGAGCAGCGAGCGTGTTGCGACGAGCGCTGGCGCGCGCCTTGCGATGGTGAGCAGCAGCAGATGCGACGCAGCACATAGGCTGCGCGCACATGGCCAGCGATGGCTGCGTGCGTGTGGCCTATGGCTGTGCGTTGCGTGGTGATGTTGCGTCACGATTAGATCGTTTTAAAATTTTAATTTGAAATTTTCAGTTTACGTAATTTTAATTAATTTTAAAATTAATAATTTAAATTGTTTTCTTGGATTTTAATTTTGAATATTATAATTATAATAAATTTTATTTATTCTAATTATTTTACTAAAATTAAAATCATGAATTAATTTAAATACGACTGAAAGTAAATTAAATTTGTGGATTCAATTATAAATTTATATGAGCTTTAAATTTTAATTAAATTTGTATGTTTCCGGTTAGACTAGAAATACATTTTTATGTTTAAAATTAGTAAAGCATATGAATTTATTCGTTTAAGTGGGAGCCCTTTTAGTCATAAACTCTTGATTAAGTCTACAAATCCTTAAGGTTAAAACAACTTGATTAGAATTAATAAGGACTGAATAATTTGTAGATTATTGGTGCCCTTGATTAATTGCTGCAAATGTTTATGTGATGCATAATGTGTTTTACTAACCAGCTATGTGGGCCATTCATGATAATGAATGGGTGAATGGTATATATTGTATATGTACTATTTTGCAGGTTATGAAGTGACTAGTATGGCCCAAATAGGATAGAAAATATGGTCTGCGTACCATTAATTTGAATGTAATTGGTCTAAAGTACCAAAATTGTTTTTCAATTCAAATATGGTCTGCGTACCATCAAATAGTTGTAATTAGTTTAATTATAGCTTATCCTATTTGAAGAAAATGGTGCCTCCCATGGAGATTTTCGAGACGGACTTTGAAGTTGAAGCTTCAAAATGAAGTCGGGCCATACTAGATCACATTTATCTTATGCATGCTTTAAGTTATTTATTGCTTTAAATATGTCTTAATTATGCATGAGATTGTGGCTTGATTATGTTGCATGATTAAGGATTTTAGTTCACTTAAAATCTAACCAACATAGTAAGAGCCTTAAGTTCCAAACTTAAAAATTGAGTTAAAAGGTGCCATGCCAAAATATACACTTGCTTGGATATCCTTTACATCAATCTAGTAATAGTTTTCGCTCAGCGAGGTGTTACTTATTGGTCCTAAAGGGGCAAGGTACACAAATAATTGTTAGTACATGTTAGTTTTGGTGAAACTCAACGATATAAGTAAGGAGTCCTTTTATATCGTGGCAAAATCGATAGGTTTACCTAATAAGTTCTTAGACGTGCCTATCAACCAAGAATAGTTTCTAGACTATTAGCAAAAGGTTTTTTGCTTACCTAAGATGTTTTAGGATTGAGTCGACAAACTGTGCTTAATTCTTCAATGGTTTTAGGATCTTGGAATCATTTTATTCACACCTGCCGGAACACATAACTCGAATAAAATGCTAATAACTTGTTTGAATTGCATGATTGCTTTAATTTCAAGTTATTATTCATGATAAATGTTTAGACTTTGCATGCTTCAATGTATGTTTTAATTATTGTTTATAATTAAATATCTTGCACTGTAGTAAATCCTTTTAGAAAGGTAACAGTAAATTTCCTCGATTGGTAGTGAATCCAAGAACGATTCACGGAAATGAGAGAAAGTGAGCAATTTAAAATGTACGTTTCTTATATCGACTTTTATGGTTGTTATCGAATATCAAAATCGAATGACAAACCAATTGGTGCTTATGAAATTCAAAATACACTGTAGTTTTGAGATCATAAAGCATTGAGTTTAAAACGCTCAGCTTTACCAATGGTTAACAACCTAATATCTTTTTCCATTTAATTCTCGAATGAGTCTAGTTCCTAGACATTCGAATAGATCGATGCTTAGAGAATTTTAGAAGCTTCTGGTAAGATCATCTAGTTGAAACAGAATATTCAACATAAATGGTAAGAACTTTGATAAAATGACATTGGACATGTCTAACAAAGTATAAAAGTCAACACTAGAGAGTTCAATTCTCAAGACTATAAGAAAGGATACAAGAAATAGGAAAACAAAGGAACAAATGAAAGGAATTTACGATTCCGGTTCTACCTATAAGTTTATGTTTAAAGAGTAGTGACCTAGCAATCAAACTTCCTTGGTATCATATACCGCTTGAGGTTCTTACTTCGGTAATAACTCAAACAATTGAAGCTAGGCTACACTAATGGCCTACAAGTGGGAAATGAAGCATGGCAATGCTACATTAGTTGTAGGGTCATCTAGTTTGTTTTAAGTCCTTTCAAAGGCTGGAACTTAATGGCTATTTTGTTCCATAACCAGCATACCTAAATTTCTGTTTTCAAACACAGAAAGACTCACATTCAAGAAAAACAAAAACAATGTTTTGGGTTGAGTCAATATGCTTGATTAAAACAAACAACTCTTTAACAATAAAAACTTTACTAGGTTCAAATCAACCCCTTGATTTGAGTTCCACTAATCTTTGGCATTGTTGCTTAGACCATATCAACAAGTTAACATTCATAAGCTCTATTTTAATGGACTTTTGAAAGTTAATTGATTTCTAGATCAATTTAAGACAACTAGTCTTACTTGTTGAAAGTAACAAAAGATATAAACTATTGTTAGAACGCCTAGACAATAGAGTTCAAAGCTAAAGATAGATTTTATGACTTTATTATTTCACACAGATTTGAGTGAATATAGGTTTATTTACTCAAATGTGATATAAGTTGAATCTGTTTGGCTAGTTCAAAGATTCAGAAGTATAAAATCCACTTGGCAAGAAATCATAAAGATCTAGGTTGGATCATGTTGATGATTACTTAAGACCAAATATGATCATCAATGATTGTGTGTTGTAATTTCACAATCTAGGTCCATAAGATATGGCATATCTTAGTTGGAATAATCGAAGTCAATTAGTACTTGATTCGATTAATGATGAATCATAAAGACTTTTCCTATAATTTCTAAATCAAAATGCTCAACTACCACCAAACTAAACCAAATTCGTCAAAGCTATTGAAAAGTAATTTCAGAATAACTTTTCATAAAATATATCTAGAGAGTTGCAAAACTCAGTGGGAGCTTAGTGTTTGTCATTCGACAAACTAAGGCCCAAGTATAGATATATGTTTCATTGTGATTTATTCAAATGAGACACAAGGGTATTGTTTCTACCACGAATTTTTTAGAACATAATGTTTGTTTGCTCGAAATAATGTCCTTTTGGAGATTCGTTTCCAAAATGACAAGTGGGAGAAAATAGACCTCGAAAGTCTTCGAGGCGAACAACAAACATAGACGGACATTCCAGAGGCTTTTCGAAGTTCTTTAGAAAATCCGAACACGTATTCTTTAAGAAGTTTAGAAGTGGCTTTAAATAATAGACATCTCTTAGAAGACTTTACAAGTGCTTCAAGGAGAACAGAATATTCAAAGGACTCTCAAAGTGCCTGTTGATATTCTATTGTTTGATGTTCTATACCCAAGTAGCCATAGAGTTCAGGTCAATGAAACTATGAGGTTCTTCTATTAATAGTGAAGAAACCTACAACTTGCAGTCAAACTATTATCATGTAGATTAATGAGTTTGTGACCTGTAAGAAAGCTATGACGAAACCCAAATTCCCTAAAATGGTTAGAGGCCATATATAGACTCAAATTTTTTAAATGGTTAGAGGCCATAAAACATACTCAATGTTTTGATGACAAAATTGAAATTTTGTTGATTTGCAAGAATAGTTTCACACCTATTGGTTGCAAGTTTGTTTTAAGGATAAAAACCATCAAACATGAAATTGTGTTCACACACAAAGCTAGATTAATTGCTAAAGGTTACAAGCAAATTCACGGCGTGGATTGTGTTGAAACCTCATGCATAATCGTAATGCTCAAGTCTATAAATCAAGTAATGATTGCATATTGGTACATATGGCAATTGGATGACAAAACGTATTCCTCAATCAAATGTTGGAAGAAACTATGTACATGACATGTCATAGGATTTGTGGATCCAAATAATGCTTGAAATGAATGCTAGCTTATGAAATCTAAGTACCGATTTAAGCAAGCAACTGGAAATTGGAATTGTATTTTAGTGAAGCTAATAAGTATTTTAGTTTCATAAAATGTGTTAGGTTATGATACATATGACAATTCATAAATCATGCGGAAAAACCATAAACCCAGGAAAACATATTATTTACACATAATCATTTAGCATAGAATAGATGCATACTCTTTGTTGCGTGCCTTCCCTAGCTGCGCCCGAACCGAACAAGAACAAGTCTTTAGGACTCCAAGTGTCGTCCCTCCGTAGATAGTCCACAGCACGTCCGGATCCGCCTTAAGATTGACCAACTAGAATCGCCCTTAAGGTACTATTATTTTCGGCACTTTATAGGCAAATGTGTGACTGAATTTTTCTCTCAAAAACTCACTTTGAATACTTTGAAACTTGTGTTATAAATTGTGAGCCCTAGCCTCATATTTATAGCGGTATGGAAAGGGAATCGAAATCCTATTCAGATACAAATTAATCAAACCTAGAATCCTACAAGAACTCTAATTTAATTAATTTATCAAATAGAATTAGGAATTTATCATTAACCGAACTCTGCATGTTTTAGGAAACGTGCACGAACACAAACACTTGCACACACACGCACGACAGCCACGATGGGCCTCATGCGTGCGCGCGAGCAGCAGCCCACTCAGCGCCCGCGCGCGCTGCGCGCTGCGCGCTGCGCGCGCTGTGCGCGCTGTGCGCTGCGCGTGCTGTGCGCGCTTTGCGCGCTGCGCGCTGCGCGCAGCCTGCTGGGCCTGGCCTTGCTGTTTGTGCGGCGCGCTTGGCTTGCTGGGCGATGGCCTGGCTTCGTGCTGGGCCTCGTCCGGCAGGCCTCGTCCGATGCTTATTCGTACGATGCGCTTCCGATTAAATTTTCCGATTCCGGAATTCATTTCCGATACGAACAATATTTAATATTTCCGATTCCGGAATTAATTTCCGTTTCGAACAAATATTTAATATTTCCGTTTCCGGAATTATTTTCCGATTCCGGTAATATTTCCGATTCTGACAATATTTCCGTTTCCGGCAATATTTCCGATTCTGGCAATATATCCATTTCCGATAATATTTTCCGATACGTACCATGTTTCCGTTTCCGGCAACATCTACGACTCGGATAATATTTATATTTCCGATACGATCCATATTTCCGTTTCCGGCAATATCATCGTTTCCGGAGTATTCATTTCTTGCCTGTGACGATCTTAGCTCCCACTGAAACCAAGATCCGTCGGTTCCGAATATTCATAGATAGAGTATCTAATGCCATTAGATACTTGATCCGTTTACGTACTATTTGTGTGACCCTACGGGTTCAGTCAAGAGTAAGCTGTGGATTAATATCATTAATTCCACTTGAACTGAAGCGGCCTCTAGCTAGGCATTCAGCTCACTTGATCTCACTGAATTATTAACTTGTCAATTAATACTGAACCGCATTTATTAGACTTAACATAGAATGCATACTTGGACCAAGGGCATTATTTCCTTCAGTCTCCCACTTGTCCTTAGGGACAAGTGTGCATTTCCTAATTCCTTTGTCGCTCGATGCTTGCTCTTGAACATAAGGTAAGAGTTGTCATCCTTATTATGTCCAGAGGTGTTCCTCGGTTTCAGAGTTCAACTGATCAAATAAACAGATAATCATAGCCTATGATTCATCCGAGCACGGCCATGCATTTCACAGTTTCTAGCTCTCCGAGTGGCCTTGTACAACTTTTAAGCATCTCATCCCGATTTATGGGAGGACAATCCCAATCTTGCGATCTTGAGATTAGACTTCGTTTGATAGGTGATTACCTGAGCGTTGCCTTTATAGCCTCCTTTTACGGTGCGACGGTTGGTCAACGTCAAAGCAACCAGTTTTCAAACAAGTAATCTCAAATCACTCAGGTATTGAGGATTTAGTGTCTAATAATTTAATGAAATTTACTTATGACAGACTTTCATCTCTTACAGTAAAGTTTCATAGGTCTTGTCCGATACTAGTCTTCCCAAAGTAAGTATCTATGCAAATGATTATGACATTGCCATGTCCACATAGTTCAAGAAACAGAACTACTAGTCATCTTGCATTCTAATCGTCTAACGTTTTCTATGCGTCCAATTTTATAGAAAACTCCGATTAGGGACCATTTTCAACCTTTGACATTCAAGTTCACTTGATAGACATTTCTTAGTCACAGGACTGGTCCTGACAGTCTATCTTGAATATATCGTCAAATTGAAGGGACTCATCATTTAATAAACCACAAATTAAATGGAAAAATGAATTCCTTTCATTTATTGTGAATGATTAACCAATAATGTTTTACAAAGATTTAAACTCTAAAACTTTAAAACATTAAACAGAGACATCAAAGCCATTCTCCAATATGCTTGATTCCCATAGCTGCAGTGTGCGAGTTGTGCTTCGCTTGCGGCAAAGGTTTAGTTAATGGATCTGATATGTTGTCATCAGTTCCAATTTTGCTTATCTCGACTTCTTTTCTTTCAACGAACTCTCGTAGAAGGTGAAATCTACGAAGTACATGCTTGACTCTCTGGTGGTGTCTAGGCTCTTTTGCCTGTGCAATAGCTCCGTTATTATCACAATACAGGGCTATTGGTCCTTTAATGGAGGGGACTACACCAAGTTCTCCTATGAACTTCCTTAGCCATATAGCTTCCTTTGCTGCTTCATGTGCAGCAATGTACTCCGCTTCAGTTGTAGAATCCGCAATGGTGCTTTGCTTAGCACTTTTCCAGCTTACTGCTCCTCCGTTGAGGCAGAAGACAAACCCAGACTGTGATCTGAAATCATCTTTGTCGGTTTGGAAACTTGCGTCCGTATAGCCTTTAACAATTAATTCATCATCTCTACCATAGACCAGGAAGTCATCTTTGTGCCTTTTCAGGTACTTCAGAATATTCTTGGCAGCAGTCCAATGCGCCTCTCCTGGGTCTGACTAGTATCTGCTCGTAGCACTGAGTGCGTACGCAACATCCGGGCGTGTACATATCATAGCATACATTATTGAACCAATCAATGATGCATATGGAATCCCATTCATTCGTCTACGCTCATCAAGTGTTTTTGGGCACTGAGTCTTGCTTAGAGTCATTCCATGAGACATGGGTAGGTAGCCTCGCTTGGAGTCCGCCATCTTGAACCTATCAAGCACCTTATTGATATAAGTGCTTTGACTAAGTCCAATCATCTTTTTAGATCTATCTCTGTAAATCTTGATGCCCAATATGTACTGTGCTTCTCCTAGATCCTTCATCGAAAAACATTTCCCAAGCCAAATCTTGACAGAGTTCAACATAGGAATGTCATTTCCGATAAGCAATATGTCGTCGACATATAATACTAGGAAAGCAATTTTGCTCCCACTGACCTTCTTGTATACACAAGATTCGTCCGCGTTCTTGATGAAACCAAAGTCACTGACTGCTTCATCAAAACGTATATTCCAGCTCCTGGATGCCTGCTTCAATCCGTAGATTGATTTCTTTAGCTTGCATACCTTTTTAGCATTCTTTGGATCCTCAAAACCTTCAGGCTGTGTCATAAACACAGTTTCTGTTAAAACGCCGTTTAAGAAAGCAGTTTTGACATCCATCTGCCATATTTCGTAATCGTAATATGCAGCGATTGCTAACATTATTCGAATAGACTTTAGCATTGCAACTGGTGAAAAGGTTTCATCGTAATCCACACCGTGGACTTGCCTGTAACCTTTTGCAACCAATCTAGCTTTGAAAACTTCAAGTTTCCCATCCTTGTCCTTTTTCAGTTTGAAAACCCATTTGCTTCCAATGGCTTGGTAGCCATCTGGCAAATCGACCAAATCCCATACTTGGTTTTCAGACATGGAGTCTAATTCAGATTGCATGGCTTCTTGCCATTGCTTGGAGCTAGGGCTCGTCATAGCTTGCTTGTAAGTCGCAGGTTCATCACTTTCAAGTAATAGAACGTCATAGCTCTCGTTCGTCAAAATACCCAAGTACCTTTCCGGTTGAGATCTATATCTTTGCGATCTACGCGGGGTAACATTTCTAGATTGACCATGATTCTCACCAGATTCTTCTAAAGATCTCTGAGTTTCATCTTGAATGTCATCTTGAGCATTCTCTAGAGTTTGTTGTTCGACTCGAATTTCTTCGAGGTCTAATTTTCTCCCACTTGTCATTTTGGAAATGTGATCCTTCTCCAAAAAGACACCATCTCGAGCAACAAACACTTTGTTCTCAGATGTATTGTAGAAGTAATACCCCTTTGTTTCCTTTGGATAGCCCACAAGGATACATTTGTCAGATTTTGGATGAAGTTTGTCTGAAATTAATCGTTTGACGTATACTTCACATCCCCAAATCTTAAGAAAAGACACATTTGGAGGCTTTCCATACCATAATTCGTATGGAGTCTTTTCGACAGCTTTAGACGGAGCTCTATTTATAGTGAGTGCAGCTGTATTTAGTGCATGTCCCCAAAATTCTAATGGAAGTTCGGCCTGACCCATCATTGACCTGACCATGTCTAGCAAGGTTCTGTTCCTCCGTTCTGACACACCGTTCCATTGTGGTGTTCCAGGAGGAGTCAATTCTGATAGAATTCCACATTCTTTCAGATGGTCATCAAATTCATAGCTCAGATATTCACCGCCTCTATCAGACCGCAGTGCCTTGATCTTCTTGCCTAATTGATTCTCTACTTCACTCTGAAATTCCTTGAATTTGTCAAAGGATTCAGACTTATGCTTCATTAGGTAGACATAACCATACCTACTGAAGTCATCAGTGAAAGTGATAAAGTAGCTGAAACCACCTCTAGCATTTGTACTCATTGGTCCACATACATCTGTATGGATTAAACCCAATAGTTCATTTGCTCTTTCTCCAACTTTAGAGAAAGGTTGCTTTGTCATTTTGCCAAGTAAACATGATTCGCATTTACCATAATCCTCTAAGTTAAATGGTTCTAGAATTCCTTCCCTTTGAAGTCTTTCTAAGCGTTTCAAGTTTATATGGCCTAATCGACAATGCCACAGATAGGTGAGATCTGAATCATCCTTTTTGGCCTTTTTGGTATTTATGTTATATACTTGTTTGTCGTGATCTAATAAATAAAGTCCATTGACTAATCTAGCAGATCCATAAAACATCTCTTTAAAATAAAACGAACAACTATTGTCTTTTATTATAAAGGAAAATCCCTTAGCATCTAAGCAAGAAACTGAAATGATGTTTTTAGTAAGACTTGGAACATGGAAACATTCTTCCAGTTCCAAAACTAGCCCGGAGGGCAACGACAAATAGTAAGTTCCTACAGCTAATGCAGCAATCCGTGCTCCATTTCCCACTCGTAGGTCGACTTCACCCTTGCTTAACTTTCTACTTCTTCTTAGTCCCTGTGGATTGGAACATAAGTGTGAGCCACAACCTGTATCTAATACCCAAGAAGTTGAATTAGCAAGTATACAGTCTATAACGAAAATACCTGAAGATGGAACGACTGTTCCGTTCTTCTGATCTTCCTTTAGCTTTGGACATTCTCTTTTGTAATGGCCTATTCCATCACAATAAAGACAGCTTGATGTGGACTTGTCCTGCTTTGATTTAGCATTGCCCTTGGACTTTCCACCTTTCTTGAATGGTCTCTTTCTAGCCTTGAGTAAATCTTTGGCTTCACAGTCCAGTACTATTTCAGCCTTTCTGACAAGGTGAATAAATTCTGCAACTGTTTCTTCTCTTGGTTCACTTAGGTATAGTTGCTTGAAGCGACCAAACCCACTGTGTAGTGAATTGAGCAAGACAGAGACTGCCATCCTTTCGCTTATTGGTGTTCCTAGTAGACTTAGGCGATCAAAATATGAACACATAAGATCCACATGGAACCTCAGTGGGACGCCTACCCTTTGTTTAGTGCGAAGGAGCTGAACATGTGTTTCTTGGACCTCCATCCTATAACACCTGTTGGGAGAACTAACCTTTAGACCAGACATTGATTCAATCAACTCATGGACGTTCAGGTCCCTGTCCTCCGTACTTCCACGACAGATATCCCTCAGATTCTTGATGAGCGTAAAAGGTTCATAGGCTACAAACCTTCTAGCCCAATCATCAGGGATATTGTTCAGCATGAGACTCATAACCTTTTTGAGATCCGTATCCCAGGCGTAAAACCTCTCAGGGGTCATGTCTCTGGCATAGTAGCTTGGCATGGGATGTGACAGTACATACTCAAGTCCATTGAGTTTGACTATTTCAACTAGCTTAGCTTCCCATTCAAGAAAATTTGTCAGGTTCAGCTTGACCATAAGCTCAGAACCCATGATGATGTTTTGATTGTTGTTTGCCATATTAAAAACTACAATTGAAAAGAATAAACAAATAAATAACCATTCACAGTTTCTCTTAATAAACTTAAATTCTAGCATACATGCATAATTCAATGTTTATTAAGCATTTTATTCAAATTATGTGTTCCGGCAGGTGTGAATAAAATGATTCCAAGATCCTAAAATCATTGAAGAACTAAGCACAGTTTGTCGACTTAATCCTAGAACATCTTAGGTAAGCAAAAGCCTTTTGCTAATAGTCTAGAAACTATTCTTGGTTGATAGGTACGTCTAAGAACTTTTTAGGTAAACCTATCGAATTTGCCACGACATAAAAGGACTCCTTACTTATATCGTTGAGTTTCACCAAAACTAACATGTACTCACAATTATTTGTGTACCTTGCCCCTTTAGGACCAATAAGTAACACCTCGCTGAGCGAAAACTATTACTAGATTGATGTAAAGGATATCCAAGCAAGTGTATATTTTGGCATGGCACCTTTTAACTCAATTTTTAAGTTTGGAACTTAAGGCTCTTACTATGTTGGTTAGATTTTAAGTGAACTAAAATCCTTAATCATGCAACATAATCAAGCTTTTGATCTCATGCATTTTAAGACATATTTAAAACAATAAATAACTTAAAACATGCATAAGATATTTGTGATCTAGTATGGCCCGACTTCATCTTGAAGCTTTGACTTCAAAGTCCGTCTTGAAAATCTCCGTGGGAGGCACCATTTTCTTCAAATAGGATAAGCTATAACTAATTACAACTATTTGATGGTTCGCAGACCATATTTGAATTGAAAAAGAACTTTGGTACTTTAGACCAATTACATTCAAATTAATGGTACGCAGACCATATTTTCTATCCTATTTGGGCCATACTAGTCACTTTATAACCTGCAAAACAGTACATATACAATATATACCATTCACCCATTCATTATCATGAATGGCCCACATAGCTGGTTAGTAAAACACATTATGCATCACGTAAACATTTGCAGCAATTAATCAAGGGCACCAATAATCTACCAATTATTCAGTCCTTATTAATTCTAATCAAGTTGTTTTAACTTTAAGGATTTGTAGACCTAATCAAGAGTTTATGACTAAAAGGCGCTCCCACTTAAACCAATAAATTCATATGCTTTACCAATTTTAAACATAAAAATGTATTTCTAGTCCAACCGGAAACATACAAATTTAATTAAAATTTAAAGCTCATATCAATTTATAATTGAATCCAAAAATTTAATTTAATTTCAGTCGTATTTAAATTAATTCATGATTTTAATTTTAGTAAAATAATTAGAATAAATAACATTTATTATAATTATAATATTCAAAACTAAAATCCAAGAAAATAATTCAAATTATTAATTTTAAAATTAATTAAAATTACGTGAACTGAAATTTTCAAATTAAACATTCAAAACGATCTAATCGTAACGCAAACACCCTACGCGTTGCACGCCCATGGGCCGTACGCACACAGCCATTGCTGGCCATGTGCGCGCAGCCCATGCGCTCGTCGCATAGCTGCTGCTTCCCTATCGCAAGCCTCCGCACGCATTGGTGCTCGCTGCGCGCGCCAGCGCTCATCGCACGCGAGCTATCGCTCGCAGTGCGCGCGCGCGACATCGCTCGCTGGGCGCGCGACATCGCTCGCTGGGCGCGCGAGCCATCGCTCGCTGGGCGCGCGACATCGCTCGCTAGGCGGGCGACATCGCTCGCTGTGCGCGCGAGTAATGCTGGGCGCAGCGCTCGTGGCACGCGAGCTTGCGCTCTTGTGCGAGGCAGCGCGCGTTGTGGCGCAGCTCGCTTGCTGCCCACACGCGACTGCCTTGGCTCGCTCTTCGCCCATGCCCATTCGTTCATTGCTCGTGGCACACGACACAAGGCAGGGCTGCTGCCTTGTGCTCGTGCACTACGCCCTTGCTCATTGCATTCGTGCCGCACGGGCGACGAGCTCCCTTGCTCGTCGTCGCATGCCCGCATTATACAACACCCCTTAAGGGTAACACGAAGCGTCCATTGCTTCGTGCGTGCAAGTTTTATGAACGAATCGCATAAAATTTAAAATTTATATTTAAAATTAATGACAAATTAATAAATAATATTAATTTCATAATTTTAGGGCGAAAAAATCGAAAATTTATTATCCAATTGATTTCCGATTGATATGGATTCAAGTCTAGGTCATAAAAATTTAAAATTTATCGTAAATTTACAATTTTTATGGTGGTTTTTAATCATAGGTTTCTAATTAAATTACAATTAATTATGAAAATCAAATTAATTCTAAATTATTCTAATTTTCAACAAATTAATCATAATTAATAATTAGATTGCATAATTAACAAGACTAGGCATTCAAACTTGTTAAACATATGCAGTAGGTCAATCAAAAATTCAAGATTTATCAACAAGAATCGCAAATATTTAATTTAACATCTTAAATTTACGAAATTTTGCATTCGAAAAACTAAAACCTTCGAAAAGTCATAGTTAGGCTTCGAATTCGAAAAGTCATAACTAAAATTTTTAGAATGCCTTTTACATGCGGAATTGACACAAAAATCACTCAATTCGGATGAGTAACGAAGAAACTGCCGAAAAACTGCGTACGTATAATTAAATAAACGCAATTTGCAATTAATTAACAATTACGAAAATTAATCACCCCTTTTAATTCTTGCAAATTTGTAATATTTAACCATGTTCATGCAATTTAGATTATGAAAATAATAAGGGGCTCGTGATACCACTGTTAGGTTATGATACATATGACAATTCATAAATCATGCGGAAAAACCATAAACCCAGGAAAACATATTATTTACACATAATCATTTAGCATAGAATAGATGCATACTCTTTGTTGCGTGCCTTCCCTAGCTGCGCCCGAACCGAACAAGAACAAGTCTTTAGGACTCCAAGTGTCGTCCCTCCGTAGATAGTCCACAGCACGTCCGGATCCGCCTTAAGATTGACCAACTAGAATCGCCCTTAAGGTACTATTATTTTCGGCACTTTATAGGCAAATGTGTGACTGAATTTTTCTCTCAAAAACTCACTTTGAATACTTTGAAACTTGTGTTATAAATTGTGAGCCCTAGCCTCATATTTATAGCGGTATGGAAAGGGAATCGAAATCCTATTCAGATACAAATTAATCAAACCTAGAATCCTACAAGAACTCTAATTTAATTAATTTATCAAATAGAATTAGGAATTTAATCATTAACCGAACTCTGCATGTTTTAGGAAACGTGCACGAACACAAACACTTGCACACACACGCACGACAGCCACGATGGGCCTCATGCGTGCGCGCGAGCAGCAGCCCACTCAGCGCCCGCGCGCGCTGCGCGCTGTGCGCGCTGTGCGCGCTGTGCGCTGCGCGTGCTGTGCGCGCTGTGCGCGCTGCGCGCTGCGCGCAGCCTGCTGGGCCTGGCCTTGCTGTTTGTGCGGCGCGCTTGGCTTGCTGGGCGATGGCCTGGCTTCGTGCTGGGCCTCGTCCGGCAGGCCTCGTCCGATGCTTATTCGTACGATGCGCTTCCGATTAAATTTTCCGATTCCGGAATTCATTTCCGATACGAACAATATTTAATATTTCCGATTCCGGAATTAATTTCCGTTTCGAACAAATATTTAATATTTCCGTTTCCGGAATTATTTTCCGATTCCGGTAATATTTCCGATTCTGACAATATTTGCGTTTCCGGCAATATTTCCGATTCTGGCAATATTTCCATTTCCGATAATATTTTCCGATACGTACCATGTTTCCGTTTCCGGCAACATCTACGACTCGGATAATATTTATATTTCCGATACGATCCATATTTCCGTTTCCGGCAATATCATCGTTTCCGGAGTATTCATTTCTTGCCTGTGACGATCTTAGCTCCCACTGAAACCAAGATCCGTCGGTTCCGAATATTCATAGATAGAGTATCTAATGCCATTAGATACTTGATCCGTTTACGTACTATTTGTGTGACCCTACGGGTTCAGTCAAGAGTAAGCTGTGGATTAATATCATTAATTCCACTTGAACTGAAGCGGCCTCTAGCTAGGCATTCAGCTCACTTGATCTCACTGAATTATTAACTTGTCAATTAATACTGAACCGCATTTATTAGACTTAACATAGAATGCATACTTGGACCAAGGGCATTATTTCCTTCAAAATGTACATGATTCTTATAGATATATAAGAAGTTTAGTGGGAGTACATAAAAACTTAATTGGTCCTATGTGTATCACACACGTATCTCTCTATTGTGAAATAACATTCAAATGCTAATGACTTAGGTTTGAAATTATTCATAAATGATGGACCAAGGCGAAACTTAGTACATACTGGGTATTAAGATCTATTTACAAAGATCTTATATTATTGTTTTGGATTAAGTAATGGTATTTACTAAATCAAACACGAAAGACTCCATTGGAAATATTCGACCCATGTGAATAAATCTAAGTAAAGAATGTTTGAACTATGTATAAGCATTTACTAAGTTAAACATCAAAGGATCTAAATGAGATTCTTAACCTATATTATATGTCAAAGAATTTAGCTGGAATTAGTATCTACTGAAACTAGATGAGCTAAAGTTACATGAATAGAATTCAATTGGGAATTATTCTGCAAAAGAATGTATCATGTATGATATAATATAAGGATCGCCAAAAATGTATCGTATGACGAACATATACCAATCTCTATTGATCTAAGTGAATATCAACTAGATTGAGATCAAGAATACTTATGGTACTGGAAAAGGTACATAGGAATAGTTCTTGATTCAAGGAAATAAAGATATGCTAAATATTGATGCTACACGCATAAACACTGGCAAAGGATCAGGCAAGATCCCTTTGTGGTTAACCATTGACAAAGACGAGCTAAAGAGCATCGTGTTTTCAAATGGCAACATGGATTGGAGACCATGGGTTGTTGCGTGGGAAATTAAAATAATAATTTCTATGTTCTAAGATATAGTTGGAAAGTCTTCCACATATCTATAAACTGCTTGGATAGGTAAATCCAAACAAGGCATCACTAGCAACCTATACAGTTGAAGTAAAAGTACTTATTGCCTAAGGAGCAATAAAACAGGGTTGTTTATGTTAAAGAGTTCTTCATTGAACTTGGGTAAATCACATGTCTGTTGACTTAATAGTTCTTCATTGCAAAATGAGTAGAACCACTATTTAAGTAAGAAAGACTAGATCGCATAATAAACAAACTCAAAAGATCTTATCATCCTATCTCGAAGAACATTCGATGAAAGGGATATTAAGATTGGCAAAGCATGATAACTAAACCTATGCAACAAGTGAGAAGCAACACTCACATTGTAGCACTGGAAATCAAGCATAGCTTTGAATTCCATGAAATGTTTTAAAGATGGGTTAGAGGCCCATGGTTGTAAAACGTTGGGGTTGAACATTTATCATATATGAAATGTATTTTTCATATTCCATTTAATCTTGGTTTAGTATTAAATGATGAGTCCCTTCAATTTGACGATATATTCAAGATAGACTGTCAGGACCAGTCCTGTGACTAAGAAATGTCTATCAAGTGAACTTGGATGTCAAAAGTTGAAAATGGTCCCTGGTCGGAGTTTTCTATAAAATTGGACGAATAGAAAACGTTAGACGACTAGATTGCAAGATGACTAGTAGTTCTGTTTCTTGAACTATGTGGACATGGCAATGTCATAATCATTTGCATAGATACTTACTTTGGGAAGACTAGTATCGGACAGACCTATGAAACTTTACTGTAAGAGATGAAAATCTGTCATAAGTAAATTTCATTAAAATTATTAGACACTAAATCCTCAATACCTAAGTGATTTGAGATTACTTGTTTGAGAGCTGGTTACTTTGACGTTGACCAACCGTCACACCGTAAAAGGAGGCTATAAAGGCAACACTCAGGTAATCACCTATCAAACGAAGTCTAATCTCAAGATCACAAGATTGGGATTGTCCTCCCATAAATCGGGATGAGATGCTTAGAAGTTGTACAAGGCCACTCGGAGAGCTAGAAACTGTGAAATGCATGGTCGTGCTCAGATGAATCATAGGCTATGATTATCTGCTTATTTGATCAGTTGAACTCTGAAACCGAGAAACACCTCTGGACATAATAAGGATGACAACTCTTACCTTATGTTCAAGAGCAAGCATCGAGCGACAAAGGAATTAGGAAATGCACATTTGTCCCTAAGGACAAGTGGGAGACTTAAGGAAATAATGCCCTTGGTCCAAGTATGCATTCAATGTTAAGTCTAATAAATGCGGTTCAGTATTAATTAACAAGTTAATAATTCAGTGAGATCAAGTGAGCTGAATGCCTAGCTAGAGGCCGCTTCAGTTCAAGTGGAATTAATGATATTAATCCACAGCTTACTCTTGACTGAACCCGTAGGGTCACACAAATAGTACGTAAATGGATCAAGTATTTAATGGCATTAAATGCTCTATCTATGGATATTCGGAATCGACGAATCTTGGTTTCAGTGGGAGCTGAGATCGTCACAAGCAAGAAATGAATACTCCGGAAACGATGATATTGCCGGAAACGGAAATATGGATCGTATCGGAAATATAAATATTATCCAAGTCGTAGATGTTGCCGGAAACGGAAACATGGTACGTATCGGAAAATATTATCGGAAATGGAAATATTGCCGGAATCGGAAATATTGCCGGAAACGGAAATATTGTCAGAATCGGAAATATTATCGGAATCGGAAAATAATTCCGGAAACGGAAATATTAAATATTTGTTCGAAACGGAAATTAATTCCGGAATCGGAAATATTAAATATTGTTCGTATCGGAAATGAATTCCGTAACCGGGAATTTAATCGGAAGCGTATCGTACGAATAAGCATCGGACGAGGCCTGCCGGACGAAGGCCCAGCACGAAGCCATGCCATCGCCCAGCAAGCAAGGACGCGCGCCAACGCCCAGCCCAAGGCAATGCCAGGCCCACCGCAAGGCAGGCCCAGCGCGCCAAGGCAAGGCTGCCCAGCGTGGGCTGCGTGGGCCGAGCGCACGCGTGCGGGCGCCCTCGTGGCTCCGTGCGTGTGTGTTTGTGTCCATGCACAATTCCTAAATCTATTAGGATTTGGTGTATGATTAAACTCCTATTCCTATTAGGATTATTTAATTAATTAGAGTCCTTGTAGGATTCTAAGTTTAATTAAATCATATCCTACTAGGATTCCAATTCCCTTTCCAAACCTCTATAAATAAGGGCCTAGGGTCATAATTTATACGCACGATTGAAGTATTCAAAGGGTAAGTTTTTGAAAGAAAATTCAGCCACACTCTTGCACTAATAGCCGAAATTTCCTAAGCACCTTAAGGGCGATTCTAGTTGGTCAATCTTGAGGCGGATCCGGACGTACTGTGGACTATCTACGGAGGGACGACATTTGGAGTCCAAAAGACTTGTTCTTGTTCGGTTCGGGCGCAGCTAGGGAAGGCACGCTACAACTGAAGGAAATAATGCCCTTGGTCCAAGTATGCATTCTATGTTAAGTCTAATAAATGCGGTTCAGTATTAATTAACAAGTTAATAATTCAGTGAGATCAAGTGAGCTGAATGCCTAGCTAGAGGTCGCTTCAGTTCAAGTGGAATTAATGATATTAATCCACAGCTTACTCTTGACTGAACCCGTAGGGTCACACAAATATACGTAAACGGATCAAGTATTTAATGGCATTAAATACTCCATCTATGGATATTCGGAATCGACGGATCTTGGTTTTAGTGGGAGCTGAGATCGTCACAGGCAAGAAATGAATGCTCCGGAAACGATGATATTGCCGGAAACGGAAATATGGATCGTATCGGAAATATAAATATTATCCAAGTCGTAGATGTTGCCGGAAACGGAAACATGGTACGTATCGGAAAATATTATCGGAAATGGAAATATTGCCGGAATCGGAAATATTGCCGGAAACGGAAATATTGTCAGAGTCGGAAATATTGCCGGAATCGGAAAATAATTCCGGAAACGGAAATATTAAATATTTGTTCGAAACGGAAATTAATTCCGGAATCGGAAATATTAAATATTGTTCGTATCGGAAATGAATTCCGGAATCGGGAAATTAATCGGAAGCGTATCGTACGAATTAGCATCGGACGAGGCCTGCCAGACGAAGGCCCAGCACGAAGCCGGGCCATCGCCCAGCAAGCCAGCGCGCCACAACGCACCAGCCAAGGCTGCGCCAGGCCCACCGCAAGACAGGCCCAGCGCGCGCCAACGCTGCGGCAGCGTGTGGGCCTCGTGGCAATGGGCTGCGAGCTCGCGGGCTGCGCGCGCGCGCATGGCGCCCCTCGTGGGCTGCTGTGCGTGCGTGTGTGTGTTTGTGTGCTATACGAATCCTAAAGCTATCAGGTTTCGACATATGATTAATTTCCTAAACCTAAAAGGATGAATTAATTAAATAAGAATTCTATTAGGATTCTAGTTCAATTAATTCGTATCCTAATAGGATTACAATTCCCTTTCCATACCTCTATAAATAAAGGCCTAGGGTCATTATTTTGTATAGAGTATTCAAGTATTAAAAGTGATTTTTGAGAGCAAAAATTCAGTCATACAATTGCCTATATGTACCGAAAATTCTAAGTACCTTAAGGGCGATCCTAGTTGGTCAAGCTTAAGGCGGATCCGGACGTGCTGTGGACTATCTACGGAGGGACGACACTTGGAGTCCTAAAGACTTGTTCTTGTTCGGTTCGGGCGCAGCTAGGGAAGGCACGCAACAAAGTGTATGCATCTAAACTATGCTAAATGATTATGTGTAAATAATATGCTTTCCTGGCTTTATGGTTTTTCCGCATGATTTATGAATTGTCATATGTATCATAACCTAACAACAACATGTATGCATCAATTCTATGCTAAATGATTATGTGTAAATAATATGCTTTCCTGGCTATATGGTTTTTCCGCATGATTTATGAATTGTCATATGTATCATAACCTAACACCAAGACACCACCAAAGAGTAAAGAATGTACTTCAAAGATTTCACCTTCTACGAGAGTTCGTTGAAATAAAAGAAGTCGAGATCAGCAAGATTGGAACTGACGACAACATCTCAGATCCATTAACTAAACCTCTGCCGCAGACGAAGCACAACTCGCACACTGCAGCTGTGGGAATCAAGCATGTTGGAGAATGGTTTTGATGTCCTTATTTAATGTTTTAAAGTTTTAGAGTTTAATACTTTTTAAAACGTTATTGGTTAACCATTCATATAAATGAATAGAATTCATTTTTCCATTTAATTTGTGGTTTATTAAATGATGAGTCCCTTCAATTTGACGATATATTCAAGATAGACTGTCAGGACCAGTCCTGTGACTAAGAAATGTCTATCAAGTGAACTTGAATGTCAAAAGTTGAAAAAGGTCCCTGTTCGGAAGTTTTCTATAAAGGTGGATGCATAGAAAATGCTAAACGACTAGAATGCAAGATGACTAGTAGTTCTGTTTCTTGAACTATGTGGACATGTCAATGTCACAATCATTTGCATAGATACTTACTTTAAGAAGACTAGTATCGGACTAACCTATGAAACTTTACTGTAAGAGATGAAAATATGTCATAAGTAAATTTCATTAAAATTATTAGACACTAATCCTCAATACCTGAGTGATTTGAGATTACTTGCTTGAGAACTGGTTACTTTGACGTTATCAACCGTCGCACCGTAAAAGGAGGTTATAACGGCAACGCTCGGGTAATCACCTATCAAACGAAGTCTAATCTCAAGATCGCAAGATTGGGATTCTCCTCTCATAAATCAAGATGAGATGCTGAAAGTTGTACAAGGCCACTCGGAGAGCTAGAAACTATAAAATGCATGGTCGTGCTCAGATAAATCATAGGTTATGATTATCTGTTTATTTGATCAGTTGAACTCTGAAACCGAGAAATACCTCTGGACATAATAAGGATGACAACTCTTACCTTATGTTCATGAGCAAGCATCAAGCGACAAAGGAATTAGGCAATGCACACTTGTCCCTAAGGACAAGTGGGAGACTGAAGGAAATAATACCCTTGGTCCAAGTATGCATTCAATTCTAAGTCTAATAAATACGGTTCAGTAATAATTAATTATGCAAGTTAATAATTCGGTGAGATCAAGTGAACTGTATGCCTAGCTAGAGGCCGCTTCAGTTCAAGTGGAATTAATAATATTAATCCACAGCTTACTCTTGACTGAACCCGTAGGGTCACACAAATAGTACGTGAACGTATCAAGTATTTAAGTGAATTAAATACTCCATTTATTGATATATGGAATCGACGGATCTCGGTTCCAGTGGGAGCTGAAATCGTCAAAAGGCAAATTATGAATACTCCGGAAACGATGATATTGCCGGAAACGAAAATATGGATCGTATCGGAAATATAAATATTATCCAAGTCGTAGATGTTGCCGGAAACGGAAACATGGTACGTATCGGATAATATTGCCTATATGTGCCGAAAATTCTAAGTACCTTAAGGGCGATCCTAGTTGGTCAAGTTTAAGGCGGATCCGGACGTGCTGTGGACTATCTACGGAGGGACGACACTTGGAGTCCTAAAGACTTGTTCTTGTTCGGTTCGGGCGCAGCTAGGGAGGGCACGCAACAAAGAGTATGCATCTAAATTATGCTATATGATTATGTGTAAATAATATGCATTCCTGGGTTAATGGTTGTTTCCGCATGATTTATGTAATATCATATGTATCATAACCTAACAGTGGTATCACGAGCCCCTTATTATTTTCATAATCTAATTTGCATGAACATGGTTAAATATTACAAATTTGCAAGAATTAAAAGGGGTGATTAATTTTCGTAATTGTTAATTAATTGCAAATTGCGTTTATTTAATTATAGTACGCAGTTTTTCGGCAGTTTCTTCGTTACTCATCCAAATCGAGTGATTTTTGTGTCAATTCCGCATGTAAAAGGCATTCTAAAATTTTGACAAAAAAGAGTATTTTTCTGCCGAACCCAGAATTCTCAAATTCGAAGCCTAACTATGACTTTTCGAAGGTTTTAGTTTTTCGAATGCAAAATTTCGTAAATTTAAGATGTTAAATTAAATATTTGCGATTCTTGTTGATAAATCTTGAATTTTTGATTGACCTACTGTATATGTTTAACAAGTTTGAATGCCTAGCCTTGTTAATTATGCAATCTAATTTGTAATTATGATTAATTTGTTGAAAATTGGAATAATTTAGAATTAATTTGATTTTCATAATTAGTTATAATTTAATTAGATACCTATGATTAAAAACCACCATAAAAAATTGTAAATTTATGTTAAATTTTAAATTTTTATGACCTAGACTTGAATCCATTTAATCGGAAATCAATTAAATAATAAATTTTCGATTTTTCGCCCTAAAATTATGAAATTAATATTATTTATTAATTTGTCATTAATTTTTAATATAAATTTTAAATTTTTATGCGATTCGCTCATATAACTTGCACGCACAAAGCAATGGACGCTACGTGTAACCCTTAAGGGGTGTTGTATAGTGCGGGCATGCGACGACGAGCAAGGGAGCTCGTCGCCCATGCGGTACGAATGCAATGAGCAAGGCTATGGTGCACGAGCACAAGGCAGCAGCCCTGCCTTGTGTCGTGTGCTGTGTGCGACGAGCGAGTGGGCAAGGGCGAGAGCAAGGCAACGTGCGAGTGGGCGAGGGCGAGAGCAAGGCGACGTGCGACGAGCGCTGCGCCCAGCGATGGGCTGCGGCAGCATGCTTGTTGCGTCGAGCGCTAGCGCGCGCAGCGAGCACCAGCTCGCGTGATGCCTTGCGATGGTGAGCAGCAGCGATGCGACGCAGCGCATGGGCAGCGCGCACATGGCCAGCGATGGCTGTGTGCGTATGGCCCATGGGCGTACGTTGCGTGGGATTGTTGCGTTACGATTAGATCGTTTTGAAATTTTAATTTGAAATTTTCAGTTTACGTAATTTTAATTAATTTTAAAATTAATAATTTAAATTATTTTCTTGGATTTTAATTTTGAATATTGTAATTATAATAAATTTTATTTATTCTATTTATTTTACTAAAATTAAAATCATGAATTAATTTAAATACGACTGAAATTAAATTAAACTTTTTGGATTCAATTATAAATTTATACGAGCTTTAAATTTTAATTAAATTTGTATGTTTCCGGTTAGACTAGAAATACATTTTTATGTTTAAAATTAGTAAAGCATATGAATTTATTGGTTTAAGTGGGAGCCCTTTTCAGTCATAAACTCTTGATTAGGACTACAAATCCTTAAGATTAAAACAACTTGATTAGAATTAATAAGGACTGAATAATTTGTAGATTATTGGTGCCCTTGATTAATTGCTGCAAATGTTTACGTGATGCATAATGTGTTTTACTAACCAGCTATGTGGGCCATTCATGTTAATGAATGGGTGAATGGTATATATTGTATATGTACTGTTTTGCAGGTTATGAAGTGACTAGTATGGCCCAAATAGGATAGAAAATATGGTCTGCGTACCATTAATTTGAATGTAATTGGTCTAAAGTACCAAAGTTGTTTTTCAATTCAAATATGGTCTGCGTACCATCAAATAGTTGTAATTAGTTTTAATTATAGCTTATCCTATTTGAAGAAAATGGTGCCTCCCACGGAGATTTTCAAGACGGACTTTGAAGTTAAAGCTTCAAGATGAAGTCGGGCCATACTAGATCACATTTATCTTATGCATGTTTTAAGTTATTTATTGCTTTTAAATATGTCTTAAAATGCATGAGATCAAAAGCTTGATTATGTTGCATGATTAAGGATTTTAGTTCACTTAAAATCTAACCAACATAGTAAGAGCCTTAAGTTCCAAACTTAAAAATTGAGTTAAAAGGTGCCATGCCAAAATATACACTTGCTTGGATATCCTTTACATCAATCTAGTAATAGTTTTCGCTCAGCGAGGTGTTACTTATTGGTCCTAAAGGGGCAAGGTACACAAATAATTGTGAGTACATGTTAGTTTTGGTGAAACTCAACGATATAAGTAAGGAGTCCTTTTATGTCGTGGCAAAATCGATAGGTTTACCTAATAAGTTCTTAGACGTACCTATCAACCAAGAATAGTTTCTAGACTATTAGCAAAAGGCTTTTGCTTACCTAAAATGTTTTAGAATTGAGTCGACAAACTGTGCTTAATTCTTCAATGATTTTAGGATCTTGGAATCATTTTATTCACACCTGCCGGAACAATAAATTCGAATAAAATGCTAATAACTTGTTTAAATTGCATGATTGCTTTAATTTTCAAGTTATTATTCATGATAAATGTTTAGACTTTGCATGCTTCAATGAATGTTTTAATTATTGTTTATAATTAAATATCTTGCACTGCAGTAAACCCTTTTAGAAAGGTAACAGTAAATTTGCTTCGATTGGTAGTGAATCCAAGAACGATTCACGGAAATGAGAGAAAATGAGCAATTTAAAATGTACGTTTCTTTTAGCGACTTTTATGGTTGTTTTCGAATATCAAAATCGAATGGCAAACCAATTGGTGCTTGTGAATTCAAAATACACTGTAGTTTTGAGATCATAAAGCATTGAGTTTAAACGCTCAACTTTACCAATGGTTAACTGTTAGGTTATGATACATATGACAATTCATAAATCATGCGGAAAAAACCATAAACCCAGGAAAACATATTATTTACACATAATCATTTAGCATAGATTAGATGCATACTCTTTGTTGCGTGCCTTCCCTAGCTGCGCCCGAACCGAACAAGAACAAGTCTTTAGGACTCCAAGTGTCATCCCTCCGTAGATAGTCCACAGCACGTCCGGATCCGCCTTAAGATTGACCAACTAGAATCGCCCTTAAGGTACTAGAAAATTTCGGCAATTTGAGCAAGATGTGTGTTTGAATTTTCTCTCAAAAACTCACTTTGAATACTTTGAAACTTGTGTTATAAATTGTGAGCCCTAGCCTCATATTTATAGCGGTATGGAAAGGGAATCGAAATCCTATTCAGATACAAATTAATCAAACCTAGAATCCTACAAGAACTCTAATTTAATTAATTTATCAAATAGAATTAGGAATTTAATCATTAACCGAACTCTGCATGTTTTAGGAAACGTGCACGAACACAAACACTTGCACACACACGCACGACAGCCACGATGGGCCTCATGCGTGCGCGCGAGCAGCAGCCCACTCAGCGCCCGCGCGCGCTGCGCGCTGCGCGCGCTGTGCGCGCTGTGCGCTGCGCGTGCTGTGCGCGCTGCGCGCAGCCTGCTGGGCCTGGCCTTGTTGTTTGTGCGGCGCGCTTGGCTTGCTGGGCGATGGCCTGGCTTCGTGCTGGGCCTCGTCCGGCAGGCCTCGTCCGATGCTTATTCGTACGATGCGCTTCCGATTAAATTTTCCGATTCCGGAATTCATTTCCGATACGAACAATATTTAATATTTCCGATTCCGGAATTAATTTCCGTTTCGAACAAATATTTAATATTTCCGTTTCCGGAATTATTTTCCGATTCCGGTAATATTTCCGATTCTGACAATATTTCCGTTTCCGGCAATATTTCCGATTCTGGCAATATTTCCATTTCCGATAATATTTTCCTGTACGTACCATGTTTCCGTTTCCGGCAACATCTACGACTTGGATAATATTTATATTTCCGATACGATCCATATTTCCGTTTCCGGCAATATCATCGTTTCCGGAGTATTCATTTCTTGCCTGTGACGATCTTAGCTCCCACTGAAACCAAGATCCGTCGGTTCCGAATATTCATAGATAGAGTATCTAATGCCATTAGATACTTGATCCGTTTACGTACTATTTGTGTGACCCTACGGGTTCAGTCAAGAGTAAGCTGTGGATTAATATCATTAATTCCACTTGAACTGAAGCGGCCTCTAGCTAGGCATTCAGCTCACTTGATCTCACTGAATTATTAACTTGTCAATTAATACTGAACCGCATTTATTAGACTTAACATAGAATGCATACTTGGACCAAGGGCATTATTTCCTTCAGTCTCCCACTTGTCCTTAGGGACAAGTGTGCATTTCCTAATTCCTTTGTCGCTCGATGCTTGCTCTTGAACATAAGGTAAGAGTTGTCATCCTTATTATGTCCAGAGGCGTTCCTCGGTTTCAGAGTTCAACTGATCAAATAAACAGATAATCATAGCCTATGATTCATCCGAGCACGGCCATGCATTTCACAGTTTCTAGCTCTCCGAGTGGCCTTGTACAACTTTTAAGCATCTCATCCCGATTTATGGGAGGACAATCCCAATCTTGCGATCTTGAGATTAGACTTCGTTTGATAGGTGATTACCTGAGCGTTGCCTTTATAGCCTCCTTTTACGGTGCGACGGTTGGTCAACGTCAAAGCAACCAGTTCTCAAACAAGTAATCTCAAATCACTCAGGTATTGAGGATTTAGTGTCTAATAATTTAATGAAATTTACTTATGACAGACTTTCATCTCTTACAGTAAAGTTTCATAGGTCTTGTCCGATACTAGTCTTCCCAAAGTAAGTATCTACGCAAATGATTATGACATTGCCATGTCCACATAGTTCAAGAAACAGAACTACTAGTCATCTTGCATTCTAATCGTCTAACGTTTTCTATGCGTCCAATTTTATAGAAAACTCCGATTAGGGACCATTTTCAACCTTTGACATTCAAGTTCACTTGATAGACATTTCTTAGTCACAGGACTGGTCCTGACAGTCTATCTTGAATATATCGTCAAATTGAAGGGACTCATCATTTAATAAACCACAAATTAAATGGAAAAATGAATTCCTTTCATTTATTGTGAATGATTAACCAATAATGTTTTACAAAGATTTAAACTCTAAAACTTTAAAACATTAAACAGAGACATCAAAGCCATTCTCCAATATGCTTGATTCCCATAGCTGCAGTGTGCGAGTTGTGCTTCGCTTGCGGCAGAGGTTTAGTTAATGGATCTGATATGTTGTCATCAGTTCCAATTTTGCTTATCTCGACTTCTTTTCTTTCAACGAACTCTCGTAGAAGGTGAAATCTACGAAGTACATGCTTGACTCTCTGGTGGTGTCTAGGCTCTTTTGCCTGTGCAATAGCTCCGTTATTATCACAATACAGGGCTATTGGTCCTTTAATGGAGGGGACTACACCAAGTTCTCCTATGAACTTCCTTAGCCATATAGCTTCCTTTGCTGCTTCATGTGCAGCAATGTACTCCGCTTCAGTTGTAGAATCCGCAATGGTGCTTTGCTTAGCACTTTTCCAGCTTACTGCTCCTCCGTTGAGGCAGAAGACAAACCCAGACTGTGATCTGAAATCATCTTTGTCGGTTTGGAAACTTGCGTCCGTATAGCCTTTAACAATTAATTCATCATCTCCACCATAGACCAGGAAGTCATCTTTGTGCCTTTTCAGGTACTTCAGAATATTCTTGGCAGCAGTCCAATGCGCCTCTCCTGGGTCTGACTGGTATCTGCTCGTAGCACTGAGTGCGTACGCAACATCCGGGCGTGTACATATCATAGCATACATTATTGAACCAATCAATGATGCATATGGAATCCCATTCATTCGTCTACGCTCATCAAGTGTTTTTGGGCACTGAGTCTTGCTTAGAGTCATTCCATGAGACATGGGTAGGTAGCCTCGCTTGGAGTCCGCCATCTTGAACCTATCAAGCACCTTATTGATATAAGTGCTTTGACTAAGTCCAATCAACCTTTTAGATCTATCTCTGTAAATCTTGATGCCCAATATGTACTGTGCTTCTCCTAGATCCTTCATCGAAAAACATTTCCCAAGCCAAATCTTGACAGAGTTCAACATAGGAATGTCATTTCCGATAAGCAATATGTCGTCGACATATAATACTAGGAAAGCAATTTTGCTCCCACTGACCTTCTTGTATACACAAGATTCGTCCGCGTTCTTGATGAAACCAAAGTCACTGACTGCTTCATCAAAACGTATATTCCAGCTCCTGGATGCCTGCTTCAATCCGTAGATTGATTTCTTTAGCTTGCATACCTTTTTAGCATTCTTTGGATCCTCAAAACCTTCAGGCTGTGTCATAAACACAGTTTCTGTTAAAACGCCGTTTAAGAAAGCAGTTTTGACATCCATCTGCCATATTTCGTAATCGTAATATGCAGCGATTGCTAACATTATTCGAATAGACTTTAGCATTGCAACTGGTGAAAAGGTTTCATCGTAATCCACACCGTGGACTTGCCTGTAACCTTTTGCAACCAATCTAGCTTTGAAAACTTCAAGTTTCCCATCCTTGTCCTTTTTCAGTTTGAAAACCCATTTGCTTCCAATGGCTTGGTAGCCATCTGGCAAATCGACCAAATCCCATACTTGGTTTTCAGACATGGAGTCTAATTCAGATTGCATGGCTTCTTGCCATTGCTTGGAGCTAGGGCTCGTCATAGCTTGCTTGTAAGTCGCAGGTTCATCACTTTCAAGTAATAGAACGTCATAGCTCTCGTTCGTCAAAATACCCAAGTACCTTTCCGGTTGAGATCTATATCTTTGCGATCTACGCGGGGTAACATTTCTAGATTGACCATGATTCTCACCAGATTCTTCTAAAGATCTCTGAGTTTCATCTTGAATGTCATCTTGAGCATTCTCTAGAGTTTGTTGTTCGACTCGAATTTCTTCGAGGTCTACTTTTCTCCCACTTGTCATTTTGGAAATGTGATCCTTCTCCAAAAAGACACCATCTCGAGCAACAAACACTTTGTTCTCAGATGTATTGTAGAAGTAATACCCCTTTGTTTCCTTTGGATAGCCCACAAGGATACATTTGTCAGATTTTGGATGAAGTTTGTCTGAAATTAATCGTTTGACGTATACTTCACATCCCCAAATCTTAAGAAAAGACACATTTGGAGGCTTTCCAAACCATAATTCGTATGGAGTCTTTTCGACAGCTTTAGACGGAGCTCTATTTATAGTGAGTGCAGCTGTATTTAGTGCATGTCCCCAAAATTCTAATGGAAGTTCGGCCTGACCCATCATTGACCTGACCATGTCTAGCAAGGTTCTGTTCCTCCGTTCTGACACACCGTTCCATTGTGGTGTTCCAGGAGGAGTCAATTCTGATAGAATTCCACATTCTTTCAGATGGTCATCAAATTCATAGCTCAGATATTCACCGCCTCTATCAGACCGCAGTGCCTTAATCTTCTTGCCTAATTGATTCTCTACTTCACTCTGAAATTCCTTGAATTTGTCAAAGGATTCAGTCTTATGCTTCATTAGGTAGACATAACCATACCTACTGAAGTCATCAGTGAAAGTGATAAAGTAGCTGAAACCACCTCTAGCATTTGTACTCATTGGTCCACATACATCTGTATGGATTAAACCCAATAGTTCATTTGCTCTTTCTCCAACTTTAGAGAAAGGTTGCTTTGTCATTTTGCCAAGTAAACATGATTCGCATTTACCATAATCCTCTAAGTCAAATGGTTCTAGAATTCCTTCCTTTTGAAGTCTTTCTAAGCGTTTCAAGTTTATATGGCCTAATCGACAATGCCACAGATAGGTGAGATCTGAATCATTCTTTTTGGCCTTTTTGGTATTTATGTTATATACTTGTTTGTCGTGATCTAATAAATAAAGTCCATTGACTAATCTAGCAGATCCATAAAACATCTCTTTAAAATAAAACGAACAACTATTGTCTTTTATTATAAAGGAAAATCCCTTAGCATCTAAGCAAGAAACTGAAATGATGTTTTTAGTAAGACTTGGAACATGGAAACATTCTTCCAGTTCCAAAACTAGCCCGGAGGGCAACGACAAATAGTAAGTTCCTACAGCTAATGCAGCAATCCGTGCTCCATTTCCCACTCGTAGGTCGACTTCACCCTTGCTTAACTTTCTACTTCTTCTTAGTCCCTGTGGATTGGAACATAAGTGTGAGCCACAACCTGTATCTAATACCCAAGAAGTTGAATTAGCAAGTATACAGTCTATAACGAAAATACCTGAAGATGGAACGACTGTTCCGTTCTTCTGATCTTCCTTTAGCTTTGGACATTCTCTTTTGTAATGGCCTATTCCATCACAATAAAGACAGCTTGATGTGGACTTGTCCTGCTTTGATTTAGCATTGCCCTTGGACTTTCCACCTTTCTTGAATGGTCTCTTTCTAGCCTTGAGTAAATCTTTGGCTTCACAGTCCAGTACTATTTCAGCCTTTCTGACAAGGTGAATAAATTCTGCAACTGTTTCTTCTCTTGGTTCACTTAGGTATAGTTGCTTGAAGCGACCAAACCCACTGTGTAGTGAATTGAGCAAGACAGAGACTGCCATCCTTTCGCTTATTGGTGTTCCTAGTAGACTTAGGCGATCAAAATATGAACACATAAGATCCACATGGAACCTCAGTGGGACGCCTACCCTCTGTTTAGTGCGAAGGAGCTGAACATGTGTTTCTTGGACCTCCATCCTATAACACCTGTTGGGAGAACTAACCTTTAGACCAGACATTGATTCAATCAACTCATGGACGTTCAGGTCCCTGTCCTCCGTACTTCCACGACAGATATCCCTCAGATTCTTGATGAGCGTAAAAGGTTCATAGGCTACAAACCTTTTAGCCCAATCATCAGGGATATTGTTCAGCATGAGACTCATAACCTTTTTGAGATCCGCATCCCAGGCGTAAAATCTCTCAGGGGTCATGTCTCTGGCATAGTAGCTTGGCATGGGATGTGACAGTACATACTCAAGCCCATTGAGTTTGACTATTTCAACTAGCTTAGCTTCCCATTCAAGAAAATTTGTCAGGTTCAGCTTGACCATAAGCTCAGAACCCATGATGATGTTTTGATTGTTGTTTGCCATATTAATACTACAATTGAAAAGAATAAACAAATAAATAACCATTCACAGTTTCTCTTAATAAACTTAAATTCTAGCATACATGCATAATTCAATGTTTATTAAGCATTTTATTCAAATTATGTGTTCCGGCAGGTGTGAATAAAATGATTCCAAGATCCTAAAATCATTGAAGAACTAAGCACAGTTTGTCGACTTAATCCTAGAACATCTTAGGTAAGCAAAAGCCTTTTGCTAATAGTCTAGAAACTATTCTTGGTTGATAGGTACGTCTAAGAACTTATTAGGTAAACCTATCGAATTTGCCACGACATAAAAGGACTCCTTACTTATATCGTTGAGTTTCACCAAAACTAACATGTACTCACAATTATTTGTGTACCTTGCCCCTTTAGGACCAATAAGTAACACCTCGCTGAGCGAAAACTATTACTAGATTGATGTAAAGGATATCCAAGCAAGTGTATATTTTGGCATGGCACCTTTTAACTCAATTTTTAAGTTTGGGACTTAAGGCTCTTACTATGTTGGTTAGATTTTAAGTGAACTAAAATCCTTAATCATGCAACATAATCAAGCTTTTGATCTCATGCATTTTAAGACATATTTAAAACAATAAATAACTTAAAACATGCATAAGATATTTGTGATCTAGTATGGCCCGACTTCATCTTGAAGCTTTGACTTCAAAGTCCGTCTTGAAAATCTCCGTGGGAGGCACCATTTTCTTCAAATAGGATAAGCTATAACTAATTACAACTATTTGATGGTTCGCAGACCATATTTGAATTGAAAAACAACTTTGGTACTTTAGACCAATTACATTCAAATTAATGGTACGCAGACCATATTTTCTATCCTATTTGGGCCATACTAGTCACTTCATAACCTGCAAAACAGTACATATACAATATATACCATTCACCCATTCATTATCATGAATGGCCCACATAGCTGGTTAGTAAAACACATTATGCATCACGTAAACATTTGCAGCAATTAATCAAGGGCACCAATAATCTACCAATTATTCAGTCCTTATTAATTCTAATCAAGTTGTTTTAACCTTAAGGATTTGTAGACCTAATCAAGAGTTTATGACTAAAATACGCTCCCACTTAAACCAATAAATTCATATGCTTTACTAATTTTAAACATAAAAATGTATTTCTAGTCTAACCGGAAACATACAAATTTAATTAAAATTTAAAGCTCATATAAATTTATAATTGAATCCAAAAAGTTTAATTTAATTTCAGTCGTATTTAAATTAATTCATGATTTTAATTTTAGTAAAATAATTAGAATAAATAAAATTTATTATAATTACAATATTCAAAATTAAAATCCAAGAAAATAATTTAAATTATTAATTTTAAAATTAATTAAAATTACGTGAACTGGAATTTTCAAACTAAACATTCAAAACGATCTTTAATCGTAACGCAAACACCCTACGCGTTGCACGCCCATGGGTCGCACGCACACAGCCATTGCTGGCCATGTGCGCGCAGCCCATGCGCTCGTCGCATAGCTGCTGCATCCCCATCGCAAGCCTCCGCACGCATTGGTGCTCGCTGCGCGCGCCAGCGCTCATCGCACGCGAGCTATCGCTCGCAGTGCGCGCGCGCGACATCGCTCGCTGGGCGCGCGACATCGCTCGCTGGGCGCGCGAGCCATCGCTCGCTGGGCGCGCGAGCCATCGCTCGCTGGGCGCGCGACATCGCTCGCTGGGCGCGCGACATCGCTCGCTGTGCGCGCGAGCCATCGCTCGCTGGGGCGCGACATCGCTCGCTGGGCGGGCGACATCGCTCGCTGTGCGCGCGAGTAATGCTGGGCGCAGCGCTCGTGGCACGCGAGCTTGCGCTCGCTGCGCGCGAGGCTGCGCGCTCTTGTGCGAGGCAGCGCGCGTTGTGGCGCAGCTCGCTTGCTGCCCACACGCGACTGCCTTGGCTCGCTCTTCGCCCATGCCCATTCGTTCATTGCTCGTGGCACACGACACAAGGCAGGGCTGCTGCCTTGTGCTCGTGCACTACGCCCTTGCTCATTGCATTCGTGCCGCACGGGCGACGAGCTCCCTTGCTCGTCGTCGCATGCCCGCATTATACAACACCCCTTAAGGGTAACACGAAGCGTCCATTGCTTTGTGCGTGCAAGTTATATGAACGAATCGCATAAAAATTTAAAATTTATATTTAAAATTAATGACAAATTAATAAATAATATTAATTTCATAATTTTAGGGCGAAAAATCGAAAATTTATTATCCAATTGATTTCCGATTGATATGGATTCAAGTCTAGGTCATAAAAATTTAAAATTTATCGTAAATTTATAATTTTTATGGTGGTTTTTAATCATAGGTTTCTAATTAAATTACAATTAATTATGAAAATCAAATTAATTCTAAATTATTCTAATTTTCAACAAATTAATCATAATTACAAATTAGATTGCATAATTAACAAGACTAGGCATTCAAACTTGTTAAACATATGCAGTAGGTCAATCAAAAATTCAAGATTTATCAACAAGAATCGCAAATATTTAATTTAACATCTTAAATTTACGAAATTTTGCATTCGAAAAACTAAAACCTTCGAAAGGTCATAGTTAGGCTTCGAATTTGAGAATTCTGGGTTCGGCAGAAAAAGACTATTTTTGTCAAAATTTTAGAATGCCTTTTACATGCGGAATTGACACAAAAATCACTCAATTCGGATGAGTAACGAAGAAACTGCCGAAAAACTGCGTACGTATAATTAAATAAACGCAATTTGCAATTAATTAACAATTACGAAAATTAATCACCCCTTTTAATTCTTGCAAATTTGTAATATTTAACCATGTTCATGCAATTTAGATTATGAAAATAATAAGGGGCTCGTGATACCACTGTTAGGTTATGATACATATGACAATTCATAAATCATGCGGAAAAAACCATAAACCCAGGAAAACATATTATTTACACATAATCATTTAGCATAGATTAGATGCATACTCTTTGTTGCGTGCCTTCCCTAGCTGCGCCCGAACCGAACAAGAACAAGTCTTTAGGACTCCAAGTGTCGTCCCTCCGTAGATAGTCCACAGCACGTCCGGATCCGCCTTAAGATTGACCAACTAGAATCGCCCTTAAGGTACTAGAAAATTTCGGCAATTTGAGCAAGATGTGTGTTTGAATTTTCTCTCAAAAACTCACTTTGAATACTTTGAAACTTGTGTTATAAATTGTGAGCCCTAGCCTCATATTTATAGCGGTATGGAAAGGGAATCGAAATCCTATTCAGATACAAATTAATCAAACCTAGAATCCTACAAGAACTCTAATTTAATTAATTTATCAAATAGAATTAGGAATTTAATCATTAACCGAACTCTGCATGTTTTAGGAAACGTGCACGAACACAAACACTTGCACACACACGCACGACAGCCACGATGGGCCTCATGCGTGCGCGCGAGCAGCAGCCCACTCAGCGCCCGCGCGCGCTGCGCGCTGCGCGCGCTGTGCGCGCTGTGCGCTGCGCGTGCTGTGCGCGCTGTGCGCGCTGCGCGCTGCGCGTGCTGTGCGCGCTGTGCGCGCTGCGCGCTGCGCGCAGCCTGCTGGGCCTGGCCTTGTTGTTTGTGCGGCGCGCTTGGCTTGCTGGGCGATGGCCTAGCTTCGTGCTGGGCCTCGTCCGGCAGGCCTCGTCCGATGCTTATTCGTACGATGCGCTTCCGATTAAATTTTCCGATTCCGGAATTCATTTCCGATACGAACAATATTTAATATTTCCGATTCCGGAATTAATTTCCGTTTCGAACAAATATTTAATATTTCCGTTTCCGGAATTATTTTCCGATTCCGGTAATATTTCCGATTCTGACAATATTTCCGTTTCCGGCAATATTTCCGATTCTGGCAATATTTCCATTTCCGATAATATTTTCCTGTACGTACCATGTTTCCGTTTCCGGCAACATCTACGACTTGGATAATATTTATATTTCCGATACGATCCATATTTCCGTTTCCGGCAATATCATCGTTTCCGGAGTATTCATTTCTTGCCTGTGACGATCTTAGCTCCCACTGAAACCAAGATCCGTCGGTTCCGAATATTCATAGATAGAGTATCTAATGCCATTAGATACTTGATCCGTTTACGTACTATTTGTGTGACCCTACGGGTTCAGTCAAGAGTAAGCTGTGGATTAATATCATTAATTCCACTTGAACTGAAGCGGCCTCTAGCTAGGCATTCAGCTCACTTGATCTCACTGAATTATTAACTTGTCAATTAATACTGAACCGCATTTATTAGACTTAACATAGAATGCATACTTGGACCAAGGGCATTATTTCCTTCATTAACAACCTAAGATCTTTGTCCATTTAATTCTCGAATGAGTCTATTCCCTAGACATTCTAATAGATCGATGCTTAGAGAACTTTAGAAGCTTCTGGTAAGATCATCTAGTTGAAACTTAATATTCAACATAAATTAAATGGTAAGAACCTTGTTGGGGTGACATTGGACATGTCTAACAAAGTATAAAAGTCAACACTAAAGAATTCAATTCTTAAGACTATAAGAAAGGGTACAAGAAATAGGAAAACGAGGAACAAATGAAAGGAATTTACGATTCCGTTTCTACCTATAAGTTTATGTTTAAAGAGAAGTGACCTAGCAATCAAACTTCCTTGGTATCATATACCGCTTGAGGTTCTTACTTCGGTAACAACTCAAACAATGGAAGCTAGGATACACTAATGACCTACAAGTGGGAAATGAAGCATGGTAATGCTACATTAGTTGTAGGGTCATCTAGTTTGTTTTAAGTCCTTTCAAAGGCTGGAACTTAATGGCTATTTTGTTCCATAATCAACATACCTAAATTTCTGTTTTCAAACACAGAAAGACTCACATTCAAGAAAAACAAAAATAATGTTTGTTTGTTTATTTGAATGAAATGGTCAATTACAGGGTGAGTCAATATGCTTGATTAAAACAAACAACTCTTTAAAGAACTTTACTAGGTTCCAATCAACCCCTTGATTTGAGTTCCACTAATCTTTGGCATTGTTGCTTAGACCATATCAACAAGTTAACATTCAAAAGCTCTATTTTGATGGAATTTTGAAAGTTGATTGATTTCTAGATCATTTTAAGACAACTAGTCTTACTTGTTGAAAGTAACAAAAGATATGGACTATTGTTAGAACGCCTAGACAATAGAGTTCAAAGCTAAAGAAAGATTTTATGACTTTATTATTTCACATGGATTTGAGTGAATATAGGTTTATTTACTCAAATGTGATATAAGTTGAATCTGTTTGGCTAGTTCAAAGATTTAGAAGTATAAAATCCACTTGGCAAGAAATCATAAAGATCTAGGTTAGATCATGTTGATGATTACTTGAGACCAAATATGATCATCAATGGTTGTGTGTTGTAATTTCACAATCTAGGTCCATAAGATATGGCATATCTTAGTTGGAATAATCGAAGTCAATTAGTACTTGATTCGATTAATGATGAATCATAAGGACTTTTCCTATAATTTCTAAAACAAAATGCTCAACTACCACCAAACTAAACCAAATTCGTCAAAGCTATTGAAAAGTAATTTCAGAATAACTTTTCATAAAATATATCTAGAGAGTTGCAAAACTCAGTGGGAGCTTAGTGTTTGTCATTCGACAAACTAAGGCCCAAGTATAGATATATGTTTCATTATGATTTATTCAAATGAGACACAAGGGTATTGTTTCTACCACGAATTTTTGAGAACATAATGTTTGTTTGCTCGAAATAATGTCCTTATGGAGATTCGTTTCCAAAATGACAAGTGGGAGAAAATAGACCTCGAAAGTCTTCGAGGCGAACAACAAACATAAACGGACATTCCGGAGGCTTTTCGAAGTTCTTTAGAAAATCCGAACACGTATTCTTTAAGGACTTTAGAAGTGGCTTTAAAGAATAGACATCTCTTAGAAGACTTTACAAGTGCTTCAAGGAGAACAGAATATTCAAAGGACTTTTAAGTGGCTATTGATATTCTGTTGTTTGATGTTCTATACCCTTGTAGGCATAGAGTTCAAGTCACTGAAACTATGAGATTCTTCTATTAGATAGTGAAGAAACATGGAGTTCAGGTCACTGAAACTATGCAATTCTTCTATTAGATAGTGAAGAAACCTACAACTTGCAGTCAAACTATTATCATGTAGATTAATGAGTTTGTGACTTGTAGGAAAGCTATGACGAAACCCAGATTCCCTAAAATGGTTAGAGGCCATATATAGACTCAAATGTTTAAAATGGTTAGAGGCCATAAAACATAACCAATGTTTTGATGACAAAATTGAAATTTTGTTGATTTGCAAGAATAGTTTCACACCTATTGGTTGCAAGTTTGTTTTAAGGATAAAAACCATCAAACATGGAATTGTGTTCACACACAAAGCTAGATTAGTTGCTAAAGGTTACAAGCAAATTCATGGCATGGATTGTGTTGAAACCTCATGCATAATCGTAATGCTCAAGTCTATAACTCAAGCAATGATTGCATATTGGTACATATGACAATTGGATGACAAAACGTATTCCTCAATCAAATATTGGAAGAAAACTATGTACATGGCATGTCATAGGATTTGTGGATCCAAATAAATGCTTGAAAAGGAATGCTAACTTATGAAATCTAAGTACAGATTTAAGCAAGCAATTGGGAATTGGAACTGTATTTTAGTGAAGCTAATAAGCATTTTAGTTTCATAAAATATACATGATTCTTATAAATATATAAGAAGTTTAGTGGGAGTACGTAAAACTTATTTGGTCCTATGTGTATCACACATATCTCTCTATTGTGAAATAACATTCAAATGCTAATGACTTAGGTTTGAAATTATTCATCAATGATGGACCAAGGCGAAACTTAGTACATACTGGGTATTAAGATCTATTTACAAAGATCTTATGATATTGTTTAGTAATGGCATTTACTAAATCAAACACGAAAGACTCCATTGGAGATATTCGATCCATATGAATAAATCTAAGTAATGAATGTTTGAACTATGTATAAGCATTTACTAAGTTAAACATCAAAAAATCTAATGAGATTCTTCACCTATATTATATGTTCAGTATCTACTGTAACTGAATGAGCTAAAGTTAAATGAATAGAATTCAATTGGGAATTATTCTGCAAAAGAATTTATCATGTATATAATATAATATGAGGATCGCCAAAAACGTATCGTATGACTTTAGGCATGACGAACATATACCAATCTCTATTGATCTAAGTGAAGATCAACTAGATTGAGATCAAGAACACTTATGGTACTTGAAAAGGTACATAGGAATAGTTCTTGATTCAAGGAAATAAATGAAGGAAATAATGCCCTTGGTCCAAGTATGCATTCTATGTTAAGTCTAATGAATGCGGTTCAGTATTAATTGACAAGTTAATAATTCAGTGAGATCAAGTGAGCTGAATGCCTAGCTAGAGGCCGCTTCAGTTCAAGTGGAATTAATGATATTAATCCACAGCTTACTCTTGACTGAACCCGTAGGGTCACACAAATAGTACGTAAACGGATCAAGTATCTAATGGCATTAGATACTCTATCTATGAATATTCGGAACCGACGGATCTTGGTTTCAGTGGGAGCTAAGATCGTCACAGGCAAGAAATGAATACTCCGAAAACGATGATATTGCCGGAAACGGAAATATGGATCGTATCGGAAATATAAATATTATCCAAGTCGTAGATGTTGCCGGAAACGGAAACATGGTACGTATCGGAAAATATTATCGGAAATGGAAATATTGCCAGAATCGGAAATATTGCCGGAAACGGAAATATTGTCAGAATCGGAAATATTACCGGAATCGGAAAATAATTCCGGAAACGGAAATATTAAATATTTGTTCGAAACGGAAATTAATTACGGAATCGGAAATATTAAATATTGTTCGTATCGGAAATGAATTCCGGAATTGGAAAATTTAATCGGAAGCGCATCGTACGAATAAGCATCGGACGAGGCCTGCCAGACGAGGCCCAGCACGAAGCCATGCCATCGCCCAGCAAGCCAAGCGCGCCGCACAAACAGCAAGGCCAGGCCCAGCAGGCTGCGCACAGCGCGCAGCGCGCACAGCGCGCACAGCACGCACAGCGCGCGCAGCGCGCAGCGCACAGCGCGCACAGCAGAGTTCGTGCACGTTTCCTAAAACATGCAGAGTTCGGTTAATGATTAAATTCCTAATTCTAATTGATAAATTAATTAAATTAGAGTTCTTGTAGGATTCTAGGTTTGATTAATTTGTATCTGAATAGGATTTCGATTCCCTTTCCATACCGCTATAAATATGAGGCTAGGGCTCACAATTTATAACACAAGTTTCAAAGTATTCAAAGTGAGTTTTTGAGAGATAATTCAAACACACATCTTGCTCAAATTGCCGAAATTTTCTAGTACCTTAAGGGCGATTCTAGTTGGTCAATCTTAAGGCGGATCCGGACGTGCTGTGGACTATCTACGGAGGGACGACACTTGGAGTCCTAAAGACTTGTTCTTGTTCGGTTCGGGCGCAGCTAGGGAAGGCACGCAACAAAGAGTATGCATCTATTCTATGCTAAATGATTATGTGTAAATAATATGTTTTCCTGGGTTTATGGTTTTTCCGCATGATTTATGAATTGTCATATGTATCATAACCTAACAGTGGTATCACGAGCCCCTTATTATTTTCATAATCTAAATTGCATGAACATGGTTAAATATTACAAATTTGCAAGAATTAAAAGGGGTGATTAATTTTCGTAATTGTTAATTAATTGCAAATTGCGTTTATTTAATTATACGTACGCAGTTTTTCGGCAGTTTCTTCGTTACTCATCCGAATTGAGTGATTTTTGTGTCAATTCCGCATGTAAAAGGCATTCTAAAATTCGAAGCCTAACTATGACTTTTCGAAGGTTTTAGTTTTTCGAATGCAAAATTTCGTAAATTTAAGATGTTAAATTAAATATTTGCAATTCTTGTTGATAAATCTTGAATTTTTGATTGACCTACTACATATGTTTAACAAGTTTGAATGCCTAGTCTTGTTAATTATGCAATCTAATTTGTAATTATGATTAATTTGTTGAAAATTAGAATAATTTAGAATTAATTTGATTTTCATAATTAATTGTAATTTAATTAGAAACCTATGATTAAAAACCACCATAAAAATTATAAATTTACGATAAATTTTAAATTTTTATGACCTAGACTTGAATCCATGTCAATCGGAAATCAATTGGATAATAAATTTTCGATTTTTCGCCCTAAAATTATGAAATTAATATTATTTATTAATTTGTCATTAATTTTAAATATAAATTTTAAATTTTTATGCAATTCGTTCATAAAACTTGCACGCACGAAGCAATGGACGCTTCGTGTTACCCTTAAGGGGTGTTGTATAATGCGGGCATGCGACGACGAGCAAGGGAGCTCGTCGCCCGTGCGGCACGAATGCAATGAGCAAGGGCGTAGTGCACGAGCACAAGGCAGCAGCCCTGCCTTGTGTCGTGTGCCACGAGCAATGAACGAATGGGCATGGGCGAAGAGCGAGCCAAGGCAGTCGCGTGTGGGCAGCAAGCGAGCTGCGCCACAACGCGCGCTGCCTCGCACAAGAGCGCGCAGCCTCGCGCGCAGCGAGCGCAAGCTCGCGTGCCACGAGCGCTGCGCCCAGCATTACTCGCGGGCACAGCGAGCGATGTCGCCCGCCCAGCGAGCGATGTCGCGCCCCAGCGAGCGATGGCTCGCGCGCACAGCGAGCGATGTCGCGCGCCCAGCGAGCGATGTCGCGCGCCCAGCGAGCGATGGCTCGCGCGCCCAGCGAGCGATGTCGCGCGCCCAGCGAGCGATGTCGCGCGCGCGCACTGCGAGCGATAGCTCGCGTGCGATGAGCGCTGGCGCGCGCAGCGAGCACCAATGCGTGCGCAGGCTTGCGATAGGGAAGCAGCAGCTATGCGACGAGCGCATGGGCTGCGCGCACATGGCCAGCAATGGCTGTGTGCGTACGGCCCATGGGCGTGCAACGCGTAGGGTGTTTGCGTTACGATTAGATCGTTTTGAATGTTTAATTTGAAAATTTCAGTTCACGTAATTTTAATTAATTTTAAAATTAATAATTTGAATTATTTTCTTGGATTTTAATTTTGAATATTATAATTATAATAAATGTTATTTATTCTAATTATTTTACTAAAATTAAAATCATGAATTAATTTAAATACGACTGAAATTAAATTAAATTTTTGGATTCAATTATAAATTTATATGAGCTTTAAATTTTAATTAAATTTGTATGTTTCCGGTTAGACTAGAAATACATTTTTATGTTTAAAATTGGTAAAGCATATGAATTTATTGGTTTAAGTGGGAGCGCTTTTTAGTCATAAACTCTTGATTAGGTCTACAAATCCTTAAGGTTAAAACAACTTGATTAGAATTAATAAGGACTGAATAATTGGTAGATTATTGGTGCCCTTGATTAATTGCTGCAAATGTTTACGTGATGCATAATGTGTTTTACTAACCAGCTATGTGGGCCATTCATGATAATGAATGGGTGAATGGTATATATTGTATATGTACTGTTTTGCAGGTTATGAAGTGACTAGTATGGCCCAAATAGGATAGAAAATATGGTCTGCGTACCATTAATTTGAATGTAATTGGTCTAAAGTACCAAAGTTATTTTTCAATTCAAATATGGTCTGCGAACCATCAAATAGTTGTAATTAGTTATAGCTTATCCTATTTGAAGAAAATGGTGCCTCCCACGGAGATTTTCAAGACGGACTTTGAAGTCAAAGCTTCAAGATGAAGTCGGGCCATACTAGATCACAAATATCTTATGCATGTTTTAAGTTATTTATTGTTTTAAATATGTCTTAAAATGCATGAGATCAAAAGCTTGATTATGTTGCATGATTAAGGATTTTAGTTCACTTAAAATCTAACCAACATAGTAAGAGCCTTAAGTTCCAAACTTAAAAATTGAGTTAAAAGGTGCCATGCCAAAATATACACTTGCTTGGATATCCTTTACATCAATCTAGTAATAGTTTTCGCTCAGCGAGGTGTTACTTATTGGTCCTAAAGGGGCAAGGTACACAAATAATTGTGAGTACATGTTAGTTTTGGTGAAACTCAACGATATAAGTAAGGAGTCCTTTTATGTCGTGGCAAATTCGATAGGTTTACCTAATAAGTTCTTAGACGTACCTATCAACCAAGAATAGTTTCTAGACTATTAGCAAAAGGCTTTTGCTTACCTAAGATGTTCTAGGATTAAGCCGACAAACTGTGCTTAGTTCTTCAATGATTTTAGGATCTTGGAATCATTTTATTCACACCTGCCGGAACACATAACTTGAATAAAATGCTTAATAAACATTGAATTATGCATGTATGCTAGAATTTAAGTTTATTAAGAGAAACTGTGAATGGTTATTTATTTGTTTATTCTTTTCAATTGTAGTTTTTAATATGGCAAACAACAATTCATTCAACATTCGATCAATTCTCGAAAAAGAGAAGTTGAACGGGAAAAACTTCCTTGACTGGCAAAGGAACTTGCAAATAGTTCTTATGCAGGAAGAAAAGGAGTATGTCCTAGATGAGGCGATGCCCGAAGCTGCAGGCGACGGGGTCACTCAGGCAGCCCTCAATCGTTGGATTGATGCCAACAAGGATGTGAAATGTCTAATGCTCGCCACCATGAGTGCGGATCTGCAGAAAACGTTCATCAACTCAGATGCTTTCACAATCATCAGTGAGTTGAAGAACATGTTCCAAGATCTGGCTCGAGTCGAAAGATTCGAGACTCATAGGCAAATTCTTGAGACCAAGCTTAAGAAAGGCGAGCCCGTAAGTCCACATGTTCTCAAAATGATTGGACTCATTGAGAATATGAGTCGGCTGGATCAGCAATTTTCTCAGGAAATGGCTATAGACACCATCCTCCATTCTCTTCATAGCGGGTATGATCAGTTCAAACTGAACTACAGTATGAATAGTCTGGACAAAACGCTCACTGAGCTTCACGGTATGCTGAAGACCGCTGAAAAGACGCTCAAAAGTGATAAGCAGGATGTGCTTATGGTGCGTGGGGGCAAGTTCAAGAAATCTGGAAAGAAGAGGAATGCTAAGAAAGGTGGCAACAAGGCCAGCCCAACTAAGCAAACTGGCGCCAAATCTGCAAAGAGGAAGGTCAGTCAACCCACTTCTGAATCCGAATGCTTCTACTGCAAGAAGAAGGGGCATTGGAAGAGAGATTGCTTGAAGCTAAAGGAAGATCAGAAGAACGGAACAGTCGTTCCATCTTCAGGTATTTTCGTTATAGACTGTATACTTGCTAATTCAACTTCTTGGGTATTAGATACAGGTTGTGGCTCACACTTATGTTCCAATCCACAGGGACTAAGAAGAAGTAGAAAGTTAAGCAAGGGTGAAGTCGACCTACGAGTGGGAAATGGAGCACGGTTTGCTGCATTAGCTGTAGGAACTTACTATTTGTCGTTGCCCTCCGGGCTAGTTTTGGAACTGGAAGAATGTTTCCATGTTCCAAGTCTTACTAAAAACATCATTTCAGTTTCTTGCTTAGATGCTAAGGGATTTTCCTTTATAATAAAAGACAATAGTTGTTCGTTTTATTTTAAAGAGATGTTTTATGGATCTGCTAGATTAGTCAATGGACTTTATTTATTAGATCACGACAAACAAGTATATAACATAAATACCAAAAAGGCCAAAAAGGATGATTCAGATCTCACCTATCTGTGGCATTGTCGATTAGGCCATATAAACTTGAAACGCTTAGAAAGACTTCAAAGGGAAGGAATTCTAGAACCATTTAACTTAGAGGATTATGGTAAATGCGAATCATGTTTACTTGGCAAAATGACAAAGCAACCTTTCTCTAAAGTTGGAGAAAGAGCAAATGAACTATTGGGTTTAATCCATACAGATGTATGTGGACCAATGAGTACAAATGCTAGAGGTGGTTTCAGCTACTTTATCACTTTCACTGATGACTTCAGTAGGTATGGTTATGTCTACCTAATGAAGCATAAGTCTGAATCCTTTGACAAATTCAAGGAATTTCAGAGTGAAGTAGAGAATCAATTAGGCAAGAAGATCAAGGCACTGCGGTCTGATAGAGGCGGTGAATATCTGAGCTATGAATTTGATGACCATCTGAAAGAATGTGGAATTCTATCAGAATTGACTCCTCCTGGAACACCACAATGGAACGGTGTGTCAGAACGGAGGAACAGAACCTTGCTAGACATGGTCAGGTCAATGATGGGTCAGGCCGAACTTCCATTAGAATTTTGGGGACATGCACTAAATACAGCTGCACTCACTATAAATAGAGCTCCGTCTAAAGCTGTCGAAAAGACTCCATACGAATTATGGTTTGGAAAGCCTTCAAATGTGTCTTTTCTTAAGATTTGGGGATGTGAAGTATACGTCAAACGATTAATTTCAGACAAACTTCATCCAAAATCTGACAAATGTATCCTTGTGGGCTATCCAAAGGAAACAAAGGGGTATTACTTCTACAATACATCTGAGAACAAAGTGTTTGTTGCTCGAGATGGTGTCTTTTTGGAGAAGGATCACATTTCCAAAATGACAAGTGGGAGAAAAGTAGACCTCGAAGAAATTCGAGTCGAACAACAAACTCTAGAGAATGCTCAAGATGACATTCAAGATGAAACTCAGAGATCTTTAGAAGAATCCGGTGAGAATCATGGTCAATCTAGAAATGTTACCCCGCGTAGATCGCAAAGATATAGATCTCAACCGGAAAGGTACTTGGGTATTTTGACGAACGAGAGCTATGACGTTCTATTACTTGAAAGTGATGAACCTGCGACTTACAAGCAAGCTATGACGAGCCCTAGCTCCAAGCAATGGCAAGAAGCCATGCAATCTGAATTAGACTCCATGTCTGAAAACCAAGTATGGGATTTGGTCAATTTGCCAGATGGATACCAAGCCATTGGAAGCAAATGGGTTTTCAAACTGAAAAAGGACAAGGATGGGAAACTTGAAGTTTTCAAAGCTAGATTGGTTGCAAAAGGTTACAGGCAAGTCCACGGTGTGGATTACGATGAAACCTTTTCACCAGTTGCAATGCTAAAGTCTATTCGAATAATGTTAGCAATCGCTGCATATTACGATTACGAAATATGGCAGATGGATGTCAAAACTGCTTTCTTAAACGGCGTTTTAACAGAAACTGTGTTTATGACACAGCCTGAAGGTTTTGAGGATCCAAAGAATGCTAAAAAGGTATGCAAGCTAAAGAAATCAATCTACGGATTGAAGCAGGCATCCAGGAGCTGGAATATACGTTTTGATGAAGCAGTCAGTGACTTTGGTTTCATCAAGAACGCGGACGAATCTTGTGTATACAAGAAGGTCAGTGGGAGCAAAATTGCTTTCCTAGTATTATATGTCGACGACATATTGCTTATCGGAAATGACATTCCTATGTTGAACTCTGTCAAGATTTGGCTTGGGAAATGTTTTTCGATGAAGGATCTAGGAGAAGCACAGTACATATTGGGCATCAAGATTTACAGAGATAGATCTAAAAAGATGATTGGACTTAGTCAAAGAACTTATATCAATAAGGTGCTTGATAGGTTCAAGATGGCGGACTCCAAGCGAGGCTACCTACCCATGTCTCATGGAATGACTCTAAGCAAGACTCAGTGCCCAAAAACACTTGATGAGCGTAGACGAATGAATGGGATTCCATATGCATCATTGATTGGTTCAATAATGTATGCTATGATATGTACACGCCCGGATGTTGCGTACGCACTCAGTGCTACGAGCAGATACCAGTCAGACCCAGGAGAGGCGCATTGGACTGCTGCCAAGAATATTCTGAAGTACCTGAAAAGGCACAAAGATGACTTCCTGGTCTATGGTGGAGATGATGAATTAATTGTTAAAGGCTATACGGACGCAAGTTTCCAAACCGACAAAGATGATTTCAGATCACAGTCTGGGTTTGTCTTCTGCCTCAACGGAGGAGCAGTAAGCTGGAAAAGTGCTAAGCAAAGCACCATTGCGGATTCTACAACTGAAGCGGAGTACATTGCTGCACATGAAGCAGCAAAGGAAGCTATATGGCTAAAGAAGTTCATAGGAGAACTTGGTGTAGTCCCCTCCATTAAAGGACCAATAGCCCTGTATTGTGATAATAACGGAGCTATTGCACAGGCAAAAGAGCCTAGACACCACCAGAGAGTCAAGCATGTACTTTGTAGATTTCACCTTCTACGAGAGTTCGTTGAAAGAAAAGAAGTCGAGATAAGCAAAATTGGAACTGATGACAACATATCAGATCCATTAACTAAACCTCTGCCGCAAGCGAAGCACAACTCGCACACTGCAGCTATGGGAATCAAGCATATTGGAGAATGGCTTTGATGTCTCTGTTTAATGTTTTAAAGTTTTAGAGTTTAAATCTTTGTAAAACATTATTGGTTAATCATTCACAATAAATGAAAAGAATTCATTTTTCCATTTAATTTGTGGTTTATTAAATGATGAGTCCCTTCAACTTGACGATATATTCAAGATAGACTGTCAGGACCAGTCCTGTGACTAAGAAATGTCTATCAAGTGAACTTGAATGTCAAAGGTTGAAAATGGTCCCTAATCGGAGTTTTCTATAAAATTGGACGCATAGAAAACGTTAGACGATTAGAATGCAAGATGACTAGTAGTTCTGTTTCTTGAACTATGTGGACATGGCGATGTCATAATCATTTGCATAGATACTTACTTTGGGAAGACTAGTATCGGACAAGACCTATGAAACTTTACTGTAAGAGATGAAAGTCTGTCATAAGTAAATTTCATTAAATTATTAGACACTAAATCCTCAATACCTGAGTGATTTGAGATTACTTGTTTGAGAACTGGTTGCTTTGACGTTGACCAACCGTCGCACCGTAAAAGGAGGCTATAAAGGCAACGCTCAGGTAATCACCTATCAAACGAAGTCTAATCTCAAGATCGCAAGATTGGGATTGTCCTCCCATAAATCGGGATGAGATGCTTAAAAGTTGTACAAGGCCACTCGGAGAGCTAGAAACTGTGAAATGCATGGCCGTGCTCGGATGAATCATAGGCTATGATTATCTGTTTATTTGATCAGTTGAACTCTGAAACCGAGGAACACCTCTGGACATAATAAGGATGACAACTCTTACCTTATGTTCAAGAGCAAGCATCGAGCGACAAAGGAATTAGGAAATGCACACTTGTCCCTAAGGACAAGTGGGAGACTGAAGGAAATAATGCCCTTGGTCCAAGTATGCATTCTATGTTAAGTCTAATGAATGCGGTTTAGTATTAATTGACAAGTTAATAATTCAGTGAGATCAAGTGAGCTGAATGCCTAGCTAGAGGCCGCTTCAGTTCAAGTGGAATTAATGATATTAATCCACAGCTTACTCTTGACTGAACCCGTAGGGTCACACAAATAGTACGTAAACGGATCAAGTATCTAATGGCATTAGATACTCTATCTATGAATATTCGGAACCGACGGATCTTGGTTTCAGTGGGAGCTAAGATCGTCACAGGCAAGAAATGAATACTCCGAAAACGATGATATTGCCGGAAACGGAAATATGGATCGTATCGGAAATATAAATATTATCCAAGTCGTAGATGTTGCCGGAAACGGAAACATGGTACGTATCGGAAAATATTATCGGAAATGGAAATATTGCCAGAATCGGAAATATTGCCGGAAACGGAAATATTGTCAGAATCGGAAATATTACCGGAATCGGAAAATAATTCCGGAAACGGAAATATTAAATATTTGTTCGAAACGGAAATTAATTCCGGAATCGGAAATATTAAATATTGTTCGTATCGGAAATGAATTCCGGAATCGGAAAATTTAATCGGAAGCGCATCGTACGAATAAGCATCGGACGAGGCCTGTCGGACGAGGCCCAGCACGAAGCCAGGCCATCGCCCAGCAAGCCAAGCGCGCCGCACAAACAGCAAGGCCAGGCCCAGCAGGCTGCGCACAGCGCGCAGCGCGCAGCGCGCAGCGCGCGCGGGCGCTGAGTGGGCTGCTGCTCGCGCGCACGCATGAGGCCCATCGTGGCTGTCGTGCGTGTGTGTGCAAGTGTTTGTGTTCGTGCACGTTTCCTAAAACATGCAGAGTTCGGTTAATGATTAAATTCCTAATTCTAATTGATAAATTAATTAAATTAGAGTTCTTGTAGGATTCTAGGTTTGATTAATTTGTATCTGAATAGGATTTCGATTCCCTTTCCATACCGCTATAAATATGAGGCTAGGGCTCACAATTTATAACACAAGTTTCAAAGTATTCAAAGTGAGTTTTTGAGAGAAAATTCAAACACACATCTTGCTCAAATTGCCGAAATTTTCTAGTACCTTAAGGGCGATTCTAGTTGGTCAATCTTAAGGCGGATCCGGACGTGCTGTGGACTATCTACGGAGGGACGACACTTGGAGTCCTAAAGACTTGTTCTTGTTCGGTTCGGGCGCAGCTAGGGAAGGCACGCAACAAAGAGTATGCATCTATTCTATGCTAAATGATTATGTGTAAATAATATGTTTTCCTGGGTTTATGGTTTTTCCGCATGATTTATGAATTGTCATATGTATCATAACCTAACAATAAAGATATGCTAAATATTGATGCTACACGCATAAACACTGGCAAAGGATCAAGCAAGACCCTTTGGAGTTAACCATTGACAAGGACGAGCTAAAGAGCATCGTGTTTTGAAATGGCAACATGGATTGAAGACCATGAGTTGTTGCGTGGGAAATTAAAATAATAATTTCTATGTTCTAAGATATAGTTGGAGAGTCTTCCACATATCTGTGAACTGCTTGGATAAGTAGATCCAAACAAAGCATCACTAGCAACCTATACAGTTGAAGTAAAAGTAATTATTGCCTAAGAAGCAATAAAATAGAGTTGTTTATATGAGTTCTTCATTGAACTTGGGAAGATCACATGTCTGTTGACTTAATAGTTCTTCATTGCAAAATGCGTAGAACCACTAATGTAGCAAGAAAGACTAGATCACAAAATAAACATACTCAAAAGTTCTTATCATCATATCTCGAAGAACATTCGATGAAAAGGATTTTAAGATTGGCAAAACGTGATAACTAAACCTATGCAACAAGTGAGAAGCAACACTCACGTTGTAGCACTGGAAATCAAGCATAGCTTTGAATTCCATGAACTGTTTTAAAGATGGGTTTGAGGCCCATGGTTGTAAAACAATGGGGTTGAACATTTATCATATATGAAATGTATTTTCATATTCCATTTAACTTGGTTTAGTATTAAATGATGAGTCCCTTCAATTTGACGATATATTCAAGATAGACTGTCAGGACCAGTCCTGTGACTAAGAAATGTCTATCAAGTGAACTTGAATGTCAAAGGTTGAAAATGGTCCCTAGTCGGAGTTTTCTATAAAATTGGACGCATAGAAAACGTTAGACGATTAGAATGCAAGATGACTAGTAGTTCTGTTTCTTGAACTATGTGGACATGGCAATGTCATAATCATTTGCATAGATACTTACTTTGGGAAGACTAGTATCGGACAAGACCTATGAAACTTTACTGTAAGAGATGAAAATCTGTCATAAGTAAATTTCATTAAAATTATTAGACACTAAATCCTCAATACCTGAGTGATTTGAGATTACTTGTTTGAGAACTGGTTGCTTTGACGTTGACCAACCGTCGCACCGTAAAAGAAGGCTATAAAGGCAACGCTCAGGTAATCACCTATCAAACGAAGTCTAATCTCAAGATCGCAAGATTGGGATTGCCCTCCCATAAGTTGGGATGAGATGCTTAAAAGTTGTACAAGGCTACTCGGAGAGCTAGAAACTGTGAAATGCATGGCCGTGCTCGGATGAATCATAGGCTATGATTATCTGTTTATTTGATCAGTTGAACTTTGAAACCGAGGAACACCTCCGGACATAATAAGGATGACAACTCTTACCTTATGTTCAAGAGCAAGCATCGAGCGACAAAGGAATTAGGAAATGCACACTTGTCCTTAAGGACAAGTGGGAGACTGAAGGAAATAATGCCCTTGGTCCAAGTATGCATTCTATGTTAAGTCTAATAAATGCGGTTCAGTATTAATTAACAAGTTAATAATTCAGTGAGATCAAGTGAGCTGAATGCCTAGCTAGAGGCCGCTTCAGTTCAAGTGGAATTAATGATATTAATCCACATCTTACTCTTGACTGAACCCGTAGGGTCACACAAATAGTACGTAAATGGATCAAGTATTTAATGGCATTAAATACTCCATCTATGGATATTCGGAATCGACGGATCTTGGTTTCAGTGGGAGCTGAGATCGTCACAGGCAAGAAATGAATGCTCTGGAAACGATTATATTGCCGGAAACGGAAATATGGATCGTATCGGAAATATAAATATTATCCAAGTCGTAGATGTTGCCGGAAACGGAAACATGGTACGTATCGGAAAATATTATCGGAAATGGAAATATTGCCGGATTCGGAAATATTGCCGGAAACGGAAATATTGTCAGAGTCGGAAATATTGCCGGAATCGGAAAATAATTCCGGAAACGGAAATATTAAATATTTGTTCGAAACGGAAATTAATTCCGGAATCGGAAATATTAAATATTGTTCGTATCGGAAATGAATTCCGGAATCGGGAAATTAATCGGAAGCGTATCGTACGAATTAGCATCGGACGAGGCCTGCCAGACGAAGGCCCAGCACGAAGCCGGGCCATCGCCCAGCAAGCCAGCGCGCCACAACGCACCAGCCAAGGCTGCGCCAGGCCCACCGCAAGGCAGGCCCAGCGCGCGCCAACGCTGCGGCAGCGTGTGGGCCTCGTGGCAATGGGCTGCGAGCTCGCGGGCTGCGCGCGCGCGCATGGCGCCCCTCGTGGGCTGCTGTGCGTGCGTGTGTGTGTTTGTGTGCTATACGAATCCTAAAGCTATCAGGTTTCGACATATGATTAATTTCCTAAACCTAAAAGGATGAATTAATTAAATAAGAATTCTATTAGGATTCTAGTTTAATTAATTCGTATCCTAATAGGATTACAATTCCCTTTCCATACCTCTATAAATAAAGGCCTAGGGTCATTATTTTGTATAGAGTATTCAAGTATTAAAAGTGATTTTTGAGAGCAAAAATTCAGTCATACAATTGCCTATATGTGCCGAAAATTCTAAGTACCTTAAGGGCGATCCTAGTTGGTCAAGCTTAAGGCGGATCCGGACGTGTTGTGGACTATCTACGGAGGGACGACACTTGGAGTCCTAAAGACTTGTTCTTGTTCGGTTCGGGCGCAGCTAGGGAAGGCACGCAACAAAGTGTATGCATCTAAACTATGCTAAATGATTATGTGTAAATAATATGCTTTCCTGGCTTTATGGTTTTTCCGCATGATTTATGAATTGTCATATGTATCATAACCTAACAACAACATGTATGCATCTATTCTATGCTAAATGATTATGTGTAAATAATATTCTTTCCTGGCTATATGGTTTTTCCGCATGATTTATGAATTGTCATATGTATCATAACCTAACACCAAGACACCACCAAAGAGTAAAGAATGTACTTCAAAGATTTCACCTTCTACGAGAGTTCGTTGAAATAAAAGAAGTCGAGATCAGCAAGATTGGAACTGACGACAACATCTCAGATCCATTAACTAAACCTCTGCCGCAGACGAAGCACAACTCGCACACTGCAGCTATGGGAATCAAGCATGTTGGAGAATGGTTTTGATGTCCTTATTTAATGTTTTAAAGTTTTAGAGTTTAATACTTTTTAAAACGTTATTGGTTAACCATTCATATAAATGAATAGAATTCATTTTTCCATTTAATTTGTGGTTTATTAAATGATGAGTCGCTTCAATTTGACGATATATTCAAGATAGACTGTCAGGACCAGTCCTGTGACTAAGAAATGTCTATCAAGTGAACTTGAATGTCAAAAGTTGAAAAAGGTCCCTGTTCGGAAGTTTTCTATAAAGGTGGATGCATAGAAAATGCTAAACGACTAGAATGCAAGATGACTAGTAGTTCTGTTTCTTGAACTATGTGGACATGTCAATGTCACAATCATTTGCATAGATACTTACTTTAAGAAGACTAGTATCGGACTAACCTATGAAACTTTACTGTAAGAGATGAAAATATGTCATAAGTAAATTTCATTAAAATTATTAGACACTAATCCTCAATACCTGAGTGATTTGAGATTACTTGCTTGAGAACTGGTTACTTTGACATTATCAACCGTCGCACCGTAAAAGGAGGCTATAACGGCAACGCTCGGGTAATCACCTATCAAACGAAGTCTAATCTCAAGATCGCAAGATTGGGATTCTCCTCTCATAAATCAAGATGAGATGCTGAAAGTTGTACAAGGCCACTCGGAGAGCTAGAAACTATAAAATGCATGGTCGTGCTCAGATAAATCATAGGTTATGATTATCTGTTTATTTGATCAGTTGAACTCTGAAACCGAGAAATACCTCTGGACATAATAAGGATGACAACTCTTACCTTATGTTCATGAGCAAGCATCAAGCGACAAAGGAATTAGGCAATGCACACTTGTCCCTAAGGACAAGTGGGAGACTGAAGGAAATAATGCCCTTGGTCCAAGTATGCATTCAATTCTAAGTCTAATAAATACGGTTCAGTAATAATTAATTATGCAAGTTAATAATTCGGTGAGATCAAGTGAACTGTATGCCTAGCTAGAGGCCGCTTCAGTTCAAGTGGAATTAATAATATTAATCCACAGCTTACTCTTGACTGAACCCGTAGGGTCACACAAATAGTACGTGAACGTATCAAGTATTTAAGTGAATTAAATACTCCATTTATTGATATATGGAATCGACGGATCTCGGTTCCAGTGGGAGCTGAAATCGTCAAAAGGCAAATTATGAATACTCCGGAAACGATGATATTGCCGGAAACGGAAATATGGATCGTATCGGAAATATAAATATTATCCAAGTCGTAGATGTTGCCGGAAACGGAAACATGGTACGTATCGGATAATATTATCGGAAATGGAAATATTGCCGGAATCGGAAATATTACCGGAAACGGAAATATTGCCGGAATCGGAAATATTACCGGAAACGGAAATATTGCCGGAATCGGAAATATTGCCGGAATCGGAAAGATTATCGGAATCGGAAATATTAAATATTTGTTCGAAACGGAAATTAATTCCGGAATCGGAAATATTAAATATTGTTCGAATCGGAAATGAATTCCGGAATCAGAAAATGAATCGAAAGCGCGATGTACGAAATAAACATCGGACGAGCTTGCTAAACGAAAATCCCAGCACGAAGCTAGGCCCGCGCCTAGCGAAGCCCGCGCAAAGAGAGCAACACAAAGCAAACAGCCTGCCCCACCAAGGCAGGCCCAACCAAGCGCAAGGCGAGGCCAGGCTCAGCCAAGGCGAGGCCAGGCTCAGCCAAGGCGAGGCAGCAGGCTGGTCGCGCCCACGCATGGGCCGCGCCAGCGCTGCTGGGCCGCACGCGCGGACAACGCCCTTATGGTATGTTCGTGTGGTTGTGTTCGTGCAAGCTTTAATCCTTGGTTGCTTAGGATTTGTCCGGTTAGATTATTTTCCTAAATCCACTAGAGTTAGTCGTTTAACTAAACACTAAAAACAAAGGTTTAATTTAAGTCTAATTCTAATTGAATTAGATAAATTGAATCCTAGTAGATTTCTAGTTCCGATAATCCCACCCTATAAATAGGTGATGAATAATCACAATTTAGAATATCATATTCTCAAGTATTCATATAGTTAATTGAATCTAAGGCGGATCCGAACGTGCTGTGGACTATCTACGGAGGGACGACACTTGGAGTCTTAAACTTGTTCTTGTTCGGTTCGGGAGCAGCTAGGGAAGGCACGCGTCACATGCATGTATCCTAGATTATGCTAATTGACTATGTGGCAATTAATTTGGATTCCTGGCTTTATGGTTTTCCGCATGAAATATATGTTTTATATTTGTCATAACCTAACAATTTTACCAAATGCATAAATTAAAATATAAAATAATTAATTAAAATCTATAAATGCATGAATATTACATACCTTATATTTTCAAATCTGCAAAATAAATCAATGCAACAATCTTTAAAAAGAACATTTGTTTTATGCATGAAATAATTAATTAAAATCCATAAGAAATCATTACACCTTATATTTTATTTAATTGTTTCATTACTATTTTTTATGGTTATGCATAAAAATCACGAATTATTATTATAAAATTGTTTAATTTCTGTTATTATTTTCTTGCAAGGAATCGTGAGAAAAATGATACTTACTTGTGTGGGAGTGACTTCACAAAGAACGGTGATGGAGGTTTTGGTGATGGAGTTTTTTTCTTCTTGTTTCTGGAGTTTTTGTTTTACATAAAGTTTTCTGGAGTTTTTGATTTCGCAATTGAAATAATTTGTAATAATTTCATTTTTTGTATTAATTGTGTTTTTTTATTCTGTGTTTGTATTATATTCCCCTAATTTTCAGTATTTCCTTTCCTGATTTAATTTTTTCATTCAAAATTAATTTCTATCAAATTAATTTCCTCTATTTTCTTGTAACAATGAAGCTTTTAGGTTATTATGACAGTCAATTCAGCTGCACAATTGTGGTTTTGGGCCCACTAAGATTGTTTTGACCTTTAGGAATGAAACTGAGCTTGTAAATGAAAATAACTGTAGAACGGGTAGGGTATTTTTGTCTTTTTGTTGGGGGACACGAAAAGTGTTGTTACCAAATTGCCCTCAGCGGCTGGCTTAAATAATAGAGATTCCAGTTAACATACGTACTCACCATGTATTATTATTAACATTAAACTAACATTAGAAGTCCATTCATTAATATTATTTAAATTTGTTATCAAATTAAAAAGTTATAATAACACCGAAATAAAATCAAATTATAAAGGAAAATATAATATTGATTCATCTTTCCTCCAATAATCGATTATGTAGTTACATTTATGGTAATTGAATTATATTTTTATTTCATTTCTATCTTAGTTTCCTAAAAAAAAGTAATGTATTAAAAGAAGTAAAAGAATAAAAAAAAAATTGGCGGAAAAAAATTGCACCAGGAAGTAACACGTGTCATTTCTGGTGTTTATTTTAGTAAATGTAATACTGTACTCCCTCTGTTCTCGAATATTAGTCCCATTTGGAATCTTGACACTCTTCACAATTGAAGAGTATCTTCTAATTTCTTTCCAATACGTACTTCAAAACATATTCATGTGAGATCTTATTTTGTTCGTCTTAATGTGTAATATAACAATATCAAATTTTATATTTTTTTGGCATACATATTTGGAGATATTTACGTTTAAGTATTGAGTTGAAACGAGTTGAAAAGTCAAAACATGACTAATAGTTAAGAACAGGGGAGTAATTAATTTGAAATACGACAATGATTAATAATGTACACATGTGAAAGAGAAGATCAAAGAAGAGGATAGGGTGAGTAGAGGGGGCTAACGAGAAAAAGAAATGATGATTTTGATAAAGAAAGTGAAAGCAAAAGGATTTTGCGTGTACTCGTTATGCAATAAAGTTAATGTATATAGCAATAACTTTTTAATATGTTTTTGGTAACTTTTAACATATTATGGTTCAGACCCAGTCTTGATAGGATACTCAGGAGTAAGATTGAACAATGCCTCTTGGGCAGCTAGGAGGATGGTCAAAAGTATTGCTAAGCTGGAAGGAGGATTCCGACGCACAATTGGTAACGGGGAAACAATTGAAGTTAAGGGAGAAGTATGGACATCAATGGGGCCTATCCAAAGAAAACCCCATCAAGTGGGTAGCGGACCTTACTAATAACAATACATCGTAGAAGTGTGGGTTGATTTGGAATGAGTTCACAACATATATAGTCAATAGAGGCAATTTTTGCAACAAGGTTACCAAGAGAAGGTTTGATTGATGGGTTTTGCTGGGGCAAGTCGGAAAATGGGGAACTCTCTATTAAATATGCTTATTGGTACCTTGCGCAATATCAAGAGTTCCAGGATACTTTCCCCTTATGGGCAGCGTTATGGAAGAGAAAAATTGCGCCAAAATGGAAGTTGTTCTGCTAGAAGGTGATCAACAAAGCTTTGTCCCCAAGGGTCAATGTTAAGAAGAGAATCAGTCGGGTGGATGACACTTATCCACTGTGTGGTCTGGAGAAGGAAACAAATTGTCACTTACTGCGGGATTTCACGATCAGTAACCATGTTTGGAGGGCAAGTAGCCTAGGGATTGATACCTTAGCTGCGAATTCCTCCAACATTAGAGATTGGTTGAAAAACTTCCTGTGTTTCTTTTTCAAAAAGGACAAAAAGGATGAATCGAGAGTGGTGGAATTTATTTCTACCATGTAGTCTCTCTGGCTTCATAGGAATAAAGTCGTATTTAGAAGCGCTGCTTGTTCCCCTGAAAGGATTTTGGCGCTTGTTGAGGAAGGAAAGGGGAAATGGAACTAGGCAGCTAGCCTTATACAAGATGATGCTCGAGTCCTGAATCTTGTGCCTCAAAATATGTACCATAGGAAGGTGGTATGGGTTTTTGGAAAATCAGTTTCTTCTTAACACTTCAGTATCATCGTGGATGCAGCATAGAAGGGATTAAAGGCCAGAAGTAAGAAGGAATGGGGAGCGCGGTGGGTTGCGAGGTGAGAAACACACGGAGAGCCATATTTGAGGGTCATTGAGGGTTTGCGCCATCTGTCATCTCCAAGTAGAATGTCTGGCGATTTGGGAAGGGTTGAAGGATGCGGCTAAGATCTCCAGGAATGTCGTTATAAAATCAGACTGCCAAAATGCTATTGAAGCTCTCATAAGCCCGAACCTTGCGGATGTTCGGATTCATCATGTTATCTCAGACATTTTATTACTCGCTTCCTCTTTAGATTATGTGGTTTGTGTCAAAGTCAGTAGATCAGTGGTTCACCTAGCTCATGTTCTTGCTAGTCGGACAAGGAAAGGTCTGACTGTTTGTTTATAATTTAGTTGTTTGTTTATTTTCTAAATGTTTAATTAATATTTTGATTTAAAAAGTTTAATGTTTATTAAATAAAAAATTTCACAGCAACATCAAATGAAACACCATCATCACCATTTTTATGACAACATCTACATGAACAACAGGATCAACGCCATTTGCAACATCGCCAAGCATAGCAACTCCAACAACAACTACACCCCTTTATTTCTCCTCTCCTCCAACATACCTCTGTCAGTGTACGCACCATCGCATCGCACACCTCCTGCCTCCACCACGACCTTCTTCAGCCACCGTCTATACCAAGAGCACCACTGCCACCACAAGCCCCAATTTGATTTGTTTACATATAAAATCTTTAATTTCATATGCTAAATTGTTAATAAGCTTGATTTTTTGAAATTAAACATCAATTACTCGAATTCGTACCTAAATTCCAAAAGTGGTAATTTTTCTGGTTTGGTCACGACTTTCCAGCGAGTTCTAGTTGCGCTAGTGTTGCGCGACTACGTTTTCAGGAGGCGATGAGTTACGGTGACGCAAGTTTTGGAGTTACGACCCATCTCGTGAATGTGGTATAGGTGTTAAAGGTGGTCGGAGATGAAGATGACGATGGTGGAGAAAGTGGGTTTCAAGGGTGGGGTTGGTGTTTCACGGAGTCGAGGAGTTTTCTGGTGGGGTTGACCTTGCTGGCACGATTTGGAAGGGGGGAGAGGAGAGATCAGAGGGCTAGAATGGAAGTGAGACCAGACAAGCTTATGGAAGCAGAAAGGAGGAGGAAGAAGGAGGTTGAAAAAAAAAAAGTTAACCTTCTTAGCCGTTTACCAGTCTTTCGGGTTCAATAAAAGTGAATGGGGTGTAAAGGTTAGATTATTAAATAATAATTGAAATGTTGGATTATTAACAGAAAATCGTCGAAAGTTTGGATTATTTAATGTAATTTTTCCTATCGTTTTTTGTTTTCTGTTTTTTACAAAACTAAAAACTAAAATGTGAAAAACCACAAAAAAATAGTTTTCGGTTTTTTGTTGTCAGTTTTCAAAATCTAACATAATTACTATAAATATGATTATTTTTTAATTAATGATTCAATCTAAATCTTATGACTTTTGAAACTAAATTACCAAAAACACGAAATTGACCTGAATCCGTGATACACTAATACCAAACGGGCCCTAATTAGTGATAACAAATTAACAAGTGAGTACTCTGTAGTGACACTAACATAATATTATAATAACTTGTAGAGTCCTGGTCTCCCGGGTATAAGAATACTGAAACGGGCTTAAGTCCGGCCCATATTGACAGAACCCGAAAAATATATAAAAACCCTAATTCCTCCTATTCAAAACCCTTTGCTTGCTTCTCCACCGTAATTTTCTCATTTCTCCGCTTCGAAGCCATGGGTAACCACACTCTCCTTTCTCCTTCTTCTCTCTTCAACATTTCCTGTAAAACCATTTATTGTTGATTTCAAGGTTTCGTTATTATTGCTGATTTTAAGATTTGATTGTTGTTGATCTTAAGATTTCGATTTATTTTGCGATTTTTACAGGTGCATACAAGTATATGCAGGAGCTATGGAGGAAGAAACAATCCGATGTGATGAGGTTCACTCAAAGAGTCAGGTGTTGGGAGTATCGCCAGCTTCCATCCATTGTTCGAGTAACTCACCCTACTCGCCCTGACAAAGCTCGTCGTCTTGGTTACAAGGCCAAGCAGGTTTTTTTATTCTCAATTTCTCTTCGATTTTCTTATGTTTATTTCTTTGATTGATTTTTTTCCAGTGGTTTGATGTTTTTGATTTTAATGTATGATTGTAAATTTGTAATATTTGAACGGTTGATTGCAATGCGCGAGATTGGATGGTTTTCAGTAGAAATGATATATGTATGTTTTAGGGTTGGATTTGGTGTCGACCACAGCCGTTTTTTTTTGGCTGGAAACAATTTATTTTGAATGGTTTTAAGAGAAAATGCAATCTAAAACCTAATGCATTTTTCTTTGACTTGTAATTTGAGTGAAGTTGAGGTGCTTATAAAATAAATGGTCTTTTATTAACTTGGTTTTTTGACAAATGTTTTGAGTGATTACTGCTTCATTTTAATCAAAATTAATGTTAATTTGTTCCATTTTTTTCAATAATACACAAAAGGGCTCCCTATTTTTCAAGCTTCTTTTTTTGATGAATTGAGTTAGTTGATATTGTTCCAGTTGGTTCATTCCTTCAATGTCGTGAATTGTTGTTGTACAACATATCTAATTGGTTTGTATCATTTCTCCCTTAGAAAGTTGGTATGCTAATTGCTACATGATGCCTGGTGTAAATTATCTTATTTGTTGCACCTTGTAACACTGCATAAGTTGAATATAACATTTATTATAAATGCCGTCCTCTGAATTATTATTATCAATAGACAAGTTTGTCATTTTCATATCAGTATGTTCTTTTATGTGTCAAGAGTAATCTATTAGGGTTTGTTTTAGCCTTAGTAATTTGTTGTTTAAGAGTGTTCTCTTTTGTTATTGGAATGCTGCAGTCTATTCACTATGTTTGTCACATCAGTACTCATCACAGTTGGTTGTCGCAATTGTAGGGCTTTGTTGTGTACCGTGTCCGTGTGAGGAGAGGTGGGCGCAAGAGGCCTGTACCAAAGGGTATTGTCTATGGTAAGCCCACTAACCAGGGAGTTACTCAATTGAAGTTCCAGCGCAGCAAGAGGTCAGTTGCTGAGGAGCGTGCTGGTCGCAAATTGGGTGGTCTTAGGGTCCTCAATTCTTACTGGGTCAATGAGGTTTGTTCCCACTCTAGATTATTCTCATTCCTTTTGACTCTTATACTTGCTGTTGTCAATGTATTGAATGTACAACACTCTGTTGCTTCTAGTTTTTGGTAACTATTATACGGGAATTTCTTTTCTGTTTCTTGTTTTTCTTTTACCTTCTCAATAGCTCTTGCTGGAAATTCTCTGTTATTGTAATTGTGTTTGATATAGTTAGGGTTGATTGTTCTCTGTGTAGAACTTCAAGCTGAAATATGTGTATGAACTCAAAGTCTTTACCTTTTCATGGCTAGAAATTGACACGAGACAAGCTTGTAAACGAATGCATTTGCTTTAATATAAATAAATATAGTCATGGGCCTCATGGCTACAAATTTACTTGAGACAGGCTTGTAAATTAATGCCTATGCTTAAATGTAAAAAATATAATCTTTTTATAACTTGAAGGATAGATGTGCAAATTACGCTGTTGAATTATCTCAATCTATCCTCTTCTCTTGTTTTCGGAGAATTTATCTTATATCGACAATCATATTGTTTTTGGATTGAGGAATTACTTTGTGATGTACTGTTGTATTCTTACAAAATTTGTGTAAATTCTTTGTTTTGCAGGATTCCACATACAAGTATTTTGAAGTCATTCTTGTTGACACAGCACACAATGCCATCAGGAACGACCCAAGAGTCAACTGGATATGTAACCCAGTTCACAAGCACAGAGAACTTCGTGGGCTTACTTCTGCTGGAAAGAAGTACAGAGGTCTTCGTGGCAGAGGTCACAGACACCACAAGGCCAGGCCTTCTCGCCGTGCTACCTGGAAGAGGAACCAGACACTTTCTCTGCGCCGTTACCGATAGATTTTATCATCTGCAGTTCTGCATTGTCTTTGTTTGGAGTACTGCTTGCTTAGTATGTTGAATTCAGTGTCTTTTAAACCCAAGCATGAGAATGGTTTTGGAATTTTGTTTCAGGAATTATGGTTGATACCTTCTAATTCTATTGTCTGCAACCAATTTTTTTTTCTTCACTGTTTAATTTATATTTAATGCAGAAGGCATTCTTTACAAGCCGAAGCATACAAGAATCTTTATCTTATCGTGGTTAGAAATTGAGTTCAATCTATTTACTGATACGTTTAGGGTTTTTTATATAACCAAATAAACATAGAGTACAAACTGCAAGAAACCCAAAAAAAGGGCAACAGGCCCCAACCAAACAGCAGCAACAACAGTTAAATTAAAACAAGACAACAGGCTACACAAGGAATTAAGGCACTAGACCTCTCAAATTAACCTTTCTGTTAAAGTTGTTTAACAGAATCTGGATTTTAGTATGCCAATCTTAAATTGGTTTAAATTTTCAAAACTATTACTCCCTCCGTCTCTTTTTGTTCTTTACGTTTCCTTTTTGGGTGTTCCAAAATGTTCTTTACATTTCCTTTTATATTATACATAAATGATTTAATATTCTATTAAAATTTGCGTACAATTATTATTTTAACCAATTAAATCCATTGGGTCATTTAATGTCTCACACTTTTCATTATGACATTAAATTTTTCTCATTTTCCCAATATAAGAATTTTGATAAGAGTGAAAATATTATAAATAAACGTAATTTTCCTCGTTTTCATAAAACCTTAGAAGAATATCAATGCACATTAATTAATTGTTAAAATGCGTGCAAAATACCAAACGTAAAAAACAAAAAGAGACGGAGGAGTACCATTTAATGGAAAAGTTAACACTTTTTTTTTTTTTAAGTGGGAGTAATTTTGAAAGTTTAATCAAATTTTTGAAATGATTTTTATTATACGGTGATAAGTTTGGTAATTGAAATTTTTAAGTGGTAATTATAGAAAAATCCGAAAACTTGGCATATGCCGAAATTAACACCTTCATGCATCAACTTTTACACATTCGTGAAATTCTTTAAGGTCTTCTTGTACTTCCAAGATAGGTTCAACAGCTTCAACAATTGACTCTATAATAAGTGCAACAACCTCAACGAGAAATAGGGGTGTGCACGGTCCGGTTCGGCCTTGAAATTGGACTAATGAATTTCGGTCAAGTCCTCAATCCTTGAAAATATGAGAGTCTGGGTTTCTGGTCCGGTCCGATCAACCTGAAATTTTCCGGTTTGAACCATTGACTCATAATATATTTTTAAAAAATAAAAATTCTAGATGGAACAACCCAACTTGCAGCCCACGTACATTAACCTCTCCAACACAAAAGACTTTGGATATTGTTTATAGGTCATTGGCCTTTATCTTCTTTATATTAAGCTTATGATGTGATGTATGTGATACTTAAAGAATAATATAAGTTATAGAAAGATAAAATTGAAAAAGAAGAGTTTAAGATCGTAAATCTCAAAAATTAAAAAAAGTCGGTCCAAGCTGGTCCAAAACCGGACCGGACCGGTCCAGTCCGGATTTTTCCGGTCATGTCCTCAGTTCAAGAATTTTGAAAATTCAGGTCCATCTGGTTCCGGTCCGGTCCTATTCGGTTTTGGACCTGTGCACACTCCTAACAGGATTACAGGAACAACGACCTCAACAGCACAAACTTGATCCTTTTGTTTATGCATGTTTTTTTTCCCTTTTCCAATTCATAGAGTTAACAACCTTATTAGACGCAACTGCAATTAATGCAACATGTATCTTGTGAGACATTTGATCTTCACGTTGTTGAGCATGCTTATGCCTTGCATTTGGTTGGCCTTCTCTGAACTCTGAAATTAGGATCCATAACCACGAAAATCACAACCAGGTCATTCTTATTATTGACCATTCCATCCAATAACCATTTCAACACTATCAACAATCATCCAGGACTTATAATTTTCATTAGAAAACCAGATGCTTCTCGCACAATAATTTTCCAACGCGATAGACCCATGTACGTAGTATTCGATCTAAGTTGAGATCTTATGTCTTCGTAATAAAGTTGTCGTGGCTAGAGGAGTATCTACAAAAGGGACCACCTGCCTCATGACGTATTGTCTCATCACTCTACATAGGAACAAGTAAGTGGGCGCGGACAAGCCCAAAAGTCAAGTGAAGGTTAGACAACTAGAACCGCCCACCATAGTTGTCAAGTTCCACCATGGTATCACCCATTTAAATCAAAAGCTTGCACCCTAAGCTAACAAATCTATGCAGAAATTAAAATACGAAAATTTAAATGATATGGCACACACACCCTTAAGTTTTCTAAAATACTACTGTAGACACCTAATTTTTTTCCCCTTGAGTCCAATGACGCCAATAGATTTGGTCGATCAATATCCAAGTGCAAGCGACCAGTTGCAAATGACATAATTCGATTCCATTCAGAACTTTTGTTCAAAACTTAAGTACAAATTCCAAAACAAACACAATTTCAAATCAAACATATTCTAACTCCAAAATTCCAATTCCAATTCCTAATTCAAGGCCCTGCAAATTCAATCCCCAAGTTTGATTTCCAATCCGAACTTCCAATTCAAAAATACAAATCCTTGGGTCCAAAATCCAAATCCTAATCTCGGACCCCAATTCAAGATCAAACACATTTTCAAGATACAATTTCAAAATCCAAGTAAAATCTCGCGCAAAGGATGCCACGATTAGTCTCTGAGGCACGTTTCTACTCAATATCATATAAATCATTTCAAGTTTGGGCGCCGACCCACAAAAGCATCTCGGACACCGACCCACAAAACCGAGAAAAATCAGCAAAACCCAAAGCCAATTTGTAAAATCATAAAATTCCTAAAAAACGCCGCTTTCAAAGACGTAATCAGATTCCTTAAGCACCAAGACAAAAGGAAGGAATTGTACAACCACCTTGGGCCACCAACGCACCGCAAGGACGACTACAGTTGTCTGGATGCGTGCAGGTTCGCCTGGAGCAGGATAGCGTTGGCCCTTGGCGTAGGACAAGTGTTATAACGGATGCAAAAAAAGATTAAAAAACATAAATAAAGAACGCAGAGATTTAACGTGGTTCACTAACAGTGTGTTAGCTACGTCCACAGGAAGAGGGGAGGAAAGTTTTATTGATCTCGAGGAGTACATATTACTGAATACAACTAGGTTATGACCTAGAGAGTTTATATAGTACTCTCTAGACGGATGCGGAAAAACCCAATAGGCCCAAAACAGAAAACCCTAGTCAAGAACAACGAATCCCCGTGCTGGGGCGTTGCAGTAAAGGGCTTGACCGATTCAAGGCATTATTCTAACAAATCTCCACCTTGACTTGAATCCTCTCACAAATAACAGATGTACCAGACGCACCATTATAACGCTAGACGTACCAGAAACTCCTCTACCTTAGAATTTTCCCTCAAAAGGGAAATCAATAACTCCTAACAGTTAGCAAGTTGAAACAGTGTTGAAACTTGCTATGTGGAACCGGCTTGGTGAACATATCAGCTGGGTTATCAGCAGTACCCACTTTGTTCACCTTAATTCTCTTCTCACTTCTCAGAAAATGATACCTTACATTGATGTGCTTAGTCCTCTCATGACAGACTTGATCTTTAGCTAAATAGATTGCGCTGAGACTGTCACAGTACACTATAGCCTGATCATGATGTAGACCCAAATCATTGACCAACCTTTTCAACCACATTCCTTCTTTTTCTGCTTCTGTCAAGGCCATGTACCCTGCTTCTGTAGTAGACAAAGCCACCGTAGGTTGCAAAGTAGCTTTCCAACTGACAACTGAACCACCAAGAGCGAAAGCATAACCAGTCATAGATCTTCTACTGTGAACATCTCCAGCATAATCAGAGTCTAATAACCCTATCACCAAACACTCTGTATCACCTCCATAAATGATACCAACATCAGATGTACCTTTTAGGTACCGAAAAATCCTCTTCACAGCTTGCCAATGCTCCTTTCTAGGTTCACCCATAAACCTACTAACAAAACTAACAGGCTGTGCAAGATCAGGTATAGTGCAGACCATTGCATACATCAAGCTTCCTACTGCACTAGCATAGGGAACTCGAGACATGTAATCCTTCTCCTCAGCAGGCTTAGGTGCATAAGCAACAGGCAGATGTGCATTTGCAGCACTAGCAAGATCCCCGTGCTGGGGCGTTGTAGTAAAGGGTTTGACCGATTCAAGGCATTATTTTAACAACAAGGATTAGCGTCTGGAGCACTATGCCATGTATGCCTGGTGCAGGTTTGTCTTGGCCCAACCATTTCTCCTATAAATACCCCTCATTTTCACGCACAAAGGAAGGCAACAACACACGAAATCAAAGTAGCGAATCTCTGTCCATTTCCAAACACAAAACTCTTCAAATCTCTTCAAAGTTCAATCATCCAAACTCTTCAAAATTCAATAAAAAAAACACTTCAAACTACAAGTTTAATGTTCTAATGTCTTAAGAAATTCGGAAAACCAAGCTTAGAGATTAATCAACACCTAATTCTTAAATTTCCAAGAACTCTTCCAAATCTAAAGCTTCTATCTTTCTTTGCATTTATTTTCTTCAATTTTGCAAAGCTTCCAAGGATGTTCATATGAGTTCATGACTTATATGATTCTAGGAAAATGCTATAAAAGAGTAACATTTGAAGGGATTTCATTCTTGACATTCCCTTCAAATGATCTTCCATACTCTTATTTCAAGTTCAAGCTTTAATCTTTACAAACTATTTTCGAAAATATGATAAGTAAATGAGATTTCACTCTTGAAATTTCTCTTTACAACATCATCATATTATACAATTTTTCCAAAACCCTAATTTTGCAAAAGTTCAAGGATGTTTGAAGAAGTTCAAACCCTTTTTCAAACTAGAACTCATGAACTTCAAGTTTCATGTTCAATCATTCAAAGTTCAAGGATGTTTAAATAAGTGCAAACTCTCTTTGAACTAGAACATTTTCAGTATTTGGAGCACATCAAAGTTGAGATTTTTCAAAACTTAAACCATCCTTTCTTTTGAATATTTATCCTCCTAATTTCAAGATTCAATATTCAACGTCAATATTCAAGTTCAATATTCAAGTTCAATCTTTTATTTCAAGTACAAAATCAATGATACTTTTTGTTATAACAGACAGGGGAATCAAGGAGGAAACATAATCCCACTAACATAACCCAAGTGAGGTTCCATGCATCCTAAAACTAATTGGCAATAGGAGGAATATCCCACTTAAGTTATGTTAGTGGGATTATGTTTCCTCCTTGATTCCCCTGTCTGTTATAACAAATTGGCATCAGAGTTGGGCTTTTGATCTCTTGGGTTATTGCACCATCTGTTAACACCGTTGTCTGTGGACTTGTTCCAATTATGACCTGTCTGTTGGTGTCTCTTAAGTGGATAGGGTCTGGGTGCTTTAGCCCATACTGTCCAAGGGGGAGTGACTTACACTTAAGGGGGGGATTTGTTAGAAATTAAGTGTGAGTAATTGTGTACCGCATCGAATGATGAAGCAAAGGGCTTATAGTTTAAAACTTAAGTGGGCAACTCCTCCTATTGCCTCACTGGGTTATGTTAGTGGGCTTCTGTTTCCTCCTTGATTCCCCCGTCTGTTATAACAAATTGGTATTAGAGATGAGCTTTTGAGTAGTTAGGCTATTCACCATGTTAAACAATGTTGTCCGTGGGCTTGCTCCAGTTATAGCCCGTCTGTTAGTGTCAGTGGTTAGGGTCTGGGTGCTTTAGCCCATTCTGTTCAAGGGTGAGTGACTTACACTTAAGGGGGGATTTGCTAGAAAGTAAGTGTGAGTATTGTGTCCCACATCGAAAGATTAAGCAAAGAGCGTCTAGTTTATAACCTAAGTGGGCTACTCCTCCTATTGCCAATTGGTTTTGGGATGGAACCTCACTTGGTTTATGTTAGTGGGCTTCTGTTTCCTCCTTGATTCCCCCGTCTTTTATAACACTTTTTAATGAGCAACCTCATTTTAAAGTAGATTCATACAAATTTTGGAAGCATTCAAGGGAAAATATGTCACACTTGAACATTATTTTCCCTTCGAATTCCAAGTCTCCAAGCATGCACATTTCAAGTTCTTCATGCAATTTCGATTATTTATGCTTTAACTTTCTTATTTAATCGCTTATTTCAATTTCCGCACCTTTACAATTCATTCAAGTTATTACACATAGTCCTTCTAGGTGGTGTTACACCTAGTCCTTTTAGGTGGTATCACACCTAGTCCTTCTATATGGTGTATATTTTTATTTATACCCTTTACAATATTTTGTGATGATTTTCTTTACGTTTTTATTACTTCCATCACCTCACACGCTAAATCCAAAAATCTACAAAGTTCGATCACGCTTAAACAAGATAATTTTTTGGACGAACCGGCCTAGGTTCCCTTAAATTTTACTAAAGCGAAGCAATCACCAATTCTAGCAATTCAATGTTCTAATATGCATGCAAATCACCAAAGTAGTATCATGCTAGGATTTTTCTTAAAATCATTTCTAAATAAGTGCCTCGTTCTGAAACCCGGATCTCTATTAGGTTTCGATTCCAATACCTTATCCGAGAGTCGTAGTCTTTCCAATTGGGCCTTTAAATGTTGGTGGCGAATCCTTTCGAAATTCAATATTCAAAGCAGTAGGGATAGCCATTCCCTTTGAATTTCGATTTTCTAATGTTCAAAAACCTATTAACTTTGTACAATATGATTCTCGTAGTTGGCTCCCCTTAAGGTTGATTGTAAAAAATCAAGTCAACTCTTGCAAATCATGCTTCTCGATAAATCGGTCCAACTTTGGTGCACTAGGCCACTTTCAAACGAATTTGGTCAAGTCTCTAAAACCTACATTACAAAAACAATTTTTTTTCCCCGGAAAAGCATTCCAAGTCCCGGAAAAGAGGAAAGGATCTCAAGAAAGTCACCTACAACTACAAAAGCACCCTCAATCTAATCCCTCGTTATCAGAAAATAAAGCGTTACAAATCTAACTTGGGATTTTATTCATAATTACCACCTTACAAATTTCAGTTTTTTAAATTTTACCACCTTATTAAATTTATTTCCAAATTAACACCTTAAATTAGTCTAAACTTTCAAAATTATGACCACTTAATTAAAAATTTAAATGTCAAGCAGATCTTCCAGATGTTGTATTTTAAAAATAATGCTTTGTATTGCGTCAGAGAATTATAATAGTGTTTAATGACCAGTACAAATGAATGCCAATGCCTATTTATAGACCCTTGAAGCCTTAGAGACTTCTAGTCTAGATGTCTCTACGATGCTCCTTCAAAGGATTCTTCTATTGCTCTCTAGAAAGTTCTAGGTCATCTCCAAAGGAACCAGAAAATACAAGGAGGCGTCTAGAAAATACTATAAGAATATGTTCAAGGGTTTTCTATAGTCATCCATGCTAACCCTCTACAAAAAGCTAAGCTAGAATGCCCAAGAGCCCTCTAGAACCTTCCGGAGGCATCCCGAGAAGCTTGTTGCACCATAGCGGCCTTGCAGTCCTCAAAACCCAATTCTAGCCCAACAATTATCTTTATTGGGATAAAATAGGTTGGACACCCAAGTTTGGTCCGATTCATGCTTGTTTGGCCCACCAGACAACTCATTATTACGTTACTGTCAAGTGGGCGTTCACTAGGAATTTATGGCTAATTCAAAATAATCCTCTATATATAGGTACGTGGTGGGTACTCCTCCTGCAGCGAACGCCCATGGGCGCCCCTGTACATGGCCCATGTTGTTTCCTTGTCGCCTAGAGATAGTGCCCAAGCGACGCCTCTTGTAGCCTTGCTGCCTTGGTGAGGGATATTTAGAGATGGCTCGTGACAAGTAGGAGTCTTAGAAGAAGAAAAACATACATGTTACGTTATAAAAAGAAGTTATAAAAATGTGTGAACAACAAAAAATTTACTATATATGCTCGGAATCCGTAGGCACAAAAGGGTTGAAATAATTGTTCATTGACCCCAAATGAATAAACACTTCCTTATAATATACGAAGTAATTAACACATTACAAGCATAAGAAAAGTTAAATTGCAACAAAAATTCAGATCCAAATGGAGTTTTCTTTTCACCAAATTGAAATTCTTTTGAACGGTGTCATAAAAATATTTCTATAAAAAGATATTTTAATATCAATTAATCTCACCAACCTCATAATTAATGTCTTCCAAAATGCTTTCAATAAGCTTCAAGGTGGATTGAACAAGCAAATTAATGATGTAGGCACAACGTCGAACATGCAATAGACGTCCATTACTCACTAACAACCCCTTTGACTCAAGACTATTCTTCAAGTCTAAAATCATAACATCATTATAACTTTGAGATCGACAACTATTTTTCTTAATACAGCTTGATTCATTCACAATTTTCGGTTTAATTAGGTCAACTAAAGCAAATAGATCAAAGATATATTGTTTATACAAATATTGTGGGTCGGGGAAGGAATCGCCTTTTTTTGGGCGTAAAGTTTAGATTATCATTCTATTAGAGCCTTGTCCGCAAGGACAAACGGGAGATTATCCGATGGTATCCGATGTACAATTCTTCATCCAAAGTCCAAACCAAAGATTCCTCGATCGAAAGAATGGAATCAACGTTGATATATTGTAATTTGAGTTATTTATGAGAAATATAATTCACGAAATTAAAAACGGGGAATGTAAAAGTTTACGCTAATGTCGTGGTTCTATCACATGTTATTAACCAAGACAAGCAACAATTCACATAATAAAGTAAATTAAGGATACAAAAACATCAAGGAAACGAGAAACAACAAAATGAAAAAAATCATAGAGGGAGTATCAAATTAAATATCCTGTAATAAATTAAAATTGACATGCATGCATGTGATAACTCGTGTCTCGTGATATTGAAAAGATCAAATAGTAGTACGTGACGTACATAAGTGCATTGATATTTTAAGTAATACTATGCAGGGTGTAAATAATATAGTAATTGGTCTCGATCACAAGTCACATAAGTAGATTAGAGGTGTCAAATCGGGTCATCGGTTCTGTTTCGGTTCGGGTTCATTGGTTCGGGTTGAAATCGGTTTATTTTGTTATCGGTTCGGTTCGGGTCGGGTTGAAAAATTAACGGTTCGGTTCGGGTTCGGGTTATGTGTTACGGGTTCATATCGGGTCGGGTTCATATCGGGTCGGGTTCATATCGGGTCGGGTTCATATCGGGTCGGTTCATACCTGGTCGGGTCATAAACGGGTTAAGTCGGGTTCATATCGGTTCAGGTTCATATCGGGTCGGGTTCATAACGGGTCGGGTTCATATCAGGTCGGGTTCATACCGGGTCGGGTCAGATCGGGTCGGTTTGTAGTCGGGTCGGGTCAATTCAGTTCGGTTTGTTAACGGGTTTAGCCGGATTGTAATCGGGTCGGAATCATATCGGGTCGGGTTCATGTTTAGTCAGATCAATTCGGATACAAATTACAAACAATGTCGAGTTATTACTAAAATCACAACTAATGTTATTTCTTTTTTGACGAACAACTAATGTAGTAATGTTCACTATCCAATTAATTTCTTAAACTTAATTAAGAAAAGTCTGTCAATGTCTTTTATTATGTCATGTAATATTTACCAATCAAATGATTCAAATGGAATCAAAATCATCTATGCCCTCCCCCACCATGCTAGAGTATTACGAAATATGTATTGATGAACTAAATACTAATAATGTAGTAATTAATAATCGATAATGATGAATTAATACGTAATGAATTTGTAAAGTTTGTAAATACAAGTTTGTCATATATTCATATTGGTTTAAACAACAACGAGACTAACATGTTTATTAACGAAACGAGGCAAACAAGTTCAATTGGTAATGAATTAAGTCGATTCAATTAAAATAGCATAGTTTTTCGATTAGTTCTTAAGTTACAAGCTTATAAGCTTATAAGGTATTGAATTAGATCAATTTAGTTTAATGATCCATTAGACGATTAGTCAGTTGAATACGAGTCAATAAAAGAGTGCACATTCAATTCTACAAGCCTATAACTATACAATAATATAGCTATATTGGAAATACATCTAATAAAGAACATGTTTAGTTACTTAGTCGGTTGATAAACAACAGTTCGAATACTCGGTTGAACAACGCACATTGAATTATATCTTTTGTTTATAAATGTTTAAGAAGTACAATTGCTTACGAATTATATCATTTGATATCTTAGCATTTCGGCTCTGTTTGATTTGACGGAAAATATTTCAATAAAAACTTATTTTTGAGGCGGGTTATGAACGGTTTGAATTAAACGGGGTGTAAACGGGTTACGGGTTGTAAACGGTTCGGGTTGTAAACGGTCCGGGTTGAAACAGTTCGGGTTGTAAACGGTTCGGGTTGAAACAGTTCGGGTTGTGAACGGGTTTTCCCCGGGTTGAAACGGTTCGGGTTGAAATAAATCGGGTCATTAACGGTTTTCGGGTCAATTCGGTTCGGGTAGAAACGGTTTCGGGTTGACGCATGCCGGTTTGTTATCGGGTATCGGGTCTTAATCGGTTTAATATTTTCGAGACGGTTCGGGTTCGGGTTGAATGTTATCGGTTCGGTTAGTTTTCGGGTTCCAACTAACGGGTTATTAACGGTTCGGGTTCTTAACGAATCAGATTAACCCAGCGGGTTCAACGGTTCGGGTTGAGATTTGACAGCCCTAGTAGATGATGTTGTTACTTATGAATCCCGGTAGTATTACAAGTCATCTCATATTCCCATAACCGATTGTAATAAGTTTTTACTTCATGCAATAATAATACTTCGTATGAGATGAAGGGAGTAGTTTTAAGCAATAATTAACCACGTAACTAGTGTGTGGCCCGGGCGATGCCCCGGTTGCTACATTGAATAACTAAAGTTTTAGATTTTTCTTGAGCTCAATATTTGACCAAAATACTTGTATTCTCTATAATGAAAAATATTCGTTAAGTTCGTCAACTACACAGGCACGCTAAGTCATTTATCATGGCAAGTAAGTTTTCAATCATATCATCTTACAATTTGTATAATTTGTTTTCTCGTGGAACTAAGTGCGTCAAATTAATAAACACCAAATTAGATATATATGCAGCTATGTAAGACAATCCTATAGTTGATTCTTATGAAACTTATGACATCAGATTTCTTCATGTTTGTCATAATACTTTAATTTTTTTCCTTTTCAAAATAGTCCATAGAAATTAAAAAGCACATAAAAATTTATTTGTTATAGATTTCATGTGAACATTTATTTATAAATTAATGTGAAGAGATAAACCACAATTGGTGGTTGGTTAAGATGGTAATGAGAATTATCATCCAAACTGGAGGTCTGGTGTTCGAACCTCATTGTATTGATTTTTGGTTGTCCATTACATAATACATGGTGAATGGATGATGTGGCGTGAGGAGAGAACTACGTGACACATATACATTTTCCACAACGCCTTTTAATATATTAGTATAGATTGGAACTAAAGATATGAGCTAGCATGGTCTAGAACCCAAATCCTAGATGGATCCACCTTTTTTATAGGGTTCGAGTTTTATTATTTGAGACCATTGAATCTAGGGCGGATCTAAACTCGTGGTATATATTGAAAATATCAAATAATAGTACATGATCAATACGTGCATTGATAATACTTGCCAGACCATTAAACTTGGGTATGAATCTGAATTTTATCAAACCCAATAGATTTTGGGCGAATCTGGATCTCACTGGACCCGCCCCATGCCTATCCCTTATTGGAACCATATGGGTAGATATGAAACATTTTCTAACCCCCACGTTAATGCATGCACTACATTTCATTCATAGCTATGAAATTCAATGCTAAGTTTCATTATTGTAACATACAACTACTTTTTAGGTATTTTTCTTCATCTCACACCGATTATCGAGAAACCAATCGCGTAGCAGACTATATTACATGTCGCTTTAGCTCATCACATCTAAACCCAAATTCGATGGTAATTACATACCACTCAACAACATTACAAGAATACAAGCTGGTCATCTATGAGTCCAAATCCGACTGTAATTATTTTTCCTTCGATAATAATATGAAAAAATCGAAGGGAGTAGATTTAAGCAATAACCTCGCAATTGGGACCATAACTAGGGTAGATAGGAAACGTTTCCCAACCCCCACGTTAATGCATGTACGGCATTTCATTTATAGCTATAATTATGAAATTTAATGCTAAGTTTCACAACTACTTTTTTACGTAATAAATTAATATATTGAGTTTACAATAAAAGAGTAATTAGATATCTCTATATATAGAAATGTCTTGAGTTTACAATAAAAGTAACACAATCCCATCATTTTCGATCTTCAACCTCTCTTAAAACTTGGAAATTAATAAATTAGCATGAAAAACTCAAATGAAAAAGATGATCTTGTTTATGAGATAAGATTATCATCGGTAGGATCGGCAGCAATAACGGGGGAAAATGTAGTTTATAAGCCTAATAACATGGATTTAGCAATGAAACTTCATTATTTAAGGGTAGTTTACTTTCTTGATAAGCAAACAATTGAGGGATTAAGCCCTACAAAATTAAGGGAGGGAATATTTGCATGGCTTAATTACTATTATGAATCTTGTGGAAGATTTAGGAGATCAGAAGAAGATGGTGGTCGACCTTTTATTAAGTGTAATGATTGTGGGATGAGATTTGTCGAGGCGAAAAGCTCGAAAACCCTAGAAGAATGGATTTTAATGGAGGATACTTCTTCTCAAAGGCTCCTTGTTGCTACTAATGTTCTTGGTCCTGAGCTCATTTTTTCTCCTCTTGTTTTTCTACAGGTAATTGCTTCTATTCCTTCCTTTACTTTACCACAATATAATAAATTTTAAAAAGTTCAATTAAGTTTGAAATGATCGAGTTCAGATAAGTGAATAACAATGAATTTAAAAAGTTTAAAATAAGTTCAGATAAGTAAATATCAGTTGAACAAAATGTGGTGTTAATACATAAATTATTGCGTCAATTAGTGTTGGCAAAATTGTACTATATAGGATTATAGGATATGACCACGCAAAGGTCATAAAAGTACAATAACTTATTAAGTTCAAATGATCGAGTTTAGATAAGTTAAAATCGGGTGAATATAACGTAATACGCAGTACAATATTGGTCAATTAAATTTAGAGGTTGTTAACGCATTATTGTTATAAATCGAGAGAGGGAAACTAGAAAACTCATAATCTAATGTGGCAGAACGGTATCCATATAATCGTAAAAATATGATTGAATAATGGAAGCTAGTAAGATCGATCTCTATCATAAAAGTGTATAAAAATATTGCTTATTACTACATCCGTTTCATAGTACATGCAACAATTTTTTTGCAGTATTCTAAAATGTTTTTTTAGACATTAATATTTTTAAATAAGTATAAATAAAAATTATAAAAAGTTGATATTGATACGAATTTAACGAAATCTCACTTGACTATGTTTTTTCTTACACGCTGGTGAAAGAAAGATAGTCAAAGTTGATTAATGAATATTGTTCAAATGAGAAATGATGCATGTATTGCGAAACGAATGTAATATTAACTTGTAAACAATTGGACTAATAATCACCCTATTTCCTCCGTTTTTATTACTTGCACAATTTTTCTTTTATAGAAGTTGCATACTTCTTGCAGAATTTTCCTTTTATAGAAGTTGTATATTACTTGGACCATTTCCTTTTATGTTATGTTTTCATATGCTTTTTGATATGATCATATATTAAATACCTATATTTACCCTTACTCACATTTAACATTTTTCATTGTTACCTAACTTTTTTCCCTCGTTTTTATTTATTATCATATGTGCAATTTTGATATTTAATACGAGGTATTTATTTAATCTTTGTGTCTAACCCCAAATGGTACAACTAAAAAAAATAAAAATGAAATATTATGTAATACTTCGTAAATCTTTATTTCAGTAACTAGTACTCCATCCGTTCTGGAATACTTGCACCGTTTCTACAAATAACATATTTTTCAAATTTTATATTATTTCTCTCGCTTACCTTAGGTCTCACTTAGATTCCTAACATCTAAAAGACATTAAAAAAACATCCCTACCCCACCACCCTCAAAAAATTGACATATTTGCCACTAATTATATTAAATAAAATACTCAATATCAACTACCATCTAATTAAATAATAATTCAATTAACTAATTTGTCTTAAACTATGTGCCGGTTAAACCGGCCGGTATGAGTATTCCGGGAATGAGGGATTAGTATAGTATGTAGATTGGAACTTTGAGAGTACTGACACATATTTATCCCTTTTTTTCTTATGATTTTCATATTTTTTTCTCTTTAGGCTCCGTTTGTTTCAACCATGGAAAACAATTTTACTCCTTTGTTTCCTTTCAAGTAAAATTATAAAGAAAATGACCATGTGAGTAAAAATGAGAGGAGAGAAAAAGAAATGTAATTAGAGCATGTATAATGGGGCTCTTGGAGTGGCTCTCCAAGTAGCTCTCCAACAAGAACTATCTTTTAGCCGACATTGGAGCTCTTAAGTAGCTTTTCATGGAGAGTACCTTCAAGATAGCTCTTGCCCAAGAGCCCTCCAACATTTGATTCTTGTTGAAAAATAAGGAGTAACTTTGAAATGTGGGGAGTAACCGTGAAAAGTGAATAGTAATTTTAGTTAAAAAGACAATTAATTATGGACCACCTATAGTAAAAATGAGATTGGAGAGCTCACTTGAACAACCAACCAATATTAAGTGTTTTTAAGAATGAATTCTCAAGGTCTTGTAGAGAGATAGTGGTAGAGAGAGAGTGAAAAGTCGTCCAAGAGCCATTTTAAAGAGTTAATCAATGTACATGCTAAGGGATTGAAGTGGAAATTTTGACATTTCTTCTTTTCAAAAGAAAATTTAGTTTTCCCTTAGAAAAAGTTGTTTTTCAATTTCACATTTGAAAAAATTAATTCCCACCATTAATAAAACAAATAAAGAAAAAAGAAAAATCATTTTTAAAGTGTTTTCGCCAAAATAAACCGAGCCTTAGTTTTTTTTTTTTTTAAATCGATAACCGGAAAAAAAAAACGGTAACAAATGGGCTCCACTACAGTCTACTTGTAGTAGTTATGGTCCAGTGGTCTTGTAGTTGCATTTGATTGCAACTGGGAAGGCTCCGTGCTCACATGAATTATACTCCGTAGTAGATTGTTGACTAGTTGGCAATTTACCAATTAATAAGAGTAATAAATACTCAACAATATAACATTTGGAGTTTCAGCATTTTGTTATTATCAAAATAAATCTAGCATCTCCCATAATTATATTTCAAACACTTGTAAATGAATAGTATTAAAAATTAAATATTAAAATGAAAGAACAGAGGAAATATTTTTGTACGGAGTATAAATGTTTTTTTATGACCATTCATGGGTATTTAGTAATTTTCCGGAGTGACGGAGTCGTAGTTTGTCGGTGTGTATTTATACTCGGAAACACAGTATTTTATTTTCTTAATGATATTTTTTGGTGAAGAAAAAAAAACGGTATTTTATTTTCATAATGATATAATGATATTGATGGTTAATATTTGCTATTAATCATTGAACAGGTTACGTCTTTAAAATGTGGAGGATTAGCTTTGGGCCTAAGTTGGGCCCATGTGCTAGGAGACGCATTTTCAGCATCAAACTACATGAACTGGTTAGCACTATCCTTGAATGGCGTGAAGCCCACTTATCCACCCAGCCTTAATAAATCACCTCCTTGCAACATCAAGCCCAAAAAGCCCATAAATTTAGAGCCATCATCCATAAAGAAAGTGGGCCCATTTGGTGATCATTGGATCATGCCCTTACCCTGTGAAATGGACACATTCTCCTTTCATGTGAAGCCGGCCCAATTGACCAAATTGCAAGCAAAACTTTCTGAAAATGATTCCATTTTAAGCCCAATTCAGCCTTTTGAGTTGCTAAGTGCTGTAATCTGGCGCGCCATAGCAAAAATAAGAAATGGGTCAGAGCCCAATACAGTGACCGTCATTAAGAAAGACGCTGCAAGCCCAATAGAGGATGCTATGGCTCTAAGGAACAACCAATTTGTGGGCTCAATTAAAGCGGCTTTTTCAGTAGCGGAGGCCCATATCGAAGAGCTTGCAGCCCTGATCCATGATGTATCCGACAGCGAGAAGGACCAAATTGAAGAGATGGTAGGCCGAGACCCGGGAGGATCCGATTATATCATATACGGATCGAATTTAACATTCGTGAACATGGAAGAAGCCGACTTTTATGGGTTCGAATTGAAGGGGTTAGCACCAAGATTTGTGAATTGTTTCGTGGATGGGATTGGTAAGGAAGGGGTCGTTTTGGTTATCCCAAGCCCAAAAGATGATAAAAGCAATGCAAAAACAATGGATGGAGGAAGAATTGTGACGCTAATTTTGCCAAAGGAATGCATGGTAGAGCTCAAGGAGGAATTGAAGGAATATGGTTTATAATTATACAAAGTATGTTTTATTAGGTGTTTTTAAAAAATAAATAAATTAAATTGCGGTTTGAATATGCATTTTGTCATTGTGTTGTTTTTTCAAGGGGTTTTCATGTTATAAAGGACATGTAATTTACGAAACAATTTCCAAATAAGCATGTACCCGATACCACATACTATATTTATGTCTTTAAAATATTACATTTGCAATCGACGTGTAAATGTATGTGTTTTTAATTTTGCAATGCTTTGCATTTGACATGTAACAATGTTTAACATCATCTATTGTCTAAAGTATGAAGATCGTACCTTACTTGGGTATGCATTTAGGGGTTCCTATTGATCTCACTGGCCAACAACATTCTAATTTCTAGTTCATAGTGGTTAAGATTGCGGCTAAGGTTACGTCATGGAATTCAATCAACCTCTCTCAATCACGAAAGTTGATTTTGATAAATTTTGTTTCCATTGCAATGGCTTCTCGTGTTCTTAGCTGCTTGGAGGTTCCCATTTTTGTTCCTTTTAAGGTGAATAAAATTCTTGCTCAGTTTTTAGGGCTAAAAAGTGCAATTCTGAAATGCATTTTGTGGAGAAGCAAACTCTCCACCTACCTAGAGGTTTAGGTGGTCTGGGAATTCGTGGTATCACCAACCTAAATCATGCTTTATGAAATAAGTCTGGCATTTTAGCCCATAAGCCACACTCTATGTTAGCAATCATTTGTCATAGGGAAATTCCAAATCCCTTTGCAACAAGTCAGCCAACAATTTATATAGGTCGTGCATTTTCTTAGGGTATGCATGGTCTTTGTCGGGCAAGCAATCTCCTTTTAAAAGGTTGTGATTGGAAGACTGATAATGGTAAAAAAAACAAAAAAGTGGTAGCATGTAAAGATATATGGGTTCATGGAGAAATTCAGGAATACAAATCTGAAGTCCGCCTTTGTAATGTTCGGAATTGGAAAGCTAGCCACTTTATTCTGCCTCAACATATAGGTTGGAACCATCGACGGGTCTTAGAAAGTTTTGTATTTCACGATGTTCACCGCATAGTTGGTATGGAACTTCCAACTGAGGAAAAGTGAAGATTTTCTTTATTGGCGTTGTCATAAATCAGGTAAATGCTTATATTATGCTAGCCTCTGAAGACTTATCTCCATATATATTGATTCCATTTATGAGATTTTCAAATTAGTTTGGTCACATGTCATTCTTTCAAAATGGAAGTTACTCTTTTGGAAAATCTTCCACAATAGGCTTGCTACGAAAGTAAATCTCAATCGGCGTTGTATAAAAGTAGCAGTTTCATGTGGTTATTGTGAAAATGAAGAAGAGGACCTTCAACATATGTTCAGGTTATGTGCTCTAGCATAACAAGTTTTGATCTATCCACTCAAAACCAATGAGACTATTTCCTTTATAGAGTGGTCCTTTTTATATCCAGAAATTCAACCGTCGGGATGGGAAAAAAGGGTCCTAGTAATGTTTATTTTTTCAATACAATACGAGGACTTTGGATAGCCAAGAATAATTTATTTTTTAGAGATGATGCAACAAACTTCACTACAATTTGGTCCTCATAAAGGAGGGGATTGATCAACATGACATTCTAAAGAAAGGTAAATATCACTCCTTGAGAAATTTCTTCATCCACCAGAGATCATTCAAGCTTATCCACCAAGTTTCTATAGAGTAATTATTATTGATACGGGTACAAAAGGTCCAATGGATATGATTTTAGTTGATGGTTCTTTACATGCTCATACGCGCAATGCATGAATGGGATGGTATTGGCAAGGGAAACAACATCACACTCTCAGGATCCTCGGTGGAGCTTGTTGTAGGGGGTATTTTTCCGTACTTTTTTGTATTTCCCCTACGGAAGGCTTGGAGCATTGTATGTTTTTGGATTTCGATGGAGTCGCCACCAAACAATTTTAAGGGTCCCGTTTGGAAAGAAAAAAGTTGACTCTTTAGTGGATAATGCATTGAATCTTAGAACGGATGGGTGAGATCCGGGCAAGGGAATGAGATGCTTATTCCGCGAGCCTTAAAAATTGTATTCGAGTGCATGGCAAAGAGCATTTTCGAATAACCCTAGTCACGACACTATGTGGGTTTGAACTTGGAATTTTAGCACATAGAATTTCTACTTGCATTGTGATCACTTTGCTTTAAAGTTAATTTAAGGGAACCTAAGGCCGGTTTGTCCAAGAAATTATCTTTGTTAAGCGTGGTGTAACTTTGCATTTTGTTGTATTTAGCATGTGAGGCGATGAAAGCAATAAACAAGTAAAGCAACATCACAATGAATAAAAGAATTATTGAAAGTGTGTACAAAACCACATCATCTCAAAGTGAGATGGTAAAGAATGCGGAATTGAAATAGCAAATAATAAAGGTGCGAAATTGAAGTGCAATATTGAAAGGTGCGATATTGAAATGCGTTATTGAAATTGAGATATTGAAATGACGATATTGAAATTGCGATATTGAAATTGAAATATTGTATTTGAGATACGAACGCCAAACGACTACTTAATAATAAGTGCGTCCGACACGGATTCAAGTCTAAAAATCCCAACTTTAAGACAAGTTTCTCATCCAAAAGTGTCTTAGATATTGGACATAGAAATTGCACTTGAAAGATTGAATCTTGAATATTGAACTTGAATATTGAACTTAGGAGTATCGAATCTCAAAGATTAGACCTTTTAATGTTAAAAAGGTTTCATCTTTGATATGCTCCATAGCTTGAAATGATTCTAGTTTAAGGAAGTGATTACAAACAACCTTAAACATCATAGAATCTTGAAAATGAAACTTGCACTTGAATATTGAAATGTGGAGTCTTGAATCTCAAAGATAAGACCTTTTAATGTTAAAAAGGTTTCACCTTTGATGTGCTCTATAACTTTAAATGATTCTAGTTTAAGGAAGTGATTACAAACAACCTTAAACATCATAGAATCTTGAACATTAAACTTGTACTTGAATATTGAAAAGAGGAGTATTGAATCTCAAAGATTAGACCTTTTAATGTTAAAAAGGTTTCACCTTTGATGTGCTGCATAACTTGAAATGATTCTAGTTTAAGGAAGTGATTACAAACAACCTTAAACATCATGGAATCTTGAAAATGAAACTTGGACTTGGATATTGAAAAGAGGAGTCTTGAATCTCAAAGATTAGACCTTTAAATGTTAAAAAGGCCTCACCTTTGATTACTCTATATTTTGAAAATGATTCTAGTTTAAGGAAGTGATTACAAACAACCTTAAACATCATGGAATCCATAACTTTGTATTTGAATCATAGAAAGTGTTGAATTTGTAAAAATATGTGATTGTTGAGTGACACTTTTGAGAACAAAAGTGTCAACTTTACTAATCATTTTGAAAGAGTAATTTTAGGAAACATAGTAGATTAGGATTGGGATTCGGAATTACCTAGTTAGGTTTAGGTTAGAATTCCTCTTGGAGCTCCCAATTGCTTGAACACTTGAGATTTGTATGAGAATTTAAAGTTTTTGTATTTGATTTTTGAGGGGGAATTTCAGAATTACAACGTTCTGATTGTAATTTGGTGCCCTAAAGTGCTTTGAAATCAGGGTTCAAATATAAAATTAGATGGCTAAACGCCAAATGATAGCTGCGCCCAGCGCAGGCTATGGCGCCGCTGACGTGGCACAGGAAACGCCATGCAAGGACGATTACACCGTCCTTGCATTTGGCTTTTAGTGAACGTACCTTTGTACGAAATGTACGAGCTTTGGCACGTAGCACTTGCTTAATGGGTAAGGCTTTGATTTTGCGACTAAAAACTAGCCGTTTTCGGGTTTTTGAATTTAGTTTTACGGGACGAGGCCCGACTTTCTCGGTTTTGTGGGTCGGCGCCCAAATTTGGATTGCTTAGTGTCATTTTGATTGGAAAAGGTCTTGTAAAACCAATGGAGAGGTCCATTGGGTGAGATTGTACTTGGATTTTGAAATTGATTTTCGAAAATTGAATTTTGTACCGAGTTCCGTAATGGGAACGGTCTTGGGAATTGGACTTTGGACCTTGGACTTGGAATATGTTTTAGCAATTGGGACTTCCGCACGGAGTTGCTCCAACCACCTAGCAAGGATAATAGTATCGTCATCATCCCAAAGGGGAGACACGATTTAGGTGTCTACAGAAGCCCCCACTTTGACTGAGCGTCCTATTAGGAAAGCGCAAGTCAAAGTTTTCGACTAGGGACGGAGAACGATCAATATGTTCTGCAATCAAGACCATTCTTTGTATGCCGGTACCTGCACAAGACAAGTGTTAGGAAAAAGGATAGAGTCTACCTCTGTGCGGTTGTGACGACTCTGATTTGTACTTGTACTGCTTTTCCGCCTTTGGTTTAGACGGAGCTTGGCATCGAAAATTTTGAATCTTGAATTTTTTATTTTAAAATTTTGAATACCCGGAGTTGATCAGCTGGGGATATGCTCACTGGGGAGTAGAGCTTTTTATTGACTCTTAAAATCTTGAAATTTCGGCTGACTTTCCTAGAGCTTGGGTCCGTTTGGAGTCGAACGCCTGAATTCTTGTATTTTTCGAACTTTGCATCCTTGAAATATTTATCTGTTGATGTTCGGAGAAACAAATATATAATAGTAATTTCGGAAGGTAGCATGATTTGATGTTTGATGCCTGGTGCAGAAAACCGTAGCAGCAAAGAACGCGCAATCAGCACGGAGGACTGCCCGGAGAAGATTCCGCGCATGCAGCAGCGCGGCGACAGGTGTTTCTTTGTCGAAGAATCCATCTTGCCATCCCATTTGAATGATTTGAATCACTTGGAATTTTCATTTAATATAAACCAAAATTAAATGAATATGAAATAAAGAATTTCATAAATATGAAATGGTTAAACCAATTGTTTTAAACACAAATCTAACAGATGTTCTAAAACAAAACTTAGAAAATCAAAGCCATTCTCCAACATGCTTGATTCCCATGGTTGCTACATGATGTGGCTTAAACTGAAGTGTGCCACATGGCTTTACTATGATAGCCCAAAGAGGAGGCCAGAAGCCCTCCAGCACGCATACCTCGAATCCGTACAGAGCCTATGCTCGCACCCTGATCCAAGGCCCATCACTTAGGCCCATGAGGCCTCTTTGCTTGGTAGGATCCCTAATAAATCATGTCAAAAAGCCCAAAGTTTGCAGGCAAACCCAAAAATGCAAAAGGGCCAACAGGCTTAATCCGACCTCCTACTAATCGGACACATGTCCCAATCTCAGAAAGCATCCAATCGTGCAGCCAGGGTTTAGGGATCAAATCCCAAGAAACACTAGCACTATAAATAGTGCAAATCACTAGGTAAAAGGGGGCATTCAATACATTCCTACCTACCTTAAAATACCTTTGCTCTGCCTTCTCTCTACAATTTACTTCTCTCTCTTGCCAGTACTTACTTAGGCATCGGAGGGAATATTCCTACGGGAATATTCTTGTTTTACAGGTTGCAGGAAGATCGTGCCAGCGCATACTTGATACCTCCGAGGAACGCGTGACACGTCATCACCGTAAAAGATCCCACAACATTTGGCGCCGTCTGAGGGGAGTTATAGTATCATGGCCAAACCGCAATCTGAAGGAGAGTATAATGGTGAATTAGAGGAGAGACGGCCCCGGGAAAGGAGCCAACCCCATATAGAGGAAGCAAATTGAGTTGCAAACACTGGAAGCACGCCGCGCCGAGTTCAGGAGGCCGAGGTAATTGTGGAGGAGGAACCAGACCTGGAAGCGCCTTCACCAGGCGGCCATCTAAGCCCCAATGTCAGGGACGCCGTGCTGGATGAAAACTTGGACCTGCCTGTCTCGGTAGGATCACTGCATGAGATTCTAGCAGGATTCCAACAACAAATGAATCAAACTTTCCGACAGCAGATGAGCACCACGTTACAGGATGAAATACGAAGGAACATGTTGTGAGGGGGTCGAAAAAGCGCGAGGCTAATGCGTGACCTTGTCCCTCGTGGGTGTGACGATTCTTTTTATTCAATCAAGTGTAATTGGATTTCCTGTGAGTATACACCCAATTGACTAGTAATATAGGAGTCGCCATTCAGTTTTTAACGACAATGAGAAAAACTGACAAAACCCGGTTATTGTGACATAAAGGGAGTGCAATTATGTTTGACCACGACGGCCGTAGGTTCCCTTGTGATCCCTGGTGTGGGGATCTCTCAATATACACCCGCAAGGTAGAGATTGAGGGTTCGGGGGACTGTAACTACCGAGAGGAGTAATTCGCTCGTCGATAACTCCAGAGGCAGGATATCCTTAGTAGCTCAGCATAAATAATTGAAGGGACATGCGTTAACTATTAAACTAATTTGAGTTGATTTTAACAATATGCAACATATAACACTAATTCGATCGTGATTATCTGATTTAAGTAGCATTAAGGGACCTAGCATGATAATCCGATTTCCCGAAAATATTATATTTGTTAGGCGTGATAGAACAATCAGATTAGGTTAGTTTAACAGTTCATAAAAAGGGCGAGGAAAGCAGTTAAATCATAGAAAAGGGACACATTACGACGCACCCTTGAGAGGTGCGTCACGGTTCTCAGAAAACTAACCACTTTGACTTTGCTATTTCTCCTTTTTATTTAACGAATCTCAATTATGGGACAGGATACGTTCTGTTCGATTTATGGATCGATTGCGACAGAAAGCGTGAACAGTTTCGCAGCGAGAGGCTTAGGCTAAGGGTTGGAGTCAATACTCAGAATATAATTGTGTGTTGTTGTGTGTTCTTTCACGTCGAAACTAGGGGTCTATTTATAGGAAAAAGTGGCGTAGAAAGATAGTTTTTCAGGAATTTGAATACGAAACGGATTAGGAAAAGAATCCGTCCCAGGTACTTTCGGCGCCCAGCTCTGGGCGCTGGAATTTTCGGCGCCCAGGGCTGGGCGTTGAAAATAGGGTCTGGCAGAATTCTTTGGTCAGATTCGGATTCCTGAAATCCGTAGAGTTTGAGATTAATTCGAGTCATTTAGCGCGTATCAATTTTATGACGGAATGCGTCTGGGCCCGTTACGAACTCTAGGCTCGTTAGGATTTTAATTAATACGTAACTCTTATTTCCGAATCCTATTAGGAATAGGATTCTCGCGGTTTTCTATCTCATTTAGGATTTATGTTGGAATGCAACACCTAATTCTGACAGGTTTCTATCCTTTATGATTTGCCACTTTTAGAAGCTACCTTTTACGGCAATTACTATTTTTAGCAGGTTTCCATAAATAGCAGGTTTCGGGTGAAATGAAATGGGGAATCGAGATTCGTTTATTTTATAGGAGATGCGTTGTCAAGTGGAGTTTTTATGCTTTCATCATCGAACCTTTCCCTTGCGGGAATGGGGACAAAAGTAGGTGTCTACACATGTTAATCTATAACACTGAAAGGACGGCTCATCAAATGTCTCTCAGTCTAGGTGTCAATTGGATAAACAGGATGCCGCTCAGATCCAATGTCTAGAGAGCAGGAGAAAGTTCCCGTCCTCAACCTAGCCGCGGAGCCAGTCCTATGGCAGAACGCTCGGAGATTGACCGCGGCCATCAAGTTTTTCTGCCTCTGCGGGAGCAGGCCACGTGACTGTTAGGTTATGATACATATGACAATTCATAAATCATGCGGAAAAACCATAAAGCCAGGAAAGCATATTATATTCACATAATCATTTAGCATAGAATTGATGCATACATGTTGTAGCGTGCCTTCCCTAGCTTCCCCCGAACCGAACAAGAACAAGTCTTTAGGACTACAAATGTCGTCCCTCCGTAGATAGTCCACAGTACGTCCGGATCCGCCTCAAGTTAGACCAACTAGAATCGCCCTTAAGGTTACTAGGAATTTCGGCTATGTGTTTGCAAGTGTATGGTTAATTTTATTTCAAAAACTTACCCTTTGAATACTTCAATCGTTCTTGCAAATAATGACCCTAGGCCCTTATTTATAGAGGTATGGAAAAGGAACTGGAATCCTATTAGGATATGGATTTGTTAATTAGAACTTTATTAGGACTCTAAATAACAAAGCATATCTAATAGGATTAGGATTTTAATCTTTGCACAGATCCTAATAGAATTAGGATTTCCCGCACACGCATCGTACAAGCCGTGCACCCGCGCAGGCCTTGCGGCCCACGACAGGCGCACAACCCATGTGCGGTGCTGCGCGCGCGCGCGCCCTTGGCTGGGCTTGGCCTTGCGCTGGGCCTGGTCGAGGCGTGCGTTGTTGCGTGCGGCTCGCTGGGCGTTGGCCTGGCTTCGTGCTGGGCCTTCGTCTAGCGGGCCTCGTCCGATGCTAATTCGTACGATACGCTTCCGATTAAATTCTCGATTCCGGAATTCATTTCCGATACGAACAATATTTAATATTTCCGATTCCGGAATTAATTTCCGTTTCGAACAAATATTTAATATTTCCGTTTCCGGAATTATTTTCCGATTTCGATAATATTTCCGATTCTGACGATATTTCCGTTTCCGGCAATATTTTCGATTCCGGCAATATTTCCATTTCCGATAATATTTTCCGATACGTACCATGTTTCCGTTTCCGGCAACATCTACGACTTGGATAATATTTATATTTCCGATACGATCCATATTTCCGTTTCCGGCAATATCATCGTTTCCGGAGTATTCATTTCTTGCTTGTGACGATCTCAGCTCCCACTGAAACCAAGATCCGTCGATTTCGAATATCCATAGATAGAGTATTTAATGCCATTAAATACTTGATCCGTTTACGTACTATTTGTGTGACCCTACGGGTTCAGTCAAGAGTAAGCTATGGATTAATATCATTAATCCCACTTGAACTGAAGCGGCCTCTAGCTAGGCATTCAGCTCACTTGATCTCACTGAATTATTAACTTGTTAATTAATACTGAACCGCATTTATTAGACTTAACATAGAATGCATACTTGGACCAAGGGCATTATTTCCTTCAGTCTCCCACTTGTCCTTAGGGACAAGTGTGCATTTCCTAATTCCTTTGTCGCTCGATGCTTGCTCTTGAACATAAGGTAAGAGTTGTCATCCTTATTATGTCCAGAGGTGTTTCTCGGTTTCAGAGTTCAACTGATCAAATAAACAGATAATCATAGCCTATGATTCATCCGAGCACGGCCATGCATTTCACAGTTTCTAGTTCTCCGAGTGGCCTTATACAACTTTTAAGCATCTCATCCCTATTTATGGGAGGACAATCCCAATCTTGCGATCTTGAGATTAGACTTCCTTTGATAGGTGATTACCTGAGCGTTGCCTTTATAGCCTCCTTTTACGGTGCGACGGTTGGTCAACGTCAAAGCAACCATTTCTCAAACAAGTAATCTCAAATCACTCAGGTATTGAGGATTTAGTGTCTAATAATTTTAATGAAATTTACTTATGACAGATTTTCATCTCTTACAGTAAAGTTTCATAGGTCTGTCCGATACTAGTCTTCCCAAAGTAAGTATCTATGCAAATGATTATGACATTGCCATGTCCACATAGTTCAAGAAACAGAACTACTAGTCATCTTGCATTCTAGTCGTCTAACGTTTTCTATGCGTCCAATTTTATAGAAAACTCCGACCAGGGACCATTTTCAACCTTTGACATTCAAGTTCACTTGATAGACATTTCTTAGTCACAGGACTGGTCCTGACAGTCTATCTTGAATACATCGTCAAATTGAAGGGACTCATCATTTAATACTAAACCAAGATTAAATGGAATATGAAAATGCATTTCATATATGATAAATGTTCAACCCCAATGTTTTACAACCATGGGCCTCAAACCCATCTTTAAAATAGTTCATGGAATTCAAAGCTATGCTTGATTTCCAGTGCTACAACGTGAGTGTTGCTTCTCACTTGTTGCATAGGTTTAGTTATCATGCTTTGCCAATCTTAATATCCTTTTCATAGAATGTTCTTCGAGATAGATGATAAGATCTTTTGAGTATGTTTACTTTGTGATCTAGTCTTTTCTTGCTTCAAGAGTGGTTCTACACATTTTTCAATGAAGAACCATCAAGCCAGCAGACATGTGATCTACCCAAGTTCAGTGAAGAACTCTTTAACATAAACAACCCTGTTTTATTCCTTCTTAGGCAATAAGTACTTTTACTTCAACTTTATAGGTTGATAGTGATCCAAGCAGTTCACATATATGTGGAATACTTTCCAACTGTATCTTAGAACATAGAAATTAATATTTTAATATCCCACGCAACAACTCATGGTCTCCAATCCATGTCGCCATTTCAAAACACGATGCTCTATAGCTCGTCCTTATCAATGGTTAACTCCAAAGGGTCTTGCTTGATCCTTTGCCAGTGTTTATGCGTGTAGCATCAATATTTAGCATATCTTTATTTCCTTGAATCAAGAACTATTCCTATGTACCTTTTCAAGTACCATAAGTATTCTTGATCTCAATCTAGTTGATCTTCACTTAGATCAATAGAGATTGGTATATGTTCGTCATGCCTAAAGTCATACGATACGTTTTTGGCGATCCTCATATTATATCATACATGATAAATTCTTTTGCAGAATAATTCCCAATTGAATTCTATTCATGTAACTTTAGCTCATCTAGTTTCAGTAGATACTAAATCCAGCTAAATTCTTTGACATATAATATAGGTTAAGAATCTTACTTAGATCCTTGGATGTTTAACTTAGTAAATGCTTATACATAGTTCAAACATTCTTTACTTAGATTTATTCACATGGGTCGAATATCTCCAATGGAGTCTTTCGTGTTTGATTTAGTAAATGCCATTACTTAATCCAAAACATTAATATAAGATCTTTGCAAATCTAAGTCATTATCATTTGAATGTTATTTCACAATAGAGAGATATGTGTGTGATACACATAGGACCAATTAAGTTTTATGTACTCCCACTAAACATCTTATATATCTATAAGAAATATGTGCATTTTATGAAATTAAAATACTTATTAGCTTCACTAAAATACATTTCTAATTCCCAATTTGCTTGCTTAAATCCGTACTTAGATTTTATAAGCTAGCTGTCTTTTTCAAGCATTTATTTGGACCCACAAATCCTATGACATACCATGTACATAGTTTATTCCATCATTTGATTGAGGAATACGTTTTGTCATCCAATTGCCATATGTACCAATATGCAATCATTGCTTGATTTATAGACTTGTGTATTACGATTATGCATGAGGTTTCAACACAATCCATGCCATGAATTTGCTTGTAACCTTTAGCAACTAATCTAGCTTTGTGTGTGAACACAATTCCATGTTTGATGGTTTTTATCCTTAAAACAAACTTGCAACCAATAGGTGTGAAACTATTCTTGCAAATCAACAAAATTTCAATTTTGTCATCAAAACATTGAGTATGTTTTATGGCCTTTAACCAATTAAACATATAGTCTATATATGGCCTCTAACCATTTTAGGGAATCTATATTTCGTCATAGCTTTCTTACAAGTCACAAACTCATTAATCTATATGATAATAGTTTGACTGCAAGTTGTAGGTTTCTTCACTATTTAATAGAAGAATCTCATAGTTTCATTGACCTGATCTCTATGTTTCTTCACTATCTAATAGAAGAATCTCATAGTTTCAGTGACTTGAATTCTATGCCTACTTGGGAATAGAACATCAAACAATAGAATATCAATAGCCACTTGAAAGTCCTTTGAATATTCTGTTCTCCTTGAAGCACTTGTAAAGTCTTCTAAGAGATGTCTATTCTTTAAAGCCACTTGTAAAGTCCTTACAGAATAAGTTCGGATTTTCTGAAGCACTTCGAAAAGCCTCCGGAATGTCCGTTTATGTTTGTTGTTCGCCTCGAAGACTTTCTAGGTCTATTTTCTCCCACTTGTCATTTTGGAAACGAATCTCCAAAAGGACATTATTTCGAGCAAACAAACATTATGTTCTCAAAAATTCGTGGTAGATACAATACCCTTGTGTCTCATTTGAATAAATCATAATGAAACATATATCTATACTTGGGCCTTAGTTTGTCGAATGACAAACACTAAGCTCCCACTGAGTTTTGCAACTCTCTAGATATATTTTATGAAAAGTTATTCTGAAATTACTTTTCAATAGCTTTGACGAATTTGGTTTAGTTTGGTGGTAGTTGAGCATTTTGTTTTAGAAATTATAGGAAAAGTCTTTATGATTCATCATTAATCGAATCAAGTACTAATTGACTTCGATTATTCCAACTAAGATATGCCATATCTTATGGACCTAGATTGTGAAATTACAACACACAATCATTGATGATCATATTTGGTCTCAAGTAATCATCAACATGATCTAACCTAGATCTTTATGATTTCTTGCCAAGTGGATTTTATACTTCTGAATCTTTGAACTAGCCAAACATATTCAACTTATATCACATTTGAGTAAATAAACCTATATTCACTCAAATCCATGTGAAATAATAAAGTCATAAAATCTTTCTTTAGCTTTGAACTCTATTGTCTAGGCGTTCTAACAATAGTTCATATCTTTTGTTACTTTCAACAAGTAAGACTAGTTGTCTTAAAATGATTTAGAAATCAATCAACTTTCAAAAGTCCATCAAAATAGAGCTTTTGAATGTTAACTTGTTGATATGGTCTAAGCAACAATGCCAAAGATTAGTGGAACTCAAATCAAGGGGTTGATTTGAACCTAGTAAAGTTCTTTAAAGAGTTGTTTGTTTTAATCAAGCATATTGACTCAACCTGTAATTGACCATTTCATTCAAATAAACAAACAAACATTGTTTTTGTTTTTCTTGAATGTGAGTCTTTCTGTGTTTGAAAACAGAAATTTAGGTATGTTGATTATGGAACAAAATAGCCATTAAGTTCCAGCCTTTGAAAGGACTTAAAACAAACTAGATGACCCTACAACTAATGTAGCATTGCCATGCTTCATTTCCCACTTGTAGGTCATTAGTGTATCCTAGCTTCCATTGTTTGAGTTATTACCGAAGTAAGAACCTCAAGCGGTATATGATACCAAGGAAGTTTGATTGCTAGGTCACTTCTCTTTAAACATAAACTTATAGGTAGAAACGGAATCGTAAATTCCTTTCATTTGTTCCTCGTTTTCCTATTTCTTGTACCCTTTCTTATAGTCTTAAGAATTGAATTCTTTAGTGTTGACTTTTATACTTTGTTAGACATGTCCAATGTCACCCCAACAAGGTTCTTACCATTTAATTTATGTTGAATATTAAGTTTCAACTAGATGATCTTACCAGAAGCTTCTAAAGTTCTCTAAGCATCGATCTATTCGAATGTCTAGGGGACTAGACTCATTCAGGAATTAAATGGACAAAGATATTAGGTTGTTAACCATTGGTAAAGCTGAGCGTATTAAACTAATTGCTTTATGATCTCAAAACTACAGTGTATTTTGAATTCACAAGCACCAATTGGTTTGCCATTCGACTTTGATGTTCGAAAACAACCATAAAAGTCGCTATAAGAAACGTACATTTTAAATTGCTCACTTTCTCTCATTTCCGTGAATCGTTCTTGGATTCACTACCAATCGAGGAAATTCACTGTTACCTTTCTAAAAGGATTTATTGCAGTGCAAGATATTTAATTATAAACAATAATTAAAACATACATTGAAGCATGCAAAGTCTAAACATTTATCATGAATAATAACTTGAAAATGAAAGCAACCATGCAATTTAAACAAGTCATTAGCATTTTATTCGAATTATGTGTTCCGGCAGGTGTGAATAAAATGATTCCAAGACCCTAAAATCATTGAAGAACTAAGCACCGTTTGTCGACTTAATCCTAAAACATTTTAGGTAAGCAAAAGCCTTTTGCTAATAGTCTAGAAATTACTCTTGGTTGATAGGCACGTCTAAGAACTTATTAGGTAAACCTATCGATTTTGCCACGACATAAAAGGACTCCTTACTTATATCGCTGAGTTTCACCAAAACTAACATGTACTCACAATTATTTTTGTACCTTGCCCCTTTAGGACCAATAAGTAACACCTCGCTGAGCGAAAACTATTACTAGATTGATGTAAAGGATATCCAAGCAAGTGTATATTTTGGCATGGCACCTTTTAACTAAATTTTTAAGTTTGGAACTTAAGGCTCTTACTATGTTGGTTAGATTTTAAGTGAACTAAAATCCTTAATCATGCAACATAATCAAGCTTTGATCTCATGCATATTTAAGACATATTTAAAAGCAATAAATAACTTAAAACATGCATAAGATAAATGTGATCTAGTATGGCCCGACTTCATCTTGAAGCTTCAACTTCAAAGTCCGTCTTGAAAATCTCCGTGGGAGGCACCATTTTCTTCAAATAGGATAAGCTATAATTAAAACTAATTACAACTAATTGATGGTACGCAGACCATATTTGAATTGAAAAACAACTTTGGTACTTTAGACCAATTACATTCAAATTAATGGTACGCAGACCATATTTTCTATCCTATTTGGGCCATACTAGTCACTTCATAACCTGCAAAACAGTACATATACAATATATACCATTCACCCATTCATTATCATGAATGGCCCACATAGCTGGTTAGTAAAACACATTATGCATCACATAAACATTTGCAGCAATTAATCAAGGGCACCAATAATCTACCAATTATTCAGTCCTTATTAATTCTAATCAAGTTGTTTTAACCTTAAGGATTTGTAGACCTAATCAAGAGTTTATGACTAAAAGGGGCTCCCACTTAAACCAATAAATTCATATGCTTTACTAATTTTAAACATAAAAATGTATTTCTAGTCTAACCGAAAACATACAAGTTTAATTAAAATTTAAAGCTCATATAAATTTATAATTGAATCCAAAAAGTTTAATTTAATTTCAGTCGTATTTAAATTAATTCATGATTTTAATTTTAGTAAAATAATTAGAATAAATAAAATTTATTATAATTACAATATTCAAAATTAAAATCCAAGAAAATAATTTAAATTATTAATTTTAAAATTAATTAAAATTACGTAAACTGAAAATTTCAAATTAAAATTTCAAAACGATCTAATCGCAACGCAACAATCCCACGCAACGCACGCCCATGGGCCACACGCACACAGCCATCGCTGGCCATGTGCGCGCAGCCCATGCGCTGCGTCGCATCGCTGCTGCTCACCATCGCAAGGCATCAATCGAACACGCGAGCTGGTGCTCGCTGCGCGCGCCAGCGCTCGATGTACGCGAGCCATCGCTCGCTGCGCGCCCCAGCGCTCGATTTATGCGAGCCATCGCTCGCTGCGCGCCTGCCTTTCCCGCACGCGAGCTTGCGCTCATCGCACGAGGCAGCAGTATGCGAGCTGGCGCTCGCTGCGCGCGAGCCATCGACGCTGTGCGTAGCGCTCGTGGCACGCGAGCTTGCGCTCGCTGCGCGCGAGGCTCCGCATGCTTGCGCGAGGCAGTGCGCGCTGTGGCGCAGCACGCTTGCTGCCCACACGCGACTGCTCGTGCCTTGCTCTCGCCCCTGCCCACACGCCCATTGCTCAGAACCCACGACACAAGGCAGGGCTACTGCCTTGTGCTCGTGCACCATGCCCTTGCTCACTGCGTTCGTACCGCATGGGCGACGAGCTCCCTTGCTCGTCGTCGCATGCCCGCACTATACAACACCCCTTAAGGGTAACACGTAGCGCCCATTGCTTTGTGCGTGCAAGTTATATGAGCGAGTCGCATAAAAATTAAAAATTTATATTCAAAATTAATGACAAATTAATAAATAATATTAATTTCATAATTTTAGGGCGAAAAATCGAAAATTTATTATTTAATTGATTTCCGATTAACATGGATTCAAGTCTAGGTCATAAAAATTAAAATTTAACATAAATTTACAATTTTTATGGTGGTTTTTAATCATAGGTTTCTAATTAAATTATAACTAATTATGAAAATCAAATTATTTCTAAATTATTTCAATTTTCAACAAATTAATCATAATTACAAATTAGATTGCATAATTAACAAGGCTAGGCATTCAAACTTGTTAAACATATACAGTAGGTCAATCAAAAATTCAAGATTTATCAACAAGAATCGCAAATATTTAATTTAACATCTTAAATTTACGAAATTTTGCATTCGAAAAACTAAAACCTCCGAAAAGTCATAGTTAGGCTTCGAATTTGAGAATTCTGGGTTCGGCCGAAAAATGATATTTTTGTCAAAATTTTAGAATGCCTTTTACATGCGGAATTGACACAAAAATCACTCGATTTGGATGAGTAACGAAGAAACTGCCGAAAAACTGCGTACGTATAATTAAATAAACGCAATTTGCAATTAATTATCAATTACGAAAATTAATCACCCCTTTTAATTCTTGCAAATTTGTAATATTTAACCATGTTTATGCAATTTAGATTATGAAAATAATAAGAGGCTCGTGATACCACTGTTAGGTTATGATACATATGACAATTCATAAATCATGCGGAAAAACCATAAAGCCAGGAAAGCATATTATATTCACATAATCATTTAGCATAGAATTGATGCATACATGTTGTAGCGTGCCTTCCCTAGCTGCGCCCGAACCGAACAAGAACAAGTCTTTAGGACTCCAAATGTCGTCCCTCCGTAGATAGTCCACAGTACGTCCGGATCCGCCTCAAGTTAGACCAACTAGAATCGCCCTTAAGGTTACTAGGAATTTTGGCTATGTGTTTGCAAGTGTATGGTTAATTTTATTTAAAAAACTTACCCTTTGAATACTTCAATCGTTCTTGCAAATAATGACCCTAGGCCCTTATTTATAGAGGTATGGAAAAGGAACTGGAATCCTATTAGGATATGGATTTGCTAATTAGAACTTTATTAGGACTCTAAATAACAAAGCATATCTAATAGGATTAGGATTTCAATCTTTGCACAAATCCTAATAGGATTAGGATTTCCCGCACACGCATCGTACAAGCCGTGCACCCGCGCAGGCCTTGCGGCCCACGACAGGCGCACAGCCCACGTGCGGTGCTACGCGCGCGCGCGCCCTTAGCTGGGCCTGGCCTTGCGCTGGGCCTGGTCGAGGCGTGCGTTGCTGCGTGCGGCTCGCTGGGCGTTGGCCTGGCTTCGTGCTGGGCCTTCGTCTAGCGGGCCTCGTCCGATGCTAATTCGTACGATACGCTTCCGATTAAATTCTCGATTCCAGAATTCATTTCCGATACGAACAATATTTAATATTTTCGATTCCGGAATTAATTTCCGTTTCGAACAAATATTTAATATTTCCGTTTCCGGAATTATTTTCCGATTCCGATAATATTTCCGATTCTGACAATATTTCCATTTCCGGCAATATTTCCGATTCCGGCAATATTTCCATTTCCGATAATATTTTCCGATACGTACCATGTTTCCGTTTCCGGCAACATCTACGACTTGGATAATATTTATATTTCCGATACGATCCATATTTCCGTTTCCGGCAATATCATCGTTTCCGGAGTATTCATTTCTTGCTTGTGACGATCTCAGCTCCCACTGAAACCAAGATCCGTCGATTCCGAATATCCATAGATAGAGTATTTAATGCCATTAAATACTTGATCCGTTTACGTACTATTTGTGTGACCCTACGGGTTCAGTCAAGAGTAAGCTATGAATTAATATCATTAATTCCACTTGAACTGAAGCGGCCTCTAGCTAGGCATTCAGCTCACTTGATCTTAGTGAATTATTAACTTGTTAATTAATACTGAACCGCATTTATTAGACTTAACATAGAATGCATACTTGGACCAAGGGCATTATTTCGTTCAGCGACCACCTTCTCGGGTAAACCCACCGGCCATTCTACGGCCACCCTCGAGACGTCAAGAACACTATGAAGTTGAATCTGAATTATCAGACACTGGATGTACTCCAGTTATGGAAGATCCTCCATTTTACCCCACTACTCGAGGACAAACTCAAATGACGCCTCACAGAGTGAGCATGCGTCCTCGTATGATCTCAAGCCGCCGTGAACCAACTTATCATATCCAACAGGGATTGAATAACTTGACGTTGAGACACATGATCACTCCCTTTTGTGAGGACATAATGAACGCCCCTAAAGAGCCTAAAGTCAAAACTCCCACCATTGAAGCTTATGACGGTACCACCGATCCAGACATTCATCTATTTGCATACCGTCACCACATGTACATTCAAGGAACCAATGAGGCCACATGGTGCAAATATTTCCCAGCTACCCTTAAAGGAGTAGCATCCAAATGGTTTGAGCGACTGCCCCCATGATCTATTGCTTCCTTTAATGAGCTACAGACCTTGTTCTCCACCAGGTTCATGGAATACAAGGAAGAAAGGAAAACAAGCATGCACTTGGGACGCATTCAACAAGGAAAGGACGAGTCATTGCGAAGCTATGTCAAGCGCTTAAATCTAGAAGCCAGACTGATCCCAGACCTGCCCGATGACGTCTCCTTCGATAACTTTATCAGAGGATTGAAGAAAGGGTCATTCAAGTTTGACTTGGTTAAGAAAAGTGTCCGGACGATGGCTGAAGTCTTGGACGAGACCGAAGCCTTCATTCATGCAACAGAAATATGAAGTGAGTCCAAGGATGGAAAGGCTGGTGAAGCGACGAACTCCTCAGGAAAGAAAGAGAAGATACACAGGAAAGTCCCACGAGTAAATGGTACTTGGGCCCTTTCGAAAGAGCATGATACCAATTCTCCCGGGCAGAAGAGAGGACGCCCACAAGAGAGAGAATATTTCGAATACAATACTGACCTTCTCACGATCCTAGTGGACGTCAGGACCAGGTTCGACCTTGAACGACCCTTCCCCATGAAATCTCCTGCTGAGAGTCGAGATCCTAAGCTGTATTTCCAGTTCCACGAAGATATAAGACATGACACCAAGGATTGCAGAAGCCTGAAGAGAGTCCTGGACGACCTAGCCTCCACGGGCACCTAAAAAACTACTTGCAAAGAAGCACTAACTAAAGGAAATATGTCCTTCACCCAAGGTGCATTAAGTCTAATACTAAGGTTCAGACTAATTGCGAACAATTAATTCAGTAAGATCAAGTGCTCGGAATAGCTAGCTGGAGCAATGCTTCCGATCAGTGAGTTCTAATGAATATTAAGCCCACAACTTACTCTTGACTAAACCTACAAGGTCACACCAATGGCACGTAACAGATCACCGAATTAAATGAATCGGAAATTCATTTAATAGCTTTTCGGGAATTAGTTTTGGAAAACGTATTATACGATACGACCTTGCATCGGAATCGTATATCGTATCGCGAATATTCGTAAGCTGTGCGAAACGAATAAATCGTATCGTAGGACGGTGAGTCGTCGTATACGAAACGATAAATAATATCCGGAACGATATTAGTCGCGAATACGAAGAAAAGCCCACGAGCCGAATGCACGGAGCATTCGAGGCCCATGGGCGCATGGTGCGTAGCAACATAGCACAGCAACGCTGGCCCAAAGCCAAGCGGCTGCGTGTGCGCGCGGGCCAAAGGAGACAACGCAGCAGTAGCAACGCGCGACCCATGGCCCAGCTGGCTTAGTGCTTGCTTGTCGATTGCCGTGTGGGCTTGCTGGCCGGTCATGGCCTTTTGGCTTGGCCGGTTAGTTGCTAGGTTATTCTAATAACCTATACACTCATGTTTACCACACAACTAATCAATCATTCTAACCCTAGACACTTAGAGAACCTTAATTCTCTCTGTGCCCCAAAGTGAGTTCTTCCCAAAAGCAAACACTCTTGATCGATTGTCTAAGCTATGGTTATCAAGACGGATCTGATCGTGTCGGTGAACCAAGTAGAGGAACGAAAAGTGGAGTTCTAAGTTCGTGTTCGTTGACAGATTACTAGGGAAAACACGCTTCAAATGTAATTAAGTATGCTTAACCTGTGCTTTATACATGTTTTCTGGCTTTGGGGATTGTTTTCGCACATGTTATTATGTTTAACTGTATTCCCCTACAGTGGTATCAGAGCCTTACGTATTTGTAGACACCTACTATTGTCCCCATTCCCGAAAGGGAAGGTTCGATGATGAGAACATAAATCTCCACTTGGCAACGCATCTCCTATAAAATAACGAATCTCAATCACCCTTTTCATTTCACCCGAAACCTGCTATTTATAGAAACCTGCTATTTATGGAAACCTGCTAAAAATAGTAACTACCGTAATGGGTAGTTGTTAGAAGTGGCAAGTCATAAAAGATAGAAACCTGTCAGAATTAGGTGTTGCACTCCAACATAAATCCTAAATGAGATAGAAATTACAAGATGAATCCTATTCCTAATATGATTCAAAAATAAGAGTTACGTATTAATTAAAATCCTAACGAGCCTAGAGTTCATAACGGGCCCAGACGCATTTCGTCATAAAGTTAATACGCACTAAAAGACTCGAATAAGTCTCAAACACTCCGGATTCTAAGAATCCAAATCTGACAAAGAAAACGGCCCAGACCCTATTTTCAACGCCTGGCTCTGGGCGCCGAAATCTTCGGCGCCCAGCCCTGGGCGCTGAAATTACCTGGGACGTGTTCTTTCCTAATTCTTCGTGGATTAGAGCTCTAAAATTCTATCTTTCCACGGACTCTTTTCTATAAATATAGCCCCAAATTCGACGTGAAACGACACACAATTCATATTCTGAGTATTGACTCCAACCCCTAAGCCTAAGCTTCACGCTGCGAAATTGATCATGCGTTCTGTCGCAATCGATCCAAAAATCGAACAGAACGTATCCTGTCCAGTAACTTGAGATTCGTTAAATAAAAGTAGAAATAGCAAAGTCAAAGTGGTTAGTTTTCTGAGAACCGTGACGCACCTCTCAAGGGTGCGTCGTAATGTGTCCCTTTTCGATGATTTAACTGCTTTCCTCGCCCTTTTTATGAACTGTTAAACTAACCTAATCTGATTGTTCTATCACGCCTAATAAAGATAATATTTTGGGAAATTGGATTATCATTCTAGGTCCCTTAAAATAATCTAAATCAGATAATCGCGATCGATCTAGTATTATATGTTGCATATTGTTAAAATCGACTCAGATTAGTTTAATAGTTAACACATGTCCCTTCAATTATTTATGCTGAGCTAGTAAGAATATCCTGCCTCTGGAGTTATCGACGAGCGAGTACTCCTCTCGGTAGTTACAATCCCCCGAACCCTCAATCTCTACCTTGCGGGTGTATGTTGAGAGATCCCCACACCAGAGATCACAAGGGAACCTATGGCCGTCATGGTCAAACATAATTGCACTCCCTTTATGTCACGATAACCGGGTTTTGTCAGTTTTTCTCATTGTCGTTAAAAACTGAATGGCGACTCCTATATTACTAGTCAATTGGGTGTAAACTCACAGGAAATCCAATTACACTTGATTTGACAAAAAGAAACGTCACACCCACGAGGGACGAGGTCACGCATTAGCCTCGTGCTTTTTCGACCCCCTCACAGTGGCGACTCCGCTGGGGAACGTTAATGAAATACTCGTGCTCGTAGGTAATCAAAATAGCCGAAGGGTGAAACGATCCTACTCCGCGTTTATTTCCTTATCAAGTTGGGACGACCTGAAAATCAGCATATTAATGTGAACGGACAGAACCGCATATCGAATCTTGGCTCTCTTGGTGTGTTTCATCTCGGGAGTTGGGACTAAGAATACCCATCGCCACTTGGGGGGTGCATACGCTTCGAAGGTTATCCACTCGGCACTTTCGCTAGTAGTACACCTGTCCCAAACCCAATCGCTCGCCCACTAGGTCCCTCTCATTGGTGCATGCCCCCTTGGCTTACATCGTGATTGGCCTCTTGGACGAAATTCGTCTGTTGAATGCACTACCTCGACCGGGGCATGTGTTGGATCTACGATAGAAGCGGTACCAAGCCGGCGCAAATATTACCCATAGAAGCCTATCATAAACTACGTGACATATTATTTTTTGCTTCATGTTGTAATGCTATTTATGTGTAGCGAATTATGTGATTGTGTTGTGATTGTGTGTGACAAATAATACCGAAAAACCAACGACCCTAAAAATTGCCCAAACATTCATAAACACCGGTTGGCCAAAGAGTTATACCAAAATACGTGTTCCGCAACCCCGGGAGATCGCCACAAAAATAAGCGACGCTCAGGAGGGCCCGTAACGAATCCCACAACGCTGCACAACGCGTAAAGGACGTTATTAGGCAAGCACGCAAAATTAAGTCGCATATACAAAAAAAATATACGCGAACAGAATACGAGTACCAGTCAGGGACACATTTTCAGCGCCCCTGGCTGGGCGCCAAATATTCTCACGCCCACCGCTGGGCGCTGAAGTTACTGTTGGAAGTTCTTGTTAGGAAATACAAAAGAAAAGAGTGTAAAAATGTGAATGTTGTTTTTGTCCCACATTGAAACTATAACTCATTTCCTCTTTGTTTATATATTGGGTTGAAGGTGTAACTCTTGTTTGAGAAAGTGTGAGAGTGGTATGGGTGGACACATAGCACACTCACGTGCGCGCGTGTCGGCTGGCCGGGTTGGGTCAGGCCATGGGCCTTGGGCTCTTGGGAATGTGATGCGCGGGCGTGGGGTGGGTTTTGTGGGCCTTACATATTCTTTTCGTACCGGGTTGTTTCGGTTAAAACATTGTTACGGGAATCTATATTGATTACGTAACCGTTGGTTTAATTAGCCTTAATGGCGGCCGTTACAATCTTTATTATTCTAGCCGTTTTTGGTCTCTTGCTTTTCCTAAAGTTTGATTATTTAATCAAACTTTGTACCTTCCAAAAAAGATATACGTAATACACAATTCCAGAAAAACCAAACACATGCTTTCTCTCCCAAATTGCTCTTGGTTTTGGGCATATGTTCTGACTCCATTCGGGTTTGTGCGTGCACACAAATTTCGGAGTTGTGTTAATCCTGGAGGGCGACCGCTTTTGTTCTACTGCACCAGGAGGTAGTGCGGAATCGTCTTTTAGGACAGTGGTATCCCACGGCACAGCAATTGTTTGTTATATGTTTATCCGATTATTCGCATCTACCAGATAAGTATATTCTATCTACATTCTTATAGCAACATTATTATTATTATATTGTGCTAATTTGCAACAATCTAAAAGACGATTATTAATGTTGCTTGTGATTTGATGGTGTTGTTCCAGATAAATAAATGTGATTTCTTCAATTGGTCGAACTTATAAAACGATCTGGAAATATATGAATTCGGGATGGAAGATAAATGTTGTTGGTGTTGTTTAGTCTTAAAATCAGATTCCTATTATCAATGGGAGTTTTCTGAATTTCTTTTAATATTAACTTTACTGCACTATTTATTATTATGGTGTTTGTTTTGAAAGGAAATCCGGTGACTAAGATCAAATCACTATGATGGCTATGCGATTTTGGGAAATTAATCTTTACATGTTAGCTTGTGATATATGCATGTATGTTTTTTTTTATCATTTGAATTAGTTTAATGTTGTTGTAAAATTATGCTATTGTAATAGTTCAGTGATCCTTTATTGCTTTTAGTCACTATACTAATTCATAACCTGGCGTTTTGGACTTTATGTTTTGGTATTTGAATTCTTCAAATCTTTTATTATCAAGACTTAATTAGATACGTGTCTTTATGACCCCCCTGATGACTTTACGTTATGGCTAGCATTATGGCGGTGGTCAAGAGTTTATTTGGTGATTAAAATTGTCTCAATTATGTACAGAACATTATTATTCGTTGTTTTGCCTAATTCTTAAGTTCTTCTATTTGTATTGGGACTAGTAACTTTTAGTTGGCTAGTAAATATTATGGAGGTCATCTCTCTGAATGTTATGGATTTAAAGTAATTTTGTGGCAAAGGGATCGGGATCGTGATTGGAATTGAGATTTAGGATCAATTAGATAAGTTGTGAGTATTTCTTAAAATTAAATGGTAATAAGAGAGACTCAATGAAGCGCCTTGACCTAATCACGTGGTTGATCGGATTTCTTATTTCTCACTATATATTTCTGTCTTTTGTCTTGATGATGACAAGACTATTATTCTTTTGTATTATACTTCACACGAAGTATAGGTTATTTGCCTCGAAGGCCGAGGGAAGGGTATCCTAAAATCGGGTCATTTAAACAACGATTTGCGTTGTGTTGTTATGCAGTTTGGGCTATTAATATATATGCATACACTTGCTGTTACAGTCGATATTTTGGGAGTATCTTTACGCAGTCAACCTTTACTTGTTGATTTAGAAATCAGGTTGGTACATTTAACCTTTTGATTCCTTTGTAGTACGTAGAACTATCGGACATGCGGTTACCACAGTGGCCGATTTTGGTTATTATTCAGAATTTGTTTGGATAGTTTAAAATTTGTTTTAAGTGTTTAAATATTATTCTGGATTATAAGTGTTATCTCCTTATATTGTATTTACACAGAAAATGATCGTAAGAATCGCGGTAGCACTTGAAGCACGAGGCTTTAATAGGTTGTATATGCCTGTGCCTCGATGAGTTATATAGTTGAGATGGGTAACGTTACTCAACTACTCGTTGTGAAATTTGACGATATAGGGAAAGCTCCTTCTTATTTTTAATGTTGTCAAGTTTGACTTATTTATATATCTTAGTTTGTGTACCTTCTCATAGTCTCATGTTAGGTATTTTATTTAATACTCTAGCAGGAAACGTTGGGGTTGAGGTTAAAACTTGAACACTAATGAGTAAGTTGTGATGCGAATTTGATCGCTAGTAAGATTGTGCAGGTGTGTTAGACGTACTCAAAAGTTAACATGACTCTTTTCTGCGATGCTAGCAATATTAGTGTGGGAGTTCTCGTATACTACTTGGCAAACAGGTGTAGTGATGGTAGTATATCCATCAGGCACGGTAGTAAGGAAGTCTATAATCATTTTATAATATATGAATATTTATTATTATTCATATATATATTTTACTTGTGCCCCATTTATGTAAAATAATAATTTTGGTAAATAGTTGTGCAATGTGGGGGGTGAGCCATTGTTTGAGATTAACTAATAAGTTAGTTGCAAACTTGGTTATGGTGAGTATATGTTTGTAAAGCTATGAAAGAATCGTTTCAAGCACCTACGTACATTGTGGTGTGAGAAGTTTTATTAAAACTACTCTTTTTCTTGGCTTATAACGTTTGGGATTTATTGTATGTGTGTAGCCTAAACTATTAATTAGCTTTGAATGTGCCAATATGGATTGTGGTAATCATATGTTGTTGGTTCTCACACGTTATAATGATGTTGGTGAGATTAATGGTTTTAATGTCTTAAGCCAAGATGAAGGTTCGAGGTCAATTATATGACACTTGATGGCTTGGTAATGGATTTGAGTTGGTAGAAGCGCTTTTAATCTTATTCTCATTGCATGGAGAATGTTTTTTAAATTATCAATTACCAAATATACACTGGTTATGGTTCTAGCATACTATTATTGATAATTTTTTGAGAAAGTACTCTCAAATATAATATGCTAATGTGTTTATAAGTATAATGCGCTGATCACTTACTCTTAACTTAATGTTGCTTTGCAGTAAACAACGTTTGTTGATACAATCATAACACTACTAGTGAATTTATGTCTCACTAGGTGGTAGTGTAGCGTTATGAGAAGATGCAAAGAAGTATATTGCACTTTACACTATAAAGTTGGTTCCATAGGAATGGATCTCAAATGTCAAGAGAACAAGCTTTGCAAAATTGGTTAAGTCGTTGAAAGGACTTAAGCAAGCTTCTAAATATCGACATGGCAAGTTTGACAAGACTATGTCTGGTAATGATTTTTATGTCATAGGCATGATTCTCTTGGTCGTGTGATCGTTTATCTTTATGTGGATGATATGGTAGTTTTGACACTAACTTGGATCGAATAAATGAGATAAAAGGATTTCTATTCAGCATTTTGAAATGATAATCGACATGGATAAGACAAATGTGATTTTGGGAGTAAAATTTATAAGGACTCAAAATGGCATTTGTCTTAGTCTGTCTCATCAAGCTGAAAATTTGCTTAAAACGTTTTTCTCATTTAAGATCGATCAAGTAAGACTTTCTTTGATCCAAACATCGAATTAAAGATAAATGTGGTCTAGTTTCTCAACCTGAATATGCTAAGATTTTTGGTAGTGTTATGTTTCGTATGAACTTCACTACGCTTGACATTGATTTTTCTGTGAGTGGATTGAGCAGGTACAATAACAGCCCAACTAATGAGTATTGGGATGTGATAAAGTGATTGCTTCGGTACTATATGGGTACCATGGATTGGAGTTTGCACTATTCCAAAATTCCAGGAGTGTTGGAGTGATTATGTGATGCCTATTTGGTATCTGTAAATTATAAAGTTCTCTCCAACAATGGTTATGTATTCACCCTAGGGGGTGGAGCTGTATCTTGGAAATCTTACAAGCAATTGTAACTGTTATCACTAATATAGAATGTGAATTTATTGCTATTGAGTTGGCAGGTTACGAGGCAAAATGGTTGAGGAATGTGCTTGCAGATATTCCACTGTGGGGGGAAGACAACTCCTTCAATTGCAATCAACCATGCCTTCAATGGAAAGAAAAGACATATTTGTTTGAGGCATATGGCCGTCAAAGAATTTTGTCAAATAGAGTGATATCACTAGACTATGGAAAAGTCTGAATGAATGAAAGCGGATCCGTAAACGAAAAGGCCTATAATGAAAACTAGTTCTGGAAACATTGGAAGGGATGGACTTGAGGCCCATGGAATGAATTGTAAAATAATGAACTCCTACTCACAGAGTTCAAAGGACGACATTATGTTATAATTCGGAAGCACAAAATTTTATTTTTTGTCCATCCCCTAAATGTTATAATGTGCTTGCTACAATCGGAAAGAGGTTGAGCATACGGCTCTTAATGAACCCATACCATATGTTTGGTGGTGTGAATGTAGCTCACACTTGATGGGATTCACCTACGTAGGTGTGGAAGTGTGGCCGCTTCCTATGAGAATTGTGATATGGGCTATTCTCTAGAGCACCTATGAGCATATCCAGGTCGGACGTATGGCCAGTATAAGGCGTCACTTTATTCGCGGAGTTAGAATATCATACATATTCAGTTGTGTGCTTTGAGTGACGGGTTTCTAACCCCCTATCAAGTTCAATACGAAAGTCACTTGGTAGGAAAGACATCATAGCTCAAATGTCACTAAGTGTTAATTCAAGTCGAAAGACATTGGCACCTATTCAATTGGTATGTTTTGTCCAAAACCAATTCATTCTTTTCTTTCTTTTTCTCATCTTCGAACCTGTGGGGGATTGTTGGAAGTTCTTGTTAGGAAATACAAAAGAAAAGAGTGTAAAAATGTGAATGTTGTTTTTGTCCCACATTGAAACTATAACTCATTTCCTCTTTGTTTATATATTGGGTTGAAGGTGTAACTCTTGTTTGAGAAAGTGTGAGAGTGGTATGGGTGGACACATAGCACACTCACGTGCGCGCGTGTCGGCTGGCCGGGTTGGGTCAGGCCATGGGCCTTGGGCTCTTGGGAATGTGATGCGCGGGCGTGGGGTGGGTTTTGTGGGCCTTACATATTCTTTTCGTACCGGGTTGTTTCGGTTAAAACATTGTTACGGGAATCTATATTGATTACGTAACCGTTGGTTTAATTAGCCTTAATGGCGGCCGTTACAATCTTTATTATTCTAGCCGTTTTTGGTCTCTTGCTTTTCCTAAAGTTTGATTATTTAATCAAACTTTGTACCTTCCAAAAAAGATATACGTAATACACAATTCCAGAAAAACCAAACACATGCTTTCTCTCCCAAATTGCTCTTGGTTTTGGGCATATGTTCTGACTCCATTCGGGTTTGTGCGTGCACACAAATTTCGGAGTTGTGTTAATCCTGGAGGGCGACCGCTTTTGTTCTACTGCACCAGGAGGTAGTGCGGAATCGTCTTTTAGGACAGTGGTATCCCACGGCACAGCAATTGTTTGTTATATGTTTATCCGATTATTCGCATCTACCAGATAAGTATATTCTATCTACATTCTTATAGCAACATTATTATTATTATATTGTGCTAATTTGCAACAGTTACTGCCTGGCCTTTTGGTCAGGCACAACAGCCTCGGTGCCCGCGCGTAAAAAAAATACGTAGCAGTAAAAGAAAATTCGTGAAAATTGCTGCAAGGGCGTACGAAAAGGCACTCCATTCTAAAAACGACTTATAAAATAAACAACTCTCTGTGTCGTCATTAGGCCTCCTATGACGACAATGTTCGACGCCAAAACCGAGCATGCTAATTAAATGACCTTGAATGTCACATGGGCAAAGTATTCAAAAAATAATGTTCAAATAAATTCTTCAAGGAAAAATAATGTTCGAATAAAAAAATAAATCCGAGTCTAGACTAGGCTATGCCAAAGTACAATCTAAATCCTAAGTCTTAGTTGTCTTATCCATAGAATCGGTCCTAATGCTTGGTGTCGTTCTGCAAGTTAAAAGGTTAAACCATATTGAGTCTCCCTTCCTAACATTTAAATCAATAAGCACCCATATGTAATTGTCATCCCTTTCTAGGAATCTACGGCCTCAATACTCTCTCTCACCAATAAAAAGAATATATTATAGTATTTGCAAAAAGGAAACAGTCACATTCTGAAAATCATTCCCCCATAGTCGCACAACCCCAAAGTGAACCTAAGGTGTCAATACCATTAGCAAAAATTAATGGCTTCAAGGCTTATGATCACATTGGGTCACAACTATCATAGTCCCCTCGAGCCACTCGCTCCTTGAAATACTCCTAAGTACGGACTAAAAGATTTTCCATGAATGCAACATGACGAACCATGAAAATACCTAAATCGGCATGCCATAAGGCTACCATCGGGGTAAAACAATACACACTAAGAGGGAAGCCGCACTAATGATTCTAGTCTTGCAAAAATGAAAATTCGATCTGCCCGACCAACTACCTTGCCAACATTAAGCAAAATGGCGCATGACAAATGAACACCCAAGGGTTAAAATCTAAAGTGTCAACCAACGAAAGTTATGGTCCAATTAGCCTAAGTTTGAGAGTCGCTTGGTCAAGTGTTATAGGCTTACGCCACGTCATTATTTTGAGTCTAGGCCACCTCCTTGTATTCATACACGGGTTATAATCAGAAAGATTAATGAAAGTTCGAGTCTAAATCACAATTTCCAATTAAATCCCAGAAACTGGAGTCTGAAAAGAAACAAAAAAATTATTTTCGATGTAATTCTTTCGTTAAATTTCAATAAAGTAAAAACAACATTTTGAATCTACGCTATTTGCACATTTTAAGAAACGACTAAATACGCTTCCAAAGTAAGACAATTTAAAAGGTCCACCCTAGGCCTGCTAAAGCTAAAGGTCCACCCTAGGCCTACTGAAGTTAAAGGTCCACTATAGGCCTACCAAACGAGGCTCACTCAGTCTCGCCTCGTGACTCAAAGACCACAACCATCTACCTTTTAGCCCAAATAAATTTTTTTTGAAGGATTTATGTTGGGGAGAAATCCCAAGCAAAAAGAGAAAATAGAAAGAGAAAAGGGGAGAGCGAAGAGAGCGAGCCATGAAATACTTAGCCCGTACCTCCCAAAGTGCGAAATTTACCCAAGTAAACGAAGGAAAAGAATTGAGTCAACCAATCCAAATCATGCCACAAAAACCACATAAAGTTCTACGATGTCTACCCTTTCCAATCCTTATGTTCTTAGACGCCTTCGCTCTGGGGCCCCTATTCAGCTCATTTAACCCATCCATGTTCTCATTGCCATAACCCAAGAAACCATTACCTCGACTCTTGTTCTTGAACTTGTTATCAACTGCAAACCACGTACGGCCATTGACACGTGCGTCATACCCATTATTTCCAAAACCCAAACCTGCTCTTACACCACCATTAGCATAATGACCATATAACTTGTTTGTATACATCCTGTTGATATACCCTTGATCCGTCCCCATGCTACTCATTGGCCTTGGTTGATGTAAACTCATGACACTAGCTTGAGGCTGCAAATTGTGAGTCCTAGCAGATATAATCCTCATGCTTGACCAATATCTATACAAATTATCCTATCTCATTCAACCCATCTTTCGAACCGTCTTGAGTCATGAATAAAAAAAGAAGACAAATGAAAAGTACAAAAAAATAATAAATAATAAAAAAGCAAACTTTGCAAAGCGCCTTTAAAAGTTCGTCTAAAAAGAAGCATTTAGCGCACCAAAAAAGATCCGCCCAGAAATCATTTTCAGCGCCCATAGTTGGGCGCCGTAATCTTTAACGCCCCAGCCTGGGCGCTGAATCTCTCTGCTCGCCAAATTTTGTCCAGAAGTGCTCGTCATTTTATCCGCACATGCACGGAAAAATAACGAACACTTGGAGGGGTACAACACGTATTCAGATATACGTACCAAAAAACACATGAAAAGATGTACGTACCAAAAAACACATGAAAAGATTTTTGTGCAAATACATGTACTTAAAAAATAAAACAAAATTTTGGCTTACGGCAAAGCGGCAGATTACTTCACTGATTTCACCCTATTTCAAACATTACGATTTCACTCGAACGTACTTGTTTAAAATCGGCATTCTAAGAAACCATTTTCTAGGCTAAGAACCACGCAAGACCTGATTCCAAATTAAATCTATTTAAGGCGGATACGTAGGCAATCCATGATTCGGTCCAACCAATTTGCAAAAATGTTAAAGCCTATAGAATAACAAGAATAAAAAATAGCCCCTTATTGAAATTTAATTACTTGCAATCCAAGTCGAAAGAAAAAATTTAAGTCAAAAAAAGAATCCAAGTCATCAAGATGCCAAAATGAGCACACATCGAAAAATAATAAGGGCACGTACCCTTGCCAGAAGAAGCACTCACACTCCTAGGCACTTAGCCAAGACTCAAAAGATCGCTTTGCCTCAATTGAATGGGGGCTAGCGCAAGCGTCCATGACCTCTAAAGTACTCGACTTGACCCTCCCTAAAGCGAACTAACTCACTTAAAGATCTTCTTTCACCACAAGACATAGTCGTTCGCTTAAAGACCTTCTTTCACCACTAGACACAGTCATGATCGCCAACAAGTAGTAAAGGCAGTAAGCTTGCAATAAAGATGATTGTTCTACGGCATCGCCCCATCGTTCCTTCGAACTCAGGGCACCCGTTCATGGTAATTCAAATGCTTGCTAATCCCATTTGAAAAAAAAATCAGACATTGTCAATAGGACTTGGCACTTAAACAAGGCTCACCCTACTCAGACATATGACACGGGCATCTAAAATCGAAATCTGAAAGCATCATTAATGAGAAGACATAATAGCAACATTGAAATGAAAGAGCTAAGGAAGGAACTAAGTATACCTTGACCTTTTGTGCAGTCATACACCAAGTAAACCTAAGTCAATTTGAAAACGGTTTATATTCCCGCAATTCTGGAAAGATGGCCCTAAAAGCCCAAAGCATGTGCCACACGGGCACAAGTAATATCTTGACGCCCGCACCCTGGTTCCAGCAAACCCTTAGACAGCATTCCAAAAATCGTAACAGTATTTTGATGCACTCATATAATCCTGTACGAACCCTTCTATAAGTCAACCTACTTAGGACACCTCGGATTATACACAGTAGAAGTCATATTTCAAATAATTTTCAAAGACTTCTTCGAGCATAATAAAGTGTCGTTGGTCTAAGCGTGCGTTTATCTCGACGTTGCAAGTGAGTCAAAAAGATTTCTCAATATGATTATGGGTAAAGAAAGGCACCTAGCTTTTGGCCAAAGCACACTTCAACATGTGACTACCTTGACCATGGCAATGTCGCACAATACGACATTTATAAGAGAAGTAGCAAATCACTACTCGAACGTATCTCGCACTAAACGAGTCTGGTTCAAACTATTCATGATCCATGTCACCATGAATGCATAAAAACGTATGCCAAGCATTATAGCACCAAGCCAATCCCGTAGCTAAAATTGGGGGCTTGAGAAAAACACTCTAAAAATGCTCGAAATGACGATTTTATCGCAAATTCTCGACGCTAATGCTATACACACGTCATAGGGGCACAATCCTAAGCTTTAATCGTGTAAAACGAACCTTAGAATGGCTACAACCCCTCCCAAATTCTAAGCACTACTTAGAATATATAAAGTCACCCCACTAACAAGGGTAACTGAAAATCGCGAGTCACCAAAACTCCGATCAAACTACTGCACATAACGCTCGCCCTATAAACGCCTGTTACACAGTCTACGTCGTTCCAAAGCAAAAGCGAAAGAAAAATCAAAGATAAAAAATGTCAAATTATACCCAGAAATCATTTTCAACGCCCAGAGCTGGGCGCCGATATCTTTAACGCCCCAGCCTGGGCGCTGATTCTCTCGGCTTGCCAAATTTGCCCAGATATAAAAACAAGAAATAAACATCTATGAATCCTCGCATCGAACGAAGTAATAAGCCGTGCACACCCACGCAAAAGGTGCTACACTTGTTCGAACACCTGAACGAGGCGTGATGAAGTACTCCAATGAAAAAAATCATAATGATATCCCAACACCTGGAGGAATGTTCTAAGACACGCCGTTAGGCCACACAAGCTTACGTAGCACCATAAGTTCAACCGTCCCACGGTACAAGTCTAAAAAAAAAAGAGTAAGGCATATTGCACTAATGCGGGCACGACCAAGAGCATGTGTAAAAGAGGCAAAGACTACTTATCGCCCAAATTCAAAATGCAAGCCACACTACTAAGGATTAAAGGTAGCAAAACATTACCTACCACGGAAGGGATAGCTCGCACCTACACGAGCGGAACCCCAAGGCATCTTTCTCAAAAGAACCTACAAAAATTGTACGCCAAAAGGAAGCATCCCAATGTGCATGCTTGGGGGCTCCAAGCTGCGAAACGACCGTAGCAAAATAAAAGAAATCTCAAAGCAAATGTTTGAACGATCAAAAGGGCACGATGCTTGAGCCAACTTCATGAATGGACCTGAACCCTATCAAGCTTCTAAGAAAACTATTCAAAATCATTGCTCAAATGATTCAAGCGAACTGATTAATGGACCGCACGCAACGGCCATTCTATGAACGCTCGTTCGCACATACATATCATCATTCTAAGAATCGAACATTCACGAACGCGTTCAAAAGAAAAAAATATATGCGTTCAGAATAACAACAAGAGCGATCAAAGTCTTACGCCTCAAGGTATGTTCCTCGGGCCATATAGACTCGCCCAACTATTGCAATAACTGCACGCCTTAGGAGAAACCGTTCCTTAAAATAATCGCCCCAAAGCGACAAACACCGTAGTCCACCAATCGGCTACGGCTTCTCGAGAAATCATCACGATCACTCAGCTCATTGTGATCTCTAATAAAATTCTACATTCCAAAAATAAAGAAAAAAAACAAAAGAGAAGAGAATACGTAGAATTTCCAAGTGAAATAAGCAAACGGAAAAGAGGCAGATCCTGCCCAATAATCAACACCGACGCCAAATCCCACGCCTGACTTTGGGCGTTGAAGATGAATCCCACAATCGTTCTAAGCCAATAAATGACGAACGAATAAGGAAAAAATAAACACCGTTGGTCCACTATTAGGCTACGGTTTCTCGAGAAATAATTGTTATTCACCAATCAACGGTGATCTCAAATGAACGGTTCGTTCCAAAAATAGAATCTCTAGAAGAAAAGAAAAAAAGAGAACGAACGAACAAGAGGCCAACTGTGTCATCAAGAAACCTTCCCAGAAGTCATTTTCAGCGCCCAGAGCTGGGCGCCGAAATCTTTAACGCCCAGGCCTGGGCGCCAAAATGAGCCCAGACCCAGAAAAGGCCCCTGACTTCTATAGGGCCCTGCCGTATCCATTCGACTCAAAAATTACCGATTTCTTTACTGCAAGTTGCACCTCACGGCTTTGTTAAAAGTAGCACACCACTACAAAGATCCCTCGCACTTACGAGCACAATCCCAAACACGATCAAGGACATTACAAAATGCGTATCCCCAAGGAACCTCTTTGACAAGAAATGACCGTCAAGCAAGAGTGCTTGGGGGCTCGAAAGAAAATATATTATGCAAAGTTAAAAACAATATTCCCAGACTACGCTGTACGAAGTCCCGTGTTTGGATATTCTCAAAAAAATAAAACCGGATTACGACCTCAAGACAAAGGTCGCCGTTGATACTTATACATAGTCCCCTAATCAAGGACCTAGGTAGTGGCAAAATTGAGCCGAAAAGACTAGCTCAAAACCATGAAAAGATGATGACCACGAGATTATGGTCCATCTAAACACATTGTCAACCCACATTCAGGTTGCAACTAAATCCGAGCATCCCTCGGAAGAATTCGCTCCTACAAGAATGAATAAAAAGAAATTCTCAAAAGAAATCACAAGAAAAAATTAAATAGGGACTTGCCCACCTCGATCAGGCAAGATCGCGGCACGCGAGTCCCAAATCGAAAAGACGAATTCAGGTTCGCTCACCTCCAGCGAGCGGGGCATCCACCCTTAGCGGACAGGGCTCGCCCACCTTCAGCGGGCGGGGTCTGTGCCACTAACCGCGTAGGTCCTCAGTCTTCGAAAATGAAAAGAAAATAAAATCTTCAAAACAAAGCAAAAAACAGGCTCGCCATCTTCAACCGGCGGGGTCTACGTCACTAACCACGTAGATCCTTATTTTCAAAACTTCAAAACAGATTCGTCCACTTCTATCAGACGGGGTGTCCACCCTTAGCGAACAGGCTCGCCATCTTTAGCCGGCGGGGTCTACGTCACAAACCGCGTAGGTCCTTATTTTCAAAAAAAAAACACAAACAAACTACAAAACAAATTCGTCCACTTCTTTCGGACGGGGCGTCCACCCTTAGCGGACAGGCTCCCCATCTTTAGCCGGCGGGGTCTGCGCCACTAACCGCGCAGGTCCTTAGTCGCTGCAGCGATAACTTTTTCTGGTTTTCCCTTTTCCAAAAATTAAAGGATTAGTTTTCCGTTTTTTCCCAAAAAAGAGCGATGTCAGTAGTTTTCCTTTTTTCCAAAAATCAAAGGATTGGTTTTCCGTTTTTTCCAAAAAAGAGCGATGTGAGTAGTTTTCCTTTTTTCCAAAAATTAAAGGATTGGTTTTCCGTTTTTTCCAAAAAAGAGCGATGTGAGTAGTTTTCCTTTTTTCCAAAAATTAAAGGATTGGTTTTCCTTTTTTTCGAAAAAAGAACGATGTGCTGGATTTTCCTTCGTTTTACGTCCCATAAAAACAAGGGGGTTTTCTCGTTTAGCTAACCCTGAAAATGAGAATCTTTAAAAACATTTTTACCTCGTGATTGGGCTTGGCCAGGCCCAATTACACTTTATATCTTTGATTTCGAAAACATCTGTAGCTACTCCCAAATGACAAAGTGAGGGAGTTTCTACGCCTCTTTAGATTCTTCCAATGACAAAGTGAGGGAGTTTCTATACTATCCGTTTACAAATCCTAATGACACGTGAGGGATATGTCGACACTTCAAGTGATGACCCTTAAGTCAAATGTTATCACTCGGGGGCTCGTGAGACCCTCGCAAAACAAGTCACATACACTATGGCTTGTGTGACGCACTCCGTCCAGTACTTTGACCATCGTCTCATCCCGAGACTCAGTCAAAGTGGGGGCTAACTGTAGACACCTACTTTTGTCCCCATTCCCGAAAGGGAAGGTTCGATGATGAGAACATAAATCTCCACTTGGCAACGCATCTCCTATAAAATAACGAATCTTAATCACCCTTTTCATTTCACCCGAAACCTGCTATTTATAGAAACCTGCTATTTATGGAAACCTGCTAAAAATAGTAACTGCCGTAATGGGTAGTTGTTAGAAGTGGCAAGTCATAAAAGATAGAAACCTGTCAGAATTAGGTGTTGCACTCCAACATAAATCCTAAATAAGATAGAAATTACAAGAGGAATCCTATTCCTAATATGATTCAAAAATAAGAGTTACGTATTAATTAAAATCCTAACGAGCCTAGAGTTCGTAACGGGCCCAGACGCATTCCGTCATAAAGTTAATACGCACTAAAAGACTCGAAGAAGTCTCAAACACTCCGTATTCTAAGAGTCCAAATCTGACAAAGAAAACGGCCCAGACCCTATTTTCAACGTCTGGCTCTGGGCGCCGAAATCTTCGGCGCCCAGCCCTGGGCGCTGAAATTACCTGGGACGTGTTCTTTCCTAATTCTTCGTGGATTAGAGCTCTAAAATTCTATCTTTCCACGGACTCTTTTCTATAAATATAGCCCCAAATTCGACGTGAAACGACACACAATTCATATTCTGAGTATTGACTCCAACCCCTAAGCCTAAGCCTCACGCTGCGAAATTGATCCCGCGTTCTGTTGCAATCGATCCAAAAATCGAACAGAACGTATCCTGTCCAGTAACTTGAGATTCGTTAAATAAAAGGAGAAATAGCAAAGTCAAAGTGGTTAGTTTTCTGAGAACCGTGACGCACCTCTCAAGGGTGCGTCGTAATGTGTCCCATTCCATGATTTAATTGCTTTCCTCGCCCTTTTATAAACTGTTAAACTAATTAAATCTGATTGTTCTATCACGCCTAATAAAGATAATATTTTGGGAAATTGGATTATCATGCTAGGTCCCTTAAAACAATCTAAATCAGATAATCGCAATCGATCTAGTATTATATGTTGCATATTGTTAAAATCGACTCAGATTAGTTTAATAGTTAACACATATCCCTTCAATTATTTATGCTGAGCTAGTAAGGATATCCTGCCTCTGGAGTTATCGATGAACGAGTACTCCTCTCGGTAGTTATAGTCCCCCGAACCCTCAATCTCTACCTTGCGGGTGTATGTTGAGAGATCCCCACACAAGGGATCACAAGGGAACCTATGACCGTCATGGTCAAACATAATTGCACTCCCTTTATGTCACGATAACCGGGTTTTGTCAGTTTTTCTCATTGTCGTTAAAAACTGAACGGCGACTCCTATATTACTAGTCAATTGGGTGTAAACTCACAGGAAATCCAATTACACTTGATTTGACAAAAAGAAACGTCACACCCACGAGGGATGAGGTCACGCATTAGCCTCGTACTTTTTCGACCCCCTCACAATATTCAAAGCATGTTTTAGCATGGTTTTTTTGTGTTTTTGCTCCTGTCGAATTTTTGTTGATTTTTTTCGGAAATTTTATGGATTATTGGATTAATTGCGTAACCTGTTCCGGAATCAAAAAGATTCGGTTTTTCGACTTTTCTAACCCTAATCTGATTGAAAACGATTTTCTAAGATCAACTCATGAGAACAGAACTGCAAAAACAGGCCTCGAAATGTCGTTTTTTGGGCGTTTTTGTTAATTTTTTTATAAAAATTAAAAGTGTCGGAAAGTAAATCAATTAAAAGGTCGACCTAAGCAACTAGGAATTGCTTGAAATTTTGACGCAATGTTGCTGGGTATATTCTTGATCTATGATAAAAATTCCAGATTTTTCCGATAAGTATAAACCCTAATTTTGCTTTCCCCAAATTCGTAAAATTTAGATCCTTAATTGATTTTTTAAATAATTTAGATCTAATAATTCGGTTAATTGGGAAAGGGAATATAAGTTTTCATGGGTCAGTGGCTAATTTTAAAAATTATTGGATTAAAATTTTGAATGGTTTCGTTAATTTTAATCGCACTTAAACGTAATGATTAAAATCTGAAATTTAAATGTTTAAAGAACGATTTAAAGTTTTGGATGTTATTATTTAAAAGTTCAAATTTTGGTTGATTCGTTCGTTCTTAAAATTTGAATAATGTTAGCCTTGATTTAATATTTTTCGAAATTGGATTGTCGTTATTTTAATAAATCGTAAAAACCGTTGGTTTTCGAAAATAATAATCGTAACTTTTTATGAAAAATAACATTAACGCAAAGTTCGTGAAATTAATTTTTTTTAATTAAGTTGGTCCGTAGTACGAACCAAAGGCACGGACACAAGGGTGGGGTGGACGTGTGGCTCAACGAGCCACGCGGGCTGCCATGCCTGTGCCGAGCCGCAGCGACGCGGGCAGCAGCAAGCGAGCTGCGTGCCGCGCGCGCGCTGGGCGAGGAAAGGGCGAGCAAGGCAAGCGCATGGGCTTGCGAGTGCTGCGAGCGAAGCAAGGCACGAAGCCTTGCGATGCGTAGCGCAGCGACGAGCACAACGAAGCGCACAGGGCAGCATGGAGCTGAGGGGACGCGCGCGCCAGGCTGCGGGGGTGTGCGAGCATTGCTCGTGTGCCTCGTAGGCCACACAAGCGCGGAAATGGGCTGGGCGCAAGCCTAGCCCAAGCATGCACTTGGACATTTTTTCTTAAATTTGTTTATTTCGTTGGGCTTGACATGTTTGCATTAATTTGGGCTAACGGGATATTTAATTTAATATTTTATTTACTTGGGCCAGGCCGCAAGTTTTAATTTAATATTTAATAATTAATTATCCGGAATAATTATTGGTTTGAGTGGGAGCCGCTAAATGAAATTAAAATGAAATAATAAATTTTAATTATTTTCGTAGGTCGCATTTATTTTAATTAAATTCAATTTTAATTAGAATAAAGTCTAAGGATTAATAATTTTGAAATTGATTAATCTTTTAGGACGCGTTTATGTGAACGTGAATTTTAATTAATTCACGTAAATACTTGCATAATTATATGGGCCATTCGTTTTAGCATACGAATGGGTGAATGCATAGAATATATATTTTATGTAATGCAGGTACTCCAAGTGACTAGTAAGGCCATTTAGGATAGTTAAATACGGTATGCGAACCGTTCTATCTTTGAATGTAAAGTTTTAAATATGGTCTGCGTACCATGGAAATTTTGATGTAATTTATTATTTTCAAGTATTTAATTCTAAGTTTAGAACTTTAAGTTAGCAATTGAACAATGATTCAAGACGATGCCAAGCTAACAAGATGGTGATGAAGATTTGATGCTTCAAGACAAGTGTTTTGGGCCATACTAGTTCACCATTTGTTTATGCATTTTGATATATATTATGCTTGAATGTATGTATGTATACTTTGCATGAATAGGTTGTTTCGTATGATTCGATTAGATTAAGTTCACTAAATAATCGAACCAACATAGAAACAACTAGGTCCAAAGTAATATTGAGTTTAAAATTGCCTTCCAAATCAAGCACTTATAAAAATCTAAGGACCTAACGTAGTAGGTTTACGCCAAAGCAAGGTGCTATATTAGTTGACTTAGATGGTAAGTGAAGGAAATATGTCCTTCACCCAAGGTGCATTAAGTCTAATACCAAGGTTCAGATTAATTGCGAACAATTAATTCAGTGAGATCAAGTGATCGGAATAGCTAGCTGGAGCAATGCTTCCGATCAGTGTGTTCTAATAGATATTGAACTAACAACTTACTCTTGACTGAACCTACAAGGTCACACCAATGACAGGTAACAGATCAACGGATTAAATGAATCGGAAATTCATTTAATAGCTTTTCAGGAATTAGTTTGGAAAACGTATTATACGATACGACCTTGCATCGGAATCGTTTATCGTATCGCGAATATTCGTAAGCTAGGCGAAATGAATAAATCGTATCGTACGACGATGATTCGTCGTATACGAAACGATTAATAATATATCGGAAATATATTAAACGCGGATACGAGGAGCGGCCCACGAGCCGAGTGCACGAAGCACTCAAGGCCCATGGGCGCGCGCGCTAGGCAAGCAAGCAAGGCGACATAACAGTGCAGGCCCATGGCCGAGCAGCTTTGTGCGCGCGCGGGCCAAGACCACGACACAGCAGCAGCAGCGCGACCCACATCCCAGCTCGCTGTGCGTGTCCGTGTGATGCTGCGCGGGGCTTGCTAGCCAGCCTTGCCTTATAGCTTGGTCGGTTAGTAAGGTTATGTAAATAACCTTCTAACCAATTTTCCAACACAACACACAATTCATTACTCAAACCCTAGAGACACAGAGAACCCTAATTCTCTCTGTGCCTCCAAAGTGAGTTCTTCCCAAAAGCAAAGTATCTTGATCGATTGTCTAAGCTACGATAATCAAGACGGATCTGAACGTGTCGGTGAACCAAGTAGAGAAACGACAAGTGGAGTTCTAAGTTCGTGTTCGTTGACAATTCGTGGAAAACACGCTTCAAACGTAAGTCTGCTTAATCTGTGCTTTATATATGCTTCCTGGCTTTGGGGATTGTTTCCGCACATGTTATTATGTTTAACTGTATTCCCCTACAGTGGTATCATGAGACTTATGTATTTAAAGCATGAATTATCAATATTTTATTGTTTTTGCATCTGTCGAAAATTTTGAATTTTTTTGTTGAATTTTCGGAATTTTTACGAATTATTGGATGAATTGCGTAATTTCAGGTCCGAAATCAAAAATATTCGTTTTTTCGAGTTTCAAAACCCTAATCTGAGTGAAAAGGATTTTCTAAGATCAACTCATGCAAACGGAATTGCAAAAAAAGGCCTCGAAGTGTCGTATTTTGGGAGTTTTTGTTAATTTTTCATTAAAAATTAAATGTGTCGGTCAGTAATTCAATTAAAAGGTCGACCTAAACTACTCGGAATTGCTTGAAATTTTGACACAATGTTTCTGGGTATATTCTTGATCTATGATAAAACTTTCGGATTTTTCCGATAAGTATAAACCCTAATTTTGCCTTTCCCCAATTCGTAAAATTTGAAACCCTAATTGAATTTTAATTAAGTTTGGTTCAATAGTTCGATTAATTGGAAAGGGGATATAATTTCATGGGCCAGTGGCTAATTTTAAAAATTATTGGATTAAAATTTTGAATGGTTTCATTAATTTTAATCGCACTTAAACCAAATTATTAAAAATCTGAAATTTAAATGTTAATGAACGATTTAAAGCTTCGGATTTTATTAATTAAAAGTTCAAACTTTATTGTTGATTCGTTCGTTCTCAAAAGTTTGAATATTGTTAGCCCTTGATTTAATAATTTTACGAAATTGGATTGTCGTTGGAGTTTATTAAATCGTTAAAAATCGTTGTTTTTCGAAAATAAAAATCGCAACTTTTTGAAAAATAATATAAATGCAAGTTCGTGAAATTAATTTTTTTTTAATTAAGTTGGTCCGTAGTACGAACCAAAGGCACGAACACAAGGGTGTGGTGGACGTATGGCTCGTCGAGCCATACGGGCTGCTATGCATTGGCCGAGCCGCAGCGACACGGGCAGCAGCAAGCGTGTTGCGTGCCTCGTGCGCGCTGGGCAAGGAAAGGGGCAGGCGATTGCTTGCGGGGGCTGCGACGAAACAAGGCACAAGGCCATGCGACATCCAGCGCACGAAGGCGCAACGACGCAGCGCATGGGCAACGATAGCTGCGGGCACGCGCGCGCGCGAAGGCCTGGGGGTGTGCGAGCTTGCTCATGCGCCTCATAGGCCACACACAAGGGATTGGGCTGGGCGCAAGCCAAGCCCAACTACGTAATCGGACTTTTTTCGTTGAAAATTGTTTATTTCGTTGGGCTTCGTATATTTGCATTAATTTGGGCTAACGGGATATTTAATTTAATATTTTATTTGATTGGGCCGGGCCGCGAGTTTTAATTTAATATTTCATAATTAATTATCCGGAATAATTATTGGTTTGAGTGGGAGCCACTAAATGAAATTAAAATGAAATAATTATTTTTTAATTATTTTCGTAGGTCGCGTTAATTTAATTAAATTCAATTTTAATTAGAATAAAGTCCAAGGATTAATAATTTTAAAATTGATTAATCTTTTAGGACGCGTTTATGTGAACGTGAATTTTAATTAATTCATGTAAATACATGCATATTTACATGGGCCATTCGTTTTAGCACACGAATGGGTGAATGCATAGAATGTATATTTTATGTAATGCAGGTACTCCAAGTGACTAGTATGGCCATTTAGGATAGTTAAATACGGTCTGCGTACCGTTCTATATTTGAATGTAAAGTTTTAAATATGGTCTGCGTACCATGGAAATTTTGATTTAATTTATTATTTTCAAGTATTTCTAAGTTTAGAACTTTAAGTTAGCATTTGAACGAAGATTCAAGACGATGCCAAGCTAACAAGGAGGTGATGAAGATTGGATGCTTCAAGACAAGATGTTTTGGGCCATACTAGATCACCATTTATTTATGCACTTTGATATATATATATTATGCTTGAATGTATGAATGTATATATGCTTTGCATGAATAGGTTGTTTCGTATGACTCGATTAGATTAAGTTCACTAAATAATCGAACCAACATAGAAACAACTAGGTCCAAAGTAATATTGAGTTTAAAAATTGCCTTCCAAATCAAGCACTTACAAAAATCTAGGGATCTAGGATAGTAGGTTTCCGCCAAAGCGAGGTGCTATTTTAGTAGACTTAGGTGGTAAGGCGTCCCAAAGGAGCACGTTGATTGTGGTTTCAACTCAAACAACAATGGCATTATGTTGTGGCAATGGGATAAATTATGGTATTAATTTATTAACCAAGAGTAATTTGGAGATTACTAGAAATAGTTTTTGCTTACCTAGAATCTTAAACTACTTAAGACATGCCAAAGCTGCTTAAGGATTTAGGACTTTTGGGGTCTTGGAATCGTTTCATTCTTTTTGGACCATGTTTTGCTTTTTGCATGAATGAAATGTTTAATAGCTTTAACGATTGCATGCTAGCTTTTGTTTCAAAGTTATTAAAGTTTATGAATGGTTATTTGTTGCAAATTCTTTTCGATTGTAGTAATCAAATGGCCGCAAACAATAACAATACTTTCAACCTGCATTCAATTCTCGACAAAGAGAAGTTGAATGGCAACAATTTCCTCGACTGGAAAAGGAACTTACAAATAGTTCTTATGCATGAGGAAAAAGAAAATGTCCTTGAGGAAGAGTTACCGGAAGAGGCCTGGCCGGAGGTAACTCAAGCTTCCCTTAATCGTTGGATTCAGGCCAATAGGGATGTCAAATGTGTGATGCTTGCATCCATGAGTCTTGAACTTCAGAAAAGGTTCATTAACTCGGATGCTTACCAAATTATCTCGGAGTTGAAGAACATGTTTCAGGACCAAGCCAGAATCGAAAGATTCGAGACTCAGAGGTTGATCCTTGAGACTAAGCTCAAGAAAGGAGAACCAGTGAGCCCACATGTTCTTAAAATGATTGGACTCTTTGAAAACATGAGAGCTCTAGATTCTGACGTCTCAAATGAAACGGCTATTGACATCATTCTCCATTCGCTTCATAATGGCTATGATCAGTTCAAGTTGAATTACAACATGAACAGCATGGAAAAATCTCTTACTGAGCTTCACGGTATGCTGAAAACCGCTGAAAAGACGCTCAAGCAAGAGAACAAGCACGATATGCTTATGGTGCGTAAGGGCAAGAACTTCAAGAAATCAGGTAAGAATAAGGGCAAGAAGGTTAAGGGCAAGGCTACGCCCTCATCCAAGTCCAACGACACCAGTTCTGGTAAACAGAAAAGGGTGACTCGTTCTCCTGCCGACTCTGAATGTTTCTACTGCAAGAAGAAGGGGCATTGGAAGAGGGATTGCTTGAAGAAGAAGGAAGATGAGAAGAACGGGAACGTTGCTTCTACTTCAGGTATATATGTTATACAATGTAATCTTGCTAATTCTACTTCTTGGGTATTAGATACTGGTTGTGGCTCACACTTATGTTCCAATTCGCAGGGACTAAGGAGAAGCAGAAAGCTTGATAAAGGCGAGATGGATCTACGCGTGGGAAATGGAGCATGGATTGCTGCATTAGCCGTAGGATCTTATTTTATTTCTTTGCCTAGTGGGTTTATTTTGGAACTAGAAAACTGTTACTATGTTCCTAGTATCACCAGAAACATCATTTCCGTTTCAAGTTTGGATTCTAAAGGTTTTAGTTTTCAATTTAAAGACAATAGTTGTTCTTTTGCTTTGAATGGAATGTTTTATGGTTCAGCACAACATGAAAACGGTCTTTATGTGCTAGATACGAGCAAACACATTTATAACATAAATGCCAAAAAGGCTAAAACTGGTGATTCGGATCTCACATTTATGTGGCATTGTCGATTAGGCCATATAAACATAAAGCGCATGGAATTACTTCAACGGAAAGGAATTCTAGAATCATTCGACTTAGAGAAGATTGATCAATGCGAATCTTGTTTACTTGGCAAAATGACAAAGCAACCTTTCTCAAAGGTGGGAGAAAGAGCAAGCGAACTACTAGGGCTAATACATACGGACGTATGTGGGCCTATGAGTACGAAAGCTAGAGGTGAGTTCAGCTATTTCATAACGTTTACGGACGACTTCAATAGATATGGCTATATTTACTTAATGAAGCACAAGTCTGAATCGTTTGAGAAATTCAGAGAATTTCAAAATGAAGTAGAGAATCAACATGGCAAGAAAATCATAGCTCTAAGATCGGATCGAGGAGGTGAATATCTTAGCCACGAGTTTGATGACCATCTAAAAGAATGCGGTATTCTTTCTGAATTGACTACTCTAGGAACACCTCAATGGAATGGATGTTAGGTTATGATACATATGATATTACATAAATCATGCGGAAACAACCATTAACCCAGGAATACATATTATTTACACATAATCATATAGCATAAATTAGATGCATACTCTTTGTTGCGTGCCTTCCCTAGCTGCGCCCGAATCGAACAAGAACAAGTCTTTAGGACTCCAAGTGTCGTCCCTCCGTAGATAGTCCACAGCACGTCCGGATCCGCCTTAAGATTGACCAACTAGAATCGCCCTTAAGGTACTAGAATTTTCGGCACTTTTGAGCAAGATGTGTGTCTGAATTTTTCTCTCAAAAACTCACTTTGAATACTTTAAAACTCGTTATAAATTGTGAACCCAGGCCACATATTTATAGGGGTATGGAAAGAGAATTGGAATCCTATTAGGATACGAATTAATTAAATTAGAATTATAATAAAACTCTTATTCAATTAATTTATCAAATAGAATTAGGAATTTAATCATTAACCGAACTCTGCACGTTTCAGGAATCGTGCATGAACACAAACTCACACACACACACACGGCAGCCACGATGGGCCGCCCATGCGTGTGCGTGCGAGCAGCAACCCACGCAGCGAGGCCATGGCCTTGGCGCGCGCTGGGCCTGCCTTGCGGTGGGCCTGGGCGCTGCCTTGGCTGGGCGCTCGTTTGGCTGGGCGCGCGTTTGGCTGGGCGCGCGTTTTGGCTTGCTGGGCGATGGCCCAAATTCGTGCTGGGCCTTCGTCCGGCAGGCCTCGTCCGATGCTAATTCGTACGATACGCTTCCGATTAAATTCCCGGTTCCGGAATTCATTTCCGATACGAACAATATTTAATATTTCCGATTCCGGAATCAATTTCCGTTTCGAACAAATATTTAATATTTCCGTTTCCGGAATTATTTTCCGATTCCGATAATATTTCCGATTCTGACAATATTTCCGTTTCCGGCAATATTTCCGATTCTGGTAATATTTCCATTTCCAATAATATTTTCCGATACGTACCATGTTTCCGTTTCCGGCAACATCTACGACTTGGATAATATTTATATTTCCGATACGATCCATATTTCCGTTTCCGGCAATATCATCGTTTCCGGAGTATTCATTTCTTGCCTGTGACGATCTCAGCTCCCACTGAAACCAAGATCTGTCGATTCCGAATATCTATAGATGGAGTATTTAATGCCATTAAATACTTGATCCGTTTACGTACTATTTGTGTGACCCTACGGGTTCAGTCAAGAGTAAGCTGTGGATTAATATCATTAATTCCACTTGAACTGAAGCGGCCTCTAGCTAGGCATTCAGCTCACTTGATCTCACTGAATTATTAACTTGTTAATTAATACTGAACTGCATTTATTAGACTTAACATAGAATGCATACTTGGACCAAGGGCATTATTTCCTTCAGTCTCCCACTTGTCCTTAGGGACAAGTGTGCATTTCCTAATTCTTTTGTCGCTCGATGCTTGCTCTTGAACATAAGGTAAGAGTTTTCATCCTTATTATGTCCAGAGGTGTTCCTCGGTTTCAGAGTTCAACTGATAAAATAAACAAATAATCATAGCCTATGATTCATCCGAGCACGGCCATGCATTTCACAGTTTCTAGCTCTCCGAGTGGCCTTGTACAACTTTTAAGCATCTCATCCCGATTTATGGGAGGACAATCCCAATCTTGCGATCTTGAGATTAGACTTCGTTTGATAGGTGATTACCTGAGCGTTGCCTTTATATCCTCCTTTTACGGTGCGACGGTTGGTCAACGTCAAAGCAACCAGTTCTCAAACAAGTAATCTCAAATCACTCAGGTATTGAGGATTTAGTGTCTAATAATTTAATGAAATTTACTTATGACAGATTTTCATCTCTTACAGTAAAGTTTCATAGGTCTTGTCCGATACTAGTCTTCCCAAAGTAAGTATCTATGCAAATGATTATGACATTGCCATGTCCACATAGTTCAAGAAACAGAACTACTAGTCATCTTGCATTCTAATCGTCTAACGTTTTCTATGCGTCCAATTTTATAGAAAACTCCGATTAGGGACCATTTTCAACCTTTGACATTCAAGTTCACTTGATAGACATTTCTTAGTCACAGGACTGGTCCTGACAGTCTATCTTGAATATATCGTCAAATTGAAGGGACTCATCATTTAATAAACCACAAATTAAATGGAAAAATGAATTCTTTTCATTTATTGTGAATGATTAACCAATAATGTTTTACAAAGATTTAAACTCTAAAACTTTAAAACATTAAATAGAGACATCAAAGCCATTCTCCAATATGCTTGATTCCCATAGCTGCAGTGTGCGAGTTGTGCTTCGCCTGCGGCAGAGGTTTAGTCAATGGATCTGATATGTTGTCATCAGTTCCAATTTTGCTTATCTCGACTTCTTTTCTTTCAACGAACTCTCGTAGAAGGTGAAATCTACGAAGTACATGCTTGACTCTCTGGTGGTGTCTAGGCTCTTTTGCCTGTGCAATAGCTCCGTTATTGTCACAATACAGGGCTATTGGTCCTTTAATGGAGGGGACTACACCAAGTTCACCTATGAACTTCCTTAGCCATATAGCTTCCTTTGCTGCTTCATGTGCAGCAATGTACTCCGCTTCAGTTGTAGAATCCGCAATGGTGCTTTGCTTAGCACTTTTCCAGCTTACTGCTCCTCCGTTAAGGCAGAAGACAAACCCAGACTGTGATCTGAAATCATCTTTGTCGGTTTGGAAACTTGCGTCCGTATAGCCTTTAACAATTAATTCATCATCTCCACCATAGACCAGGAAGTCATCTTTGTGCCTTTTTAGGTACTTCAGAATGTTCTTGGCAGCAGTCCAATGCGCCTCTCCTAGGTCTAACTGGTATCTGCTCGTAGCACTGAGTGCGTACGCAACATCCGGGCGTGTACATATCATAGCATACATTATTGAACCAATCAATGATGCATATGGAATCCCATTCATTCGTCTACGCTCATCAAGTGTTTTTGGGCACTGAGTCTTGCTTAGAGTCATTCCATGAGACATGGGTAGGTAGCCTCGCTTGGAGTCCGCCATCTTGAACCTATCAAGCACCTTATTGATATAAGTGCTTTGACTAAGTCCAATCATCCTTTTAGATCTATCTCTGTAAATCTTGATGCCCAATATGTACTGTGCTTCTCCTAGATCCTTCATCGAAAAACATTTCCCAAGCCAAATCTTGACAGAATTCAACATAGGAATGTCATTTCCGATAAGTAATATGTCGTCGACATATAATACTAGGAAAGCAATTTTGCTCCCACTGACCTTCTTGTATACACAAGATTCGTCTGCGTTCTTGATGAAACCAAATTCACTGACTGCTTCATCAAAACGTATATTCCAGCTCCTGGATGCCTGCTTCAATCCGTAGATTGATTTCTTTAGCTTGCATACCTTTTTAGCATTCTTTGGATCCTCAAAACCTTCAGGCTGTGTCATAAACACAGTTTCTGTTAAAACGCCGTTTAAGAAAGCAGTTTTGACATCCATCTGCCATATTTCGTAATCGTAATATGCAGCGATTGCTAACATTATCCGAATAGACTTTAGCATTGCAACTGGTGAAAAGGTTTCATCGTAATCCACACCGTGGACTTGCCTGTAACCTTTTGCAACCAATCTAGCTTTGAAAACTTCAAGTTTCCCATCCTTGTCCTTTTTCAGTTTGAAAACCCATTTGCTTCCAATGGCTTGGTAGCCATCTGGCAAATCGACCAAATCCCATACTTGGTTTTCAGACATGGAGTCTAATTCAGATTGCATGGCTTCTTGCCATTGCTTGGAGCTAGGGCTCGTCATAGCTTGTTTGTAAGTCGCAGGTTCATCACTCTCAAGTAATAGAACGTCATAGCTCTCGTTCGTCAAAATACCTAAGTACCTTTCCGGTTGCGATCTATATCTTTGCGATCTACGCGGGGTAACATTTCTAGATTGACTATGATTCTCACCAGATTCTTCTAAAGATCTCTGAGTTTCATCCTGAATGTCATCTTGAGCATTCTCTAGAGTTTGTTGTTCGACTCGAATTTCTTCGAGGTCTACTTTTCTCCCACTTGTCATTTTGGAAATGTGATCTTTCTCCAAAAAGACACCATCTCGAGCAACAAACACCTTGTTCTCAGATGTATTGTAGAAGTAATACCCCTTTGTTTCCTTTGGATAGCCCACAAGGATACATTTGTCAGATTTTGGATGAAGTTTGTCTGAAATTAATCGTTTAACGTATACTTCACATCCCCAAATCTTAAGAAAAGACACATTTGGAGGCTTTCCAAACCATAATTCGTATGGAGTCTTTTCGACAGCTTTAGACGGAGCTCTATTTATAGTGAGTGCAGCTGTATTTAGTGCATGTCCCCAAAATTCTAATGGAAGTTCGGCCTGACCCATCATTGACCTGACCATGTCTAGCAAGGTTCTGTTCCTCCGTTCCGACACACCATTCCATTGTGGTGTTCCAGGAGGAGTCAATTCTGATAGAATTCCACATTCTTTCAGATGGTCATCAAATTCATAGCTTAGATATTCACCGCCTCTATCAGACCGCAGCGCCTTAATCTTCTTGCCTAATTGATTCTCTACTTCACTCTGAAATTCCTTGAATTTGTCAAAGGATTCAGACTTATGCTTCATTAGGTAGACATAACCATACCTACTGAAGTCATCAGTGAAAGTGATAAAGTAGCTGAAACCACCTTTAGCATTTGTACTCATTGGTCCACATACATCTGTATGGATTAAACCCAATAGTTCATTTGCTCTTTCTCCAACTTTAGAGAAAGGTTGCTTTGTCATTTTGCCAAGTAAACATGATTCGCATTTACCATAATCCTCTAAGTCAAATGGTTCTAGAATTCCTTCCTTTTAAAGTCTTTCTAAGCGTTTCAAGTTTATATGGCCTAATCGACAATGCCACAGATAGGTGAGATCTGAATCATCCTTTTTGGCCTTTTTGGTATTTATGTTATATACTTGTTTGTCGTGATCTAATAAATAAAGTCCATTGACTAATCTAGCAGATCCATAAAACATCTCTTTAAAATAAAACGAACAACTATTGTCTTTTATTAAAAAGGAAAATCCCTTAGCATCTAAGCAAGAAACTGAAATGATGTTTTTAGTAAGACTTGGAACATGGAAACATTCTTCCAGTTCCAAAACTAGCCCGGAGGGCAACGACAAATAGTAAGTTCCTACAGCTAATGCAGCAATCCGTGCTCCATTTCCCACTCGTAGGTCGACTTCACCCTTGCTTAACTTTCTACTTCTTCTTAGTCCCTGTGGATTGGAACATAAGTGTGAGCCACAACCTGTATCTAATACCCAAGAAGTTGAATTAGCAAGTATACAGTCTATAACGAAAATACCTGAAGATGGAACGACTGTTCCGTTCTTCTGATCTTCCTTTAGCTTTGGAAATTCTCTTTTGTAATGGCCTATTCCATCACAATAAAGACAGCTTGATGTGGACTTGTCCTGCTTTGATTTAGCATTGCCCTTGGACTTTCCACCTTTCTTGAACGGTCTCTTTCTAGCCTTGAGTAAATCTTTGGCTTCACAGTCCAGTATTATTTCAGCCTTTCTGACAAGGTGAACAAATTCTGCAACTATTTCTTCTCTTGGTTCACTTAGGTATAGTTGCTTGAAGCGACCAAACCCACTATGTAGTGAATTGAGCAAGACAGAGACTGCCATCCTTTCGCTTATTGGTGTTCCTAGTAGACTTAGGCGATCAAAGTATGAACACATAAGATCCACATGGAACCTCAGTGGGACGCCTACCCTCTGTTTAGTGCGAAGGAGCTGAACATGTGTTTCTTGGACCTCCATCCTATAACACCTGTTGGGAGAACTAACCTTTAGACCAGACATTGATTCAATCAACTCATGGACGTTCAGGTCCCTGTCCTCCGTACTTCCACGACAGATATCCCTCAGATTCTTGATGAGCGTAAAAGGTTCATAGGCTACAAACCTTTTAGCCCAATCATCAGGGATATTGTTCAGCATGAGACTCATAACCTTTTTGAGATCCGCATCCCAGGCGTAAAATCTCTCAGGGGTCATGTCTCTGGCATAGTAGCTTGGCATGGGATGTGACAGTACATACTCAAGTCCATTGAGTTTGACTATTTCAACTAGCTTAGCTTCCCATTCAAGAAAATTTGTCAGGTTCAGCTTGACCATAAGCTCAGAACCCATGATGATGTTTTGATTGTTGTTTGCCATATTAAAACTACAATTGAAAAGAATAAACAAATAAATAACCATTCACAGTTTCTCTTAATAAACTTAAATTCTAGCATACATGCATAATTCAATGTTTATTAAGCATTTTATTCAAGTTATTTGTTCCGGCAGGTGTGAATAAAATGATTCCAAGATCCTAAAATCATTGAAGAACTAAGCACAGTTTGTCGACTTAATCCTAGAACATCTTAGGTAAGCAAAAGCCTTTTGCTAATAGTCTAGAAACTATTCTTGGTTGATAGGTACGTCTAAGAACTTATTAGGTAAACCTATCGATTTTTCCACGACATAAAAGGACTCCTTACTTATATCGTTGAGTTTCACCAAAACTAACATGTACTCACAATTATTTGTGTACCTTGCCCCTTTAGGACCAATAAGTAACACCTCGCTGAGCGAAAACTATTACTAGATTGATGTAAAGGATATCCAAGCAAGTGTATATTTTGGCATGGCACCTTTTAACTCAATTTTTAAGTTTGGAACTTAAGGCTCTTACTATGTTGGTTAGATTTTAAGTGAACTAAAATCCTTAATCATGCAACATAATCAAGCTTTTGATCTCATGCATTTTAAGACATATTTAAAAGCAATAAATAACTTAAACATGCATAAGATAAATGTGATCTAGTATGGCCCGACTTCATCTTGAAGCTTTAACTTCAAAGTCCGTCTTGAAAATCTCCGTGGGAGGCACCATTTTCTTCAAATAGGATAAGCTATAACTAATTACAACTATTTGATGGTACGCAGACCATATTTGAATTGAAAAATAACTTTGGTACTTTAGACCAATTACATTCAAATTAATGGTACGCAGACCATATTTTCTATCCTATTTGGGCCATACTAGTCACTTCATAACCTGCAAAACAGTACATATACAATATATACCATTCACCCATTCATTATCATGAATGGCCCACATAGCTGGTTAGTAAAACACATTATGCATCACGTAAACATTTGCAGCAATTAATCAAGGGCACCAATAATCTACCAATTATTCAGTCCTTATTAATTCTAATCAAGTTGTTTTAACCTTAAGGATTTGTAGACCTAATCAAGAGTTTATGACTAAAAAGCGCTCCCACTTAAACCAATAAATTCATATGCTTTACTAATTTTAAACATAAAATTGTATTTCTAGTCTAACCGGAAACATACAAATTTAATTAAAATTTAAAGCTCATATAAATTTATAATTGAATCCAAAAGTTTAATTCAATTTCAGTCGTATTTAAATTAATTCATGATTTTAATTTTAGTAAAATAATTAGAATAAATAAAATTTATTATAATTACAATATTGAAAATTAAAATCCTAGAAAATAATTTAAATTATTAATTTTAAAATTAATTAAAATTACGTAAACTGAAAATTTCAAATTAAACATTCAAAACGATCTAATCGTAACGCAAACACCCTACGCATTGCACGCCCATGGGCCGCACGCACACAGCCATTGCTGGCCATGTGCGCGCAGCCCATGCGCTCGTCGCATAGCTGCTGCATCTCCATCGCAAGCCATCGCACGCTGTGGTGCTTGCTGCGCGCGCGCCAGCGCTCGTCGCACGCGAGCCATCGCTCGCAGTGCGCGCTCGCCAGCGCTCGCTGCGCGCGCTCCATCGCTCGCTGTGCGCGCGAGCCATTGCTTGCTGTGCGCGCGAGCCATCGCTCGCTGTGCGCGCGACATCGCTCGCTGGGCGCGCGACATCGCTCGCTGGGCGCGCGACATCGCTCGCTGGGCGCGCGACATCGCTCGCTGTGCGCGCGAGCAACGCTGGGCGCAGCGCTCGTGGCACGCGAGCTTGCGCTCGCTGCGCGCGAGGCTGCGCGCTCTTGCGCGAGGAAGTGCGCGTTGTGGCGCAGCTCGCTTGCTGCCCACACGCGACTGCCTTGGCTTGCCTTTCGCCCATGCCCATTTATTCATAGCTCGTGGCCCACGACACAAGGCAGGGCTGCTGCCTTGTGCTCGTGCACCATGCCTTGCTCATTGCATTGGTGCCGCACGGGCGACGAGCTCCCTTGCTCGTCGTCGCATGCCCGCACTATACAACACCCCTTAAGGGTAACACGAAGCGTCCATTGCTTTGTGCGTGCAAGTTATATGAACGAATCGCATAAAAAAATTTAAAATTTATATTTAAAATTAATGACAAATTAATAAATAATATTAATTTCATAATTTTAGGGCAAAAAATCGAAAATTTATTATCCAATTGATTTCCGATTATTATGGATTCAAGTCTAGGTCATAAAAATTTAAAATTTATCATAAATTTACAATTTTTATGGTAGTTTTTAATCATAGGTTTCTAATTAAATTATAATTAATTATGAAAATCAAATTAATTCTAAATTATTCTAATTTTCAACAAATTAATCATAATTACAAATTAGATTGCATAATTAACAAGGCTAGGCATTCAAACTTGTTAAACATATACAGTAGGTCAATCAAAAATTCAAGATTTATCAACAAGAATCGCAAATATTTAATTTAACATCTTAAATTTACGAAATTTTGCATTCGAAAAACTAAAACCTTCAGAAAGTCATAGTTAGGCTTCGAATTTGAGAATTCTGGGTTCGGCAGAAAAATAATAGTTTTGTCAAAATTTTAGAATGCCTTTTACATGCGGAATTGACACAAAAATCACTCGATTTGGATGAGTAACGAAGAAACTGCCGAAAAATTGCGTACGTATAATTAAATAAACGCAATTTGCAATTAATTAACAATTACGAAAATTAATCACCCCTTTTAATTCTTGCAAATTTGTAATATTTAACCATGTTCATGCAATTTAGATTATGAAAATAATAAGGGGCTCGTGATACCACTGTTAGGTTATGATACATATGATATTACATAAATCATGCGGAAACAACCATTAACCCAGGAATACATATTATTTACACATAATCATATAGCATAAATTAGATGCATACTCTTTGTTGCGTGCCTTCCCTAGTTGCGCCCGAATCGAACAAGAACAAGTCTTTAGGACTCCAAGTGTCGTCTCTCCGTAGATAGTCCACAGCACGTCCGGATCCGCCTTAAGATTGACCAACTAGAATCGCCCTTAAGGTACTAGAATTTTCGGCACTTTTGAGCAAGATGTGTGTCTGAATTTTTCTCTCAAAAACTCACTTTGAATACTTTAAAACTCGTTATAAATTGTGAACCCATGCCACATATTTATAGGGGTATGGAAAGAGAATTGGAATCCTATTAGGATACGAATTAATTAAATTAGAATTATAATAAAACTCTTATTCAATTAATTTATCAAATAGAATTAGGAATTTAATCATTAACCGAACTCTGCACGTTTCAGGAATCGTGCATGAACACAAACTCACACACACACACACGGCAGCCACGATGGGCCGCCCATGCGTGTGCGTGCGAGCAGCAGCCCACGCAGCGAGGCCATGGCCTTGGCGCGCGCTGGGCCTGCCTTGCGGTGGGCCTGGGCGCTGCCTTGGCTGGGCGCTCGTTTGGCTGGGCGCGCGTTTGGCTGGGCGCGCGTTTTGGCTTGCTGGGCGATGGCCCAACTTCGTGCTGGGCCTTCGTCCGGCAGGCCTCGTCCGATGCTAATTCGTACGATACGCTTCCGATTAAATTCCCGGTTCCGAAATTCATTTCCGATACGAACAATATTTAATATTTCCGATTCCGGAATCAATTTCCGTTTCGAACAAATATTTAATATTTCCGTTTCCGGAATTATTTTCCGATTCCGATAATATTTCCGATTCTGACAATATTTCCGTTTCCGGCAATATTTCCGATTCTGGTAATATTTCCATTTCCAATAATATTTTCCGATACGTACCATGTTTCCGTTTCTGGCAACATCTACGACTTGGATAATATTTATATTTCCGATACGATCCATATTTCCGTTTCCGGCAATATCATCGTTTCCGGAGTATTCATTTCTTGCCTGTGACGATCTCAGCTCCCACTGAAACCAAGATCCGTCGATTCCGAATATCCATAGATGGAGTATTTAATGCCATTAAATACTTGATCCGTTTACGTACTATTTGTGTGACCCTACGGGTTCAGTCAAGAGTAAGCTGTGGATTAATATCATTAATTCCACTTGAACTGAAGCGGCCTCTAGCTAGGCATTCAGCTCACTTGATCTCACTGAATTATTAACTTGTTAATTAATACTGAACCGCATTTATTAGACTTAACATAGAATGCATACTTGGACCAAGGGCATTATTTCCTTCAATGGAGTGTCGGATCGGAGAAACAGGACCTTATTATATATGGTAAGGTCAATGATGGGTCAAGCCTAACTTCCTTTACGATTTTGGGGACATGCGTTGCAAACTGCAACACTCACACTGAATCGTGCTCCGTCAAAAGCTGTTGAAAAGACTCCATACGAATTATGGACTGGGAAACTTCCAAAGTTGTCTTTTCTAAAGATTTGGGGTTGCGAAGCATATGTCAAGCGATTAATTTCGGACAAGCTGCAACCTAAATCTGAAAAATGTTTCTTTGTTGGGTATCCAAAAGAAACTATGGGGTATTATTTCTACAACAAGTCAGACAACAAGGTTTTCATTGCTCGTGACGGTGTCTTTTTGGAAAGAAATCATATTTCCAAATTGACAAGTGGGAGAATAATATACCTCGAAGAGATCCGAGACGAACAACAAACTCAGAACTCTTTAGAAGCAGTTGAGGTTGATGAACCTCCAAGGTCTTTAGAAGAGCCAGTGGGAGTAGTTCCTCAAAACGTTGTTGCCCCTCGTAGGTCAAATAGAACTATTTTTCATCCGGACAGATGGACAGGCGTCCTCTTGACTGAAAACTTAGACGTTCTCATATTGGATAGTGATGAACCTATGACTTACAAGAAAGGTATGACGAGCCCAAGATCCATTAAATGGTTAGAGGCCATGCAATCTGAAATAGGATCCATGTCTGAAAATCAAGTTCTGGATTTGGTTGATTTGCCGGATAGGTTCACACCTATCGGATGCAAATGGGTCTTCAAGTTGAAGAAAGACAAAGATGGAATTGTATACATATACGAGGCTAGATTGGTAGCAAAAGGTTACAGGAAAGTTCACGGCGTTGACTACGATGAAACCTTTTCTCCAGTCGCGATGCTTAAGTCTATTTGGATAATCCTTGCGATTGCCGCTTTTCATGACTATGAAATATGGCAAATCGATGTCAAAACTTCCTTCTTGAATGGTGTTCTTGAAGAGACTGTGTTTATGACACAACCGGAGGGTTTTGTCGATCAAAAGAAACAAGGAAAGGTATGCAAGCTTAAGAAGTCCATCTACGGACTAAAGCAGGCATCAAGGAGTTGGAATAAACAATTTGATGAAGCAGTCAATAAGTTTGGCTTCATCAAGAATCAGGACGAATCTTGTGTATACAAGAAGGTCAGTGGAAGTAAAATTGCATTCCTAGTCTTGTATGTTGACGACATACTGCTTATTGGAAACGACATTCCTATGTTGGAGTCTGTAAAGACTTGGCTCGGGAAGTGTTTTTCAATAAAGGACTTAGGAGAGGCACAATACATATTGGGCATCAAGATCTATAGGGATAGATCTAAGAGGATGATTGGACTAAGCCAAAGCACTTACATTGACAAAGTGCTAGCTAGGTTCAATATGATGGAAGCCAAGAAAGGCCATCTACCCATGTCACATGGCACATATCTATGCAAGAATCAGTGTCCCAAAACATCTGATGAGCGTAGAAAGATGAGTGGAATTCCATACGCTTCGGCTATTGGATCCATCATGTATGCTATGATTTGTACAAGGTCGGATGTTTCGTTCGCACTCAGTGCAACGAGCAGGTACCAGTCAGAACCAGGTGAGGCGCATTGGACTGCTGCCAAGAACATCCTAGAGTACCTGAAAAGGACTAAGGATCAGTTTCTAGTTTATGGTGGTACAGATGAGTTGATTGTTAAGGGCTATATGGACGCAAGCTTTGAAACCGACAGAGATGATTTCAGATCACAGTCAGGGTTTGTGTTCTGCCTCAACGGCGGAGCAGTAAGCTGGAAAAGTGCTAAGCAAAGCACTATTGCGGATACTACAACTGAAGCCGAGTACATTGCTGCCTCAGAAGCAGCAAAGGAAGCTGTTTGGATTCGGAAGTTCATCGAAGAACTTGGTGTTGTCCCCTCCATTAAAGGACCAGTGGCTTTGTATTGCGACAATAGCGGAGCATTTGCCCAGGCAAAGGAGCCTAGGAGCAACCAGAAGTCCAAGCACGTACTGCGGCGATTTCACATACTTCGAGAGATCGTTGAAAGAAAAGAAATCGAGATTTTCATGGTTGGAACTGACGACAACGTCGCGGATCCATTTACTAAACCGTTGCCACAAGTGAAACACAACGCACATGTAGCCACCATGGGAATCAAGTGTTGGAGAATGGCTTTGATTTTCTAAGTATTGTTTTAGAACATCTGTTAGATCTATATTTAAAACAATTGGTTTAACCATTTCATATTTATGAAATTTATTTATTTCATATTCATTTAATTGTCGTTTAGAATTAAATGATAAGTCCATGTGATTCAAATCATTCAAATGGGATGTCAAGATGGATTCTTCGACAAAGAAACACCCATAAGTGAACTTGAATATTGAAGTCACAAAGGATCCCTAATCCAGGTCATTGAAAGGTGGACGACCAATGACTAATGAAGATTAGATTGCAAGTAGATTACTTAGTTCTGTTTCTTGAACTAGAGTGACTGGATGTCAGAATCTTTTGCATAGATACTTATTGGATCTTGTATCGGATTGACCATGAGAACACTTTAAGATATTAAAGTCATATCATAGGTAGTTCTCATTAATGGTGATTAGAAACCGTTCCTCAGAACATGAGCGATTATGTCTGCTCGTCTGAAAATTAGTTCGCTTTCATACTAGCTAAACGTCGCACCGTAAAAGGACGCTATAAAAGAATTTATTGGGAGTACTATGAATCAAAGTGAGTGTTCATAGATTACAAGAATGGATTATCCTCCTATCTTTGATAGGATATGGTGTTATAGTGTAACAAGGCCTCTTGGAGAGTTAGATACTGTAAAATGCATGGCCGTGCTCAGAATGGTTAGGCTTAACCTTCTGCAAAAGTTTGACAGTTGAACTCTGTAACCTAGAAACACTTCTGGACCTAATAAGGATGGCTTGGATCTTACCTTATGTTCAGTAAGTAACACTAAGTGACAAAGGAATGTGAATACACACTTGTCTGAATGATAAGTGGGAGACTGAAGGAAATATGTCCTTCACCCAAGGTGCATTAAGTCTAATACCAAGGTTTAGATTAATTGCGAACAATTAATTCAGTGAGATCAAGTGATCGGAACAGCTAGCTGGAGCAATGTTTCCGATCAGTGAGTTCTAATAGATATTGAACTCACAGCTTACTCTTGACTGAACCTACAAGGTCACACCAATGACACGTAACAGATCAATGGATTAAATGAATCGGAAATTCATTTAATAGCTTTTCGGGAATTAGTTTGGAAAACGTATTATACGATACGACCTTGCATCGGAATCGTATATCGTATCGCGAATATTCGTAAGCTAGGAGAAACGAATAAATCGTATCGTACGACGGTGATTCGTCATATACGAAACGATAAATAATATATCGGAAATATATTAAACGCGGATACGAGGAGGGGCCCATGAGCCGAGTGCTCGAAGCACTCAAGGCCCATGGGCGCGTGTGCTAGGCAAGCAAGCAAGGCGACACACCAGCGCTGGCCCATGGCCGAGCAGCAATGTGCGCGCGCGGGCTAAGACCACGACACAGCAGCAGCAACGCGACCCACGGCCCAGCTCGCTGTGCGTGTCCGTGTGATGCTGCGCGGGGCTTGCTAACCGGCCTTGCCTTATGGCTTGGTCGGTTAGTAAGGTTATGTAAATAACCTTCTAACCAATTTTCCAACACAACACAGAATTCATTACTCAAACCCTAGAGACACAGAGAACCCTAATTCTCTCTGTGCCTCCAAAGTGAGTTCTTCCCAAAAGCAAAGTATCTTGATCGATTGTCTAAGCTACGATAATCAAGACGGATCTGAACGTGTCGGTAACCAAGTAGAGGAACGACAAGTGGAGTTCTAAGGTTCGTGTTCGTTGACAATTCGTGGAAAACACGCTTCAAACGTAAGTCCGCTTAATCTGTGCTTTATACATGCTTCCTGGCTTTGGGGATTGTTTCCGCACATGTTATTATGTTTAATTATATTCCCCTACAGTAAGGCCTCCCAAAGGAGCACGTTGATTGTGGTTTCAACTCAAACAACAATGGCATTATGTTGTGGCAATGGGATAAATTATGGTATTAATTTATTAACCAAGAGTAATTTGGAGATTACTAGCAATAGGTTTTGCTTACCTAGAGTCTTAAACTACTTAAGACATGCCAAAGCTTCTTAAGGATTTAGGACTTTTAGGGTCTTGGAAACGTTTGATTCATTTTTGGACCATGTTTTGCTTTTTGCATGAATGAAATGTTTAATAGCTTTAATGATTGCATGTTATCTTTTGTTTTAAAGTTATTAAAGTTATGAATGGTTATTTATTGCCAATTCTTTTCAAATTTAGTAATCAATGGCCGCATACATAACAACAATCAAATCATCGGAAATTCTGGATGTCAAGTTAAACTTGACTAACTTTCTTGAATGGGAAAGGAAACTTATCGAAGTTTTAAAAGTTAATGACATGCACTATTTCATTGAACAACCTTTTCCTAGCTATGATGCGCACGGTATGACTCCTGAAAAGTACAGAAGTTGGGCACTTCACAAGTACCTTGTCACTGAGTTTATCCTAAAGTCTATTCCTGAAAACTGGAGAGGGAGGTTCATTAATTTTGAGCCTGATGCTCTCCTAAGTCGTCTTGAGGATAGATGTCGTGCGGGGTTTCAACCCATGTGCCAAACTGGTGGCAAAAGGGTTGATGAATTGGCTAATTCAATGAGTGATCTCAAACTCATTAACCCACACAGGTCGTGCCTAGAGATCAAGCTTCTAGAGGCACAAAAGCGCATTTACTCAATTAGGATGGACAAAAACACACCAATTCGGTCTCATGTGGATATGATGTCTGGATTATTTTTCACAATCGAGAGGCTTGGTGGTTCCGTCAAAGAGTCTATAGCTATTGCACTAGTGCTGAATTCTCTTCATAAGAATTATGAGGGTTTTAAGATGCACTATCTCTTTAATCAGAAAGAGAGCACATTCTGTGAACTTGTGGAATTGCTCGAGAAATTCGAGAGAATCCTTAAGTTCAAACAAGACCCTTTGAATGTGAGGTGCACCAAATTCAAGAAAGTGTGCAAGGGGAAGATAAGCAAGGCTGGATCTTCATCCACTCCCGGAGGGCAACTGGCTCCTTCCAAGAGCAAGATGAGGAAAAATGCTTCTCCTTCAACATCGCAATGCTTCAATTGTAATGAAATTGGTCATTACAAGCGAGATTGGCCCAAACTAAAGGAAGAGAAGAAGGACGGAAACGTTTCTTCTCCTTTAGGTATGTATGCTATACATTGTAATCTTGTTAATTCTACTTCTTGGGTATTAGATACTGGTTGTGGCTCACACTTATGTTCCAATTCTCAGGGACTAAGAAGAAGTAAAAGGCTTGATAAAGGCGAGATGGATCTACGCGTGGGAAATGGAGCATGGATTGCTGCGTTAGCCGTAGGATGTTATTTTATTTCTTTGCCTAGTGGTTTTATTTTGGAACTAGAAAATTGTTACTATGTTCCTAGTATCACCAGAAACATTATTTCCGTTTCAAGTTTGGATTCTAAAGGTTTTAGTTTTCAATTTAAAGACAATATTTGTTCTTTTTCTTTGAATGGAATGTTTTATGGTTCAGCACAACAAGAAAATGGTCTATATGTGCTAGATACGAGCAAACACATTTATAACATAAATACTAAAAAGGCTAAAACTGGTGATTCGGATCTCACATTTCTGTGGCATTGTCTATTAGGCCATATAAACACAAAGCGGATGGAATTGCTTCAACGAAAAGGAATTCTAGAATCATTCAACTTAGAGAAGATTGATCAATGCGAATCTTGTTTAATTGGCAAAATGACAAAGCAACCTTTCTCAAAGGTGGGAGAAAGAGCAAGCGAACTACTAGGACTAATACATACAGACGTATGTGGGCCTATGAGTACGAAAGCTAGAGGTGAGTTCAGCTATTTCATAACGTTTACGGACGATTTCAGTAGATATGGCTATATTTACTTAATGAAACACAAGTCTGAATCATTTGAGAAATTCTGAGAATTTCAAAATGAAGTAGAGAATCAACATGGCAAGAAAATCAAAGCTCTAAGATCGGATCGAGGAGGTGAATATCTTAGCCACGAGTTTGATGACCATCTAAAAGAATGCGGTATTCTTTCTGAATTGACTACTCTAGGAACACCTCAATGGAATGGAGTGTCGGATCGGAGAAACAGGACCTTATTATATATGGTCAGGTCAATGATGGGTCAAGCCTAACTTCCTTTACAATTTTGGGGACATGCGTTGCAAACTGCAACACTCACACTGAATCGTGCTCCGTCAAAAGCTGTTGAAAAGACTCCATACGAATTATGGACTGGGAAACTTCCAAAGTTGTCTTTTCTAAAGATTTGGGGTTGCGAAGCATATGTCAAGCGATTAATTTCGGACAAGCTCGAACCAAAATTTGACAAATGTTTCTTCGTTGGGTATCCAAAAGAAACAAAGGGGTATTATTTCTACAACAAGTCAAACAACAAGGTTTTCGTTGCTCGTGACAGCGTCCTCTTGACTGAAATTGACCTCGAAGAGATTCGAGATGAACAACGAACTAAGAACTCTTTAGAAGCATTTCAGGTTGATGAACCTCCAAGGACTTTAGAAGAGCAAGTGGGAGTAGTTCCTCAAAACGTTGTTGCCCCTCGTAAGTCAAGTAGAACTATATTTCAGCCAGACAGATGGACAGATGTCCTCTTGACTGAAAACTTAGACGTTCTCATATTGGATAGTGATGAACCTATGACTTACAAGCAAGCTATGACGAGCCCAAGCTCCACTAAATGGTTAGAGGCCATGAAATCTGAAATAGACTCCATGTCTGAAAATCAATTCTGGGATTGTGTTGATTTGCCGGATGGGTTTACACCTATCGGATGAAAATGGGTCTTCAAGTTGAAGAAAGACAAATATGGAATTGTATACATATACAAGGATAGATTAGTAGCAAAAGGTTACAGGCAAGTTCACGACGTTGACTACGATGAAACCTTTTCTCCAGTCGTGATGCTTAAGTCTATTCGGATAATCCTTGCGATTTCCGCTTTTCATGACTAGTAAATATGGCAAATGGATGTCAAAACTGCCTTCTTGAATGGTGTTCTAGAAGAGACTGTGTTTATTACGGAGCCGAAGGGTTTTGTCGATCAAAAGAGCCAAGGAAAGGTATGCAAGCTTAAGAAGTCCATCTACGGACTAAAGCAGGCATCAAGGAGTTGGAATAAATGATTTGATGAAGCAGTCAATAAATTGGGAGTAAAAGTGCATTCCTAGTCTTGTATGTTGACGACATACTACTTATTGGAAACGAAATTCCTATGTTGGAGTCTGTAAAGACTTGGCTTGGAAAGTGTTTCTCAATCAAGGACTTAGGAGAGGCACAGTACATATTGGGCATCAAGATCTATAGGGATAGATCTAAGAGGATGATTGGACTAAGCCAGAGCACTTACATTGAAAAAGTGCTAGCTAGGTTCAATATGATGGAAGCCAAGAGAGGCCATCTACCCATATCACATGGCACAAATCTAAGTAAGAGTCAGTGTCCCAAAACATATGATGAGCGTAGAAAGATAAGTGGAATTCCATACGCCTCGGCTATTGGATCCATCATGTATGCTATGATTTGTACAAGGCCTGATGTTTCGTTCGCACTCAGTACAACGAGCAGGTTCCAGTTAGAACCAGGTGAGGCACATTGGACTGCTGCCAAGAACATCCTAAAGTACCTGAAAAGGACTAAGGATCAGTTTCTAGTTTATGGTGGTACAGATGAGTTGATTGTTAAGGGCTATACGGACGCAAGCTTTTAAACCGACAGAGATGATTTCAGATCACAGTCAGGGTTTGTGTTCTGCCTCAACGGCGGAGTAGTAAGATGGAAAAGTGCTAAGCAAAGCACTATTGCGGATTCTACAACTGAAGCCGAGTACATTGCTGCCTCAGAAGCAGCAAAGGAAGCTGTTTGGATTCGGAAGTTCATCGAAGAACTTGGGGTTGTCCCCTCCATTAAAGGACCAGTGGCTTTGTATTGCGACAATAGCAGAGCCATTGCCCAGGCAAAGGAGCCTAGGAGCAACCAGAAGTCCAAGCACGTACTGCGGCGATTTCATATAGTTCGAGAGATCGTTGAAAGAAAGGAAATTAAGATTTGCAAGGTTGGAATTGACGACAACGTCGCGGATCCATTGACTAAACCGTTGCCACAAGTGAAACACAACGCACATATAGAAACCATGGGAATCAAGCATGTTGGAGATTGACTTTGATTTTCTAAGTATTGTTTTAGAACATCTGTTAGATCTATGTTTAAAACAATTGGGTTAACCATTTCATATTTATGAAATTTATTATTTCATATTCATTTAATTTTTGTTTTGTATTAAATGATAAGTCCATGTGATTCAAATCATTCAAATGGGATGTCAAGATGGATTCTTCGACAAAGAAACACCCATAAGTGAACTTGAATATTGAAGTCACAAAGGATCCCTAATCCAGGTTATTGAAAGGTGGACGACCAATGATTAATGAAGATTAGATTGCAAGTAGATTTTTAGTTCTGTTTCTTGAACTAGAGTGGCTGGATGTCAGAATCTTTTGCATAGATACTTTTTGGATCTTGTATCGGATTGACCATGAGAACACTTTAAGAGATTAAAGTCATGTCATAGGTAGTTCTCATTATTGGTGATTAGAAACCGTTCCTTAGAATATGAGCGATTATGTCTGCTCGTTTGAGAATTAGTTCGCTTTTATACTCGTTAAACGTCGCACCTTAAAAGGAGGCTATAAAAGCAGTTATTGGGCGTACTATGAATCAAAGTGAGTGTTCATAGATTGCAAGAATGGATTGTCCTCCTATCTTTGATAGGATATGGTGATGTTGTGTAACAAGGCCTCTCGAAGAGTTAGATACTATAAATGCATGGCCGTGCTCAGAATGGTTATGGCTTAACCTTCTGTAAAAGTTTAACAGTTGAGCTCTGTAATCCGAGAAACACTTCTGGACCTAATAAGGATGGCTTGGATCTTACCTTATGTTCAGTAAGTAACACTAAGTGACAAAGGAATGTGAATACACACTTGTCTGAATGATAAGTGGGAGACTGAAGGAAATATGTCCTTCACCCAAGGTGCATTAAGTCTAATACCAAGGTTTAGATTAATTGAGAACAATTAATTCAGTGAGATCAAGTGATCGGAACAGCTAGTTGGAGCAATGCTTCCGATCAGTGAGTTCTAATGAATATTAAGTTCACAACTTACTCTTGACTGAACCTACAAGGTCACACCAATGGTACGTAACAGATCACCGAATTAAATGAATTGGAAATTCATTTAATAGCTTTTCGGGAATTAGTTTTGGAAAACGTATTATACGATACGACCTTGCATCGGAATCGTATATCGTATCGCGAATATTCGTAAGTTTGGAAAAACGAATAAATCGTATCGTACGACGGTGAGTCGTCGTACACGAAACGATAAATAATATCCGGAACGATATTAGTTGCGAATACGAAGAGCAGCCCACAAGCCGAATACACGGAGCATTCGAGGCCCATGGGCGTATGGTGCGTAGCAACATAGCACAACAACGCTGTCCCAAAGCCAAGCGGCTGCGTGTGTGCGCGGGCCAAAGGTGACAACGCAACAGCAGCAGCGCGCTGCCCATGGCCCAGCTGGCTACGTGCTTGCTTGTCGATTGCCGTGTGGGCTTGCTGGCCGGTCATGGCCTTTTGGCTTGGCCGGTTAGTTGCTAGGTTATTCTAATAACCTATACACTCATGTTTTCCATACAACTAATCAATCACTCTAACCCTAGACACTTAGAGAACCCTAATTCTCTCTATGCCTCCAAAGTGAGTTCTTCCCAAAAGCAAACACTCTTGATCAATTGTCTAAGCTACGGTTATCAAGACGGATCTGATCGTGTCGGTGAATCAAGTAGAGGAACGAAAAGTGGAGTTCTAAGTCCGTGTTCGTTGACAATCAGCATACCTATATTTCTGCTTCAAACACAGAAAGACTCACATTCATAAAAACAAAAACAATGTTTGTTTGTTTATTTGAATGAAATGGTCATTTACGGGTTGAGTGATGAATGCTTGATTAAAAACAAACAACCCTTTAACAAAAATAACTTTATTAGGTTCAAATCAATCTCTTGATTTGAGTTCCACTAACCTTTAGCATTGTTGCTTAGACCATGTCAACAAGTTAACATTCAAAAGCTCTATTTTGATGGAATTTTGAAAGTTGATTGATTTCTAGATCATTCAAGACAAGGTAGTCTTACTTGTTGAAAGTAACAAAAGAGATGAACTATTGTTAGAACACCTAGACAATAGAGTTCAAAGCTAAAGAAATATTTTATGACTTTATTATATCACCTGGATTTAAGTGAATATTGGTTTATTTACTCAATGTGATATAAGTTTGAATCTGTTTGGCTAGTTCAAAGATTCATATAGAAGTATAAAATTACCACTTGGCAGGAAATCATAAAGATCTAGGTTAGATCATGACGATGATTACCTAAGACCAAGAATGATCATCAATGATTGTGTGTTGTAATTTCACAATCAAGCTCCATAAGATATGGTATATCTAAATTGGAATGATCGAAGTCAATTGGTACTTGATTCGATCAATGATGAATCATAAAGATTTTTCCTATAATTTCTAGACAAAATGCTCAACTACCACCAAACTCAACCAAATTCGTCAAAGCTATTGAAAAGTAATTTCAGAATACTTTTTCAATTATCTAAAGAGTTCTTAGACTCAGTGGGAGCTTAGTGTTTGATATTCGAAAAATTAAGGCCCAAATATAGATATATGTTTCATTCTGATTTATTCAAATGAGACACAAGGGTATTGTTTCTACCACGGATATTTGAGAACATAATGTTTGTTTGCTCGAAATAATGTCCTTTTGGAGATTCGTTTCCAAAATGATAAGTGAGAGAAAATAGACCTCGAAAGGATTCGAGGAGAACAACAAACATAAACGAACATTCCGAAGGCTTTTAGAAGCTCTTCAGAAAATCCGAACACTTATTCTTTAAGGACTTTAGAAGTGGCTCTAAAGAATAGACATCTCTTAGAAGACTTTACAAGTTCTTCAAGGAGAACAGAATATTCAAAGGACTTTCAAGTGTCTGTTGATATTCTACTGTTTGATGTTCTATACCCAAGTAGGCATAGAGTTCAAGTCACTAAAACTATAAGATTCTTCTATTAGATAGTGAAGAAACATAGAGTTCAGGTCACTGAAACTATGAGATTCTTCTATTAGATAGTGAAGAAATCTACAACTTATAGTCAAACTATTACCATGAAGAGTAGTGAGTTCGTGACTTAAAAGAAAGCTATGACGAATCCTAGATTCCCTAAAATGGTTAAAAGCCATATAGACTCAATGTTTTAAATGGTTAGAGGCCATAAAACATGCTCAATGTTTTGAAAAATGGAAACATGGAATTGTGTTCACACACAAAGCTAGATTAGTTGCTAAAGGTTACAAGCAAATTCATGGCATGGATTGTGTTGAAACCTCATGCAAAATCGTAATGCTCAAGTCTATAAATCAAGCAATGATTTCATATTGGTACATATGGAAAATGGATGACAAAACATATTCCTCAATCAAATGTTGGAATAAACTATGTACGTGAAATATCATAGAATTTGTGGATCCAAATAATGCTTGAAATGAATGCTAGCTTATGACATCTAAGTATGGATTTAAGCAAGCAATTAGTAATTGGAATTGTATTTTAGTGAAGCTAATAAGTATTTTAGTTTCATAAAATGTACATGATTCTTACATAGAGATATAAGAAGTTTAGTGGGAGTAAAAACTCAATTGGTCCTATGTGTATCACACATATCTCTCTATTGTGAAACAACATTCAAATGCTAATGCCTTAGATTTGAAATTATTCATCAATGATGGACCAAGGCGAAACTTAGTACATATTGGGTATTAAGATCCATTTACAAAGATCTTATAATATTGTTTTTAGATTAAGTAATGGCATTTACTAAATCAAACACGAAAGACTCCATTGGAGATATTCGACCCATGTGAATAAATCTAAGTAATGAATGTTTGAACTATGTATAAGAATTTACCAAGTTAAACATCAAAGAATATAATGAGATTCTTTACCTATATTATATGTCAAAGAATTTAGCTGGATTCTTTAATGAGATTAGCTAAAGTTACATGAATAGAATTCAATTGGGAATTATTCTGCAAAAGAATTTATCATGTATGATATAATATGAGGATCGCCAAAAATATAGTATGTCATTAGGCATGACGAACATATAACAATCTCTATTGATCTAAGTTAAGATCAACTAGATTGAGACCAAGAAGATCCTATGGTACTTGGAAAAGTACATAGGAATAGTTCTTGATTCAAGGAAATGAAGATATGCTAAATATCGATGCTACGCGCATAAACACTGGCAAAGGATCAAGAAAGTTTTAGGTTATGATACATATGACAATACATAAATCATGCGGAAAAACCATAAAGCCAGGAAAGCATATTATTTACACATAATCATTTAGCATAGTATAGATGCATACACTTTGTAGCGTGCCTTCCCTAGCTGCGCCCGAACCGAACAAGAACAAGTCTTTAGGACTCCAAGTGTCGTCCCTCCGTAGATAGTCCACAGTACGTCCGGATCCGCCTCAAGATTGACCAACTAGAATCGCCCTTAAGGTGCTTAGGAATTTTCGGCTATTATTGTGCAAGAGTGTGGCTGAATTTTCTTTCAAAACTTACCCTTTTGAATACTTCAACCGTCCTTATAAATTATGACCCTAGGCCCTTATTTATAGAGGTTTGGAAAGGGAATTAGAATCCTAGTAGGATACGATTTAATTAAACTTAAAATCCTACAAGGACTCTAATTAATTAAACAATCCTAATAGGAATAGGAGTTTAATCATACACTAAATCCTAATAGATTTAGGAATTGTGCATGGACACAAACACACACGCACGGAGCCACGAGGGCGCCTGCACGCGTGCGCTCGGACCACGCAGCCCACGCTGGGCAGCCTTGCCTTGGCGCGCTGGGCCTGCCTTGCGGTGGGCCTGGCGCTGCCTTGGGCTGGGCGTTGGCGCGCGTCCTTGCTTGGTGGGCGATGGCCTGGCTTCGTGCTGGGCCTTCGTCCGGCAGGCCTCGTCCGATGCTTATTCGTACGATACGCTTCCGATTAAATTCCCGGTTCCGGAATTCATTTCCGATACGAACAATATTTAATATTTCCGATTCCGGAATTAATTTCCGTTTCGAAAAAATATTTAATATTTCCGTTTCCGGAATTATTTTCCGATTTCGATAATATTTCCGATTCTGACAATATTTTCGTTTCCGGCAATATTTCCGATTCCGGCAATATTTCCATTTCCGATAATATTTTCCGATACGTACCATGTTTTCGTTTCCGGCAACATCTACGACTTGGATAATATTTATATTTCCGATACGATCCATATTTCCGTTTCCGGCAATATCATCGTTTCCGGAGTATTCATTTCTTTCTTGTGACGATCTCAGCTCACACTGAAACCAAGATCCGTCGATTCCGAATATCCATAGATAGAGTATTTAATTGCCATTAAATACTTGATCCGTTTACGTACTATTTGTGTGACCCTACGGGTTCAGTCAAGAGTAAGCTTCGGATTAATATTATCAATTCCACTTGAACTGAAGCGGCCTTTAGCTAGGCATTCAGCTCACTTGATCTCACTGAATTATTAACTTGTTAATTAATACTGAACCGCATTTATTAGACTTAACATTGAATGCATACTTGGACCAAGGGCATTATTTCCTTCAGTCTCCCACTTGTCCTTAGGGACAAGTGTGCATTTCCTAATTCCTTTGTCGCTCGATGCTTGCTCTTGAACATAAGGTAAGAGTTGTCATCCTTATTATGACCAGAGGTGTTTCTCGGTTTCAGAGTTCAACTGATCAAATAAGCAGATAATCATAGCCTATGATTCATCTGAGCACAGCCATGCATTTCACAGTTTCTAGCTCTTCGAGTGGCCTTGTACAACTTTTAAGCATCTCATCCCGATTTATGGGAGGACAATCCCAATCTTGCGATCTTGAGATTAGACTTCGTTTGATAGGTGACTACCTGAGCGTTGCCTTTATAGCCTCCTTTTACGGCGCGACGGTTGGTCAACGTGAAAGCAACCAGTTCTCAAACAAGTAATCTCAAATCACTCAGGTATTGAGGATTTAGTGTCTAATAATTTTAATGAAATTTACTTATGACAGATTTTCATCTCTTACAGTAAAGTTTCATAGGTCTTGTCCGATACTAGTCTTCCCAAAGTAAGTATCTATGCAAATGATTATGACATTGCCATGTCCACATAGTTCAAGAAACAGAACTACTAGTCATCTTGCATTCTAGTCGTCTAACGTTTTCTATGGGTCCAATTTTTAGAAAAACTCCGACCAGGGACCATTTTCAACTTTTGACATTCAAGTTCACTTGATAGACATTTCTTAGTCACAGGACTGGTCCTGACAGTCTATCTCGAATATATCGTCAAATTGAAGGGACTCATCATTTAATAAACCACAAATTAAATGGAAAAATGAATTCTATTCATTTATTGTGAATGGTTAACCAATAATGTTTTACAAAGATTTAAACTCTAAAACTTTAAAACATTAAATAAGGATATCAAAGCCATTCTCTAATATGCTTGATTCCCATAGCTGCAGTGTGCGAGTTGTGCTTCACCTGCGGTAGAGGTTTAGTCAATGGATCCGATATGTTGTCATCAGTTCCAGTCTTGCTTATCTCGACTTCTTTTCTTTCAACAAACTCTCGTAGAAGGTGAAATCTACGAAGTACATGCTTGACTATTTGGTGGTGTCTAGGCTCCTTTGCCTGTGCAATAGCTCCGTTATTATCACAATATAGGGCTATTGGTCCTTTAATGGAGGGTACTACACCTAGTTCACCTATGAACTTCCTTATCCATATAGCTTCCTTTGCTGCTTCATGTGCAGCAATGTACTCCGCTTCAGTTGTAGAATCTGCAATGGTGCTTTGCTTAGCACTTTTTCAGCTTACTGCACCTCCGTTGAGGCAGAAGACAAACCCAGACTGTGATCTGAAATCATCTTTGTCGGTTTGGAAACTTGCGTCCGTATAGCCTTTAACAATTAATTCATCATCTCCACCATAGACCAGGAAGTCATCTTTGTTCCTTTTCAGGTACTTCAGAATATTCTTGGCAGCAGTCCAATGTGCCTCTCCTGGGTCTGACTGGTATCTGCTCGTAGCACTGAGTGCTTACGCAACATCCGGGCGTGTACATATCATAGCATACATTATTGAACCAATCAATGATGCATATGGAATCCCATTCATTCGTCTACGCTCATCAAGTGTTTTTGGGCACTGAGTCTTGCTTAGAGTTATTCCATGAGACATGGGTAGGTAGCCTCGCTTGGAGTCTGCCATCTTGAACCTATCAAGCACCTTATTGATATAAGTGCTTCTCCTAGATTCTTCATCGAAAAACATTTCCCAAGCCAAATCTTGACATAGTTCAACATAGGAATGTCATTTCCGATAAGTAATATGTCGTCGACATATAATACTAGGAAAGCAATTTTACTCCCACTGACCCTCTTGTATACACAAGATTCGTCTGCATTCTTGATGAAACCAAAGTCACTGACTGCTTCATCAAAACGTATATTCCAGCTCCTGGATGCCTGCTTCAATCCGTAGATTGATTTCTTTAGCTTGCATACCTTTTTAGCATTCTTTGGATCCTCAAAACCTTCAGGCTGTGTCATAAACACAGTTTCTGTTAAAACGCCGTTTAAGAAAGCGGTTTTGACATCCATCTGCCATATTTTGTAATCGTAATATGCCGCGATTGCTAACATTATCCGAATAGACTTTAGCATTGCAACTGGTGAAAAGGTTTCATCGTAATCCACACCGTGGACTTGCCTGTAACCTTTTGCAACTAATCTAGCTTTGAAAACATCAAGTTTCCCATCCTTGTCCTTTTTCAGTTTGAAAACCCATTTGCTTCCAATGGCTTGGTAGCCATCTGGCAAATCGACCAAATCCCATACTTGGTTTTCAGACATGGAGTCTAATTCAGATTGCATGGATTCTTGCCATTGCTTGGAGCTAGGGCTCGTCATAGCTTGTTTGTAAGTCGCAGGTTCATCTCTTTCAAGTAATAGAACGTCATAGCTCTCGTTCGTCAAAATACCTAAGTACCTTTCCGGTTGAGATCTATATCTTTGCGATCTACGCGGGGTAACATTTCTAGACTGACCATGATTCTCACCAGATTCTTCTAAAGATCTCTGAGTTTCATCCTGAATGTCGTCTTGAGCATTCTCTAGAGTTTGTTGTTCGACTCGAATTTCTTCGAGGTCTACTTTTCTCCCACTTGTCATTTTGGAAATGTGATCTTTCTCCAAAAAGACACCATCTCGAGCAACAAACACCTTGTTCTCAGATGTATTGTAGAAGTAATACCCCTTTGTTTCCTTTGGATAGCCCACAAGGATACATTTGTCAGATTTCGGATGAAGTTTGTCTGAAATTAATCGTTTGACATATACTTCACATCCCCAAATCTTAAGAAAAGACACATTTGGAGGCTTTCCAAACCATAACTCATATGGAGTCTTTTCGACAGCTTTAGACGGAGCTCTATTTATAGTGAGTGCAGCTGTATTTAGTGCATGTCCCCAAAATTCTATTGGAAGTTCGGCCTGACCCATCATTGACCTGACCATGTCTAACAAGGTTCTGTTCCTCCGTTCCGACACACCATTCCATTGTGGTGTTCCAGGAGGAGTCAATTCTGATAGAATTCCACATTCTTTCAGATGGTCATCAAATTCATAGCTCAGATATTCACCGCCTCTATCAGACCGCAGTGCTTTAATCTTCTTGCCTAATTGATTCTCTACTTCACTCTGAAATTCCTTGAATTTGTCAAAGAATTCAGACTTATGCTTCATTAGGTAGACATAACCATATCTACTGAAGTCATCAGTGAAAGTGATAAAGTAGCTGAAACCACCTCTAGCATTTGTACTCATTGGTCCACATACATCTGTATGGATTAAACCCAATAGTTCAGTTGCTCTTTCTCTAACTTTAGAGAAAGTTTGCTTTGTCATTTTGCCAAGTAAACATGATTCACATTTACCATAATCCTCTAAGTCAAATGGTTCTAGAATTCCTTCCTTTTGAAGTCTTTCTAAGCGTTTCAAGTTTATATGGCCTAATCGACAATGCCACAGATAGGTGAGATCTGAATCATCCTTTTTGGCCTTTTTATTATTTATGTTATAAACTTGTGTGTCGTGATCTAATAAATAATGTCCATTGACTAATCTAGCAGATCCATAAAACATCTCTTTAAAATAAAACGAACAACTATTGTCTTTTATTAAAAAGGAAAATCCCTTAGCATCTAAGCAAGAAACTGAAATGATGTTTTTAGTAAGACTTGGAACATGGAAACATTCTTCCAGTTCCAAAACTAGCCCAGAGGGCAACGACAAATAATAAGTTCCTACAGCTAATGCAGCAATCCGTGCTCCATTTCCCACTCGTAGGTCGACTTCACCCTTGCTTAACTTTCTACTTCTTCTTAGTCCCTGTGGATTGGAACATAAGTGTGAGCCACAACCTGTATCTAATACCCAAGAAGTTGAATTAGCAAGTATACAGTCTATAACGAAAATACCTGAAGATGGAACGACTGTTCCGTTCTTCTGATCTTCCTTTAGCTTTGAACATTCTCTTTTGTAATGGCCTATTCCATTACAATAAAGACAACTTGATGTGGACTTGTCCTGCTTTGATTTAGCATTGCCCTTGGACTTTCCACTTTTCTTGAATGGTCTCCCTCTAGCCTTGAGTAAATCATTGGCTTCACAGTCCAGTATTATCTAAGCCTTTCTGACAAGGTGAACAAATTCTGCAACTGTTTCTTCTCTTGGTTCACTTAGGTATAGTTGCTTGAAGAGACCAAACCTACTGTGTAGTGAATTGAGCAAGATAGAGACTGCCATCCTTGCGCTTATTGGTGTTCCTAGTAGACTTAGGCGATCAAAGTATGAACGCATAAGATCCACATGGAACCTCAGTGGGAAGCCTACCCTCTGTTTAGTGCGAAGGAGCTGAACATGTGTTTCTTGGACTTCCATCCTATAACACCTGTTGGGAGAACTGACCTTAAGACCAGACATTGATTCAATCAACTCATGGACGCTTAGGTCCCTGTCCTCCGTGCTTCCACGACAGATATCCCTCAGATTCTTGATGAGCGTAAAAGGTTCATAAGCTACAAACCTTCTAGCCCATTCATCAGGGATATTGTTCAGCATGAGACTCATAACCTTTTTGAGATCCGTATCCCAGGCGAAAAATCTTTCAGGGGTCATGTCTCTGGCATAGTAGCTTGGCATGGGATGTAACAGTACATACTCAAGTCCATTGAGTCTGACTATTTCAACTAGCTTAGCTTCCCATTCAAGAAAATTTGATAGGTTCAGCTTGACCATAAGCTCAGAACCCATGATGATGTTTTGATTGTTGTTTGCCATAATTAAAACTACAATTGAAAATAATAAACAAATAAATAACCATTCACAGTTTCTCTTAATAAACTTAAATTCTAGCATATATGCATAATTCAATGTTCATTAAGCATTTTATTCAAGTTATGTGTTCCGGCAGGTGTGAATAAAATGATTCCAAGATCCTAACATCCATTGAAGAATTAAGCACAGTTTGTCGACTCAATCCTAAAACATCTTAGGTAAGAAAAAACCTTTTGCTAATAGTCTAGAAACTATTCTTGGTTGATAGGCACGTCTAAGAACTTATTAGGTAAACCTATCGATTTCGCCACGACATAAAAGGACTCCTTACTTATATCGTTGAGTTTCACCAAAACTAACATGTACTCACAATTATATGTGTACCTTGCCCCTTTAGGACCAATAAGTAACACCTCGCTGAGCGAAAACTATTACTAGATTGATGTAAAGGATATCCAAGCAAGTGTATATTTTGGCATGGCACCTTTTAACTCAATTTTTAAGTTTGGAACTTAAGGCTCTTACTATGTTGGTTAGATTTTAAGTGAACTAAAATCCTTAATCATGCAACATAATCAAGCCACAATCTCATGCATAATTAAGACATATTTAAAGCAATAAATAACTTAAAGCATGCATAAGATAAATGTGATCTAGTATGGCCCGACTTCATCTTGAAACTTCAACTTCAAAGTCCGTCTCGAAAATCTCCGTGGGAGGCACCATTTTCTTCAAATAGGATAAGCTATAATTAAACTAATTACAACTATTTGATGGTACGCAGACCATATTTGAATTTGAAAAACAATTTTGGTACTTTAGACCAATTACATTCAAATTAATGGTACGCAGACCATATTTTCTATCCTATTGGGCCATACTAGTCACTTCATAACCTGCAAAACAGTACATATACAATATATACCATTCACCCATTCATTATCATGAATGGCCCACATATCTGGTTAGTAAAACACGTTATGCATTACATAAATATTTGCAGCAATTAATCAAGGGCACCAATAATCTACAAATTATTCAGTCCTTATTAATTCTAATCAAGTTGTTTTAACTTTAAGGATTTGTAGACCTAATCAAGAGTTTATGACTAAAAGGGCTCCCACTTAAACCAATAAATTCATATGCTTTACTAATTTTAAACATAAAAATGTATTTCTAGTCTAACCGGAAACATACAAATTTAATTAAAATTTAAAGCTCATATAAATTTTATAATTGAATCCACATGTTTAATTTATTTTCAGTCGTATTTAAATTAATTCATGATTTTAATTTTAGTAAAATAATTAGAATAAATGAAATTTATTATAATTATAATATTCAAAATTAAAATCCAAGAAAATAATTTACATTATTAATTTTAAAATTACGTACACTGAAAATTTCAAATTTACATTTTAAAACTCGACAATCGTGACATGACGAGCACTTGGGCTTGCGCCCAAGCCCCGTCGAGTGCACGACCCATCGATGTCCATGGCACAACATCGCAGCAGCCACGCGCATACGCAGCAAGACAAGCCACGCTTGCGCGCAGCCTGCCTGCCCATAGCATCGCAGCAGCTACGATGCTCCTCGCTCGATCGCTCGCTCGCTCGCTCGCTCGCTCGCTCGAGGCCACGCGTTGTGGTGCGCAGAGCAGCGATCGCTGGGCGACCAGCTCTCGCTCGCTCGCGCGCCCACAGCGTGCCATTGCTTCGCCCATCGCCCATTGCGCACAGCGCTCGAAACAAGGCAGGGTTGCTGCCTTATGCTCGCGCGCCATCGCCTTGCTCGCTGCATTCGTACCGCGTGGGCGACGAGCTCCCTTGCTCGTCGTCGCACGCCCGCACTATACAACACCCCTTAAGGGTAACACGTAGCGTCCATTGCTTTGTGCGTGCAAGTTTTATGAGCAATTGCATAAAAATTAAAATTTTTTAATTCAAAATTAATGACGAATGAATAAAACATATTAATTTCATAATTTTAGGGCGAAAAATCGAAAAGTTATTAATCAATTAATTTCTGATTGATCATGGATTCAAATCTAGGTCATAAAAATTTAAAATTTAACACAAATTTACAATTTTTATGGTGGTTTTTAATCATAGGTATCTAATTAAATTATCAACTAATTATGAAAATCAAATTAATTCTAAATTATTCCAATTTTCAACAAATTAATCATAATTATTAATTAGATTGCATAATTAACAAGGCTAGGCATTCAAACTTGTTAAACATATACAGTAGTTCAATCAAAAATTCAAGATTTATCAACAAGAATCGCAAATATTTAATTTAACATCTTAAATTTACAAAATTTTGCGTTCGAAAAACTAAAACCTCCGAAAAGTCATAGTTAGGCTTCGAATTTGAGAATTCTGGGTTCGGCCGAAAAAAACTACTTTTGTCAAAATTTTAGAATGCCTTTTACATGCGGAATTGACACAAAAATTACTCGATTTGGATGAGTAACGAAGAAACTGCAGAAAAACTGCGTACATATAATTAAATAAACGCAATTTGCAATTAATTAACAATTACGAAAATTAATCACCCCTTTTAATTCTTGCAAATTTGTAATATTTAACCATGTTTATGCAATTTAGATTATGAAAATAATAAGAGGCTCGTGATACCACTGTTAGGTTATGATACATATGACAATACATAAATCATGCGGAAAAACCATAAAGCCAGTAAAGCATATTATTTACACATAATCATTTAGCATAGTATAGATGCATACACTTTGTAGCGTGCCTTCCCTAGCTGCGCCCGAACCGAACAAGAACAAGTCTTTAGGACTCCAAGTGTCGTCCCTCCGTAGATAGTCCATAGTACGTCCGGATCCGCCTCAAGATTGACCAACTAGAATCGTCCTTAAGGTGCTTAGGAATTTTCGGCTATTATTGTGCAAGAGTGTGGCTGAATTTTCTTTCAAAACTTACCCTTTTGAATACTTCAATCGTCCTTATAAATTATGACCCTAGGCCCTTATTTATAGAGGTTTGGAAAGGAAATTGGAATCCTAGCAGGATAAGATTTAATTAAACTTAGAATCCTACAAGGACTCTAATTAATTAAATAATCCTAATAGGAATAGGAGTTTAATCATACACCAAATCCTAATAGATTTAGGAATTGTGCATGGACACAAACACACACGCACGGAGCCACGAGGGCGCCCACACGCGTGCGCTCGGCCCACGCAGCCCACGCTGGGCAGCCTTGCCTTGGCGCGCTGGGCCTGGCGCTGCCTTGGGCTGGGCGTTGGCGCGCGTCCTTGCTTGCTGGGCGATGGCCTGGCTTCGTGCTGGGCCTTCGTCCGGCAGGCCTCTTCCGATGCTTATTCGTACTATACGCTTACGATTAAATTTCCGGTTCCGGAATTCATTTCCGATACGAACAATATTTAATATTTCCGATTCCGGAATTAATTTCCGTTTCGAACAAATATTTAATATTTCCGTTTCCGGAATTATTTTCCGATTCCGATAATATTTCCGATTCTAACAATATTTCCGTTTCCGGCAATATTTCCGATTCCGGCAATATTTCCATTTCCGATAATATTTTCCGATACGTACCATGTTTCCGTTTCCGGCAACATCTACGACTTGGATAATATTTATATTTCCGATACGATCCATATTTCCGTTTCCGGCAATATCATCGTTTCCGGAGTATTCATTTCTTGCTTGTGACGATCTCAGCTCCCACTGAAACCAAGATCCGTCGATTCCGAATATCCATAGATAGAGTATTTAATTGCCATTAAATACTTGATCCGTTTACGTACTATTTGTGTGACCCTACGGGTTCAGTCAAGAGTAAGCTGTGGATTAATATCATTAATTCCACTTGAACTGAAGCGGCCTCTAGCTAGGCATTCAGCTCACTTGATCTCACTGAATTATTAACTTGTTAATTAATACTGAACCGCATTTATTAGATTTAACATTGAATGCATACTTGGACCAAGGGCATTATTTCCTTCAGAAAGATCCCATTGGAGTTAACCATTGGCAAGGACGAACTACTCTGCTTCGTGTTTTGAAATGGCAACATGGATTAAAGACCATGAGTTGTTGCGTGGGAAATTAAATATTAATTTTTATGTTCTAAGATACCGCTGGATAGTCTTCCACATATTTGTGAACTACTTGGATGGGTAAATCCGAACAAAGAATCACTAGCAACGTATACAGTTGAAGTAAAAGTACTTGTTGCCTAAGAAGCAATGAAACAAGAGTGGTTTATGTGAAAGAGCTCTTCACCGAAATTGGTTGGATTACATGGCTGCTTACTTGATGGTTCTTCATTGCAAAATGCGTAGAACCACTATAGAAGTAAGAAAGACTAGATCACATAATAAACAAACTCAAAAGATCTTATCATCCTATCTCGAAAGACATTCGATGAAAAGAATATTAAGATTGACAAAACATGATAACTAAACCTATGCAACAAGTGAGATACAACACTCACATTGTGGCACTGGAAATCAAGCATAGCTTTGAATTGCATTAATTGTTTTTAAGATGGGTTAAAGACCCATGGTTGTAAAACATTAGGGTTGAACATTTATCATATATGAAATGTATTTTCATATTCCATTTAATCTTGGTTTAGTATTAAATGATGAGTCCTTTCAATTTGACGATATATTCAAGATAGACTGTCAGGACCAGTCCTGTGACTAAGAAATGTCTATCAAGTGAACTTGTATGTCAAAAGTTGAAAAAGGGCCCTGGTCGGATTTTTCTATAAAGGTGGACGCATAGAAAACACTAGACGACTAGAATGCAAGATGACTAGTAGTTCTGTTTCTCGAACTATGTGGACATGGCAATGTCACAATCATTTGCATAGATACTTACTTTGAGAAGATTAGTATCGGGAAGACCTAGAAACTTTACTGTAAGAGATGAAAATATTTCATAAGTAAATTTCATTAAAATTATTAGACACTAATCCTCAATACCTGAGTGATTTAAGACTACTTGTTTGAGAACTGGTTACTTTGACATTGTCAACCGTCGCACCGTAAAAGGAGGCTATAAAGGCAGCGCTCGGGTAATCACCTATCAAACGAAGTCTAATCTCAATATCACAAGATTGGGATTGCCCTCCCATAAATCGGGATGAGATGCTGAAAGTTGTATAAGGCCACTCGGAGAGCTAGAAACTGTAAAATGCGTGGCCGTGCTCAGATGAATCATAGGCTATGATTATCTGTTTATTTGATCAGTTGAACTCTGAAATCGAGAAATACCTCTGGACATAATAAGGATGACTACTCTTACCTTATGTTCATTAGCAAGCATCGAGCGACAAAGGAATTAGGAAATGCACACTTGTCCCTAAGGACAAGTGGGAGACTGAAGGAAATAATGCCCTTGGTCCAAGTATGCATTCATTCCTAAGTCTAATAAATGCGGTTCACTATTAATTAACAAGTTAATAATTCAGTGAGATACAGTGAACTGAATGCCTAGCTAGAGGCCGCTTCAATTCAAGTGGAATTAATGATATTAATCCACAGCTTACTATTGACTGAACCCGTAGGGTCACACAAATAGTACGTAAAAGGATCAAGTATTTAATTGAATTAAATACTCCATTAATAGATATTCGGAATCGACGGATCTCGGTTCCAGTGGGAGCTGAAATCGTCAAAAGGCAAATTATGAATACTCCGGAAACGATGATATTGCCGGAAACGGAAATATGGATCGTATCGGAAATGTAAATATTATCCAAGTCGTAGATGTTGCAGGAAACGGAAACATGGTACGTATCGGATAATATTTTCGGAAATGGAAATATTGCCGGAATCGGAAATTTTGCCGGAAACGAAAATATTGTCGGAATCGGAAATATTATCGGAATTGGAAAATAATTCCCAAACCGGACATATTAAACATTTGTTCGAAACGGAAATTAATTTCGGAATAGGAAATATTAAATATTGTTCTAATCGGAAATGAATTCCGGAATCGAAAAATTAATCGGAAGCGCGTCGTACGAAATAAACATCGGACGATCTTTCTAGACGCAAGGCCCAGCACGAAGCCAGGCCTGCGCCTAGTAAAGCCCGCGCACTGCAAGGCAAGCAAGCAGCCCGCAAGCACCGCAAGGCCCAGCCAAGCAAATGCGCAAGGTTTTCGAATATTCATAAATAGAGTATTTAATTCGCTTAAATAATTGATCTGTTCACGTGCTATTTGTGTGACCCTACGGGTTCAGTCAAGAGTAAGTTGTGGATTAATATTATTAATTCCACTTGAACTGAAGCGGCCTCTAGTTAGGCATTCAGCTCACTTGATCTCACTAAATTATTAACTTGCATAATTAATTAATACTGAACCGCATTTATTTAACTTAGCATTGAATGCATACTTGGACCAAGGGCATTATTTCCTTCAGTATTTTCTCTAAGGTTTGGCTTATGGAGAGACTCATGCGGGTGGCACCACCAGAGAACATGGAAAGCTATAATAGGAAGGGAGTCACTGTGCGGCCCATGATGTATGGTCGACTTTCATTGGATGAGTGGCGCTGCACACTCTCGGGGGTTCAATCTTGTATCAGGTGGGTAGTTCCTTGGTGAGGAACTGTTGCTATGAGACATGCACTTGGCTCTACTGCTGAGGGTGCGTAGCCTCACAATGTTAGTCTACTACTCTCCTGCTCGAGTGATGAGACAATATGGCTTGAAGCAAGAAATCCCGGATTATGCTGAGCATCATCTGAAACCTGCTGCGCTGAATGCTAATCAACTTGAAGTTTGGAGGCGGTATTTAGTTGCCAAACCATTCTTGAATATTCAATTCCCACCTGAGCCTTCTACTCTGTCTGCGGGATATATTGTATGGATGAAAGGCCCAAGCCAAAGGGACATTTCTCTCTCCGGACCAGCGAGAGTCCGAGGTTTTAGAGCTAGACGCCTTGCATCAATTGATTATGAAGAATGTGATTGGAGTGTGGCCCGTCCGGTGCTTGACCGTTCTGGGTCCAAAGGAGGTTCGTCATCCTCCCGTCTTGGAAGACTAGCAAGTTCCTTCTCCCGCCGCTTGGGCAAGGGGAAGATTGATGAATAATTGCGGGAAGAGCCAGGGGATAGTACTGAAGATGCCAAGACTAACGAGCATAGTCGCCCGACTCCAGATCTTTGTAGGCTTAATGTGTTTGAAGTTGTATTATAAAGAAGTGTGTTTAAGAATGTGTGTAGAAAATGTGTTTAGGAATGGTGTTTAGTGGAAGTGAAAAGGCTTTCAACTTTGCTTCACTAGATTCCAACCTCGTAATTGAATTAGCTTTGATGGATGCTTTAGAGCCAAATAAAAGATATTGTGTTAAATTTCGCTCGAACAAGCTTGAATTTTTAAAGTTGCACATTTGGAATAAAGACAACAACAACAATTGAATTTTGAATTTTGATTTGATTTTTGGGATACCCTTAATTGAGGAAACTTTGAATTTTTTTTGTATTCAAGTGACCGGGCCTTGGAATGAGGTTGCCTACGTGTCCTGTTAAGGAATCAGGCCGAACGTAATTCTAACTTAAAGAAATTTTTGCATTTGACTTTGAATTTTGAATTTTGAATCTAGAACTTAGAAATAGAACTTCTTGAGCTGATTGAGGTTTGTCAAGGAACGGAACTCTGTCCCATCGACGTCTGTTAATTCGACTGCTCCCCCAGAGAGGATTTTCTTGACAATGTATTATCCTGCCTAGTTGGGTTTGAATTTTCCCCTTGGGTCCATGACGCTCTTGCGAAGGGCTTTCAGGACAAACTCGCCTTCCTTGATGTTTCGTGTTCGGACCCTCTTGTTGAAATGTCTGGCCACTCGGCGCTGATAGACTTGTGCATGGTGAGCGGCTTGAAGCCGACCCTCATTGAGCATGACTAGCTCGTCATATCTTGCTTGTACCCATGCAGCTTCTGGGATTTTGCTTTCAAGGACTATCCTTAGAAAAGGTATCTCCAGCTCAATAGGTTGTACTGCTTCCATTCCATAGACCAATGAAAATGGGGTTGCGCCCGTTGAAGTGCGGATTGAAGTTCGATACCCCCACAAGACAAAGTGTAACTTTTGGGGCCGGTCTTTGTAATTGGTTGTCATTTTCATGATGATGGCTTTTACATTCTTGTTGGCTGCTTCGACTTCCCCATTAGTTTGCGGGCGATAAGGCGAAGAACGGTGATGCTGAATCTTGTACTTGGTGAATAGATCTTCACACTCTCCTTGGAAATGGGCTCCCTGGTCACTAATGAACTCATGAGGAACGCCGTATCTGCATATGATGTTTTCTTGTATGAACTGGGCCACTTGCTTGGAACCCAACACTTTGAATGACCTGGCTTCGACCCACTTAGTGAAATAGTCGATGGCGACCAATATGAATTCATGACACTCGGTGCCTGTTGGAGTGACTTTGCCGATGACGTCGATACCCCAAGCTGAGAATAGCCATGGTGATGATTGAGAATATAGCAAGGATGGGGGAATGTGCTTCAGATTCGCACACTTTTGGCAGGTAGGACATTTCTTGACAAAGAAGTAACAATCCGGTTCGAGGGTGGTCCAGTAATACCGCGCCCTGATAACTTTAAGGGCCAACATCTTCCCATTCATGTGTGTACCACAGACTCCGGCATGCATGGTGTCCATGACAAATTGTGCTTCGTGCTTGTCAACACATTGGAGATTGGGGATGCTAGGGGACCTCTTTTATAGAACGCCGCCTTCTATGACGAAATTGGTTGATTGTAGGCGTATAGCTCTTTGACTCTTGCTTGAAAAGTGCGGGGGATACTCAGAGTTTTGTAGATACCTTTGAATGTCTGTAAACCAAGGTTGATCTTTGTCAGGCTCGGCGTCGTCAATAGCATGGACAATCGATGAAACGGAAAAGATCCGAGTGAATGCTGCTTCTTGACGCGTTTCAATTGTAAGTGGCATTTCAGCCATGCCATTTGGAATGTTGATCATTGATGCCAGTTTTGCCAGTACGTCGGCGAATTGATTCTCCTCTCTTGGGAGATATGTGAAGCGAAGCTCTTCTACTTGCTCGGACAGCTTCTCAAGATAGGATTGGTGTGGGGCCAAGCTTTCGCTCCTTACTTTTCACTTGCTGGAAATTTGATTGATGATTAGGGGAGAATCCCCGTACACTCGAAGTTTCTGGACACCCAATGCTAAGGCGGCTTCCAGCCCCATAATGCATGCTTCATATTCGGCCGCATTGTTCGTGACGTTGAATTGCAATTTTGCTAACATAGGAATGTGAGTGCCGTCCGGGGCCACTAGAATTACTCCAACACCACATCCGTTCTGATTTGAGGCACCGTCAAAGTGCAGCGACCAACTGCCATCGCTTGTCATTAGAATTTTCTCATCGGGTAAGTAATAATCTTCCTCTTGTTCCTCAATCGGACAGTCGGCTAGGAAGTATGAGACCGCCGAACCCTTGATAGATTTTTTAGAAATGTACTTGAGATCGAATTCCGCTAACATGACCAACCATCTGGACAACCGTCCGTTGAGAGCTGGTATTTCAAATAGGTACTTGAGAGGATCTTCTTTGCTAATTACATACACTGTATGGGAGCGCATGTAGTGCCGTAGTTTCTTTGTGGCCCAAACCAAGGCGATACTGAGCCTTTCGAGTTGAGTATATCTGGTTTTGTACTCGAGCATCTTTTTGCTTATGTAGTATACGGCATTTTCTTTGCCTTCAATGTCCTGGGCATGCATGGCCCCTATTGCTGAATCAGTTGTTGTAAGGTAAAGCCTGAGGGGAGCCCCCGGTATGGTTGGCTTTAACTGGCGGATTGAAAGGTAGTCTTTGATAGTGTCAAACGCATATTGACAGTCTTCTTTCCATACCTTGGGCTCACTTTTGCGGAGCTTTCGAAACACTGGTTCACAAATCATAGTGAGCTTTGAGATGAACCTACTGATGTACTGTAGTCTGCCAAGGAACCCCCAAATTTCTTTCTCATTCGCTGGCAGTTTCATATCTAGAATGGCCTTGATTTTTGAAGGATCAGCCTCGATGCCCCGAGAGCTGATGACATACCCGAGCAACTTTCCTGACGTTACCCCGAATGCACATTTTTTCGGATTGAGCCTCATATTGTATTGCCTGAGCCTATTGAAGAGTTTTCAAAGTACTGTGGTATGCTCATGTCGCTCTTTGCATTTGACGATCATGTCGTCGATATATACCTCAATTTCTCTGTGAATCATGTCGCTCATAATGGTTGTGGCTGTTCTTTGATACGTAGCCCCCGCGTTCTTTAGTCCGAACGGTATAACTGTGTAGCAATATGTACCCAACTGAGTCATGAAGGTTGTCTTCTCCATTTCTTCCTCTGCCATGGGAATCTGATTGTAGCCCGCATACCCATCAATAAAAGAGAGTAAGGCATGATTTGCGGTGTTATCGACCAAGATGTCGATGTGAGGCAATGGAAAATCGTCTTTAGGGCTAGCCGTGTTAAGATCTCTGTAATCAACACATATTCGTACTTTTCCATCTTTCTTTGGAACTGGGAAGAAATTTGCAATCCATTCCGGATACTTGGTTTCTCGAATAAACCCGGCCTCTAGCTGCTTAGAGACTTCTTCTTGAATTTTTAGAGAAACATCCAATTTCATGCGACGGAGTTTCTGCTTGATGGGCTTTGAACCTGGGATGAGGGGAATTGTATGATGACCGATACTTGGATCAACCCCTGGCATATCATGATAGGACCACGCAAAGACGTCTACGTACTCTGAAAGTAGCTTGATAAGATCATCCCGCTCTACTTGAGATAGAGTCAAACCAATCTGAACTGTTTTTGGATTACTGCTGTTAGAAAGGTTAACTTTTTCTGTTTCCTCAATTATGGGCGTCCTGTTTTCATGATTTTCAATAGCTTTTCATATTTCAAGATCAGTTTCTTGTGCAGAAAAGTTGTTTGGATTAGGTGTTAGGTTATAATACATATAACTGAATATAAATCATGCGGAAAAACCATAAAGCCAGGAATCCAAATTAATTGCCACATAACAATTAGCATAATTTAGGATGCATACTCTTTGTAGCGTGCCCTCCCTAGCTGCGCCCGAACTAAACAAGAACAAGTCTAGGACTCCAAATGTCGTCCCTCCGTAGATAGTCCACAACACGCTCGGATCCGCCTTAGATTTAATTAACTAGAATTGCACCTAAGGTACTATGTAATTTTCGGTTTTTATGACAAATAAAAATCTGAGTTTTAAGCCTAAAACTTGAATGAATACTTGAATTACTCGTTATAAATTGTGAAGTATGATCACCTATTTATAGGGTAGGGAAATCGGATATTAGAATCCTACTAGGAAACAATTTAGCTAATCTGAATTTAACTTAAATTCAATTAATTAACTACTAGTAGATTTAGGAAATTAATCTAAACGAATCCTAATCGAGCAAGGTTTCGTACACAAGCACAAACACACACACGCACAACAGCCACAAAGGGTGTCGTGCGCGCGCGCGCGCGCGCGCGCTGAGGCTTGACCCAGCAACTGCTCGCAGCCCATGAGGGGCGCGCCAGCTCACGGGCCTGGCCTTGCTTCTCGCTTGGCTGGGCTTTCTTGCTTGGTCGCGCGGGCTTCACTAGGCGTTGGGCCTAGCTTCGTGCTGGGCCTTGCGTCTAGCAAGCTCGTCCAATGTTTATTTCGTACGTCGCGCTTTCGATTAATTTTCCGATTCCGGAATTCATTTCCGATACGAACAATATTTAATATTTCCGATTTCGGAATAAATTTCCGTTTCGAACAAATATTTAATATTTCCGTTTCCGGAATTATTTTCCGATTTCGATAATATTTCCGATTCCGACAATATTTCCGTTTTCGGTAATATTTCAGATTCCGGCAATATTTCCACTCCCGATAATATTTTCCGATACGTACCATGTTTCCGTTTCCGGCAACATCTACGACTTGGATAATATTTATATTTCCGATACGATCCATATTTCCGTTTCCGGCAATATCATCGTTTCCAGAGTATTCATAATTTGCCTTTGACGATCTCAGCTCCCACTGGAACCAAGATCCATCGATTCCGAATATCCATAGATTGAGTATTTAATACCATTAAATACTTGATCCCTTTACGTACAATTTGTGTGACCCTACGGGTTCAGTCAAGAGTAAGCTGTGGATTAATATCATTAATCCACTTGAACTAAAGTGGCCTCTAGCTAGGCATACAGTTCACTTGATCTCACTGAATTATTAACTTGTATAATTAACACTGAACCGCATTTATTAGACTTACCATTAAATGCATACTTGGACCAAGGTCATTATTTCCTTCAATCTCCCACTTGTCCTTAGGGACAAGTGTGCATTTCCTAATTCCTTTGTCACTCGATGCTGGCTCTTGAACATAAGGTAAGAGTTATCATCCTTATTATGTCCAGAGGTGTTTCTCAATTTCAGAGTTCAACTGATCAAATAAACAGATAATCATAGCCTATGATTCATCTGAGCACGGCCATGCATTTTACAGTTTCTAGCTCTCCGAGTGGCCTTGTACAACTTTCAGCATCTCATCCCGATTTATGGGAGGACAATCCCAATCTTGCGATCTTGAGATTAGACTTCGTTTGATAAGTGATTACTCGAGCGTTGCCTTTATAGCCTCCTTTTACGGTGCGACGGTTGGTCAACGTCAAAGTAAGCAGTTCTCAAACAAGTAATCTCAAATCACTCAGGTATTGAGGATTAGTGTCTAATAATTTTAATGAAATTTACTTATGACAGATTTTCATCTCTTACAGTAAAGTTTCATAGGTCTGTCCGATACTAGTCTTCTCAAAGTAAGTATTGATGCAAAAGATTACGACATTGCCATGTCCACATAGTTCAAGAAACAGAACTACTAGTCATCTTGCATTCTAGTCGTCTAACGTTTTCTATGCGTCCATCTTTATAGAAAACTCCGACCAGGGACCATTTTCAACTTTTGACATTCAAGTTCACTTGATAGACATTTCTTAGTCACAGGACTGGTCCTGACAGTGTATCTTGAATATATCGTCAAATTGAAAGGATTCATCATTTAATAAACCACAAATTAAATGGAAAAATGAATTCTATTCATTTATATGAATGGTTAACCAATAACGTTTTACAAAGTATTAAACTCTAAAACTTTAAAACATTAAATAAGGACATCAAAGCCATTCTCCAACATGCTTGATTCCCATAGCTGAAGTGTGCGAGTTGTGCTTCGCCTACGGCATAGGTTTAGTTAATGGATCTGAGATGTTGTCATCAGTTCCAATCTTGCTTATCTTGACTGCTTTTCTTTAAACGAACTCTCGTAGAAGGTGAAATCTACGAAGTACATGCTTGACTCTCTGGTGGTGTCTAGGCTCCTTTGCCTGTGCAATAGCTCCATTATTATCACAATACAGAGCTATTGGTCCTTTAATGGAGGGGACTACACCAAGTTCACCTATGAACTTCCTTAGCCATATAGCTTCCTTTGCTGCTTCATGTGCAGCAATGTACTCCGCTTCAGTCGTAGAATTTGCAATGGTGCTTTGCTTAGCACTTTTCCAGCTTACTGCACCTCCGTTGAGGCAGAAGACAAACCCAGACTGTGATCTGAAATCATCCCTGCCGGTTTGGAAATTTGTGTCCGTATATCCTTTAACAATTAATTCATCATCTCCACCATAGACCAGGAAATCATCTTTGTGCCTTTTCAGGTACTTTAGAATATTCTTGGCAGCAATCCAATGTGCCTCTCCTGGATCCAACTGGTATCTGCTCGTAGCACTGAGTGCGTACGCAACATCTGGGCATGTACATATCATAGCATACATTATTGAACCAATCAACGATACATATGGAATCTCACTCATTTGTCTACGCTCATATAGTGTTTTTGGGCACTGAGTCTTGCCTTAGAGTCATTCCATGAGACATGGGTAGGTAGCCTCGCTTGGAGTCTGCCATATTGAACCTTTCAAGCACCTTATTGATATAAGTGCTTTGACTGAGTCCAATCATCTTCTTAGATCTATCTCTGTAAATCTTGATGTCAAGTATGTACTGTGCTTCTCCTAGATCCTTCATCGAAAAACATTTCCCAAGCCAAATCTTGACAGAGTTCAACATAGGAATGTCATTTCCGATAAGTAATATGTTGTCGACATATAGTACTAGAAAAGAAATTTTGCTCCCACTGACCTTCTTGTATACACAAAATTCGTCTGCGTTCTTGATGAAACCAAAGTCACTGACTGCTTCATCAAAACGTATATTCCAGCTCCTTGATGCTTGCTTCAATCCGTAGATTGATTTCTTAAGCTTGCATACCTTTTTAGCATTCTTTGGATCCTCAAAAACCCTCAGGCTGTGTCATAAACACAGTTTCTGTTAAAACGCCGTTTAAGAAAGCGGTTTTGACATCTATCTACCATATTTCGTAATCGTAATATGCAGCTATTGCTAACATTATCCGAATAGACTTTGGCATTGCAACTGGTGAAAAGGTTTCATCGTAATCCACACTGTGGACTTGCCTGTAACCTTTTGCAACCAATCTAGCTTTGAAAACTTCCAGTTTCCCATCCTTGTCCTTTTTCAGTTTGAAAACCCATTTGCTTCCTATGGCTTGGTAGCCATCTAGCAAATCTACCAAATCCCAAACTTGATTTTCAGACATGGAGTCTAATTCAGATTGCATGGCTTTTTGCCATTGCTTGGAGCTAGGGCTCGTCATAGCTTGTTTGTAAGTCGCAGGTTCATCACTTTCAAGTAATAGAACTTCATATCTCTCGTTCGTCAAAATACCTAAGTATCTTTCCAGTTGAGATCTATATCTTTCCGATCTACGCGGGGTTACATTTCTAGATGGTCCTTGATTCTCACCAGATACTTCTAAAGATCTCTGAGTTTCATCCTGAATGTCATCTTGAGAATTCTCTAGAGTTTGTTGTTCAACTCGAATTTCTTCGAGGTCTACTTTTCTCCCATTTGTCATTTTGGATATGTGATCTCTTTCCAAAAAGATACCATCTCGAGCAACAAAGACCTTGTTCTCAGATGTATTGTAGAAGTAATACCCCTTTGTTTCCTTTGGATAGCCCACAAGGATACATTTGTCAGATTTTGGATGAAGTTTGTCTGAAATTAATCGTTTGACGTATACTTCATAACCCCAAATCTTAAGAAAAGACACTTTTGGAGGCTTTCCAAACCATAACTCATATGGAGTCTTTTTAACAGCTTTAGACGGAGCTCTATTTATAGTGAGTGCAGATGTATTTAGTGCATGTCCCCAAAATTCTATTGGAAGTTCGGCCTGACCCATCATTGATCTAACCATGTCTAGCAAGGTTCTATTCCTCCGTTCTGACACACCGTTCTATTGAGGTGTTCTGGGAGGAGTCAATTCGATAGAATTACACATTCTTTCAGATGGTTATCAAATTCATAGCTCAGATATTCACCGCCTCTATCAGACCGCAGTGCCTTAATCTTCTTCCCTAATTGATTCTCTACTTCACTCTGAAATTCCTTGAATTTGTCAAAGGATTCAGACTTATGCTTCATTAGGTAGGCATAACTAGAGCCGGCAAAAGATGACACGACACGATAACACGACACGAACCGGACACGAAAAAAGTGGGTTAGTGTTGAGAATTTTCAACACGTTTAATTAAATGGGTCAACACGACACGACACGACTATTAAATGGGTCGGGTTAGTGTTGAAAATTTAAACACGAACCTGACACGAGATAACCCGCTTAATTATGCGGGTTGACCTGTTTACCCGTTTACCCGCATAAAAATATATCACTTAATTATGAACTCCAGCCAAAATAACAATTTAGAATGACAAAGAAAAGTAACTAAGCCCAAAATAACAATTTAGAATGAGGCCCAAAAAAAAAGTAAAACCTAAAACTAACTCCTCAATCAGCCGTCATATATAAATGTAGATCCAAACCCTACCAAAATCATTACAGTCAAAAAAAATTAAACCCTAAAATATTACTCCATCTTTTTCATCTGTCTTTTCATTTTCTACTGGAGACAAGAGCCTCCATTTTCATCCTATTCCTTTGAACCCATCTTCAAAGTCAACCAAGATAATAAACAAATAAGTTTCTCTTTAATTCCTCATTTATTATTTTATTCTTTGATTCGTTTCTTTAGTTAATTATTCGGTAACATCAACACTGCTTAGTTGATTATTTAGTATTTGTCTTGTTACTTGAAATCCAGAACTTGAGGAATTATGTGACAACATAATGAGCTTGAAATTGGATGTTGATATTTCTCCTTCCCCCTCTACTACCCCAAGTCCTCTAACTGCTTGAAATTAGGGTCATTGTTTGCTTAAAGTGTTAACGTATTTAATGGGTTGAAAAATTATTACACGAACACGACCTGTTTAGCTAAACAGGTTATGCGTGTTAGGTTCGTGTTACCCGTTTATTAAACGGGTCGTGTCCGTGTTTGATGTTTCTGACCCGTTTGTTAAATGGGTCGTGTTAGCTTTTAAAGTTTTTAACCCGTTTATCAGTGACACGGAAACGAACACGACACGACACGATCCGTTTGCCAGGTCTAGGCATAACCATATCTACTGAAGTCATCAGTGAAAGTGATAAAGTAGCTGAAACCACCTCTAGCATTTGTATTCATTGGTCCACATACATCTGTATGGATTAAATCCAATAGTTCATTTGCTCTTTCTCCAACCTTAGAGAAATGTTGCTTTGTCATTTTTCCAAGTAAACATGATTCGCATTTACCATAATCATTTAAGTCAAATGGTTCTAGAATTCCTTCTTTTTGAAGTCTTTCTATGGGTTTCAAGTTAATATGGCCTAATCGACAATGCCACAGATAGGTGATATCTGAATCATTCTTTTTGCCCTTTTTGGTATTTATGTTATAAACTTGTTTGTCGTGATCTAATAAACAAAGTCCACTGACTAATCTAGCAGATCCATAAAAAATCTCTTTAAAATAAAATGAACAACTATTGTCTTTTATTAAAAAGGAAAATCCCTTAGCATCTAAGCAAGAAACATAAATGATGTTTTTAGTAAGACTTGGAACATGGAAACAATCTTCCAATTCCAAAACTAGCCCAGAGGGCAACGACAAATAATAAGTTCCTACAGCTAATGCAGCAATCCGTGCTCCGTTTCCCACTCATAGGTCGACTGCACCCTTGCTTAACCTTCTACTTCTTCTTAGTCCCTGCGAATTGGAACATAAGTGTGAACCACAACCTGTATCTAATACCCAAGAAGTTGAATTAGCAAGTATACAGTCTATAACGAAAATACCTGAAGATGGAACGACTGTTCCGTTCTTCTGATCTTCTTTAAGCTTCAAGCAATCTCTCTTCCAATGCCCCTTCTTCTTGTAGTAGAAGCATTTAGATTCAAAAGTGGGTTGGTTCACCTTCTTCTTTTCACACTTGGTGCCGCCAGATTTCTTAGTCGGGCTGGCCTTGTTGCCACCTTTCTTAGCATTCCTCTTCTTGCCAGATTTCTTGAACTTGCCCCCACGCACCATAAGCACATCTTGCTTATCACTTTTGAGCGTCTTTTCAGCGGTCTTCTGCATACCGTGAAGCTCAGTGAGCGTTTTGTCCAGACTATTCATACTGTAGTTCAGTTTGAACTGATCATACACGTTATGAAGAGAATAGAGGATGGTGTCTTCCTGAGAGAATTGTTGATCCAGCCGACTCATATTCTCAATGAGTCCAATTATTTTGAGAACATGTGGACTTACGGGCTCGCCTTTCTTAAGCTTAGTCTCAAGAATTTGCCTATTCGTCTCGAATCTTTCGACTCGAGCCGGATCTTGGAACATGTTCTTTAACTCACTGATGATCGTGAAAGCATCTAAGTTGATGAACGTTTTCTGTAGATCTGCACTCATGGTTGCAAGCATTAGACATTCCTTGTTGGCATCAATCCAACGATTGAGGGCTGCCTGAGTGACCCCGTCGCCCGCGGCTTCGGGCATCGCATCTTCCAGGACATACTACTTTTCTTCCTGCATAAGAACTGTTTGCAAGTTCCTTTGCCAGTCAAGGAAGTTTTTCCCGTTCAACTTCTCCTTTTCGAGAATTGATCGGATGTTGAATGAATTGTTGTTTGCCATAGTAAAAACTACAATTTAAAAAGAATAAACAAATAAATAACCATTCACAGTTTCTCTTAATAAACTTTACTAGCAAACATGCATAATTTATCATTTATTAAGCATTTCATTCAAGTTATGTGTTCCGGCAGGTGTGAATAAAATGATTCCAAGATCCCAAAATCATTGAAGAATTAAGCACATTATGTATTTAGACTCAATTCTAAAATATTTTAGGTAAGCAAAGCCTTTGCTAATAGTCTAGAAACTACTCTTGGTTGATAGGTACGTCTAAGAACTTTTTAGGTAAACCTATCTCATTTGCCACGACATAAAAGGACTCCTTACTTATATCGTTGAGTTTCACCAAAACTAACACGTACTCACAATTATTTGTGTACCTTACCCCTTTAGGATCAATAAGTAACACCTCGATTAGGCGGAAAACTATTACTAAGATTGATGTAAAGGTTTATCCAAGTAAGTGTTATTTTGACATGGCACCTTTTAACTCAATTTTAAAGTTTGGAACTTAAGGCTCTTGCTATGTTGGTTAGATTTTAAGTGAACTAAAATCCTTAATCATGCAACATAATCAAGCCACAATCTCATGCATAATTAAGACATATTTAAAGCATGCATAAGATATAAATGTGATCTAGTATGGCCCGACTTCATCTTGAAGCTTCAACTTCAAACTCCGTCTTGAAAATGGATTGGAAACTCCGTCTTGAATTTCTCCATGGGAGGCGCCATTTTCTTCAATTAGGATAAGCTATAATTAAAATAATTACAACTATTTGATGGTACGCAGACCATATTTAAAGCAATAAAATTTGGTACTTTAGACCAATATTACATTCAAATTTATGGTACGCAAACCATATTTTCTATCCTATTTGGGCCATACTAGTCACTTTAAATAACCTGCAAAACAGTACATATACAATATATACCATTCACCCATTCATTATCATGAATGGCCCACAGAGCTGGTTAGTGGAACATATTATACATCACATAAACATTTGCAGCAATTAATCAAGGGTTCCAATAATCTACCAATTATTCAATCCTTATTAATTCTAATCAAGTTGTTTTAACCTTAAAGGATTGTAGGCCTAATCAAGAGTTTATGACTAAAGCGCTCCGACTTAAACCAATAAATTTACATGCTTTACTAATTTTAAACATAAAATTGTATTTCCTAGTCTAACCGGAAACATACAAATTTAATTACAAATTTAAAGCTCATATAAATTATTAATTTAATCCTTTAATTTATTTTCAGTTGAATTAAATAAATAAATTTAAATTTATTCAAGGTTTTAATTTAGTAAAATAATTAGTATAAATTATAAATTATAATAATTAGATTATTCAAAATTAAATTGCGATAAAACAATTTAAATTACGAATTTTAAAGTTAATTAAAATCGTTTCCGAACTGAAAATTTAAAATTAAATTCAAAGCGCATCAATCGTAGCAAGACGAGGCACTTGGGCTTGCGTCGAAGCCCCATCGAGTCACGAGGCAGCAGCGCCCCAACGACTGATCGCACAGCAATGCACGAGCAGACAACACGCTTCGCAGCCAGCCCAGCCACGCATGCGCGCAGCCCGCCTTGCTCAACACGTACTGGTCTTCTCGCTGGGCGAGGCAGCGCGCGCTGAGGCGCAGCATCCATCGCTGCCCACACACGTTTACTCGTTCGGCTTGTGCCTTGCCCCCATCACCCATCGCCCATGCGCACAGCACACACATCGAGGCATCACTGCTTTGCGCGCGCGCCACGCTTGGTGCTCGCTGCATTCGTACCGCATGGCGACGAGCTCCTTTGCTCGTCGTCGCATGCCCGCACTATACAACACCCCTTAAGGGTAACACGTAGCGTCCATTGCTTTGTGCGTGCAAAATTCATGAGCGAATAACATAAAAATTAAAACTTTTTAATTTAAATTTATTGACAAATTAACAATTAATTTCTGATTATCATGGATTCAGATCTAGGTCATAAAAATTTAAAATTTATCAAAAATTAACAATTTTTATGGTGGTTTTTAATCATGGATACCTAATTAAATCGTCAATTAATTATGAAAATTAAATCAAATTCTAAATTATTCGAATTTCAACAAATTAATTACAATTACAAATTAGGTTGTATAATTAACAATCTTAGGCATATAAATTTGTTAAACATGTACAGTAGGTCAATAAAAAATTCAAAATTTAAAAACAAGAAGCGCAAATATTTAATTTAACATCTTAAAATTACAAATTTTGCGTTCGAAAAACTAAAACCTCCGAAAAGTCATAGTTAGGCTTCGAGTTTGGGAATTATGGGTTCGGCCGAATAAAAGAATTTTTGTCAAAATTTTAGAATGCCTTTTACATACAGATCACAAAAATCACTCGATTTCGTTGAGTAACGAAGAAACTGCCGAAAAACCTGCGAACATATAATTAAATAATCGCAAATTTGCAATTAATTACAATTACGAAATTAATCACCCCTTTTAATTCCTTGCAAATTTATAAAATTTAACCACGTTAAGCAATTATTATGGAATTAATTAGAGGCTCGTGATACCACTGTTAGGTTATGATACATATAAAATCATGCGGAAAAACCATTAAGCCAGGAATCCAAATTAATTGCCACATAACAATTAGCATAATTTAGGATGCATACTCTTTGTAGCGTGCCCTCCCTAGCTGCGCCCGAACCGAACAAGAACAAGTCTAGGACTCCAAAGTCGTCCCTCAGTAGATAGTCTACAACACGCTCGGATCCGCCTTAGATTTAATTAACTAGAATTGCACCTAAGGTACAATGTAATTTTCGGTTTTTATGACAAATAAAAATCTGAGTTTTAAGCCTAAAACTTGAATGACTACTTGAATTACTCGTTATAAATTGTGAAGTATGATCACCTATTTATAGGGTAGGGAAATCGGATATTAGAATCCTACAAGGAAACAATTTAGCTAATCTGAATTTAACTTAAATTCAATTAATTAACTTCTAGTAGATTTAGGAAATTAATCTAAACGAATCCTAATCGATCAAGGTTTCGTACACAAGCACAAACACACACACACGCACAGCAGCCACGAAGGGCGCCGTGCGCGCGCGCGCGCTGAGGCTTGGCCCAGCAACTGCTCGCAGCCCACAAGGGGCGCGCCAGCTCGCGGGCCTGGCCTTGCTTCTCGCTTTGCTGGGCTTTCTTGCTTGGTCGCGCGGGCTTCGCTAGGCATTGGGCCTAGCTTCGTGCTGGGCCTTGCGTCTAGCAAGCTCGTCTGATGTTTATGTCGTTTGTCGCGCTTCCGATTAATTTTCCGATTCCGGAATTCATTTCCGATACGAACAATATTTAATATTTCCGATTTCGGAATAAATTTCCGTTTCGAACAAATATTTAATATTTCCGTTTCCGGAATTATTTTCCGATTCCGACAATATATCCGTTTCCGATAATATTTCAGTTTCCGGCAATATTTCCACTCCCGATAATATTTTCCGATACGTACCATGTTTCCGTTTCTGGCAACATCTACGACTTGGATAATATTTTTATTTCCGATACGATCCATATTTCTGTTTCCGGCAATATCATCGTTTCCGGAGTATTCATAATTTGCCTTTGACGATCTCAGCTCCCACTGGAACCAAGATCCGTCGATTCCGAATATCCATAGATGGAGTATTTAATACCATTAAATACTTGATCCGTTTACGTACTATTTGTGTGACCCTACGGGTTCAGTCAAGAGTAAGCTGTGGATTAATATCATTAATCCACTTGAACTGAAGCGGCCTCTAGCTAGGCATACAGTTCACTTGATCTCACTGAATTATTAACTTGTATAATTAACATTGAACCGCATTTATTAGACTTACCATTAAATGCATACTTGGACCAAGGGAATTATTTCCTTCATTAGGAGTGTGTTTTGAATTCGGACTTGAAGAGTAGGAGGAAATTGAAGTATTATTGAAATTGGCAATCATTACATCGACAACTTTAACTTGAAGTTCAGCCTTTAGAGGCTCTTGATTGATGCAAGACTCTAACCCCAGACTCTTAGACTCATCTCTAGACTAGAAAATTTAAAGACAGACTCTGGACTTGAACATAAGACACTAATCATAGAGATATTTCCCGGGGTACTCCCAAACGTCTTCATCACCATCATCATCATAGGCGAAGCTACATCCACAGATCTGTAAGACTTAATGCCAGACTTGATTCCATGTGCCGTAGGGAAATGTAGCGAAGCGTCTTTTGCACGAAGTATTGAGGCCTAGGAGAAACATTCTCACCATCTTCCCTTCTGGTAGCCCACGCTGGATTGCACGAGCAGAGGCATTCCACCTGTGGTAGTATTCTTGGACTCATTCATTCCTCTCTTGGCGCAAGGTCGGTGTATGTTTGATAGAAACGTCATGGAAGCTTGAACCCTTGGGTGTGAGACAGGCAGGGCCATCCAATAGCTCCTCAAACCAAGGTTCTCCAAATAGTAGATCGAAGTCGGCAGGCACGTCGATCACCAGGAATTCAGAATTGTTCTCCTAAGTCTCAAAAGAAAAGACCAAATCGAGGACCCCTAGGATTTTGTATGCAATGCCCTGGAACTTGATGGTCTGCTTGGTGGTTAGCATTAGATCGTACTCGGAGAAGCCCAAAGATTTCAGGGTGGCAAGGGGACAAATTTTTTCTCGAATGTCAGTGGTTACCCTGGGTTCGGGGATCACCCAGTTTTGAGTATGTGGAATGAGATGGTAAAAGCTTGGAACCATCATTTCGAAGCCTGGATCGTACATTGTAGAGATTAAGTTGCATGGAAAATCGTCCTCCTCATCTTTACAGTCATAGGAGATAGCTTGCACCGAAGGAGACTGCTTGGCTCCCGGAGGTAGGGACAAAGTCTTGTTGTCGACCATATTCTGGATTAGATGCTTGAGCTTGAAGCAGTTTTAAATGTCATGTCCGTTCCCCTGGTGGAACTTGCAATATGCCTTTAGGTCCCAGCTTTTGGACCTTTTGTCGGTTGGAGGATCTGGTGTGGGACCAATGGGAGTGATGACTTGCTTCTCGGCCAATCGGTAAAAGGCGTCACTATAGGACATCCCGAGGTTGGTAAAGACCCTTTGAGGCATGCTTTGAAAATTACGCTGATTGGTGTTGTTCTTGAAGTTGCTTGGCTTTGCACCTTGAGGAGCTTCTAAGGCGTTGAACTCGTGGACCTTATGTGTTGCTTCAGCTTTCTTGCCCTTCCACTTTTCAGCTTGTCGAGTTGGTGCTACTAGTTCTTTCATCAGGTCATCTTCTATGTCAACCCCGATGTCATATGTTCTCTTGAAACTTTCCAGGCCTAGGCACTTCATATGAGTGTTGTACTTTGGAAGGAGCCCAACAATAAAAATCTTGACCAATTTTCTCTCAAAGGGTCGAGTCACCATTTGGGATACCACTTCCCTCCACCGGTTGAGGTAGTTAGTAAAACCTTCTTGGGGCCCTTGCCTGAGAACCTCCAATTCTCGAAGAGTGGTTTGAAGTTGAATGTTGGGTTGATACTGCTCCATAAATGCTTAAGCTACTGCTTCCCAAGTATTGGTTTGATGTTCTTTGAGGGAGTAATACCACTTCTGGAAGACTGGTTCTAGGGACATAAGGAATACCACGGGGTACAACTTAGGTTCAACCCCCTTAATGGCCATTGTGGCTCTGAAGTTCTTGAGATGATACTGAAGGAAATAATGCCCTTGGTCCAAGTATGCATTCTATGTTAAGTCTAATAAATACGGTTCAGTATTAATTAACAAGTTAATAATTCAGTGAGATCAAGTGAGCTGAATGCCTAGCTAGAGGCCGCTTCAGTTCAAGTGGAATTAATGATATTAATCCACAGCTTACTCTTGACTGAACCCGTAGGGTCACACAAATAGTACGTAAACGGATCAAGTATTTAATGGCATTAAATACTCCATCTATGAATATTCGGAACCGACGGATCTTGGTTTCAGTGGGAGCTAAGATCGTCACAGGCAAGAAATGAATACTCCGGAAACGATGATATTGCCGGAAACGGAAATATGGATCGTATCGGAAATGTAAATATTATCCAAGTCGTAGATGTTGCCGGAAACGGAAACATGGTACGTATCGGAAAATATTATCGGAAATGGAAATATTGCCAGAATCGGAAATATTGCCGGAAACGGAAATATTGTCAGAATCGGAAATATTACCGGAATCGGAAAATAATTCCGGAAACGGAAATATTAAATATTTGTTCGAAACGGAAATTAATTCCGGAATCGGAAATATTAAATATTGTTCGTATCGGAAATGAATTCCGGAATCGGAAAATTTAATCGGAAGCGCATCGTACGAATAAGCATCGGACGAGGCCTGCCGGACGAGGCCCAGCACGAAGCCAGGCCATCGCCCAGCAAGCCAAGCGCGCCGCACAAACAGCCACGCCAGGCCCAGCGCAAGGCCAGGCCCAGCAGGCTGCGCAGCGCGCACAGCGCGCACAGCACGCGCAGCGCGCGCAGGCGCTGCGTGGGCTGCTGCTCGCGCGCACGCATGGGGCCCATCGTGGCAGCCGTGCGTGTGTGTGCAAGTGTTTGTGTTCGTGCACGTTTCCTAAAACATGCAGAGTTCGGTTAATGATTAAATTCCTAATTCTATTTGATAAATTAATTAAAATTAGAGTTCTTGTAGGATTCTAGGTTTAATTAATTTGTATCTGAATAGGATTTCGATTCCCTTTCCATACCCCTATAAATATGAGGCTAGGGCTCACAATTTATAACAAGTTTCAAAGTATTCAAAAGTGAGTTTTTGAGAGAAAATTAAAACACACATCTTGCTCATAAAAGTGCCGAAATTTTCTAGTACCTTAAGGGCGATTCTAGTTGGTCAATCTTAAGGCGGATCCGGACGTACTGTGGACTATCTACGGAGGGACGACACTTGGAGTCCTAAAGACTTGTTCTTGTTCGGTTCGGGCGCAGCTAGGGAGGGCACGCAACAAAGAGTATGCATCTAAATTATGCTATATGATTATGTGTAAATAATATGTTGTCCTGGGTTAATGGTTGTTTCCGCATGATCTATGTAATGTCATATGTATCATAACCTAACAGTGGTATCACGAGCCCCTTATTATTTTCATAATCTAAATTGCATGAACATGGTTAAATATTACAAATTTGCAAGAATTAAAAGGGGTGATTAATTTTCGTAATTGTTAATTAATTGCAAATTGCGTTTATTTAATTATACGTACGCAGTTTTTCGGCAGTTTCTTCGTTACTCATCCGAATTGAGTGATTTTTGTGTCAATTCCGCATGTAAAAGGCATTCTAAAATTTTGACAAAAAGAATATTTTTCTGCCGAACCCAGAATTCTCAAATTCGAAGCCTAACTATGACTTTTCGAAGGTTTTAGTTTTTCGAATGCAAAATTTCGTAAATTTAAGATGTTAAATTAAATATTTGCGATTCTTGTTGATAAATCTTGAATTTTTGATTGACCTACTGCATATGTTTAACAAGTTTGAATGCCTAGTCTTGTTAATTATGCAATCTAATTTGTAATTATGATTAATTTGTTGAAAATTAGAATAATTTAGAATTAATTTGATTTTCATAATTAATTGTAATTTAATTAGAAACCTATGATTAAAAACCACCATAAAAATTGTAAATTTATGATAAATTTTAAATTTTTATGACCTAGACTTGAATCCATAACAATCGGAAATCAATTGGATAATAAATTTTCGATTTTTTCGCCCTAAAATTATGAAATTAATATTATTTATTAATTTGTCATTAATTTTAAATATAAATTTTAAATTTTTATGCGATTCGTTCATAAAACTTGCACGCACGAAGCAATGGACGCTTCGTGTTACCCTTAAGGGGTGTTGTATAATGCGGGCATGCAACGACGAGCAAGGGAGCTCGTCGCCCGTGCGGCACGAATGCAATGAGCAAGGGCGTAGTGCACGAGCACAAGGCAGCAGCCCTGCCTTGTGTCGTGTGCCACGAGCAATGGACGAATGGGCATGGGCGAAGGGCGAGCCAAGGCAGTCGCGTGTGGGCAACAAGCGAGCTGCGCCACAACGCGCGCTGCCTCGCACAAGAGCGCGCAGCCTCGCACGCAGCGAGCGCAAGCTCGCGTGCCACGAGCGCTGCGCCCAGCATTGCTCGCGCGCACAACGAGCGAGGACTCGCGCGCACCGCCCAACGAGCGATGTCGCGCGCCCAGCGAGCGATGGCTCGCGCGCCCAGCGAGCGATGTCGCGCGCGCACTGCGAGCGATAGCTCGCGTGCGATGTGCGCTGGCGCGCGCAGCGAGCACCAGTGCGTGCGGAGGCTTGCGATGGGGATGCAGCAGCTATGCGACGAGCGCATGGGCTGCGCGCACATGGCCAACAATGGATGTGTGCGTGCGGCCCATGGGCGTGCAACGCGTAGGGTGTTTGCGTTACGATTAAAGATCGTTTTGAATGTTTAATTTGAAAATTCCAGTTCACGTAATTTTAATTAATTTTAAAATTAATAATTTAAATTATTTTCTTGGATTTTAATTTTGAATATTGTAATTATAATAAATTTTATTTATTCTAATTATTTTACTAAAATTAAAATCATGAATTAATTTAAATACGACTGAAATTAAATTAAACAATTTGGATTCAATTATAAATTTATATGAGCTTTAAATTTTAATTAAATTTGTATGTTTCCGGTTAGACTAGAAATACATTTTTATGTTTAAAATTAGTAAAGCATATAAATTTATTGGTTTAAGTGGGAGCGCTTTTTAGTCATAAACTTTTGATTAGGTCTACAAATCCTTAAGGTTAAAACAACTTGATTAGAATTAATAAGGACTGAATAATTGGTAGATTATTGGTGCCCTTGATTAATTGCTGCAAATGTTTACGTGATGCATAATGTGTTTTACTAACCAGCTATGTGGGCCATTCATGATAATGAATGGGTGAATGGTATATATTGTATATGTACTGTTTTGCAGGTTATGAAGTGACTAGTATGGCCCAAATAGGATAGAAAATATGGTCTGCGTACCATTAATTTGAATGTAATTGGTTTAAAGTACCAAAGTTATTTTTCAATTCAAATATGGTCTGCGAACCATCAAATAGTTGTAATTAGTTATAGCTTATCCTATTTGAAGAAAATGGTGCCTCCCACGGAGATTTTCAAGATGGACTTTGAAGTCAAAGCTTCAAGATGAAGTCGGGCCATACTAGATCACATTTATCTTATGCATGTTTTAAGTTATTTATTGTTTTAAATATATCTTAAAATGCATGAGATCAAGAGCTTGATTATGTTGCATGATTAAGGATTTTAGTTCACTTAAAATCTAACCAACATAGTAAGAGCCTTAAGTTCCAAACTTAAAAATTGAGTTAAAAGGTGCCATGCCAAAATATACACTTGCTTGGATATCCTTTACATCAATCTAGTAATAGTTTTCGCTCAGCGAGGTGTTACTTATTGGTCCTAAAGGGGCAAGGTACACAAATAATTGTGAGTACATGTTAGTTTTGGTGAAACTCAACGATATAAGTAAGGAGTCCTTTTATGTCGTGGAAAATTCGATAGGTTTACCTAATAAGTTCTTAGACGTACCTATCAACCAAGAATAGTTTCTAGACTATTAGCAAAAGGCTTTTGCTTACCTAAGATATTCTAGGATTAAGTCGACAAACTGTGCTTAGTTCTTCAATGATTTTAGGATCTTGGAATCATTTTATTCACACCTGCCGGAACACATAATTTGAATAAAATGCTTAATAAACATTGAATTATGCATGTATGCTAGAATTTAAGTTTATTAAGAGAAACTGTGAATGGTTATTTATTTGTTTATTCTTTTCAATTGTAGTTTTAATATGGCAAACAACAATCAAAACATCATCATGGGTTCTAAGCTTATGGTCAAGCTGAACCTGACAAATTTTCTTGAATGGGAAGCTAAGCTAGTTGAAATAGTCAAACTCAATGGACTTGAGTATGTACTGTCACATCCCATGCCAAGCTACTATGCCAGAGACATGACCCCTGAGAGATTTTACGCCTGGGATGCGGATCTCAAAAAGGTTATGAGTCTCATGCTGAACAATATCCCTGATGATTGGGCTAAAAGGTTTGTAGCCTATGAACCTTTTACGCTCATCAAGAATCTGAGGGATATCTGTCGTGGAAGTACGGAGGACAGGGACCTGAACGTCCATGAGTTGATTGAATCAATGTCTGGTCTAAAGGTTAGTTCTCCCAACAGGTGTTATAGGATGGAGGTCCAAGAAACACATGTTCAGCTCCTTCGCACTAAACAGAGGGTAGGCGTCCCACTGAGGTTCCATGTGGATCTTATGTGTTCATATTTTGATCGCCTAAGTCTACTAGGAACACCAATAAGCGAAAGGATGGCAGTCTCTGTCTTGCTCAATTCACTACACAGTGGGTTTGGTCGCTTCAAGCAACTATACCTAAGTGAACCAAGAGAAGAAACAGTTGCAGAATTTATTCACCTTGTCAGAAAGGCTGAAATAGTACTGGACTGTGAAGCCAAAGATTTACTCAAGGCTAGAAAGAGACCATTCAAGAAAGGTGGAAAGTCCAAGGGCAGTGCTAAATCAAAGCAGGACAAGTCCACATCAAGCTGTCTTTATTGTGATGGAATAGGCCATTACAAAAGAGAATGTCCAAAGCTAAAGGAAGATCAGAAGAACGGAACAGTCGTTCCATCTTCAGGTATTTTCGTTATAGACTGTATACTTGCTAATTCAACTTCTTGGGTATTAGATACAGGTTCCAATCCACAGGGACTAAGAAGAAGTAGAAAGTTAAGCAAGGGTGAAGTCGACCTATGAGTGGGAAATGGAGCACGGATTGCTGCATTAGCCGTAGGAACTTACTATTTGTCGTTGCCCTCCGGGCTAGTTTTGGAACTGGAAGAATGTTTCCATGTTCCAAGTCTTACTAAAAACATCATTTCAGTTTCTTGCTTAGATGCTAAGGGATTTTCCTTTTTAATAAAAGACAATAGTTGTTCGTTTTATTTTAAAGAGATGTTTTATGGATCTGCTAGATTAGTCAATGGACTTTATTTATTAGATCACGACAAACAAGTATATAACATAAATACCAAAAAGGCCAAAAAGGATGATTCAGATCTCACCTATCTATGGCATTGTCGATTAGGCCATATAAACTTGAAACGCTTAGAAAGACTTCAAAGGGAAGGAATTCTAGAACCATTTGACTTAGAGGATTATGGTAAATGCGAATCATGTTTACTTGGCAAAATGACAAAGCAACCTTTCTCTAAAGTTGGAGAAAGAGCAAATGAACTATTGGGTTTAATCCATACAGATGTATGTGGACCAATGAGTACAAATGCTAGAGGTGGTTTCAGCTACTTTATCACTTTCACTGATGACTTCAGTAGGTATGGTTATGTCTACCTAATGAAGCATAAGTCTGAATCCTTTGACAAATTCAAGGAATTTCAGAGTGAAGTAGAGAATCAATTAGGCAAGAAGATTAAGGCACTGCGGTCTGATAGAGGCGGTGAATATCTGAGCTATGAATTTGATGACCATCTGAAAGAATGTGGAATTCTATCAGAATTGACTCCTCCTGGAACACCACAATGGAACGGTGTGTCAGAACGGAGGAACAGAACCTTGCTAGACATGGTCAGGTCAATGATGGGTCAGGCCGAACTTCCATTAGAATTTTGGGGACATGCACTAAATACAGCTGCACTCACTATAAATAGAGCTCCATCTAAAGCTGTCGAAAAGACTCCATACGAATTATGGTTTGGAAAGCCTCCAAATGTGTCTTTTCTTAAGATTTGGGGATGTGAATTATACGTCAAACGATTAATTTCAGACAAACTTCATCCAAAATCTGACAAATGTATCCTTGTGGGCTATCCAAAGGAAACAAAGGGGTATTACTTCTACAATACATCTGAGAACAAAGTGTTTGTTGCTCGAGATGGTGTCTTTTTGGAGAAGGATCACATTTCCAAAATGACAAGTGGGAGAAAAGTAGACCTCGAAGAAATTCGAGTCGAACAACAAACTCTAGAGAATGCTCAAGATGACATTCAGGATGAAACTCAGAGATCTTTAGAAGAATCTGGTGAGAATCATGGTCAATCTAGAAATGTTACCCCGCGTAGATCGCAAAGATATAGATCTCAACCGGAAAGGTACTTAGGTATTTTGACGAACGAGAGCTATGACGTTCTATTACTTGAAAGTGATGAACCTGCGACTTACAAACAAGCTATGACGAGCCCTAGCTCCAAGCAGTGGCAAGAAGCCATGCAATCTGAATTAGACTCCATGTCTGAAAACCAAGTATGGGATTTGGTCGATTTGCCAGATGGCTACCAAGCCATTGGAAGCAAATGGGTTTTCAAACTGAAAAAGGACAAGGATGGGAAACTTGAAGTTTTCAAAGCTAGATTGGTTGCAAAAGGTTACAGGCAAGTCCACGGTGTGAATTACGATGAAACCTTTTCACCAGTTGCAATGCTAAAGTCTATTCGAATAATGTTAGCAGTCGCTGCATATTACGATTACGAAATATGGCAGATGGATGTCAAAACTGCTTTCTTAAACGGCGTTTTAACAGAAACTGTGTTTATGACACAGCCTGAAGGTTTTGAGGATCCAAAGAATGCTAAAAAGGTATGCAAGCTAAAGAAGTCAATCTACGGATTGAAGTAGGCATCCAGGAGCTGGAATATACGTTTTGATGAAGCAGTCAGTGACTTTGGTTTCATCAAGAACGCAGACGAATCTTGTGTATACAAGAAGGTCAGTGGGAGAAAAATTGCTTTCCTAGTATTATATGTCGACGACATATTGCTTATCGGAAATGACATTCCTATGTTGAACTCTGTCAAGATTTGGCTTGGGAAATGTTTTTCGATGAAGGATCTAGGAGAAGCACAGTACATATTGGGCATCAAGATTTACAGAGATAGATCTAAAAAGATGATTGGACTTAGTCAAAGCACTTATATCAATAAGGTGCTTGATAGGTTCAAGATGGCGGACTCCAAGCGAGGCTACCTACCCATGTCTCATGGAATGACTCTAAGCAAGACTCAGTGCCCAAAAACACTTGATGAGCGTAGACGAATGAATGGGATGCCATATGCATCATTGATTGGTTCAATAATGTATGCTATGATATGTACACGCCCGGATGTTGCGTACGCACTCAGTGCTACGAGCAGATACCAGTCAGACCCAGGAGAGGCGCATTGGACTGCTGCCAAGAACATTCTGAAGTACCTGAAAAGGCACAAAGATGACTTCCTGGTCTATGGTGGAGATGATGAATTAATTGTTAAAGGCTATACGGACGCAAGTTTCCAAACCGACAAAGATGATTTTAGATCACAGTCTGGGTTTGTCTTCTGCCTCAACGGAGGAGCAGTAAGCTGGAAAAGTGCTAAGCAAAGCACCATTGCGGATTCTACAACTGAAGCGGAGTACATTGCTGCACATGAAGCAGCAAAGGAAGCTATATGGCTAAGGAAGTTCATAGGAGAACTTGGTGTAGTCCCCTCCATTAAAGGACCAATAGCCCTGTATTGTGATAATAACGGAGCTATTGCACAGGCAAAAGAGCCTAGACACCACCAGAGAGTCAAGCATGTACTTCGTAGATTTCACCTTCTACGAGAGTTCGTTGAAAGAAAAGAAGTCGAGATAAGCAAAATTGGAACTGATGACAACATATCAGATCCATTAACTAAACCTCTGCCGCAGGCGAAGCACAACTCGCACACTGCAGCTATGGGAATCAAGCATATTGGAGAATGGCTTTGATGTCTCTGTTTAATGTTTTAAAGTTTTAGAGTTTAAATCTTTTGTAAAACATTATTGGTTAATCATTCACAATAAATGAAAAGAATTCATTTTTCCATTTAATTTGTGGTTTATTAAATGATGAGTCCCTTCAATTTGACGATATATTCAAGATAGACTGTCAGGACCAGTCCTGTGACTAAGAAATGTCTATCAAGTGAACTTGAATGTCAAAGGTTGAAAATGGTCCCTAATCGGAGTTTTCTATAAAATTGGACGCATAGAAAACGTTAGACGATTAGAATGCAAGATGACTAGTAGTTCTGTTTCTTGAACTATGTGGACATGGCAATGTCATAATCATTTGCATAGATACTTACTTTGGGAAGACTAGTATCGGACAAGACCTATGAAACTTTACTGTAAGAGATGAAAATCTGTCATAAGTAAATTTCATTAAATTATTAGACACTAAATCCTCAATACCTGAGTGATTTGAGATTACTTGTTTGAGAACTGGTTGCTTTGACGTTGACCAACCGTCGCACCGTAAAAGGAGACTATAAAGGCAACGCTCAGGTAATCACCTATCAAACGAAGTCTAATCTCAAGATCGCAAGATTGGGATTGTCCTCCCATAAATCGGGATGAGATGCTTAAAAGTTGTACAAGGCCACTCGGAGAGCTAGAAACTGTGAAATGCATGGCCGTGCTCGGATGAATCATAGGCTATGATTATCTGTTTATTTGATCAGTTGAACTCTGAAATCGAGGAACACCTCTGGACGTAATAAGGATGACAACTCTTACCTTATGTTCAAGAGCAAGCATCGAGCGACAAAGGAATTAGGAAAATGCACACTTGTCCCTAAGGACAAGTGGGAGACTGAAGGAAATAATGCCCTTGGTCCAAGTATGCATTCTATGTTAAGTCTAATAAATGCGGTTCAGTATTAATTAACAAGTTAATAATTCAGTGAGATCAAGTGAGCTGAATGCCTAGCTAGAGGCCGCTTCAGTTCAAGTGGAATTAATGATATTAATCCACAGCTTACTCTTGACTGAACCCGTAGGGTCACACAAATAGTACGTAAACGGATCAAGTATTTAATGGCATTAAATACTCCATCTATGAATATTCGGAACCGACGGATCTTGGTTTCAGTGGGAGCTAAGATCGTCACAGGCAAGAAATGAATACTCCGGAAACGATGATATTGCCGGAAACGGAAATATGGATCGTATCGGAAATGTAAATATTATCCAAGTCGTAGATGTTGCCGGAAACGGAAACATGGTACGTATCGGAAAATATTATCGGAAATGGAAATATTGCCAGAATCGGAAATATTGCCGGAAACGGAAATATTGTCAGAATCGGAAATATTACCGGAATCGGAAAATAATTCCGGAAACGGAAATATTAAATATTTGTTCGAAACGGAAATTAATTCCGGAATCGGAAATATTAAATATTGTTCGTATCGGAAATGACTTCCGGAATCGGAAAATTTAATCGGAAGCGCATCGTACGAATAAGCATCGGACGAGGCCTGCCGGACGAGGCCCAGCACGAAGCCAGGCCATCGCCCAGCAAGCCAAGCGCGCCGCACAAACAGCCACGCCAGGCCCAGCGCAAGGCCAGGCCCAGCAGGCTGCGCAGCGCGCACAGCGCGCACAGCACGCGCAGCGCGCGCAGGCGCTGCGTGGGCTGCTGCTCGCGCGCACGCATGGGGCCCATCGTGGCAGCCGTGCGTGTGTGTGCAAGTGTTTGTGTTCGTGCACGTTTCCTAAAACATGCAGAGTTCGGTTAATGATTAAATTCCTAATTCTATTTGATAAATTAATTAAAATTAGAGTTCTTGTAGGATTCTAGGTTTAATTAATTTGTATCTGAATAGGATTTCGATTCCCTTTCCATACCCCTATAAATATGAGGCTAGGGCTCACAATTTATAACAAGTTTCAAAGTATTCAAAAGTGAGTTTTTGAGAGAAAATTAAAACACACATCTTGCTCATAAAAGTGCCGAAATTTTCTAGTACCTTAAGGGCGATTCTAGTTGGTCAATCTTAAGGCGGATCCGGACGTACTGTGGACTATCTACGGAGGGACGACACTTGGAGTCCTAAAGACTTGTTCTTGTTCGGTTCGGGCGCAGCTAGGGAGGGCACGCAACAAAGAGTATGCATCTAAATTATGCTATATGATTATGTGTAAATAATATGTTGTCCTGGGTTAATGGTTGTTTCCGCATGATCTATGTAATGTCATATGTATCATAACCTAACAGATACTTAGGATTGTCAGTCAACTTGAATTTCGGAATATCATTGGCAGAGAATTTGTCTGACAATTTTTACCTCCCCTTGAGATTGTCCTCCATTGAAGTGTCGAAATAGTTCTCTTGATTGGTAACCCTGTTAACCATGCTTTGGATCTTTTTGGGCAGGTCGTCCGGGGGTGCGGCCTGCTCCACCACACCCAATCGATTGCTCACATTCTCTAGGTTGGTGTTGATGTTGCCTACGGCGGCCATGAGCTGAGTTATTTGATCGACGATGGCCATTTGAACTGATTCTTGAAAGGGACAAGAAGCTCGATTTGTAGAAGGTGAACTGGCTGTTCGTTCGATGCCGGCTATAAGAGAGGCTAGGGCTGATGGAGCTCTTTTCAACCTTTCTCCTCTTCGGCGAACCCACAAGATCTTTGGACTCCTTGTTAGGACACATGACATGACTTTAGAACTTGGACTTCCCGACACATGACGTGATATGCATGCAATGAATGAGACCTAGACATGACTCTAAGTGCCACTTCGAAGATTCGGGATTTTGGATTTTGTACTTGTATTCGGGATTTGCAACCCATTGGAAATATTTGAAAGGAGCTTCATTCTTTTGTGGAGGCTTCCTCCTTGTACTAGAACTTGGGATACTGAAAGGGGATTTCGACCCGTTGAATTTTGTATATAATGAGGGAGTTTTGACCCAACATAAAGCATGGAATATTTTTAGGGGAATTTCAACCCAATAGAATTTGCGTGAGGTTTGGATTATTTCAAGGGATTTTCAACCCGTCAATGGAACTTGGAATATTTTAGGGGACTTTCAACCCATGGGAATTTGGACTATTTTAGGGGAATTTCAACCCGTTGGATTTTGGACTATTTTAGGGAGATTTTCAACCCATTGGATTTTGGACTATTTTCAACCCATTATAGAATTTGGAAATTGGACTTGTATTATTTCAAGGGATTTTCAACCCATTGGAAAAGTTTTAGGAGGTCGGATTGGTATTATTTCAGGGGAGTTTCAACCCGTGAGAAGGAGAATTGGATTTTGTACTTTTTCAAGGGGATCTCAACCCATCAATGGAACTTGGAATATTTTAGGGGAATTTCAACCCATTGGAATTTGGAATATTTCAAGGGAATTTCAACCCAAAGTAGAGTTTGGAGAATTTCAGGGGAGTTTCAACCCATTGGAGTTTGGAATATTTCGAGGGAATTTCAACCCATTGGAAATGTTGTCGGGAATCGAATTTGTGTTATTTTAGGGGAGTTTCAACCCGTTGGAAGTGTTTTTTAAATTTTGTATTTGGGAGCAATGGAAGGCAAGAGTTTTTGTAGTTTGAAGGTGAATTTGAAATTCGAATTTGATTCGTAATTTGAGCTTGGAAATGGAAAAGATACATTTTGTATAGAATATGAGGCCTTGAATTTGAAAATTCCGGCATTACGCCTCCATGGATTTGAGACATTGGATTTGGAACTTTTGATTTTTTTTTTTTTGGAAAGGGGATTTGAATAGGAACTTGAAAGTTGAAAGTCCGCATTATGCCACCGTGGACTTGGGATTTTGAGGTGTTTGGTCATAGAATTTTGAATTTGAATTGAATGGGAAAATTCCGCATTACTCCATCATGGATTTAGAATTTGATGCTTTGAGTATAGGACTTGAAATTTGAAAGATTGAATTTTAGGAATTCGAACTTGAAGTTTGAAAGGTTGAATTGAAAAGTCAACATTATGCCATCATGAGTTTGGACATTTGGACTTGAGGTTTTGGGATTGGAATTGGTAATTTGAACTTGAGGTTTGAAAGATGGAATTGAAAAGTCGGCATTACGCCATCATGAGTTTAGACATTTGAACTTGGAGTTTTGAGGTTTTAATGGTCGAATGGATAATTATGGATTTAGGAATTTGAACTTGAGGTTTTGAACATGTAATTGGAAGTTTGAATGTTTGAACTAGAAAATCCGGCATTATGACGCTGTTGGATTAGATTTGGATTTTTGGAATTGGAACTTGAAATTTGGACTAGAAAATCCGGCATTATGACGTCGTTGGATTGGATTTGGATTTTTGGAATCGGAACTTGAAATTTGGACTATAAAATCCAGCATTATGACGCAGTTGGATTGAATTTTGAATTTTGAAATTGGAAATTTGGACTAGAAAATTCGGCATTATGACGCTGTTGGATTGAATTTTGAATTTTGGCATTTGTGCGTGAGGCGTGTTTAAGGGTTTTGAATTGAGTGGAGTGGCACTCCTAAAAGACTTTAAATCGGCGATTTTGGATGCATGAAGTTTGAATGATGCTCCTAGGGGTTTGGTTTCCTGGTTGTAGGCTAATGGTTTGGGCAAAGCTAGAACTCGAGGTTAGTCATTCACGCGTGCAAAGACGCCCACACAATGCACATATAGCACGTTTTCACACTAACATGGATATGAAATGCGACATGCAAAGTTCTCAACCTAAGGTCGGTCTAAGTTTTGTATGATGTAAGTGGTCGGCTTTAGGTGTCAAAAGGGTACTTGACTAAGAGGCGGATCCGGCAACAACTTGCAAATCCACCTAAGGGACGTGTGTATCGGCAGACGACCTCCATGCTTGACATCGGGAATGTCAAGCAAATGTCAAGTTTCGGTAGGCGCGGAAATGGTCACACACTTTGGTCAGGAACCGTATGGATAGTCACCATTTTGTTGCCCCCGGGGCTAGCGCGAATGTAGAACACATCCGTATTGGGCAAGGTAGAAATTCATTTTGCACAAATATGGTTTTCGAAATATGCATGACATGCCTAGAAATTGAAAATTGAAAATCGCATTCGAATATTGTATTTGAAAGACTCGTTTTTCGACATTCGTTTGGGAGTGTCCTTCGAAATTCAAAAACAGAACTTACTCCCACGTGAAAACTTGAGCAGCAAGGGCAACCATCCACTGGAAGCCACTGTGCTGGATGCAGGCAGTGGCGTCTGGCACAAGGGCCTGCGCCTGGCGCCAAAGCTGGCATCCAGAACTTGAGCATGGCAGTGTCTTGTTGCTCAAAGCATGCTCGTATTATGGAATTTGAAATCAGGACACCCCAGTGGAGTCGCCAGAATTGTAGGGGGTATTTTTCAGTACTTTTTTGTATTTCCCCTACGGAAGGCTTGGAGCATTGTATGTTTTTGGATTTTGATGGAGTCGCCACCAAACAATTTTAAGGGTCCCATTTGAAAAGACAAAAGTTGAATCTTTAGTGGATAAGGCATTGAATCTTAGAAACGGATGGGTGAGATCTGGGCAAGGGAACGAGATGCTTATTCCGCGAGCCTTAAAAATTGTATTCGAGTGCATGGGAAAGAGCATTTTCGAATAACCCTAGTCATGACACTATGTGGGTTTGAACTTGGAATTTTAGCACATAGAATTTCTACTTGTATTGTGACCACTTTGCTTTAAAGTTAATTTAAGGGAACCTAAGGCCGGTTTGTCCAAGAAATTATCTTTGTTAAGTGTGGTGTAACTTTGCATTTTGTTGTATTGAGCATGTGAGGCGATGAAAGCAATAAACAAGTAAAGCAACATCACAATGAATGAAAGAATTATTGAAAGTGCGTACAAAACCACATCATCTCAAAGTGAGATGAGTAAAGAATGCGGAATTGAAATAGCAAATAATAAAGGTGCGAAATTGAAGTGAAATATTGAAAGGTGCGATATTGAAATGCGTTATTGAAATTGCGATATTGAAATGACGATATTGAAATTGCGATATTGAAATTTGACTATTGTATTTGAGATCCGAACGCCAAACGACTACTTAATAATAAGTGCGTCCGACACGGATTCAAGTCTAAAAATCTCAACTTTAGGACAAGGTTCTCATCCAAAACTTTCTTAGATTTTGGACATAGAAATTGAACTTGAAATATTAAATCTTGAATATTGAACTTGAATATTGAACTTAGGAGTCTCGAATCTCAAAGATTATACCTTTTAATGTTAAAAAGGTTTCACCTTTGATGTGCTCCATAACTTGAAATGATTCTAGTTTAAGGAAGTGATTACAAACAACCTTAAACATCATGGAATCTTGAAAAAGAAACTTGGACTTGAATATTGAAAAGAGGAGTCTTGAATCTCAAATATTAGACCTTTAAATGTTAAAAAGGACTCACCTTTGATTAATCCATATTTTGAAAATTATTCTAGTTTAAGGAAGTGATTACAAACAACCTTAAACATCATGGAATCCATAACTTTGTATTTGAATCATAGAAAGTTTTGATTTTTTAAAAATATGTGATTGTTGTAAGTGACACTTTTGAGAGCAAAAATGTCAACTTTATTAATCATTTTGAAAGATAAATTTTAGAAAACATAGTAGATTAGGATTGGGATTCGGAATTCGGAATTACCTAGTTAGGTTTAGGTTAGAATTCCTCTTAGAGCTCTCAATTGCTTGAACACTTGAGATTTGTATGAGAATTTGAAGTTTTTTGTATTTGATTTTTGAGGGGGAATTTCAGAATTACATCGTTCTGATTGTAATTTGGTGCCCTAAAGTGCTTGGAAATCAGGGTTTACATAGAAAATTGGATGGCTAAACGCCAAATGACAGTTTCCCCCAGCGCAGGCTATGGGGCCAAGCAAACACGATGACACTGTCCTTGCATTTGGTTTTCAGTGAACGTACCTTTGTACGAAATGTACAAGCTTTGGCACGTAGCACTTTCTTAATGGGTAAGGCTTTGATTTTGCGACTAAAAACTAGCCGTTTTCGGGTTTTTGAATTTGGTTTTATGGGACGAGGCCCGGCTTGCTCGGTTTTGTGGGTCGGCGCCCGAATTTGGATTTCTTAGTGTCATTTTGACTGGAAAAGGTCTTGTAAAACCACTGGAGAGGTCCATTGGATGAGATTGTACTTGGATTTTGAAATTGATTTTCGGAAATTGAATTTGGTACCGAGTTCCGTAATGGGAACGTTCTCGGGAATTGGACTTTGGACCTTGGACTTAGAATATGTTTTAGCAATTGGGACTTCCGCACGGAGTTGCTCCAACCACCTAGCAAGGATAATAGTATCCTCATCATCCCAAAGGGGAGACACAATTTAGGTGTCTACACTTGTTCATGAACGACATATTTTGCTTTGAATTCGAAAGCGTTGGCTTGTTATACGGGTTATGTTGGGCTATACAGGCAAGTCTTGATAAGGTTACAATCCTTACTTATTCCTAATCGCTAGTGGAGAAGGTGATGAACCGAGAGTCATTTGGGGTTCACTTGTCATGGACTGTTGCAAAGATTATGTTAGGTTATGAACAATTTAATCACTACAACAAAATACCTATTTAGCGGCATTTGTATAGTGGGATTTATTACAAATGCCGTTATATGACAACTATAGGCGGCATTTGCTAGTGGCATTTGATTAATTTGCCGCCTAAGGCCCATTTTAGATCCGCGGCCCAGTATTCCTTACAACACAAAGTATTGATAAAAAAAAAATTGAACTACTTTACTGATGAAAACATAAAACGTCTTTGCTAAACCCTCAAAGAAATTTGCCACCTCCATCGTCTCTCTTCATTGCCACCCTCAATTTCTCAACATTCTCAATTGCAGACTCCATTCAAGGTAAGATCGATCTGTGGTAAAAAATATTTCTTTGTGAAATCATACTTGTTTCTCTATAAATTGAAATTTAGGGTTTTTATTCTCCTACGCGTTTCTTCAGATTCGATTTTATGGTTTGTTTATTCCTTTGAAATTGAGTTTGTTGTGCATTTTGTGTTTGAATTTCAGGTCAATCATGGTGTTTTCTTGTGTTTATACCAACTTATGACGAATTTGCTCGATTAAACCTTTGTTTTTTTTTTGTATTTATCTCTTATGTATCAATTGCTTACAGGACACAAATCGGGACATATATTCACCAATTTTAACATTCGGGTTTTCCATATCAAGGTGAGCCTTATGTATTCACCTTTTTTCATCTTTAGCCGCTTGCCAACTTAATTGGTGTGAAGGATGACTTGGTTAGGAGGAGGAGATATAGATTGAAAAGTTGCAGTAGCAGGATTAGTCAAATAATCTAAACTCATGTTAGTTTTCTATTGTTTATAGACATCAAACCTAACTTATATTGAAGTTTTTATTATATCGGTATAATGATTTAACCTACTTATTGTTTTATTTGGAGAATTCTGTTGGAAATATTGTTAACCTATGATAATCTGTCCCCTTTTGTTTATTCTATGTATGTTTCTTGAAGGTTCTAGGCTGTAGTGATGCAGTGATGCTTGGTATTTATCTTTATTTCAATTTTGGTGACTTAGATAATTTTCTTTAGTGGGCTTGGTTGTTCTTAACTCAATTTTGGTCCCCTCTTTCTTGAAACTTTAGGTAATGTTATTGTTATGTAGATAAGTTCATTATCTAGCTTGTCCATTTTGACCATGATGTTTCCTTTAGAGGAAATTTCTTATGAACATTCATCACTTCATCTATGCTCCTAAATAAAAAAATAGAGTTGTGATTATATGTCTTTGTTTGTGGATGGATTATGTCAGGGAGTCATGAGCCATGTAATTTCTTTCTTCCCCTTGTACGTGTTCAAGAGTTTAACTTAAATTTTATCCTTACGTAATCTGTATTTTTTTTTTCAGGCGATGAGGATTGAGGACTCTAGTAATATCTTTTTTTTCAGGTGATCATAAAGTCTTTCACAACATCATACCGACGGTTTCAAATACTGTATTCACATTCACTAGGTTCCACAGAAAAATTGTACATTGTTATCTCCTTTGTATATGAAACAAAGTAACTATAAAGTTTGTTAGTTTAGAGCCTACTTAGGATTATTAGGCAAATCAAAAGTTAGGATATTGTGTTGTACTAATTGTAATGTACTTGTTACATCAATGAAAAAGTTTGTTATTTGGTTAATATATTTTTCTCAAAGTGAGTTATTTTTTTTATTCATTTTTATTATTTGGTGTATTTGTAAGTTCCGTATCAACAAGGTATAAATACTAGAAAGGGAAGGTCAAAACTAGAATTGAATAAATGGATTTAGGTGGCATTTATTTAGTGTTTTACCAGCATAATCAGTAAATGCCGCTATATGTTTGGGCGACATTGGTTCTAGTGGCATTTATGTTAATGTCGCTACAACTGCTAGCGACATATATAAATGCCGCCTAAGCCTAAAATAAATGCCGCTAGAGGAATTTTTTGTTGTAGTGAATTCATGCAAAAAAACCATATTTCGCCAGAATCCAAATTAATTGCCACGAAATCAATTAACATAATTTAGTATACATACTATGTGATGCGTGCCTTCCCTAGCTTCCCCCGAACCGAAAAAGAACAAGTAAAAGAGCTCCAAATGTCGCCCCTCCGTAGATAGTCCACAACACGTTCGGGTCCGCCTTAGATTCAACCAACTAGGATATCGTCTAAGGTATTATATACTCGAGAACTCACTTTATGTGATAGGCAAGAACATTGAATCTATTAATTCAAGATGTATGTTGGGTCATAAATTATGATCATGGACCATATATTTATAGGGGAATAGATAGTCGTATCCTACCAGGATTAAATTTCCTAAAATCTTTTAGGATTAGGATCCTAGTAAATCTCAAATACTTAGTCTTTAGGAAAATCCAAACTCTTAAGTATTAGGATGGTCCTAAAACTCTAAGTTGTGTAGGATAAGGAAAACAAATAACTTGTGGCCCAAGTTACTTTACAAGCAGGTAAACTTGGCGTCCAAGTTATTTCACTTGTGCATGCGGGCTGGGCTTTGGCTCGCAAGGAAAGCCTTGCCGCCCACACCATACGCGCAGGTCTTCTGGGCGTTGGGCCTCGCGCCTTGCGGGCTTGCTCATCGAGCAATCGCTCTTCGTCCTTCCGATTTGTTTTCTGATTTCGGAATTTATTTCTGATTCGAACAATATTTACGTTTCCGATAATATTTCCGATTCCGAAAATATTTCTTGATTTTCGGCAATATTTTCGATTCCGATAATATTTCCGTTTCCGACAATATTTCCGATTCTAACAATATTTTTATTTCCATTTATATTTTTCGAAACGAACCATATTTCCATTTCTGAAATATCTTCGACTTCGATAATATTTATATTTCCGTTATGAACCATATTTTCGCTTTCGGCAATATCTTCATTTCCGACAAATATTCTTTCTTTGCCTTTTGATGGTTTTACTCCTACTGAAACAAAGATCCATCATTTCCGAATATCATAATTGGAGTATTTACTGAATATTATATTCACTTAAATACTTTATCCGTTCATGTACTATTTGTGTGACCCTGCAGGTTCAGTCAAGAGTAAGCTTTGACATTAATATTATTAATTCCACTTGAACTAAAGCGGCCTCATGCTAGGCATTCAGATCAATTGATCTCACTAAATTATTAACTTGTTTAATTAATACTGAACCGCATTTATTAGACTTAGCATTAAATGCATACTTGGACTAAGGGCATTATTTCCATCAGTCTCCCACTTTTCCCTAAGGACAAGTGTGCATTTCCTAATTCCTTTGTCGCTTGATGGCTGCTCATGAACATAAGGTAAGAGTAGTCATCCTTATTTTTTCCAGAGGTATTTCTCGGTGTCAGAGTTTAACTGATCAAATAAACAGATAATCATAGCCTATGATTCATCTGAGCACGACCATGCATTTTACAATTTCTGGCTCTCTGAGTGGCCTTGTACAACTTTCAGCATCTCATCCCAATTTATGGTAGGACAATCACAATCTTGTGATCTTGAGTTTAGTTTCTTTTGATAAGTGATTACCTGAGCGTTGTCGTTATAGTCTCCTTTTACGGTGCGACGGTTTACAACGTCAAAGTATCCAGTTCTCTAACAAGTAATCTCAAATCACTCAGGTATTGAGGATTAGTGTCTAATAAGAATAATGAAATTTACTTATGACAGATTTTCATCTCTTACAATAAAGTTTCATAGGTTTGTCCGATACTAATTTTATCAAGTAAGTATCAATGCAAATGATTGCGACATTGTCATGTCCTCATATTTCAAGAAACAGAACTACTAGTCATCTTGCATTCCAGTCGTCTAGCGTTTTCTATGCGTCCACCTTTATAGAAAACTTCCGACCATGGACCATTTTCAACTTTTGACATTCAAGTTCACTTGATAGACATTTCTTATTCACTGGACTAGTCCTGACAGTTTATCTTGAATATATTGTCAAATTGAATGGGCTCATCATTTAATACTAAACCAAGATTAAATGGAATCTGAAAATACATTTCATATATGATTAATATTCAACCCGAATGTTTTACAACCATGGGCCTCTAACCTATCTTTAAAACGATTAATGGAATTCAAAACTATGTTTTGATTTCCAGTGCCCCAATCTGAGTGTTGCTTCTCACTTTGTTGTATAGGTTTAGTTATCATGTTTTTCCAATCTTAATATCCTTTTAATTGAATGCCTTTCGAGATAGGAAGATAAGATCTTTTGAGTATGTTTATTTTGTGATCTAGTCTTTCTTGCTTCAATAGGGGTTCTACCCATTTTGCAATGAAGAACCATCAAGTCGGCAGACATATCATGTGATCCACCCAAGTTCAGTGAAGAACTCTTTAATGTAAACAACTATGTTTCATTGCTTCTTAGGAAATAAGTGCTTTTACTTCAATTGTGTAGGTTGCTAGTGATGCTTTGTTTGGATTTATTTATCCAAGTAGTTCACAGATATGTGGAAGACTTTCCATCTGTATCTCATAACATAGAAATAAACGTTTAATTAATTTTCCACGCAACAACTCATGGTCTTCAATCCATGTTGCCATTTCAAAACACGATGTATTATAGATCGTCCTTGTAAATGGTTAACTCCAAATGGATCTTGCTTGTGATAGGTTATGATACATATAAATCATATATATTTCATGCAGAAAAACCATAAAGCCAGGAATCCAAATTAAGTGCCACATAACAATTAGCATAATTTAGGATACATACATGTGAAGCGTGCCTTCCCTAGCTGCTCCCGAACCGAACAAGAACAAGTTTAGGACTCCAAATGTCGTCCCCCCGTAGATAGTTCACAACACATTCGGATCCGCCTTAGATGTAATTAACTAGAATTGCACATAAGGTATTATGTTATTCGAATAATTTGAGGCAAATTAATGTTAGTTTTAATCCTTAAAACTATGTGAATACTTGAAATTATGTTTTCATAAATTGTGAATTCCATCACATATTTATAGGGTTGGACTAATGGAATTAGAAGTCTACTAGGTTTCAAGTAATCTAATCCTATTAGAATTAGACATTAATTAAAACTAGTAACTTTAGGAAATTAATCTTTTAATCTAATCCTAATTGCTTAAGGATTTGATGCATGCACAAACTTCAACACACACACGCGCACGGCCCACAAGGGGCGCTGGCCATGCGCGAGCGCGCGGAGAAGCCCACAGCGCTGCAGCCCACGACTGCTCGCAGCCCATGGGAGCGCCTGTTGCCATGCGCTTTGGGCCTGGCCTTGCGCTAGGCCTTGTGTGCCTTGGCTGCTGCTGCGTTGCCTTGCGCGATGGGCTTGCTAGGCATGGTCCTGGCTTTGTGCTGGGCCTTTGATGAGCGACATTTATGTCGCTCTTAGCTTAGTATTTTAGTTCGTTCTATTAGCATTTTATTATCATTTTTGCTTAGTTTTATCGTTTTTAGTTCGTTTGTTGCATTTTTGCATTTGTCGTAACATTTTCTCGTCTTGCGTATATTTTAGTCGTTTTTGCTCTAAATATGCCTTTTGTGCACATTCTCATTGCGTAAGGTTCGTTTTGAGTATTAACGTGTTAATATCGTGTCATTATGCTTGTCGACGAGTTATATGCTTCACGATTTGCAAAAATGTTAAACGAATTAATAATAATGTTTTCGATTTTTAATAACATGCTTGACGATTTTCTTGTTTGCTATACGATACTTTGCATTGTGCAGCGACGTGGCATCTTTGTGCAGCGACGTAGAATGTTTGTGCAACAACAGGCCATAGCAACAACAGCCATAGCTGTTGTACACGAGCAAGCAACCAGCAGCCAAGTGCAGCCAAGTGCACGAGCATGGCAGCAACCTTGCTTGCCTTGTGTGTGCGGTTCAATGAGCCACGAACATCAGTTAGCATGCCTTGTGTGTGTGCTGCCCATCAGCCTTGCAGGCCAGCCACTACACGAGCCAAACAACAACAACAAGCCAGAACAACAGCAACTCAAAGTGCACACGAACAGTAGCAGCAGCAAGGCAACAACAACCTTGTACATGAGCCAACAAGCAGTCCATAGCTGTTGTTCATGAGCCCTTGCAGCAGCCCTGTGGGCTTATTTTCACGAGCCTTGAAGCTCCTTTATAGAAGCAACTAAGGAGGGTTATCAAGGAAGAACAGCAGCTACAGTTCGAGCAGATTATCACAGCAGAACACGCAGCAAAAGATAGACAGAACAGTTGCAGTTCTGTTCGATCGCACAAGGCTTGCTGTGCGATCGAACAGATTGTTGTGCGAGCGATTTCAGCTTGCTGTGCGGGCGAGTGTCCAGACAGAATGACCCATTTTTCATGTGTGACCGAATGAGCTTCTTTGTTCGACCGCACAGATTTTGTGCGACCAAACGCACCCCTTGTGTGACCAAACACGGGTGCAGGGCTTATGCTATAAAAACGAAAATCGCAGCATTTGTAAAGTGGACTTTCATTACGTAATGTTCATTTTTCTTAGGCTTAGCTTAGAATTCTCTCTCTAGAATTAGTTTAGGGATTAGATTAGAGATTAGGATTAAAGATTCTTAGCCTCAAATTCTTGATTCTAAATTCAATTCTATCATCAATTTTCAGATTTCTTTTCTCTTTCTCTTGAGCTTTATTCTTCATTTTGTTCTTCAAAGTTTGATTCAATTTCTTCATTTCAAGTTATAGTTATAATTCTTCTTTTAATTTTTTCTTTAATTCTTTAATTGCTTCATTAATTTCGTTATGCTTTGATTTCATGCTTTAATTCTAGAATTAGTTTCATGCTTTGAATGTTCTTGATTTTCCCCCAATTTTTGGATGTTTGAATTTTCTGAATTTTCTTGATTCAATTAGTTTTATTAATTCAATTAGTTTCATGATTAGGATTAATTTTAGTTTAATGTGATGTTAATCATGCTAATTGAGTAGTTTAGTCTATAGGCTAGGGATGAAGCCTTGGCATTGAATTTGGGGAATTTTAGGGAAATTCATGATTGATGTTGTGATTAAATGTGATTTAGTGATAGGATATCCATGACCAATTGAATAGTAGTTGCAAATGCTAATTGATTGGATTTGATTGGAATGTATGATTTAGGTTTGGCAAGACATTGTGAGCCTATTTTGTGCAAGTGAATGATAGTTCCTATTATATGCAAGCTTATCTAGTTTAGGATTAGGCGAAAGCTCTTCCATAGGCTAGGTTGCTTCGCGTGCTCCATCCGAGAGGTGGCGAGCACGTCATTTGGTTTCATTCCCCTATGTGCTATGTCGTTGCATATTCATGAATGTTTTTACCTTGTGCTTCCTTTGATTCGATTTCCATTGCCGATTCCCGAAATCTCTAGAATTTCTTTATTTGTTTGCACTTCTAGCTTTGATTAGATTAATTCAAAAACTGAAATTCCATCCGAACTAGCTTGTGAACGCATAGATTGAATAGTCAAACATATCCATTCCTATGGGACGATCCCTATGCTTGCCTCTATAGTCCATATAGCCGGTTAGTTAGGTGTTTTATATATTTTGTTTGATTTGGTGAATTTCTATTCAACGACGGAAAAACACCCTATCAAAATGGCGCCGTTGCCGGGGAATGGAATCATTGTTTGATTTTTAATTCTAGTTCTCTAGTCTACTTCATTTTATCCTTTTTCTTTTAGTTTTCAAATAAAATCTAATAAAAAATGTCAAGAGTGTTCTATGTTCCTCAAGGTGTTCATGAACCATTTTATATGTATTATAATAGAGTAAGTGCGGTGATTGAGCATCGTCGCACCCATGGAACTCTTAATGGTTTAACGGGATGAGACTTTTGTAATGCCATATATTGTGGAGTGAATAGGGAAACATTTGAGATTCTTCAATCCAATTGTAATGGAGAGCTTCAACACATACATTGGAGAGATGCCATGCCTTTCTTTACGTGGTTTGCTAGAGTTCAATATAGTGATTCTCATGCTAATTCTCGTAATCTTTCGCATCCTTGCATGAATGTCATTGATTTCCCTCATGTTTCTAATGATAATTCTCATGAGCTTGATGACAACCATTCTCCCCATGTTGATTCTCAAAACTCCTTGCATTGTGAATTTTTAAAATCTTGTCTGTGTCGCAATTATATTGATGATGATGATTACGATTATGATTGTGATTCATGTTATGCTAAGGATGATAATCAATCTAGTGATGAGAATGATGTTGATAATGGTGAGGTATTGAACTTAGAGATTGTTCCTCTTTCTCCCACCCCCCCTCCCTTGAGCGAAAGTGACTCTCACCCCATTAATGATTGCCTATTGAATATTGAGAATGATTTGGTTCACTTGGGATGTGATAGTGCTATTGAGGATGTCATTGAGTGTGAAGCACCTAATTTGGTGGTCTTGGATGATTCCGAGATTCGTATTGAAGTTGATGATGTGAATTTGGTTGAAAACTCCCTTGTTGAGATTTCTTGTGCTCTTTGTGATGTGGGTGAAGTTGTTTGTGAAACTTGTGTTCCCTCTCCCTTCCCTCATACCCCTTTCTGAATCAAGAAACTCGAGATTTATCCTTCCTTTCCCATCTCACTTCCTTATTTTCTCCGAACCCCACCACTTGAGGACCTCCCACCCCCAATTCATTCCCCATTGCCTTGTTTGAACAATATTGAGGAAATTGGCTCTCTTGCCACCCAAAAAGAGTTCGTTGAGGAGCTTGAGGCTTCTCTTTTCCCTTTTTCTCTTTCTACTTTTGATTTTTCTTCTTATTTTCTTACTTTTCCTTTTCATTTTTCTTACTCTTGGCACCCCATACCTTGTAGGCATAGGGTTGCATTTTACTTTGTGCTTGCTTCTCTTTTGACTCTTGCCTACTTGTTACTATTGGATATGTTTGCCATTACATATGAAAAACTATTGCGATCGTTGTCGGGATACTTACTAGAGGTAAGAGGTGTCAAGCTAATGACGTAAAAAGAACGCTTCTCGGGAGGCAACCCGTGGGTGTTGGCAACTTGGCCCATGTATACTAATTTTTCTTGATTTTTGACGTTTTTTGTGACTCAAGCTTTCGTGATGTGGAAATCTTTGCATCCATGTTTGCCATGTCCGGCTATTCTTATTGGTGAGTTCGTTCGTTATTACGGTTCTTTGCGGGACTTGCTCCCACGACATTTTCGGTAATATCATTCTAACTCTCTTGCATACTTTGGGGTCGGGCATCATATATGCGAGGCATTGGTTGGATGGGTAGTTGTTCCCCTCCTATTTTCGTTTTAGGCCTTGAGGACATGGCCTAATTCGAGCTTGGGGGGGAGATTCTATTGTTTGCTACTTTGATCTTCGTGTGATGGATTGCTTGATTTTCTGAATATTTTGGATTTTGTGCATATTTCTTGATTAGTTTCATTGACTTTGAGAATGTTTTCTTTATTTTTCTTTTTCTTTTAACTTTCTTTTCTTTTCCTTGGTTTCCTTTTTCATTTCTTTTCTTTCTTTTTCCTTTTCGATCTTTGTCAAGGCAAGTTTTTCTAGGTTTCTTAGGCATTATTCTTGATTTGGGAAAATAAAATTGGAACTTGTAGGCTAGAATGCTTTTATTCCTAATTGGTAGATGGTTGCACGATTTTCAATGTCTTGGGTCGAATCTAGGATTTAGGTGTTAAGAAAGTTGGTTGAACTTTGGGTAGCATGCGTCTTGAACCCTTGGCTTGTGGTAAGATGGTGTCGATCTCTCTAGTGACTTGAAACCGGAGAGAGTGGTATTTGCTCCCATGTGAGGTTCATGTTCAAATTAGCCCAAACACATATACATATATTGAGTGGCATGGATCCTTGGCATTGACTTTCTTGTCTCCCGAATTTGACTATTTCCTTCCTGAGACCGCGACCGAACTACTTTAGGGGACGATGGAGGCATTTCTTTCGGTGAAAATTTTTCTTTTTAGTTAAGGACTTTATTTTCTATTTTTCTCATATGTTTTTGTTTGCATTTGCCCCCTTGCTAGCCATTTGAGCCTTGCCCCTTCATTTCTTATGAGCACATTACAAGCCTAATAGCCTTTGTTTTATTTTCACCCTTAGAAGTGATAGTGAAGCTTTGTGTTATGATGCTTTTTGGTTTTGAATGATTATGCGAAGTTAGGGAATGATTGTTATTGGTATGAATGGCAAAGTTTGGGAAAATGTTGTATATAGTGAATAAGTGATGCATAAGCAAAAATGAGAAATGAAAGTTTTGAAAAAGCCAAAAATTGAGAAAAACGAGGCATGAGAAAAGTTTCAACTGAAACACAAAAAAAGAGAAAATCAAATCAAGAAAATTGCAAAAGGAGTTGTAGTTTAGAATAGTTGTTGAATAAGCTTGGGGGTACCCCAAATAAGTGGTATGAGTTTGTTTTTTGGTTCGATTTGCTTGAGTTGAGTTCTATCATTGCGCTTCACTTTAGGTATGAGCACCAAATTACCAAATTTGTTCCACACCTTACCCCTAGCCTACGTTACACCCTAAAAAGTCCTCTTGACCCTTTTGAGTTGAGTCATTGTCGGTGGAGGGAGGATTTGGTCAAGTTCATGGAATGAGATTTTCATGCTAAGATGTCGGGTAGCCTAATCTTGTTTTCTCCGGCGCCTTCGCGGTGTCTCGAGACGCTATTCTCAATGGTGGATATGATCTAGAGATTTGACGTGGTATGCTCGGTTGAAGGGGAATTGACTAGTGTTTGCCCTTAGTTCTCTTTGTTTGGCACTTGAATCTTTCACTCGATTTAGGACATTGGTTAGCGTGCATTTGTTTATTTAGTTAGTAATATTAGCATTCTCTTGTGCTCGTGCCATAATAAAGGCCCTTATCTTGAGTTTTGTAGTTTCATTTTTCTTTTTCCTTCTTTTCTTTTCCTTTCTTTTCTTTTTCTTTTTCTTTTCTTTCTTTTTCTTTTCTTTCTTTTTCTTGGTTTGTTTTTCATTTTTAGGTCTTGCCTTGATTCAAATTTTTGGAAGAGTTATGGGTGTTTCTCTTTGGAAACCCTTGCGAGATCCCACTCGCCCTCATGAGCGATTGTGGGGTTCAAAGAGCTTGTTGCATGCGCTTAAATGCAACCGTGATTCCTACGAAAGTGAGTTAGTGTGCATTCTTGTAGTTCTTATTTTCGTAATTTTGATTTTTAATAAATAAGCTCATTCTCCTCCCCGTTTCTCATTCTAGCTTTGCTTGAGGACAAGCAAAGGGTTAGCTTGGGGGAGTTTGATGAGCGACATTTATGTCGCTCTTAGCTTACGATTTTAGTTTGTTTTATTAGCATTTTATTATCATTTTCGCTAAGTTTTATCGTTTTTAGTTCGTTTGTTGTATTTTGCATTTATCGTAATATTTTCTCGTCTTGCGTATATTTTAGTCGTTTTTGCTCTAAATATGCCTTTTGTGCGCATTCTCATTGCGTAAGGTTCTTTTTGAGTATTAACGTGTTAATATCGTGTCATTATGCTTGTCGACGAGTTATATGCTTCACGATTTGCAAAAATATTAAACGAATTAATAATAATGTTTTCGATTTTTAATAATATGCTTGACGATTTTCTTGTTTGCTATACGATACTTTGCATTGTGCAGCGACGTGGCATCTTTGTGCAGCGACGTAGAATCTTTGTGCAACAACAGGCCATAGCAACAACAGCCATAGCTGATGTACACGAGCAAGCAACCAGCAGCCAAGTGCAGCCTCGTGCACGAGCATGGCAGCAACCTTGCATGCCTTGTGTGTGCGGTTCAATGAACCACGAACATCAGTTAGCATGCCTTGTGTGTTGCTGCCCATCAGCCTTGCAGGCTAGCCACTACACGAGCCAAACAACAACAACAAGCCAGAACAACAGCAACTCAAAGTGCACACGAACAGTAGCAGTAGCAAGGCAACAGCAACCTTGTACATGAGCCAACAAGCAGTCCATAGCTGCTGTTCATGTGCCCTTGCAGCTGCCCTGTGGGATTATTTTCACGAGCCTTGAAGCTCTTTTAGAGCAGCAACTAAGGAGGGTTATCAAGGAAGAACAGCAGCTACAGCTCGAGCAGATTATCACAGCAGAACACGCAGTAAAAGATAGACAGAACAGCTGTAGTTCTGTTCGGTCGCACAAGGCTTGCTATGCGATCGAACAGATTGCTGTGCGAGCGATTTCAGCTTGCTGTGCGGGCAAGTGTCCAGACAGAATGACCCATTTTTCATGTGCGACCGAATGAGCTTCTTTGTTCGACCGCACAGATTTTGTGCTACCAAACGCACCCCTTGTGCGACCAAACACGGCTGCAGGGCTTATGCTATAAAAACGAAAATCACAGCATTTGTAAAGTGGGCTTTCATTACGTAATTTTCATTTTTCTTAGGCTTAGCTTAGAATTCTCTCTCTAGAATAAGTTTAGGGATTAGATTAGAGATTAGGATTAAGGATTCTTAGCCTCAAATTCTTGATTCTAAATTCAATTCTATCATCAATTTTCAGATTTCTTTTCTCTTTCTCTTGAGCTTTGTTCTTCATTTTGTTCTTCAAAGTTTGATGCAATTTCTTCATTTCAAGGTATAATTCTAATTCTTCTTTTGATTTGTTCTTTAATTCTTTAATTGCTTCATTAATTTCGTTATGCTTTGATTTCATGTTTGAATTCTAGAATTAGTTTCATGCTTTGAATGTTCTTGATTTTTCCCCAATTTTTGGATGTTTGAATTTTCTGAATTTTCTTGATTCTATTAGTTTGATTAATTCAATTAGTTTCATGATTAGGATTAATTTTAGTTTAATGTTGATTTTAATCATGCTAATTGAGTAGTTTAGTCTAGAGGCTAGGGATGAAGCCTTGGCATTGAATTTGAGAAATTTTAGGCAAATTCGTGATTGATGTTGTGATTAAATGTGATTTAGTGATAGGATATCCATGACCAATTGAGTAGTAGTTGCAAATGCTAATTGATTGGATTTGATTGGAATGTATGATTTAGGTTTGGCAAGACATTGTGAGCCTATTTTGTGCAAGTGAATGATAGTTCCTATTATATGCAAGCTTATCTAGTTTAGGATTAGGCGAAAGCTCTTCCATAGGCTAGGTTGCTTCGCGTGCTCCATCCGAGAGGTGGCGAGCACGTCATTTGGTTTCATTCCCCTATGTGCTATGTCGTTGCATATTCATGAATGTTTTGACCTTGTGCTTCCTTTGATTCGATTTCCATTGTCGATTCTCGAAATCTCTAGAACTTCTTTATTTGTTTGCACTTCTAGCTTTGATTAGATTAATTCAAAAACTCAAATTCCATCCGAACTAGCTTGTGAACGCATAGATTGAATAGTCAAACATATCTATTCCTGTGGGATGATCCCTATGGTTGCCGCTATAGTCCATATAGCCGGTTAGTTAGGTGTTTTATAAATTTTGTTTGATTTGGTGAATTTCTATTCAACGACGGAAAAACACCTTATCAGCCTTGCGTCTAGCAAGCTCGTCCGATGTTTATTTCATATGACGCGCTTCCGATTAATTTTCCGATTTCGGAATTCATTTACGATTCAAACAATATTTAATTTTTCCGATTCCGGAATTAATTTCCCTTTCAAACAAATATTTAATATTTCCGATTCCGACAATATTTCCATTTCCGATAATATTTTCCGATACGTACCATGTTTTCGTTTCCGGTAACATCTACGACTTTGGTAATATTTATATTTCCGATACGATCCATATTTCTGTTTCCGGCAATATCATCGTTTCCGAAGTATTCATAATTTGCCTTTGACGATTTCAGCTCCCACTGGAACCGAGATCCGTCGATTCTGAATATCCATAAAGGGAGTATTTAATTTCTTTAAATACTTGATCCTTTCACGTACTATTTGTGTGAACCTACGGGTTCAGTCAAGAGTAAGTTGTGGATTAATATTATTAATTGCACTTGAACTGAAGCGGCCTCTAGCTAGGCATACAGTTCACTTGATCTCACTGAATTATTAACTTGTATAATTAATACTGAACCGCATTTATTACACTTAGCATTAAATGCATGCTTGGACCAAGGGCATTATTACCTTCAGTCTCCCACTTGTCCTTAGGGACAAGTGTGCATTTCCTAATTCCTTTGTCGCTTGATGCTTGCTCATGAACATAAGGTAAGAGCTGTCATCCTTATTATGTCCAGAGGTGATTCTCGGTTTCAGAGTTCAACTAATCAAATAAACAGATAATCATAGCTTATGATTCATCTGAGCACGGCCATGCATTTTACAGTTTCTAGCTCTCCGAGTGGCCTTGTACAACTTTCAGCATCTCAACCCGATTTATGGGAGGACAATCCCAATCATGTGATCTTGAGATTAGACTTCGTTTGATAGGTGATTACCCGAGCGTTGCCTTTATAGCCTCCTTTTACGGTGCGACGGTTGACAACGTCAAAGTAACCAGTTCTCAAACAAGTAATCTCAAATCACTCAGGTATTGAGGATTAGTGTTTAATAATTTAATGAAATTTACTTATGACATATTTTCATCTCTTACAGTAAAGTTTCATAGGTCTGTCCGATACTAGTCTTCCCAAAGTAAGTATCTATGCAAATGATTGCGACATTGTCATGTCCACATAGTTCAAGAAACAGAACTACTAGTCATCTTGCATTCTAGTCGTCTAGCATTTTCTATGCGTCCATCTTTATAGAAAACTCCGACCAGGGACCATTTTTCAACTTTTGACATTCAAGTTCACTTGATAGACATTTCTTAGTCACAGGACTGGTCCTGACAGTCTATCTTGAATATATCGTCAAATTGAAGGGACTCATCATTTAATAAACCACATTAAATGGAAAAATGAATTCTATTCATTTATATGAATGGTTAACCAATAACGTTTTACAAAGTATTAAACTCTAAAACTTTAAAACATTAAATAAGGACATCAAAGCCATTCTCCAATATGTTTGATTCCCATAGCTACAGTGTGCGAGTTGTGCTTCGCCTGCGGCAGAGGTTTAGTTACTGGATCTGAGATGTTGTTGTCAGTTCCAATCTTGCTTATCTCGACTTCTTTTGTTTCGAAGAACTCTCATAGAAGGTGAAATCTACGAAGTACATGCTTGGCTCTCTGGTGGTGTCTAGGCTCCTTTGCCTGTGCAATAGCTCCGTTATTATCACAATATAGAGCTATTGGTCCTTTAATGGAGGGGACTACACCAAGTTCACCTATGAACTTCCTTAGACAAATAGCTTCCTTTGCTGCTTCATGTGCAGCAATGTACTCCGCTTCAGTTGTAGAATCCGCAATGGTTCTTTGCTTAGCACTTTTCCAGCTTACTGCACCTCCGTTGAGGCAGAAGACAAACCCAGACTGTGATCTGTAATCATCTTTGTCAGTTTGGAAACTTGCGTCCGTATAGCCTTTAACAATTAATTCATCATCTCCACCATAGACCAGGAAATTGTTAGGTTATGATACATATGACAATTCATAAATCATGCGGAAACAACCATTAAGCCAGGAATACATATTATTTACACATAATCATTTAGCACAGTTTAGATGCATACTCTTTGTTGCGTGCCTTCCCTAGCTGCGCCCGAACCGAACAAGAACAAGTCTTTAGGACTCCCAGTGTCGTCCCTCCGTAGATAGTCCACAGCACGTCCGGATCCGCCTTAAGATTGACCAACTAGAATCGCCCTTAAGATACTATTATTTTCGGCACTTTTAGGCAAATGAATGACTGAATTTTTCTCTCAAAAACTCACTTTGAATACTTAAAAACTCGTTGTAAATATGTGACCCTAGGCACTTATTTATAGAGTTTATGGAAAGGAATTATAATCCTATTAGAATACAAATCTATTTAATTATAACCCTACTAGGATTCTAATTAAACAAAGTTTATCTATTAGGATTAGATTTAATCATATTACGAATCCCGGTAGCCTAAGGATTCCGAGTAACACACACGAGTGGCGCACAAGCACCGCACGCCCGCACGCAGGCCTTGCGGCCCACGCTGAGCGCACAGCGCAAGGCCCACTGTCGCAGCCTTGTCCGGGCGCACGCCCAAGCTACGGCTGGGCCTGGCTTTTGCGCTGGGCCTGGTCGTATGCTTGGCGTGTGGTTGTTGCGCTTGGCTTGCTGGGCGATGGCCCGGCTTCGTGCTGGGCCTTCGTCTGGCAGGCCTCGTCCGATGCTAATTCGTACGATACGCTTCCGATTAAATTCTCGATTCCGGAATTCATTTTCGATACGAACAATATTTAATATTTCCGATTCCGGAATTAATTTCCGTTTCGAACAAATATTTAATATTTCCGTTTCCGGAATTATTTTCCGATTCCGATAATATTTCCGATTCTGACAATATTTCCGTTTCCGGCAATATTTCCGATTCCGGCAATATTTCTATTTCCGATAATATTTTCCGATACGTACCATGTTTCCGTTTCCGGCAACATCTACGACTTGGATAATATTTATATTTCCGATACGATCCATATTTCCGTTTCCGGCAATATCATTGTTTCCGGAGTATTCTTTTCTTGCCTGTGACGATCTCAGCTCCCACTGAAACCAAGATCCGTCGATTCCGAATATCCATAGATGGAGTATTTAATGCCATTAAATACTTGATCCGTTTACGTACTATTTGTGTGACCCTACGGGTTCAGTCAAGAGTAAGTTGTGGATTAATATCATTAATTCCACTTGAACTGAAGCGGCCTCTAGCTAGGCATTCAGCTCACTTGATCTCACTGAATTATTAACTTGTTAATTAATACTGAACCGCATTTATTAGACTTAACATTGAATGCATACTTGGACCAAGGGCATTATTTCCTTCAGTCTCCCACTTGTCCTTAGGGACAAGTGTGCATTTCCTAATTCCTTTGTCGCTCGATGCTTTCTCTTGAACATAAGGTAAGAGTTGTCATCCTTATTATGTCCAGGGGTGTTGCTCGGTTTCAGAGTTCAACTGATCAAATAAACAGATAATCATAGCCTATGATTCATCCGAGCACGGCCATGCATTTCACAGTTTCTAGCTCTCCGAGTGGCCTTGTACAACTTTTAAGCATCTCATCCCGATTTATGGGAGGACAATCCCAATCTTGCGATCTTGAGATTAGACTTCGTTTGATAGGTGATTACCTGAGCGTTGCCTTTATAGCCTGCTTTTACGGTGCGACGGTTGGTCAACGTCAAAGCAACCAGTTCTCAAACAAGTAATCTCAAATCACTCAGGTATTGAGGATTTAGTGTCTAATAATTTTAATGAAATTTACTTATGACAGATTTTCATCTCTTACAGTAAAGTTTCATAGGTCTTGTCCGATACTAGTCTTCCCAAAGTAAGTATCTATGCAAATGATTATGACATTGTCATGTCCACATAGTTCAAGAAACAGAACTACTAGTCATCTTGCATTCTAATCGTCTAACGTTTTCTATGCGTCCAATTTTATAGAAAACTCCGACTAGGGACCATTTTCAACCTTTGACATTCAAGTTCACTTGATAGACATTTCTTAGTCACTGGACTGGTCCTGACAGTCTATCTTGAATATATTGTCAAATTGAAGGGACTCATCATTTAATAAACCACAAATTAAATGGAAAAAATGAATTCTTTTCATTTATTGTGAATGATTAACCAATAATGTTTTACAAAGATTTAAACTCTAAAACTTTAAAACATTAAACAGAGACATCAAAGCCATTCTCCAATATGCTTGATTCCCATAGCTGCAGTGTGCGAGTTGTGCTTCGCCTGCGGCAGAGGTTTAGTCAATGGATCTGATATGTTGTCATCAGTTCCAATTTTGCTTATCTTGACTTCTTTTGTTTCAACGAACTCTCGTAGAAGGTGAAATCTACGAAGTACATGCTTGACTCTCTGGTGGTGTCTAGGCTCCTTTGCCTGTGCAATAGCTCCGTTATTATCACAATACAGGGCTATTGGTCCTTTAATGGAGGGGACTACACCAAGTTCACCTATGAACTTCCTTAGCCATATAGCTTCCTTTGCTGCTTCATGTGCAGCAATGTACTCCGCTTCAGTTGTAGAATCCGCAATGGTGCTTTGCTTAGCACTTTTCCAGCTTACTGCTCCTCCGTTGAGGTAGAAGACAAACCAGACTGTGATCTGAAATCATCTTTTTCGGTTTGGAAACTTGCGTCCGTATAGCATTTAACAATTAATTCATCATCTCCACCATAGACCAGGAAGTCATCTTTGTGCCCTCTCAGGTACTTCAGAATATTCTTGGCAGCAGTCCAATGCGCCTCTCCTGGGTCTGACTGGTATCTGCTCGTAGCACTGAGTGCGTACGCAACATCCGGGCGTGTACATATCATAGCATACATTATTGAACCAATCAATGATGCATATGGAATCCCATTCGTTCGTCTACGCTCATCAAGTGTTTTTGGGCACTGATTCTTGCTTAGAGTCATTCCATGAGACATGGGTAGGTAGCCTCGCTTGGAGTCCGCCATCTTGAACCTATCAAGCACCTTATTGATATAAGTGCTTTGACTAAGTCTAATCATCTTTTTAGATCTATCTCTGTAAATCTTGATGCCCAATATGTACTGTGCTTCTCCTAGATCTTTCATCGAAAAACATTTCCCAAGCCAAATCTTGACAGAGTTCAACATAGGAATGTCATTTCCGATAAGTAATATGTCGTCGACATATAATACTGGGAAAGCAATTTTACTCCCACTGACCTTCTTGTATACACAAGATTCGTCTGCGTTCTTGATGAAACTAAAGTCACTGACTGCTTCATCAAAACGTATATTCCAGCTCCTGGATGCCTGCTTCAATCCGTAGATTGACTTCTTTAGCTTGCATACCTTTTTAGCATTCTTTGGATCCTCAAAACCTTCAGGCTGTGTCATAAACACAGTTTCTGTTAAAATGCCGTTTAAGAAAGCAGTTTTGACATCCATCTGCCATATTTCGTAATCGTAATATGCAGCGATTGCTAACATTATCCGAATAGACTTTAGCATTGCAACTGGTGAAAAGGTTTCATCGTAATCCACACCGTGGACTTGCCTGTAACCTTTTGCAACCAATCTAGCTTTGAAAACTTCAAGTTTCCCATCCTTGTCCTTTTTCAGTTTGAAAACCCATTTGCTTCCAATGGCTTGGTAGCCATCTGGCAAATCGACCAAATCCCATACTTGGTTTTCAGACATGGAGTCTAATTCAGATTGCATGGCTTCTTGCCATTGCTTGGAGCTAGGGCTCGTCATAACTTTATTGTAAGTCACAGGTTCATCACTTTCAAGTAATAGAACGTCATAGCTCTCGTTCGTCAAAATACCTAAGTACCTTTCCGGTTGAGATCTATATCTTTGCGATCTACGCGGGGTAACATTTCTAGTTTGACCATAATTCTCACCAGATTCTTCTAAAGATCTCTGAGTTTCATCCTGAATGTCATCTTGAGCATTCTCTAGAGTTTGTTGTTCGACTCGAATTTCTTCGAGGTCTACTTTTCTCCCACTTGTCATTTTGGAAATGTGATCTTTCTGCAAAAAGACACCATCTCGAGCAACAAACACCTTGTTCTCAGATGTATTGTAGAAGTAATACCCCTTTCTTTCCTTTGGATAGCCCACAAGAATACATTTGTCCGATTTTGGATGAAGTTTGTCTGAAATTAATCGTTTGACGTATATTTCACATCCCCAAATCTTAAGAAAAGACACATTTGGAGGCTTTCCAAACCATAATTCATATGGAGTCTTTTCGACAGCTTTAGACGGAGCTCTATTTATAGTGAGTGCAGCTGTATTTAGTGCATGTCCCCAAAATTCTAATGGAAGTTTGGCCTGACCCATCATTGACCTGACCATGTCTAGCAAGGTTCTTGTTCCTCCGTTCCGACACACCGTTCCATTGTGGTGTTCCAGGAGGAGTCAATTCTGATAGAATTCCACATTCTTTCAGATGGTCATCAAATTCATAGCTCAGATATTCACCGCCTCTATCAGACCGCAGTGCCTTAATCTTCTTGCCTAATTGATTCTCTACTTCACTCTGAAATTCCTTGAATTTGTCAAAGGATTCAGACTTATGCTTCATTAGGTAGACATAACCATATCTACTGAAGTCATCAGTGAAAGTGATAAAGTAGCTGAAACCACCTCTAGCATGTGTACTCATTGGTCCACATACATCTGTATGGATTAAACCCAATAGTTCATTTGCTCTTTCTCCAACTTTAGAGAAAGGTTGCTTTGTCATTTTGCCAAGTAAACATGATTCGCATTTACCATAATCCTCTAAGTCAAATGGTTCTAGAATTCCTTCCTTTTGAAGTCTTTCTAAGAGTTTCAAGTTTATATGGCCTAATCGACAATGCCACAGATAAGTGAGATCTGAATCATCCTTTTTGGCCTTTTTGCTATTTATGTTATATACTTGTTTGTCGTGATCTAATAAATAAAGTCCATTGACTAATCTAGCAGATCCATAAAACATCTCTTTAAAATAAAACGAACAACTATTGTCTTTTATTAAAAAGGAAAATCCCTTAGCATCTAAGCAAGAAACTGAAATGATGTTTTTAGTAAGACTTGGAACATGGAAACACTCTTCCAGTTCCAAAACTAGCCCGGAGGGCAACGACAAATAATAAGTTCCTACAGCTAATGCAGCAATCCGTGCTCCATTTCCCACTCGTAGGTCGACTTCACCCTTGCTTAACTTTCTACTTCTTCTTAGTCCCTGTGGATTGGAACATAAGTGTGAGCCACAACTTGTATCTAATACCCAAGAAGTTGAATTAGCAAGTATACAGTCTATAACGAAAATACATGAAGATGGAACGACTGTTCCGTTCTTCTGATCTTCCTTTAGCTTCAAGCAATCTCTCTTCCAATGCCCCTTCTTCTTGCAGTAGAAGCATTCGGATTCAGAAGTGGGTTGACTGACCTTCCTCTTTACAGATTTGGCGCCAGTTTGCTTAGTTGGGCTGGCCTTGTTGCCACCTTTCTTAGCATTCCTCTTCTTTCCAGATTTCTTGAACTTGCCCCCACGCACCATAAGCACATCCTGCTTATCACTTTTGAGCGTCTTTTCAGCGGTCTTCAGCATACCGTGAAGCTCAGTGAGCGTTTTGTCCAGACTATTCATACTGTAGTTCAGTTTGAACTGATCATACCCGCTATGAAGAGAATGGAGGATGGTGTCTATAGCCATTTCCTGAGAAAATTGCTGATCCAGCCGACTCATATTCTCAATGAGTCCAATCATTTTGAGAACATGTGGACTTACGGGCTCGCCTTTCTTAAGCTTGGTCTCAAGAATTTGCCTATGAGTCTCGAATCTTTCGACTCGAGCCAGATCTTGGAACATGTTCTTCAACTCACTGATGATTGTGAAAGCATCTGAGTTGATGAACGTTTTCTGCAGATCCGCACTCATGGTGGCGAGCATTAGACATTTCACATCCTTGTTGGCATCAATCCAACGATTGAGGGCTTCCTGAGTGACCCCGTCGCCTGCGGCTTCGGGCATCGCCTCTTCTAGGACATACTCCTTTTCTTCCTGCATAAGAACTATTTGCAAGTTCCTTTGCCAGTCAAGGAAGTTTTTCCCGTTCAATTTCTCCTTTTCGAGAATTGATCGAATGTTGAATGAATTGTTGTTTGCCATATTAAAAACTACAATTGAAAAAAATAAACAAATAAATAACCATTCACAGTTTCTCTTAATAAACTTAAATTCTAGCATACATGCATAATTCAATGTTTATTAAGCATTTTATTCAAGTTATGTGTTCCGGCAGGTGTGAATAAAATGATTCCAAGATCCTAAAATCATTGAAGAACTAAGCACAGTTTGTCGACTTAATCCTAAAACATCTTAGGTAAGCAAAAGCCTTTTGCTAATAGTCTAGAAACTATTCTTGGTTGATAGGTACGTCTAAGAACTTATTAGGTAAACCTATCGATTTTGCCACGACATAAAAGGACTCCTTACTTATATCGTTGAGTTTCACCAAAACTAACATGTACTCACAATTATTTGTGTACCTTGCCCCTTTAGGACCAATAAGTAACACCTCGCTGAGCGAAAACTATTACTAGATTGATGTAAAGGATATCCAAGCAAGTGTATATTTTGGCATGGCACCTTTTAACTCAATTTTTTTAAGTTTGGAACTTAAGGCTCTTACTATGTTGGTTTGATTTTAAGTGAACTAAAATCCTTAATCATGCAACATAATCAAGCTTTTGATCTCATGCATTTTAAGACATATTTAAAAGCAATAAATAACTTAAAACATGCATAAGATAAATGTGATCTAGTATGGCCCGACTTCATCTTGAAGCTTTAACTTCAAAGTCCGTCTTGAAAATCTCCGTGGGAGGCACCATTTTCTTCAAATAGGATAAGCTATAATTAAAACTAATTACAACTATTTGATGGTACGCAGACCATATTTGAATTGAAAAACAACTTTGGTACTTTAGACCAATTACATTCAAATTAATGGTACGCAGACCATATTTTCTATCCTATTTGGGCCATACTAGTCACTTCATAACCTGCAAAACAGTACATATACAATATATACCATTCACCCATTCATTATCATGAATGGCCCACATAGCTGGTTAGTAAAACACATTATGCATCACGTAAACATTTGCAGCAATTAATCAAGGGCACCAATAATCTACCAATTATTCAGTCCTTATTAATTCTAATCAAGTTGTTTTAACCTTAAGGATTTGTAGACCTAATCAAGAGTTTATGACTAAAAAGGGCTCCCACTCAAACCAATAAATTCATATGCTTTACTAATTTTAAACATAAAAATGTATTTCTAGTCTAACCGGAAACATACAAATTTAATTAAAATTTAAAGCTCATATAAATTTATAATTGAATCCAAAAAGTTTAATTTAATTTCAGTCGTATTTAAATTAATTCATGATTTTAATTTTAGTAAAATAATTAGAATAAATAAAATTTATTATAATTACAATATTCAAAATTAAAATCCAAGAAAATAATTTAAATTATTAATTTTAAAATTAATTAAAATTACGTAAACTGAAAATTTCAAATTAAAATTTCAAAACGATCTAATCGTAACGCAACAACCTTACGCATCACACGCCCATGGGCCATGGGCCACACGCACACAGCCATCGCTGGCCATGTGCGCGCAGCCCATGCGCTGCGTCGCATAGCTGCTGCTGCTATCCTTCGCAAGGCTCCACGCGAGCTTGTGCTCGCTGCGCGCGCGCCAGCGCTCGATGCACGCGAGCCATCGCTCGCTGCGTTCGCTCGCCATCGCTTGCTGCATGCGAGCCAGCGCTCGCCAGCGCTCGCTTGATGCGAGCCAGCGCGCGCTGCGCGAGGCATCGACGCTGGGCGCAGCACTCGTGGCACGCGAGCTTGCGCTCGCGGCGCGCGAGGCTGCGTGCGCTTGTGCGAGGCAGTGCGCGTTGTGGCGCAGCTCGCTTGCTGCCCACACGCGACTGCCGTGCCTTGCCTTCGCCCATGCCCATTCGTCCATTGCTCATAGCCCACGACAAAAGGCAGGGCTGCTGCCTTGTGCTCGTGCACCATGGCCTTGCTCATTGCATTCGTGCCGCATGGGCGACGAGCTCCCTTGCCCGTCGTCACATGCCCGCACTATACAACACCCCTTAAGGGTAACACGTAGCGTCCATTGCTCTGTGCGTGCAAGTTATATGAACGAATCGCATAAAATTTAAAAAATTTATATTTAAAATTAATGACAAATTAATAAATTAATATTAATTTCATAATTTTAGGGCGAAAAATCGAAAATTTATTATTCAATTGATTTCCGATTAACATGGATTCAAGTCTAGGTCATAAAAATTTAAAATTTATCATAAATTTACAATTTTTATGGTGGTTTTTAATCATAGGTATCTAATTAAATTATAATTAATTATGAAAATCAAATTAATTCTAAATTATTCTAATTTTCAACAAATTAATCATACTTACGAATTAGATTGCATAATTAACAAGGCTAGGCATTCAAACTTGTTAAACATATAGAGTAGGTCAATCAAAAATTCAAGATTTATCAACAAGAATCGCAAATATTTAATTTAACATCTTAAATTTACGAAATTTTGCATTCGAAAAACTAAAACCTTCGAAAAGTCATAGTTAGGCTTCGAATTTGAGAATTCTGGGTTCGGCAGAAAAATACTACTTTTGTCAAAATTTTAGAATGCCTTTTACATGCGGAATTGACACAAAAATCACTCGATTTGGATGAGTAACGAAGAAACTGCCGAAAAACTGCGTACGTATAATTAAATAAACGCAATTTGCAATTAATTAACAATTACGAAAATTAATCACCCCTTTTAATTCTTGCAAATTTGTAATATTTAACCATGTTCATGCAATTTAGATTATGAAAATAATAAGAGGCTCGTGATACCACTGTTAGGTTATGATACATATGACAATTCATAAATCATGCGGAAACAACCATTAAGCCAGGAATACATATTATTTACACATAATCATTTAGCACAGTTTAGATGCATACTCTTTGTTGCGTGCCTTCCCTAGCTGCGCCCGAACCGAACAAGAACAAGTCTTTAGGACTCCAAGTGTCGTCCCTCCGTAGATAGTCCACAGCACGTCCGGATCCGCCTTAAGATTGACCAACTAGAATCGCCCTTAAGGTACTATTATTTTCGGCACTTTTAGGCAAATGTGTGACTGAATTTTTCTCTCAAAAACTCACTTTGAATACTTAAAAACTCGTTGTAAATATGTGACCCTAGGCACTTATTTATAGAGTTTATGGAAAGGAATTATAATCCTATTAGAATACAAATCTATTTAATTATAACCCTACTAGGACTCTAATTAAACAAAGTTTATCTATTAGGATTAGATTTAATCATATTACGAATCCCGGTAGCCTTAGGATTCCGAGTAACACACACGAGTGGCGCACAAGCACCGCACGCCCGCACGCAGGCCTTGCGGCCCACGCTGAGCGCACAGCGCAAGGCCCACTGTCGTAGCCTTGTCCGCGCGCGCGCCCAAGCTACGGCTGGGCCTGGCTTTTGCGCTGGGCCTGGTCGTATGCTTGGCGTGTGGTTGTTGCACTTGGCTTGCTGGGCGATGGCCCGGCTTCGTGCTGGGCCTTCGTCTGGCAGGCCTCGTCCGATGCTAATTCGTACGATACGCTTCCGATTAAATTCTCGATTCTGGAATTCATTTCCGATACGAACAATATTTAATATTTCCGATTCCGGAATTAATTTCCGTTTCGAACAAATATTTAATATTTCCGTTTCCGGAATTATTTTTCGATTCCGATAATATTTCCGATTCTGACAATATTTCCGTTTCCGGTAATATTTCCGATTCCGGCAATATTTCTATTTCCGATAATATTTTCCGATACGTACCATGTTTCCGTTTCCGGCAACATCTACGACTTGGATAATATTTATATTTCCGATACGATCCATATTTCCGTTTCCGGCAATATCATCGTTTCCGGAGTATTCTTTTCTTGCCTGTGACGATCTCAGCTCCCACTGAAACCAAGATCCGTCGATTCCGAATATCCATAGATGGAATCCCACTCATCCGTCTACGCTCATCTAGTGTTTTTGGGCACTGAGTCTTCCTTAGAGTCATTCCATGAGACATGGGTAGGTAGCCTCGCTTGGAGTCTGCCATATTGAACCTTTCAAGCACCTTATTGATATAAGTGTTTTGACTAAGTCCAATCATCTTCTTAGATCTATCTCTGTAAATCTTGATCGAAAAACATTTCCCAAGCCAAATCTTGACTGAGTTCAACATAGGAATGTCATTTCCGATAAGTAATATGTCGTCGACATATAATACTAGAAAAGCAATTTTGCTCCCACTGACCTTCTTGTACACACAAGATTCGTCTGCGTTCTTGATGAAACCAAAGTCACTGACTGCTTCATCAAAACGTATATTCCAGCTCCTTGATGCTTGCTTCAATCCGTAGATTGATTTCTTGCGCTTGCATACCTTTTTAACATTCTATGGATCCTCGAAACCCTCAGGTTATGTCATAAACACAGTTTCTGTTAAAACGTCGTTTAAGAAAGCGGTTTTGACATCCATCTGCCATATTTCGTAATCGTAATATGCAGCAATTGCTAACATTATCCGAATAGACTTTAGCATTGAAACTGGTGAAAAGGTTTCATCGTAATCCACACCGTGGACTTGCCTGTAACCTTTTGCAACCAATCTAGCTTTGAAAACTTCAAGTTTCCCATCCTTGTCCTTTTGCAGTTTGAAAACCCATTTTCTTCCTATGGCTTGGTAGCCATCTAGCAAATCGACCAAATCCCAAACTTGGTTTTCAGACACGGAGTCTAATTCATATTGCATGGCTTCTTGCCATTGCTTGGAGCTAGGGCTCGTCATAGATTGTTTGTAAGTCACAGGTTCATCACTTTCAAGTAATAGAACTTCATAGCTCTCGTTCGTCAAAATACCTAAGTACCTTTCCGGTTGAGATCTATATCTCTGCGATCTACGCGGGGTTACATTTCTATATGGTCCTTGATTCTCACCAGATTCTTCTAAATATCTCTGAGTTTCAACCGGAATGTCATCTTGAGCATTCTCTAGAGTTTGTTGTTCGACTCGAATTTCTTCGAGGTATACTTTTCTCCCACTTGTCATTTTGGAAATGTGATCTATTTCCAAAAAGATACCATCTCGAGCAACAAATAAACACCTTGTTCTCAGATGTATTGTAGAAGTAATACCCCTTTTTTTCCTTTGAATAGCCCACAAGGATACATTTGTCAGATTTTAATTGAAGTTTGTCTGAAATTAATCGTTTGACGTATACTTCACAACCCCAAATCTTAAGAAAAGACACCTTTGGAGGCTTTCCAAACCACAATTCATATGGAGTCTTTTCGACAGCTTTAGACGGAGCTCTATTTATAGTGAGTCCAGCTGTATTTAGTGCATGTTCCCAAAATTCTTTTGGAAGTTCTGTCTGCCCCATTATTGATCTAACCATGTCTAGCAAGGTTTTATTCCTCCGTTCTGACACACTGTTCCACTGAGGTGTTTCAAGAGGAGTCAAGTCTGATAGAATTCCACATTCTTTCAAATGGTCATCAAATTCATAGCTCAGATATTCACCGCCTCTATCAGACCGCAGTGCCTTAATCTTCTTGCCTAATTGATTCTCTACTTCACTCTGAAATTCCTTGAATTTTTCAAAGGATTCATACTTATGCTTCATTAGGTAGACATAACCATATCTACTGAAGTCATCACTGAAAGTGATAAAGTAGATGAAACCACCTCTAGTATTTGTACTCATTGGTCCACATACATCTGTATGGATTAAACCCAATAGTTCAGTCCCTCTTTCTCCAACTTTAGAGAAAGGTTGTTTTGTCATTTTGCCAAGTAAACATGATTCGCACTTACCATAATCCTCTAAGTCAAATGGTTCTAGAATTCCTTCCTTTTGAAGTCTTTCTATGCGTTTTATGTTTATATGGCCTAATCGACAATGCCACAGATAGGTGAGATCTAAATCATTCTTTTTGGCCTTTTTGGTATTTATGTTATAAACTTGTTTGTCGTGATCTAATAAATAAAGTCAATTAACTAATCTAGCAGATCCATAAAACATCTCTTTAAAATAAAACGAGCAACTATTGTCTTTTACTAAAAAAGAAAATCCCCTAACATCTAAGCAAGAAACAGAAATGATGTTTTTAGTAAGACTTGGAACATGGAAACAATCTTCCAGTTCCAAAACTAGCCTAGAGGGAAACGACAAATAATTAGTTCTCACAGCTAATGCAGCAATCCGTGCTCCATTTCCCACTCGTAGGTCGACTTCACCCTTGCTTAACCTTCTACTTCTTCTTAGTCCCTGCGAATTAGAACATAAGTGTGAGCCACAACCTGTATCTAATACCCAAGAAGTTGAATTAGCAAGTATATAGTCTATAACGAAAATACCCGAAGATGGAACGACTGTTCCGTTCTTCTGATCTTCCTTAAGCTTTGAACATTCTGTCTTGTAATGGCCAATTCCATCACAATAAAGACAGCTTGATGTGGACTTGTCCTGCTTTGTCTTCTTTCTTGACTCAGCATTGCCCTTGGACTTTCCACCTTTCTTGAAGGGTCTCCCTTTAGCCTTGAGTAAATCCTTAGCTTCACAGTCGAGTATTATCTCAGCCTTTTTGACCAGGTGAACAAACTCTGCAACTGTTTCTTCTCTTGGTTTACTTAGGTATAGTTGCTTAAAGCGACCAAACCCAGTGTGCAGTGAATTGAGCAAGATAGAGAATGCCATCCTTTCGCTTATTGGTGTTCCTAGCAGACTTAATCGATCAAAAAATGAAAGCATATGGTCTACGTGGAACCTTAGTGGAACGCCCACCCTTTGTTTAGTGCGAAGGACCTGAACATGTGTTTCTTGGACTTCCATCCTAAAACATCTATTATGAGAACTAACCTTCAGGCCTGACATTGATTCAATCAACTCATGGACATTTAGGTCCCTGTCCTCCATGTTTCCACGACATATATCCCTCAGATTCTTGATGAGCATAAAAGGTTCGTAAGCTACAAACCTCCTAGCCCATTCATCAGGGATATTGTTCAGCATGAGACTCATAACCTTTTTGAGATCCGCATCCCAGGCGGCATGTCTTTCAGGGGTCATGTCTCTGGCATAGTAGCTTGGCAATGGATTGAATAGTACATACTCAAACCCATTGAGTCTGACTACTTCAACTAGCTTAGCTTTCCATTCAAAAAAAAATTGTTAGGTTCAGCTTGACCATAAGCTCAGAACCCATGATGATATTTTGATTGTTGTTTGCCATAGTAAAAACTACAATTGAAAAAGAATAAACAAATAAATAACCATTCACAGTTTCTCTTAATAAACTTAAATTCTAGCATACATGCATAATTTATCATTTATTAAGCATTTTATTCAAGTTATGTGTTCCGGCAGGTGTGAATAAAATGATTCCAAGATCCTTAAATCATTGAAGAATTAAACACATTATGTATTTAGACTCAATTCTAAAATATTTTAGGTAAGCAAAGCCTTTGCTAATAGTCTAGAAACTACTCTTGGTTGATAGGTATGTCTAAGAACTTATTAGGTAAACCTATCTCATTTGCCACGACATAAAAGGACTCCTTACTTATATCGTTGAGTTTCACCAAAACTAACATGTACTCACAATTATTTGTGTACCTTACCCCTTTAGGATCAATAAGTAACACCTCGCTTAGGCGGAAAACTATTACTAAGATTGATGTAAAGGTTATCCAAGTAAGTGTTATTTTGGCATGGAACCTTTTAACTCAATTTTTAAAGTTTGGAACTTAAATCTCTTACTATGTTAGTTAGATTTTAAGTGAACTAGAATCCTTAATCATGCAACATAATCAAGCCACAATCTCATGCATAATTAAGACATATTTAAAGCAATAAATAACTTAAAGCATGCATAAGATATAAATGTGATCTAGTATGGCCCGACTTCGTCTTGAAGCTTCAACTTCAAACTTCGTCTTGAAAATGGATTGGAAACTCCGTCTTGAATTTCGCCATGGGAGGCGCCATTTTCTTCAAATAGGATAAGCTATAATTTAAACTAATTACAACTATTTGATGGTACGAAGACCATTTTAAAGCAATAAAATTTGGTACTTTAGACCAATATTACATTCAAATTAATGGTACGCAGACCATATTTACTATCCTATTTGGGGCATACTAGTCACTTTCCATAACCTGAAAAACAGTACATTTAAAATATACCATTCACCCATTCATTTATCAATGAATGGCCCACATAGCCGGTTAGTAGAACATATTATGCATCACATAAATATTTGCAGCAATTAATCAAGGCTTCCAATAATCTACCAATTATTCAATCCTTATTAATTCGAATCAAGTTGTTTTAACGTTAAAGGAATGTAGACCTAATCAAGAGTTTATGACTAAAACGCTCCCACTTAAACCAATAAATTTACATGCTTTACTAATTTTAAACATAAAATTGTATTTCCTAGTATAACCGGAAACGTACAAATTTAATTAAAATTTAAAGATCATATAAATTATTATTTGAATCCTTTAATTTATTTTTTAGTTTATTAATTTAATTAATTTAAATTTAATCAAGGTTTTAATTTTAGTAAAATAATTAGTATAAATAAAATTTATAATAATTAAATTATTCAAAATTAAATTCCGAGAAAAAATTAAATTACGAATTTAAAAATTAATTAAAAATCGTTTTCCAACTGAAAATTAAAATTAAATTCAAAACGCATCAATCAGATCAAGACGAGGCCATGGGCTTACGCCCATGCCCCGTCGAGTCATGAGGCGGCAGCGCCCCTCACGAGTGATCGCACAGCAAGGCACGAGCAGCAGCCACACGCAAACGCAGCAAGCCAAGCCAAGCTTGCGCGCAGCATTGCTCGCTGGCTTCGTAGCGCAGCAGCTGCTTGGCGAGGCAGCGCTCGCTGCTGCGAGGCATCCCTCGCTGCCCGCGCGCGCGCCTGCCTTGCTCGCTTGCCTTGCTTCTTCGCCCATCCGCCCAAACCCATAGCAGCACTCGACGCAAGGCAAGGCTACTGCCTTGTGCTCGCGTGCCACTCGTCTTGCTCGTTGCATTCGTACCGCATGGGCGACGAGCTCCCTTGCTCGTCGTCGCATGCCCGCACTATACAACACCCCTTAAGGGTAACACGTAGCGTCCATTGCTTTGTGCGTGCAATATTCATGAGCGGATTATATAAAAATCAAAACTTTTTAATTTAAATTTATAGACAAATTAATAAATCATATTAATTTCATAAATTTAGGGCGAAAAATCAATAATTTATTGTTCAATTAATTTCCGATTATCATGGATTCAAATCTAGGTCATAAAATTTAAAAAAATTACCAAATTTAACAAATTTTATGGTGGTTTTTAATCATGGATACCTAATTAAATTGTCAATTAATTATGAAAATCAAATCAAATTCTAAATTATTCGAATTTCAACAAATTAATTACAATTAAAAATTAGGTTGTATAATTAACAAGCATAGGCATTTAAATTTGTTAAACATATACAGTAGGTCAATCAAAAATTCAAGATTTACAAACAAGAATCGCAAATATTTAATTTAACATCTTAAATTTACAATTTTTGCGTTCGAAAAACTAAAACCTCTGAAAAGTCATAGTTAGGCTTCGAATTTGGGAATTCTGGGTTCGGCATCAAATCTTTGATTTTAGTCAAAATTTTAAAACGCCGTTTATATGCGAAATACACTATAAAATTATACGATTCCGACCATTATTGACTCTACTGCCGAAAATTCTGCGAACATATAATTAAATAATCGCACGAATTTGCAATTAATTACAAAAAATCGAAATTAATCACCCCTTTAATTCATTGCAAATTTATAAAATTTAACCATGTTAACTAATTTATTATGGAATTAATTAGAGGCTCGTGATACAACTGTTAGGTTATGATACATATAAATCATATATATTTCATGCGAAAAAACCATAAAGCCAGGAATCCAACTAATTTCCACATAACAATTAGCATAATTTAGGATACACACATGTGAAGCATGCCTTCCCTAGCTGCTCCCGAACCGAACAAGAACAAGTTTTGGACTCCAAATGTCGTCCCTGCGTAGATAGTCCACAGCACGTTCGGATCCGCCTTAGATTTAATTAACTAGAATTGCACCTAAGGTATTATGTTATTCGAATAATTTGAGGCAAATTAATGTTAGTTTTAATCCTTAAAACTATGTGAATACTTGAAATTATGTGTTCATAAATTGTGAATGCCATCACATATTTATAGGGTTGGACTAATGGAATTAGAAGTCTACTAGGTTTCAAGTAATCTAATCCTATTAGAATTAGACATTAATTAAAACTAGTAACATTAGGAAATTAATCTTTTAATCTAATCCTAATTGCTTAAGGATTTGATGCATGCACGAACTTCAACACACACACGTGCACGGCCCACAAGGGGCGCTGGCCATGCGCGCGCGCGCGGAGAATCCCACGACTGCTCGCAGCCCATGGGAGCGCCTGTTGCCATGCGCGCTGGGCCTGGCCTTGTTAGGTTATGATACATATGAATAAACATAAATCATGCGGAAAAACCATAAAGCCAGGAAACATATTATTTACACATAATCATTTAGCATAATTCAGATGCATACACTTTGTAGCGTGCCCTCCCTAGCTGCGCCCGAACCGAACAAGAACAAGTCTTTAGGACTCCAAGTGTCGTCCCTCCGTAAATAGTCCACATCACGTCCAGATCCGCCTTAAGCTTGACCAACTAGAATCGCCCTTAAGGTTACTAGGATTTTCGGCTATTTGGGTTGCAAGTGTTTGGCTGATTTTTGCTTGAAAATCTTACCTTTTGAATACTTCAAATCTCGATGTAAATATGTGACCCTAGGCACCTATTTATAGAGTTTATGGAAAGGAATTATAATCATACTAGGATATGGATTTATTAATTAGAATCCTATTAGAACTCTAAATAATAAATTTAATCTTTTTAGGATTAGGATTTAATCAATGCACGAATTCCGATAGGATTAGGATTCGTTACGAACACGAGCACACGCACACGCATGCACGCCCGCACGCAGGCCTTGCAGCCCACGCCGAGCGCACAACGCATGCGGCCTCGCAGCCCATGGGCTTCGTGCGCGCCCGCCATTGCTTGGCTGGGCCTGGCCTTGCGCTGGGCCTGGTCGAGCACTTGGCGTGCGGCTTGCTGGGCGTTGGCCTGGCCTCGTGATGGGCCTTCGTCTAGCAAGCCTCGTCCGATGCTAATTCGTACGATACGCTTTCCGATTAAATTCCCGTTTCCGGAATTCATTTCCGATACGAAAAATATTTAATATTTCCGATTCCGGAATTAATTTCCGTTTCGAACAAATATTTAATATTTCCGTTTCCGGAACTATTTTCCGATTCCGATAATATTTCCGATTCGACAATATTTCCGTTTCCGGCAATATTTCCGATTCCGGCAATATTTCCATTTCCGATAATATTTTCCGATACGTACCATGTTTCCGTTTCCGGAAACATCTACGACTTGGATAATATTTATATTTCTGATACGATCCATATTTCCGTTTCCGGCAATATCATCGTTTCCGGAGTATTCATTTCTTGCTTGTGACGATCTCAGCTCCCACTAAAACCAAGATTGGTCGATTCCGAATATCCATAGATGGAGTTTTTAATTCCATTAAATACTTGATCCGTTTACGTACTATTTGTGTGACCCTACGGGTTCAGTCAAGAGTAAGATATGGATTAATATAATTAATTCCACTTGAACTAAAGCGGCCTCTAGCTAGGCATTCAGCTCACTTGATCTCACTGAATTATTAACTTGTTAATTAATACTGAACCGCATTTATTAGACTTAATATTATAAGCATACTTGGACCAAGGGCATTATTTCCTTCAGTCTCCCACTTGTCCTTAGGGACAAATGTGCATTTCCTAATTCCTTTGTCGCTCGATGCTTGCTCTTGAACATAAGGTAAGAGTTGTCATCCTTATGATGTCCAGAGGTGTTTCTCGGTTTCAGAGTTCAACTGATCAAATAAACAGATAATCATAGCCTATGATTCATCCGAACACGGCCATGCATTTTACAGTTTCTAGCTCTCCGAGTGGCCTTGTACAACTTTTAAGCATCTCATCCCGATTTATGGGAGGACAATCCCAATCTTGCGATCTTGAGATTAGACTTCGTTTGATAGGTGATTACCTGAGCGTTGCCTTTATAGCCTACTTTTACGGTGCCACGGTTGGTCAACGTCAAAGTAACCAGTTCTCAAACAAGTAATCTCAAATCACTCAGGTATTGAGGATTTAGTGTCTAATAATTTTAATGAAATTTACTTATGACAGATTTTCATCTCTTACAGTAAAGTTTCATAGGTCTGTCCGATACTAGTCTTCCCAAAGTAAGTATCTATGCAAATGATTATGACATTGTCATGTCCACATAGTTCAAGAAACAGAACTACTAGTCATCGTGCATTCTAGTCGTCTAACGTTTTCTATGCGTCCAATTTTATAGAAAACTCCGACCAGGGACCATTTTCAACTTTTGACATTCAAGTTCACTTGATAGACATTTCTTAGTCACAGGACTGGTCCTGACAGTCTATCTTGAATATTTCGTCAAATTGAAGGGACTCATCATTTAATAAACCACAAATTAAATGGAAAATGAATTCTATTCATTTATTGTGAATGATTAACCAATAATTTTTTACAAAGTATTAAACTCTAAAACTTTAAAACATTAAATAAGGACATCAAAGCCATTCTCAAATATGCTTGATTCCCATAGCTGCAGTGTGCGAGTTGTGCTTCGCCTGCGGCAGGGGTTTAGTCAATGGATCTGATATGTTGTCATGAGTTCCAATCTTTCTTATCTAGACTTCTTTTCTTTCAACGAACTCTCGTAGAAGGTGAAATCTACGAAGTACATGCTTGACTCTTTGGTGGTGTCTAGGCTCCTTTGCCTGTGCAATAGCTCCGTTATTATCACAATACAGGGCTATTGGTCCTTTAATGGAGGGGACTACACCAAGTTCACCTATGAACTTCCTAAGCCATATAGCTTCCTTTGATGCTTCATGTGCAGCAATGTACTCCGCTTCAGTTGTAGAATCCGCAATGGTGCTTTTCTTAGCACTTTTCCAGCTTACTGCTCCTCCGTTGAGGCAGAAGACAAACCCAGACTGTGATCTAAAATCATCTTTGTCGGTTTGGAAACTTGCGTCCGTATAGCCTTTAACAATTAATTCATTATTTCCACCATAGACCAGGAAGTCATCTTTGTGCCTTTTCAGGTACTTCAGAATATTCTTGGCAGCAGTCCAATGTGCCTCTCCTGGGTCTGACTGGTATCTGCTCGTAGCACTGAGTGCGTACGCAACATCCGGGCGTGTACATATCATAGCATACATTATTGAACCAATCAATGATGCATATGGAATCCCATTCATTCGTCTACGCTCATCAAGTGTTTTTGGGCACTGAGTCTTGCTTAGAGGCATTCCATGAGACATGGGTAGGTAGCCTCGCTTGGAGTCTGCCATCTTGAACCTATCAAGCACCTTATTGATATAAGTGCTTTGACTAAGTCCAATCATCCTTTTAGATCTATCTCTGTAAATCTTGATGTCCAATATGTACTGTGCTTCTCCTAGATCCTTCATCGAAAAACATTTCCCAAGCCAAATCTTGACAGAGTTCAACATAGGAATGTCATTTCCGATAAGTAATATGTCGTCGACATATAATACTAGAAAAGAAATTTTGCTCCCACTGACCTTCTTGTATACACAAGATTCGTCTGCGTTCTTATGAAACCAAAGTCACTGACTTCTTCATCAAAACGTATATTCCAGCTCCTGGATGCCTGCTTCAATCCGTATATTGATTTCTTTAGCTTGCATACCTTTTTAGCATTCTTTGGATCCTCAAAACCCTTAGGCTGTGTCATAAACACAGTTTCTGTTAAAACGTCGTTTAAGAAAGCGGTTTTGACATCCATCTGCCATATTTCGTAATCGTAATATGCAGCGATTGCTAACATTATCCGAATAGACTTTAGCATTGCAACTGGTGAAAAGGTTTCATCGTAACACTAGTAGAAAAAACCCTTGTTGCAGCGGGCTTTTAGACCCCTGTTGCAGCGTACATCGTATGCTGCAACTGGGGGGGCCTGCAACAAGTATTGACTTGTTGCAGCGTACAATGTACGCTGCGAAAAGTACTTTTTTGCAGCGTACATTTGCATGTACGCTGCAACAAGTGTGTAAAATTAGGCAAAATTCAAGACTTGTTGCAGCGTACAAAATGATGTACGCTGCAACAGACTGGTTTGTTGCAGCGGGCTTTTATTTGTACGCTGCTGCAACAAACCAGTTTGTTGCAGCGTACAAATAAAAGCCCGCTGCAACAAACCAGTCTGTTGCAGCGTACATCATTTTGTACGCTGCAACAAGTCTTGATTTTTGCCTAATTTTACACACTTGTTGCAGCGAACAAGTATATGCCCCCTGCAACAAAGCTGTGCTTTTGGCGGGAAAATTTTAGTTTTATTTATCTATACCTAGGGTGTCTTGCACCAAATATAGGAACCTGTCAACAACAATAAATAAAATATCGCAACCTGTAGAACAAATATAAAAAATAATAACTGGTGTTTTGTATACATATATATATATCCCAAAACCAAAGTGCACGTACTACATTCAAATATACGTTCCAATTTCAATGTACGCATACATTTTAATGGAAACGATTGTTCTATAACAACTAAACCACCTCGATCAAGCGCGCTCAAGCCAATAGTAAATACTTGCGGGTAAAACACTTAGCCCGTTGCTCACTAACCACATCAATTTCCTCACTAGTATAGGCGCATTCCTCGGAGTGTAGACCTTTACAAAAACAGAAATTTCAACTAAGCATTAGATTAAATTCAAATTAAATATCACACTTTAACATTCAAGCAACTAATAACAATGTCCTAATAGTCTTGGAAACTTAAAGCTAAGCATATTAATCATGTAAAAGGTATAAAATGAATTCTTAGGTTATGTAGCTCAAATTTGGGAGCGAAAATGTCATTTTAGCCTAAATAAAACCTATAACGACCCAATGAGCCTTAAATGTGCGTAAATAGATTGGAATGAGTCTTAGAAAGTTAAAACTATGCATATTAAACATGTAAAAAGTTTAAAATGAGTCATTAGGTTCTTTAGTTCAAAGTTGGGAGCGAAAATGTCAATCCAGCCTAAATAAGACCTATAACGACCCAATGAACCTTAAATGTGCATAAATAGATTGGAACGAGTCTTGGAAACTTAAAGCTAAGTATATTAATCATTTAAAAGGTTTAAAATGAGTCCTTAGGTTCTTTATTTCAAATTTGGGAGAGAAAATACTCATTTTAGCCTAAATATGGCCAATAACGACCAAACAAACCTTAAATGTGCATAAATAGATTGGAATAAGTCTTGGAAACTTCAAACTAAGCATATTAATCATGTACAAAGTTTAAAATAAGTCCTTAGGTTCTTGAGTTCAAATTTGGGAGCGAAAATATCATTTTAGCCTAAATATGACCTATAACGAACCAATGAGCCTTAAATGTGCATTAATAGATTCGAATGAGTCTTAGAAAGTTAAAACTATGCATATTAAACATGTAAAAAGTTTAAAATGAGTCATTAGGTTCTTTAGTTCAAAGTTGGGAGCGAAAATGTCAATCCAGCCTAAATAAGACCTATAACGACCCAATGAACCTTAAATGTGCATAAATAGATTGGAACGAGTCTTGGAAACTTAAAGCTAAGTATATTAATCATTTAAAAGGTTTAAAATGAGTCCTTAGGTTCTTTATTTCAAATTTGGGAGAGAAAATGCTCATTTTAGCCTAAATATGACCTATAACGACCCAATGAGCCTATAGGTGCATAAATAGATTGGAACGAGTCTTAGATCGTTAAAATTATGCATATTAAACATGTAATAAGTTTTAAATGAGTCCTTAGGTTCTTTATTTTAAAGTTGGGAGCAAAAATGCCTTATTTTAGCCTAGATATGACCTAGAACGATCAAACAAGCATTAAATGGGTATAAGTAGATTAGAATAAGTCCTAGAAACTCAAAACTAAGCTTATTAATCATATAATAATTTAAAAATGAGTCCTTAGGTTCTTAAGTTCAAAGTTGGGAGCGAAAATGTCATTTTAGCCTAAATATGACCTAAAACGACACAATGAGCCTTAAATGTGCATAAATGGATTGGAATGAGTCCTAGAAAGTTAAAAATAAGCATATAAAACATTTAGTAAGTTTAAAATGAGTCCTTAGGTTCTTTGGTTCATAGTTGGGAGCGAAAATGTCATTTTAGCCTAAATATGTCATATAACGACCAAACAAGCCTTAAATGTGTATAAGTAGTTAGAATAAGTCTTAGAAACTTAAAACTAAGCATATTAAACATGTAATAAGTTTAAAATAAGTCCTTAGGTTCTTTATTTTAAAGTTGGGATCGAAAATGCCTTATTTTATCCTAAATATGACCTATAACGATCAAACAAGCATTAAATGGGTATAAGTAGATTAGAATAAGTCTTAGAAACTTAAAACTAAGCATATTTATCATATAATAAGTTTAAAATGAGTCATTAGGTTCTTAAGTTCAAAGTTGGGAGCGAAAATGTCATTTTAGCCTAAATATGACCCATAACGACACAATGAGCCTTAAATGTGCATAAATGGATTGGAATGAGTCCTAGAAAGTTAAAAATAAGCATATAAAACATTTAGTAAGTTTAAAATGAGTCCTTAGGTTCTTTGGTTCATAGTTGGGACCTATAACGACCAAACAAGTCTCAAATGTGCATAATAGATAGGATTGAGTCTTAAAAAGTTAAAAATAATCATATGAATCATGTAATAAGTTTGAAATTAGTTTTTAAGTTCGTTAGATCAAAGTTGGGAGCGAAAATGTCATTTTAGCCTAAATATGACCTATAACGGCCAAAGAAGTCATGAATGTGCATAAATAGATTGGATTAAGTCTTGTAAAGTTAAAACTAATCATATAAAACATTTAATATGTTTAAAATGAGTCCTAAGGTTCTTTATTTCATATTTGGGAGCAAAAAAGCCTCATTTTAGCCTAATATGACCTATAACGACCAAACAAGCCTTAAATTTGCATAAGTAGATTGGAATGAGTGTTAGAAAGTTAAAACTATTCATATTAAACATGTAATAAGTGTAATACTCTGAGAAAATATGTAGCTTTTCCTATTTGGTTTATTGTTCACAAATCAGGATCTTTGGACAACAACAAATGCTTATTAATCCAAGAAGCTTTTCCTATTTGGTTAAAACCCACACATTATTCACAATCTTCAACTTTTGTGATAATCATAAATCATAATGGACAAGCACTGTAGAATAGAGGTAGTCTAGATGCCTGAAAAACCTATAGCCTGGATATCGAACCTCCTAGTTAGATGAAAGCTCATACCTGACCAGATGCGGCCAATCCATCAGTTAAAAGAGAGACAGCCAACCACACTTGCATACAGATTTGATGAGCAGCCATAGCTAGAGGACCTTGACGAGCAGCCATCGAGGTCCCAATCGTCATAGTTATCAAAACAGCCACAGTTCTTCCAATCAGAAATCCACCTGGAAAAAAGGTAAACATAAGGAAACAGACGGCAATATAATCCAAACATGTACGAGTAACACTTTAAGTAGGTACAAACAATGGCCACTTAAGCAGACTAATTTAAGAAGTTTGTAATGGTGATTATTAAGTAGAAGGTTATTAAAATCAATGTGTTGGATAAAGAATCAAAAACAGAAAATAACCATAAACATTTCTCTGACACTCACCAGATTTTAAATAGACCCCAAACTTCAGATCTCCAAATTTTGGAGGTAATAATATTACTCTCTTGCTAAGAAACCAAATCATCAAGAAGCTACCTATGTATCTGGAGCACAAACAAGCAGCATGATTACCAATATAGTTAAAAGAAAGCCGACTAACAGACTTCAGGAAGAAAGTGCATACTGAGACACAACGGTGGCAGTGGCTGCTCCAGTGACACCCATCTGAAAATAATTTATGAAAAGCGGGAACAGAAAAACAGCTGCAAGATTGGCAACACCTGCATGCAGATCATCAATGTACAGACATAAAAAGTCAAAAAGTCAATATCTACACCTGCATTGGCCGTATCTGATCCCACAATAGAATTCAGTGAAGATTTACCAGTAGGACTATTAGAAAGAGCTAGCTGGCTAATCTGAGAAGTAGCAGACTCCAGAGATTGCTTTAAATTTGGATCTTTAACATCTGTCTCCTCCATATCCTCATCAGCTGAATATTTTGAGTTCTTAGCTCTATGAACGACAGCCTACCAAAGCCGAATTAACTAATCAATCTTCTGTTAAAAACTTAAAACATATATACAAATGGGGGGGGGGGGGGGATTATACTATTTTGAGATTGAGGCTATCACGAATGATTTATTTTCAGGGATGAAGAAGCTATGCTGACCTAAAAATTATACTCACAAGCAAGAATGATTATCACCCGGAATCTACACTACAACAAACTAATAACCGACCTTACATATCATATGGAAAAATGGTAGTTGCAAAGAGATCATTGACTTCTTGGACTCTACCGAGATCTCACAACTTTATGAGAATAACTGGGTACGACCTCTAAGAATAGTACTTTCATGAAAAAAATTGTTACACTTTCAAATTAGGATGTCTTTTAAGCAAAAAGCTTGTAATGTGGAACAGAGATGAAGGCCAAAATATAATCATAACGGGAAGACCAGAACTCGTCATCAAAACATGATTTGGAATAAAGCAAGGGAAGTTAAGCCAAACCAATGAGTCAGTGACAACAACTGTACACTACCTCACTAAGTCTATATACAGGAAAATCTAGCAGAGGATGCGCATAGAAAATAGTTGCATTGTTACATTGATTTATTTTGTCAGTGTCTCTCACATACTCCTACCATGTTAGGCCTAGCTACAGTGACTGGACAAACGAATTGAACAAACAAATTAAACAAACCGTAAAAACAAATTGAACAAACCCTAAAAACGAATTGAACAAACGAATTGAACCCTAAAAACGAATTGAAAAAATGAATTGAAGAAACGAATTGAACAAACCCTAAAAAAGAATTGAACAAACGCAAAGAACCCTAAAAACGAATTGAAAAACCCTAATTCTTAAAACAAAAATCAGGTAAACGAATCGAGCAAACCTAAATGAGGGGACAGGTAGCCGCGGCGAAGAGGTTGACGGAAAATAGGACGCGAGCAACTTTCTTTCTTGAAACCACCGGCTCATGTTTCATTATCCAATCCCACATCTAATAAGACCACACCAAATATACTTGTGGAAGAAATCAAATTACTAGTCGTCTTATAATAAACAATGATTACATTCATGATACACAGACTACCAAATAAACAAAAATATCACATAAATGGAGGAAAAGATTGGCATTAGAATGCAGAACAATGAAATCCAACTATCTAATGGAACCAATTACAAAAAAATTTATATATTTGATTTCCAGAATTCCTTGCTTTTCTACACAGTAACTGGTTGCAACATGTAATTATCTTTGCTCAGGAGTTTCTTAGCATAGGAAAAATAACACATGAAAATGAGATCCTCTATTAACCAAACCATACAATCGAATCTATGAACTGAATCCCCAATTAAAAGCTGACCCATGGTTCCTTTGCCAATCCCCCCCACATAAAAGGCTTTAAATTCAATCAAAACAAACAAATTCACAAGCATAACCAACTCAATTATACAGTAGCTCACACTTTATCATTACTTAATGGAAAAACCCAGTTAATGATGTTCAAATTCGCAGCAACAACAACAACAACAAAGAAAACTGAAATTGTGCATAAATTAAGGTGCTTAAGAGAAAATTTTACCCATTGTTAATTTGGCGACGTTTGGAGTCGACATCTTTGCTCAATCGAACCGCCTTCCTTTTCCGCACATCAAGAATAGGACTCAAACAAACAAAAAAAATTAAATGTATGAATCCACCAAAATCAAGTTCCGCAATTCCAATTGATTAGAAATTGCAACTCGACATCTACAATACCAAAACCTAGTTGTGAAATTGGAATCGAAATCAAAAGGCAGAATGATGATAAAAACTGTACCTGGATTTCTTCCCGGTGTCGAATTCATGTGCATTTATTCGAGTTAGACGATGGGCATCTCTGCGCCAACCCAAACCCTTTTCTTCCCCAATTCCCTTTTCCATTAAATCTCTTTCTCTCTCGCTTCTAAATTTGGCGCGTCACTTTAGGATCTGATTTTTAAAACCCTAATTCTTAAAACAAAAATCAGGTAAACGAATCGAGCAAACCTAAAAGAGGGGACAGGTAGCCGCGGCGAAGAGGTTGACGGAAAATAGGACGCGAGCAACTTTCTTTCTTGAAACCACCGGCGCGAGCAAGCTAAGTTTTTCCTTGGAACCAACGGCCGAGCAAGCTAATAGGTGGCCTCTGGCGAGGAGGCTAGAACCACCGAAGAAGAGAAAGGGTTTTTTTTTTAGGGGATGACGCAGGGAAAGTTAAGGGAGAAGAAGGGAGTTGAGAGTGAGAGATGCTTAATTTGTTTTGAATTAGTTTCAACGAATATTGCAGCGAAATTTTTTTTACCCGGGTTATTGCAGGGGGCTTTAACAAGTACGCTGCAACAAAAACGAGCTATTGCAGCGGGCTTTTAAAATGTACGCTGCAACAAACTTTTTTGCAGGGAACAATTAAATTGTACGCTGCAATAACCCTTTAAAGGGTTTGACCCGCGTTGACCGACTGGTTGTTGAAGCGTATTAACACATGTACGCTGCAACAAGGGGGTTGCAACAGGGGTTTTTTCTACTAGTGTAATCCACACCGTGGACTTGCATGTAACCTTTTGCAACCAATCTAGCTTTGAAAACTTCTAGTTTCCCATCCTTGTCCTTTTTCAGTTTGAAAACCCATTTGCTTCCAATGGCTTGGTAGCCATCTGGCAAATCGACAAAATCCCAAACTTGGTTTTCAGACATGGAGTCTAATTCAGATTGCATGGCTTCTTGCCATTGTTTGGAGCTAGGGCTCGTCATAGCTTGTTTGTAAGTCGCAGGTTCATCACTTTCAAGTAATAGAACATCATATCTCTCGTTCGTCAAAATACCTAAGTACCTGTCCGGTTGAAATCTATATCTCTGCGATCTACGCGGGTTTACATTTCTAGATTGTCTATGATTCTCACCATAAACTTCTAAAGATCTCTGAGTTTCATCCTGAATGTCATCTTGAACATTCTCTAGAGTTTGTTGTTCGACTCGAATTTCTTCGAGGTCTACTTTTCTCCCACTTGTCATTTTGGAAATGTGATTCTTTTCCAAAAAGATACCATCTCGAGCAACAAACACCTTGTTCTCAGATGTATTGTAGAAGTAATACACCTTTGTTTCCTTTGGATAGCCCACAAGGATACATTTGTCAGATTTTGGATGAAGTTTGTCTGAAATTAATCGTTTGACGTATACTTCACATCCCCAAATCTTAAGAAAAGACACTTTTGGAGGCTTTCCAAACCATAACTCATATGGAGTCTTTTCAACAGCTTTAGACGGAGCTCTATTTATAGTGAGTGCGGTTGTATTTAGTGCATGTCCCCAAAATTCTATTGGAAGATCGGCCTGACCCATCATTGATCTAACCATGTCTAGCAAGGTTATGTTCCTCCGTTCCGACACACCGTTCCATTGTGGTGTTCCAGGAGCAGTCAATTCTGATAGAATTCCACATTCTTTCAGATGGTCATCAAATTCATAGCTCAGTTATTCACCGCCTCTATCAGACCCCAGTGCCTTAATCTTCTTGCCTAATTGATTCTCTACTTCACTCTGAAATTCCTTGAATTTGTCAAAGGATTCAGACTTATGCTTCATTAGGTAGACATAACCATATCTACTGAAGTCATCAGTGAAAGTGATAAAGTAGCTGAAACCACCCCGGGCATTTGTACTCATTGGTCCACATACATCTGTATGGATTAAACCCAATAGTTCAGTTTCTCTTTCTCCAACTTTAGAGAAAGGTTGCTTTGTCATTTTTCCAAGTAAACATGATTCGACTTACCATAATCCTCTAAGTCAAATGGTTCTAGAATTCCTTCCTTTTGAAGTCTTTCCATGCGTTTCAAGTTAATATGGCCTAATCGACAATGCCACGGATAGGTGAGATCTGAATCATCCTTTTTGGCCTTTTTGGTATTTATGTTATAAACTTGTTTGTCGTGATCTAATAAATAAAGTCCATTGACTAATCTAGCAGATCCATAAAACATCTCTTTAAAATAAAATGAACAACTATTGTCTTTTATTAAAAAGGAAAATCCCTTAGCATCTAAGCAAGAAACAGAAATGATGTTTTTAGTAAGACTTGGAACATGGAAACATTCTTCTAGTTCCAAAACTAGCCCAGAGGGCAACGACAAATAATAAGTTCCTACAGCTAATGCAGCAATCCGTGCTCCATTTCCCACTCGTAGGTCGACTTCACCCTTGCTTTACTTTCTACTTCTTCTTAGTCCCTGTGAATTGGAACATAAGTGTGAGCCACAACCTGTATCTAATACCCAAGAAGTTGAATTAGCAAGTATACAGTCTATAACGAAAATACCTGAAGATGGAACGACTGTTCCGTTCTTCTGATCTTCCTTTAGCTTCAAGCAATCTCTCTTCCAATGCCCCTTCTTCTTGCAGTAGAAGCATTCGGATTCTGAAGTAGGTTGACTGACCTTCCTCTTTTCGGATTTTGGCGCCAGTTTGCTTAGTTGGGCTGGCCTTGTTGCCACCTTTCTTAGCATTCCTCTTCTTTCCAGATTTCTTGAACTTGCCCCCACGCACCATAAGCACATCTTGCTTATCACTTTTGAGCGTCTTTTCAGCGGTCTTTAGCATACCGTGAAGCTCAGTGAGCGTTTTGTCCAGACTATTCATACTGTAGTTCAGCTTGAACTGATCATACCCGTTATGAAGAGAATGGAGGATGGTGTCTACATCCATTTCCTGAGAGAAATGCTGATCCAGCCGACTCATATTCTCAATGAGTCCAATCATTTTGAGAACATGTGGACTTACGGGCTCGCCTTTCTTAAGCTTGGTCTCAAGAATCTGCCTATGACTCTCGAATCTTTCGACTCGAGCCAGATCTTGAAACATGTTCTTTAACTCACTGATGATCGTGAAAGCATCTGAGTTGATGAACGTTTTCTGTAGATCTGCACTCATGGTTACAAGCATTAGACATTTCACATCCTTGTTGGCATCAATCCAACGATTAAGGGCTGCCTGAGTGACCCCTTCGCCTGCGGCTTCGGGCATCGCCTCTTCCAGGACATACTCCTTTTCTTCCTGCATAAGAACTATTTGCAAGTTCCTTTGCCAGTCAAGGAAGTTTTTCCCGCTCAACTTCTCCTTTTCGAGAATTGATCGAATGTTGAATGAATTGTTGTTTGCCATAATTAAAACTACAATTGAAAAAGAATAAACAAATAAATAATCATTCACAGTTTCTCTTAGTAAACTTAAATTCTAGCATACATGCATAATTCAATGTTCATTAAGCATTTTATTCAAGTTATGTGTTCCGGCAGGTGTGAATAAAATGATTCCAAGATCCTAAAACTCATTGAAGAATTAAGCACATTATGTATTTAGACTCAATTCTAAAATCTTTTAGGTAAGCAAAAGCCTTTTGCTAATAGTCTAGAAACTACTCTTGGTTGATAGGTACGTCTAAGAACTTATTAGGTAAACCTATCGATTTTGCCACGACATAAAAGGACTCCTTACTTATATCGTTGAGTTTCACCAAAACTAACATGTACTCACAATTATTTGTGTACCTTACCCCTTTAGTATAGATAAGTAACACCTCGCTATGGCGGAAAACTATTACTAAGATCGATGTAAAGGATATCCAAGTAAGTGTTATTTTGGCATGGCACCTTTTAACTCAATTTTAAGTTTGGAACTTAAGGCTCTTACTATGTTGGTTAGATTTTAAGTGAACTAAAATCCTTAATCATGCAACATAATCAAGCTTTGATCTCATGCATATTTAAGACATTTTTAATAGCAATAAATAACTTAAAGCATGCATAAGATAAATGTGATCTAGTATGGCCCGACTTCATCTTGAAGCTTCAACTTCAAAGTCCGTCTTGAAAATGGATTGGAAACTCCGTCTTTAATTTCACCGTGGGGTGCGCCATTTTCTTCAAGTAGGATGAGCTATAATTAAACTAATTACAACTATTTGATGGTACGCAGACCATATTTGAATTGAAAAACAAATTTGGTGCTTAAGACCAATTACATTCAAATTAATGGTACGCAGACCATATTTTCTATCCTATTTGGGCCATACTAGTCACTTCATAACCTGCAAAACTGTACATATACAATATATATATATATATATATACATATATATATATATACATATATATATATATATATATATATATATATATATATATATATATATATATATATATATATATATATATATATATATATATATATACCATTCATCCATTCATTATCATGAATGGCCCACATAATTGGTTAGTTAAAACACATTGTATGCATCACATAAATATTTGCAGCATTTAATTAAGGGCACCAATAATCTACCAATTATTCAGTCCTTATTAATTCTAATCAAGTTGTTTAACCTTAAAGGATTTGTAGACCTAATCAAAAGTTTATGACTAAAATTGCTCCCACTTAAACCAATAAATTCATATGCTTTACTAATTCCAAACATAAAAATGTATTTCTAGTCTAACCGGAAACATACAAATTTAATAAAAATTTAAAGCTCGTATAAATTTATAATTGAATCCACTTATTTAATTTATTTCAGTTGAATATAACGAATTTAAATTAATTCAAGGATTAGTTTTAGTAAAATAATTAGTATAAATTAAAATTTATAATAATTATAATAATCAAAATTAAATCCCGAGAAAACAATTTAAATTATTAATTTTAAAATTAATTAAAATTACTCGAACTGAAAATCTCAAATTAAAATTTAAAATGCGACAATCGTAACACGACGAGCACTTGGGCTTGCGCCCAAGCCCCGTCGAGTGTTCGTGTAGCAATACGCAAGCAGGCCACACGCAACGCAGCAGTGCAGGCCACGCTGCGCGCGCCCGCTCGCTCGTCGCGCCTGCTTGCCTCGCGTCTGCTTGCTTGTTGGGCGTGGCAGCACGCTATGGTGCAGCACGCTTGCTGCCCACACGCGTCTGCCCGATGGCTTGCGCCTTGGCCCTTCGCCCTTGCCCACTTGCCCATATGCGCACAGCACTCGACACAGGGCAGCGTGCTGCCTTGTGCTCGTGTGCCATGGCTCTTGCTCGTTGCATCGTACCGCATGGGCGACGAGCTCCCTTGCTCGTCGTCGCATGCCCGCACTATACAACACCCCTTAAGGGTAACACGTAGCGTCCATTTCTTTGTGCGTGCAAGTTTTATGAGCGAATTGCATAAAAATTAAAACTTTTATTTCCAAAATTAATGACAAATTAATAAATCATATTAATTTCATAATTTTAGGGCGAAAAATCGAAAATTTATTAATCAATTAATTTCCGATTAACATGGATTCAAATCTAGGTCATAAAAATTAAAATTTTAACATAAATTAACAATTTTTATGGTGGATTTTAATCATTGGTACCTAATTAAATTATTAATTAATCGTGAAAATCAAATCAATTCTAAATTATTCGAATTTCAACAAATTAATCATAATTACAAATTAGGTTGTATAATTAACAAGTCTAGGCATTTATAATTGTTAAACATATACAGTAGGTCAATCAAAAACTTAAGATTTATCAACAAGAATCGCAAATACTTAATTTAACATCTTAAATTTACAAACTTTTGCGTTCGAAAAACTAAAACCTCCGAAAATTCATAGTTAGGCTTCGAATTTGGGAATTCTGGGTTCGACCAAAAATATTAATTTTGTCAAAATTTTAGAATGTCTTTTACATGCGGAATTGGCACAAAAATCACTCGATTTGGATGAGTAACGAAGAAACTGCCGAAAAACTGCGTACATATAATTAAATAAACGCAATTTGCAATTAATTACGAAAATTTAATCACCCCTTTAATTCTTTGCAAATTTGTAAAACTTAACCATGTTCATGCAATTTAGATTATGAAAATAATAAGAGGCTCGTGATACCACTGTTAGGTTATGATACATATGAATAAACATAAATCATGCGGAAAAACCATAAAGCCAGGAAACATATTATTTACACATAATCATTTAGCATAATTCAGATGCAGACACTTTGTATCGTGCCCTCCCTAGCTGCGCCCGAACCGAACAAGAACAAGTCTTTAGGACTCCAAGTGTCGTCCCTCCGTAGATAGTCCACAGCACGTCCGGATCCGCCTTAAGCTTGACCAACTAGAATCGCCCTTAAGGTTACTAGGATTTTCGGCTATTTGGGTTGCAAGTGTTTGGCTGATTTTTGCTTGAAAATCTTACCTTTTGAATACTTCAAATCTCGATGTATATATGTGACCCTAGGCACCTATTTATAGAGTTTATGGAAAGGAATTATAATCCTACTAGGATATGGATTTATTAATTAGAATCCTATTAGAACTTTAAATAATAAATTTAATCTTTTTAGGATTAGGATTTAATCAATGCACGAATTCCGATAGGATTCGGATTCGTTACGAACACGAGCACACGCACACGCATGCACGCCCGCACGCAGGCCTTGCAGCCCACGCCGAGCGCACAGCGCATGCGGCCTCGCAGCCCATGGGCTTCGTGCGCGCCCGCCATTGCTTGGCTGGGCCTGGCCTTGCGCTGGGCCTGGTCGAGCACTTGGCGTGCGGCTTGCTGGGCGTTGGCCTGGCCTCGTGCTGGGCCTTCGTCTAGCAAGCCTCATCCGATGCTAATTCGTACAATACGCTTTCCGATTAAATTCCCGTTTCCGGAATTCATTTCCGATACGAACAATATTTAATATTTCCGATTCCGGATTTAATTTCCGTTTCGAACAAATATTTAATATTTCCGTTTCCGGAACTATTTTCCGATTCCTATAATATTTCCGATTCTGACAATATTTCCGTTACCGGCAATATTTCCGATTCCGGCAATATTTCCATTTCCGATAATATTTTCCGATACGTACCATGTTTCCGTTTCCGGAAACATCTACGACTTGGATAATATTTATATTTCCGATACGATCCATATTTCCGTTTCCGGCAATATCATCGTTTCCGGAGTATTCATTTCTTGCTTGTGACGATCTCAGCTCCCACTGAAACCAAGATCCGTCGATTCCGAATATCCATAGATGGAGTTTTTAATTCCATTAAATACTTGATCCGTTTACGTACTATTTGTGTGACCCTACGGGTTCAGTCAAGAGTAAGATATGGATTAATATAATTAATTCCACTTGAACTAAAGCGGCCTCTAGCTAGGCATTCAGCTCACTTGATCTCACTGAATTATTAACTTGTTAATTAATACTGAACCGCATTTATTAGACTTAATATTATATCCATACTTGGACCAAGGGCATTATTTCCTTCAGGCCTTACGCTGGGCCTTGCGTGCCTTGGCTGCTGCTGCGTTGCCTTGCGCGCTGGACTTGCTAGGCATGGGCCTGGCTTCGTGCTGGGCCTTGCGTCTAGCAAGCGCGTCCGATGTTTATTTCGCACGACGCGCTTACGATTAATTTTCCGATTTCGGAATTCATTTCCGATTCGAACAATATTTAATTTTTCCGATTCCGGAATTAATTTCCGTTTTGAACAAATATTTAATATTTTCGATTCCGGCAATATTTCCATTTCCGATAATATTTTCCGATACGTACCGTGTTTCCGTTTCCGGTAACATCTACGACTTGGATAATATTTATATTTCCGATACGATCCATATTTCCGTTTCCGGCAATATCAACGTTTCCGGAGTATTCATAATTTGCCTTTGACGATTTCAGCTCCCACTGGAACCGAGATCCGTCGATTCCGAATATCCATAAATGGAGTATTTAATTCCTTTAAATACTTGATCCGTTCACGTACTATTTGTGTGACCCTATGGATTCAGTCAAGAGTAATTAAGTTGTGGATTAATATTATTAATTCCACTTGAACTGAAGCGGCCTCTAGCTAGGCATACAGTTCACTTGATCTCACTGAATTATTAACTTGTATAATTAATACTGAACCGCATTTATTAGACTTAGCATTAAATGCATACTTGGACCAAGAGCATTATTTCCTTCAACTTGATCCTTTGCTAGTGTTTATGCGTGTAGCATCAATATTTAGCATATATTTATTTCCTTGAATCAAGAACTATTCCTATTTACCTTTTCAAGTACCATAGAATTTTCTTGATCTCAATGTAGTTGATCTTTACTTAGTTCAATAGAGATTGGTATATGTTCGTCATGCCTAAAGACATACGACACATTTTTGACGATCCTCATATTATATCATACATGATAAATTCTTTTGCAGAATAATACTCAATTGAATACTATCCATGTGGCGTTAGCGCATCCAGTTTCAGTAGATAATGAATCCAACTAAATACTTTGACATGTAATGTAGGTGAAGAATCACATTTAGATTCTTTGATGTTTAACTTAGTAAACTCTTATACATAGTTCAAACATTCGTTACTTTGATTTATTCACATGGGTCGAATATCTCCTATGGAGTCTTTCATGTTTTATTTAGTAATACCAATAATTAATCTAAAACAATATTCTAAGATCCTTTTGTAAATAGATCTTAAACCCCAATATGTGCTAAGTTTCGCCTTGGTCCATCATTGATGAATAATTTCAAATCTAAGTCATTAGCATTTGAATGTTGTTTCACAATAGAGAGATATGTGTGATACACATAAGACCAATTGAGTTTTTACTCCCACTAAACTTCTTATATTTCTATAAGAATCATGTACATTTTATGAAACTAAATACTGATTAGCTTCACTAAAATACTGTTCCAAGTCCCAATTGCTTGCTTAAATCCATACTTATATTTCATAAGCTAGCATTCATTTTAAGCATTATTTAGATCCACAAATTCTATGACATGTCATGTACATAGTTTCTTCTAATCATTTGATTGAGCAATATGTTGTGTCATCCAATTACCATATGTACCAATATGCAATCATTGCTTGATTTATAGACTTAAGCATTTTGATTATGCATGAGGTTTCAACACAATCCACGTCGTGAATTTTCTTGTAACCTTTAGCAACTAATCAATCTTTGTGTGAAGACACACTTCCATGTTTGATAATTTTCATCCTTAAAACCAATTTGCAATCAATAGGTGTTAAATTATTCTTGTAAATCAACAAAATTTCAATTTTGTCATCAAAACACTGAGTCTGTTTCATTGCCTTTAACCATCTAAAACATTGAGTCTATATATGGCCTTCAACCATTTTAGGAAATCCGAGTTTCTTCATAGCTTTCTTACAAGTCATAAACTCATTTATCTTCATGATAATATTTTGAATGTAAGTTGTAGGTTTCTTCACTATCTAATAGAAGAATAGCATAGCTTCAGTGACCTGAACTCTATGCCTACATGGGTATAGAACATCAAACAATAGAATATCAATAGACACTTTGAAAGTCCTTTGAATATTCTATTCTCCTTGAAGCACTTGTAAAAGTCTTCTTTAGATATCTATTCTTTAAAGCCACTTCTAAAGTCCTCAAAGATTAAGTGTTCGGATTTTTCGAAGAACTTCTAAAAGCCTCCGAAATGTCCTTTTATGTTTGTTGTTTGCTTCGAAGACCTTTCGAGGTCTATTTTCTCCCACTTGTCATTTTGGAAATGAATCTCCAAAAGGACACTATTTCAAGCAAACAAACATTATGTTCTCAAAATTTTTGGTAGAAATATTACCCCTGTCTCATTCGAATATATTAAAATGAAACATATATCTATACTTGGGCCTTAGTATGTTGGATAACAAACACTAAGATCCCACTAAGTTTAGGAACTCTTAGATATATATTATTGAAAAGATGTTATGAAATTACTTTTCAATAGCTTTGACGAATTGGTTTAGTTTGGTGGTAGTTGAGCATTTTGTTTAGAAATTATAGGAAAAATCTTTATGATTCATCATTGATCGAATCAAGTACCAATTGAATTCAATCATTCCAACTTAGACATACCATATCTTTTGGAGCTAGATCGTGAAATTACAACACACAATCATTGATGATCATTCTTGGTCTTAGGTAATCATCGTCATGATCTAACCTAGATCTTTATGATTTCCTGCCAAGTGGATTTTATACATCTGAATCTTTGAACTAGCCAAACTGATTCAAACTTATATCACATTGAGTAAATAAACCAATATTCACTCAAATCCGGGTGAAATAATAAAGTCATAAAATTTTTCTTTATCTTTGAACTCTATTGTCTAGGAGTTCTAACAATAGTTTATATCTTTTGTTACTTTCAACAAGACTAGCTTGTCTTGAATGATTTAGAAATCAATCAACTTTCAAAAGTCCATCAAAGTAGAGATCTAGAATGTTAACTTGTTGATATGGTCTAAGTAAAAATGCCAAAGATTAGTGGAACTCAAATCAAGATATTGATTTGAACCTAGTAAAGTTTTATTGTTAAAATTTTGTTTGTTTTAATCAAGCATACATGACTCAACCCTTTGACCATTTCATTTAAATAAACAAACAAAAAAATAGTGTTTTTTTATACTTTGAATGTGAGTCTTTCTATGTTTGAAACAGAAATTTAGGTATGTCGATTATAGAACAAAGTAGCCATTAAATTCTAGCCTTGAAGGGACTTAAAACAAACTAGATGACCCTATCATTTCCCACTTGTAGGTCATTAGTGTACCCTAGCTTCCATTGTTTGAGTTATTATCGAAGTAAGAACCTTAAGCGGTATATGATACCAAGGAAGTTTGATTTCTAGGTCACTTCTCTTTAAACATAAACTTATAGGTAGAAACAGAATTGTAAATTCCTTTCACTTGTTCCTTGTTTTCCTATTTCCTGTACCGTTTCTTATAATCTTAAATGACTTCTTTGGTGTGGACTTTTATACTTTGTTAGACATGTCCGATGTCATTTCAACAAAGTTCTTACCATTTATGTTGAAAATTTTGTTTCAACTAGATGATCTCACCAGAAGCTTCTAAAGTTCTCTAAGCATCGATCTATTCGAATGTCTAGGGGCTAGACTCATTCGGGAATTAAATAGACAAAGATATTAAGTTCTTAACCATTGGTAAAGTTGAGTGTTAAACTCAATGCTTTGTGATCTCAAAACTACATTGTACTTTGAATACACAAGCATCAATTGGTTTTCCATTCAAATTTGTTGGTCGAAAACAACCATAAAAGTCTCTATAAGAAACGTAGATTTTAAATTTCTCATTTTCTCTTATTTCCGTGAATCGTTCTTGGATTCACTACCAATCAAGGAAATTTACCGTTACCTTTCTAAAAGGATTTATTGCAGTTGAAGATATTTAATTATAAACAATAATTAAAACATACATTGAAGCATACAAACTCAAAGCATTTATCATGAGTAATAACTTGAAAATTAAAGCAATCATGCAATTTAAACAAGTCACTAGCATTTTATTCAAAATATTTAGTTCCGACAGGTGTGAATAAACTGAATCCAAGACCCCAAATCATTAAAGAATTAAGCACGTTATGTATTAGACTTAATTCTAAAAATATTTTAGGTAAGCAAAAACCGTTGCTAATAATCTAGAAACTAATCTTAGCGTCCAAGTTATTTCACTTGTGCACACAGGATGGGCTTTGGCTCGCAAGGCAAGCCTTGCCGCCCACGCAATACGCGCAGGCCTGTTGGGCGTGGGGCCTCGCGCCTTGCAGGCTTGCTCGTTGAGAAATCGCTCGCCGTGCTTCCGATTTGTTTTCCGATTCAAACAATATTTACATATTCGATAATATTTCCGATTCTGACAATATTTTCCAATTTCGACAATATTTCCGATTCCGATAATATTTCCGTTTCCGGCAATATTTCCTATTCTGGAAATATTTCTATTTCCGTTAATATTTTCCGAAACGAACCATATTTCCATTTCAAGAAATATCACCGACTTCGATAATATTTATATTTGCGTTATGAACCATATTTTCGTTTCCGAAAATATCTTCATTTCCGGCAAATATTATTTCTTTGCCTTTTGATGGTTTTAGCTCCCACTGGAACAAAGATCCATCATTTCCGAATATCATAATTGGAGTAGTTACTGAATATTACATTCACCTAAATACTTGATCCATTCACGCACTATTTATGTGACCCTACGAATTCAGTCAAGTGTAAGTTGTGGCATTAATATTAATTATTAATTTCACTTGAACTGAAGCGGCCTCTAGCTAAACATTCAGATCACTTGATCTCGCTAAATTATTAACTTGTTTAATTAATACTGAACCGCATTTATTAGACTTAGCAATAAATGCATATTTGAACCAAGGACATTATTTCCTTCAGAGTAAACCTCTTAGAAAATGTTTTGCAGTATGCACAAGGTGGATCAATTTAGAGTGTAGAGAGAGCCCGTCAACTTTATTGTCTTTTAATTTATTAGTATTTCTTAGTGTATTTCTTTAAGCTAATGTTTAGAGGGAAAAAAAGTAATGCCGAAGGTAACATATGTCTTTTAAGCTTTCAGTACCACTATCCTTCTTTAGAACTCAAAGATACAGAGGTACGAATACTATAGAACAGATCCTGTTCAAGTAAGGTCGTTACCACTATCCTTCTTAGTTCTTATTTATTTGTATGGAAGAACAGAATTTCAACATTTACAATTGTGACAACATAAAATAGCAAAAACTTATCCCTTTCTCTAAACTTAACATAATAAAAAAAATGCCAATCTTTTAAAAAGGTTATATTGTACTTTATTTTTTATATCTTATAACGGGTAATATGGTATACCTTCCTACATCATTAGTGATTTTAAAGATTTTTTTAATAGAAAAAGTACACTTGTACTAGTAAAATAATAATAATAATAATAATAATAATAATAATAATAATAATAATAATAATAATATAAATAATAATATATACTATATTCTTTACTAAATGGGCTAGTTTACCAATAGAGATTTCGAGACCCTGATTAGACGTTGTGCATTATGTTCATTTGATTTCACTTATTTAAAGATATTATGGTTACAAAGTGAACCTGGATAACCTTTATTTTTTGTCACCTCATCTGAATTCAACTAAACTTTTTTTTTTGAAATAAATTGAAATAATGTGAATATAATATGCCTCTAGCCCTAAGGTCCTAAAGCCAAGGCCTAACACAACTTTGAAATTTGGAATTCCCAAATTACAATATATTTTACATGTTTTGTACTTCTTTCGTTTTTTTAGATGACACAATTTGACTTATGACACTATTCGTATAATCTATTTTGACTATCTATTGTGATTTATACCTAAGAAAAAATCTAATCATGTGGAATTTTGTTATAATCGTCTCACTGTATAGATTTAATTTTAATATCAACTTTTTATATTTTTACCTATTGATAATTAAAGATATCAATGATTGAAATATTACATTGATAAACGTGATAGCGAATTATAAACCTGGTCCACGTTAACTTAGCGTGAACTAGGGCAACGGAACAATTTTGGCTCGGCAACGTGTGTAACTTTTATGTGGCAATTACTTCGCAATTTTAAATAGTAACTATATAGTTTTACAATAATTATGTGATTCATAAAGTTTCAATGTGATTTGTGCCTAGCCCAATCTATATACCTTTTTAAAAAAATTAAAAATTCCAGATTTGTATTTTGTTCCCTTTCTCTCTCTTTATTTACTATATATGCTTTTCAGATTTTTGCCCAATTTTCTAGGGTTTGTTCATTTTCTTCGTAATTATTTATAATTCTCATAATTGGATCTACTAGCGGAGGAAAAAATGGAGGAAGTAGTAGAACAAGAAGGAGGTTTCCCATTACTAAAACCGAATCAAAGAATTTTCTCTCAACTACAAATCATCTCGCAAGAATGAAATCACATCTCGGTTCGTTATTTTTAAAGTAATTTAAGTTTATTTTTATTTAAAATTGAAAATGTTTGTTGTTTTTTAGAAATTAACATTTTTGTTTTGCCAAAAATATATTGTTTTAACTTCGCGAATTCGATCAGTGACTTAGCGATTATAAATAGTAATTATATGAGTTTTACAGTAACTTTATTATTTAATAAGCTATTATGAGTTTTTAGAGTTTCTATGTGATTTTAAGAGTTTCTATGCGATTTTAACTATATATATATTTATCGACTATATTTGACTATAAATTTCATGATTATGTGATCGACTATAATCGAAAAGGTTTGCGCTCTTCTATAAATCTATGCAAGAATTTGGAAAAATTATGTCTCGGTTCGTTATTTTTAAAGTATTTTAAGTTTATTTCTATTTAAATTTGAAATTTTTTGTTGTTTTGGAGATATTAGGGTTTGTGTTTTGTAAAAATATCGTTTATAATTCACGATTTTAAATAATAACTATATGTGTTTCAGAGTATCTTTGTGATTTAAAAAGTGGCTATATGATTTATAATAATTATGTGTTTTAAAGAATTATTATATGGAAATTGATGATTACTATGGCATTTGTTTTTAATTTATTGACTATATTGGACTAAAAATTTTATGATTACTGAATCATATTTTCTTGAGATTTATAGTGACATTTTATATTGATGATTACTATAACATTTGGTTATTCTTATAATAATTTATTGACTATATTTTATTATAAATTCTATTGTTATTGAATCATGTTTTACTGAGCGTCATAGTGACTATATTATTATAAGATGCTACCTCATTATAATAATACATAGCTTTATTTATTTATTTTCAATGTTTGATATTAGTTACTACATGAGTTTTTACGGTAACTATAGTATATAAATTGTAACTATTGAATTGATATAGTAAATATACGATTCCACAGTGAGTATATAATTCAAATATATATTAATTATATGATTTAATCAGGTAATATATGACATTGATAGTGACTATAATTAAAATCATGGTTACATGAGTTGTAAAATAACTATATAATTTACATAGTAACTATATAATTCATTTAGTTACTATTTCATTACAATAGCCTTTTTTCGTCCAATTTGAAATGTTTTATATATTGTTTAATTATTATATAAATTTTTTCAGTAACATATGATTCAGATAATGATTATAAGATTTATTAATTTTCTATGTATTTATATTAGTGGATATATAGTTTACACATAGAATGTATAAAGTTTGAACAATGACTATATTACTTATGTGATCACTATATGAAATATTTTTATTAGAATTGTTGAGAATAAACTAGTTTTTTATTTATGTTAATTTTATTATTTTTTACAGTGATTATATGTTTCACACATCTACTACGGAGTATATAATTTTAGTAGGGATTATATCATCATTCAAGCAGTGCTTATATGATTTTATAAGATAACTATAATTTTAACAGTTACTATTTTATCGTTACAGTTGATATATGGTAAATATAATCAAGAAACGAAGAGTTAGAAAAGTTAAATTCAAGAAAGAACAAGAATTGGAAAATGAAGCCAATGAGGACGAGGACATGAGAAAGAATACAATCAGAGTCAAAATAAATATTTGTATACATTATTGCTGTAGTTATGTTAGGTATGTTTTCTTATGTTGATGAATATAATATTTAGCAACATAATTTGATGAACGATTCAACTGCTTTAATGAATATATATATATATTAGCATCCTTACTCAAGTACTAGCATAATGTGTGTATTGAAGTTGGAAAACTAGAAAAATAAGAATTGTTTTATAATTATTCTTTTATTATTATAGTTACTAGTTGTTGGATCGTGCGCTAGGTCGCTAGCGCGCACGATCCCCCAAGGTGTACAAGTTTATTTTGCAGAAATGTTATGTAAAAGACTGACATTTACAAATTTACATTAAATGCTAGAAAAACAATGCTAAAATTCGATTTGCATGTAATTAGTAATATGAAATCATCCATTGGTTAATATCTGTAACCTCATTAGCATAAGAGAAAAAAAAAAAGTAATATGAAATCATACCTACATTTACAATATTTGTGTCATTGATATTGTAGCATTCCACAAGCAACATTGATAGTAGAGACGAGAGGGCGGACGAAAGCTATGTTAGAAAGAGTGACGGAAGAAATTCGGTGGGATGAAAAGGGAAAGAGAAAAAAAAGGAGACAAATGGTAACAAGATGACCAATGGCATAATTGTCCCCACGCTATTGATAAGAATAAGACAAAAAAAATATTAAAGCATAAAATGGGGGTAAAATAGTAAGTGCACTATTTGGTGACTAATAATAGAAGTTCAAGTATTTATAAGTGTTATGTTTTGTTTTTTGTTATAGTTACTGTTGCTTTTTAATAATTACTCCCTCCGAACCTAAATGTTATTCCCGTTTGTCATTTTACGCGGTTATTAAGGAAAAAAGAAACATTATAAGATTAACTATTATTAATGTAGTTTTATGGGGAATTGTTGCTTTTTGATTCCATTTTCACAAGAAAACAAAATAGTTGAACCAATAGAATTTTAGGAATAAAAATGCCAACTCATTAATCCATCCAAATTTAAACCAACCAATGAGACTACAAGGTTTTTTATTGATAAACCAATAGAATTACAAAGTTAAAATTACAAGGAAGAGATTAAAAAAGAAATAAAAGAAATGGGAAGATTATTTTGGGACACTAAAAAAGAAAACGGGAATAACATTTAGATTCGGAGGGAGTAGTATTTTTTTGTTGTTGTTCTTCTTTCGTGATTATACTTACTTTTTCCGTTTATAATTAGTACTTTAAATTCATCGTAATCTTTTATGGTTATGTTTTTTTTATATTGTTATAGTTACTCTCACACTATAGTCCCTATATTTTTGTTATAGTTATTCTAATTAAAAAAAGCATAAGATGCGAATAAAGGTTACTATATCCTTAGTAACGTTATTATCTATTACATTATACTAAAACAGACACTAGAAATGACACATATCACTTTGTGGTGCAAAATTTTCCCGCCAAAAAACTCTTGCCTAAAATAACATTTATATTTATTTTATTTTTTCCGATTTTGTATAAATTGTTTTTGTTTGGAAAAAAAACTATAGGGTTATAGAATATATCAGTATTAGACGATGTTGGTAATATTTTTGTCAAATAATATTAATACTAGAAAATATATTTAATCAACATTTTGGTCAAATTATCATATTAAGCACATAAAATAAATTAAATGAGTACGTTGAAGATTTATAATTACGCATTAGTTTTAAGGGACAAATATTTTATACGGAGTAAAAAAGATGGTCAAATAATAATTCTCGGATATCCGTGCATGCACGGGATCTAATCTATATTATTAAAGCAGATTGATGGGGAATGATAGAGCTTCAATCCCCAATCTCTCAACTCTCATTAACCGGTTATATTAGGAACCGGTTATATCAGGAAACATGATAAATTAAAATGGGAAGCATAGACAAATTTACTTTAGTGTTTCAATATTCTACAAACTAAAAAAAAGTAAGAATGCCAAATTTTAAACCAATTTACACGAAATCATTATGATTAACAATTACACCAAAAATAGGTAGTAAATTTGTCATGCTTGTGTAAAAGAAAACTTGAACGAGAATACATGTATGGACTGGTTGAAATAAAAAATATTCTATACCTATCACAATTTACAAGTACCTATATTTAATTATACGAATACTTATATACGCCATTAGGTAAACATAAAGCATCTACTCCCTCCATTCCCTTTTGTTCTTCCCCTAAAGAATGTTGGGTGTGGTTTAAGAAAACTGAATCTTAGTTTGTATTGGGATATGAGTAATGATTGGGTGTAAGAGATTATATATTTAAAATAAAGTAAGGAGAGAGAAAATAATAAATAAATAAATAAGATAAATGAGAGAAATTTCATTAACAAAATAATCAGATTAAAATCGAACCAGAAAAATAACAAAATTGGAACAACTCTAAATCGAACCAGAAAATTCAAGAAAATTCGAACCAGAAATTCAACCAAAAAATAAGAAAATCCAACAAAAACCCAGAAATTTAGACAACAATCAACTCACAAATTCGTGAACAAATTCGAGCACAATTCAACCCATAAATACGAACATATTCAACCCAGAAAATCAGGAAAATTCAACCCAAATCGAACAAATTCAACCCAGAAAATCGAACAAATTAAACCCAGAAAATCGAACAACAAATTAAACCCAGAAAATTGAACAAATTCAACCCAAATTCAACAAAAATCGAGCAAAATTCAACCTAGAAATACGAACAAATTCAACCCAAAATGAAACCCAGAAATTCGAGAAAATTCAACCAAAATCGACCTAAAAATTAGACATGAAAATCGAGATAATTCAACCCAAAATTAGACCAAAATAAACCCCAAAAAATCGACCAAAATCAAACCAAAATTCGAGAACATTCAACCAAAAATTCGACCAAAAAATTCGACAAAAAATTTGTTAGGTTATGATACATATGACAATTCATAAATCATGCGGAAAAACCATAAACCCAGGAAAACATATTATTTACACATAATCATTTAGCATAGATTAGATGCATACTCTTTGTTGCGTGCCTTCCCTAGCTGCGCCCGAACCGAACAAGAACAAGTCTTTAGGACTCCAAGTGTCGTCCCTCCGTAGATAGTCCACAGCACGTCCGGATCCGCCTTAAGATTGACCAACTAGAATCGCCCTTAAGGTACTATTATTTTCGGCACTTTATAGGCAAATGTGTGACTGAATTTTTTTCTCAAAAACTCACTTTGAATACTTTGAAACTTGTGTTATAAATTGTGAGCCCTAGCCTCATATTTATAGCGGTATGGAAAGGGAATCGAAATCCTATTCAGATACAAATTAATCAAACCTAGAATCCTACAAGAACTCTAATTTAATTAATTTATCAAATAGAATTAGGAATTTAATCATTAACCGAACTCTGCATGTTTTAGGAAACGTGCACGAACACAAACACTTGCACACACACGCACGGCAGCCACGATGGGCCCCATGCGTGCGCGTGAGCAGCAGCCCACTCAGCGCCCGCGCGCGCTGCGCGCTGCGCGTGCTGTGCGCGCTGTGCGCGCTGTGCGCGCTGCGCGCTGCGCGCAGCCTGCTGGGCCTGGCCTTGCGCTGGGCCTGGCGTGGCTGTTTGTGCGGCGCGCTTGGCTTGCTGGGCGATGGCCTGGCTTCGTGCTGGGCCTCGTCCGGCAGGCCTCGTCCGATGCTTATTCGTACGATGCGCTTCCGATTAAATTTTCCGATTCCGGAATTCATTTCCGATACGAACAATATTTAATATTTCCGATTCCGGAATTAATTTCCGTTTCGAACAAATATTTAATATTTCCGTTTCCGGAATTATTTTCCGATTCCGGTAATATTTCCGATTCTGACAATATTTCCGTTTCCGGCAATATTTCCGATTCTGGCAATATTTCCATTTCCGATAATATTTTCCGACACGTACCATGTTTCCGTTTCCGGCAACATCTACGACTTGGATAATATTTATATTTCCGATACGATCCATATTTCCGTTTCCGGCAATATCATCGTTTCCGGAGTATTCATTCCTTGCCTGTGACGATCTTAGCTCCCACTGAAACCAAGATCCGTCGGTTCCGAATATTCATAGATGGAGTATTTAATGCTATTAAATACTTGATCCGTTTACGTACTATTTGTGTGACCCTACGGGTTCAGTCAAGAGTAAGCTGTGGATTAATATCATTAATTCCACTTGAACTGAAGCGGCCTCTAGCTAGGCATTCAGCTCACTTGATCTCACTGAATTATTAACTTGTTAATTAATACTGAACCGCATTTATTAGACTTAACATAGAATGCATACTTGGACCAAGGGCATTATTTCCTTCAGTCTCCCACTTGTCCTTAGGGACAAGTGTGCATTTCCTAATTCCTTTGTCGCTCGATGCTTGCTCTTGAACATAAGGTAAGAGTTGTCATCCTTATTATGTCCAGAGGTGTTCCTCGGTTTCAGAGTTCAACTGATCAAATAAACAGATAATCATAGCCTATGATTCATCCGAGCACGGCCATGCATTTCACAGTTTCTAGCTCTCCGAGTGGCCTTGTACAACTTTTAAGCATCTCATCCCGATTTATGGGAGGACAATCCCAATCTTGCGATCTTGAGATTAGACTTCGTTTGATAGGTGATTACCTGAGCGTTGCCTTTATAGCCTCCTTTTACGGTGCGACGGTTGGTCAACGTCAAAGCAACCAGTTCTCAAACAAGTAATCTCAAATCACTCAGGTATTGAGGATTTAGTGTCTAATAATTTAATGAAATTTACTTATGACAGACTTTCATCTCTTACAGTAAAGTTTCATAGGTCTTGTCCGATACTAGTCTTCCCAAAGTAAGTATCTATGCAAATGATTATAACATCGCCATGTCCACATAGTTCAAGAAACAGAACTACTAGTCATCTTGCATTCTAATCGTCTAACGTTTTCTATGCGTCCAATTTTATAGAAAACTCCGACCAGGGACCATTTTCAACCTTTGACATTCAAGTTCACTTGATAGACATTTCTTAGTCACAGGACTGGTCCTGACAGTCTATCTTGAATATATCGTCAAATTTGAAGGGACTCATCATTTAATACTAAACCAAGATTAAATGGAATATGAAAATACATTTCATATATGATAAATGTTCAACCCCAATGTTTTACAAGCATGGGCCTCAAACCCATCTTCTAAAACAGTTCATGGAATTCAAAGCTATGCTTGATTTCCAGTGCTACAATGTGAGTGTTGCTTCTCACTTGTTGCATAGGTTTAGTTATCATGCTTTGCCAATCTTAATATCCTTTTCATCGAATGTTCTTCGAGATATGATGATAAGATCTTTTCGAGTTTGTTTATTATGTGATCTAGTCTTTCTTACTTCGATGGTAGTTTTACTCATTTTGCAATGAAGAACCATCAAGTTAGCAGACGTTTTTCTTGCTTCAAGAGTGGTTCTACGCATTTTTCAATGAAGAATCATCAAGCCAGCAGATAGGTGATCTACCCAAGTTCAGTGAAGAACTTTAAACAACCCTGTTTTATTGCTTCTTAGGCAATAATTACTTTTACTTCAACTTTATAGGTTGCTAGTGATGCTTTGTTTGGAATTACTTATCCAAGCAGTTCACAGATATGTGGAATACTCTCAACTATATCTTAGAACATAGAAATCATTATTTTAATTTCCCACGCAACAACTCATGGTCTCCAACCCATGTTGCCATTTCAAAACACGATGCTCTATAGCTCGTCCTTGTCAATGGTTAACTCCAAAGGGTCTTGCTTGATCCTTTGCCAGTGTTTATGCGTGTAGCATCAATATTTAGCATATCTTTATTTCCTTGAATCAAGAACTATTCCTATGTACCTTTTCAAGTACCATAAGTATTCTTGATCTCAATCTAGTTGATCTTCACTTAGATCAATAGAGATTGGTATATGTTCGTCATGCCTAAAGTCATACGATACGTTTTTGGCGATCCTCATATTATATCATACATGATAAATTCTTTTTCAGAATAATTCCCAATCGAATTCTATTCATGTAATTTTAGCTCATTCAATTTAAGCAGATACTGAATCCAGCTAAATTCTTTGACATATAATATAGGTTTAAGAATCTCATTTAGACTCTTTGATGTTTAACTTAGTAAATGCTTATACATAGTTCAAACATCCTTTACTTAGATTTATTCACATGGGTCGAATATCTCCAATGGAGACTTTCGTGTTTGATTTAGTAAATGCCATTACTTAATCCAAAACAATATCATAAGATCTTTGTAAATAGATCTTAATACCCAGTATGTACTAAGTTTCGCCTTGGTCCGTCATTGATGAATAATCTCAAATCTAAGTATTTAGCATTTGAATGTTATTTCACAATAGAGAGATATGTGTGTGATACACATAGGACCAAATAAGTTTTTATGTACTCCCACTAAACTTCTTATATATCTATAAAAAACATGTACATTTTATGAAACTAAAATGCTTATTAGCTTCACTTAAAATACAGTTCCAATTCCCAATTGCTTGCTTAAATCTGTACTTAGATTTTATAAGCTAGCTTTCCTTTTCAAGCATTTATTTGGATCCACAAATCCTATGACATACCATGTACATAGTTTATTCCAACATTTGATTGAGGAAGTTTTGTCATCCAATTGCTATATGTACCAATATGCAATCATTGCTTGAATATAGACTTGAGCATTACGATTATGCATGAGGTTTCAACACAATCCACACCGTGAACTTGCTTGTAACTTTTAGCAACTAATCTAGATTTGTGTGTGAACACAATTCAATATTTGATGGTTTTTATCCTTAAACTTGCAACCAATAGGTGTGAAACTATTCTTGCAAATCAACAAAATTTCAATTTTGTCATCAAAACATTGAGTATGTTTTATGGCCTCTAACCATTTAAAACATTTGAGTCTATATATGGCCTCTAACCATTTTAGGGAATCTAGGCTTCGTCATAGCTTTCTTACAAGTCACAAACTCATTAATGATAATAGTTTGACTGCAAGTTGTAGGTTTCTTCACTATCCAATAGAAGAATCTCATAGTTTCATTGACCAGAACTCTATGTTTCTTTACTAACTAGTAGAAGAATCTCATAGTTCCAGTGACTTGAACTCTATGCCTACTTGGGTATAGAACATCAAACAATAGAATATCAACAGGCATTTTGAGAGTCCTTTGAATATTCTATTCTTCTTGAAGCACTTGTAAAGTCTTCTAAGAGATGTCTATTCTTTAAAGCCACTTCTAAAGTCTTAAAGAATAAGTTCGGATTTTCTGAAGCACTTCGAAAAGCCTCCGGAATGTCCGTTTATGTTTGTTGTTCGCCTCGAAAACTTTCGAGGTCTATTTTCTCCCACTTGTCATTTTGGAAACGAATCTCCAAAAGGACATTATTTCGAGCAAACAAACATTATGTTCTCAAAAATTCGTGGTAGAAACAATACCCTTGTGTCTCATTTGAATAAATCACAATGAAACATATATCTATACTTGGGCCTTAGTTTGTTGAATAACAAACACTAAGCTCCCACTGAGTTTAGGAACTCTTTAGATATATTATGAAAAGATATTCTGAAATTACTTTTCAATAGCTTTGACGAATTTGGTTTAGTTTGGTGGTAGTTGAGCATTTTGTTTTAGAAATTATAGGAAAAGTCTTTATGATTCATCATTGATCGAATCAAGTACTAATTGACTTCGATCATTCCAACGTAGATATGCCATATCTTATGGAGCTAGATTGTGAAATTACAACACACAATCATTGATGATCATATTTGGTCTCAAGTAATCATCAACATGATCTAACCTAGATCTTTATGATTTCTTGCCAAGTGGATTTTATACTTCTGAATCTTTGAACTAGCCAAACAGATTCAACTTATATCACATTTGAGTAAATAAACCTATATTCACTCGAATCCATGTGAAATAATAAAGTCATAAAATCTTTCTTTAGCTTTGAACTCTATTGTCTAGGCGTTCTAACAATAGTTCATATCTTTTGTTACTTTCAACAAGTAAGACTAGTTGTCTTAAATTGATCTAAAAATCAATGAACTTTCAAAAGTCCATTAAAATAGAGCTTTTGAATGTTAACTTGTTGATATAGTCTAAGTAACAATGCCAAAGATTAGTGGAACTCAAATCAAGGGGTTGATTTGAACCTAGTAAAGTTCTTTAAAGAGTTGTTTGTTTTAATCAAGCATATTGACTCATTCCGTAAATGACCATTTCATTCAAATAAACAAACAAGCATTTTTTTTTTTTTTTGTTCTTCTGAATGTGAGTCTTTCTGTGTTTGAAGCAGAAATTTAGGTATGCTGATTATGGAACAAAATAGCCATTTAGTTCCAGCCTTGAAAGGACTTAAAACAAACTAGATGACCCTACAACTAATGTAGCATTGCCATGCTTCATTTCCCACTTGTAGGTCATTAGTGTATCCTAGCTTCCATTGTTTGAGTTATTACCGAAGTAAGAACCTCAAGCGGTATATGATACCAAGGAAGTTTGATTGCTAGGTCACTTCTCTTTAAACATAAACTTATAGGTAGAAACGGAATCGTAAATTCCTTTCATTTGTTCCTCGTTTTCCTATTTCTTGTACCCTTTCTTATAGTCTTAAGAATTGAATTCTTTAGTGTTGACTTTTATACTTTGTTAGACATGTCCAATGTCACCAACAAGGTTCTTTACCATTTTAATTTATGTCGAATATTTTTTTTTCAACTAGATGATCTTACCAGAAGCTTCTAAAGTTCTCTAAGCATCGATCTATTCGAATGTCTAGGGACTAGACTCATTCGAGAATTAAATGGACAAAGATATTAGGTTGTTAACCATTGGTAAAGCTGAGCGTATTAAACTCAATGCTTTATGATCTCAAAACTACATTGTATTTTGAATTCACAAGCACCAATTGGTTTGCCATTCGATTTTGATATTCGAAAACAACCATAAAAGTTGCTAAAAGAAACGTACATTTTAAATTGCTCACTTTCTCTCATTTCCGTGAATCGTTCTTGGATTCACTACCAATCGAGGAAATTTACTGTTACCTTTCTAAAAGGATTTATTGCAGTGCAAGATATTTAATTATAAACAATAATTAAAACATACATTGAAGCATGCAAAGTCTAAACATTTATCATGAATAATAACTTGAAATTAAACGCAACCATGCAATTCAAACAAGTTATTAGCATTTTATTCGATTTTATTGTTCCGGCAGGTGTGAATAAAATGATTCCAAGATCCTAAAATCATTGAAGAACTAAGCACAGTTTGTCGACTTAATCCTAGAACATTTTAGGTAAGCAAAAGCCTTTTGCTAATAGTCTAGAAACTATTCTTGGTTGATAGGTACGTCTAAGAACTTATTAGGTAAACCTATCGAATTTGCCACGACATAAAAGGACTCCTTACTTATATCGTTGAGTTTCACCAAAACTAACATGTACTCACAATTATTTGTGTACCTTGCCCCTTTAGGACCAATAAGTAACACCTCGCTGAGCGAAAACTATTACTAGATTGATGTAAAGGATATCCAAGCAAGTGTATATTTTGGCTTGGCACCTTTTAACTCAATTTTTAAGTTTGGAACTTAAGGCTCTTACTATGTTGGTTAGATTTTAAGTGAACTAAAATCCTTAATCATGCAACATAATCAAGCTTTTGATCTCATGCATTTTAAGACATATTTAAAACAATAAATAACTTAAAACATGCATAAGATATTTGTGATCTAGTATGGCCCGACTTCATCTTGAAGTTTTGACTTCAAAGTCCGTCTTGAAAATCTCCGTGGGAGGCACCATTTTCTTCAAATAGGATAAGCTATAACTAATTACAACTATTTGATGGTTCGCAGACCATATTTGAATTGAAAAATAACTTTGGTACTTTAGACCAATTACATTCAAATTAATGGTACGCAGACCATATTTTCTATCCTATTTGGGCCATACTAGTCACTTCATAACCTGCAAAACAGTACATATACAATATATACCATTCACCCATTCATTATCATGAATGGCCCACATAGCTGGTTAGTAAAACACATTATGCATCACGTAAACATTTGCAGCAATTAATCAAGGGCACCAATAATCTACCAATTATTCAGTCCTTATTAATTCTAATCAAGTTGTTTTAACCTTAAGGATTTGTAGACCTAATCAAGAGTTTATGACTAAAAAGCGCTCCCACTTAAACCAATAAATTCATATGCTTTACTAATTTTAAACATAAAAATGTATTTCTAGTCTAACCGGAAACATACAAATTTAATTAAAATTTAAAGCTCATATCAATTTATAATTGAATCCAAAAGTTTAATTTAATTCAGTCGTATTTAAATTAATTCATGATTTTAATTTTAGTAAAATAATTATAATAAATAAAATTTATTATAATTACAATATTCAAAATTAAAATCCAAGAAAATAATTTAAATTATTAATTTTAAAATTAATTAAAATTACGTGAACTGAAATTTTCAAATTAAACATTCAAAACGATCTTTAATCGTAACGCAAACACCCTACGCGTTGCACGCCCATGGGCCGCACGCACACAGCCATTGCTGGCCATGTGCGCGCAGCCCATGCGCTCGTCGCATAGCTGCTGCATCCCCATCGCAAGCCTCCGCAAGCATTGGTGCTCGCTGCACGCGCCAGCACTCATCGCACGCGAGCTATCGCTCGCAGTGCGCGCGCGACATCGCTCGCTGGGCGCGCGACATCGCTCGCTGGGCGCGCGAGCCATCGCTCGCTGGGCGCGCGACATCGCTCGCTGGGCGGGCGACATCGCTCGCTGTGCGTGCGAGCAATGCTGGGCGCAGCGCTCGTGGCACGCGAGCTTGCGCTCGCTGCGCGCGAGGCTGCGCGCTCTTGTGCGAGGCAGCGCGCGTTGTGGCGCAGCTTGCTTGCTGCCCACACGCGACTGCCTTGGCTCGCCCTTCGCCCATGCCCATTCGTCCATTGCTCGTGGCACACGACACAAGGCAGGGCTGCTGCCTTGTGCTCGTGCACTACGCCCTTGCTCATTGCATTCGTGCCGCACGGGCGACGAGCTCCCTTGCTCGTCGTCGCATGCCCGCATTATACAACACCCCTTAAGGGTAACACGAAGCGTCCATTGCTTCGTGCGTGCAAGTTTTATGAACGAATCGCATAAAAATTTAAAATTTATATTTAAAATTAATGACAAATTAATAAATAATATTAATTTCATAATTTTAGGGCGAAAAATCGAAAATTTATTATCCAATTGATTTCCGATTGTTATGGATTCAAGTCTAGGTCATAAAAATTTAAAATTTATCATAAATTTTCAATTTTTATGGTGGTTTTTAATCATAGGTTTCTAATTAAATTACAATTAATTATGAAAATCAAATTAATTCTAAATTATTCTAATTTTCAACAAATTAATCATAATTACAAATTAGATTGCATAATTAACAAGACTAGGCATTCAAACTTGTTAAACATATGCAGTAGGTCAATCAAAAATTCAAGATTTATCAACAAGAATCGCAAATATTTAATTTAACATCTTAAATTTACGAAATTTTGCATTCGAAAAACTAAAACCTTCGAAAAGTCATAGTTAGGCTTCGAATTTGAGAATTCTGGGTTCGGCAGAAAAAAATTATTTTTGTCAAAATTTTAGAATGCCTTTTACATGCGGAATTGACACAAAAATCACTCAATTCGGATGAGTAACGAAGAAACTGCCGAAAAACTGCGTACGTATAATTAAATAAACGCAATTTGCAATTAATTAACAATTACGAAAATTAATCACCCCTTTTAATTCTTGCAAATTTGTAATATTTAACCATGTTCATGCAATTTAGATTATGAAAATAATAAGGGGCTCGTGATACCACTGTTAGGTTATGATACATATGACAATTCATAAATCATGCGGAAAAACCATAAACCCAGGAAAACATATTATTTACACATAATCATTTAGCATAGATTAGATGCATACTCTTTGTTGCGTGCCTTCCCTAGCTGCGCCCGAACCGAACAAGAACAAGTCTTTAGGACTCCAAGTGTCGTCCCTCCGTAGATAGTCCACAGCACGTCCGGATCCGCCTTAAGATTGACCAACTAGAATCGCCCTTAAGGTACTATTATTTTCGGCACTTTATAGGCAAATGTGTGACTGAATTTTTTTCTCAAAAACTCACTTTGAATACTTTGAAACTTGTGTTATAAATTGTGAGCCCTAGCCTCATATTTATATCGGTATGGAAAGGGAATCGAAATCCTATTCAGATACAAATTAATCAAACCTAGAATCCTACAAGAACTCTAATTTAATTAATTTATCAAATAGAATTAGGAATTTAATCATTAACCGAACTCTGCATGTTTTAGGAAACGTGCACGAACACAAACACTTGCACACACACGCACGGCAGCCACGATGGGCCCCATGCGTGCGCGTGAGCAGCAGCCCACTCAGCCCCCGCGCGCGCTGCGCGCTGCGCGTGCTGTGCGCGCTGTGCGCGCTGCGCGCTGCGCGCAGCCTGCTGGGCCTGGCCTTGCGCTGGGCCTGGCCTTGCGCTGGGCCTGGCGTGGCTGTTTGTGCGGCGCGCTTGGCTTGCTGGGCGATGGCCTGGCTTCGTGCTGGGCCTCGTCCGGCAGGCCTCGTCCGATGCTTATTCGTACGATGCGCTTCCGATTAAATTTTCCGATTCCGGAATTCATTTCCGATACGAACAATATTTAATATTTCCGATTCCGGAATTAATTTCCGTTTCGAACAAATATTTAATATTTCCGTTTCCGGAATTATTTTCCGATTCCGGTAATATTTCCGATTCTGACAATATTTCCGTTTCCGGCAATATTTCCGATTCTGGCAATATTTCCATTTCCGATAATATTTTCCGACACGTACCATGTTTCCGTTTCCGGCAACATCTACGACTTGGATAATATTTATATTTCCGATACGATCCATATTTCCGTTTCCGGCAATATCATCGTTTCCGGAGTATTCATTCCTTGCCTGTGACGATCTTAGCTCCCACTGAAACCAAGATCCGTCGGTTCCGAATATTCATAGATGGAGTATTTAATGCTATTAAATACTTGATCCGTTTACGTACTATTTGTGTGACCCTACGGGTTCAGTCAAGAGTAAGCTGTGGATTAATATCATTAATTCCACTTGAACTGAAGCGGCCTCTAGCTAGGCATTCAGCTCACTTGATCTCACTGAATTATTAACTTGTTAATTAATACTGAACCGCATTTATTAGACTTAACATAGAATGCATACTTGGACCAAGGGCATTATTTCCTTCAAAATTCGTCCAAAATCAACCAAAAATTCGACAAAAATTAAACCAAAAACTCGACCAAAATCAACCAAAAAAACAACCCATAAATTCGTCATAAGTTCGCAAAAAAAAAACCCTAAAAATTTGAAACGTGAATACAAAAATAAATAAATACCCAATTGATCTCAATTTCACGATTTTGAGGATTTAGAGGTCAAATTCGACCATGAAAACTCTAGATCTAGGGTTTTCGTGGTCGAATTTCACCATCTAAAACCATAATACGTATTCTACAGCTTTTTCGGGTGGTGGTGGCGGTGGCGGTGTTGTGGTGGTGGTGGCGGCGATATTGAACGAGGAGAGAGAAAAGTGAGAGAGGAAGGAGGAGAGAGAGAAAAGTGAGAGGAGGAAGATGAAAATGAAGAACATCTTTGATGTTCTTGAGGGTATCAGAAAGAGAAACAGAGAAAGGAAGGAGGAGAGAGAGAAAAGTGAAAGGAGGTTGAAGAGAGAGAGAGAAATCAGAGAGGTGAGAGAGAGTGAAAGTGACGGTAGTGGGGTGGGGTTATGGGGGATGGGAAATTAATTAAATAAGGGTGGTGGGGAAAAAGAGGGTGGAAAAAGGGTAGAATCTTAGGGTTTTTTGGTAAATAGTGGGGAATCTTAGGGTAAATTGGTAAAAAAACTATGGCCAAAAATAGTAAAGATTCAGTAGGGGAAGAACAAAAAGAAATGCTAAAAAAGGAAATGGGAAGAACAAAAAGGAATGGAGGGAGTAAAATTTATAGTTATCCCGTGCATTAGCACGGACATATACTCGTCTAGTATTATATAAAGATTGCCTATGTGAAAATGTGTTAGCGTGAGCGGGAAGCGAAATGGGCCACACGTTTTTTTAATTTACACGATATGACAGGTAGTTAGTTATATTTTATCCTGATCCACGTTAATTTTAATATGAATCCGGTGTATACAAATTATTTTGTAAAAGAATGTGTTAATTAAAAAAGAATTGAGGTAGTATTATATACTCTGTACTAAATGCATTATCTTGAACCATAGCCCCCCCTCTCTTTTTCATATAGACAAACAATTTAGTTTTGGCTAAGCTTGGAGATCATCCATTAGGTAATATTCTGGCAATAAGATAACATTTAAGGTGGCTAAAGAGACTTCCATTCGGTCGATACAATTGTTTGATTAAGGAATAGTACAAAAACGTAACAGTCTCATTGAATTGGTTATGGAGTTATGGCACAAAGGAAATAAAATGTCATGGTCTTAACACTTAAAGATAGACAATCTTTTATTTTTTTTGATATCCTACCACTTGTGTGAGAAATAAAATGCTTTTGTGCCAATAACGTAAGTCACTATCGATGAAGTCTTGATTTAGTATTTAAGGATGAGGGCATGTGTACGATAGGTCACATGTTCGTATAACCTGCCCCTATTTATAATTTACGTTAGATATGTGGCTCATTCACACACACACACACAAAAAGCTCCTATATTGAGCTTTTTCAATATTAGTTTTTTCAAACCTCTAATTGCAAAAAGCTCCTATATTGAGCTTTTTCATCCACTTTCTCAAACATCTAATTGCAAAAAGCTCATATATTGAGCTTTTTCAAAATTAGTTTTTCAACCCAAAACTCTCTTCCAATCCTCTCCTAACCAAACACTCTCAATTAGCTTTTTCTAAAAGTCAAACCTCTAATTCATCCAAAAAAACTCTTTTTCCCTCAAACCTCTCCTAACCAAACACCCCCATAAGCCACTAAACATGGCGTTTGTTGAAAATCACACATCCAGGATAACTTTAACGTCTCACAATAAGTATGAGTGAATGTTTCACCCGAGACTGTCTTTGTTAATATTTTTTTTTTTTTGGTTCTACTACGAGGAGTTCCCACCGCCTTCGGCGAGTGGACTAATCTCCCGCGGGAGTTTGCATGGGTACCTCGATGGGCAGCATCCCTCCCATTTGAGATTTTTTCCATTCCCAAGGCTCGAACCCGAGACCTTGGTTAAGGAGCAAGAGGCCCTTAACCACTCATGCCAACCTCAATTGGTTCTTTGTTAATATTAATATAGCCCTTTTTCCCATTTTCTTCCTTTGGGGAATTTTTTCCCCGACAACTTCAAGCAAGAAATAAACACCTCCCCCATCCTCTTCCACATAAAATGAGCAAAACATTATCCCTAAGTTGGGACCAAAAATGCAACCATCAATCAAGAAGATGAAAAATAATAAATGCTTTGCTTAAATTTCTCACAATAAATAATATACAAACATCACAATTCAGAAAATTATATGAACCTCGCAAGTTCACCACTCCATTTCCTACTCAACAAGGAAAGGTACTTCGCTTTCCTTCCTGTTCCTACCACATGAAAATGACCTGAATTATCTTCTCCAAAGTTCCTTTTGGCGCGTTACACTAGTCATCACTTATCTCAACTCTCAAGCCATAAACTTACAGAAATAAATGAAACTCCGTATAATAAAATCAATAATGTATAACAAAATCGAGCAAGAAAGAGTAGATGTATAAATATATGCAGTATGTTAATTAATTGATCCCATGGACGATAAAATTAGGGAAATGAGACGACATCATTGCCTGAATTCGTCCGATTCCAAGTAAAACTTAAAAGAGTGGAAACTGAACAAAAAAAACACAGATATATACATAGTGAGTCTTATCGTTATAATCGTGGTTAAGGATATGATTCACTCCTTTGACGGCGCATTCTAGCTCCCCATGTGTTTTTCTTAGCATCTTTGTACATGCTTCTCTTCTTTAGTTCTGATACTTGGCTTTGCCAACGACCTTTCCACTCACTTTTGTCTTCCATTTCCTAACGGGAAAAAAACGAGTCAGATATTTTGAGAGAATTTGATGCAATAATACTATATCTTAGCTTTCAAGAATGGAAGGAATCAACATTTCATGAAATGTACCAACAGGACAATTAAGCATCAACTAGGCTGGAGGTGGGGTTTTAGTCAGAAATCTGGATAGATGAAAAACATTACATGACTAGGTTATCGTTATCCCATTTATCCTTCAAGAGGATAACACATAACATAATACAACAAAGGGACAAACGGTTTAGTCGTTTCCCACGTTAAGTTGAGCAACATTCAACCTTAGCCTACTAGTAATAATGTAATATACTCTTGCTTCAAAATTATTGGTCAAACTTCATTTTTTTGGTCGAAAATTGTCAACTTTTCACCACTATAATCTATCACTATATCATAGCGAGTTCTACCTGGTATAAACTTATAGTCTTCTAGTAGTACCTTTAACTATAATAAAAATGATGTTTTGCATTGAAACGCAATCTATTATTTAACAAAATTAAAATTCAAAAGTAGCAACTGGTATCTTAATAGTCCTTAAAATAATGGTAAAGGAGGACTCTAATATAGAAACGCTACCTAACGAATACTTATGCCATTCTCTATTAGAAAAGTATTTAAATTTCAACCAAAGAAGCAAGAGGGTGGATCCTACATTTATATGCCCTCACTAAACAAACATAACTTAAACAAAAGAGTACCCCACATGGATAAGCATAAACTTATACTCCGGATAACATACTAGTATATGACTAATACGCAGCAAACTACTCCGTAACTATGTCACCTGCTACTCTGCTAGGGAAGCTTATGCTCGAACACAAAAAGGGGATACCGGGATACCAGGATACTAGTAGTCTCTCATGAAATATCAAAGGAATTTAATAGGAAACAAAAAAGTAGGAGCATTAACCAAAATCAAGACAGAAACAGAGAAGTTTTCCCAATAGTGTAGTTATGGTCTTATGGAACAAGAATGCGGTAATAAACTGAACCAGCATCACCGACTCCAAAAGTCTACACTGCCGTCTTTCACATTAAAAAAAATGGCAGGAAAAAGTCAGAAAATTAAGGCAAGCAGCAATTTCACCCAAATTTGATTGAAAAAGTTGAGACTTGAGAGGTGATTTCACCCAAATTTCCCACACGGATGATCCGATCCGATCCTATCTTCAAATCTCAACTCACACATACACAAACGCGCACACATGTACACCCGTGCTGACGCGCACTCTCTCTCAACACACTGACACCCACTTCTAACTTCCAAGTATCAAACTACCCCGGAGGAACCTGGACTGTGATTAGTAACATGACATGGTTGGACTGTGAGTCTGTGATTAGTAACATGACATGGTTGTCTTTGAAATTACTAATTCCATCATCTAAAGGATTCTAAACAATAGTTGGATATGTCAAGTACAACTAATCTACAAACTAAATCCAAATCACTCCCATTTAATTATTTAATTAATTACCAAGATTAGCTATAGAATGTAAGGAAATCCGCAATAATTCATCATAAACACAGCAAATGGCTCAAGAGTAAGCATTCAATTATGCAAAAATCAACAATTCCAGGTCAAATTTAACAGAAATTAACAAAACTACTCATGAAATTAGCTTAACAATAAGAGCAAACAAACCTACATGAACCCTAATTTCAAAACATAAATTTGGCAAAATCAAGCATCAAACTCTCCCCCAAAATTCGAATAATCCAGATTAAAAAACAAAGATACCCAGCTTAAATAATATCAAAAGACAAATACTAAACTCAAAAAATAAAAAAACCCAAGATCAAAATTAATGGCGTAAAAAACTACCTCATCATCAAACTGGTTCATCTTCTTCCGAGCAGAAAACGCAAGATGAAGTCCGCGCGCCATATCCCGATCATAGATAGCCCTCATTCGAGCATCAGACAACGTCTCATACGCCTCTTGAACACGAATAAAGCGGTCAGTATACTCCCGCACTAAATCCGGGGGCGACACATCAGGGTGATACTTGCGCGCGAGTTGCTTGTACGCGTGCTTAATATCAGACAAATCGACCGTTTCTGGGATACCGAGAAGCTCGTAAAAGGTCATCTCTGAGATGGGCTTTGTGATTCCGCCATTGTTGAGGGTTGCTCGAGCTTTGAAGGATGAAAATGGTGGCGGGGTTTGGAAGGAAATGCGATTTGAAGGGAGGTAGGAGGAGGAAGATTGAATTGAAGAAGTGGGATGTGATAGGAATGGAAAGGTTGAGTTTGAAATCAAATTATCCAAGTAAACTTGCATCTTTTAAAAGTTGTTTAGAAATTTTGATTGAGTTTTTGTTGTTGTGGTTGTTTTTGAGGATGAAATTTGGGAGAGGAAAGGAAGTATAAATTGAGGTGCGGGGGAATATGGGAGAAAGGCCTAAAACTTGCGTGCAATTTGGAGTATAAATAAATTTATAGCGGTGGCTTGATTTTGATTATTTAAATACAATTAGGAGCCCTACTTCTACCATGGTTAGAAGTTAGAACTCGTGTAAATTATAGTCCTAATAGGATTGTAAATTTGTACTTAAGGTGAATAATATACAATCAATGATCATAAATTAACGTTTAGACACTTAGAAAATTAGCAGAAATCGATTAGGAATTGGTAGATACTTTAATCTAATTTAAATTACACTATCCATCCTAATGCAATATAGAATATTGTTGGCCATTAATATTCTCTATGTATTTGAGTAGTAAATAGACTTATTAAAAGGTGTAAGATAATTCATAATAAACAACATTGCTTTTAGAACTCTAGAAGTGATATCGGAACAAATATCTTTTAGTCCCTTATTGTAATTTGTGAGGATATTAGTAAATCGTCGTCTCAATCAACTCTCAAGTATAATCTTATACTTATGAGATGTCAATGTTATGTTGGGTTTCGTTTTACTCCACTTATATTACCTAAATTTATGTTAACTTAATTATTTTATCTGAAATAAACTTATTTTATGAGAAATAAATTTATTTATGTGTGAAAATGACTGAAAAATTTATTTTTTTCGAACTTATACTCCATTATTTAAACTTATGTGAACTTATCTAAACTTACTTTTACTAAAATGAGTCAAAATAAGTCGAACAGATTAGAGAACCTTGCTTACAAGCATATTACTCCATCCTTTTCGAAATAATAGGGACTATTTACTTTTTCACGCTGACCAACGTAAATGTTTGAACATTAATATTCTAATTTTGTATTGATAAAATTATAAAAAGTTGATATTTCTAAAGTACATATCGAGACGAATTAAATAAGACTTCAAATGACTATATTTTTCTTTACCCATAAATTACAAATGATAGTCAAACTGAAATTTGTAAATAGTGCTGAAAGATGGAGTGTTCCAATTATTTCGAAACGGAGGAAATATGTAGCATCTTTTGGACATCGTATTTCCAACCATCAACGTATTGGCTTTTGTTATGGACCTTTTCTTCTTTTTATTTTTATTTCTTGATAAGTTAGGACTTAAAAGGCCATTGCTTATTTGGAATTTGGATGGCACAATCTAAATTTGCAAATTGGGCCTTTGGGAAGAAGGCCTATCTCTTTTTAGATGGCACGTGATAGGCAGGTGACATATGGATAAAGCGATAACACAGGGAAAAGAAGAGCAAAAACCCCTCTCTCATTTCTTGCAATTTCCCAAAACCCCATTCAAAAATTTGTGTTACTACCAAAATCTTCAATATCTGGGCGATCTATCTCCTCCAAAGTCAATTAATTTTTGATTTGGGAAGTTCAAAATTATCATCATCATCAAATAATCAACAACAAAAGCAAAAAAAAACCCAGAAAAAATGGCAACAATTTCATCAATCCTCCCATGTCATGGTCTCCTTCAACACTGTTCATCATCTTCTTCTTCTTCAAAACCCAAGTTTTCATCGCAAAATCTGGTCCAATTGCAATCTTTTAGCAATGGGTTTGGTCTAAAATTGAAGACTAGAGTCTCAACAAATCCGCCATTGTTGAAGGTTCGAGCTGTTGTAACTGAAGAAACATCTTCTTCATCTACTGCATCATCATCTTCAGATGGAGAAGGAGCTCGTAGATTATATGTTGGTAACATTCCAAGGAATCTCAATAATGATGAGCTTCGTACTATTGTTGAAGAGCACGGTGCTATTGAGATAGCTGAGGTTTCTTCTTCTTAGCATTCTTTTTTTTACATCATAATTTTTTCTGGGGTTTTGTGTATTTTCAGCAATTTATGTTTGGTGTGAGTAAAATTAGCATTTCATTTGGTTTTTCTGCTATTTTGTTCTGTTTGCTTAATGGGTTTCTGTATATTTGGGAGTTTGTTCATTTATTTGGTGTTTATCAACTGTCAAAAGTTTATGATTCTTGTAGAGTAAGAATAGGTGAGTTCTACATTTTACAAGATTAATTCAGGAGAGTACTGAGCATATGTGTATTTAACAAAATGGATATAGGCGTCACTGGCTCTAGATCATGTATACCTTGATGGAAGCAATGTATATCATTTGAAGAGGTGGAGCACTTGATGACTTGATGTAGCTCTTATTTTGGTGTTTAAGGTTTGTACTTCATAAATATTGTTTCTTTGAGGTATGAAGTAGAATGGTATGAAGTAGAATTTGATGATGTTGATCTATGGAGGGCACACTGGACATTGGTGGTTGAAGAAGGTTTGGCTGTTAGATTAAACTACACTGGAAATATGTGAGGGTTGTAAGGCGCTGCTGATTTACTGGTTTTAAGGTGAAAAGCTCAATATTAGTTAATCGAGGATACAGAGCTTGGTGTGGCTGTTTTTCTGTGAGATTTTTTCTTTTCCTATTGATGTTTCTTAGTCATCTTTTCGTCCCCTGAAATGGTTTGAAATCATAACGAATTGGATACCTACCGCAAAATGTGAACTATATGATTTGTTTCTCTTCTCTATACAGTAATGTGGTGAAACAAGAGAAAGAAAGAATACTCGCTGGTTGTGAACCGTTTGAGAATAAGCATTGCCTTAGTAACCCCATCCCTGTATTGCCCCTGTGATACTCCTTGGGAACTAAGAATCACTTTATGCTAAAGCCTCTTCGAGTCTTCAGGTATAAGACATCTTCAAAGGAATATCAAAAGCCCACGTGTAGAACAGACATGAAGTTTTGGGCAAGTCACAACAGTATTCGTTGTTAGCCTGATCTTGCAATTACCCTGCTCCTATCATTATGTATATTGAACTATAGGACAAACAGGAATATTTTTTGAGAAGCCTGCGCCTCATTAATGATCAGAGGAATTTTCATTATCAGACTTCAAGTCTCTTTTGTGGATTCACAGTAACATTCGTCCATTTGTTATCAGGAGAAGGGAAATCATGTAGCAGAAACATACCCCAATTGGTGTCTACAGTTATTGGTTGCAGTTAGAGAAAATCATTATGCAGCTTGCAGTTGAATGGTTGAAGTGTTGAACCGAGATACACCATAGGCTTCTGCTAATCTAGAAATTTTAGTAATGATTAAATGATTCTTACTCTTATATTCGTCATCTTCATCTTTACCCCATTGCTTCAAAGAGGCTCCCGCAAGAAGCGGGGTAAGGGGGGGCCAGTGGGGGGGTCGGGTGTACGCAACCTTACCCCTGCAATTGCAGAGAGGCTGTTTCCAATTGACCCAAAAACAATAACGGGACGACGACGGGACGACCATCTTCTAATTCATGGAATGGAAGCGAAGAGGTATTAAGAGCCATTTTGATTAAGTCTTTTACATCCCACAGCCAAAAGAACAAATGAATCTTTGGCTCCATCGGATATATAATAATTCTTTTCATACAAATACTCTTATATTTGTATGAAAAGAATTATATTTTTTCTATCATCCGTGTGACCTATTCACTTTTATCTTGGAGCTCACTTCTATTTGTGATCACTTAGCTTTTCAATTAAAGAAAATGGCGTATTCTGGGGTATGAATGGGAGATTCCTTAGAGGTTTTCTTTCTTCAATATCCTTTCTTTGTTGCCTGAGTAGACCTCCTAAATGGTCCAGCCTTTCCTCTAGCAAATTTCAGTTGGAAGGGCAAGTTCCCTCTTAAGTTGAGAGGTTTCATGTGGACGCAGCTTTGGGATGGAATGATGGATCAATACAAAGTATATGCTCCGAAAACAGTGGCCATTTTTATTTGCTTTGTCGAGCTAATTGTGAATCTTGATCACATGTGTTCCTTCTCTAAGAGCTCCTTGCTACAGTTGGGGAGAGCCTTGGGGTGCATAAAGTGTTTGGGAATTTGGTTTGTCATTCTAATATAAAGGATAGGGTACAAATTCGTTTTGTGGAGTTTGGATGGGCGAAGTGGAAACAGTGGCTGTGCAAAATGCCACTTTAGTTATTCCGTGAACCATTTGCTGGAATGGAATGGTCGTATCTTTGACGGAGTTGCTTGTTCTTGTGATAATTTATGGGTTAAGGCTACTTTGTTAGTGTCATTATGTGCTAAGGCAACTGGGGATTTTATCCTGTATCCAATTGGAAAGATACTATGGAACTGGGCTAACTTGTAAAGATTAATTTGTTTTCTTCTCGAGGGCACCTCTAAGGGCCGGCATAAAAGTAAGATACTGAGCTGAATAGTGAAGAAACTATTAGTCTACATCAAACTTCTAAACCCTCTTCCTTTTCTATGACCACATTGGTTGTATCTGAGTTTTTGAGGATAAAGAAATAGATGGCTTTCAGCTTTGGTTCATACACATTTTCGCTTTTTGGAGGAATGACATGATTCACATGAAGAAAATGGGTTAGAAAGAGCGTGTAGCTCTAGAAGTCTAGATAGAAGCGAAAAAAGGAAGAGGATCTTTGTGGAAGACCACAGTAGATAGGTTTTAGGTTCATGTAGCTGACCCTATCCTTTTGGGAATAAGGCTTAGTTGTGGGCGATAATAACAACTGGAAAAGATTAAGTGATGCCTTTTCGTTTAATAGGTTTCTATCAACCATGAAATTTGTTGTATGCTTATTACTGTACTGTATTGTCTAGGGTGATCTGTTAAAGAATTTTTCATTAGTAATTTATGCCAAGGTTGCATAGAAAACTAAGGGTCCACAGGAAATCTTTCTCTGTTATTTTTAAGTGATAGTTCTGATAAACACTTGAAACACTACCTGTTTCCTGCAGGTGATGTATGATAAATATTCTGGAAGAAGCAGAAGGTTTGGTTTTGTGACAATGAAGACTGTTGAAGACGCGAATGCAGTGATTGAGAAATTGAACGACACAGTATGTACTTTTATACTCAGGGTCTGTATACAAGTATTGCTTCGGTTTTTGCTCATATTTCTCCTTCTCTATTGCCCTTTCTGGTGCAGGAAATCGGTGGGCGTAAAATCAAAGTGAATATTACTGAGAAACCGTTAGAAGGTATGGATATAGCAACAACCCAGGCAGAGGATTCACAATTTGTTGAGAGTCCGTATAAAGTATATATCGGTAATCTTGCAAAGACAGTGACGAATGAGTTGCTAAAGGATTTCTTCTCAGAGAAAGGGAAGGTTCTCGGTGCAAAGGTTCAACGGACACCAGGGACCTCTAAATCTAATGGTTTTGGGTTTGTTAGTTTCTCATCAGAAGAGGAAGTTGAGGCTGCAATTCAAGCTCTCAATAATTCTGTAAGCTCAAACCAACCGTGATTCGCACATTATAATTGGATCATCTGAATATATCAAAGTTCCTTTAAATTGTTTTTATTGCATCTTCTAAATTCTAATGCAGATACTTTTGTTTGTAGGTTTTGGAAGGACAAAAGATACGCGTCAACAAAGCCTAGATTAGTATCAGAGAGTTTACTGTGTTACTGTTTTACTACTATCGACATCTTCGTGGTAGCAATCAGCATCTCCTCTTTAAGACATAGCTACAATTTTTGCTTAACAGTAATAATTCTCACTTACCGTTTTAATGGGAAAAAATTAGCCTATTGTTTGCACGATGATGCTTTAAAGAAGATGTTTGCTTAATAGTATTATTTTATACTGTACTAGATTTGTGCCTTCCTGTGTTTTTGGCTTGTTGGGGTTGTATTTTTGACGTGAGCTCTATCTTATATTATGTGTACTTGGCAACTAAGTGTCAATGCTGCTATCTTTTTTATTGGATCTTTTTCTCATTTTATTGCCTTCCCTAAATAATAGATTAGGTACTGTTTTAAGTTTTATTTTTGTCGGACATGAATGTCTAGTGAACATTCGGTTGACGGTAACGTAATAATTGGCTGTTTTGTGGGCCTATAGGGCTTTGTTTGGGCGGTAACTTGGGGGTCCACATATTTTGGCCCAAATAAAGGGGTCGAAATTGGGTTTTGAGGCCCGTAAATACCCGATGGTGCAACAATCTTCAAGGATGTTTCGGGAAGTTCTAGAGTATTGTTGAACATTATAGCTTGGATTTCTCTAGATGCTTATAGCATGAGATAGAGCCCATTAGTAAAAGCCCCTTTTAGGAGCCTAAAAATAGGGTTCCTTGTTCATTTGTACATATCATCAAACACTTAGACCCTGTTTGGCCAAGCTCCTAGAGCAGCTTCTAGGAGTGAGAAGTAGAAACTTGGCCAAACAAGGATTTTTGTGTTGTAGAAAACAGCTTCCTAGAAGCCCAAACTAGCTTCTATGGGCTTGAGAAACAGAAGCTCCAAAAGGAGGCTTCTGATTTTAGTTTCTCGGGGAGCTATTCCCCTCATTTAATGAGAGTATATTTTTTGACAGCCTTGCCCCTCTGAATAGAAAAAATGACCTATTGTCCCTCATATAATAAATAAATCAAGTTCATTATTTCTCTCTCATCTTTACTGTCTCTCCTACTTCCCTCAACTCACAACTGTCTCTCCTACTTCCCTCATTATTTTTGATCGATGCATCCCGGAGAACGCAGACCACCTACATCGTCGATGAATACTCCACCCGTTCGTCCACCCACGAAATCTACGACGAGCAACACAGCTAATAAGGTGAATTTAATTATTTATACAAATCTGTTTCCCCAATTAATTTGTTAGGGGTAGAACCCTAATTTCTGTAATTTTGGTTGAATAGGGGAAATCGAAGATGCATCCATCTACTATTCCTTCTCCTCCTTCAAATCAGGTGAGTTTAATTAAAAGAAATTAGATTAGTTTTGTTTATCCTACTTTCCTCTCCAATCTCTGACCCATTAACTTTTTGATTCAAACAAGTCGGCGTCGGCACTAGGCCGTGATTGTTATATTAATTCCTTAATGCTAGTGTGTGGTTGTGTTCTGAAACAATTTGTTTTATCTACTTTGATTTGGGCCAGTTACTCAATGTCTAGAACTCCTAAATTTAAAGACCCTGTTCTACAAATTAAGCAAATTTTGATAAGAATAAGTTTTATATAAGTTAGTTTACAGATGTTAAGATAAATGAAATGATTAAAAAAGTTTAAACACTTGACTAAAATCATGTAAAAAATAAATTTGCAAGAGGAAATATAAGTTGCTGCTTGGTTTTGATAATGCAAAGTACTATCATCAAGAAGAACCGGCTGGGTTTTGATAAGTACTATATTTTGATAATGCTACATCCTACTAAGAATTATTTTGGTAATGCAAAGTACTATCATCAAAGTATTATAGAATATATGATGATCATTAAGTTACAATTTGTTAAACCACTTTCTAACTAACACATCCTAATTATTTATTACTTCCCTTGAATAAATTGTTTGCCAAATTTTGACTCAACCAAACATAGAACAGAGAGGCAATTCAAAATATTTGTATACTGAATTTTTTATTAGAGAGGCAATTCAAAATATTTGTATACTGAATTTTTTATTACTTTCATAGATTATTTTTTATCCTATGTTAGTTGTTTATTTGTTATATTTTTCAATCTAATCTTATGGAGTTAGATGAATGAGCAAAAAGTGAAGAGATCAAAAGCGACGTGGGATGATGAATCAACTAGAATATTTTGTGAGGTGTGTGCTGATGAGGTGCATGCAGGGAATAGACCAAACACGCATTTTAATAGGGTTGGTTGGGATAATGTGGTTAAGAAATTCCAATTAAGGACTGGAAAAAGGTATGATCAAAAACAATTGAAAAATAAGTGGGAGAAGTTGAAAAGTGAGTTCTCGACATGGAAGAATCTACACAAGGAGACGGGATTAGGTTGGAACCACGACAACAACACTATCGATGCATCTGAAGACTGGTGGGAAAACAAAGAACAAGTATGTCTTCTCTCTTGAATCTATTACATATCTGTTATTTATTTTCCTTAAGCTTTTGTTACTAATCGTATATACGGGTGTGGTACATTTGTGTAGGTGGATGCTAATGCTGCAATTTTCCGTGAAGGTGGTATTAAGAACTTAACGGAGCAAGAAATCATGTTCTCGAAAATATATGCTTCTGATGCAACTTCATGGAATCCTTATTCAGAAGAAGAAGTTGTAGAAGAGACTGAGGTAGAAGTAGAAGATGACTCTATAGTAGGAAATTTTGATGTAGAAGATGAGGAACAGGTTGACATAACTCTTGATTCAAACACTACTCAAACACATCCTCTACAACCTGAAAGTGAGAATATTAGGAAGTCAAATGTAACTATACCTACTGGTGTGAAAGTGAAGAATGTTTGTAAGGGAAAGAAATCTAAAGTGAGCACTGCTAAGCTAATGCAAAATGAGCTAAAACGGATTGTTGGGGCAATGGAGAGTTTCTCTCAGTCTAGTGCAACAGTAACTTCAAGAAGAACCGATCTCCCAGGATGTAGCATTCAAGAGTGCTTAACTTTGTTAGGTGTAACACCTGGTGTTGAAGTAGGCAGTGAACTTTATATGTTAGGGACTCGCTTATTCATGAAGAAGGAATGTAGAGAGATGTTTGTTGCCCTTCCCGGTGAAGATATTCGAAGTGCTTGGCTTGATCAAGAACTACTAAGGGAGAAGGAGAAGAATAAAACTTAAGTTATTAATTAAAATTTATTTTTCTTGTTTGTGTTGAACTATAGTCTTTATACTTCCATGTTAGTTATTTTAAATTTCTTTATCATCCACTTGTATCAAACGTTGCTCTTTATTTATTTATATTTAAGTGACCTTGTTTGTTTCTTGTTTTAAATGGTTATTCTTTATCAGATTTATTCAAGTGGGAGTGACAATGATGAATCCACAGATGAAGAAATTGAGGATATGTTACTTGAAGAAGAATTGAAGGGTAAACAAATGATGTTATCGGCTGCTGTAGGGGTAACGATACTTACCAAGTACTATTTTAAATACTTGATAAAACAACCCCCTAGAATTTCATTGTGTTCTGGATGGCAATGGGTACAAGAAGTGCTTTCAACTCCAGGTGAGAGTTATAGGATGTTTAGAATGGAGTCTGATGTGTTCTGTAGTCTTGCTAAATTGTTGAAAGACGATTATGGTTTGAAGTCTACTAGGACCATGTGTTCTGAAGAATCACTTGCAATGTTTATATATTTATGTGCTCAGTTTCAATCAAACCGTAATCTGCAAAATAGGTTTAAACATTCGGGGGAAACAATCAGTAGAAAAATGAATGAAGTTCTTAAAGCTATGACTAAATTTTCTAGAGATATTGTGAGACCTTCTGATCCATATTTTAGGGAGGTCTCGGTCAAAATACGAGGTAACTATAAGTATTGGCCACATTTCAAGGATTGTATTGGTGCCATTGATGGGACTCACATCCCATGTGTTGTTCCGGAAGAAGATAGAATTCCTTACATAGGGCGTAAAGGGCACCCAACTCAAAATATTCTGGCAATTTGTGACTTTGACATGTTGTTTACATACTTTGTTGCTGGGTGGCCTGGATCCGTTCATGACAATCGTGTTTTAAAGAATGCAATGGATAATCCAAAGAAGGCGTTCCCTCATCCACCAGAAGGTAAACTTTTGTGTATTTTATGACAATTAATATTATTACGTACTGTATATTATGTAATATCTCATTTTTGCAATGTAGGTAAATATTATGTTGTTGATGCGGGTTATCCTAATATGAAAGGATTTTTGGCTCCGTTTAAAGGCCAACGATATCATATTCCTGATTATCGCCGTTCAACTCAACCTCCAACCGGTTATTACGAAGTCTATAATTATAAACACTCTTCATTAAGGAATGTGATTGAGCGAACATTTGGAGTATGGAAAAGTAGATGGAGGATACTATCCATGATGCCAAATTTTCCACTAGAAACACAAAACAAGATTGTTGCTGCAACTATGGCTATGCACAACTACATTAGAAGACATGCACTTGAAGATTTGGAATTCGACAAATGCGATGCGGACCCAAATTATATTCCTGTGGTGGAAGAAGATGCTCAAGATATTGGTGGTGGTTCTTCGAGTACTTTACGAGAAGATCACGATGGCTCAATGGATGATGATAGCATGGAGTCTGTCCGGCACAACATTGCATCTTCTATGTTGAAACAAGATTTGCAAGAGCAATGTGTATAAAAGGTTATTACTAGTTGTGTATTAAACATATTATATTAACTTAAAATAGTTTGGTGGAAATTGGTTTAAATTAAAAAAAATACCCGAGCTATCTTTTCTCAATATATTATTATATATATGTCGTTGGAATAAATTTTGGTTTAACAAAATAATTAATGCATAATAAGGATAATATTTTTTTTAGGTAAAAGTTAACATGGAAATTATTTATAATAGTATGATTTAGAATCAACAATAACATCTTTTAAGAATTAGTTAATAATAGACAAGAAGTTATAACAAAAGCAATGGGCCAAACAATGTAAAAGTGTTTCTGTTTCTAAGAAGTGCTTCTTAAACTGTGTGGCCAAACACCTTCACGGTTTCTCTAGAAACAGTTTCTAGAAAACTACTTTTAGGAAACAGAAACTGTTTCCTAGAAGCTTGGCCAAACAGGCTCTTATACTTTCCCCATTTCAAAATATTTGCAGATCTTGCATGGCTTGCTGGGCGATGGCCTGGCTTCGTTCTGGGCCTTCGTCTAGCGAGCCTCGTCCGATGCTAATTCGTACGATACGCTTCCAATTAAATTCCCGATTTCGGAATTCATTTCCGATACGAACAATATTTAATATTTCCGATTCCGGAATTAATTTCCGTTTCGAACAAATATTTAATATTTCCGTTTCCGGCATTATTTTCCGATTCCGATAATATTTCCGATTCTGACAATATTTCCGTTTCCGGCAATATTTCCGATTCCGGCAATATTTCCATTTCCGATAATATTTTCCGATACGTACCATGTTTCCGTTTCCGGCAACATCTACGACTTGGATAATATTTATATTTCCGATACGATCCATATTTCCGTTTCCGGCAATATCATCGTTTCCGGAGTATTCATTTCTTGCTTGTGACGATCTCAGCTCCCACTGAAACCAAGATCCGTCGATTCCGAATATCCATAGATAGAGTATTTAATGCCATTAAATACTTGATCCGTTTACGTACAATTTGTGTGACCCTACGGGTTCAGTCAAGAGTAAGCTGTGGATTAATATCATTAATTCCACTTGAACTGAAGCGGCCTCTAGCTAGGCATTCAGCTCACTTGATCTCACTGAATTATTAACTTGTTAATTAATACTGAACCGCATTTATTAGACTTAACATAGAATGCATACTTGGACCAAGGGCATTGAAGGAAATAATGCCCTTGGTCCAAGTATGCATTCTATGTTAAGTCTAATAAATGCGGTTCAGTATTAATTAACAAGTTAATAATTCAGTGAGATCAAGTGAGCTGAATGCCTAGCTAGAGGCCGCTTCAGTTCAAGTGGAATTAATGATATTAATCCACAGCTTACTCTTGACTGAACCCGTAGGGTCACACAAATAGTACGTAAACGGATCAAGTATTTAATGGCATTAAATACTCCATCTATGAATATTCGGAACCGACGGATCTTGGTTTCAGTGGGAGCTAAGATCGTCACAGGCAAGAAATGAATACTCCGGAAACGATGATATTGCCGGAAACGGAAATATGGATCGTATCGGAAATATATTATCCAAGTCGTAGATGTTGCCGGAAACGGAAACATGGTACGTATCGGAAAATATTATTGGAAATGGAAATATTACCAGAATCGGAAATATTGCCGGAAACGGAAATATTGTCAGAATCGGAAATATTACCGGAATCGGAAAATAATTCCGGAAACGGAAATATTAAATATTTGTTCGAAACGGAAATTAATTCCGGAATCGGAAATATTAAATATTGTTCGTATCGGAAATAAATTCCGGAACTGGAAATTTAATCGGAAGCGTATCGTACGAATTAGCATCGGACGAGGCCTGCCGGACGAAGGCCCAGCACGAAGCCGGGCCATCGCCCAGCAAGCACGCGCGCAGCCAAGGCAGCGCCCAGGCCTACCGCAAGGCAGGCCCAGCGCGCGCCAAGGCCACGGATGCGTGGGCCGCGCTGCGTGGGCTGCTGCTCGCACGCGCATGGGCAGCCCTTGTGGCTGCCGTGTGTGTGTGAGTTTGTGCTCATGCGTGATTCCTAAATCTACAAGAGTCAGTGTATGATTAAATTTCTATTCCTATTGGATAAATTAATTAAATAGAATTCATGTAGGATTCTAATTTCAATTAATTCGTATCCTACTAGGATTACGATTCCTTTTCCATAACTCTATAAATAAAGGCCTAGGGGTCATTATTTATACAACAAGTTTTAAGTATTCAAAACTAAGATTTTTAAGCAGAAAAATCAGCCAATATTCTTGCCTACCTAACCGAAAATATTAGAACCTTAAGGGCGATTCTAGTTGGTCAATCTTAAGGCGGATCCGGACGTGCTGTGGACTATCTACGGAGGGACGACACTTGGAGTCCTAAAGACTTGTTCTTGTTCGGTTCGGGCGCAGCTAGGGAAGGCACGCAACAAAGAGTATGCATCTAAACTATGCTAAATGATTATGTGTAAATAATATGTTTCCTGGCTTTATGGTTTTTCCGCATGATTTATGAACTGTCATATGAATCATAACCTAACAGTGGTATCACGAGCCCCTTATTATTTTCATAATCTAAATTGCATGAACATGGTTAAATATTACAAATTTGCAAGAATTAAAAGGGGTGATTAATTTTCGTAATTGTTAATTAATTGCAAATTGCGTTTATTTAATTATACGTACGCAGTTTTTCGGCAGTTTCTTCGTTACTCATCCGAATTGAGTGATTTTTGTGTCAATTCCGCATGTAAAAGGCATTCTAAAATTTTGACAAAAAAAATATTTTTCAAATTCGAACCCAGAATTCTCAAATTCGAAGCCTAACTATGACTTTTCGAAGGTTTTAGTTTTTCGAATGCAAAATTTCGTAAATTTAAGATGTTAAATTAAATATTTGCAATTCTTGTTGATAAATCTTGAATTTTTGATTGACCTACTGCATATGTTTAACAAGTTTGAATGCCTAGTCTTGTTAATTATGCAATCTAATTTGTAATTATGATTAATTTGTTGAAAATTAGAATAATTTAGAATTAATTTGATTTTCATAATTAATTGTAATTTAATTAGAAACCTATGATTAAAAACCACCATAAAAATTGAAAATTTACGATAAATTTTAAATTTTTATGACCTAGACTTGAATCCATAACAATCGGAAATCAATTGGATAATAAATTTTCGATTTTTCGCCCTAAAATTATGAAATTAATATTATTTATTAATTTGTCATTAATTTTAAATATAAATTTTAAATTTTTATGCGATTCGTTCATAAAACTTGCACGCACGAAGCAATGGACGCTTCGTGTTACCCTTAAGGGGTGTTGTATAATGCGGGCATGCGACGACGAGCAAGGGAGCTCGTCGCCCGTGCGGCACGAATGCAATGAGCAAGGGCGTAGTGCACGAGCACAAGGCAGCAGCCCTGCCTTGTGTCGTGTGCCACAAGCAATGAACGAATGGGCATGGGCGAAGGGCGAGCCAAGGCAGTCGCGTGTGGGCAGCAAGCGAGCTGCGCCACAACGCGCGCTGCCTCGCACAAGGGCGCGCAGCCTCGCGCGCAGCGAGCGCAAGCTCGCGTGCCACGAGCGCTGCGCCCAGCATTACTCGCGCGCACAGCGCGCGATGTCGCCCGCCCAGCGAGCGATGTCGCGCCCCAGCGAGCGATGGCTCGCGCGCGCAGCGAGCGATGTCGCGCGCCCAGCGAGCGATGTCGCGCGCGCAGCGAGCGATGGCTCGCGCGCCCAGCGAGCGATGTCGCGCGCCCAGCGAGCGATGTCGCGCGCGCACTGCGAGCGATAGCTCGCGTGCGATGAGTGCTGGCGCGTGCAGCGAGCACCAATGCTTGCGGAGGCTTGCGATGGGGATGCAGCAGCTATGCGACGAGCGCATGGGCTGCGCGCACATGGCCAGCAATGGCTATGTGCGTACGGTCCATGGGCGTGCAACGCGTAGGGTGTTTGCGTTACGATTAGATCGTTTTGAATGTTTAATTTGAAAATTTCAGTTCACGTAATTTTAATTGATTTTAAAATTAATAATTTGAATTATTTTCTTGGATTTTAATTTTGAATATTATAATTATAATAAATGTTATTTATTCTAATTATTTTACTAAAATTAAAATCATGAATTAATTTAAATACGACTGAAATTAAATTAAATTTTTGGATTCAATTATAAATTGATATGAGCTTTAAATTTTAATTAAATTTGTATGTTTCCGGTTGGACTAGAAATACATTTTTATGTTTAAAATTGGTAAAGCATATGAATTTATTGGTTTAAGTGGGAGCGCTTTTTAGTCATAAACTCTTGATTAGGTCTACAAATCCTTAAGGTTAAAACAACTTGATTAGAATTAATAAGGACTGAATAATTGGTAGATTATTGGTGCCCTTGATTAATTGCTGCAAATGTTTACGTGATGCATAATGTGTTTTACTAACCAGCTATGTGGGCCATTCATGATAATGAATGGGTGAATGGTATATATTGTATATGTACTGTTTTGCAGGTTATGAAGTGACTAGTATGGCCCAAATAGGATAGAAAATATGGTCTGCGTACCATTAATTTGAATGTAATTGGTCTAAAGTACCAAAGTTATTTTTCAATTCAAATATGGTCTGCGAACCATCAAATAGTTGTAATTAGTTATAGCTTATCCTATTTGAAGAAAATGGTGCCTCCCACGGAGATTTTCAAGACGGACTTTGAAGTCAAAGCTTCAAGATGAAGTCGGGCCATACTAGATCACAAATATCTTATGCATGTTTTAAGTTATTTATTGTTTTAAATATGTCTTAAAATGCATGAGATCAAAAGCTTGATTATGTTGCATGATTAAGGATTTTAGTTCACTTAAAATCTAACCAACATAGTAAGAGCCTTAAGTTCCAAACTTAAAAATTGAGTTAAAAGGTGCCATGCCAAAATATACACTTGCTTGGATATCCTTTACATCAATCTAGTAATAGTTTTCGCTCAGCGAGGTGTTACTTATTGGTCCTAAAGGGGCAAGGTACACAAATAATTGTGAGTACATGTTAGTTTTGGTGAAACTCAACGATATAAGTAAGGAGTCCTTTTATGTCGTGGCAAATTCGATAGGTTTACCTAATAAGTTCTTAGACGTACCTATCAACCAAGAATAGTTTCTAGACTATTAGCAAAAGGCTTTTGCTTACCTAAGATGTTCTAGGATTAAGTCGACAAACTGTGCTTAGTTCTTCAATGATTTTAGGATCTTGGAATCATTTTATTCACCCCTGCCGGAACAATAAAATCGAATAAAATGCTAATAACTTGTTTGAATTGCATGGTTGCTTTAATTTCAAGTTATTATTCATGATAAATGTTTAGACTTTGCATGCTTCAATGTATGTTTTAATTATTGTTTATAATTAAATATCTTGCACTGCAATAAATCCTTTTAGAAAGGTAACAGTAAATTTCCTCGATTGGTAGTGAATCCAAGAACGATTCACGGAAAAGAGAGAAAGTGAGCAATTTAAAATGTACGTTTCTTATATCGACTTTTATGGTTGTTTTCGAATATCAAATTCGAATGGCAAACCAATTGGTGCTTGTGAATTCAAAATACACTGTAGTTTTGAGATCATAAAGCATTGAGCTTAAACGCTCAGCTTTACCAATGGTTAACAACCTAAAATCTTTGTCCATTTAATTCTCGAATGAGTCTAGTCCCTAGACATTCGAATAGATCGATGCTTAGAGAACTTTAGAAGCTTCTGGTAAGATCATCTAGTTGAAACTTAATATTCAACATAAATTAAATGTTAAGAACCTTGTTGGGGTGACATTGGACATGTCTAACAAGTATAAAAGTCAACACTAAAGAATTCAATTCTTAAGACTATAAGAAAGGGTACAAGAAATAGGAAACAAGGAACAAATGAAAGGAATTTACGATTCCGTTTCTACCTATAAATTTATGTTTAAAGAGAAGTGACCTAGCAATCAAACTTCCTTGGTATCATATACCGCTTGAGGTTCTTACTTCGGTAAAAACTCAAACAATGGAAGCTAGGATACACTAATGACCTACAAGTGAGAAATGAAGCATGGCAATACTACATTAGTTGTAGGGTCATCTAGTTTGTTTTAAGTCCTTTCAAAGGCTGGAACTAAATGGCTATTTTGTTCCATAATCAGCATACCTAAATTTCTGCTTCAAACACAGAAAGACTTACATTCAAGAAAAACAAAAGCAATGTTTGTTTGTTTATTTGAATGAAATGGTCAATTACAGGTTGAGTCAATATGCTTGATTAAAACAAACAACTCTTTAAAGAACTTTACTAGGTTCAAATCAACTTCTTGATATGAGTTCCACTAATCTTTGGCATTGTTGCTTAGACCATATCAACAAGTTAACATTCAAAATCTCTATTTTGATGGACTTTTGAAAGTTGGTTGATTTCTAGATCAACTTAAGACAAGCTAGTCTTACTTGTTGAAAGTAACAAAGAATATGAACTATTGTTAGAACGCCTAGACGATAGAGTTCAAAGCTAAAGAAAGGTTTTATGACTTTATTATTTCACATGGATTTGAGTGAATATAGGTTTATTTACTCAAATGTGATATAAGTTGAATCTGTTTGGCTAGTTCAAAGATTCAAAAGTATAAAATCCACTTGGCAAGAAATCATAAAGATCTAGGTTAGATCATGTTGATGATTACTTGAGACCAAATATGATCATCAATGATTGTGTGTTGTAATTTCACAATCTAGGTCCATAAGATATGGCATATCTTAGTTGGAATAATCGAAGTCAATTAGTACTTGATTCGATCAATGACGGATCATAAAGACTTTTCCTATAATTTCTAAAACAAAATGCTCAACAACCACCAAACTAAACCAAATTCGTCAAAGCTATTGAAAAGTAATTTCAGGATATCTTTTCAATTATATATCTAAAGAGTTGCTAAACTCAGTGGGAGCTTAGTGTTTGTTATTCAACAAACTAAGGCCCAAGTCTAGATATATGTTTCATTGTGATTTATTCAAATGAGACACAAGGGTATTGTTTCTACCACGAATTTTTGAGAACATAATGTTTGTTTGCTCGAAATAATGTCCTTTTGGAGATTCGTTTCCAAAATGACAAGTGGGAGAAAATAGACCTCGAAAGTTTTCGAGGCGAACAACAAACATAAACGGACATTCCGGAGGCTTTTCGAAGTACTTCAGAAAATCCGAACTTATTCTTTAAGGACTTTAGAAGTGGCTTTAAAGAATAGATATCTCTTAGAAGACTTTACAAGTGCTTCAAAGAGAACAGAATATTCAAAGGACTTTCAAGTGGCTATTGATATTCTAATGTTTGATGTTCTATACCCAAGTAGGCATAGAATTCAAGTCACTGAAACTATGAGATTCTTCTATTAGATAGTAAAGAAACATAGAGATCAGGTCAATGAAACTATGAGATTCTTCTATTAAATAGTGAAGAAACCTACAACTTGCAGTCAAACTATTATCATGTAGATTAATGAGTTTGTGACTTGTAAGAAAGCTATGACGAAACCTAGATTCCCTAAAATGGTTAGAGGCCATATATAGACTCAAATGTTTTAAATGGTTAGAGGCCATAAAACATACTCAATGTTTTGATGACAAAATTGAAATTTTGTTGATTTGCAAGAATGGGTTCACACCTATTGGTTGCAAGTTTGTTTTAAGGATAAAAACCATCAAACATGGAATTGTGTTCACACACAAAGCTAGATTAGTTGCTAAAGGTTACAAGCAAATTCACGACGTAGATTGTGTTGAAGCCTCATGCAAAATCGTAATGCTTAAGTCTATAATTCAAGCAATGATTGCATATTGGTACATATAGCAATTGGATGACAAAACGTATTCCTCAATCAAATGATGGAATACAATATGTACATGGTATGTCATAGAATTTGTGGATCCAAATAAATGCTTGAAAAGAAAGCTAGCTTACGAAATCTAAGTACAGATTTAAGCAAGCAATTGGGAGTTGGAACTGTATTTTAGTGAAGCTAATAAGTATTTTAGTTTCATAAAATGTACATGATTCTTATAGATGTATAAGAAGTTTAGTGGGAGTACATAAAAACTTATTTGGTCCTATGTGTATCACACACATATCTCTCTATTGTGAAATAACATTCAAATGCTAATTACTTAGATTTGAAATTATTCATCAATGATGGACCATGGCGAAACTTAGTACATACTGGGTATTAAGATCTATTCACAAAGATCTTATGATATTGTTTTGGATTAAGTAAATGGCATTTACTAAATCAAACACGAAAGTCCCCATTGGAGATATTCGACCCATGTGAATAAATCTAAGTAAAGAAAGTTTGAACTATGTATAAGCATTTACTAAGTTAAACATCAAAGAGTCTAAATGAGATTCTTAACCTATATTATATGTCAAAGAATTTAGCTGGATTCAGTATCTACTAGAGTTGAATGAGCTAAAGTTACATGAATAGAATTCAATTGGGAATTATTCTCCAAAAGAATTTATCATGTATGATATAATATGAGGATCGCCAAAAACGTATCGTATGACTTTAGCCATGACGAACATATACCAATCTCTATTGATCTAAGTAAAGATCAACTAGATTGAGATCAAGAATACTTATGGTACTTGAAAAGGTACATAGGAATAGTTCTTGATTCAAGGAAATAAAGATATGCTAAATATTGATGCTACACGCATAAACACTGGCAAAGGATCAAGCAAGACCCTTTGGAGTTAACCATTGATAAGGACGAGCTATAGAGCATCGTGTTTTGAAATGGCAACATGGATTGGAGACCATGAGTTGTTGCGTGGGAAATTAAAATAATAATTTCTATGTTCTAAGATATAGTTGGAGAGTCTTCCACATATCTATGAACTGCTTGGATAGGTAAATCCAAACAAAGCATCACTAGCAACCTATACAGTTGAAGTAAAAGTAATTATTGCCTAAGAAGCAATAAAACAGGGTTGTTTAAAGAGTTCTTCACTGAACTTGGGAAGATCACCTATCTGCTGGCTTGATGGTTCTTCATTGAAAAATGCGTAGAACCACTCTTGAAGCAAGAAAAAGGTCTGCTAACTTGATGGTTCTTCATTGAGAAATGCGTAGAACCACCATTGTAGCGAGAAAGACTAGATCACAAAATAAACATACTCAAAAGATCTTATCATCTATCTCGAAGAACATTCGATGAAAAGGATATTAAGATTGGCAAAGCATGATAACTAAACCTATGCAACAAGTGAGAAGCAACACTTACATTGTAGCACTGGAAATCAAGCATAGCTTTGAATTCCATGAATTGTTTTAGAAAATGGGTTTGAGGCCCATGGTTATAAAACATTGGGGTTGAACATTTATCATATATGAAATGTATTTTCATATTATATTTAATCTTGGTTTAGTATTAAATGATGAGTCCCTTCAATTTGACGATATATTCAAGATAGACTGTCAGGACCAGTCCTGTGACTAAGAAATGTCTGTCAAGTGAACTTGAATGTCAAAGATTGAAAATGGTCCCTAATCGGAGTTTTCTATAAAGTTGGACGCATAGAAAACGTTAGACGATTAGAATGCAAGATGACTAGTAGTTCTGTTTCTTGAACTATGTGGACATGGCAATGTCATAATCATTTGCATAGATACTTACTTTGGGAAGACTAGTATCGGACAAGACCTATGAAACTTTACTGTAAGAGATGAAAGTCTGTCATAAGTAAATTTCATTAAATTATTAGACACTAAATCCTCAATACCTGAGTGATTTGAGATTACTTGTTTGAGAACTGGTTGCTTTGACGTTGACCAACCGTCGCACCGTAAAAGGAGGCTATAAAGGCAACGCTCAGGTAATCACCTATCAAACGAAGTCTAATCTCAAGATCGCAAGATTGGGATTGTCCTCCCATAAATCGGGAAGAGATGCTTAAAAGTTGTACAAGGCCACTCGGAGAGCTAGAAACTGTGAAATGCATGGCCGTGCTCGGATGAATCATAGGCTATGATTATCTGTTTATTTGATCAGTTGAACTCTGAAACCGAGGAACACCTCTGGACATAATAAGGATGACAACTCTTACCTTATGTTCAAGAGCAAGCATCGAGCGACAAAGGAATTAGGAAATGCACACTTGTCCCTAAGGACAAGTGGGAGACTGAAGGAAATAATGCCCTTGGTCCAAGTATGCATTCTATGTTAAGTCTAATAAATGCGGTTCAGTATTAATTAACAAGTTAATAATTCAGTGAGATCAAGTGAGCTGAATGCCTAGCTAGAGGCCGCTTCAGTTCAAGTGGAATTAATGATATTAATCCACAGCTTACTCTTGACTGAACCCGTAGGGTCACACAAATAGTACGTAAACGGATCAAGTATTTAATGGCATTAAATACTCCATCTATGAATATTCGGAACCGACGGATCTTGGTTTCAGTGGGAGCTAAGATCGTCACAGGCAAGAAATGAATACTCCGGAAACGATGATATTGCCGGAAACGGAAATATGGATCGTATCGGAAATATATTATCCAAGTCGTAGATGTTGCCGGAAACGGAAACATGGTACGTATCGGAAAATATTATTGGAAATGGAAATATTACCAGAATCGGAAATATTGCCGGAAACGGAAATATTGTCAGAATCGGAAATATTACCGGAATCGGAAAATAATTCCGGAAACGGAAATATTAAATATTTGTTCGAAACGGAAATTAATTCCGGAATCGGAAATATTAAATATTGTTCGTATCGGAAATAAATTCCGGAACTGGAAATTTAATCGGAAGCGTATCGTACGAATTAGCATCGGACGAGGCCTGCCGGACGAAGGCCCAGCAGGAAGCCGGGCCATCGCCCAGCAAGCACGCGCAGCAGCCAAGGCAGCGCCCATGCCTACCGCAAGGCAGGCCCAGCGCGCGCCAAGGCCACGGATGCGTGGGCCGCGCTGCGTGGGCTGCTGCTCGCACGCGCATGGGCAGCCCTTGTGGCTGCCGTGTGTGTGTGAGTTTGTGCTCATGCGTGATTCCTAAATCTACAAGAGTCAGTGTATGATTAAATTTCTATTCCTATTGGATAAATTAATTAAATAGAATTCATGTAGGATTCTAATTTCAATTAATTCGTATCCTACTAGGATTACGATTCCTTTTCCATAACTCTATAAATAAAGGCCTAGGGGTCATTATTTATACAACAAGTTTTAAGTATTCAAAACTAAGATTTTTAAGCAGAAAAATCAGCCAATATTCTTGCCTACCTAACCGAAAATATTAGAACCTTAAGGGCGATTCTAGTTGGTCAATCTTAAGGCGGATCCGGACGTGCTGTGGACTATCTACGGAGGGACGACACTTGGAGTCCTAAAGACTTGTTCTTGTTCGGTTCGGGCGCAGCTAGGGAAGGCACGCAACAAAGAGTATGCATCTAAACTATGCTAAATGATTATGTGTAAATAATATGTTTCCTGGCTTTATGGTTTTTCCGCATGATTTATGAACTGTCATATGAAACATAACCTAACAGGCATTATTTCCTTCAGTCTCCCACTTGTCCTTAGGGACAAGTGTGCATTTCCTAATTCCTTTGTCGCTCGATGCTTGCTCTTGAACATAAGGTAAGAGTTGTCATCCTTATTATGTCTAGAGGTGTTTCTCGGTTTCAGAGTTCAACTGATCAAATAAACAGATAATCATAGCCTATGATTCATCTGAGCACGGCCATGCATTTCACAGTTTCTAGCTCTCCGAGTGGCGTTATACAACTTTTAATCATCTCATCCCGATTTATGGGAGGACAATCCCAATCTTGCGATCTTGAGATTAGACTTCGTTTGATAGGTGATTACCTGAGCGTTGCCTTTATAGCCTCCTTTTACGGTGCGACGGTTGGTCAACGTCAAAGCAACCAGTTCTCAAACAAGTAATCTCAAATCACTCAGGTATTGAGGATTTAGTGTCTAATAATTTTAATGAAATTTACTTATGATAGATTTCATCTCTTACAGTAAAGTTTCATAGGTCTTGTCCGATACTAGTCTTCCCAAAGTAAGTATCTATGCAAATGATTATGACATTGCCATGTCCACATAGTTCAAGAAACAGAACTACTAGTCATCTTGCATTCTAGTCGTCTAACGTTTTCTATGCGTCCATCTTTATAGAAAACTCCGACCAGGGACCATTTTCAACTTTTGACATTCAAGTTCACTTGATAGACATTTCTTAGTCACAGGACTGGTCCTGACAGTCTATCTTGAATATTTCGTCAAATTGAAGGGACTCATCATTTAATACTAAACCAAGATTAAATGGAATATGAAAATACATTTCATATATGATAAATGTTCAACCCCAATGTTTTACAACCATGGGCCTCAAAGCCATCTTCTAAAACAGTTCATGGAATTTCAAAGCTATGCTTGATATTGTTAGGTTATGATACATATGACATTACATAGATCATGCGGAAACAACCATTAACCCAGGACAACATATTATTTACACATAATCATATAGCATAATTAAGATGCATACTCTTTGTTGCGTGCCCTCCCTAGCTGCGCCCGAACCGAACAAGAACAAGTCTTTAGGACTCCAAGTGTCGTCCCTCCGTAGATAGTCCACAGCACGTCCGGATCCGCCTTAAGATTGACCAACTAGAATCGCCCTTAAGGTACCAGAAAATTTCGGCACTTTATGAGCAAGATGTGTGTTTTAATTTTCTCTCAAAAAACTCACTTTTGAATACTTTGAAACTTATTATAAATTGTGAGCCCTAGCCTCATATTTATAGGGGTATGGAAAGGGAATCGAAATCCTATTCAGATACAAATTAATTAAACCTAGAATCCTACAAGAACTCTAATTTAATTAATTTATCAAATAGAATTAGGAATTTAATCATTAACCGAACTCTGCATGTTTTAGGAAACGTGCACGAACACAAACACTTGCACACACACGCACGGCTGCCACGATGGGCCCCATGCGTGCGCGCGAGCAGCAGCCCACACAGCGCCCGCGCGCGCTGCGCGCCGCGCGTGCTGTGCGCGCTGTGCGCGCTGCGCAGCCTGCTGGGCCTGGCCTTGCGCTGGGCCTGGCGTGGCTGTTTGTGCGGCGCGCTTGGCTTGCTGGGCGATGGCCTGGATTCGTGCTGGGCCTCGTCCGGCAGGCCTCGTCCGATGCTTATTCGTACGATGCGCTTCCGATTAAATTTTCCGATTCCGGAATTCATTTCCGATACGAACAATATTTAATATTTCCGATTCCGGAATTAATTTCCGTTTCGAACAAATATTTAATATTTCCGTTTCCGGAATTATTTTCCGATTCCGGTAATATTTCCGATTCTGACAATATTTCCGTTTCCGGCAATATTTCCGATTCTGGCAATATTTCCATTTCCGATAATATTTTCCGATACGTACCATGTTTCCCTTTCCGGCAACATCTACGACTTGAATAATATTTATATTTCCGATACGATCCATATTTCCGTTTCCGGTAATATCATCGTTTCCGGAGTATTCATTTCTTGCCTGTGACGATCTTAGCTCCCACTGAAACCAAGATCCGTCGGTTCCGAATATTCATAGATGGAGTATTTAATGCCATTAAATACTTGATCCGTTTACGTACTATTTGTGTGACCCTACGGGTTCAGTCAAGAGTAAGCTGTGGATTAATATCATTAATTCCACTTGAACTAAAGCGGCCTCTAGCTAGGCATTCAACTCACTTGATCTCACTGAATTATTAACTTGTTAATTAATACTGAACCGCATTTATTAGACTTAACATAGAATGCATACTTGGACCAAGGGCATTATTTCCTTCAGATATCCAGTGCTACAATGTAAGTGTTGCTTCTCACTTGTTGCATAGGTTTAGTTATCATGCTTTTCCAATCTTAATATCCTTTTCATCGAATGTTCTTCGAGATATGATGATAAGATCTTTTGAGTATGTTTACTTTGTGATCTAGTCTTTTCTTGCTACATTAGTGGTACTACGCATTTTTCAATGAAGAACCATTAAGTCAACAGACATGTGATCTTCCCAAGTTCAATGAAGAACTCATTAATATAAACAACTCTGTTTTATTGCTTCTTAGGCAATAAGTACTTTTACTTCAACTGTTTAGGTTGCTAGTGATGCTTTGTTTGGATTTTCTTATCCAAGCAGTTCACTGATATGTGGAAGACTTTCCAGCTGTATCTTAGAACATAGAAATTAATATTTTAATTTCCCACGCAAAAACTCATGGTCTCCAATCCATGTTGCCATTTCAAAACACGATGCTCTTTAGCTCGTCCTTGTCAATGGTTAACTCCAAAGGGTCTTTGCTTGATCCTTTGCCAGTGTTTATGCGTGTAGCATCAATATTTAGCATATCTTTATTTCCTTGAATCAAGAACTATTCCTATGTACCTTTTCAAGTACCATAAGTATTCTTGATCTCAATCTAGTTGATCTTTACTTAGATCAATAGAGATTGGTATATGTTCGTCATGCCTAAAGTCATACGATACGTTTTTGGCGATCCTCATATTATATCATACATGATAAATTCTTTTGCAGAATAATTCCAATTGAATTCTATTCATGTAACTTTAGCTCATCTAGGTTCAGTAGATACTAAATCCAGCTAAATTCTTTGACATATAATATAGGTGAAGAATCTTATTTAGATCCTTTGATGTTTAACTTAGTAAATGCTTATACATAGTTCAAACATCCTTTACTTAGATTTATTCACATGGGTCGAATATCTCCAATGGAGTCTTTCGTGTTTGATTTAGTAAATGCCATTACTTAATCCAAAACATTAATATAAGATCTTTGTAAATAGATCTTAATACCCAGTATGTACTAAGTTTCGCCTTGGTCCATCATTGATGAATAATTTCAAATCTAAGTCATTAGCATTTGAATGTTATTTCACAATAGAGAGATATGTGTGTGATACACACAGGACCAATCAAGTTTTTATGTACTCCCACTAAACTTCTTATATATCTATAAGAATCATGTACATTTTATGAAACTAAAATACTTATTAGTTTCACTAAAATACAATTCCAATTCCCAATTGCTTGCTTAAATCTATACTTAGATTTCATAAGCTAACATTCATTTAAAGCATTATTTGGATCCACAAATCCTATGACATACCATGTACATAGTTTCTTCCAACATTTGACTGAGGAATACGTTTTGTCATCCAGTTGTCATATGTACCAATATGCAATCATTGCTTGAATTATAGACTTGAGCATTACGATTATGCATGAGGTTTCAACATAATCCATGCCATGAATTTGCTTGTAACCTTTAGCAACTAATTTAGCTTTGTGTGTGAACACAATTCCATGTTTGATGGTTTAAAACAAACTTGCAACCAATAGGTGTGAAACTATTCTTGCAAATCAACAAAATTTCAATTTTGTCATCAAAACATTGGTTATGTTTTATGGCCTTTAACCATCTAAAACATTTGAGTCTATATATGGCCTCTAACCATTTTAGGGAATCTGGGTTTCGTCATAGCTTTCTTACAGGTCACAAACTCATTAATCTACATGATAATAGTTTGACTGCAAGTTGTAGGTTTCTTCACTATCTAATGGAAGAATCGCATAGCTTCAATGACCTGAACTCCATGTTTCTTCACTATCTAATAGAAGAATCTCATAGTTCCAGTGACTTGAACTCTATGCCTACTAGGGTATAGAACATCAAACAATAGAATATCAATAGCCACTTGAAAGTCCTTTGAATGTTCTGTTCTCCTTGAAGCACTTGTAAAGTCTTCTAAGAGATGTCTATTCTTTAAAGCCACTTCTAAAGTCCTTAAAGAATAAGTTCGGATTTTCTGAAGCACTTCGAAAAGCCTCCGGAATGTCCGTTTATGTTTGTTGTTCGCCTCGAAGACTTTCGAGGTCTATTTTCTCCCACTTGTCATTTTGGAAACGAATCTCCAAAAGGACATTATTTCGAGCAAACAAACATTATGTTCTCAAAATTCGTGGTAGAAACAATACCCTTGTGCCTCATTTGAATAAATCACAATGAAACATATGTCTATACTTGGGCCTTAGTTTGTCGAATGACAAACACTAAGCTCCCACTGAGTTTTGCAACTCTCTAGATATATTTTATGAAAAGTTATTCTGAAATTTCTTTTCAATAGCTTTGACGAATTTGGTTTAGTTTGGTGGTAGTTGAGCATTTTGTTTTAGAAATTATAGGAAAAGTCTTTATGATTCATCATTGATCGAATCAAGTACTAATTGACTTCGATCATTCCAACGTAGATATGCCATATCTTATGGAGCTAGATTGTGAAATTACAACACACAATCATTGATGATCATATTTGGCCTCAAGTAATCATCAACATGATCTAACCTAGATCTTTATAATTTCTTGCCAAGTGGATTTTATACTTCTGAATCTTTGAACTAGCGAAACAGATTCAACTTATATCACATTTGAGTAAATAAACCTATATTTGCTCAAATCCATGTGAAATAATAAAGTCATAAAATCTTTCTTTAGCTTTGAACTCTATTGTCTAGGCGTTCTAACAATAGTTCATATCTTTTGTTACTTTCAACAAGTAAGACTAGTTGTCTTAAATTGATTTAGAAATCAATGAACTTTCAAAAGTCCATAAAAATAGAGCTTTTGAATGTTAACTTGTTGATATGGTCTAAGCAACAATGCCAAAGATGAATGGAACTCAAATCAAGGGGTTGATTGGAACCTAGTAAAGTTCTTTAAAGAGTTGTTTGTTTTAATCAAGCATATTGACTCAACCTGTAAATGACCATTTTATTCAAATAAACAAACAAACAAACAAGAATGGTTTTTGTTCTTCAGAATGTGAGTATTTCTGTGTTTGAAGCAGAAATTTAGGTATGCTGATTATGGAACAAAATAGCCATTAAGTTCCAGCCTTGAAAGGACTTAAAACAAACTAGATGACCCTACAACTAATGTAGCATTGCCATGCTTCATTTCCCACTTGTAGGTCATTAGTGTAGCCTAGCTTCCATTGTTTGAGTTATTACCGAAGTAAGAACCTCAAGCGGTATATGATACCAAGGAAGTTTGATTGCTAGGTCACTTCTCTTTAAACATAAACTTATAGGTAGAAACGGAATCGTAAATTCCTTTCATTTGTTCCTTGTTTTCCTATTTCTTGTACCCTTTCTTATAGTCTTAAGAATTGAATTCTTTAGTGTTGACTTTTATACTTTGTTAGACATGTCCAATGTCACCAACAAGGTTCTTTACCATTTTAATTTATGTTGAATATTTTGTTTTGAAGGAAATAATGCCCTTGGTCCAAGTATGCATTCAATGTTAAGTCTAATAAATGCGGTTCAGTATTAATTAACAAGTTAATAATTCAGTGAGATCAAGTGAGCTGAATGCCTAGCTAGAGGCCGCTTCAGTTCAAGTGGAATTAATGATATTAATCCACAGCTTACTCTTGACTGAACCCGTAGGGTCACACAAATAGTACGTAAACGGATCAAGTATTTAATGGCATTAAATACTCCATCTATGGATATTCGGAATCGACGGATCTTGGTTTCAGTGGGAGCTGAGATCGTCACAGGCAAGAAATGGAAATATTGCCGGAATCGGAAATATTGCCGGAAACGGAAATATTGTCAGAATCGGAAATATTATCGGAATCGGAAAATAATTCCGGAAACGGAAATATTAAATATTTGTTCGAAACGGAAATTGATTCCGGAATCGGAAATATTGAATATTGTTCGTATCGGAAATGAATTCCGGAATCGGGAAATTAATCGGAAGCGTATGGTACGAATTAGCATCGGACGAGGCCTGCCAGACGAAGGCCCAGCACGAAGCCAGGCCATCGCCCAGCAAGCCAGCGCGCCACAAACGCACCAGCCAAGGCTGCGCCAGGCCCACCGCAAGGCAGGCCCAGCGCGCGCCAAGGCTACGGCAGCGTGTGGGCTTGCGGCAGTGGGCTGCAAGCTCGCGGGCTGCGCGCGCGCGCATGGCGCCCCTCGTGGGCTGCTGTGCGTGCGTGTGTGTTTGTGTGCTACTCGAATCCTAAAGCTACCGGGATTTGTCATATGATTAAATCTAATCCTAAAAGATTTAGTTTATTTAATTAGAGTCCTAGTAGGATTATAATTAAATAAATTAGTATCCTAATAGGATTCCAAATCCTTTTCCATAACTCTATAAATAGGTGCCTAGGGTCACATATTTACATCGAGCATTCAAGTATTCAAAGTGAGTTTTTGAGAGCAAAATTCAGTCATACAATTTCCTATAAAGTGCCGAAAATTCTAAGTACCTTAAGGGCGATTCTAGTTGGTCAATCTTAAGGCGGATCCGGACGTGCTGTGGACTATCTACGGAGGGACGACACTTGGAGTCCTAAAGACTTGTTCTTGTTCGGTTCGGGCGCAGCTAGGGAGGGCACGCAACAAAGAGTATGCATCTAAACTATGCTAAATGATTATGTGTAAATAATATGTTTTCCTGGTTTTATGGTTTTTCCGCATGATTTATGAATTGTCATATGTATCATAACCTAACATGTTTCAACTAGATGATCTTACTAGAAGCTTCTAAAGTTCTCTAAGCATCGATCTACTCGAATGTCTAGGGACTAGACTCATTCGAGAAATAAATGGACAAAGATATTAGGTTGTTAACCATTGGTAAAGCTGAGCGTTTAAACTCAATGCTTTATGATCTCAAAACTACATTGTATTTTGAATTCACAAGCACCAATTGGTTTGCCATTCGATTTTGATATTCGAAAACAACCATAAAAGTCGCTAAAAGAAACGTACATTTTAAATTGCTCATTTTCTCTCATTTCCGTGAATCGTTCTTGGATTCACTACCAATCGAGGAAATTTACTGTTACCTTTCTAAAAGGATTTACTGCAGTGCAAGATATTTAATTATAAACAATAATTAAAACATACATTGAAGCATGCAAAGTCTAAACATTTATCATGAGTAATAACTTGAAAATTAAAGCAATCATGCAATTTCAACAAGTTATTAGCATTTTATTCGAATTTATTGTTCCGGCAGGTGTGAATAAAATGATTCCAAGATCCTAAAATCATTGAAGAATTAAGCACAGTTTGTCGACTTAATCCTAAAACATCTTAGGTAAGCAAAAGCCTTTTGCTAATAGTCTAGAAACTATTCTTGGTTGATAGGTACGTCTAAGAACTTATTAGGTAAACCTATCGATTTTTCCACGACATAAAAGGACTCCTTACTTATATCGTTGAGTTTCACCAAAACTAACATGTACTCACAATTATTTGTGTATCTTGCCCCTTTAGGACCAATAAGTAACACCTCGCTGAGCGAAAACTATTACTAGATTGATGTAAAGGATATCCAAGCAAGTGTATATTTTTGCATGGCACCTTTTAACTCAATTTTTAAGTTTGGAACTTAAGGCTCTTACTATGTTGGTTAGATTTTAAGTGAACTAAAATCCTTAATCATGCAACATAATCAAGCTTTGATCTCATGCATTTTAAGACATATTTAAAAGCAATAAATAACTTAAAACATGCATAAGATAAATGTGATCTAGTATGGCCCGACTTCATCTTGAAGCTTCAACTTCAAAGTCCGTCTTGAAAATCTCCGTGGGAGGCACCATTTTCTTCAAATAGGATAAGCTATAATTAAAACTAATTACAACTATTTGATGGTACGCAGACCATATTTGAATTGAAAAACAACTTTGGTACTTTAGACCAATTACATTCAAATTAATGGTACGCAGACCATATTTTCTATCCTATTTGGGCCATACTAGTCACTTCATAACCTGCAAAACAGTACATATACAATATATACCATTCACCCATTCATTATCATGAATGGCCCACATAGCTGGTTAGTAAAACACATTATGCATCACATAAACATTTGCAGAAATTAATCAAGGGCACCAATAATCTACAAATTATTCAGTCCTTATTAATTCTAATCAAGTTGTTTTAACCTTAAGGATTTATAGACCTAATCAAGAGTTTATGACTAAAAATGTTCCCACTTAAACCAATAAATTCATATGCTTTACTAATTTTAAACATAAAAATGTATTTCTAGTCTAACCGGAAACATACAAATTTAATTAAAATTTAAAGCTCATATAAATTTATAATTGAATCCAAAAAGTTTAATTTAATTTCAGTCGTATTTAAATTAATTCATGATTTTAATTTTAGTAAAATAATTAGAATAAATGAAATTTATTATAATTACAATATTCAAAATTAAAATCCAAGAAAATAATTTAAATTATTAATTTTAAAATTAATTAAAATTACGTAAACTGAAAATTTCAAATTAAAATATCAAAACGATCTAATCGCAACGCAACAATCCCACGCAACGCACGCCCATGGGCCACACGCACACAGCCATCGCTGGCCATGTGCGCGCAGCCCATGCGTTGCGTCGCATCGCTGCTGCTCACCATCGCAAGGCATCAATCGAACACGCGAGCTGGTGCTCGCTGCGCGCGCCAGCGCTCGATGTACGCGAGCCATCGCTCGCTGCGCGCCCCAGCGCTCGATTTATGCGAGCCATCGCTCGCTGCGTGCCTGCCTTTCCCGCACGCGAGCTTGCGCTCATCGCACGAGGCAGCAGTATGCGAGCTGGCGCTCGCTGCGCGCGAGCCATCGACGCTGTGCGTAGCGCTCGTGGCACGCGAGCTTGCGCTCGCTACGCGCGAGGCTCCGCATGCTTGCGCGAGGCAGTGCGCGCTGTGGCGCAGCACGCTTGCTGCCCACACGCGACTGCTCGTGCCTTGCTCTCGCCCCTGCCCACACGCCCATTGCTCACAGCCCACGACACAAGGCAGGGCTGCTGCCTTGTGCTCGTGCACCATGCCCTTGCTCGCTGCATTCGTACCGCATGGGCGACGAGCTCCCTTGCTCGTCGTCGCATGCCCGCACTGTACAACACCCCTTAAGGGTAACACGTAGCGTCCATTGCTTTGTGCGTGCAAGTTATATGAGCGTGTCGCATAAAGATTAAAAATTTATATTCAAAATTAATGACAAATTAATAAATAATATTAATTTCATAATTTTAGGGCGAAAAAATCGAAAATTTATTATTTAATTGATTTCCGATTAACATGGATTCAAGTCTAGGTCATAAAAATTTAAAATTTAACATAAATTTACAATTTTTATGGTGGTTTTTAATCATAGGTATCTAATTAAATTATAACTAATTATGAAAATCAAATTAATTCTAAATTATTCCAATTTTCAACAAATTAATCATAATTACAAATTAGATTGCATATTTAACAAGGCTAGGCATTCAAACTTGTTAAACATATACAGTAGGTCAATAAAAAATTCAAGATTTATCAACAAGAATCGCAAATATTTAATTTAACATCTTAAATTTACAAAATTTTGCATTCGAAAAACTAAAACCTCCGAAAAGTCATAGTTAGGCTTCGAATTTGAGAATTCTGGGTTCGGCCGAAATAAACTCTTTTTGTCAAAATTTTAGAATGCCTTTTACATGCGGAATTGACACAAAAATCACTCGATTTGGATGAGTAACGAAGAAACTGCCGAAAAATTGCGTACGTATAATTAAATAAACGCAATTTGCAATTAATTAACAATTACGAAAATTAATCACCCCTTTTAATTCTTGCAAATTTGTAATATTTAACCATGTTTATGCAATTTAGATTATGAAAATAATAAGTGGCTCGTGATACCACTGTTAGGTTATGATACATATGACAATTCATAAATCATGCGGAAAAACCATAAAGCCAGGAAAGCATATTATATTCACATAATCATTTAGCATAGTATTGATGCATACATGTTGTAGCGTGCCTTCCCTAGCTGCGCCCGAACCGAACAAGAACAAGTCTTTAGGACTCCAAATGTCGTCCCTCCGTAGATAGTCCACGGTACGTCCGGATCCGCCTCAAGTTAGACCAACTAGAATCGCCCTTAAGGTTGCTAGGATTTTCGGCTAGTGTTTGCAAGTGTATGGCTAATTTTATTAGGATTCAATCCAGCCACAGGTTCCCCTACGGCTACCTTGTTACGACTTCACCCCAGTCGAAGACCCCACCGTTCTGTGAATCGTAGATTTATGTTAAATGCCAAGGTTCATAATGCCCAACCTGCAAGTGAACCAACTGTGCTTGTGGGAAAGGATGCATAAGGATTAGCCCGATAGCTCAAAAACCGTTGCTCCGCACAACATAGGGATTGGCACGCTTTCGAAAAGAACCACTTGAATCGGCGAACAACCGAACCCTTGGGACCTTCTTCAACCCCAGGATGTGATGAGTCGACATCGAGGTCAAAAACTTACCCTTTGAATACTTCAATCGTTACTGTAAATAATGACCCTAGGCACTTATTTATAGAGGTATGGAAAAGGAACTTGAATCCTATTAGGATACTAATTAATTTCATTAGAATCCTGCTAGGACTCTATTTAAATAAACTGAAGGAAATAATGCCCTTGGTCCAAGTATGCATTCTATGTTAAGTCTAATAAATGCGGTTCAGTATTAATTAACAAGTTAATAATTCAGTGAGATCAAGTGAGCTGAATGCCTAGCTAGAGGCCGCTTCAGTTCAAGTGGAATTAATGATATTAATCCACAGCTTACTCTTGACTGAACCCGTAGGGTCACACAAATAGTACGTAAACGGATCAAGTATTTAATGGCATTAAATACTCCATCTATGAATATTCGGAACCGACGGATCTTGGTTTCAGTGGGAGCTAAGATCGTCACAGGCAAGAAATGAATACTCCGGAAACGATGATATTGCCGGAAACGGAAATATGGATCGTATCGGAAATATAAATATTATCCAAGTCGTAGATGTTGCCGGAAACGGAAACATGGTACGTATCGGAAAATATTATCGGAAATGGAAATATTGCCAGAATCGGAAATATTGCCGGAAACGGAAATATTGTCAGAATCGGAAATATTACCGGAATCGGAAAATAATTCCGGAAACGGAAATATTAAATATTTGTTCGAAACGGAAATTAATTCCGGAATCGGAAATATTAAATATTGTTCGTATCGGAAATGAATTCCGGAATCGGAAAATTTAATCGGAAGCGCATCGTACGAATAAGCATCGGACGAGGCCTGCCGGACGAGGCCCAGCACGAAGCCAGGCCATCGCCCAGCAAGCCAAGCGCGCCGCACAAACAGCCACGCCAGGCCCAGCGCAAGGCCAGGCCCAGCAGGCTGCGCAGCGCGCACAACGCGCACAGCACGCGCAGCGCGCAGCGCGCGCGGGCGCTGCGTGGGCTGCTGCTCGCGCGCACGCATGGGGCCCATCGTGGCAGCCGTGCGTGTGTGTGCAAGTGTTTGTGTTCGTGCACGTTTCCTAAAACATGCAGAGTTCGGTTAATGATTAAATTCCTAATTCTATTTGATAAATTAATTAAATTAGAGTTCTTGTAAGATTCTAGGTTTAATTAATTTGTATCTGAATAGGATTTCGATTCCCTTTCCATACCCCTATAAATATGAGGCTAGGGCTCACAATTTATAACAAGTTTCAAAGTATTCAAAAGTGAGTTTTTTTTGAGAGAAAATTAAAACACACATCTTGCTCATAAAGTGCCAAAATTTTCTAGTACCTTAAGGGCGATTCTAGTTGGTCAATCTTAAGGCGGATCCGGACGTGCTGTGGACTATCTACGGAGGGACGACACTTGGAGTCCTAAAGACTTGTTCTTGTTCGGTTCGGGCGCAGCTAGGGAGGGCACGCAACAAAGAGTATGCATCTAAATTATGCTATATGATTATGTGTAAATAATATGTTGTCCTGGGTTAATGGTTGTTTCCTCATGATCTATGTAATGTCATATGTATCATAACCTAACAGTGGTATCAGAGCCCCTTATTATTTTCATAATCTAAATTGCATGAACATGGTTAAATATTACAAATTTGCAAGAATTAAAAGGGGTGATTAATTTTCGTAATTGTTAATTAATTGCAAATTGCGTTTATTTAATTATACGTACGCAGTTTTTCGGCAGTTTCTTCGTTACTCATCCGAATTGAGTGATTTTTGTGTCAATTCCGCATGTAAAAGGCATTCTAAAATTTTGACAAAAATAGTATTTTTCTGCCGAACCCAGAATTCTCAAATTCGAAGCCTAACTATGACTTTTCGAAGGTTTTAGTTTTTCGAATGCAAAATTTCGTAAATTTAAGATGTTAAATTAAATATTTGCGATTCTTGTTGATAAATCTTGAATTTTTGATTGACCTACTGCATATGTTTAACAAGTTTGAATGCCTAGTCTTGTTAATTATGCAATCTAATTTGTAATTATGATTAATTTGTTGAAAATTAGAATAATTTAGAATAAATTTGATTTTCATAATTAATTGTAATTTAATTAGAAACCTATGATTAAAAACCACCATAAAAATTTTAAATTTATGATAAATTTTAAATTTTTATGACCTGGACTTGAATCCATAACAATCGGAAATCAATTGGATAATAAATTTTCGAATTTTCGCCCTAAAATTATGAAATTAATATTATTTATTAATTTGTCATTAATTTTAAATATAAATTTTAAATTTTTATGCGATTCGTTCATAAAACTTGCACGCACGAAGCAATGGACGCTTCGTGTTACCCTTAAGGGGTGTTGTATAATGCGGGCATGCGACGACGAGCAAGGGAGCTCGTTGCCCGTGCGGCACGAATGCAATGAGCAAGGGCGTAGTGCACGAGCACAAGGCAGCAGCCCTGCCTTGTGTCGTGTGCCACGAGCAATGGACGAATGGGCATGGGCGAAGGGCGAGCCAAGGCAGTCGCGTGTGGGCAGCAAGCAAGCTGCGCCACAACGCGCGCTGCCTCGCACAAGAGCGCGCAGCCTCGCGCGCAGCGAGCGCAAGCTCGCGTGCCACGAGCGCTGCGCCTAGCATTGCTCGCGCGCACAACGAGCGATGTCGCCCGCCCAGCGAGCGATGTCGCGCGCCCAGCGAGCGATGTCGCGCGCGCACTGCGAGCGATAGCTCGCGTGCGATCAACGCTGGCGCGCGCAGCGAGCACCAATGCGTGCGGAGGCTTGCGATGGGGATGCAGCAGCTATGCGACGAGCGCATGGGCTGCGCGCACATGGCCAGCAATGGCTGTGTGCGTGCGGCCCATGGGCGTGCAACGCGTAGGGTGTTTGCGTTACGATTAAAGATCGTTTTGAATGTTTGAAAATTTCGGTTCACGTAATTTTAATTAATTTTAAAATTAATAATTTAAATTATTTTCTTGGATTTTAATTTTGAATATTGTAATTATAATAAATTTTATTTATTTTAATTATTTTACTAAAATTAAAATCATGAATTAATTTAAATACGACTGAAATTAAATTAAATTTTTGGATTCAATTATAAATTTATATGAGCTTTAAATTTTAATTAAATTTGTATGTTTCCGGTTAGACTAGAAATACATTTTTATGTTTAAAATTAGTAAAGCATATAAATTTATTGGTTTAAGTGGGAGCGTTTTTTAGTCATAAACTCTTGATTAGGTCTACAAATCCTTAAGGTTAAAACAACTTGATTAGAATTAATAAGGACTGAATAATTGGTAGATTATTGGTGTCCTTGATTAATTGCTGCAAATGTTTACGTGATGCATAATGTGTTTTACTAACCAGCTATGTGGGCCATTCATGATAATGAATGGGTGAATGGTATATATTGTATATGTACTGTTTTGCAGGTTATGAAGTGACTAGTATGGCCCAAATAGGATAGAAAATATGGTCTGCGTACCATTAATTTGAATGTAATTGGTCTAAAGTACCAAAGTTATTTTTCAATTCAAATATGGTCTGCGAACCATCAAATAGTTGTAATTAGTTATAGCTTATCCTATTTGAAGAAAATGGTGCCTCCCACGGAGATTTTCAAGACGGACTTTGAAGTCAAAGCTTCAAGATGAAGTCGGGCCATACTAGATCACAAATATCTTATGCATGTTTTAAGTTATTTATTGCTTTTAAATATGTCTTAAAATGCATGAGATCAAAAGCTTGATTATGTTGCATGATTAAGGATTTTAGTTCACTTAAAATCTAACCAACATAGTAAGAGCCTTAAGTTCCAAACTTAAAAATTGAGTTAAAAGGTGCCATGCCAAAATATACACTTGCTTGGATATCCTTTACATCAATCTAGTAATAGTTTTCGCTCAGCGAGGTGTTACTTATTGGTCCTAAAGGGGCAAGGTACACAAATAATTGTGAGTACATGTTAGTTTTGGTGAAACTCAACGATATAAGTAAGGAGTCCTTTTATGCCGTGGCAAAATCGATAGGTTTACCTAATAAGTTCTTAGACGTACCTATCAACCAAGAATAGTTTCTAGACTATTAGCAAAAGGCTTTTGCTTACCTAAGATGTTTTAGAATTGAGTCGACAAACTGTGCTTAATTCTTCAATGGTTTTAGGGTCTTGGAATCATTTTATTCACACCTGCCGGAACAATAAAATCGAATAAAATGCTAATAACTTGTTTGAATTGCATGGTTGCTTTAATTTCAAGTTATTATTCATGATAAATGTTTAGACTTTGCATGCTTCAATGTATGTTTTAATTATTGTTTATAATTAAATATCTTGCACTGCAATAAATCCTTTTAGAAAGGTAACAGTAAATTTCCTCGATTGGTAGTGAATCCAAGAACGATTCATGGAAAAGAGAGAAAGTGAGCAATTTAAAATGTACGTTTCTTATATCGACTTTTATGGTTGTTTTCGAATATCAAAATCGAATGGCAAACCAATTGGTGCTTGTGAATTCAAAATACACTGTAGTTTTGAGATCATAAAGCATTGAGCTTAAACGCTCAGCTTTACCAATGGTTAACAACCTATTATCTTTGTCCATTTAATTCTCGAATGAGTCTAGTCCCTAGACATTCGAATAGATCGATGCTTAGAGAACTTTAGAAGCTTCTGGTAAGATCATCTAGTTGAAACAAAATATTCAACATAAATTAAAATGGTAAAGAACCTTGTTGGTGACATTGGACATGTCTAACAAAGTATAAAAGTCAACACTAAAGAATTCAATTCTTAAGACTATAAGAAAGGGTACAAGAAATAGGAAAACGAGGAACAAATGAAAGGAATTTACGATTCCGTTTCTACCTATAAATTTATGTTTAAAGAGAAGTGACCTAGCAATCAAACTTCCTTGGTATCATATACCGCTTGAGGTTCTTACTTCGGTAATAACTCAAACAATGGAAGCTAGGATGCACTAATGACCTACAAGTGGGAAATGAAGCATGGCAATGCTACATTAGTTGTAGGGTCATCTAGTTTGTTTTAAGTCCTTTCAAAGGCTGGAACTTAATGGCTATTTTGTTCCATAATCAACATACCTAAATTTCTGTTTTCAAACACAGAAAGACTCACATTCAAGAAAAACAAAAACAATGTTTGTTTGTTTATTTGAATGAAATGGTCAATTACAGGTTGAGTCAATATGCTTGATTAAAACAAACAACTCTTTAAAGAACTTTACTAGGTTCAAATCAACCCCTTGATTTGAGTTCCACTAATCTTTGGCATTGTTGCTTAGACCATATCAACAAGTTAACATTCATAAGCTCTATTTTGATGGACCTTTTGGAAGTTGGTTGATTTCTAGATCAACTTAAGACAAGCTAGTCTTACTTGTTGAAAGTAACAAAGAATATGAACTATTGTTAGAACGCCTAGACGATAGAGTTCAAAGCTAAAGAAAGGTTTTATGACTTTATGGATTTGAGTGAATATAGGTTTATTTACTCAAATATGATATAAGTTGAATCTGTTTGGCTAGTTCAAAGATTCAGAAGTATAAAATCCACTTGGCAAGAAATCATAAAGATCTAGGTTAGATCATGTTGATGATTACTTGAGACCAAATATGATTATCAATGATTGTGTGTTGAAATTTCACAATCTAGCTCCATAAGATATGGCATATCTTAGTTGGAATAATCGAAGTCAATTGGTACTTGATTCGATTAATGATGAATCATAAAAACTTTTCCTATAATTTCTAAAACAAAATGCTCAACTACCACCAAACTAAACCAAATTCGTCAAAGCTATTGAAAAGTAATTTCAGGATATCTTTTCATAATTATATATCTAAAGAGTTGCTAAACTCAGTGGGAGTTTAGTGTTTGTTATTCAACAAACTAAGGCCCAAGTCTAGATATATGTTTCATTGTGATTTATTCAAATGAGACACAAGGGTATTGTTTCTACCACGAATTTTTGAGAACATAATGTTTGTTTGCTCGAAATAATGTCCTTTTGGAGATTCGTTTCCAAAATGACAAGTGGGAGAAAATAGACCTCGAAAGTCTTCGAGGCGAACAACAAACATAAACGGACATTCCGGAGGCTTTTTCGAAGTGCTTCAGAAAATCCGAACTTATTCTTTAAGGACTTTAGAAGTGGCTTTAAAGAATAGACATCTCTTAGAAGACTTTACAAGTGCTTCAAGGAGAACAGAATATTCAAAGGACTTTCAAGTGGCTATTGATATTCTATTTGTTTGATGTTCTATACCCAAAGTAGGCATAGAGTTCAAATTACTGGAACTATGATATTCTTCTATTGGATAGTGAAGAAACATGGAAGTTCAGGTCATTGAAGCTATGCGATTCTTCCATTAGATAGTGAAGAAACCTACAACTTGCAGTCAAACTATTATCATGTAGACTTGTAAGAAAGCTATGACGAAACCCAGATTCCCTAAAATGGTTAGAGGCCATATATAGACTCAAATGTTTTAAATGGTTAGAGGCCATAAAACATACTCAATGTTTTGATGACAAAATTGAAATTTTGTTGATTTGCAAGAATAGTTTCACACCTATTGGTTGCAAGTTTGTTTTAAAAACCATCAAACATGAGTTGTGTTCACACACAAAGCTAAATTAGTTGCTAAAAGTTACAAGCAAATTCACGATGTGGATTGTGTTGAAACCTCATGCATAATCGTAATGCTCAAGTCTATATTCAAGCAATGATTGCATATTGGTACATATAGCAATTGGATGACAAAACTTATTCCTCAATCAAATGTTGGAATAAACTATGTACAGGGTATGTCATAGGATTTGTGGATCCAAATAAATGCTTAAAAAGGAATGCTAGCTTATGAAATCTAAGTACAGATTTAAGCAAGCAATTGGGAATTGGAACTGTATTTTAGTGAAACTAATAAGTATTTTAGTTTCATAAAACGTACATGATTCTTATAGATATATAAGAAGTTTAGTGGGAGTACGTAAAACTTAATTGGTCCTATGTGTATTACACACATATCTCTCTATTGTGAAATAACATTCAAATGCTAATGACTTAGATTTGAAATTATTCATCAATGATGGACCATGGCGAAACTTAGTACATACTGGGTATTAAGATCTATTTACAAAGATCTTATGATATTGTTTTGGATTAAGTAATGGCATTTACTAAATCAAACACGAAAGTCTCCATTGGAGATATTCGACCCATGTGAATAAATCTAAGTAAAGGATGTTTGAACTATGTATAAGCATTTACTAAGTTAAACATCAAAGGATCTAAATAAGATTCTTAACCTATATTATATGTCAAAGAATTTAGCTGAATTTAGTATCTACTGAAACTAGATAAGCTAAAGTTACATGAATAGAATTCAATTGGGAATTATTCTGCAAAAGAATTTATCATGTATGATATAATATGAGGATCGCCAAAAACGTATCGTATGACTTTAGGCATGACGAACATATACCAATCTCTATTGATCTAAGTGAAGATCAACTAGATTGAGATCAAGAATACTTATGGTACTTGAAAAGGTACATAGGAATAGTTCTTAATTCAAGGAAATAAAGATATGCTAAATATTGATGCTACACGCATAAACACTGGCAAAGGATCAAGCAAAGACCCTTTGGAGTTAACCATTGACAAGGGCGAGCTAAAGAGCATCGTGTTTCGAAATGGCAACATGGATTGGAGACCATGAGTTGTTGCGTGGGAAATTAAAATATTAATTTCTATGTTCTAAGATACAGCTGGAAAGTCTTCCACATATCTGTGAACTGCTTGGATAAGCAAATCCAAACAAAGCATCACTAGCAACCTAAACAGTTGAAGTAAAAGTACTTATTGCCTAAGAAGCAATAAAACAGAGTTGTTTATGTTAATTAGTTCTTCATTGAACTTGGGAAGATCACATGTCTGTTGACTTAATGGTTCTTCATTGCAAAATGCGTAGTACCACTAATGTAGCAAGAAAGACTAGATCACAAAATAAACATACTCAAAAGATCTTATCATCATATCTCGAAGAACATTCGATGAAAAGGATATTAAGATTGGCAAAGCATGATAACTAAACCTATGCAACAAGTGAGAAGCAACACTCACATTGTAGCACTGGAAATCAAGCATAGCTTTGAATTCCATGAACTGTTTTAGAAGATGGGTTTGAGGCCCATGGTTGTAAAACATTGGGGTTGAACATTTATCATATATGAAATGTATTTTCATATTCCATTTAATCTTGGTTTAGTATTAAATGATGAGTCCCTTCAATTTGACGATATATTCAAGATAGACTGTCAGGACCAGTCCTGTGACTAAGAAATGTCTATCAAGTGAACTTGAATGTCAAAGGTTGAAAATGGTCCCTAATCGGAGTTTTCCATAAAATTGGACGCATAGAAAACGTTAGACGATTAGAATGCAAGATGACTAGTAGTTCTGTTTCTTGAACTATGTGGACATGGCAATGTCATAATCATTTGCATAGATACTTACTTTGGGAAGACTAGTATCGGACAAGACCTATGAAACTTTACTGTAAGAGATGAAAATCTGTCATGAGTAAATTTCATTAAATTATTAGACACTAAATCCTCAATACCTGAGTGATTTGGGATTACTTGTTTGAGAACTGGTTGCTTTGACGTTGACCAACCGTCGCACCGTAAAAGGAGGCTATAAAGGCAACGCTCAGGTAATCACCTATCAAACGAAGTCTAATCTCAAGATCGCAAGATTGGGATTGTCCTCCCATAAATCGGGATGAGATGCTTAAAAGTTGTACAAGGCCACTCGGAGAGCTAGAAACTGTGAAATGCATGGCCGTGCTCGGATGAATCATAGGCTATGATTATCTGTTTATTTGATCAGTTGAACTCTGAAACCGAGGAACACCTCTGGACATAATAAGGATGACAACTCTTACCTTATGTTCAAGAGCAAGCATCGAGCGACAAAGGAATTAGGAAATGCACACTTGTCCCTAAGGACAAGTGGGAGACTGAAGGAAATAATGCCCTTGGTCCAAGTATGCATTCTATGTTAAGTCTAATAAATGCGGTTCAGTATTAATTAACAAGTTAATAATTCAGTGAGATCAAGTGAGCTGAATGCCTAGCTAGAGGCCGCTTCAGTTCAAGTGGAATTAATGATATTAATCCACAGCTTACTCTTGACTGAACCCGTAGGGTCACACAAATAGTACGTAAACGGATCAAGTATTTAATGGCATTAAATACTCCATCTATGAATATTCGGAACCGACGGATCTTGGTTTCAGTGGGAGCTAAGATCGTCACAGGCAAGAAATGAATACTCCGGAAACGATGATATTGCCGGAAACGGAAATATGGATCGTATCGGAAATATAAATATTATCCAAGTCGTAGATGTTGCCGGAAACGGAAACATGGTACGTATCGGAAAATATTATCGGAAATGGAAATATTGCCAGAATCGGAAAGATTGCCGGAAACGGAAATATTGTCAGAATCGGAAATATTACCGGAATCGGAAAATAATTCCGGAAACGGAAATATTAAATATTTGTTCGAAACAGAAATTAATTCCGGAATCGGAAATATTAAATATTGTTCGTATCGGAAATGAATTCCGGAATCGGAAAATTTAATCGGAAGCGCATCGTACGAATAAGCATCGGACGAGGCCTGCCGGACGAGGCCCAGCACGAAGCCAGGCCATCGCCCAGCAAGCCAAGCGCGCCGCACAAACAGCCACGCCAGGCCCAGCGCAAGGCCAGGCCCAGCAGGCTACGCAGCGCGCACAACGCGCACAGCACGCGCAGCGCGCAGCGCGCGCGGGCGCTGCGTGGGCTGCTGCTCGCGCGCACGCATGGGGCCCATCGTGGCAGCCGTGCGTGTGTGTGCAAGTGTTTGTGTTCGTGCACGTTTCCTAAAACATGCAGAGTTCGGTTAATGATTAAATTCCTAATTCTATTTGATAAATTAATTAAATTAGAGTTCTTGTAAGATTCTAGGTTTAATTAATTTGTATCTGAATAGGATTTCGATTCCCTTTCCATACCCCTATAAATATGAGGCTAGGGCTCACAATTTATAACAAGTTTCAAAGTATTCAAAAGTGAGTTTTTTTTGAGAGAAAATTAAAACACACATCTTGCTCATAAAGTGCCGAAATTTTCTAGTACCTTAAGGGCGATTCTAGTTGGTCAATCTTAAGGCGGATCCGGACGTGCTGTGGACTATCTACGGAGGGACGACACTTGGAGTCCTAAAGACTTGTTCTTGTTCGGTTCGGGTGCAGCTAGGGAGGGCACGCAACAAATAGTATGCATCTAAATTATGCTATATGATTATGTGTAAATAATATGTTGTCCTGGGTTAATGGTTGTTTCCGCATGATCTATGTAATGTCATATGTATCATAACCTAACATAAACATTATCTAATAGGTTTAGGATTTAATCTTTTATCGAATCCCGATAGCTTTAGGATTCGCACACGAGCATCGCACGAGCACCGTGCACCCGCGCAGGCCTTGCGGCCCACGCTGAGCGCACAGCGCTCGGCCCATGCTACTGTCCGCGCGCGCCCATGGCTTCGGCTGGGCCTGGCTTGCGCTGGGCCTGGTCGAGGCTTTGGCGTGTGTTGGTGATGCGTGTGGCTTGCTGGGCGATGGCCTGGCTTCGTGCTGGGCCTTCGTCTAGCGAGCCTCGTCCGATGCTAATTCGTACGATACGCTTCCGATTAAATTCCCGATTTCGGAATTCATTTCCGATACGAACAATATTTAATATTTCCGATTTCGGAATTAATTTCCGTTTCGAACAAATATTTAATATTTCCGTTTCCGGAATTATTTTCCGATTCCGATAATATTTCCGATTCTGACAATATTTCCGTTTCCAGCAATATTTCCGATTCCGGCAATATTTCCATTTCCGATAATATTTTCCGATACGTACCATGTTTCCGTTTCCGGCAACATCTACGACTTGGATAATATTTATATTTCCGATACGATCCATATTTCCGTTTCCGGCATTATCATCGTTTCCGGAGTATTCATTTCTTGCTTGTGACGATCTCAGCTCTCACTGAAACCAAGATCCGTCGATTCCGAATATCCATAGATAGAGTATTTAATGCCATTAAATACTTGATCCGTTTACGTACTATTTGTGTGACCCTACGGGTTCAGTCAAGAGTAAGTTGTGGATTAATATCATTAATTCCACTTGAACTGAAGCGGCCTCTAGCTAGGCATTCAGCTCACTTGATCTCACTGAATTATTAACTTGTTAATTAATACTGAACCGCATTTATTAGACTTAACATAGAATGCATACTTGGACCAAGGGCATTATTTCCTTCAGAAAGATAGTTTTTCAGGAATTTGAATACAAAACGGATTAGGAAAAGAATCCGTCCCAGGTATTTTCGGCGCCCAGCTCTGGGCGTCAAAGATTTCGGCGCCCAGGGCTGGGCGTTGAAAATAGGGTCTGGCAGAATTCTTTGTCAGATTGGACTCTAGAGTACGGAGTTCATTAAGAGACTTAATCCGAGTTATTTGGTGCGTATCAATTTACGACGGAATGCATCTGGGCCCTTTACGAACTCTAGGTTCGTTATGAGTTTAATTAATACGTTAACTCTTTTATCGAACTGCGATAGGAATATAATTCCTTTTACAATTTCTATCTCTTTTAGGATTTATGTTGGAGTGCAACACCTAATTCTGACAGGTTTCTATCTTTTTATTCTTACTACTTTTAGCAACTACCCTTTACGACAGTTACTATTTTTAGCAGTTTCCATAAATAGCAGGTTTCTATAAATAGCAGGCTTCGGGTGAAATGAAAAGGGTGATTGAGATTCGTTATTTTATAGGAGATGCGTTGTCAAGTGGAGATTTACGTTTTCATCATCGAACCTTCCCTTTCGGGAATGGGGATAAAAGTAGGTGTCTACACCGGGCCACACACTAGTTAAAGGTTTATATGTCGTAATATTGACCCAAAAAGTTAACTAAATAAATATTCCATTTGTTTATGTTTATATCGCCGAAAACAGAATAAAAGAAAGTTATTGCACAATTATGAAAAGAATCATAATAAGATAAGGGGTGGATCGGGATATAAAGTGGGTATTAAATGGGTATGTAATTCTCCGGCCCTCCGTTCCATATTGATGTTCCAATTTATATTTTTTCACGTTTGTCAACACACGTTTTAGATCATTTTTATCACTAATTATGTATTTGTAAAAAAAATATAAAATTTTGATATTATTAAATTATTCATTGAGACAAATCAAACAAGACCTCACATAAATATATTTTTTTCTTATGTATTGGAACTTATTTTGAAGATTCTGTTCAATTGTTAATAATGTCAAAATTCTAAATTGGAACATCATTGTGGAACGGGGAGTTGATGAAAAGGATGAAGATCAAATGTATTTATATGTTTTTCTAACAATATTTTTAGAAAAAACGTGTAATAAAATTCGAAAGCTTATAAAAGTAATAATAATAATAAATAATAATTATTATAATAGCACAAATTGTTTCTAGAATCCCATCCAACTTTATATAAACCGTTTACACGATAATAATTATAATAATAATAAAATATAAAAATAAATAATAAATAATAAATAATAAATAAAGATGAACATTCCAATATAATTAATAGTAATATTTAACATTATAATTATAAAAATAATAATAAAATAAGATCATTAAATAAGAAGATGAACTGAACTGAACTGAATTAAACTAATTTGAAATGAAATTAAGTCCAAAAGATCAATGCCTACCTCCATTCCTAAATGATCTTTACGCTTATTATTTGCATGGTAATTAAGGAACTTTTGTACGTGAATATGTGATGGTGGGGTAACAAATGAGAAAATGAGTGGCTATAAATTTTCCAACAATGTGATAGGATGAAAACTAATTAAAATATTGTGATTGAGTAAGTAATTGTGGATTCCTATAATAAAATATTGCAAGTTGCATGTTGTAGTAGGTCAAATTAGGGTACAAATGTAAAGTTAATATGCTAAAAATTTAATAAAGTAGAGCGTAAATAACTTTCAGGAACATACTAAAACGGAAAGCGTAAAGAACTTTCAAGAACGGAGGTAGTATAAAAAAAGTGTATATTACACATAAATTAATTACAATAGATACATTATTGTCTGATTAGGCTGACTGCATTTCATGATAACAATGACTTATCAATATGAAAAATTCCATGAAATACATCTATGTTTTATGTAGTCAATCTCATGCATAATATCTTAATCATACGGAGTACTACCTGACATAATCCTATCTTTTTATGTTTTACTTAGATAACGTATCATGAACTTTTTATTTGGAATGCAATTTTGTGTAAAACTTTTATACACAATAATATTAATGACAACATTACTAATATACATACATACTCCTTTAACCCTTTATACAATCTCATGGTACATTTTCACACATTTATACGATGAAATTATGAATACCTTTGCATATATGTGAAAAATAACACCCGTGCGATGCACGAGTCGTAATTTATATTGGCTATTTTTATTTTAATTATTAACGTGTTAAGATTTATTAATTAAATGGAAACACATCAATAAGATATGAAAATGAAAACTATCACCAAATAAATTAACTAATATCTAAAATCTTATAACTTTACGAGTACGGAGTATTCTCAATTCCATGAATATTATTATCTTCAATATCTCCATGAAATTAAATATTTATATAACAATTAAAATAATAAAATTGGTGAAGCGGATTTAATGAACATTTGTTTGTCTCCACCCTATTAGACGATAATATATATGTAGTGATTCGACGAGTGATGACCATTTATAGAGATAAAATTGTATCTTTCTTGGTGATGTGGTGGGTTTGTTTGGGTTTTGAGTTTTAGCCAACATAATTTATTCCTTTCATAAATACTCCACCAAGGACAATATTTTGACCACATATAAATAAGTGAGTGGACAAAGAAAAATGGAGGTTGGGAGAGTTATCTTCACCTTATTTGAAATAAAATTTTCAAACTTATCTGAACTTACTGGACTTGAACCTGATTAAATCTAATGAAATTATGAATTTGATAAGACGTGATTTCAAGAGAATAAACTTGAGATTGGACGGGTACTTAAAATAGGTACTGGTAACATAATAAAAAATGAGATATTATTTGAACTTAATATCGGATCTGAAATGGGTCAATCGATGGGCTACCCCGGGTTCAAGTTCATCTCGGTTCAGGTTTTTATCGGTTTAGGTTCATACAATGTGGATAAATCAGTAGTGGAGTGAAATGGGTAGATGTAATACCTCGTATTTTTATAATATTTATAAGTATATTTTATTATATTTATAAAGCATTTTACGATTTATTAGCATTTAAATAATATTTAAATGTATTTTATTTAATGTATTTTAATTAATTAGAATTTTTATTATTTCAATTAATTACGAAACGAATTTAATTCTTGAGTCGGGAAATTAAATGGGTTGCAAATGATTTTTTTAAGGCTTCGGGTTTTAAATAAAAAGTCCAATTCGTTTTATTAAACGAGCCAAATCAAAAGAATTTAATTCCAAGCTCTTGGCTAGCCCAATCATTAATTGCTAAGCCCGAAGCTAATTCCCTAAGCCTAGCCCATTAAAAATAAGGAGCCTATAAATAGGACTCCTCATCATTAATTGAACACCTAAAATCTCATAAACCCTCTCTTTTGCTTTGCTTGCACATCACTCCAACTCCCTCTCCTCTCTCTCGTCCGCACGCCCGCACGCACGCAGCCCCGTGCTCGTGCCTTCGTGCTGCTGTGCCCTCGTGCTGCTCGGCCTCACGCCCCAGCGCACGCTGCCCCTTGTGCCCTCGCGTGTTGTCGCGCCCAACGCCCAGCACTCCCTCTCTTCCTCTCTCGTCCGCGCCCAGCAGTGCTGCACGCTGCTGCGTGCCTTGCCCTCCTCGCACGCCCACACTCTCGCTCACTCGCTCTCTCCTTCGCGCACAGCGCCCAGCCCGCGCGCGGCCCTGCTGCGTCCGCCTTCGTCGCTGCGCACACACGCACACGAGTTGTGCGTTGTGTGTGTGTGTTCGTTCTTGTTTAATCTTTCGCCCAATCACTCTAATTCGTGGTTGTTCCGTGCTATAGGCCGGATTGGTATAATTCTCTTCTTCCTTACCTATTCTATTTAAATTTCGTATTTTAAATTATAATATTAATATTGTTTTGAGTAATTAAAATGCTGGGAACCGGTTATGAATACCGTGGTTTGAGGATTTGCGTGTTGTGATTCATTAGGTTTGTTTTAATTATTAAAGGATGAATTTTCAGATTTGAATAAAGGCTTAAAGTGTTGATTTTTATTGATTCTAAAGGCGGAAAAAGTATGTTTTTGTACTAGGGATTGATTTTGCAAATTGAGACGATTATATTATTGAAAAACGATTGAATTCTAAAGTTTAAATGAGGTTTTAAATTTTATAAAGTTGCTGGAAATTTAATGAACATGGAAATAATTTAAGTTTTATTATTTTAATGATAGGAGGTGATTTCTAGTTGAGTGCTCGTTATTGCAAAGTGGCCCCTACGCTTAGGTATTCAAGGTACGTACAAGTATAGGGCGACCACACCAATTGTCAAGAGAATTGGATGATTGTTGTTGATGTGATTTATATTGTGTGGAATCATGTTTATTTTGGTGAACGAGCATGTGATTTATGAT